>NC_137250.1:18422226-19848108 GCF_051294905.1 Botryllus schlosseri | reverse complement strand
AAAAAAACCGCCCTACTCATTACTCATTTTGCGTCAATCGGGAAGATACATCTTGTAATTTCGAAAGTAGCCACCTCCAATCAACTGCTAAAAGAATACGATCTCTGCTTTTTGAAACTACATTTTTCAGTACTTTTTATACCGCTTGCTTCCTACTTTTACATGAATAGCTTTGATATCTCTTGGAAATTGCTACATCTACTTGTACCAGAGTTTTAATTCACTGGGCTACTTCTACTTTATCAACAAAACTTTGACTCAATCTGACTAGTTGTAGAATTTGAACACGTCTTAGACGGTAAATGGGTAAAATACATTGATGCATCTAAATTGATTATTAATCTCTGGTGTACTAAGTCTAGCGCACGCTGTAGGCGTAACCGTAATAATTTTATCGTGCAACAAATTGCCAAGATCGCGACATCATGAACGCAAAGGAAGATATTGCGGCGGCTTGATAATAAGGTCTATAAATCAAGCCCTCTTCTGGACACACAATAACGACAGAACACTAGGGCTGGGCAAAATCAAGTACCTGAGTGATTCGATTCTGAATCACGTAATATGCTTCGAATCGAGTCGAGTAATCGAGTATCACTCGTTATGACGTCATAACAGAATGTAATATATCAAAGCTCAAATATGTACCTTTTATGCGATCTCAAAGAAGATAATGCCTGATATCCATCACATTAATGATACTTTGGTATTTTTTCGACCATACCGATTTCATTTCACTTAGTGACAATGTTGTGGGATGATCATGACTTTGGAAATGTGCTATTCCCAGTAACGTTCGTAGCTTTGTACTACATGTTTCGTATCGTACCATACGAAACATGTGGTACAAATCTACGAACGTTACTGGGAATAGCACATCAGTATCGAAACTATAATTCTCGTTGATAAATTAACTTTCAGTGGCGAGAAAATTATAATTTCAGTACTCGAAAAAATCGTCTCTTACTAATCGACTCGAATCATTAAAATTAATACTCGATTCAGATTCGAGTACTCGAATCATTGTGCCCAGCCCTACAGAACACACTGAAAACTATCGCTAAAAGGGGTATAGATGCTGGATGAGAATATACAGAAGTAGTAAACACATGTAAATGACGTAAAACGGAAGTATTTCTAGACGATGATCGGATTGATCACGCCTGTTCTTGTGTTTTACAACATACTGGGCAAAATACGAGGGTTTTTGATAGACTTTTCCCCCTTCATAATATATTATTCGTTAGATGGCGGTAACGATGTGCCAATAACTATATATTTTCATACCAAAGTCGGCTACGTCGTTGTTCCAAGCCTATTCTACATTATTCCTGTCAGTATGAATACTACTTACTGGCAATACAATATGTGGCCCATGATGGATTCAAGCATGTGTAACATCTGCTCTCAGCTATAATGCTACTCAACATTTTTTTGAATAAATAAAAGAATGCTGGCTGTGTTGTTGATATTAATATGCCAGACGGCAGTTATGGGTATGTCCAAGCTGTTTTGTATACGATTCCTCTGCTTATGGAATTATAACTAGGGTTGGGCAAAATCGAGTACCTGAGTGATTCGATTCTGAATCACGTATTACGCTTCGAGTCGAGCATTGAGTATCACTCATTATGACGTCACAAAAGAATGCATTATGTCAAAGTTCCAATATGAACCTTTTATGCCACCACAAAGAACACAATGCCTGTTATTCATCACATTAAAGATAGCCTACTTCGGTATTTTTTCGACCATACCGATTTCATTGCACTTCTTGACAATGTGGTGGGATGATCATGACTTCGGAAATGTGTTATTTCCAGTATCGTTCGTAGAGACGGCCAATCAATGTTCCAAGGATTCCCCAGTGGAAAATAGTATCAAAACTATAATTCTCGTCAGATTCGAGTACTCGAATCATTGTGCCTAGCCCTAATTATTACCAGATCGAATACGGAAATAGAAATGGAATCCATTAGAATTTGATAAAAGATTGGTAGTGATGGCGTGGCTAGTATATGAAGTGGTCTGCAATGTGTTGTACGTAGGCCCATTCAGATATCAACTCTTTTTCTAAATTGCACTAAGTTTTTCTAAATTACTTATAGACAACATTGCAAATCACCGAAACAACAACAACAGCAGCAACAGAAGCCTCAACAACAACAACAGACTCGACTACCGCGTCTACGACTGTAGCAGCTCCGCTATTGGTTACTGACATAGTCAAGCAAAACTGGTCTTCAATTGTGTCAGCGACAAACTTCACCAGTACTGTTTTGTCGGACGACAACGTAGCCGGGTTCAACGAGACGGATTTCCTGGAAGCAGTCATACAGTATTACATCACAACCAACGCGACAATACTCCAGGTGAACGACATCCGTTGTGCTGTCCGTGAACTTCAACATTACTAACAAATCTACATGTTGCTAGGATTTTCTCGAAGACAACCGTATCGATGTAGTAGCAAGTGCAATCTTGGACAATATCACAGACGTTTTAGACTCAAGCATACGGCAAAGGTTCACGAGCGCGCTCTCACTGCAAGGGTTTCTGGCGTCCATGTATTGGATGAAAGATTACGTATTGTCCGATAACGGAGATACTATGACTTCATACGTTGAAGCGTATAACATGAACAAGTCTGGTGACGCAGGCAACGCGTCGATGAGCGATTTCGTGGAATTTATTCTTGCAAACGCTTCGGGAAGCGAAATGTTCGATGGCGTGTGTGCTGCAGCCAGCAGTTTGGGGGTTACGGAATCAACGTGCACCGCGCAGCCTACACCAACAGTAAAAGCTATTGAGGTATGTAGATATGCGTTTACACCTACATGTCGCACATTTAAATTTGATAATATCATATTTATCTACAACGCCATATCGGGCGTAATTTTGTCGAAAACGGCACCTACCAACTGTACGGACCAGACACATCCAACATAGCCAAATCTCAAATTACTTTGATACGCATACAACCCTTAAACGAAGATTAGAAGTAAGAACTTTATCATAAGCACAGAACAGAAAAGAATAGTTTGCTAAGCAGTCGATTGTCCGCTGCTATATGCGCAACCAATTGCGTTAGAGGAGTGTTGCATTGTCTGGAAGAATTGTCTCCATGTCCAAATGCAAAATGGCTACAATTGGTGCCATAATTATGATATCAATGTATTAGGAAATTTGGTCAATTTGGGTTTACATCAAACATTTCCCCTCATGCTTATTCCAGGCTCGAAACATGATTTCCTGATGACTGCAACGGAAATATATATAGGTTACAAGACATCTCATCAAGAGAATGTACTTGTTACTGCGACAATGTTTTATTTTGGTGGTCGACAGAAGCAAGAACTAAGCATAGGCACCCATGTTTCTTTACGCGATTCTGTTCCACGTGTCACATTCTCGTTGGCTCAAACCTGTTAAAAAATAAAATGTTTTCACCAAAAAGTGTGTTACAGAACACGGAGCACATTTTCAGCGCAGAATCAATTTGGCGCGGAAACCCCTATTAACAGCATTCAAAAGCGTTGGTATCACACTATAGATTACTAACCTACAATTACTAACCTATAGTAATCTATAATCACACTATGATTATTTTTTACGAATTGACACGCTCAGCTTCACATAGTTTCGTTGAATATGCCATTGGTTCCGCAATACGTTCACTTACACATGTATCGTTTGATTTTTAGGCAAGGATATCACGATATAGGTCTACTACCACTATCAACCAGATAAATTTCGTACCGTCCACTCACAAAGCTGCGCAGTGTGTGCACCTTGTAACGTGGGCTCGGTAGCTTTTCGTTATTCCTTCCCGGTCTTGCGAGAATTCAATGAAATGAATTATTCATATATAATTCGTGGGCCTACCCTTGTTAGCGCCCGATATACGAATCCAATGATAAGTCTTTTATAACGTGTTTCAATCATTCAAAAGGAGGCACACTCTACAGTGGAACAGTGATATGCGTCGCCTACGAATCGCATCTCACATGGGCATTGGGCACCGTGCATATATAGAGATGACGTGTTTAATAAGCTTATATAATCTGTTGGCGTTAACGTACAAATTTCGGTTGAATTTCTGCAGAAATTTACGAGTTCGTGGCCGGAAATTGCGTCGTATAATTTCACGAATATCGCGGACGCCAGAAGGGCGGAGCTGGCAGCTATCACTTCTGACAACATGACCGATGCCCTGGCTACTTACGTGTCGGGTATGCCAGATGAAGATATTAGGGTAAGGCTGCGGTACTGCGGTTTTCGCTATTTAAAATGAGAATGTGGCACTGTGCGCATTAACAGACTTGGACAACAAGATAATTCTAGTTGTCTTTAGACTAATTAAAGCGAAATGGCGGTCATCTAATTCTAATTTAATTTAATAAATGTTTCTTTGCTCTAATTCTAATTCTAATCTTAGTTCTGGTTTTACTGAAAATGCTAAATGGGAACTGTAGTGTAGTACAAAAGGAGCCAAGCTTGCTGTACAGACATTGCCCATTTTCATGCTTATGAGTTGGAACTCTGATTTCATATGAACTAAACTTATTCAATTTTCAAGTTTTCGCAAATTTTGTACTTCTAATTCTAATCTAATTTGGATAAAACTATATGTGTATGGTAGTGGTTCTTAACCTTTTCTCCTGCACCGCCCGAAAATTGACTAGGTCTGGTACCCCCCCCCCCAAAAAAAAAGGAAATTAAGGGCAGTAGTAAAAACACGGGGTGAGTGTTTTCCATGTTTACCCAATTTACCTCTGCAACTGGCGATATACGGGGACGTTAATTGTATTTTGTTTTGTTTTTTTGCTTTCTATGACTATAGTAACTCAACTGAGATAGTGGTAGCGATCTTTGCTCACATCGAATGTACTGCTGCACCCAGTTAATAACTTTAACATGAATGTGTTCCAAACAAAGCAACCCATATTATATAACGTTCATGTGCGGTTACGGGTCACATCACAACACTAAACGTTATCATCCTTTATGATGCGATGACGAAATATTCCGAAGATTTAATTTTGTGTCTCTCAAATACAAATATATTTGGTTAATCACTTTGACTAATAAGCTTCAAAGCATCTTTAATGTACAAAAGGCCCTCTCACTCTCAAAAGTGGTACGGTGCATTTTTATTCGATTTCGATAACCTGTGCGCTGCGGGATAAAATACCAAGTTCGAAACATTTTGAGGAAAATAACCCAAGCTAGCGGGAGTATTTTAACGGTGAATCTAAAAGTACGCGCAATTAATTTTACATGAATATATAATAAACCACTGCATTCATGGAAACATGTTGCAAACGTTGCGGGCATATATATCGCGCACGGCGCGACGAAAAATTTCGAAGATTTGACAGATTTCATCAAATGTTAATTTGCAATGAGAACTCCGGGATATATAGCACTATTGTTCTACTACCGGTATATAATTATATGCCCTACTTCACCCTCTACTGCGACGCCATTTTTCTTCAGCGCGTCTTACCGCCCCACGAGCCTGGCGCCTTCCATATCGCCCCCTGGGCGTTTCCGCCCCCTTCAAAATCCAAATAGCCCCTTGGGGGCGCTGGCGCCCACGTGAAGAATCATCAATGGTGTATAGCTATAACTGTAATTCTAATTTAGCTAAAAAACGCTGAAAATTTTCTGGTTGCACACGAAACTCCGGCTGCTGTTTTGGCTCGCGACGCGATTTCATATTCTGCGTGCACAATGATATGCAGTGGCTAAACTTTCCAAGTCATGCGGTTGTTCGAAACCACTTCAAACCAATGGTATTTGTACGGGTTGGTTTTCGTAACTGAAGAGTAATAGGTTTCTTTCAAATATCTCGCCGTAATAACGAAACTTTCATCGAAGCGTGCAAAGTATACCTTGATTCGGAGAAGAAATATACTTCCATTTTTACTTAACTGTTTTTCTATGCAAAAATACTTACTTTATGCACTGTGGATTTTGTAAAGTGAAAAGTAGTTCGAGTTTATGTTTACATCGATTATATGAGTGAACTTGTCGTATCCCAGTAACTGAATATTATTTTACCAAAATTGCACTATCTGTTATGTCAAGTCATTATGCGGTATAGTCGCAACGACGCATCTTGCAATTCCGGAAGTAATTCTACTTTCTTAAGCTGTTGAAAAGCATATTCATATTGAAATGAACCCGGAGATTTTCGGCTGACACTCGTCAGGGTTAATCGTCAGCAACTTAGAGAATTGGAAAGAACATTGTATATCAACAATCGTGTCGCAAATATGACGTCATCAACATGAAATTTCGAATAATAGGGGCGAAGAGAGCGCTTACGCTCAATGTACCATTTTAGATGGTACAAAAACTCCTTCTGTTGGCTAAAAGTCTGGGTTTGCGTATTTTGATAACAGTCGACTCCGAGTCGTTTAGCACAAACAAAATTATCCAACAAATGTTTGCCAATGGCAGCAATTGCTGAAATTGCTTACTTCGGCATTTTTCATACCTTCATTTGCTATTTCCAATTGAGGTATAGTTTTAACATGTCAATCTCAAATGCATGTCTTGAATAGGGATACTTCTATTGGTAATTGAGTCGAAGTTTGAGACGTCACTTCTACTTGAGTGGAAACGCTGGCTACTTTGACCACGACTGCCTAGTGACTACTGGATCAATCTCAAACGCTGCACATTATACAGGAAGCAAAGAAAGAAAATACCTACAGGTCCAGATACCTGAGTCCAATTCATTCACTAACGTTCATAATAATTATTATCCAGATCGCTAGCGTGGTACCGGTGTGTGAAATTCCCCAAAAGCGATACTCAATGATCGGTCGCGTGACTGTTTATTGAAACTGTTCACAAAGGCTACACGCTACAGAATACATATTTGCCGAGTACATAATAATAACCCGCTTACGCACAACGAACGCAATCTTATCCTTTTGTCTGGCACCATCGTACCCAAGCTTTCTAAATCCGACTCTCAAAGTATTACAACACTGAACCTTTTTTCCAACCAGTGTATTCACAATCACAGGGTGAATTCCCGTGTGTATATTACTCAGTTATAAATAACAATATTCTATAATACATTTGATGGAGCGACAATAATCCAACATGAAGATATTCATTTTTGCGCCCTACAGTTTTTTAGGAAAAACTACTGACTTTTTGTACTTTTAATTCGTAAAGTATAGCAAGTAGTTTCGGGATGTGTCTGCATCGCTTTTATGACTGCAATTGTCGTAACTATACTTGACGAAATAGCCCCTATAGCACAAGTAGCTGTACATATTTAGTCATCAGAGGTGGCCAATGGTCATGTCTCCTTCAAGTATTCGACTTGGACGCCCTCACGTCATTTTGTTCTTTACGTCACGCATCACAACATTTTGTAAATTGCAATGGCCATCACAAATTTTCATCCTTTCTACACCGATGGGCCTGTGTTGGACTTCATTTAAATTTCACGATATTGATTCATGTGTTGTCAGCCTGCTGATATTCAGAGTTTGTGTACTGGCCTGCAACTCAAAATGTTGCCGGTCAATGGGTTGCATGGCTGCATGGGGAATATTAAACATACATAGCTAATAGCTTATTAGCTTGTGTTGTTGAAATTACCTGTCGTCCAGCTAAAGTGGTATTCAAATACAGCATCTATAAATATATTATTGCTTTGTGACGTTTCTGCGGTATTGACCTTTTGCATTCATATCGGAACCAAGTGGTTACTTCCTAAAGCCGGTTGCTAAATTTATGACTCATAGTTCGTTTACTTTTAACGCTCAGCATTAATAAACTTTACGAACAATATCGGTGCTGAAATTACCAACCGGATTTTCTTTGGTTCTGGAACGTGAGCCCGGAGGCGGCGCAGGGTCCGGATTACATCCGCATTTCAGGTTCAGTGAACGGAATCGCTGAAAATTGTGATCACCAATAGACACTTCTAATGCAGAACCTCTTTCATTTTCTCTCCCGATAACCTTAAATTAGCACGACCGATCCCACAAGCACGTGACGTTTACTGATAAGTGATAATAATCCATCCATGAACTACCTACCTAAACCAACGTCTGAAATCATTACTAAGAGGTGTGTTGTGAAAAGGTTTGTTTGTTCCAAGTTCAGGGCAATGAATTTACAAGAGGCATGATCTTTTCTAATAATAAACATGAATATGCGGGTAAATAAGCTGCTTATTACACCATATTATAGCCTGTTTTAATAGGTCATGAGTCATGACAATTGACCATATACATGTATTTGTACGGTGTATTTTTAATTTTTCCACTTTATTCCAACGTATGGGTCCTGGCTGAAGTATGGATATTTGTCATGCTTTCAATAAAATCCGCAACAATTTACGTTATCGCCTCGGTGACATTCGTTCCGAAATCCGTACCAAGGAAAATCATGTTTTAGTGTGGAATTGTAGAACATCAATCGACGCAGTGCCTTGTCATGACATTGAATTAAAATTGAAACGTTAACTTCATTGCATCAAAAATAACTAAAAGAAGTTAACGCTGCATATGTGTTGTCACCCATATTCCAGATTCTGTCAGAATACAAATTTATTCCAAAAACATTAATATAGTCGACTGGATAGTGTCTGACGCCATCAATCATCTGGTAAATGCGATCATAGACGTAGTCAGGCTTAAAATTTTGGAGCGGAGGCTAATTTTTAAATGATAACGTGACGTCATGAGTATCTATTGTGACGTATTAGGAAATGAATGGTGTCATCGCGCACAAATCAAAAATTTGGAGGGGCCTTCGTGCCGCTTGACCACTGGCTACGTCACTGAATGCCCTGTCACCCCAATCGATATTGATATTCATCATGTTCGGTATATTTGTCGGAGAATGAATTACCATTCCGCTTATTAGGCACGAATAGCCCGATTCAAACCCTGCATCGTATATCCATTACTTTGATGCGGATCAATAGGCATACGTTTATGTCGAAATTGATATAATGTGGGCAAACATATATTTTCCACCCGCAATAGTCATCTTTCCGCCGTACCACTGGGTCCAAAAGTGGGCGATATTGCCTATAGTGGAGCGATTTTGAGAGAAAGTGGACAAATACTGCGAGGGGGGCGATAGTGGCGAACATATTTGAACGCCCTTTAATTAACCGTTTGGATTCGTGCTAAGTTCAATTTATACACGATGAATGTTAATATGAAAGCTGCTCAATGCTTGACTAATCCTAGTCAGTAAGAGGTGAAAAGGATCAAATCCTGGAAATCTGCTTCAAATTACGCCAATTTAGCTTGTTAACGAATTCACTATCTTCGCATAGCAACGCGTCTTTGAAATGCATCCAAAACTACTTTTCACTTGACAATTAAGTGCCCAACCTGTTGAAGTAGAAGTATAGTCTAAAACAAAAATATTTGAGTAAATAAAAGTAGTACATATAAACCTTACTCTTACTTACTAAAAGTAGAAGTACGTCGTTATTGATGACCAGTGGCATTTAGGAAGGCGACAAAGATATACCGGTCTTAGCAATCAGAACCACTGATCTATACTCTGTATGCAATTATGTTTAACATCAAGTTACACGGTAAAAAGCATACATTGGTTTTCATAGACACTTCTGGCAGCTAACGCCACAGCGTACGCGTCTAATCAGCTTCGTGTCAGCGGCAACTCCATATCTGACTCACTGGGATCAAACGCCGTCACAATACTCGGAAACAACGAAACAACGCAAGACGTGTATTTCCTCTACCTGAATTTCATGGTCGGGTTAACATCGTCAACTGAACAATTTGCCACCTTGCTGGATACGTACTCGGAGAGTAATAGTACGAATGGCAGTCGCAGAAAAAGGTCTGTTACATGTGACCGTAGCAGCATCGATCCAGACGGACTGGTGTGCCATATGGTGACAGTGACGGCTCGTAACGTTACCTATCTGGCTGAGACTGTGTGCAACGAATTTGAGGACCCTGCTGCTTGTACCGCAACGTTTGTTATCGATGACACGACCGCTACCTCGTCACGTCTCTCTATCGGGGCTATTGTAGGCATAGCAATCGGCGGCTTTTTTGGGTTGGTTATTCTTATCATTTTGTGTTACGTTATATGGCGCAGATGCTGCAAGAGTCAGGCTAAAGTGAATCCGCAAAACGACAGGCATTCAAACGGAAGCGATATCGAACTGCATGAGAACAGGGATAACGGCAGACAGCCTAATGGTACAGCCACGAGAAGGATATCATCCAATTCGTGATTTGAAATTAACTCCTTGCTTTCCATATCAGGCTTGTTGAATGCTATACGGTGATAATGGTTACTGTGATGCTACCCTAGTATTCTTATGAGGTCACATTGGGTCGTGTCTTTTCTAAAATGCGTTTTAAATCAAATGTTCCAGAATGTTACCACGAAACCACATTATATGTTTGTCATTTGGATGTTTGCTTCATTTCCAAACCTATACAATGTGTTTCATAATAAGGGATGGTCGAAATCAAACACTGCCAGTTCTACATCATAAAGATTACGTGGCATTTTTCGACCTATTTCATTGTAATTTATGAAAACGCTGTGTGTCAATCACGACTTCACAGATATGTCATTTCCACTAATGTTCGTGGCCTTGTGCTATCAATTTCATATACTGCGATAAGGCGAATCGAGGTATACAGCCTTTCACATCGGTGGAAAAATTGTCGAAACTATAATTCTCGTTGATAAAGTAGCTCTTAATGGCGTGGAGCGTATAATTTCAGCACACACAAAACAATCATATGCTCCCTTTGTTGTAGTCGTGATGCGGCGTTGCCGCGGTGGCCTTGCGTGTCCGTTGTTGTATATTCTTTGACCACCTACGTCACATTGCATACAACAATTAAATGACGTTTTCGCATCTGTGAATAACTACCCTTTGTTCTATTTTTACTGAAAACGGCGTCTTCACTTTTGTACCTTCTCAGTGCCGATATCACAGTCGAATTCTTGCTAATCCATGGTCGTCGAAAGGTTGTGATGTCGCAAGTGAACATTCAACAATTGTGCGACATTTGTTGTGTTGAAGAATTGTTCACGCGGAAGTATTCACTCTCAGAAATCTGTTCATTTGATAGAAATGTGCTGGATATTACAAGCATTTTGTCATTTACTCAGCGTTGCTTCACGGGCCTTTACGTTCGATCCCTTGTACTACAACCAACCCCAACTTATACATTGTTATCAGCTTTTGTGGTTCGGTATTTTGAATATTTGGAGTGGTTTTGTTGCTGTATAATTCCAATACATAAGCATGCACGAACATACATAATGCTTAATGCTGTTTGGCCCATTGAAATGTGGATATGCCTCAAGCTACTGCCACCAACTTGCTAGCGTAATTTGGGAATCATCGAGAGGTTATTTGCATGTGGAGATGCTCTAGCATTCTATATCCCCATTCTCCTATAATACACATCCGGTGAATTTTCTTTGTCCTAGGCCTATATGTTACGCAATTGCAGTGAGAGAGAACTACCTTCTCTGCCAAGCTTTGTTTTGTTGCTATATCTTTCCTATCATCATGTTACGTTTTTGAACTGAAGGCATTGTTAATAAAACGAACTACGCAGCGGTGCTTTCGGAGTAGGTAATAAGAATCAAGGGCCGATTTAGTATTTGTACAACAAATATTATGATGATGATCTTGTCGTGATGTTAACAAACAAATCGGCTGGCAAAGAAACTTGAGACTGACATCAGCAGTGGCGAGTTGTTTTGTTCTTCAACTATTCTGTAACTTCCTTGTTACTCATAGTTCATTACTGTACAAAATATTTGTACGCAATCACATCACGGGGAGTCTACGTTTTTAATGAACATCTCACTCGTCTTTGGATTACGTTAGTAGAGCTGAAGCGTCATTCGGTCTCTGATATTTGAATACGACACCGCGCCTAATACGCAACGTAGGCTACTACGCGAGTCATTCTGATGCAGTCATTTCTGAAATTATTGGTCACAATCACAACGCACAATACTTTGTATATTTATTTAGATTATATGACTAATTGAACATAATAATGACATTCATATCTCATCAAGAGCATAGTCAACAATACAATAACACACCATAACATTGATCAAGATGCTTCACTCAAATCTGATTCGCAATATAAAGAATTTGCACTGATCTGAGACTCCCTGCTTACAGTCACTGAGTGACCAGAATACCTGCATTGAGTCTGGCATCTGATCCATGTATAAGATATATGCTCTTAGTCTATACTGGGTCGGAGATAACTTATCACCCTTTTCTGCCACAAAACCTGGTCCTATTGGCCCCGAGATTGCCATGAGCGGCCAAGGTCGGTCACATGGGATTACGAAGCAAATATAATAATTAAGAAACAGGCACATCAAGCATATAATATTTGATTTCGCGCTTTCATTTTACTACATAAAATGTACATTGGACGGCGGTATTATCCTCCTCGTACTCGTCCCACCATGTTAATAATGCTCCCGTCGACGATATTGCACCCCAAGTTCACCATGACTCCACTGGCCAGTGGCTTCCCGTTGCATATCAACTGCTGCTGCGAAGCGACTAAGCCAGTTTCTCCTTGCAGACGAGATTTGAAATTTTCGACGGTTTCCGTGTGGGAGATATCCATGGACAGGTTCTTGTGGTTAGGCGTAGTCACAGTGACTTGAACTCTCTTCATACTTAGCTTCAGCGTTGCCCCATTTTTGATGGAGTGATGCATCAGCTTCCCGCCCTGTATTTGTTTCGCGCCAAAGGACAGTTCGATCAGGTCCACCCGTAACCCAGTCTCCTTGTGTATTTTTGCTTTCAGTTGGTCGACTTGCTCATTCCAGTCGACCGAAAAAATGTTCGATTGCCCGGGCTGAATTTCAACCGTTACATTGATACGGGAGTTGTTGTCGGTGACCATATGGATAGTGTCGCCTTCTTTGACATCGTATTGGGACACTGTGTTGTCGTCGTTATCCATTGGTTTCTTTTGGAAAAGCAGCTTGATCTGGTCGCTGCCGACTTGCTGGGATATCGCTAACTTTTGTTTCACATCACCGACTTTGTCGCCTTGACGTACCTCGAATTGAAATGTTTGCCCGTTCAGGGTCTTGACGTATATCTTCATTTTGATTCGTGGCTGATGCTGTTGCTTGAATATTATTCTGTTTCTCTGTTATATTTTGCACGGTCCTCGTCGAAGAGCGGTTTCTGAAATCTGTCTGACGGCACCCGCAGAAGGGCGCTGTTTTTATACTGCGGCGAAGAAAAAAATCACACGGGAATTCACCTCGTGAATATTTTGGTGTCCTGATCCAAGCTTGGATGATGTAATGCTGCTGGCGTTAGGTTCTGAAATATTCTTTGGCTATCTAGGTTAAGATGGTGCAATGCAAGGAGAGAAGATGGTGTTGGCTATATCGACCAGCGCTAGGCAAGCTTGGTGAAATCATATTGAATTATGCACATGGCGGACATACGAGAGAGATGCCAAGATTTTCGACGTAAAAAGTGGGTGGCCCTAAGCAGAGATCTAGACACACCTCCTTTGCCATCTCTTATGAAATCATGTACCTTCGAGATGAGGCCTCACACTTTTGCATTCTATGTAAAATTCAGGATATGCTTATTAAAGGTTAGAGGCTAGGGACCAAGGTCAGAGGAAACCTCAACCGTTCTCGATGCAAATGTCCTGTGTGACCTATTTTTATACCGCCATAATGGTTTCATTTCATAACATTACACGTGAGATTCGACTAAACCTAGCGGCGCATTCGCCAATACTGAGTTCAGCAACTCTTGAATGCGGCCGAAAGCGTTCCGAAGCTTGTATGATATAATGTTAAGGGAGTTTTGTTCATTCAATCCACAACTCAAAAAGACAAGAGAGCGTTTACAACGTATAGGCGTGTGAATATTATGTTCTGTGCAATGCGTAATATTTGTTGTGTATGGTTGTATGGTATGTTTGAAAATCACACAAAAGACCAATCAATGCTGTCATTGATCAATGAGCATCACTCTTGGGGAATACCCCGTACTGGTACTATGCTACCTGTAATAGTGAATATAATTTATTCTCGACCCCCGTTGGTGAGCGAATTAATTACATGGATATTGGATATGGTAGCTAACTATACACATTCGATTTTATTGTAAAAACTCATCACTAGCATGATCCGCGGCATCCGCCTGTCATTGTGAGTCCGTTTCTGTAGATAGATATGGAATATGGATAGATTAATGATAGTGCCACCTAGCGAATACGTATGTGTAGAACCAGAACATAATCAGTAATCACTATATCCGATATAGGCTTCATAACATACTGATATCGAAATTCGGGTATGTCGGCAATTCAGGTCTGAGCGTTTTTGTACTTTCGAAATAAATAGTAGGAATATTTACATCGAAAACAATAGATATGTAGGTGCATAATGCGATGTGCGTAAACTGCGTACGCTTGATGTGTGCGTGGTTTACTAACAAAAATTGTTTCGACTCTACCTGCGTGTGACACATCTTATCAAATCTACTCTGAATATTCTATATTTATGCGGCTACGTGGCTTGAGGAGTACAAGAGCTACGTAAGAGCAGCCATGATTCATGTGACCACGTCAAGACCCAGAGTGTGATTAATACCATGAGCAATGAACATAAGCATTGGGCAGTGATAACATCAACTCATCGTGACTTGTGTTGGCAATTTCGCTGTTTTGGCCCTAGATTTAGCGACTTTTCATGCGGCTACATCAGTGGTTCTCAAACTGTGGTGCTTGTCCGCGAGACCTTTCCAAGTGGTACGCAAAAAGTTTGACATTTTATATTTTATTTGGTCTATATGATTTGTTATCCTTTGCAGTAGATATACACGATGTAACTATCGAATGCAAACATTCGAACAATGTAACAATTACTTCGGGTGTACAACAATTTTACGTTAATATACTTGCGTCACCACAAAGAAAGCCAAGCAACTTGTGAGATTCGATAGTTAGGCGGATAGCGCAAACAGACTATAATTTGTCAGCATGGTGAGGATGGGGAGAATCAGTTTTCACCATGTCGAAACGAAATCCCTGCCTCGACAGGAGAGTGTGGGCAAGGGCCCTAATCGCCGGCAATTTCCGTTCCGGGACACACAAAGACACATAGAGTAGGCTGATACACGCGACTCCGCAAAGTGCGCTTCCAAAATGATTGACGTCCAGAAAAACGACGCATGTATTCCGAAGCCTTCGATATAGATTTTCGGGTGCTTAAATGGCTGGCGCCTAATGATCTGTTCCTGTGATCAGACGCCTTCAACATAAATGTGTTCGACACAGGAAAATATCGCCACCACCACCAGTTAAAAAGTGCTGATATGAAATCGCACGAGTCTGATCAAAGAAGTTTTTTAATTTGGTTTGGTATGTATTAGCGATTCCAATCTTAATAGTAGCGTCAATCTTTACCAGAGGTTACTAAATAACCGTGCTTTAACGGAGTAATTAATAAGAATGGATACCACTTGCTCGTATACACGCACCGATATTATTGATCAAATTATTTCATTTATTCCAAAATATTTACGCTCCGCGCGACTATAGGCCCGAAATTCACACTGATTGTTCGTCAGTGTCAGCGATTTGGGCTCGTCCTTTAAACGATCGCCTAATACAAGTAATAGTTGGCAAGTGGGAGCTTCCATGGGGTATGTGTATGTGTGTGTGCGTGCGTCTAAGAATTGTATGTATAAAAGGGTAGTGATGAAAATGTGCAATGGAAGGATGTACAGTTCTGTGAGGTGCTCCCACGGGGGAGCTGCATAAACTAATTACAAACTGCCCCCCTCCCCACAAAAAAAAAAGTTTTTTCTGGCTACGTGGGTACAGCCCTGCGCGTGAGCGATGTTTTGAATTGTGGCAGCATTCTCCGCAAGTCATGGAGTGTAACAGCAATAAATGACAACTGTCCCACCCGGCCCACACCATTTAGAAATTCATAAATAGTCTTGCCGTGTGCTATGAACATATAGTTCAAGATGTATAATTAAGTGCTCCCTGAATGTTCGATGACACCACTTATATCAGTCTTACCGGTAAATCTGATGATTAAAACGTAGTTGCAGGGTTGTAACCAAGTCACAAGTCAATCTCTCTTTTATAGTTTTGACTCGAATCAAGACGAGTCATTTTCACTTCACCACCGAGTCAAGTCCGAGTCCAAGTCAGTGAGCAGAGGGTCGAGTCCAAGTCATAGTATTATGACTTGAGTCCGAGTCCAAGTCATTGCGTTGACTGCTCAGTTTTCAGTTAAAATCTTGTTCAATCCACTTTGAAGAGCTTCTTGGAGGTACAGAGCTTCAATATACAATTGAGTACTACATTCATACGGAAATAAACCCGAATATTTTCTGACACTTGACCCAATTTTTATAACTCTGTTCGGTAATATCGAACGGTTCGCATTTATAATATACATTTTTCTCTCACTTTTACCAGTTTCTATAGTCTCATTTTCAAGTACCACTACAAATGTACGAACTACCAATAGTGTGGTTACTTAACTATTCTTCGAAATTACAATGAAATGTCGGTCTTAGCCGCCTGAGTCTCGAGTCATGCGCAATGACTTGAGCCCAAGTCGATTCATTACATAGATTGACTGGAGTTGAGTCCTTTCTGTGTTTTGAGAAATTGACTCGAGTCAAGTCAAGTCATCAGAAAATCGCAACTCGAGTCATTACAATCATGCGTATTTGCAATATGCACGTAACAATAAGGAATCAATTTCATTCATTAACCATGAAAAATTTGAAAATTGTTGACGCCCGATATTTCCACAATCATATATTATCACATTACTTTATGTCTGTGAGTGGAATGCATGTACAAAAACCATAACCTAGGTAATACGGTCGCCCCAGATGTTGTGTTACTCATCCAATAAGGACCCAAGGCCATCGTTGTTACCTATTTTTACTTATCTTTAAGCGGGGTGCTCATTAACGTCATCGAGTTTTTCGCCCCTCCCAAATATTTTTTCTGGCTACGCCCTTGCAGTTGTGCTTCTGAATATATTGGTTGACGAAACACAAGGTATGGTGTTGCATTGCTTTATGTGTTAGTGTGGTCACGCAAAATGATAAAGGAGTGTTCGTTATGCGTAGGCGGGTTAGTATTGTACACTCTGCAAACATGTTTGCTGTAGCGTGTAGACTTTGTAAGCAGTTTCAATAGGAAGTCACGCGATCGATCATTGAGTATCGCTCCTGGGGAATTACATGGGTACTACGCCATCCATAAGGAGATCGATTCGTATTAAAGCGTTGTTCGTTAGTGAATTAATTACGCTTATGTATTAACTAGTCCTGCAATTTTTTTCATTGCTGCCTGAATACTGTGCAACATTGGAGAGTGGATTTACATCTCGTTAGCAGATCTGGTCAAAGTGGTCAGCATCGGTCCTCAAGTAGAAGTAGATGTCGTAAAGTTCCACTCAATTGCAAAACATGTCAACGCCACTTTAATTGGAAGTAGAAAATGAAGGTATGAAAAGTAGGCTATTCAATAAAGTATTTTCAGAAAGTAGATCTGGTCGAATCATCGCATACTTTTAGCAGCTAATCCCGGGTTGTTACTTCCGGAATTGGAGATACGTCATCGGAATATGTATATATCCTTGGTCTTCGCGACTGACGCATAATGACTAATGACATTACAAACAGCTGCAATTTTGGAACATATATTCAGTCACCGTGGTAAAGGTAGTATTTCTTCGGTTGTTATGACATATTGCACTCATAAAATTGATCTAAACCTATCCCCAAAGTCCCTTCAACGTTGCTAATACAATGAGGAAAAACCAAGCAGATTTGACTAAACCAAACAGTTAAGTAGAAGTAGAAGTTGAATTAGTCTATACTCAGCAGTACGTGGTAAGTTTAACATTCTCCCTCGATATGCGAACCGCAATTATTTAAATGTTCCCCCGTTTTTCATGCACCCGTACTGCCGATTTTTGGCTCGGCTCACCTTCACGCTGGGCTGAATAGCAGTGAGGTTAGCGATGAGGAGCCCAGATAAACCTTCGACACATAGAAGTTAGGCAGAACTGGGGTTTGAACTGGTGTCGTGGCTATGACGGCTTAACCAACAGCGTCACTCGCTTCCCGCAGTTAGATATTGTCGAATATTTCAAAATCGAAAATGTCGACGCCGACAACACAAAATGATCTCGCGCGATGCGTATTTGACACTGCTGATTTAGACCATGGGGAATTCATGATGTGGCCGGTAGACCAAATACGCCCTGCTGGGAAATATTATGCTACCCGTCAAAAATATCGTAATAGCCGATAGTATACATTAGTAAAATGGTACATTACAGTGTAATGGTCGTATATTCATTTTAGAAAGTATTGATAACAAAACAGGTTTATTTTCAAATCCACTGACGAATTCGGTATTATTCAAATGATATAATACGGACAGTAGTTTCTCACATGGAGAGCATTAATCAAAAATACAACGAAAATACCATACCATTGATAAAATCGCCCCACAAAGATCTGACTAGTAAAATAACAATACTATGAACACTTTTACGGACTTAATTAATATCAAATCCGAAATATTTCTTTGGCTTATGTCATAGTGCCAGTATATATAACAGTATCAATCCGCGGGGTTTAAGGGGCTAAGCAACCCACAGAACTGTGAAATCAGTCATACAGCCTAATGAAGCAATCTTTCTGAAATTTGGACACAAGGTTCTCTGTTGTACATTTGAGCCAAATTCCTCTGGCCAATAATTGAAACGGGTCGTGGCAGAACATAAAGGGAATGGATATCTGGAGCAGTTTTCACAAGTATTATCGTGTATGTTTAGAACACCGCACGATGTAGACCTATAGGCCTATTATATACATAAAATAATCGATTTAAAAGGGAGGAATTAGACAATATGGAGGTAATCGAAGCATATGAGAGATTTGAGAGCAGAAATTCACTTCATTACTGCAAAAGCACACATCGAATAGAGAATTTCAGGTATTATCCTCCTCTGAGTCGTGCGACCATGTAAATAGTATCTCCGTTGGTAATGTCATTGTCCGCCATCCGCTCGATGTGCACTTGCTTTCCATTACATATCAAGCGATATTGCGATGGGGTAACATGTAGGCGAGACATGAAACTTTCGATGGTTTCGGTGTGGGTGATGTCCATGGACAGGCTCTTCTGGTCAATCGTAATCACAGTGACTTGAATTCTCTTCATACTTAGCTTCGGTCTTGACCCATTTTTGACGGAGTGATGCATCAGCTTTCCGCGCTCTATCTGATTTACGCCAAGGAACAGTTCGATCAGGTCCGCACGAAACCCAGCCTCCTTGTGTATTCTTGCTTTTAGCTGGTCGATTCGCTCATTACAGTCGACTGTGAAAACTCTCGACTGTCCTCCTTGAACATCTACCATTACCTTGATTAGCGAATTGCAGTCGGTGACCATAAAAATACAGTCGCCTTCCTTGACATCGTAAGAAGACACTGTGTTGTTATCATCATCCATCGGATTGTTTTGGAACATTAGCTTGATCTGGTCGCTGCCCACATGCTGAGATATAGCTAATTTTTGCTTCATATCCCCGACCGTGTCTCCTTGACGTACCTCAAAATTAAACTCGTGATCGTTCATGGCTTGAATGTTTACCTTCATTCCGATTCCCGACTAATGCTACTGCTTGAATACGATAGCCGGTTTCTCAAATCTGTTTCATGGCACTCGCCTAAAACCGCTATTGCATTGCTACATTGTAGGGAAGCAAATGACATGGAAATCCACCTTATGATTATGTTGGTGTCATGCATACCCTCATCATATACCCTCCAGCTGGGACCTTACATGCTCTGTAAAATCCAGAATATACATATTAAAAGTTATGGGGAAGGTCTCGACAAGATAGACTTTGCGATGCGTAGGCGTGTAAATATTATGCTATGTGCAACACTCATGCATGCGTGGCGTGTTAGAAAGTCACAAGACCTATCATTGATTAATGATTAATAATGAGCATTTTGAGCATGGCTCTTGGGAATACCCGTCCTGGTGCTATGATCGCGTTTAAGTGAATATGTCCTTATTCTCGAGCCATTGACTAGGAAATTAATTACATGGATATAATAGCTAACTATACATAAATCGATTTTATTGTAAAAATCTCATTCATACCATTACGCGTCGTAATATGTACTAATTCTTTTCTTATCTTTGCGAGTCCTTTATGAGTAAATAGATCCCGTATAGTGCCAATTAGTGAATGCGTCTGGGTAGAACATGATCACCATATCGTATATACGAAATTACCGAGTAGATTGGCTGCCCAGTGCCCATGCTCGCGTTCGCGCATTTTGTTCTGTACTTCCGAAATGCGATAGCAGCGAATATTTTGGTACCCGAAAACAGTGGCTATGTGGTTGCATAATGTGATGTGTGCACTGTGCATGCTTGATGTCTGATGTGTGCTTTATTTTTACGAAAGTTGTTTCGACTGTACTTGTTTCCCACATATACCATCAAATCTAATCTGAATATTGTATATTCTTGCGACGTGATATGTGACTTGAGGAGACCGAGAGCGATGTAGGAGAAGTCATGATCCGTATAACCAAGTTGAGATCCGAGGGTTATGAAAATAACAGGAGCAATGAGCATAAGCAATGGTTAGTAAGAGCATCAACTCACGGTGACCTGTGTTGGCAATGTAGCAATTTTATCCCTATATTTAGCGGCTTTTCATGCGGCTACATGAATGGAAAGTTCAAACTGGCGATGAGTGACTAAGGATAGGTGTAGCAACTACTGAAAAACATTTAGAGATTTAGGCGGCCTTTACCAACTATGCTCGGCTATGCGCGGGAAACAGCATGGGTGGTGATGACTGCGATATACAGCGAAATAATGTCACTGGTTGTATCGAGTACCGAATACCGAATAATTTAACAACGGCGCTGGCTCCCAAAGCTGGCGCCAGCGCCCCCTGGGGGCGTTCGCTAGCGTGAAGGGGCCGCTGGCCATGCAATGGGCGATTGGGGTGCTGGCTATAAAATTGCTCGGTGCGAGCATATGGGAGCGGTTTAGGTTTAGAAGGCAACTCCTGCGTAGTGTTGAAACGATTGATGCATTACGTAGCCAACTGTACGCAGTATTCAGGCTATATTCCAATTAGAAATTCCTTACCGAATAATCAATCCATTCCTATCACGAAATGATTGCGTAGCTCAGGGGTGGCCAACCTTTTTGGTATTCACGGCCGCATTTCGATTAGTCATGTAGTCTACGACCGCATTCCAGGGCAACGTTCGTACTGAACAAATAGGACGCGAAATACTCACTTTAAGCTGTCGATGTCGATTTTTGGTGAGGTCCGGACGAATCCATTTCTTTATATCGGCTTACTATACGCACCGAAATCGCGACTGGTCAGCTCATGATATGAATATATTATTGGATCAGACATATTCACATATTCTCATCAAACATGTATCCTGTCTCGGCCCATGTGATCAGATTTTCCGGTACAGTTGATGGAGGGTGTGTTTTCGAAAATTTGGGGCAAGTTATAAATGATGATGTATCTTCGGATGGGCCAATTGTAATTAGTCACTTTTTTGCCTGCTGTTATTTCTTGACCTCCCATCAGGATTGTCGGTATAGTGGAAAGATATTGAAATTGCCCAAACGCACCAGAAACAAATTTCTTTCGTGAGGAAGACACGATTCCAAGTTGATACTTCTATATGGAGCGCAACATTTTTTGATTAAAATCTCTTAAACATTTAGGAGTCAATTCGTATATTAAATTTTCATGTGCACGGCCGTCAACACATACTATTAGAATTACGTGTCCATGACCGCAGGTTGGTCACCCCTGGCGTAGCTGATTGCATTGTAGAACATTTTTGAGTTTAATGGCTCTGGGTGTACAACTAAATCAAACAAAAATACTCTCATTGGAGTCGGGTTGCATTTTTCCTCGTTGTCCTTCAGTTTACTGCTAGTTTCGGATTCGCGCACACGTATCATTGAACCCAGCCCTATGCATCTAACAGGAAATGATTTTAACCTTCTTTCACGCAATGAAAACCATGACTGTAGTAGCTTGTATCACGTGACCAAGTGTGTGTCTTCGTTATTACTGACAGAACGAATTTGTCACTGTCACCTTGACGTACCCCGAATGTCAAATTCTGTCCGTTCAGCCGTTTAGCGGAACAATACATATCTTCATGCTGAAATACCATTTTCGCTATATCCAAGTTTTCAAACATATTCTATCATTTCTATGGTAGATCGTGAGGTCATCAGATCGTATAATATTTATTTATAGCGGTGTAATAAATATAATCATGTAATGTACCTTGTGGTTCTGACTATTGGCTGACAAAACTCAAGGTTTGGTGTTGTATTGCTTTATGTGTTGGTGTGACCATGCAAAATAATGAAAGGGGTTCGTTGTGCGTAGGCGGGTTAGTATCGTACACTCTGCAAACATATGCTGTAGCTTGTAGCGTATAGCCTTTTTGAACAGTTTCAATAGAAAGTCACACGATCGATCATAGAGTATCTCTCTTGGGGCATTACATGGGTACTACGCTAGCCATATAGGGATATCGATTCTTATTAAAGAGCTGTTCGTTAGTGAATTAATAACGCTTATGTATTAACTAGCCTGCGACTTTTTTCATTGCCACCTATATATTGTGCAACATTTGAGAAAAAATTTGTATCTATAGTTAGTAGACGTGACCAATATAGTCAGCATTGTTACTCATCTAGAAGTGTATATTGTCGTAAAGCTCTACTCAATTACAAGACACGAGAAAACCACTTCAATTGTAAGTAGAAAATTAAGGTATGAAAAGTAGGTTACTCAAGTAAGTAGTTTCAGAAAGTATACCTGGTCGAAGACTCACATCATACTTTTAGCAGTTCATCGGGGGTGGCTACTTCCGGAATTGGAGATACGTCTTTGCAATGTATATATATCATTGGTCTTCGCGACAACGCATAATGACTAAGGACATTTCGAACAGCAGCAATTATGGAAATATATTCAGTAACCGTGATAGAGGAGGTATTGCACCGGTTGTTATGACATATTACAGCAGGGTTGGCAAACCTGCGGCCGTAGAAGGAATTCTATGCGGCCGTCGACACGTAATTCAATTAGTATGTGTTGGCGGCGGTCGACATGCAAATTGAATTTGCGAATTGACTTCCGAATGTTTGAGAGATTTTAATAAATCGGGAAATTTTCTTCGCGCTACGTGCGATTCAATGCGTCTTCATTTTCCATTTCAGTATTGCGTCTTTTGCAATCAGAGCACCACAGTACAGATGCGAACAGCGGAGAAAAATGACGCGCCCCATATAGAAATACAAACTCGGAATCGTGTGCTCCGCATGAAATAATTTTTTCTGGTATGTTTTGGTGATTCCGATATGGGGTCAAATCCACCATGCCCCTCCCCACCTTAGAATTCGAAATTGGTCATTTTATATATATACGTTGATGAATTCGTCTAAAATCATTATAAAATGATTCTGTTGTGGGGTTTTGATATCATCAACCGATAGAGCAGTACAAGGAACATTTTATATGTATGAGTTGGTTGTTAGGCACCCTGTAAAAGGGAAATCTCCAATTGCTCTTGCCTCTCTTTTGAGTAATCGACACAACATAGCCACGGTCAGCAACTTCCTTTTTCAATTTCGCTGTGACGAAAAGGACGTGTTTCGTGGCCCTACCGCTGCGCGGCTTTTCATCTGCGATGGAAGCGTAGTATTGATAACCTCGATTTTGGGCAATTTCATGGAAGAGTCCGTTGAGTTCTATCTTCAGCGCTGCTATAGGGTTATATCCGGGACAGCCACTGGGAATGATTTGAAAAAAACATTTCTCAAATTGTGTGCAAGTCACGTAATCAAAAATTTCAAGACCTTATGCTCAAACAATAAATGCAGGTTTCAGGAGATGATGTATATTTTTGGATTGCTCGTTGAATCTTCTGATTGGAACTTCATATTGCTTCATATACATCATCTCACTATCTTATTGAACACCAATAACGAGACTGCTGCGGACAAATCTTTGCATTTTTTTCTCGGTAAAATAACACGCGAAGATAACAAATTTTGCTCTACTGAAAATGCCGATGATATGTTTGACGAAGCTGGCGATGAGTCGACCGGAGTCAATCTCTTCGTGGGAGTTTTGGAAACTGTAATTTCACGGGCTATGGCTGAGGTGGAATCTCTAGTACCCGCTGGCAAAAATAGGTACTGCATGCCTGAAATGGTTGCTTCTTTCAAGAAGAATTTTCTTCCAAGGATTCCGTACATAACGAGCTTACTCACTGGGAATCTGGGCCGTTTTGGGAGTAACCTCACCTACGCAGCATATGACACCTTTTTCAAATCTTTGGAATCCAGCCCATATCAGAATTTAACGCGCGATTGCCGAACGTCTGGTAGCATGGAAAAATCCAATCAGGAACTCAAGCGTTCGCGCCTGGACGGCCGTCGATACGAAAAGCTGGATCAAGTTGCAATGGTCTATGACGAATTGCACACCGCCTTGATTCGAGAATTTTACGATAATTTGAACAGATTTGCTAATCATCCCATGAAGGGCAAGTTGCCAGAATCAATTAATACCCCCCCAGAAGAAGTGGAAGTGTGGAAAAATTCCTTTAGAAATGATCCTCCGAATCGACACATCGGCAAATACTTTCAGGCTCCAAAAAAAGCACTACGCGGTGTCGATAAGAACAAGCCCGGTCTTTCTGTTCGATCTGTTGTATCGCATAACTGTCGGCCTCTTTCTCATCGCTTTGTTGCTAAAAGAACTGTCTCTCCTCATTTAGCGACTATTGGCTCGCGAAACAAGCGAATTCTAGAATCGGATCTATGGCTAAACAGCGATATAATCGATCATTGTATGTGGAGGTTGTCTTTGGATTTTCCGACTGTGGACGGTCTGGTCAGCAGCAGCTGCTACATTCCTGGAAACGCGCCGTCATACACTCCCAAATCGAAATTCGTTCAAATACTGAACATCAACAATAACCATTGGGTAACAGTTTCGAATGTTCTGTCTTCTGACTGCAATTCTGTAAATGTATATGACTCTTCGTACTTCCGCAAAGCTTACATTGGAACGTCAGCATTATATTCAATCGCCAAACTCTGCCGTCCCGATTCAAGCATCTTATCAATCGTTTTCCAAGGGCGTGTTCGGCCATTCAAACATGGTGTCTGGGTTGTGTTCGGACTGAGTTGACACTCGGATATCGTGTCTGGGGCGTGTTCGGTCTGTAATGTTATTCGGACATAGTGTCTAGGGCGGCTTCGGCCTGTGTTGATACTCGGACATCGTGTCTGGGGCGTGTTTGGACATCATGTCTGGGGTGTGTTCGGCCTGTGCTGCCAATCGGACATCGTGTCTGGCGCGTGTTCGGACATCATGTCTGGGGTGTGTTCGGCCATTCAAACATGGTGTCTGGTTTGTGTTCAGACTGAGATGACACTCGGACACCGTATCTGGGGCGTGTTCGGTCTGTGTTGCCATTCAGCATGGTGTCTTGGGCGTGTTCGGCCTGTGTTGACACTCGGACATTGTGTCTGAGGCGTGTTCGGACATCATGTCTGGGGTGTGTTCGGCCTGTGTTGACACTGGGAATCGTGTCTGGGGCGTGTTCGAACATCATGTTTGAGGTGTGTTCGGCATGTGCTGCCATCCGGACATGGTGTCTTGGGCGTGTTCGGCCTGCGTTGATACCCGGACATCGTGTCTGGCGCGTGTTTGAACATCATGTCTGGGGTGTGTTCGGCCTGTGCTGCCAATCGGACATCGTGTCTGGGGCGTGTTTGGACATCATGTCTGGGGTGTGTTCGGCCTGTGCTGCCAATCGGACATCGTGTCTGGGGCGTGTTCGGACATCATGTCTGGGATGTATTCGGACTGGGTTACCACTGGGAAGTCGTGCCTGGTACTGCAACTGACTTTATAGTGAATATAGCGACTATCCTTATTTCAAACATGACTATCCTTATTTCTGACATGACTATCCTCATTTCAAACATGAGACTCTCCTCATTTCAAACAAATCTGTCCTTATTTCAAACCAATCGAACCAACCCTGTAGAAATCAATAGCCGCTTCAAACAAAATCAGCGATAATACCCTCAAATTCGAGTTTTTGAACGTAGTCTCTTTCTGTAGACAGAATGGATAGAGCTGATAGCCGATCATCATTCATGGTAGAACGTAAATAAGACTTAATCAGTTTGAGCTCTGAGAAGCTCCTCACGCAGCTCGCAATTGAAACACCAACGGTCAGATAAAGTTTCAGACACGAGCACGAGCCTAAATATCGTGTCGAATCAAGTAGCTTTGCATTAACTAACCGCGGTAAAACATCAAACGCTGTTGCACTATGATCATACGTGGTTTCACTGCTCCGCACCAGCCTCTTGACCCATTTAAAATCTCAAGTTGAACAACTTCATATGATCATAACTTAATTTGTGTACGTCCTAGAGGCCTCATATTGGTTTGTACGAAAAGCTAGAAATCTTCTGATAGATATGATCCCTAATTTGTAGGTATAAGACAGCCATAAGGCGTGACAATATTCGCAGCTAACTCCAAGAATTGCTTCTAAAAGCGATGGTGAATAAATTGTCAATTTCGCTTTGCAGCAGCGCGTGGGAATTCAAAAATCCAAACATATCTCTTAAGTCATGGGCGGGCAACATACGGCCCGCGAAGGGATTTTGTCCGGCCCGCGGACTGTTTTCCGTCTTACAAGATAATGTGGCCCGCGGCCCTAGTCTGTCGAGATTCCCCACTACTTGCTTACTAGGTCCATGGCCTACTAGTAGGCCATGCTAGGTCCAATTTTAGTGAGTGTATGTTATTATATACGTGTAGTGTTTGCGCAATTGCGCATGCGCAGCGTGCGATAGTGGAGCTTACGCGTAAGTTCGTACAATCATCATCATCATTGGTTTATTAGCAATTTTATCAGTTCAATACACCACAAAAATGCGATACAATGAAAAGACAGGAAGATGTCGAAGCGACAAGAAGTAGTCTATGGAATCTGACACCCACCTTGGCCTAGGCGATGTAAAGAGGAGGCATGCACACTGAATGAAAGTAAAGAAGATAGTATAGAAAAAAAGAATGCGACAAGAAATAGGGCGGCATGTCATGGGAAGCGAGATCGATAGGTCAGTCGTGGTCCGGTAATCTTGAGGATGGACTGTATTTATTTAGTAGTAATTGCTTGTATTTCGACTTAAATGTGGACATGCTCGTCGACTGTCGGATGGCCGGCGGGATACTGTTCCACACATCAGGTCCGGCATATTTGATGGAGCGATGATCTTTTCGGTCGATCATATGATATTTGGACGACGTGGACGCGCGTGTGTTGTACTTGTGCGCTTTTGATTCAGAGGTAAAGAAGTCATTGAAATATTCGGGGCAACGACCGCAGTGAAACTGATACGTAAACTTGGCGATTTCTAGTTTCCGCATATCTTCTATGTTTAGGACGCCGAATCTCTTCAGCAGCGACTTATTGGATGGGCAGCCAGGCCCCTTTGGGGCCCTAGCTATGATTCGGAGTACTTTATGCTGTAGTTTCTGCAGTGGCTTGAGTGCAGTTTTACTGGCAGCCCCCCAACAGAGGATGCCATAATGTAACTTCGATTGGATTAAGGATTTAAAGAGTATCAGAAGAACCCATGCAGGCATGAAGCGTCCAAGGCTGTAGAACAGGCCGCACTTCGGTGATAATTTAGTTTCTAGGGACTGAATATGACTCTTCCAGGACATGTTCGAGTCCAGTAAAACTCCGAGATATTTGGCATTATCTGTGTCGGAAACGGGCTGACCAGCGATATTAACGGTTAGGTTATTTTTTGAATTTACTGTCAGCAATTGCGATTTCGAGGCGTTTATGCAAAGGTTGTTCTGGGCCGTCCACTCATGGACTTTTGGGCATTTGGTCACCAGTCAGGGCATCCAGCTCTGCCGTCGAAGATGCGGAAGAGAGGAGGTGAGTATCATCAGCGAACAGTGTGGTGTTCAATGAGGAGGTTTCAAAAATGTCGTTGACATATAAGGTGAAAAGGACCGGTCCAAGCGAGAAGCGAGAAGACTCGCATTATCCGCATTTACCATGTAGCCTACTCAACCCTAATGTCGTTTGTGGTAATCATAGTGTTTGTCGACTACAATGGTCATTTACACCAGGCTGATATTTCTTATTTGTGATTCCGTAACTACCGACATGTAGCACGGCACAATTCCAGGCTTGTAAGACACCGCTTATGCCAGTGGTTGCCAACTCAAAACGGGTCTCGAGTACAATCGAACGATCGGCCTTGGCGGCTATTTCGGAGTGGTTCCATTGCCATGTCAACATATTAATTCGTGTTTTCGGAATCAGCGCGACGATTGAGACCTGCTTGATTAAATTTTAGCTCACGGGACGCCAGCTATAGGACTACCAATTACGTTTCTTTTAGCCGGCTGTGTACACTGTGCGGAGCGAGATAGTGTAATCGTGATGCGTACGGCTTCTTGATCGGTAGGTCGTGGGTTCGGTCCCCGGCCTGGTCAGGCCAATGACTCGAAAACTGGTATCGGCGGTTATCCCGCTAGGCGGTCAGCAATGACGGAGGAGGAAAAAACGGGGGTTCCGACTAGTTGATCTTACTATGAAGTCCGTATCGCATCTCCGTCGCCTAAACATCTCGGTTGTGCAGGCGAAAAAGAAAATAATCTCTCTCACTGTGCAGCTTCATTTTGCCGCCCCCTTGGAGCCTGCCGCCCCTGGCGCAGAGCCAGAACCGCCAGGTGGCTGCTACGCCACTGGACTGAAGAGGTATAGTGGTTATGCGTTTCTTTTCGCGGTATCGACACACATTTCGTTGGATGACCTTGGACGACTTTCACAATCCATTGCCATACATATAGGCTTGTGCGTTGTCTTTCTCGTTACCTTATTTCGCTCACGAGTCATTGCGAATCATTCTAGCGCTGAAATAACTTGATATAACTGCCGTAAATATAATGCGATAGCGTAAACGAAATAAATGTATTATAACTGATGCGAACAGTCACCAGATAATTTTACACGCAAAGAAAGATGGCAATACAAATAACGTAGTGGAAAAAATTAACGTAGATCTGTGTACGGTATTCATCGGCAGTTATATTATCCTCCCCTGAGGCGCCCCACCATGTTAATAATGCTCCCGGTGCGAATGTCATAGTCCACCATGAGTCCTGTGTTGAACTGGTGCCCGTTGCATATCAAGCGTTGCTGCGAAACCGGTACCCTAGTCTCCTGATACAGACGGGATTTGAAATCATCGACAGTTTCCGTGTGGGAGATTTCCATGTTCAGTTTCTTCTGATCAAGCGTAGTCACAGTGACCTGAATTTTCTTTAACTTCATCTGCAGTGTTGACCCATCTCTTATGGAGTGATGAGTGAGCTTTCCGCATGAAATTGGTTTTCCTTCAAAGAACAGATCGATCACATCTACAGGAATCCGTGTATGGTCTTTTATTTTCGACTTCAACGTTTGGACCTGTCCGTTACAGTCGATTGTGAAGACTTGCCGGACCCCGTCGAGGAGATCCACCGTAATCTTGATGGTCGAGCTCTGATCAATACCCATCTGAATCTCACTGCCCTCCACGAGACCGTAACTTGACATTGTGTTTTCGTCGTCTGTCATTGCTACGTCATTGAATATCAGCTTGATTTGGTCGATGCCAACATTCTGAGATAGAGCTAATCTTTTTTTCAAATCTACAACTTTGTCACCTTGGTGTACATCGAGTTGTATTCTTTGGCCAGTCAGAGATATGATAGTAATCTTCATGTTGCTTTCTTGCATATGACAAATAGACAAATGAATGCTCTATCAGTAACCTGCTGAATATATATAAACCAGGTGAAAAAATCGGGAATCCCCATGTACCAACAAAATAGTAATCAAACGGAGGGCTGAGATTATGGCATTGTGTTCGTTAGGTTCTGGAAGCCTCGACAGTGCATAATAACAAAAGAGCGTTCGTCATGATATGCTTATAGCTCATTTGTATGACGACGTGGCCAATTCTCGTTGAGAGAGAGATCTTTGACTATCACTGTTTGGGAATTCCCGCTCCCGACAGAGCATTACCGAGACATTGCGCAACAGTGTATGTATATTCTGTATAATTGTTGATATGTACGTCAATTATGCAATTGCGATCAAGCGCTCTTACATTTTGCATTGGGACTGTAATGAAACAAATTTAGTATGTGCCATTAACGCCACGAACATCATAAAATATTGACACGCACCAAAGGCCTGGCTCGGTGACAATTTCTGGACATTGAGCAACAATAGATCCAATAGGTGACGAGATTGCGCGGTGGTATAGTGCTATAATCCACAGCTACAACACCAATGAGTTGTGGGTTCGAGTCCCACCGATAGCAACAATAGAATTCCTACCTAACTGTTGGAGGTTTATCTAGGCGCCTACTCGCCATCACAACCGCATGAGCGGAGTCTTAAAAAGCATAGAAGTGGGCCGTGCTACAAGTCGTCATGCTACGGAATCCAAAATAAGAAATATCAGCCTGGTGTAAATGACCACTGTAGTCTACAAACAGCATGAATATCACCAACAAACAAACGAACAAACAAACAATATATTTAGGGTTGCATTTAAAACAAATATGACCTTGAAATAAAAAGGTTTTTTTTTATTGTATAATTATGCCATAATTGTGTAAATACTTTCCAAAAACCATGTTGTATAAGCCTACAGACGATTGCCACCAGATATAGCGGACGTATACGATATGGGATCTGGGATGGTTGGATCGCTCAAAATATTCGGTTCAACAGCTATAGTACGTAGATATTTCGTCAACGGAGCTATATTTACCCTACATTTTCAACTGTCAATATCAATCACTATGACGTCATTATTGAATAAATATATCCACTATATCTAGACGAGTTAGGGACTTAGGGAGACAATCCATCCCGCATTTTAGTGTTTCGACCGCCGTTCACTGCGTTTTTGGTCATACTTTCTTTGGTCATGGCGAAAGTATAAGCCCATATTGACACATTATTGGTAAAACTGAAGTCATAATTGAGGTAGAGAGAAAGTGTTGACCTTATTTCGAGTTAACAGGTTAACAAAGGAGAAATTGTCCCTACCCTAGCGTATAGATGACCTGGCGCTTCTCCGCCCCCATTCGTCAAGTCATGTCCAAACAATCAGGTAAGATTACCATTACAGCCCGACCTATATTGGATTTTTGGGCCGATACCGACAAAACTGATATCTAACACCTTCACCGATAATACCAATATTGAAATAAAGTGGAATCTACCTCGAAAGGTGCATTTTCAAAACTTCAGAGTATTTATTTCAACAGCTTCTAAGCCATTGTAATTCTCGAACATGAAATAAACCACGTAAGGCGGCATCAGGACACCTTGAAAATGTAAGATATGCGAAATACAGCAATATTCCCAGTCTAGCGGTCAAGGATTATAGTTTTTTGACTTGCTACCACCATGTTGTGACGTCACAAAATTGCATCCAATAGCCGATACCGATATTTCTTTCAAAGTGTGATATCGACTTGATATTATCGGCGAATCGATATAATCGGTCGCGCTCTAATTACCATTGTGTAGGGATAGCCAGTGATCGGATTGAATTTTTTTGTATGCCAGCTCTATCACGAATGCCATATTTTCAGCCGGTACTATTACAAAATGTCATTGATAGTAACCAGTAATGATAACCGGTTCGCGGATCTCATAAAATGTTATGAAACGGCTCTATGGAACCGGTGCGTGCCGGCTGGATCCTACTACTGGCTTGACCATTCTATTATTATGAGGGTGCACCGTGAGAATTCGTCATTAACGTTACGTAATAAAAATATTAGTCGAACATAATAGCTGTGTATTGAAATAACACATAGAATGAACACAATGATACACATAACATTACGCATAACATAGCTTGGGTTTGACTGGGCTGGACGGATTGTAATTTAATATTTGAAGTCAGCACGTCTCGTCTAAACGCTGGCGTGTGCTGTTTAGAGAAAGACGTGATCTTGTCGCGACGCGGCGGTCGAGGGTCGCTGAGCTAAGAACTGACAAGATCTATTCTGTGAAGTGTGACGACTCCATTGGTACGACTACGGTACATAGTAAAGGTGCGTTTCAGGTTAAAGGGTTTCCAAAGTGGACGCCAGCGTCCCACTGGGGGCGCTCGCGAGCCATGAAATGGGCGATTGGGGGCGCTGGGTATAAAATTGGGCGGTAGGGGCACACTGAGAGCAAATGGGGGCGGTGTAGGTTTAGCAGGCAACTGCTGCGTATTGTTCAAACGATTGACAAATAAAGCAGCTAAATTCGCAGTAAAAAGGCAGAATCAATTCGGTCAGGTCAATTTAGGGTCGTCCGTGTATTTATTCAGTTGTACCAGAGAAGTCCATTGTTACTTGACAATGTTGATGAATGAACTAATTAAGCAGTCGCCAGTATCCCTGAAAAGCATTGTCCATTTGTGTTCTGTGAGAACTACGAAGTATTTAATATTGCTCACTGCGAGGTGTTATGGCTTATTACGAGAAACTGCCTTGCGTAATTCTATTCTCTGTTTCAAACCATCGTGGATTTTCCACAGTGCTGCGTCCGTGGCCTTCGACACGGCGTTCTGGTTGCAAGAAACGATATCGCTTGTACTTACGGGCATACTTTCGAAAATTTATGAGTAGCATGTACCCGTTATTAGTAATGATGAAACCTGATAAAGGTGAAAAAGGCACTGTCCAGATTCTGTGATAAGCCCATGATAGTTCGCTGAAATTTTGCGACACGTGAACTGTTCATATTCTCAAGCTTGCATGAGCTACCGGTCCAGCTCGAATACCCGATTTTGATGAAGAAACATGAATCAATCGTTTCAGAAAAATGCACGAGGATATGGTGATTTGGTTCCTGGATATATTCCAATCAGAAATTCCTCACTGGATAATCCATCCATTCTGTGAAGTTCCCGAGCATGAAATGATTGAGGAGCCAATCACATTGTAGTGTAGGACAATTTTGAGTTCAACCCAAAGTTTTATACCTCCAATCATTCGTTCTGGATTCACAATGGAATCAAATAAAAATACTCTCATTGGAGTCGGGTTGACTCTTTCGTCGTTGCCGTTCCCCGCTCATATTTGGATAGAACGTGTTGGCAGTCCCGTGACAAAATTTCTGACTCACAGCAGAAACCGACTTGAAAATACGGGACGTGTACTCTGGATATTTTAGAATGGGATTGTTCTTATCAAAACTCAAGCCTAATATGACGAGGATGATGATAATAATACACCATCTTCATACCTCTGGTTATTTGCTGTAATAAATGCAGAAAAACTTTCTGTTTATGATTTAGACTTGTCGAGGGGGTGCCGGGGGATGCTGGCACCTTATTGGTCGTCCAGGGGGCGGTATCTGGAATAAGTTTGGAAAAAAACTGAGTTAAACTATCGCTATCAGAGACTAAATTCAATTTTCAGATATAATATGGTCACGTCTAATATTGTGCACAGATCGAATCGCTATATGTTCCATTATTAGATAACGAAAAAAAGACTATACAGTCATAGTTTCATGCGATTGCTGAGCATCTAAAAAGCGTAGAAGGGCAAAACCACAACTTCCCACTTGTCAGTTCCCAAACCCTTTATTCTCTAACCTGGCCATCGTGAATACTATTTTATTCAAATACAAATTTTTCTACAGTTATAACTCCGCTTCCACTGGTTGGAATTGAGCCAAATGTGGTGGGCATCGTTTCTATAGACAACCTCACAATTTCACGGGTTGAACAGAAATTTAAAAAAACATTGTTTATTTTTATATAATAAATCCAAAACTTTCTTCTCTTGTAGCGATGGGACTATTGTTTTTTTAGCCAACCTTACAATTTTATCATGTAGCGAGTGAAATTTTTAAAAAAAGTTATTTTTGAAAACTCCGAATATTTATTTTCAACGAAACAAGATCCAAGGCCGACACGTATAATTTCATTGCGTATAATCACTGACCAGCGATTATCCTATATACATATAGTACTAGCTAATGTGGGGATTTAATTTTCAAACACAACGATATTGGATATCCAGATATAGAAAATCATCATGTTCGTAAAAGTAGCTTATTGGTTGATTCCACAGGAGTAAATAAATTTGAATTCTGAAACTGGAACACGTTCCTCCTGCACTTAATTTTACTCACTTGTCGGTATAATTATTATATATCGACACACTCTACACATTAACAGGACTGCTCAGTCTGCTGTGATCAGACTTGGACAACTAGAACATTTTCAGCTTTTCCAAATTAGATTAGAATTAGAAGAATTAGAGCTACATAGTTTTTTCTAAATTAGATTATACTTGGAATTGGAACTACACATTTTTTTTCCAAATTAGATTAGAATTAGAATTAGAGCTACACAATTTTTCCAAATTAGATTAGAATTAGAAGTAGAGCTACACAATTTTTCCAAATTATATTAGAATTAGAATTACTGAATTCGCAAAAAACTTGGAAATTGAATGAAAATGTGAATGAGAACCACATGCGGACCACATGCGGCCGGTGATCTGATTTGTGATTTTGCAAGAACGCGAAGTAAATCATTTCGAAATGCTGTAATTGATTTCAGTTTGAAATTATTATTGTTGTTGTTTCGAAATATGTTATTCGCCTGTGCCCAACAGCACTATTCCGCACTAGCTGAAACGGATTCGGCGTTGTACTAACGCATGGCTATTATTCGTCACAATTACTACTTTGATTGTCAGTACGGTGTAAGTAAGTAATGCGTCGGTGGCTTGGTACTGGATTTCCCTGCAAAATGTCGCGGACAGCGAGGTATTTTCAGGAAAACAATAAATTAGATTAGAATTAGAATTAGAATTAGAACATAGGACCATTTCACGAATTAGATTAGAATTAGAATTAGAGCATAGAAACATTTCACAGATTAAATTAGAATTGCGGGGATGAGAGCATAGAAACGTTCACAAATTAGATTAGAATTAGATTACTTGCATTTCACTCTACGTTAGTGAAATTAGACAACTAGAATTATCTAGTTGTCTGGCTGTGATGTCTTATTTTATTGGGGTGAGCAGATCAGCAGGCCTATTGCGCGGGGATATAGCGTACAGTGCTACAAGCAATTACTATTAAATAAATACAGTCCATCCTCAAGATTACCGGACCACGACTGACCTATCGATCTCGCTTCCCATGAAATGCCGCCCTATTCTTGTCGCTTTCTTTTTCTATACTGTCTTCTTTACTTTCATTAAGTGTGCATGCATCCTCTTGACATCGCCTCGGCCAAGGTGGGTGTCTGATTCCATAGACAAATCCAAGTCGCTTCGACATCTTCCTGTCTATTCATTGTATCGCATTTTTTGTGGTGTATTGAACTGATAAAATTGCTAATAAACCAATGATGATGATGATGATGATGATGCTATTTTCCACAGCTATACAGCAGCGACGGGTTACGAATGCGAGTCCGACCGAGATATACACCAGAATTCCTACCAAAGTGTTGAAGGTTTATGTATTAGGGTCCTCCTCACCGTGGCTTAAAAAGTCTAGAAGTAGATTGCACTACAAGTCGGCATGATAATAAAGAATATCGACCACTAGAGTCGACGCACCATGAGCACCAAAACAACAACAGTGCGCATATTTATCTGCCATAATCGTCGGCGATCGTCCACCTGCAAGGCAAAGGGTTCGAGACGTTGATATCGCTATCAAATTCACAAAAACGAAATATAATAGGCATTTGGTATTTGCAGTCTTGGAGGTCATCCTCCAAGTATGTTTAATGTGTTTACTATTCACCGATGCGTAATTTCCAGACTGAGTATCTATTTTGGTAACACGCCCCAGTTCTAGTATCTCACCCGGCACCACTTCCACAAAATTCATGATTTCTGTTGCCTGGTGCTCTAACCGGGCACTATAATCAATACGTAAAAGTAACCATATTTCAACGGGCATGTGATCGACATTATTAAGATCTGAAACGGCGCGGTATTTTATCAAGCTTGCGTGTGACTTGGTGATCACGTTTCACGGCTGAAATACTCGCTGCTCATTATTATTTTCATCCGCTCTGAACATCGGCGACCTGCGGCGCATAGGTCGTTTCGTGAAATTTGAAGAACTAAATTGACGAGTTGCCGGCGTTAGTGATGAGTTCGTAACACGCTTTTCCGCCAAAAAGCTTGATATCAAGTCTCGCTTTCGTATGTCGCGTTCTTGTTGTTGTGAATGAATTTCCCGAAAGTGCTTGTCAACGCGGTAAACTTGTATCAGTGCGACACTGTTTGTTCATTTTAGACACAATAGCAAATCGTGATTCTGATATTACACCAAGCCGCGTACTGTACGAGGTGAACGGACGACATGTAATTTAATGACATTGTATCCCGTAACTTCATCGGTTCAAAGTAACCGAGTCAGGGTCAAAACTGTGAAGTTTAGCTGCGAATCCAAACAGATGAGACACAAACCCTACCCACAGACGAATGTAGCCAATGATCTGTGTGCAGTAATTGCGTCCGGCAAAAGCAGTCGTTGGTACGCTTCAAAATTGCAGTCAACAGTAGAAGATTGTCAATATTTCTCTTGTATAGTGACTGCATTTCACGTGCCAAAATGTATCTTTGTGGTGAAATTATACTATATTTTGTTTATATTCTACGTCTACGTCTACACCTGAACCCTACTAAACGAGAATCAGAAATGCCGTTGATAATAGTTCGGTTTATTAGCATTAGCATTATTAGTACTAAAAGTCACAGGTCAAACTTCATGATATCACATATTTTGAAATCGATTGTAAGCGATTCCTCTCCACTGAAAACATTTATACCTCTAGAACAGTGGTTCTCAACCTTTTTGTCTTCGCGGACCTCTTTCGCACCGTCACGGACCCCCGCGGAGCCCCACGACGTTTTAGCTCAAATTTAGCTCAATTATCGCGCAATCGTCATCTGTCTTGTGCAAATGATAACTGTAGGCTTAGCGATAAACAGCAACAAATATACTTTTCTTGAATAGCTTCTTTGAGGTACAGAACTTCAACATACAATTGAATATAATATCATACTATTCATGTAAAAAGTAGGTTGACCTCTGTTATTTCGAAGCAAATTCTGCAACTGCATTTCTTGAAATACGTGGTCGTGTCTTGAAAATTCACGCCTTCAATTTGATATGAACGAGTGCCGAAAATCTATTTCCACAAATAGGTGGTGGCGAATAACAGGTAACGCTTCCGGCGTCATGTTCAGGTATGATCGCAACAAATAGCGCACCAAAATTGACAAACAATTTTTTTAATGAACATATAACGTCAAGCCTGTTCATTTCATCTAGCTCGAGCAGCTTATCATGAAGTTATTATGGAAAATGGTTGTGAATATCACAGGAGAGAATGGATTTTTGTAAACATTTCGAAGTCACCGTGATTGACCTTACTCATCCAAACATTTTTTCGACAATCCCCAACAAAACATCTCTAAACAGCAAAATGTTTGTATCAGTAGGCTATATTGGTAATTTCACAATTAATATGAGTCTGCACGGTAGGATATTTCATTTCAGATGGCCATTCTGTTGATGTGAGCTCTGGAGTTGTACTAGTAATGAAGCGAACCTGCGTCGTGATTTTTCGAATTAATGTAATACAAATTAGGTTATCAACTATTTTGAGGCTTCGCGGACCCCCTGAAAATGATTCCCGGGCCCCCGGTTGAGAACCGCTGCTCTAGAATATTTAGTGTATATCAACAGTTCCCTTCCCAAACTATTATTGCCCTTCGAAAACTTGTCAAAACTCGATGCGCGCCAGTGCATTCAAATTTTGCGTGTCTTTCAAGATTAACCTATACTGTAGAATTGAAATTACAAAGCCGTTTCGTTAAAAATGCATAATACTGGATTCATTTAATACGAACAACGTGCCTGTTGATTTTGCACATTTATTAAAACGCAGTACTATGTTTGTTTGCAATAGGCTACGTATCTAACGATGTCATTTCAGCCTGATTACTGTTAATGTGTAAAATAATCGGCTTCGTGCAAAAAGGATGTAAGAACACAAAAACACGGAGATAGTAACATCCTGCAGGTTGGAATTTGGATCGAGTTTACCCGAATCGGAATAAGTGCCTTTCAAAGTAAGCTATAAAGATCACGAAGGTTAGGGTTGATTTAACCTCGCTAATTTTGTTAAAATCTTGCGGAGATAAGACGTCTTGGTTGAATAACGTACTACAGAATGCGGTATTTTATACATGCGCGTGTATTTCGTCCGATTCAAGCGGCTTTGTGGCATTTCCGAGGTTCTATTACTCAATGAAAACGAAACATAACATCTTGGACGCGACAGAGGGGCATGGACTTTAAACTTCGTCGCACGATTAGGATAATCTGCTATGTTTGCTTCCTCCATATCTAAGAAATGAGAGGAGTGGAAATTAAATAACTATCAAATGTCTACATGCTGCACTTGACAAAGTCTCCGGGGTATACCGCTCTACCATTACGCCTTGGTACCCAGCTTGAGTCCCACCACGGTTAAATTTATTGAACATAGGCTATATCGCTTAGAACAGGGCGTTACGCCTTTCCTATATAATTCATAGGTTGATGGCGAACCTGAGTATGTCGTGACTCGCGTGACATTACCAATTCGATGACAACGAGCTGGTTTGAATTTTGCACTAGATCTTATTGTACCACCCATTTACCAGCAGACTTCTATATATCATAATTGAAAATCATCCTTGGGAATCAGAAAATACGCAAATGGAACGGCAGGAATATGCCAAAATGCCGAGTCTATATGAAGTCTATTATACAAACAACAACCTCGTCTTGTGATATCACTACATCAATACGGAGTTAAGGGACCAGTTGACCGGGGCCTACGATAAAGGCCCCGCGTGGACCTTAAAATACAAAATGATACCATGGCGCCCAAGCCTTCAACATTGCTCTAAGCGCTACCAACATTCAGGGAATCTCTGCGTACTCAGAAAATACTCAAAACTATTAAAAATTGCTGTACAAAGAAATCTTTCGTTCCCACCCAGTGGGTTCAAAGGAGCATACGCCGGGCTGGTAAAACATGCACTCAAATTAAAAATATTCCGGTATTGCCTGTCGTATATTATAATCAAAGATGCAGCTTGTTTGGTAGGTTACTTTAATAGATGTAATTAATTTAAATTAACTTAAGCTTTGGCCTAAAATCACATTTTGATTTAAAGTCGCAATTACAACATTTGAGGATTGTCCATAAATCAACAGAAGACGTCATTCGTTTGCGAATAGGGACCTATAGCACACGGAAAAAGCTTCCTCGCGTCAGAAATCTATCAGGGCATAGAAACGAAGCAAAATTTACCTATAACTGATAAATTAGGATATTAAAAAGCAGCATATCCATCTATACTTCTGCCAACAGAGTGCAAAATGTAATTTTCCAATGGTAAGTTCTAGCGATAACATATCGCATGTATGAATATGATAAACAACTTCCCATGTCTTCATATTATACTCCGTTTACATAATTAGTTGGTTAAAATCCCTTGTTTGATCTCACCTTAGTGTCATGTCATATTGAAAGTGAAAAAAGTCTGGTCATTGGTCAAGCATAATCGAATAAAAATGATTTGCCATCATATAGCATGATACAAGCCTTGCACTTCGCATTAGAAATGATTTTATCAGTTTCTTCGGGTTGAAGATCGGACAACATGTTTACGTCAACCAAAATCTACTTTTCCCCACAAAACCGGAAAATTCCTGCCACAGGCAGCATAACCAGCACAAGCAGGAGTTATTGTATTTTTGGAAAACGAAAGCTAGTATCATGCAATTAAAACCAAATTATACCATAGTGGAACGATTGGATTGGATTATCATACAGGACCGTTTAACTATATTTCATCCCACCGTGCTATCGGAACCACACCACATCTCCCCTATTACAGTTATGCTTCAAAAGAGGCATAAGATGCATGTTTGTTGGGGAGAAATATATCAGGGATAAGCTATGCGTCTCATGCACCATGTGTGAGTCATCAATGGTTACGCACTAACTAAAGAATGATATGAACTCCAGACTCCCCTCACGATAGTACCCTGCGGAGTTCATCGCTCCGAATCATTTCAAAACATAACAAAATTTCTAGAAGTATTACACCATCTCAAAACCATTGGCGTTTTGGCAACTTTGAAACAAAATTCGCAAACGTACCGAAACAAACCCCCGTCCTCTTCGCGGTCAAATTTAAACAAAGCATGATCAGTATCAGTATAATTTCTTCATTTCATAATTTCAAAACAACACAAGACTGTGATACAACGATAAGATAGGAGCGTGCTTGGACTAGCCTTTGAAATCGGATACTCAGCTGGGCCTAGACGATGTAAAGAGGAGGCATGTCCATTGTCCATTGTCCACTGAATGAGAAGTAAAAGAGGATCGTATTCACATGGATCACGGTTTCGATTCGAATAGTTTTTGAATAAAGTGTTTCGAATATCGAATCAAGTGATTCGAAGCGAAGCAAGCAAGCGAAGCCTTTGAAATCAGATACTGAGCTGGGCCTAGGCGACGTAAAGAGGATGCTTGTCCACTGAATGAGAAGTAAAAGAAGATGATACAATAATCACGTGAAACTGTATCGTATTCACATGGATCACGGTTTCGATTCGAATATTTTTTGAATAGACTGTTTCAAATATTGAATCAGGTGATTCGAACCGAAGCAACAGAAATAATCATATTACAGGTACTTTGCGCTTTCCCATTCGGCAAAGCAGTTTTGATTGACAGCGCCTAATAAGCATGTGCGAACTGACGAACCGATTACGCGCTTTAAGATCCTTGAAGCAATAGTGCATGAAAGGATATATAGGCCTACATTGCTATTATGTGTGTACTGCATATACTCTCTTAGTTTTATTTCTGTGAATAAAAACTTCAAAGAAAGAGATTTTATTATATTCTGGCTTGGATTTAGGAGAGGAGTAGGCCTACGATTAGAATTGACTGTGATTCGACATTTGACCAATTACCAACCTTAATATGGACAGTGGACACTGGACAGTCGCTAAAGGTACCATATAGCTGCATTAAGAAAATACGTGCCTGCGACCTGGTCAATCCTACATAGGACACACGACACACCGTAATGACACTGCAACCCGACTGACCTGCTTGTGTATGTGTAATGTGTATCTATAACCGTATAACAGGTGAGAGGCTAAGTTGCTTTGTATTCAGACATCGCGGTTTCATCATTATTTATTTCCCCAAATCGTACTGTAAAACGTTATTACATTTTTGGCCGCCCCAGTACATGGAGATTTTATACCTACCAATTTTCACAATGCATGCCATTTGTTAACGTCATTAGTAATTATATTACTATTGTAGGCGGAGGTGGGGATTTTGGTGGTTAATAAACTCCGCGATGCTGTTGCGATTTGTTACAGCCATTTAAAATGTTGCAATCTTGTCATGCTTTGAATCGATGAAATTAATAACAAAAGGACGGAGATATTTGGCACATATTTTGAATTCGCGGTGTGATAGTTTCTCGTTCAGGTTCACGACAAGCTTTCTTTACGCGTTCTAGTTCAGAGAAATTCGAATATTTCATATTAGTTCGCAGCTCACACCGTCGCTAATTTGGACAATATAGCTAACACCACTACCTTTGTGTCAGAACACAGCGTTGTACATTATACGGTGTCGATCCCGGGCACCGTAATATAGATGTAACATTTGATTCTGTCGTACTGGTGAATTCCACGTTCAATGTTATTTACAGTTTCAACGCAATGTATGTAACCGATATCTACAATGTCAAAACCTCGAGTCGACAAATTCACTAGAACACCTAGAAGAATTTCAAGATTTCAGTGAACCGTGCTCTTCATCTACTGTATTACTCATGCATTGTTTATGGCGATGGGTGATGATATACCTTTAAACCGCGTCGGGCAAATACGCCCACAGCATAGGACAGGTATAGCGCCAAATGTCCGATGATTTTATCTCATAGTCGCATTTGAGATAGCCTACACTTAACAGCGGTCGCATGCATGCTTTATTGATGCGCGCCGTCTTTTCTCCCGCCCGTCCAGTACAACCGCAAAGAAGAACGGAATAGTGTAAAGATAGTTGTAATTTTTCTTATTACCTCGCGGTATTTACGTATAAGCCTCGGGCGATTGGCAGCTCGCGTCGTATCGCGAAGCGTAAAATCAGTCAGGCGAGTTGTGGAAAACTCAAACCATCGCTTTTTCTTTCCTAAACTTTTTGACTGCGCGCCCCGTCGCGAAATATACGCCTTCGCGGACATGGAGCGCGTAATTGGATAGCTGACCGTTCCAGTTAGTTGGAATCTATGGCAGCGCAGATGGGCGACGCGGTAGCAAAGAGGAGCGTGAAAAATAATTTCATTTTATCTACAAAAGGCGCTGCGAAGATAATAGTCAGTAAATCGTTCCCTATCATCGAGATTTTGCCAAATAACAGGTTTAATGGAGGGATAAGCGGTCACGCTAAGGTAGACAAGGATGAGTGTTACGCTTTTCATGAGTCGCGTTTTGTTGGTGTAAGGCGCGATCTTATTCTCCTGAATTGAATCGTGGATGCTCCATGTATATGTGTAGGGATTACACATTCATAGTGCCTCTAGTAACGTATTAGCGCGTCACGTTTTCATAGCATCATCGCTAATCTATTTTCCAAACAGGATCGCTACAATTAGAAGTGCGCGTCTTTGCATCATGGTAGTTAAATCCCGGACGGCCAATTGTCTTGGAGACTACGAGCAGTGTGCTATCCATGTAATTGGATATGATACCGAGAAATTCTTGGCTTGTCGTGTAATAGTTTTCGACGCCATGCAAATAATAAGGAGATATCCGAATCCGATATCGTTTAAGTGGTATCAAAACAAGTATCATTTTAAGATAAGAATCTTGTCCGTAGACATGAAAATATTACCGAGAATAGGTGTGAATAGTGGCTTAAACACGGGCGGAGTTTTGACGAGACGTATATACGGCGGTTAAAACTTATCAGATGAATTAGGCAATTTCAGATTAACACGGTGAGTGATCACTGCAACGCGCAGAGCAGCAAATTAGGTATTATATATGGAAAGCGTGAAACATCGGGATCGCCGAGATCAAGATTAATCGATCTTCACTGTGCGGCTAATTCGGATTCCAAGGGATTTGCGACCGCCCACAATGCTCCCTGGCTGGATATTGTACGGATGGTTTATTCTTTTCACAGGATTTGGAAAATCGTACTATGGAGTGTTCAAGTATTAGCGTAAGTTAGGGCGACGTATAGTCGAACTTTCGGTGGAGTAATAACCGAAGTATCGGTCTGGGTTGCGTCGTACTGGCTTCTGCGCCCTGTGTATCTGGAGAAATGACGGGAAAGGTCCAAACGGTAGTTTTATTCGATCATTTTTATGGTGGATTTTGACTGGATAATCTCTATCGATTAAGCACTGTTAAGTGTTCATTGTTCAGTTGTTCAGGTTCACATACGCATTCAGTTCAGGATCACGGATCGCTTGATTTGCGCTCTTTCGACTGGTTTAGTTATAACCTTTTGAAATATATTGTAGCAATGCGTGTGTAACAGGGTACTGTTTTCGTGGATTGACTCGATATGTAAGTAGCCTGTAATTGATGTTACAGGAAATGTAACATATAGGTTTCTTTGATGACTCTATCACACAGTACACAGAATTACATAACAGGAAATCATTAAATGTACCGTTCAGTTCATAATCGATGCACATCTCATATCAATAGGATATATGCTGCTAGTAACAGTCGGTTTTGAAGCTGTCACTCGGACACAATAGCTTATCTAATAAAGTCATCAGAAGCGCAGTCTAGAGAGGAAATGGGAAGCGTGTAGGACTGTAGATTTTCCGCAACAACTTAATTCTAGCTCTAGTCTGGATCGTTATCAACACTTTGGTCTATCATATGTACAGTTTACACTCTACACTCACTCGTTATCAATTCTAGTAAAACTATTAATGACCTGTAAATACCAGGTGGCAAATTAGCTGACAACGATAATGCAACGAATATATTTTAGATGAATACATTTATATCGCCCGCATACAGGAGTGTTTATGATAAAATGGTCTGACAGCGAGCCGAAGATAGGACACAATGGGAGTTGTATATGTGCTAATTGTCGGTTATACACTATTATCTCCGAACATTACAGATGCATATTTATCATAATAGCTTTATTACTCGGTATTACCGGGTCACGTGTGGTGTAACTTGAATCCGAAAACACACGAGAGCTTGTTATGTCGTATCGGGCTCGTAAGTTAGTTTTTCAAGAAAACTGAACGCAACGCCGTTGTGAGCAACATTCATCGATCTACTCATTTCATTATCGGGTCTTCATTACAGCGAGTCCTCAAAGTGCATCTGTTGTCATTTACACTCGCATAATATCAATAAATTTGGCTTCTTTGACATCAATATTCTTCACCATACCGCAGTTGCTCTGTCGTATTGCATAATAGCTAATCCGAATAATCTTTCACAGTTAAGCCAGACCCAAATTATTGCGTTGCTGGCATGTTGCTTCGAAGTACAACAGTTACCACAATTACGATTTCTGTAAAGTATACGTAGTAGTCTTCTGCAGCATTCGAACAAATGTTTTTTTTTCAGTCTGTTAGCGATGTTGAATTTTTTGTCTCGTGTTACAGGTTTTTATCAACCGGATACTTGTGTAAACTGATACCGCTGGCCATTCCTCCTTTTTAGTTCAACGGCTCGAGTTCACCTTAAGATTGTTTTGATATATATACTTCTACTCTATTATGTGTTGGAATTGTGTGTTAAATGACTACTACACGTAGTGGTCGAGGCATATAATAGGTCAATGCAGCTCATGTCAAACAGTTCTATAGGAATCCTACTAAAATATCCAGACAACGACATGTTATGATCTTATAAATAAAATTACACCCATTGTGAGCTTATTTAACTACGATACTCGACCACAGGAGTTAACTTCAGAGGCGGGAGGTTTGCGTTAATGTCAAGTATAAAAGTGATCAGCTTCGCGTTGATTTACAGTTGTTCCGTCAGTTCGCATGTAAGGCAACCAGCATAATTTATGCTCCTACACTTTTTTGCTTATTTGGGCTTCTCAAATTGCGACCCTATTTGGGACGCTCAACAGTCGCGATCGCGATACATTATCTTTGAATTACAAAGTAGTACTACTTTTTTGTCATCACTGTCGCTGTATGAACGCAGCGCTAGTGCGTTCATCGCGATGACGCGTACCTTCGCCATGTTCAAATTCGGTACTACTTGAAGTTATATATAGGCTCATTAATGATAATGAACGAGAACCTTCGTCTTAAAATGTGCAATTCCAGGTACTTCGATCGTACATGTCACACTAGAAAGGAGTAACGATTGTAGGAAGTTTAGAATTGTCCCCCTACATAATTTGTATGAATGTTACCGAATTTCCTGCTGTTGAGAATTTACAACTTCAAAAAATCTCTTCATGTCTCGCCCGGGCTCTGGTCTGCTAATTGCTGGCCTGGTAATTGCGGATACTGCAACCAATTAGCCTACCTCAGTTTCACTGCGCAGGAAATGCATAGTAACTGGTTTTAATTGACTCTTGTACGACAGAAAGTTTGCAAAGTTTGATAAAACCTGCGTTACGTAACTCGGTTTGATGTCCCAATGCGAAAGCCCGAGCCCCAGCTTGCATTTGTAATAGGCCTCGAAGAGAGAGAGAGAGAGAGAGAGAGAGAGAGAGAGAGAGAGAGAGAGAGAGAAGAGAGAGCGATAGAGCCAGACCTAGACCTGGTATGTACTACTTGTACTAATCTGTCGGCTATACCTCACAACTCACAAGTCATCAGTCAGTCTTAGGTCCCGTACAAATTTATTTAGAAATGGATGGGTTGGGATATGGAAAATGAATGAGGTTGCAGACTCGCGGATCATGAAAGTTCGAGAAGCCGTCTCTGTACTCTGTAGTAAACAAACGCATTGGGTCGTTGCATTGTGATTAGGTCCAATAGTACCCATTGTATAGTCCAGTCCCCCGTAAACTTGTTCATCAAGTGCTGGAATGTATGAAGACTAGGGTTATCACATAACGACTTAATAGTATGTTGTAGTAGAGGCTTAATGATATGAATTTTCAGTTTATTTCAATGTAGAGCACTCGCCAATCTGCGTCTATCAATGCTAAAATATCCGATATAGATAGAATCTACAGAAGTCTATGTACAATGTGCATGCTTTTGAATTAGCTGAATGGTGGGATCCAGAAATAGGATAGCTACCTGTAAATTTTTGTTACAAGTAGCCTACTCGAATGTTTTAATGCTGCTCCATACGTACTCTGAAGTTTGAAATGTGGCTCCGACATCCAAAAAGGCTGGAAACAACTGCTATATGTCCTTGAATTAAGTGATTTCATTTTAGCTAGTAGTCACCGGAGTAGTTTGCGAAAAGCTGCGCGGGCTATAGCAGGGATACTATTTTAGCTCATAAGGTTCATTTTCAGAAGTCTGAATCTCCCGCCTGCCAAATACACAATACACATAATGTAGTCGTGGATACTGGGAGACTACCCAACTTTTCCCCGCAGGTATAGCCTACTTGTAAAATTAAAATGGCCTACTCTCCCGCCTGTGCACCAGATCAGCATATTCTAGTTGCGGATACGCAAACAGCAGTATTACGCACTAATCATAAGGCAGTCACGTACCGTACATGCGCTATAGTAGCCTAGCCGTGCGTTAGTAGAACCAACAAGGTCATTTTATAGCTAGGACTGTGATTTTTCTTGTGTTTTTCCGTTTCAATTTTAGAGCTTATCCCTGTGACATGCAGCCTATCGCGCGCTGGGGAATCGGATTGCCAAATGTAAACCTCCTCTAAATCCCGATCTGACTCGTAATGAAGTTGGGTCGAGTATATGCTGGTACCTATTGATGATGAATCGCAGCATCTACCTTAAACCTTGGTGAATTTTCTCGGCCCTGTAAGCCGATGGTTCTCCGCCCTCTCGAACCAGACAAGTAATATCAGCTATCGAGTATTATCGACTCTCTCACCTCGCCAGTCTCACGTTGCTCGCGAAGGCGGAACAGTCTTCTCTTCGCCTCGGTGTGGTTTAGCGATCGCATTATTTGCAGGTTTTTGTTAGAGTAGCAGGGTCTTCAGGTAACAAAGGGGTCGTTTGCGAAGTAATTATCGTTAAGTGTTGTTGTATTGAAAGTTTTTCCTTAGATTGATCTCATGTCGTAACTTGACGAGCGTTTGCCGTTCCATTTAGCAGACCTTTGGCATAGAATGCTCTACATCTAGCATCGAGGCAGTATCATTTAAATGACACAAACCTTCAGAAATGCCGTGATGAAGCAATGCATTTGCCTCATCGCGGCATCTTGGCTGCTATGCAATGTCCAGCTTTGCGCAGCAGAAGACATAATCAAACTGAACGTTGCCGAAATGTCAGACAAAGGCTCGGTGCTCATCAACATCCCGCAAAAGCTGAAATGGCCTAGTACTCAGCGGATGGAATATAAGGTACTGACGGGACAGGAATATACGGAAGTAACAAAATATTCTGGGATTCTGAAAGTGAGGAAACAAATGGACCGCGAAGTACTATGTATCAACAACAGACCACACTGCACTGTGGAGGTACAAGTCGCAGCGTTGCCTCTCGGTCAATTCCGGGAAGTGAAAATGGTTAACATCATCATTGAAGTCACCGACATAAACGATAATGCTCCTGCATTTGAGAATACTGTCATACGTAAAAGCATTTCAGAAGCGGTCGGCGTGGGCACGACCATTCGCCTGGATAGTGCAGTAGACCCCGACTATGGAGCTAACTCAATTCAGGATTATAGACTTGTTTCAAAAGGCGGCTCTAATTCGATTGATGATTATTTTGAACTCGGAACAATAATCAATGTCGATGGTTCAAAGATTCCGAAATTGACGCTGACACGAAAACTTGACAGAGAAAATAAGGGGGTGCATGAATTGATTCTTGAAGCATATGACGGGGGCAAGCCTCCTTCGACTGGGACAGCTACTGTCCTCATCAATGTTACCGATTCAAATGACAATATTCCAAAGTTTGAAAAGGAGATATTCGTTGTTGATGTTAATGAACATGAGAAAGAAGGAACAATTGTAAAGCAGGTATGTACAAATTTTATTATACTGTTACTTTATGGGGCATTGTAAGTATATTTAAAGGCATATGGTGCCATGTCTTGTAATCGACTGTAAAATCAGACTACGCAAAAAGGTTCTGTGATGACATGGTAAGAGAAAGTGGGGATCTAGGCTAGTGGAGAAATTCTCTAGCCTAGTCTAGCCTAGACTGATTTTTAAACTAAAATAATTTCAATGCAATAGCCGTACCTTCTAATAGTATTTGTGTGCTGCCAATAAAGTTGGAAGACCAGCCTATGCTCATTGCTCATCTAATATCCATTTGACTTAGATATGATATTACATCCCTATTTTGATTGCTTTATGACATACTGACTTTCGTTGATCTGTTATTGAACTTCAACGGTGCATGGGTGTTCATATCGCCCAGAGTCTGTACTGGAACGTATTAATTTCTGCTATTGATTTTTCTCGGACAATTGATTATTCCAGGCAGTGTTCATACTGGTCCCCGGGGATGCTCAATATTGATAGGTGAACTGTGCAGGCTTGTATATCAAGAAGTTCCAGACCTATTCTACTCTAAAATGATTTGTTTCCAAGCTTCCCTAAATGGAATTGTGTGATGCAAAATGCCTAATAAGATTAAAATTGTTTTGAGAATGAGTTTATTTAGAAAATGTTCCCTAATAAACCCATTTTATATATTATAATTAGCTTAATTTAGCTTAATCCAGCACAATAGACATGGAGAGAACAAACAATCAAAAGATTATTGTAAAACGACCAAGTGAAATGAACAAAAAAGTTTGGAACATTTTGCAATGATGTAATTACATGGTGTGTTGGGCCCTTATATATAACGGGCTTAGTTAAACTAATCCATGGCAAGTGTGTATTATAATGATATGGTGCCGTGGGAAACAGAATATGGCTATCAAGCATTCCAAGTATGTTGTATCGTAATCATTGAAACAAGAGAAAGTTCACATAGTAGGAAATCTGATCATCAACTCAGTGGGATAAAATCTTCTCACAATTGTTGGTAATATCGTAATGAATAGTTTCCTGTATCACTGTGCTTAATAGGCCATTGATGTTTTGAAAGCCGCAATAGGGACATGTTACTAATAGCCTATTTAATGGAGGTTAATTCTTGTATCACAATATTATTGTTGACATCACCATGATACCAAATCCAATGCAGCAACAATTTTTAAGTGCATTTACCCTTTAAGACATAGAAGTAGGTAGCAGCTTTTAGCTTATAAATATATATATTTAATGAGTTGTCACGTCACATTGGCATACAATTTAATATACAGGTTCATGCTACTGATGAAGACACTGGGGCTAATGGAAGGATAGTCTATTCGTTTCCCAGCATAGTCGGAGAACGTGAAAGAAAGATTTTTGATCTGAATCGGGATACTGGTGTCATATCTGTTAAAAACAGCACCCTGTTGGATTACGAGACAAGGAAAATTCATCATTTAACTGTCGAAGCTACAGACCTTGGTCCTAACGCCGTACCGGCGTACGCTACTGTGACCGTGCATGTGCAGGATGTAAATGATAACAAACCAGAATTCAAGGTTTCGTTCATGCAAAATGCATTTGTGAAAAAACCTCCGAAAGGCGCCGAATACGATGAAATAATCATGGAAAATACCACCCCTGGAGAATATATTGCATTTGTCACCGTAAGTGACAATGACGCTGGTGCTAATGGCACTGTGACTTGTGAATTGCAAGACAATGGGGTGTTCATTCTAGAGGAAATCCCAGGAGCTAACTCCAGGTAAGGATTACATTTTCGTCTCGCCATGCAAAACGATTCCTGACGCTTGAAGGCTTGAATTTAAATCTTATATATTTCATTACGGTAGTGCAAATCCGTGAATGACGTCAGGTTATTAAATCGGTGTGATGATATCCTTTTGGGAAGGCTTCTTGCTTGTTAGTAATCATCCTCATTCCTCTAGCATTGACAATATGTCACTAGTTTAAGTAATTAGTCTTGTCTTTGGTATTTTTACTGAAGTATTCATGTAGTTATCGACCCTTGGTTGTCCATAAAGCTTATTAGTTTTTTTTCGTGGGCGAGTAGGCTGTTGACTTTGATAAAGGGTTTCAAATTTGCATTTTCTGTTTGGCTGGTGTTTTCGGCTTTTTCCCACAGTGTATATATCAGTACGAGTCTGCCCTGAGAAAATCTTTTGTTTCGTTACCACAGAACAGAACTGATAAAGTCTTGCATAATGCGATGCCACTGTGGCTTTGCGAGCCCGTTTAAAATTATGAGTTCCCACACTTTAATTTCATCTTGTATGCCAATCAAGTCTACATTGTACTCTGACAATGGATTAATTAAAAGAGGATTCTGCTCAATTTAAGCTGTACTATTTGACTGTCATTGTATTGAGATTCACAATATGCGTTCAGATTCGTCCTCAAAACTTCCGATAACCTGGATCGCGAAATGGAAGATTCGTACACACTGAAGATAAAAGCATCGGATAAAGGCGTTCCAGCGCAAACCAGCTCAAAGACGCTGTTCCTCCGCGTCGGCGATATTAACGACAACGCACCGGAATTTTCGTACGACAGACTCGCCGTGAAGGTCAGCGAGACTGCGAGAAGAGGAACTGTTGTCATGACTTTGAAGGTATAAATTTTCGGTGAAATCACGCCCAGATCTACTATTGAATCTCTGGTGTATAGCAGTGGTTCTCAACAATCTCAACCTGTTCAACTTGCGGCTCGGTAAAATTTCATATGAAATTTTGTGGATCGGTGAATTTTCAAAAATCAAAATCAACCCAGAATGTAGTTGCGACATAATTATGGTCAAAACAAAGAATTGAAACTTTAATGAAATGAGAAGTTTACCGCTATCTTTTTGATATTAAACTGGTTATGCGTGGCTTTAATAAAGTTTCTGAGAGGCTAAGTCCTGGCTGTTGAGTTTATTTTGCAAGAAATGCGACTTCACCGTTTGCTAGATTGTCGCCAAATTGTGGCAATTGTTGAGTTTTGTTCAAAAAGTCTTGTTATGTTTCACATATTACTAGTAATAAACAGTTCAGTATATTATTGTGACGTATGATTAACTGTATATCACAGCAGAGAGCATTCTAAATTATGCTCTGATTTCTGAATTATTTTAAAATTTGATATTTGATTTCTCTAATAAATGGACCAGCCTTCAACCTCTTACGTTTGGCCAATTGATAATAAAATTGAAATATATTTGGCAGTTGAGGCAGACCAGCGGTTCATTGCATTTTAGATTTTCATCATTGGGCAGTGTGCACGATTCTGGCAAGTTATGAGTAGTTGATTTTCCTATAGGCTATCACAATGATTAATTCCAGGGATTTTATTGGTACTTGCGTTTGAAGTGTTTAACAACAATACTTGACGACCATACGCGAGGGCACTTACCATTTGTCTGTAAGCACCATTGTGCATAACTGCCGGCAACCTTATGACTTTTGTCACCCTCGAGAAGCGCACTCTGTAGTAGTGTATTTGAAATTCTGCATACTATTGTGTGTTTTTTGTAATCCCAACCCGCCCTCATATTGTCTGCTGTTTAGAAACAAACTATTGGGTATTTTTATTATTCTTTAGAAGTTGAGGCGCATGTAAATATTTTTCATTAGATTTAGGCTTTTCCATTGTTGAGACTCCAATACTTAGTATCGATAGGATAGGATAGGATAGTAGTTTTGTTTACGTTATGTGTAGGCCTATGTTTGGGTTCATTTCATTATGAATATACTATTTAACAAATTTTGTACTGAAGTACGTTGACATGAATTTGGCGGATATCAGCCCTGGCTGCTCTTTACCATGATCTCTTGCATTAGTGTTATCGCCTTCCCTTTTACAGGCCACGGACAAAGACGAAAAGCATGGGCCGAATTCCAATATAACATACTCGTTCCTACCGAGCAGCGACCACATCGTCAAAGACGGCCGAAGGATCCTGCTGACCAATATATTCCAAGTCAACCCAAGTTCTGGGGCATTGATCCTCGCTATTCCCGACGTGCTGGACGCGGAGGTAGAACGAACGCCGGGCGATCTCAAGGTGTTAGCGAAAGACAACGGAATCCCGCCTTTAAACACAACGACCACGCTGCAGGTTTGATTATTCGTGTCCGTTATATACTGGTATATTTATATCAGGGTTGTAACGAAGTCAAAAGGTTCCGAGTCGCGAGTTAATTTGAATTTTATAGTTTTGACTCGGGTCGAGTTGATTTCAATTCACCGCCGAGTCGATTTCAATTCACCGCCGAGTCAAAGTCGGGGAGCAACAGTTCGAGTCTTGAGTCATAGTGTTGACTCGAGTCCGAGTCATATTGTTACTGTTCAGTATCGAGTTCAAGTTATGTTCAACTCACTTAGCTGTGAAACTTTTGGGCCATATCGAAAGCCGGATTTATAATATATTTACTCATTTTTCTCACTCCAAACATGTTTATTCAAACAGACAAAAGTCATTATCTGGGCAGTGGGCATACTTTTCAATTATCGGTCCTGAGATACAAGACTTAGATAAGTCATATAAAATATGTCATATGAGTTGACTCGAGTCGTTAAAACACTGATTTGGATGATTTGGCTCGCACTAATGTGGATTACAGCCACTAATGTTAAGGAAAAGTTGTTTTATTAAAAATTAACCCGTGACGACCTCGATGGTGATGATTCGTGGGCGTGTGTGTGATTTAAGCTTGTTGGATTGCTCCACCACTTAAAAGAGAGACGGCTGTTTTGCTTCAAAAATCAACAGTTCATGCTTCGATGGAAAGACGTTTTTTGGTCGAGTTGGCTCGGATTTTCCAGTGGCTGCGTTTAGTGATGAAATCTGATCTGGACTCGCTACGCTATAATCTATCATCAGCAATGTTTGGGGCTCATTGTCTTTCTGGTCGTTGGCCTAGAAAAAACTCTCTTGGTTTGTCTGTGATTTTTTTTGGAGAATCGGGTTACTGACAGTCAATATTTCCTGGTATTTATACTGTTAACATTTGGTTTTCTATCCTAGCACTAGTGGGAGCATGTGAATTCGAAATTAGACCCTCAAGTGCAAACTGTTTCCCATTCGCTCAGGTTTACACGTCTCTATTGACTGGTTAGGCTATTTCCGACCTTAAATAATGCAGGTCAAATAATATCGTACAGTGTGGACTCCGGTGTAGATAAAGTTTTTGAATATTAATCCTACTTGAAATGGTTCAAAAAGTCATTTCACCCGTGTTTTCTTAATCTTTTGAATGGGTTTATTGGTCCCAGTGCATCTATGACGTCTATGATATCAATTAATGCCATTATTGTACTTGATAATTGTACGATATTCGTTATAACTACATCTCCACATCCATGGTTTGACACGTTCTTGGTGATACCAAAACTGTTCTTTTTCTTGATAGTACTTGATTTGTGACACTAGCCAATGCCAGTAAAAGTAATGCAGCTTTCCCTCTGCCCGTGTTAATGGGACGAGGTTACCGGGTTATCTTTTCAGTTTCAGCGTCAGAACAAACTAATTGTTTCAAGTTCTCGCCGTCGAAAACTTCATGAATTCTTCACTTTCATCTTTCCGGGGTCTGTCGTCTACTGTTGTAATGTATCGACACTGCATCAAATATTGATGTATTCATTCCGTATTGTTTACACGGATCGCTTTGGGATTTTGTAGGAATCCCTGAGATCTCCTGAGCAATTACAGGTCATGAATAATTTGGGATCGGTGTCAGTGCACTTATTGATTTCATTCTCCCTGGTTGCGATAATCTAATCCAATTCAAATACCTGTAGTAAAAATATAATATGTGTTTTGTGGGGTTGCATTATTTTGTCTTTGCATTTTTTCAAGTCTCAAACAGTACTATTAGTAGTAGGTCTATGTGTACCCTGTATTCCTACATCATAGCGGCTATAATTTTTGATAGCAATGTTTAATCAAGACGACTTACAAGGTGGTTTAGCTTGCCTTCCCTATGTTACCTTATGTTTGACTAGTTCAACCTGGGTAAATATATGGCAATGCGCATGGTACCATTCCATTGTATCCCATTCTGGAAAACGGCCACGTTACCAGGTGTGTGCTGCTGAAGGCTTTTCACTACGGTGCTGTTTTATGATGGACTCGTTTCAAATCGTGAATTTTGATTTGCGATGGCGTGCCTTCAAATATTGACCGTGAATTTAGATTTGTTCCTTACAAATCTCCACTTTGTCATGGTCTGATACTTGTAAATCGGCAGATTCTATTGTGCAGTCTTGGTCTAATAGGCCCGAAAGCATTTTTCAAATTATCAAAAGTGTTATGTGCTAATTACGGATATCGATATAGATATCTCTGTTTACATATTATATTATAATCAAGTTTAGATTATTTGTCATGCTTTCAAACTCTCAGCTTGAAATTGTTGCAGGCAATGCTTTTCATGCGGCTATATGAAATGACGGGCTCTGGTAGACAATGTGTACTTGACCTTGGTGCGATATTGCAGTCCTATATTTTCACCAATATTGAAGCCATCAATTATTAATGCCGTGGATTGCTATTCTGGACAGGAAATTTATTTGAGCCACGCCGGCCTGTATTGATTTTGTCAATTCCCGCCAACATACGCTGTTTATGAAAAAATGGGGGGAATTGAATTAGGAGTCAGCCGTATCCCGAAATCGAGAATTTGATTATTTTTATTGGTGCCCCGATACAGCTAGATGCGAAGACTTTCCTTCCTTCTCACCTTTTTGTACTTATAAGACTGTGGCACAGTCGCTACTCGCTAGGTGTGGGATATGCATTATTTAAATGCGGCAAGTTGGCAATCAATTCGTAAATATTTCATCACTTCCCGTAAAAGCCAAGCGAATATCTCGGTGTCGGTGTAATTCAATAAGAACTAAGAGATGATATTTTTTCTTGCTGGTAAACTACACCGTTTGTGGTCTGCTGGAACTAATCGTTTGTGTTGTGTTTTGATCACTCAAATTAATATTCCACAAGTGTGTAGTAGATGTAGGTTTCGACCATAAAATGCTACACTGTGTGACTGTAGAAAACAAGATTAGTATTTCAATGTCAAAATGACATCATCGCCTGGTTATAGATATAGAGTCATTTTATGTCGTGGTGTGGTGATAACACAGTACATTGATTCCTTATCTGAAATGGATCCGTCAACTCCTTACTGTATAGATCGGTGTTGGGAACTGTCTGTATTTTGAGATGAATTGAATTTAGATGGCCACTTACAGTATATTCTGCCATGATTTCTGCTGGATAAGACACACCCTTGCCGCAGATGCATGTTAAATTTGCCAACGAATCTTGGAAAAAAATAAGATTCTTTGAATTTATACAACACAATTAAAAGCGTTCGTGGTGAACCGAAACAGAAAATGTTTCCTTCATTACCGCATAATAAGCCGCGTTCCTTCCACGGCAGTTGAGTTGGCTCGAAAAGGACCTGAAATACAAGGACAGATGTTGTTGAGTCAGCGACTTGCGTTCATCCGGATTTTGTCATCTGAGTTTTTGGCTTTTCATGATAGCACCTAACAGTCGTTAGTCTGTGTGGACTGCTGAAATGTCATTTTGCACCTTTCGATTCTTTTGCTGATAAGTCATGCTTTGTATTTTGTAGTACTCCTTTAATATACTCTTGTGAGTAGGACTTCATCGCATTGAGATGCATGCTTTTTAGCCAGTCGTATTTTGACATGTGCGTTAAAGGTTGGGCTAAACTTAGATTTAGGGTTGGGGTTAGTGGGGGTTCATTTTCGGGCTGGGTTCGGGTTAGTTTTGACTTCTTACTTCAACTGCTACCTCAGTAGTACCAACGAAACGATGACTGCTTCAACGCCCTGTGAACAAGTCACATGTCCTGCCGTTGTTGTATGCTAGTTAGGTTAGCGTTTCACGGCATTGATTTTGAATAGTAGGCTATATTCATATTCATAAACCCAAATATTTTCGGCTGACACTTGTCAGAAACTAGTAGAGAATTGATTGTTGGCTTTGTAATTTAAATTTCGTGACATTTTCAATTCAATTTTTTCCATTCAAACTTCAGATTACTGTCATCGACGAAAACGACAACGCTCCCAAATTCCGCAATCAGTCCTACGTGTTCCGCGTGGACGAGCACGCCTCCGAAGGCATATTCGTGGGTCAGGTCGAGGCCACCGACGATGACTTTTCGGAAGACACCAACGGGAAAGTGACGTACAGCATGGAAGAGTTCAGGCCGGCTTCTGGCAGCTTGCCGCCGACGGCGGACCGAGAACTGTGGTTGAAGATGTTTCAAGTCGGGGCTACGTCAGGTAATACGGGCTTGTATTGAAGTTTCTGCAAGGCGAAATCCTGTTACAAACGACTTACCATATTTGTATTTTGGTTTCTTTTGAAAGATCTGCGACTTTGTTGCTGCTAGCCTTTACCATACTGCCAAATGTCGGTTAATTGTACAGTCAAAACTCAACAAATTTTGTAGGAAAAGTCTTTTTAGCTTTTCCATATAATCGGTCTTGAACGAGTTGGAAATTTTGGAACACGCCTTGCAGCATTATGACGTACGCTAATTCCTAGGTAAACCGTGAACTTTATAACAACAAGATTCAGAAATATACGTTTCAAGTTTCTAAATCAATTTAAAATTTGGTGTTTATTTCTTCACAAATACACAAGCGTCCTTCTTGCATTTTGCAATTGAGATATGAAATTGTAATTGTATTTGGTAATATCGGCAATTGAGAGACTGATCTACTGAGATTACTGATGGATAAATAACAAAATTTGAGCAGATGGCCTATCTTTCGTGGTAAGTGGTGGCGTGAAAGGTATATTCTAAGGTTCAACTTTACTGTGCAAGGATATGCAATGCTGCTGCAGATGACCAAGGTGTGCTGGATGTACTGTTGCAGTGTTACATACAAGTCTTGAATCACTCAAACTGTGTCGACCCAAATTCGTTTTTCTGCCAGTAAAATATATGCTACCCTACGACCCATCTTCAAAACCAGCAATAAAATACTACTTGTTATGTTCAAAACGCCTTCAATCTCGCAAAATTCCTGTCCAAGTCAGCATTTCGTGACAAAAGGGTTGTTCGTAGCAAAAAAATGATAATAACCCTTGAAGTTAATAAGCCAACTTATTTAATTACTGTCAGAAGATCTGTGATCACCGATCATACGTACATGTATATTTCAAACATATAACATTGAACGTTGATGTGCCCTTGTACAGTACACAGTATTTGTACAGTGCGCGCTGTAATTGTACAATGGTAATTGTGTGAAATACAATGACTTAATTTTATCATACAAACTCAGAGTTTCTGAGTTTCTAATCACTGAACAAATGTGAATGTTTTAGGTTAGCTTCCATGATTCCTATTTGCTTACCTACCATATCGGAAGAGAGGTTACTTGCCTGTGTGTATACCAGTGGTTCTTAACCTTGCCCCCAGCGCCCCCCAGGGGGCGCTGGCGATTTTGAAGGGGGGCGGAAACGCTCAGGGGGCGATATGGGGGGCGCTGGGCTCAGGGGGGCGGTATGGGGGGCGCTGGAGAAAAATGACTTCGCAGTAGATGATTTGGTGATAGCACATATCTTTAATGAGTATTCAGAGCAAATTAACACCGAAAACTTCGTTACATATAGCCTTCAAAATACATATAGGTTTAATTGTCCATGGGCGCCTATATAAATGACTGAAACCGAATGTTCCTGTCTTGGCAATCCGAACCCCAGAAGACGTATGTCAGTGAAGAAATACCAATCTGAAATCGTGTGCGTCTTTTAGTTTAGTACGATTGGGCGACAGGGATATTCCTGTTGGGCGATATCCCCGTTGAGCGATTCTATATTTTTTGATATTGCAGACAGGGGGTCACGAAATAACATCATACAACGAAGTCATACCAACGGGTTCGCCCGCCCGAATATGTTTAATTATTAGTAACGGGCCCTACAGTTTCCAAGAAACCTCACAATGTTCGCTTCAAGTTTTGATGAGTCTGCGCACACTCATCAACTCACTGCGCTGACCCCTGGACAACAGTGCGTATCGACTAAAAAAAAAGGTAATAACTTCGGATTTGTTGTGCGCAATGTAGATTTTCTGTGCGCAGAGACCGTGTCAGCACTACGCACGTGCGCAGCTTAGAGGGAACATTGCACCTCACTCAGCTCTACCGGTAAATGTGTTTACGTGAGCAGAGAGAGGATAAAAATTAATCTCAATTTACATGCAATTCCCGATGATATTGACCAATTCAATCATTAATTAGTGAAATTTTTCGCGCTTCGCGCGACTAGGCGAGAATAGCTGCCTCAGTAAATGGACACACAATGTAGATACCTAATAGGCTTTCAGCAAATAGAGGACAGACTAATGGGGGTCTGGGAGTGAAGTCCCCCGGAAGCTTGGTTTATCACCCGATGGGGGCCCAGGACCAACGTTTGCTCACTCAGTTTATCGCGACTTATATATGTAATTACCACCTATTCATTCATGCATTATAGAAAATTTTGGTACTTAGAGCGACCAGGCCACACAAACTTTGCTGACCATCGAAATCACGATAGGGGGTTCGTGGGGGCGAAGCCCTCAGAAGTTCGGTTTATCACGCTATGGGTGCGCAAGGCACTCGTTTTTAGGGGGTTGACGAAGTCCTGTTACGGCCCTCCATCTTACTCATTGTCTTTATTACATTCCTTACATTATGAAGTTGGGGGGGGGGGCGCTGGAGCACGATAATTTTTTAAAGGGGGCGCTGGAGGAAAAAAGGTTAAGAACCACTGGTGTATACTGTATAGTCTTGAAAACTTTTCTTACACGAGAATCTGATGAGATAGTGTGATTGGGTTTTCTTGCACGGACGAACGCACATCTAAGAGGGGTTGCGTGACTTATTTTTTCAGGTCAGATATCCATAAACATATGAGAGAGCCTTTCTTTGAGGAATTTGCTTGGCTCCCTTGTGTCGGTAATATGATAGCGTGATATGCATTATGACCAGGCTTTGTGATAAAATAAATTGTCTCCAGAGACGCCTATTCCAATCTTGGAGATATTAGTAATGTCTTTTCGCGCCTCGTTTAACTCCTGGGGATTACCGCCTAGCTGTTCTGCTGTCCCAACTGCACAGATGTCTCTTTAAGCATTTGGTGTAATAATGGAATATGACTGGAGTCATAAGTTCTATATGACAATAATTTTCATTGTTATAATAATATTATCAAGGTATTGTGACCTACTTTGAAAGATATAAAATATGAAATGGGAGATATTGCCTGGTGTGAGCAACACCACGGAAAAGGTGATCATATTATAAAATTACTCATCTAGCCAACGTCTGGACGGCTGGAATTAAACTAATCTTTTCCTGCCGGGTTGAATCATTCTTAAAGATATGATGGTTTGAAATTTTAGCTTCACAAATGGAACTTCAGATACATTATAGCTTGTGACGTCTAGCTATTTTCTCAGAATCTCAGTTTATATTTTGCTTACCATGGTTCAACTACGGCGTAACGAAAACATGGTTTCAAATGTTGTAAATTCCTCTCAAAAGACCAGGTTCAACACTCGCGAGACATAGCGAATCTTCCATGTCTTATGTCTGAAACAATACTTTTGGTTTTGCCTAGATGCAGACCTTGGTGCACCTGTTCCACACCACATAATTGATGTCTGTGTAGTGGTGAGGATAATATTGAAACTCTTCCGGCTTCACGCACCTTGAAGTGGTACTTTTGCCATTAGTCGACAAAACTTGATGTATTCGCCCAATTTCAATTTGGCTCAACACTATCACCAGTTACAGTTATCACCGTAATACCTACGTTCGATACTGGTAGAAGTCAATATACAATTGAATAATATTTTCATATCGAAATGAACCCGAATATTTTCGGCTGACACTCGTAAGGGGTAATCGTCAACAACGAGGAGAGAATTAGAAAGAACATCGTATATCAAAAATTCTCTACTGGTTGCTGACGATTACCCCAATGAGGAGTGTCAGCCGTCAATTTTTGGGTTTACTTCAAGATGTTTAGATAATTCAATTGTATATAGAAGTTCGGTCTCCAAGAAACTTCAGTTGGGAAGCTTTTCGCAGGGTTGTAACCAAGTCACAACGCTCCGAGTCACAAATCAATCTCACTTTTATAGTATTGACTCGAGTCAAGTCGAATCATGTTCAATTTACCTCCGAGTCAAGTCCAAGTTAGCGAGCAGAGGGCCGAGTCTGAGTCATGGTATTCTGACTCGTGTCCAAGTCATTGTGTTGACTGCTCAAGTGCTCAGTTACCAGTTAAAGTTTGTTAAACACACTTTTTCTAACTCTGTTTGGTGATATCAAATGGTTCGCATTTATAATATACTAATTTTCCTCACTTTTAGCAGAGTTTCTGGTCGCATTTTCAAGTACCAGTACCAACAGACGAAATCCCTATAGTGTGGTTACTTCCCTATTCGGAATTACAATGAAATGTCGGTCTTGGCCGTCTGAGTATCGAGTCATATGACTTGGTTCGAGTCGTGCGCAATAACTCGAGTCCAAGTCGAGTCAATACACAGATTGACTCAAGTCTTTTCCGTATTTTGATAAAATGACTCGAGTCTAGTCATGACTCGAGTCATTTCAACCCTGGCTTTTCAGGAATACATTAATAATATGAAATTATTGTTTCGTATTACATATGATATTGAAGGCATAGCATTAGTACATGACAGCAGTCTTAATATGACAACAGGTAATTCAGTACATCTTTTTAAACCTATCGAAATTGAATCCATTGAAGCCGATCGTGCTGTTGTGATCTCACAGTCACGCGCGTTTTTTTTCAGGCTACGTACACTTCTACGGTAACTCAACCAAGCTGGATCGCGAAATCTACGGAGACACTCCCATCGTGCTAACGGTCGTAGCTACCGACAATGGATTCAACAGGCAACGTGCCGAGGCTAAAGTCGAGATATATCTCGACGATGTGAACGATAATGACCCGACAGTGCTGCGTCCAGATGGACGAAAGGACGTGGGTTTCGTGCAAATTATAACCAAAGAATCGAACAAAGACCGTAACGCATCACCGCAACCGTTTAAGTCGCGATCCGCGCAAAAATGGATCTCCGTGGTCACCGTGAAGGAAGTAGAGAACGCGACTGACGGTGGTGTCAGTGCCGTGATGCTGTCCAAAGTCAAGGCCGTCGATAAGGACTTGGGGATGAACTCGTTGCTTAGCTACGCCATCGTCGACGGAAACCAGGAAGGTTACTTTGACGTGGACGCGAAAAACGGCAACGTGACCTTTGCGGACAGGGTCGATCTGGACACGGTCAAGCTTGGGTGTCGTATTTTGAAGATAAGGGTCAGCGATTTTGGAACGCCGAAGCGCCACTCGGACGCATATGTGAGTAAATCTCCGGCCCGGTGCCTTATTTGCTTGGTATGCTCCAGACATGGACAAATAGTTAATTCTAGTTGTCTAATTATAGTAATTCTAATCTAATTTGTCAAATGTTTCTATGCTCTAATTTTATTTATAATCTAATTTTTGGTTTGCCTGTAAATGCTACAGCAGAACTCTATATAGTGCGGAACGAACCAAGCTTTGGCCAGTTTGACTAAGTACGAAGTAACACAGTATTTAAACGAATCTCCAGACAAAGTCATCTGTAGCGTTTTCAAATTATGTTGTTAGGTCATACCTTGCCCAATTGGTTTTCATTCGGTTTTCATTTGATTGTTGATATACAATGTTCTTTCAAATTCTCTACTAGTTGCTGACGATTACCCCTGACGAGTGTCAGCCGAAAATATTCGGGTTCATTTCAATATGAATATACTATTCAATATGAATCTCTGTATATGATTGTGTTTATGTGCCGTTGCCTCTTGATACATAGCGCACGAAAAGTCTTATAGCAGTATACAAGTTTAGTGCCTTCAATCCTCTTTAATTTCGTGTAGAGTCTCAATGAACCGTGTGCTGTTCTGATAACGAGACATGATGTTTGATTACTGAGCATGAGCATGTTTGCCGATTAAACATTGGCACGACTCTCAACAAGTCCCTAGATTTTTCAGTGGGCACACAATTTCGTCTCTCAGAACTGATAGACGAAATACCAATAATGTAGTAACTTTACTGTTCTTCGAAGCTACAATGAAATGTCTGTCTTCTAATTTCACCGGGCAGTAACAGTGTTTTATATTCTTAACTGTATCTCATGCTGATATATATTTCAGGTGAATTTGTTCCTTTCCAAGTCGGAATCCACGGCGGTGAACGCCACCAAGGCAATGCAAGAGTGCAAGAGCAATCCGCTGTTTCCAAAACTGGCGGTCCCGAGCCCCCCTCTGAAAATGGGCTCCACGGAAATGTACCTGATTATTGGCGCCGCCGCTCTTATCGTGATTCTTATCATCGTAATTGTGGTAAGTGACATTTCGTTGATTCTAGCTTTGTGTGTGTCGATGTTTAAACCTCACTGTTTAAGAATTTGTACTTGTCCAATATTAGGAATGCGTGGCTTATTTGAGGTATAATTGCTGCGAGGCGAATATAATTGTATCGTTCCTTAAAATTTGCAACTTTTAGCTTTGTAATTATTCGTGTGCCGGGCGTGTCATGGAAAGTAAACCCGTGCCTAATTTGAGGCAGTCGTGTTTGAAATAATATATCATTCAATGTCTCATTACACCCTGGATGGTTTTAGGCGTCTTTTGAGAGACATTTGGTGTTTTATTACCTGTGTGCTTAATGGCTTTCCACGCCTTGAAGGAATCTCGCCCCGAGGCTGTATTACGTAGAGTGATAAGTTCTAATGCGGAACGGAGCAGGTATGCTGGCCAGTTTCGATTATCTGAATATGAGATCTGTTCTTCGTGATACGCTTGATAATTTCGTGAAAATAAGCCCGGGATTATGCGGTCGAGTGTAAATATCGCGAGATCGATTTGGAAAAAGGCGTTTCGCAGTCTTGTTTTTTTGAGATTTAAATCGGTGCCCTGCTGCAGATCAAATGGAACTTTTGAAACTGCGCTTGTCAAACAATAGACACGTGGGAATGAAGTTAACGATATTTCTGTGTTGCGGTGTTGTTTAGAAATGAAGCGAAACTGTCGTTGGATTGATAAGGTTTCGACGTGCGAATTCGCGACACGATGCTAAACATTCTGTCCAATCCCGGTGTTTGCTGATAAACGTTGTAGGTTTATTCCGATAAATCATGTAGATTTGTATTTTAAGGAAATTATTTGCTGATATATTTTTACGTATTTTTGTAGTGATTTTGTTTATGATAAACAACACTAGCCTACTGACAGAGCCTTAGAAATATAGAAGAAATAGATAGCCTTGGCCACTCAACGTAATAACATACAATACCGTGATGCAAAGTATTCCATGGAAACTACTCAACTAGACCTTTACGGTCAAAAGTTGACTTTTGTCAGCTTATGTAATGATTTAATGATGAGCTTGCCTGACGAAGCGATCTCTTTTGTATTATTGACTGTCGTTTTGAGATTTTGGCAGCAATTCTCTTGAAATACTGGTATTTTAATCAGTGCAAAACAAAAAAATTCCGATATAATGAAAAGGTAAGACGGTGTTCAAGCGACTTGGAATAGTCTTTTATAAACATCCACCTTCGCCTGCAGATAATAATGAAGACCTAACTTACGGAATACTATGTACTCGCACTGAACACAAAAATAACATACCATAGCATAAAATGAACATGTGATGAAAATATGCTGTGTCAGTAGGAGAAATCGCGATGTCAGATTGTGGTCCAGTAATCGTGGCCCGATCTCTTGTTGCTGATCAGCTTATCCTGCGTGCTGTTAGGTGAAAGTAATTTTTAGTACACTTGATATGTATGTACAATGATTATTTCCACAATGTCACTATTTACGAGAGAGTATGTCTGCCAGACTTTTTGTCGATGAAGCAAGACTTCGCTTTTTTGATATTTCCATAATCGGGATTTGTGTGGGTTTTGTTTTCGACCACCAATAAAACAAGGACTTCGCTTTCAGATTGTGCTGATCAAGTGCTGCTGTTGCGCCAAGCGCAAGAAGAGCAGGAGCTACAATTGCCAGGAAGGCGGCACCTGGAACACGTCCTCGGGCGGGGATATCGATAGTAAGAAGAATGTACGCAAGCGAGGTAAGGAAGTGTTTTAGTCATCATCGTTGTGTTTACGGGCCGGTGGGATTAGGAGATGGGCGGAGATAAGGGTAGTTGTTTTTTCAGGTTCGAGCAAGAGAGCTTACAACGGCCACGGAACGGTGGACAGCAGATCGTCTTTCCATTCCGAATGGACCCAGTCTCAGAGCCAACTTCCTCCGGTATGTTATATAACGGTTCTCAATAGTGGTTGAGCGGTGTATATTTTCGGCTTAGTTTCGGATTCTGTGTCCTGGTTTGATGCTGTCGACTGTGTCAAAACTACGTTGATCACAATATTTCGGGAAATTAAATTCTCGAAATCGGGATTTGCACCATGCCTAAGTGGTATCGATTAGGGCTGAATTCAAATCAAGTAATAATCGTAATGAATTGATTTGAGGTCACTAGTGAGAGACAATTTTTCAAATAACCTACTAAAATGATGATCCCTGCTCCATTTCTACTAAAGAGTTCTTTTTTTATCAACGAGAATTGTAGTGTCGATACTTTTTTCCCACCGTGGAAGCCTTGGAAACCTCGATTGGTGGTATCACTGACATCCAAAACTGGTAATGCAAAGCTACTCGTGTCAATGGGAAGGACACTTCCGTGAGGTCATGGTCAACCATCAGCATTGTAACTAAGTGCAATGAAATAAACTTGGTCGAAAAGATGCCAAATTGTCTTTACTTTGTGTAGAAATAGGATTTTGTCCTTCATGGTGGCTGGTAGTGGTACCCAGCTAGCCTAAATGTATAGGCTTATGCGTCTGCAATAATTGTTCATGAAACTGATTTCAAAATATGACTTGGATGGCTAACCAACAACGATTGAGTGCTTTATATGGAAAACTGGAAATGATTTTGTAGCGATATTTTGAGGTTTTAGCCTTCTCGGAACGTCACTTTCAATCGAAGCTAGATTTTGAACATGATAATTACCAAGGAAGTTGTTCAAATTATTCAGAGTGATCCGAATATCCTGTTGATCACCAGCAATAATTTCGTGTTTCGGGAAATAGGCCTCGGAGCTAATACCTTTGAGGCGCATCATTTGGCCTTTTCGGGCCTTTAACTTCTTTTTAATACCCCGCTCATAACGCCAGTCATTTTGGCATTGTTGTTCAACGATGTGTGGTATTTATCAACCAGAATGACGTGTTGCTTCAGATTTGCTCTAGTGGCGATGATAGGAATGCTTTGGTGTGAGCTATTTGCCTCCTACATTCTTTTGCGCTGATAAGCATTCGAATAGAGAAGGCTTCCCTTATGTGCGTATCAAGTATTTTTCTGACCAATTAGTTCCGTATATTTCTACTTGAGCTGGGTTCATTTTGAAACGATTTGACGTGCAATATGGCCACTCGCGCTAGTCTCTGGAACAATGATGTCATGTTCGTTTGATGGAATTAATGTAATCAGCGGATGCTCACAATCCAGCTATTAACTTTAATCCTGGCAATGGATCGGATTGTGTTATGATTTACGATCCTGCCATTGTTACTGATCTATCTTGGATCCTGTAAGGACGGACTTCATTTCTCTTCCTATGCTGTGTTTGGGCAGTGTCGCTTTTCGTATGTGAATTATTATGGATGTTTTCAGTGGTAGTGACTTATCGGCGTTTGTGAATAGAATCGTGCGATCCATCTTTCAAAGTGAGACGTAGTCAAAGTTTGGTGGCCGAGTGGCTGGCAGCTCGGCTACGCTAATACATTAGCTCTCTTTGAAAATATTACTGTTGGAATCCCGTGCAGACTGTGTCAACATCGTAAACTTACGGTGTTAATTCCATGCAAATTATTGTTCGATACTGGCCCTTAAAAGTTACCGCCACATTGATTAAGCCCTCGCTTCATCAGTCTCTGGAAAACTGTCATGGTATCTTACTGATCACTGGATAATCTGTTGTTACATGCATATTGTAGATGATTGTGATTTTGAGCACTGACCACACTCACTAGAATGACAAAAAAGGTTTTCTCGAAAGTAAATTGTTGATAATTTCTCTATTTTTTGATGGCCTTAGTGACCCTGGTAAATTTGTGGATAATAAGTGTGTGTTCAACTATGAAATTGTGTGTACAGATTGTATTTGATCAGTGGTTGGAATTTATGTAGATCTTTGTTATTTAGTACACAAACAAATTCATGGCGGCAAGGCCTACCCGACTATCCTGTCATGAATGTGTGTGTCTCGCTAAGAGTCCACTTTTGCTAGTAACCTACTGCCTTGGCACTATCAAAATACCGAAATCGCCAACTTACAGCCATGATCAAGAGGTGTCATTGTACCGTGACTTCTCAAACACACACAGAGGTGATCAGTAACAAAGTGCTTGTTTCTGATTAACGTACTCAAGTGATTTCTGCCTATTTGCACTACTTATACTCCAGAGGCTATGTTTGCAAATGACTTCAACTCTTACCGAACAGTTTTTTAGACAAAACTACTCACTTTTTACAAAGCTGGATGGGTTTTTGAAAATTGCGCCAATTTTTAACGTCATTGGTAATATTTAATGATATATTCCTATTGAAATGAACCCGAATATTTTCGGTTGACACTCGTCAGGGGTAATCGTCACTAACTAGCAGAGAATTCAAAAGAATATATATTGTATACCAGCAGTAGTATCATCAAATGTAACATCACAGGCTATCCTTCAGTTGAGTAGAAATTTACAACGTTTTTTCTACTTCTTATTGAGTATCATCACCCTCCCTGGTGCAAGTATCATCAACAAACTGTGCTTCTCACCCCGTGAAATTGTTAGACTGTCTACAAAAACGACGAATAACAAATTTCGCTCAATTCCAATCTGTAGAAGCCAAGTTATTAGAATATAATAGTTGGGATTTGAAAACTCCTATACAGTGTATAGTGGCTAATTCCATAATAGTAACGAAAGAATTTCGCACCGTAGGCTAAATACTATTTTTTCAAGTCAAATCAAAATCAAGCTTTTTTAGGCTACTAAACAATTTTATGATAAAACCCTAATCGACGGCTCCATTTCAGGACAAGGCCGACAAAGTGCGAGTGCTTCCCGACTTGCAATCGATGGGAAGCGCCGAGTCTCCCAACGCCCACGACTCCGGCACCGGGGACAGCGTGTCCGGCGAGGCCTATCACCACACTCACTACAACGACATGACCGACGGGCAGAACTTCATGCCGGAGCACGACGGGCAGTACATGCAGCAACCGCACAGGACCATGTCGCCGATGAAGTATTCGGCGCAGATCGTGGATTTGCCGCCGCAACACATGCATCCATACGGGGGTGAGTTGGGTCTTCTTCGTATTGTGCGTATATCTTGGGTGTGGGTCAATGTAATTCTCGAAAACTTGGAAATTGAACCAAGTTCAGCTCATATCAAATCATATAGCCCATTCTCGTGACCAAACAAATGTCCGTACAGCAAGCTTGGTTCGTTTCGTACTATACAGTTCACCTATAGCAGGGCCGGCCAACCCGTGGCCCGCGGGCCACATGTGGCCCGCGAGAAGGTTTTGAGTGGCCCGCGAGGTAATTTTAGAAATTAGTAATATTACCAAAGATGGATTGCCCAGATTGTGAACTTGCATGGCCAACCAAAAATTTGATTAGTCTAGCCGCAACACTTGGGATGTGACGACTAAAATATCAGTTCCGACGCATTGGCAGATCCATGGTCCAGTCAAATTTTGGTAGATCTTCGCACATTACAATAAAGCAGAATATTCAGCGTTTGATTTATCTAAAGTAATTTTTTTCACGCTTTCCGCAATATGTTGTCGCTCGATTTCTTGCTTTTAATATTGTTACCCCCTCCTAAAAATGAAAGGACGCCTAATGTAATACATTAATTCTAATTATGATCGCGTTTACAAGAGAAAGTGTCGTCCGACATGTGACCTTGCGTTTGCGCTCGCAGAAAGACCGTCGACGATGAAACATAGGCATAAAATGATTGGCGCATGTTGGCCGAAGCTTTCGATATCTATAGATGTCCCGGCGCCGAATAGTCCAGTTCTTGCAAACTGAGCCCAGCAATATACAGCAGACCCGCAATATACTGAAGTAACAATAATATGGACATAAAAATTTTCGCGCGTGGCGCGGCTAGTGGCCCGCGCGATCGTTCGTCAATGAAATGTGGCCCTTTTGCCAAAAAGGTTGGCCACCCCTGACCTATAGCATGTAGGAGAGAGGAGGCCAAGATGAGACACTTTTCTGATATTTCAATGCCACTCGAAGAGTATCGCCTTCTGAGGATTGATTTTGGTACCAATGGAAAGCCTGTTATCTGTACTATTCATGTTTACCGTATGTCTTGAGTTATATCGAACAACATGCTTATGGATTTCTTGGCCCTCAAAAATCCTTGCTAAAATGTCTCAACTTTTCCCCAAGTGAGGGTAAGATGAGACACACTGTGTTCAAGATGAGAAACCAAGCAATTCTTGCTCATTACACCACCAATCCATCCCAAATGATGAATCGACTAGCAACATCATGAATAAAATATAATAAGCATGAAATAATTCATTTTTAAAAAGAATTTGTACATCATATACGAATTTAAAAGACATCGCAAACCAATTATCCATGGGATCCAGCTACAATAAGACTTTAGTTATTATTTTGTCTTGCAATGCCTTTTGCCTTTAACAGTAAATTTTGAATATTAAAAGGCTTTCAATGGAAAAGCCCTCCGATACCCACGTCTCAACTTACCCCCACACCTCAATTATTGTATAAACGTCAATAAAAAATTTTTTGTCTACTACTTTTTACAGGTAAGTGCATGATTACAATGCTACTAAAATAATGTTGTTCTACGTTATGAAGTACTACGATAGGGATGCCCTTACAAACATGAATTCACATAACTGACCCATGAAAATATAGTTTTGGGCATTTTTCTGCCCAACGTCAAATCTGTTTGCCTTGTTAATATGGTAGGACTATAGAATGACATTATGTAAACAACATAGTTGAAGGAATCTGTCCATTAGAAAATTTTTCTATGAAAAAATTGCATGTCTCATCTTGACCCGTGTCTCATCTTGGCCTCCGCTCCCCCTACAAGAAAACCAGACATTACATTATAATTAAATCTAGAGCAAAGAAACATTTCACAAATTAGATTAGAATTAGAGCAATTAGTCTAATTAGACAGCTAGAATTATCCATGTCTGTATTTGAAAGTACTGTGTTAGTTGTCAGAAAGGCAAAGAGCGGCTGAATTGTGATTTTTGGCTGTTTATTCGTTCGAGTGAGAAATTGCTCGAGCGGCAGAATCGTGAATTTGTTGAGTAGCACATTCACAAAAGGTGCTATTATATTCGTTTTAGTGATGATTGTGATTTTTTGAGCGACACATTCGGAAAGCTCCATTTCAATAGTTGAGTTGACATCTCATTTCATTAACGGGAATGAAGTTGTTTCCATTAATTCAACGTCAGCTTCTATCTGAATCAATCGAATCTAGCTCCTAACCCTAACACAATCCGTCGCTAACATCAACCACTAACCCGCACTTAATCCAACCCTTGTCCATCTCCATACCTAAGCTTGAACCCATCATCAAACTTTAACATCACCGGATTTGAAGTATTTGTCACTCATATCAAATGAGACACATATTAATGAGCAATGATTCTTTCAGATCCATACGGCAGGCCGGTGATATCTCCGAAATGCACGGAAGACTGCCGGCTGTATGGTCATGGTGATCATTGTTGGATGCCCGATTCGTTGCTGCGGAATCAAGGCCAAGGTAGGGTGTTCAATTTACTGCGACTGAATTATGTCTTTTTTTCATCAAATGGTAACTTTGTTGTGCGAATCGCTGTGCTGTGCGCATCCCTAGTACTGAGAAAGTCTGATGACGTAACCAGAGGATGTAAAAGCTGTAATTTTTGGTACTCCAGTAGAGTGGAGTAAACCGTGTCAGTAAGCGGAACCCACTCGAGTAATACAATTTTAAAAATCAGATGTGTGTTACTCCCTTTCCGGGCACCCTTTGCTGACCTTAAGGCACAGAGGTTCTTTAGTAGGAGTCTGCGGACTAGTTCAGAGGGTTCCGGTAAAGGCCAATTTTGAAACTGCAACTATAAACTATTGAACTACATTGGCGTCTATACTACCCTATCATTCTACTTTTCCGTAGTTTTCAAGTAGGTTGTATCCACTTGCTCAAGTAGTTTTACCATACTTCTACTTGAACAATTTTTTTTGCCCCCGTCTCTCAAAATTGGCCCCCTCAGGGGACATATCGACCACTTTTGATAACAACTGGTATAGTCCATGTGTCAATGAGGCGCCATTGGCGAAAGTGATCTTCTTGCAGTCACGAACTCTTTATTCAGGATACTGAATAAGTACAGTAAATATTAGGATGTTTACGCTGCCATTTTGGGGCTTGTGCTAAAAAGTTGAAAAAATTGTTATGGCATATTAGCTGTGATAAATTTTTGAGTTATTTCAAGACTGGCATGCGATAAAAATTTGGTTTCTGAATCAGCCTGCAGAGCATGGTAGGTTGTCGACCCTAGCTTTAACGTTGAACTTCTCATATTTCAGGCCAAATCGACGTGATGGCCGGCGGCAATCCCAACCGGGTCGTCTACCAAAACCACCCGGACGCGCACGGGCTCAGGTACCACGGTGACCCGAGCACCCCGTATTACTATGACCCGGGCAAGAAATTCTCCCACCTTAGCAGCACGGAGGGCAGCGACCAGATGTCCTACGGCAAGGGCCTCGAGGAAGGCTACCGCCACCCCATGGACGCCATGTCCCACCAGGTCTACCCGGTCATGCTCGCGCCATCGCCACGTCCCATGCAGCAGAGAATGTACCAAAACGAGATGGACAGAGAGCGGGCCTACATTAACTTACAGGGATACGACCAGGCCCCGGGACAGCCTGACGAAATGCACAGTAATTTGTCAAGCACGAGTAGCAATACTAACGCCTACGGGGCTGGGCTGCCCCAAAATCACCCACGTGCTCAGGGTCACCCGCAACAAGTTTTTTATCAGGTTCCAAACCCTCAAGGCCCCAGGTACGAGACTGTATACCCAGGACCACCGGTCCGGTATGATGAAGATTTCTCTGCCTCAAATCTATTACCGGCTATGAACGGGACACATCCAGATTACGACCGGGGCTGGGATCGTGGTGCAGAGCAACGGCCTTTAATTGACAGGTCTGAGTATATGCCAAGCCGGTCCGGTCGGACCAGCGCGCCGGTGTTGGACGATAGGATGAAATCAATGCCCCGGCAAGGTGATGATGATATGGATGATGGTGACGGGCGGCAGAGGTTGATACAGGACCAGGAAAGCTTGATGGCGATACATGAGGGGGAAGCTGCAATGAGGCAGGGGATGCCACTGTAAGGGATGGCTTTGGGGCCAGGGTCTGTTTTGAGTCCTGGACTATATGATCAAATGCCGAAGGTGGTTGTCCGGAGCGTGGTTTTCGATGTGTGGCGTGTCTGGGACTTGGGATTTGGTGTTTTTATCTTGGGCTACTCAAATCTCGCCACTGTCTCTTCCCCCTATACAATGGTGTACCATCAAACGACTGATTGACGGCGTGTTATTAACTGTAATCTACCCTAGATTTCAATGGTCAAACTCGAATTAGCAAAATGTGGGTTCCGTTACGCCAGGGGTGCCTAAATTTTTCTAAGGTCACTACTTAAGCCCGGCTCGGTCATGGCCTCATTACCATTTGTGGTGTAATTATTAGTGCTGGTATCGTCCGTGTGGCTATTGTGCCTTGAGAATATGGACAGATCTTATAGATTAGGACAATTTAGTGTCGTAGGTGAACTTCAGTTCTTTCAGGGACTCCTTGGAACTAGTTTAAGAACCACTACATTTTGTTATTTGGGGTGTTGAACGTATCGCTCGAAATCCACGTTCCGGCTTCCGCGTTGAGATTCATCGTGAATAATGACCACCGTGCCAAATTTACAGGTCTGGTAGGTAAAATCTGTCGGCAACACCTCACAAAGGTAGTCATGTCTCACCGAGACGCCCGCATGCAAAGCGTTTCGATGATACGCCGTATTCGACTCTGCATTTTTTTATAACTCGCGTTTGTATTCCGTTTCGTTCTCCGATCAAATACCAACTTCCGGGCGCAATAGGGCCCGTTTTTCTTGTTGCTATTTTGTACTTGATAATTCATATTGTGTGCGCGTGTGTACACCTGTACAAACGTTATTTCTACCGCGGTACTTTGCGTATTACTACTCCTTTTTCTGGTTTGTCGCCTAAAGTTTTTGGTCGAGTATTATTTGCTTAATGGTTACGGTACTACCACATTTAATGAGATTGAGTGTACCTTGTACCTACCTACTACCTTCTAGTGCTCGGATGTTATTTTTACGGATTCGTTGTCAATTGCAATGTGCTTATTGACGCCGGGCATGATTTGGTATTGCGTTTCTGACGCTGTCGGATTTGGTCTGCTTTCGGTAATACCATGCGCGGTGTTTATTCGTGTTTAATTTGCTTGCTTGTTTTACATTGTTAACACGGTATATTACCGATATTTTTATACTTTCTTATGGGTGACTTTGAGCCGATGTCTTACTCTTTGTAATTCGACACTGGAACTGATTCGGTTCTCGCGTGCCGAGTATTTTCAGTCCGTCCTGTCAGTACGGCTGGTATTCTCGGCCTTTGGCAGTTCACGGTTCTCTATTCTGGTTGCGGTGCGAAAATCTGACTAAATTTTGCCCTTACTAACGCATGTGGTTTGGAATATAGAAAATCGATTGAAAATTCGTCTCCCGATGTGACAACTAAACGCTGTGTGCAACCAGTTGTATATGTCGTGCGCCGATGCCAGCGATTGGTGTGCAGAATTGAGCAAATTCCTTTGGAACTGCGTTGTATGAAGATTGTTTCAATTATCTTTCGGGGATGAGGTTTGGTTTTTTAATCAGTTTTCTAACGGTGCCGTATTGTGCAGCGAGCATTTTATTTCTAGTTCTTACGTAGAGTGCGAGTGGTTGAAATTTGTGCGTTCTTTTTTTTTGAATCGTTCTATATACTCTCTCGAATGCGTCGCAGTTCTCCGACAGTTTGTTACACCAGTTTCGTCGTGCTTTTGTCGCTTCGTGATATTTTGCCTAAAATCATATTCGCGAGTATTGCCATCTCCTTGCTGCTTCTGCCCCGTTCGGGGCGGCGCTTGGCTTTTATTATTTTTCTTGTTAATTTCACTAATGCTGCGATTAAAAATTATGTTATTTCTCAGAGCGGGTGGTTATGGTTAGAGTTAGTTATTTCCGAATCGGATTAGGATTAGAAGTACTGAATTCGCGAATAAGCATGAGAGAGAGAGATTTATTTCTTGGTCAACCGCAATAAACAGTAAGTATACAAAAAAATACTCAAAACAAAAAAAAAACACACACAATAACAGTAGCGTGTAACTGGCTCTATAACGGTATAGCAATTGTCTGGACAGCAATGTTGACTCGGCTCGCACGATACAGCTCTCCTTAGATTAGAATTAAAATTCGAGCATAAAAACATTTCACAGATTAGAAATAGAGCAATAAAATATTTTATGAATTAGATCGTGGTGTATTACCAGCATATCACTCCAATTAGTCTAAATTTGTCAAGAATTATCTGGTTGTCCACGTCTGTAACGGTTGCACGGGCGCGGCGTGGTTGTTGAGAAGCTTCAGGTATGAGTCGTCGAGAGTAACACCATACTATTCAGTGTAGCGATGAAAACTATCGTTTTCAAAACGGGTCGTAACTTCCAAATGTCGACAGCAGAGATTGTTGATTCTAGATGCTCACTTTGAGCTTTATCAATGCGGTAATATCCTAATGCGGTAATATCCTATAATGTGGTAATTTCCTGATACTACCAATAATTATATTTAATGAAATTCACGGAAAAAAGTGTCAGCATATTCGATATTACACGGGTAGATGAGATTGTTGAACAGAACGTTTGGTGCCTATAGAAAGTTTTTTTGAGGAGACTGTGAGGCAGATGGATTTGAAAATGGCCTTTTTGCGATTCGGTGCGAAGTTTTGAGATATTTCAGTTTTTATGCAAATTTAGGCGTTCTCGTTTTGCGTGGGTATGTCCAAAGCAGGGGTCGCCAACTCAAAACGGTCCGCGGGCCACATTTCAAATTTCGTAGAGTCGCGGGCTGCATGAATTCGATATCGAGATAAAAACAGGCCACACAGTGGAACACCACGTTTTTAAAACTGTGCGTCAGTGCAACGCTGTGCTTTCTGACATGGACGACGGGCATATAGTTACCTCGAAATAAATAATATTTCATTATTAAAGAAATACAACAAAACTATCACGATCATTACTTTCATTCAATTTTAAACTACGAGCGGCGTGCGATACCTGACAATACTTCGCAGCGACTGAAGAATCGATATTGGGGTTAGCTAGCCACAGTATTGGCTGGAAAACTATGTCCTCGTAAAGCTTGATATCTTCCAAGCGTCTATCGGTTGTGGCAGTGTCTTGGCCATTGCACCGCAAGGCAATATGCCCATTCATATCTTCCATGTAATATGCTGTTTCCATCAGAGGTGGTCAAAGTAGTCAAGAAAGCTACTCAAGTAGATGTAGAAGTAGCGACGAAAGAATCTACTCAAGTACGAGTAGAAGTACTTCTTCATCAAGCCACCTAAATCTACTTGAAGTAGAAGTAGAACTGACTGACTTAAAATCTACTGAAGTAAGTAAGTGGTTTTGGAAAACAGTCTCAATTCGTTCGCATGGACTGTAAAAAGCCGCGAATTGAGCTATATGCGAAGGTGCAAAGAGCTTGATTCGTATTGATGCATCCCAGGAGGTATCAATTTTTGACAGAATTAGTATTCTTTCGCATCAGAGGATGCAAATTATAGTATTGATATGAAAATGCGATACTAACCCATGGTTTACTAGAAGACCCCGTATTTGAGAATATCATGGCATATGGCGCCCTACCCCATATTATAAGGCGAAGAGAAATACGTAGAAGTTGTATCGGATACGGTTTCATCACTCTGCGCGATTAGCATACATTAATAACAAATATTGTGGATCGTAAAAGTTATATTTAGTGCAGGCCTAGCTATATTTCAGGAAAATAGAGGCATTACTACACTTGCTTTTATGCTTCAACGTGTATGTTCTGCAGACAAAAGAACTGAAAGTAATTAGAACTCAAAGTATGATACTCGCAATTGAAAGTGAAATACAAATACCACTTCTAAAAAGCGGAAATATATTTCATGTCTTTTGTCCATAAAGCTTCAAAGGTAATCTGCTAAAACAGGTGTAACGTTAAAAAATGCTGGATTATTCAGATTAGCCAGACACGTAATGGGCTGCTAGATTACGATGTGATAGGTAATTGCTATAGATTGCAAAACGGTAGTTTGCAACGTTATGGTGGGCCATATTTACTGTGATAAAATATTCGATATGGGCGACAACGCGGTGTGAGCTGATACTTTCGTGAAAACATATTTGTCAGTCCATACCTACTGTGCGCGAAACGCAAAATTTCTGGGCTTTTTACTTGACTTTTATGAATATTAAACGCTTAGTAAGGACATTGGTCGTTCGATCACTTCTACAGGATAGAGCACTGTGACTAATTGCGTTATAGACAGGTGCAATTACAAATCTGTATACTTCGTGAACGTGATTCGTGCAGAGGCACCGCTTCTCAAGATCAAGATTTGTTGAGGTCGAGAATTTGTGTTAATGCTGACAATTGGCATAAATTACCCAAGCTAGTCTATAGTTGTTGTTCGCTGTTAGATGCGTAGTTTTGCGAAGCTATTAGGCTAGTTTTGTTCAGTAGCAGCGCAGTTAAACAAATTCAAAGTAAGTTCCTTCATCAAATAAACTTAGTGTTCACATGCCGACTACCGTTTATATAGGCCTACGTCTGGCGTAAAACCCTCGGTGAATTATTAGCTTCCGCTTCCGTGCCGCCGGGTTTTCGAAGAAGGCTCTGCATTATTCTGTGTTCATTTATTTCCGCTCTTAGCAATTACGTGTCGGCGTCACTGAGAGCTATATATAGTTAGTCATTATGACAAGGGCGAAGACGCAGGATGTTACTGCCGAAAAGTTGGCATGTGCATGAATGCATGAATATGTGGGAGGAATATTTCAAAATTTGGATAAGTATGTTAGGATTATTCAACAATGACGCGATTTCACGGGTCTATTATGACTTGTAGTGAAACCAAGGCGCTCACCATGACTCGTGGCTGCTCTTGCAATATGCAATGGTTATATACCATATGAGTATATTCGATAATTTCTGTCTTCTAGCGACACGAGTTAATATTTACTTCAGCGCATATCTCGTTTATTCCGCAACGTCTCATGGGCCGCAGGCTGTAAGCTTGACATAGGCTACCTGGTCTACTGTCAGGACGTAAGTCCAATCGCGTTTTCTACAATGTACCAATACCTTTAAAGGAGGGTCTCCAACATGTGGCCCGAGAGGTCGTGTTGTGCGGCCCGCGAAGGAGGACGAATTAGCGGATATGTATTGGCATGTTGCTATCACGTGCAATGGCCAAGACACGACCAAGACAAAGACGCTTAGAAAATGACTTAGGGCTTCCCCACACGAGCAAGCATTAAGAAGATTTCGTTTTCCTGCAAATACTGTATATAGCTAACCCTGATAGGGATTCTTTAGTCGCTTAAAAGTGTTTTTAGGTGCTCAGCTCATACAGTTCAAAATATAATGAAAGTGATGATTATGTTTTTTTGTATTTGTATTTTTTTGAAAATATATTATTTATTTTGTGGTAACTATGCCAGTCGTCCAAGTTAGAGAGCACAATATTATATTGACGTAAAGTTTTAAAAACGTGGTGTGGCGTATTTGAACGCGATATTGAATTCATGCGGCTCGCGGCCACTACGAAATTTGAAAAGTGGCCCGCTACCCGTTTTGAGTTGGCGACCCCTGTTTTAAAGGATCAGAAATATGTCACACTGGTGATAGACCCATCGCCATATACAAAATTTACACTACGATACAAAGCCTGCAGAATAAACTCATTCTAGGATTGTCAGATGCGTCCAGCTAGAAGACGTTCGAGATGTGAATTGATTTCAGACGATACCAGTGGTGGGAGCAGATTCGGATTAGGTCCGGAATAATCGCCTCGCTCTGTTTGAATACGGACTGAATCCGTACTGTATTACGCTTTGATAATTAATATGATTTGCTTGAAAGCCAATATCGTGAAGGGGTGAGTGATTGTGTCATATTCATGCAGAGACTTGAAATCTGGTATTAAACTGAATCTAAGCCATGTTTAATTGCCTATTATAACGCGCTTGACTGAATCATAGTATTATTGCCGCGTCACATTGTGAATCTTAACGCTGGAACCAGCAAAGGATTTTTGTCGCAAAACGTATGTTAAAGCACACAGAAAGCTTGTTGCTTGCTTGAAAAGGGCAGCACTAGCCAGCTACAGCCACAGGGCATACAAGCCGAAGAATGGCTAGGTGGATTTGAGTTGCGTATATCATATTACATGATTGCTGATAATTATCTACCATCCAAGATGCTGCTCAGAGCTCACGATTTATGCTACGTTTCCGCTGACGCGACTTGAAGCGTGTGTAGGCGAGCAACTTGCATAAATGATTGTCAGCCGAGTACTTTGTTTGCCCAGCGGAAAGGTACTAGAGCGGAACAACACTAAACAACGGGCTTTCATCTAGATTTGCTTGTTGTTTGAGATAGGCTACCCATCATGTAATCTACAGGAATAGCTGCAGTCAATGATAGTTTGTCAGCGAAATATGGAGAGCACAATCCAAACGTACAAGATCAGATGGCTGTTACTGCTGGGCATATTCATCGCTGGATTGAATCGACAGTTCACCTCGACAGCTTTTGCCGTTGAGAACAACGCGATAGCTCATTATTTCAACGTCACCAACTACGAAGTGGATCTACTATCGATCGGAGATTCGTTCATAGCTACAATCGTTTGCTTGTTACTTTCCGTCTTCGGGAAACTCTTTCGTCTGCGGGCACAGTGTTTGACTCTAGTGTCGTTCTTGACCGCTGGAAATCTTCTGACTGCCATCGCGTTCACTAGCAGGTTGGTCATGGTCACTGCATTACTTTGTCAACTATCAATAGCGATGTCCGTAAGTTATGATGTGATGCAGGGCAGTCACCCGGGTAGTGCTTAATTCGCAGGATATCAATAACAGTCAATTGAGGATCATATTACCTGATTAATTTCGATGGATTATGCTGGTAAGTGGTAAGCAAAGTCGCCAACTTGCACTACTTACACTTAGGGCTGGGCACAATGATTCGAGTACTCGAATCTGAATCGAGTATTAATTTTAATGATTCGAGTCGAGTAGTAAAAGACGATTTTTTCGAGTACTGCAATTATACGCTTCTCGCCACCGAAAGTTAATTTATCAACGAGAATTATAGTTTGGATACTGTTAAAGACCTGAAACCTTGATTGGCGGCATCGTAGCATACGAAACATATAGTACAAAGCTAGGAAGGTTAGGAAAGTTACTGGACGTAGCACATTTCCGGAATCATGATTATCCCACAACATTGTCACCAAGTGCTCTGAAATTGGTATGGTCGGAAAAATATCAAAGTATATTTTATGAGATGGATAACAGGCATTGTATTATTTGTGGTCGCATAAACGGTACATATTTGAACTTTGAGTATTACATTCTGTTATGACGTCATAATGAGTGATACTCGATTACTCGACTCGACTCGAAGCATATTGAGTGATTCAGAATCGAATCACTCAGGTACTCGATTTTGCCCAGCCCTACTTACACTCAAGCGGTTATGGGTGATACGTGGCGAGATAGCGTAGTGGTATAATTAACAGCTGCAACATCAATGGATTGCGGGTTCGAGTCCGACTGAGGTCGACTCCAGAATTACTACCCAAGTGTCGGAGCTTTATCTAGGCTCCTCCTCGTCATCATTCGATTGAGCAAACGACGAATGCCGTGCGTTAGGACCAGTTAGGACCTCTTGTAAATTTTGTCGGTCAGTGCGATCCTACGTGCATTCTCCGTTTGTTTGAATCTTTTTCAGTGTTGGGAGATAGTATGAATCTTTTTCAGTGTTGGGAGATAGTATAACAAATAATAAATGTCACGTAATTCTATTTCACTGCGTGGTCGAGGCATCAGCGATCCAGCATTCATGAGAAATTTACCCGTTTCCGTGAATTTCAATCCTGACGCAGCAGCTCAATTCGATGCAGACATACGGTTTGTCATGTCACCTCGAAACTGGATCCTATACACTCAACTGCTGACCGCAGTATTTTACTCTCAGTGAGTCAATGGATTGATTACACCTTGCAATGTAGGTGTAACTCACTTCCTTGTTCGTCTGAAACTCCAGCGATGGATCTATCTCGCATCACTATACCTGTAGCGATTATTGTACATGGTTTCGTTCAGTTGCATAATCATCGCAAGTAGGCTAAGCATTGGACGCGTAGCTAGGATTGTCATGATGTGCTCTCGGACCTGACCTTCACAATTTTGAATTGAAGACATTGCCGTATCATTTTTTGTTATAGCACAATTTGTATACACAATTGGTATAGGGCTGTAGTTTTGAGAACACGAACTTTCAGTATTTGAAAACCAATGTAACCCCTCTATACCCAGTGTGTGGCATCTTTATGAGGTTTCTTTAGATTCGCTTCAGAGCGGCTCTCTTTCAAAATCAGGAGCTATCCTGTAGTTCATAATTGACTATGTGGCGATTTTGCAAACATGACGTCAACATTTTCGTGCTTCAATGCTCGATTCGATCGCTAATACTCGACTGGTAATCGACTACGCTGTGCGCTTTATTTTCCCCAGTCCTGTAGATTTGGCATTATTAGTATGGATTACAGCACGGGTCCTCAAGCCCCGGCACGCGTGCCACTTGTGGTGTATTGATTTGATAAAAACTTTAATAAAATGATGATGATGATTTACTGGAACCTAATTTATTTATTATAATGTGGGAACCCCCAAAACATAAATATATATATATATATAAAATATTTTAAAAAACGTGCTTGATGTACAGAAATGAGTCCAGCCGTATCAGCAATTATGAAATAACTGCAACCTGATATCGTATGAAACCGTTTGGATGCCTGAGACCAGCAGTTTACACTGTGCAGCCTGCGGGAGCGCGATATTTTATGAACCAGCATTCGGGGTTGGGCATGTTCACGCCATACGAGACGCGATGTATAGACATAACGTTTCGGGCAACTTGCGACCAAACGACTCTGTGCGATGTGTGCGCTGCCAAAATGATTGGCGGCGATAAAACCTTGAAATAAAATAACCGTCGCTTGTTGGCTAAAACGTTCGACATTGATATGCCCCCTTTCCAGCCGCGAAAATGGTCAGCGCCGAATAGTCAAGCGCCCACAGCTTGAGCCGCACGTATCATATGAAACCAACCGAGGAAAATAATGAGCCCCGTATCGAAATGCGAATTTGGAATCGTGTTCGCCCCACGAAAAAAATATAATCTTTTAGTTTCGTCTGCTACGTGTAAGCGATTCCGATATATATGGAGCAACGATATACCTAATCGATTTACCGCGACCTTTGGACCTTTGCAGACAAATCTAGTGCCAGTACAACCCTAATGTGACATCAAACCGACTTGTATGTTACAGGGGTGGGCACATTTTCATCATCCGGCCATATCATCGTAACAACATTGATATTCCTGACACTTATTGCCTATGGTACCGAATACAGCGGACTTGGAAGCGACCAAAGCAACCACAGAATATCGATCATAGCGCGACTAAAAATAAATGATGCAAATATTACGTACATTAAGCGTCTAGCAGGAGCGACCAAACTTTACGTACATTAAGCGTCTAGCAGGAGCGACCAAATTTTATACCCTTCGCTACAAATACTCTAAGATTCACTGTCGTTAACCGATGCCGTTGCCAGCTGCAATTAATCGGTTGGTGGGATTCCTAGCTTGAAACGCTAAATGTGACAAAATAAAAAATGTTTGGCACGCGAGTTGGTAATATGTTGACATTTTAGCACGCTGCATGCGAAAGGTTGCCGAGCCCTGAACTAGGAGTCATAATTTCTCGCGTATTGCGATAAAATCGTCCAAAGATCACTCCTCACCTCACGTCTAATTGACTCATATTGAAATGATTCACACGTTAATATGCTCGATTGACAGTTACTCGATGCTCGTGCAATCTACCAACTTGTTCAGAGTTTGCATGTCTTGGTTTTTGCTGAAGTACGTTTTGGCCATTGAGATTCATACGTGTCCACTCTGATAGGCTACTCACGGAAGGGTCTTATGGTGTGGTGGCTATTCATTGAAAACAATCAATTCATAGTTGCACGGCTGTGATTGCCATGTCATCAGCTTTGTGATTGATAATAATCTATGCATGAAGTCAATACGTTGGTGACATATTTTATCGGTCATACCTTTCATTACCAAAATCCTTCATTTCGGAGTTTGGCGCGCCGATCTAAGACAGCACTTGGTTCTTAACCTTTTTTCCCCCAGCGCCCCTTTTCAAAAATTGCCCAGGTCTGCCGCCGCCCCCCCCCCATATTTTATGGACAGTAGTAAAGACCAATGGGGAATAGGTCAATCTCTGGTCGGTATTTTCGGGTCGGAACTTTGCTATTGGGAATGTTTCGTGCTTAAAACGCGTGCGAGGACCACTCGACTAATTAACGATAGAGTATTTGTATGTGCTGTATTCTGGATGGAATCAAGGTTGTTATACCAACCATCGGTTATGGACTCGTACCATCTGGTTCGAGCCCGATGTACACATCCTGAATCCTGCATTGTAGGGGTGTCAAACTCAAATTGTATCGCGGGCCGGATTCAAGTCTTCAAATCGCCTGCGGGCCGGACCAGCCAACTGATTCCAAAATGCCACCTCGTCCCCTTGCTTTTCACTTGAATACTTAATTATCAAGCATATATAGATAATACTCGGATCATAGGGGTCTTATTTTATCAAGTCGCAACACCTTTATTCGTGAACAATGGAATATGCAAAAATACGATGGTTGTCCTGCTGAATACAGTTAATAACTGATAAAACAATGGCGCTGACCACGATATAAGTTGGCATAGCCTATTTCTGCGCTCCTTTTACCGTAGTCGTAAACTGGCGTTAGGCCTGCGTATATGCGCTGTGGGGAATACAAGATATTGAACTGTAAACGCGGACGTTGAAATTTGGGTTATTATTGTTCAATCACAAGTCGGGTTTCTCTCGAGTCCGGGGTCCTATTGGTTTGGAAGTGAAACAGCAGTGCGATCATATATATTTGTGTAACTAATATATTTTCCATTTAAACTGCACATAACGGTTCCGCATTGGCGTTTTCGCTTCTGTGAATAGCTACTTTTTGGTTCCATTTTTCCATAAAACTCTGAACTCCGTGTGCACTTTTTTCCTTCTCAACTTAGAGAGTGAAACCACAGCACCGTAGTCGGATGGTTATACTGTGGCCTATGAACAGGCCCAACATTTGATGTCTTGAGGGAATATTTAATGAAAGTATTTCCTACGAAAAATCTCAACATTTGTTACTAACGTACCGCATAATATAATAATTTTTCAATCTACTCATAATTTCTTCGCGGGCCGGATGGAATCGTCTGGCGGGCTGGATGCGGCCCGCGAGCCGTATGTTTGACACCCCAACTGTAGTGCAACAGTGCATGTATAGCAAGCGTGGTTGAGTTATCCGAAAAAGTAGAACTACTCGCTACCGATCAGTTCCGCGGATCTACCGCGTCCTCATACGTTTCAACTATTTCGCCTAAGCACCACCAACTATATCGAGATCACTATGTAATATGTTTTACAGGACGCTGTACCCGTGCGTCGTGCTGGGAAGACTGCTAACCGGACTCGCGACCGGTGTATTCTACATACTGCCGGCAACCTTCGCCAATAAATGGTTCCCAGCCCACCAAATCGCGACCGCTTTTTGCGTGCCTTTCGTCGGATTCAGCACGGGCGGTGTGTTCTGCTCCCTTCTGATACCGCACCTGATGCCACACGAAATAAGTAATCAATCCGAGGCCGAAATTGAAGCCGTGCGAACTGTTTACACCGCGATATTCGGAGTAGGAGCCGGATTGTTCATGGGGATCACTGTGTTTTTCGGGATATACGCGAAAGACGGTCCTCCGACGCCGCCTAGCGAGGCGGAAGTGTTTATTATGAACATCAAGTCACGCAGCAAGGATTTTCAGTTGAAAACCAGCCTTATGACATCGCTGAGACTTCTGAAAGTCCGCGGATTCGTGCTGTTAACGGCGGCTAACTTTTTGAGCACTTCAGCGCTTGTGCTGTTCATAGTACTGATGCCTTCTATGGTGGCCGACACGTTTCCAGAGATTGACGCGGCCGCGATAGGTTACCTTAATACGGCGGCATTTTCATGTTCGATCGTGTCGACACTGCTGTGCGGTAGGATTCTGGACCGATTCGGGTCGTATAAAGTCTTCAGTTGCGTTGGTGAGTATAGTTTTGTACATAATCGTATACGTGTCATGCCTTGCGTTTCCGGGGCATCTTTCAACGTGTCTGCCAGCGGAGGTGGTCGAGATAGGGCTAGCCATATTTGATACTAGTGCGGAAAAAGTAAAAGTAACGCTGTTAATTTATACTTGAGTACAAGTAGAGTGAACAGTTTCAAGACATATCAAAACTACTTGAAACGGAAGCAGAAAATGAAGGTCTTGGAATGGACCCAGGTGAGTAGTTTCAAAAAGTTGATTTGGTCGAGGGGTCACGAACTTATTATCTATGACACTAAGAATAGGTTTTCGAAAATGAATTTAGTTACCGTGGTGCAGGGGCCAAGTTGCCCAGTTGATGTCACAATTCCACTCATGAAGATGATGCAAACACAGCCCAATAATATTTTCTCAGTGGGTAGTTTCGGCTGTAAACTTACCTAGAAGTGGAAGCTAGTTAGCCCTCCAGTTTGCCGGACCACGACCTGACATCGATCTCGCCTTCCTACACGTGCCACCTTTTTTGTCAACTGTCATTTTATATTATCTTATTTTACTTTTCATTCAGTGTGCATGCCTCCTTTTTTTACATCGCTTAGGCCAGGTGGGTGGGTGATTTCGAAGACTACTCCAAGCCGTTTCGACACCTTCCTATCTTTCATTGTATCGCAGTCTTGCGCTGCATTGAAATGATGAAATTTTTAGCAATAAATTGAATTGAATTGAAGTCTGAAACATAACCAGTATCTGAGTGAATAGTAAAAGTAGGGAGTACCCCTCCGCAACCACCTCTCGTCACAATGAATCTGTGACGTCACTTCATTGCCATAATAATTCCCGCATACCCACACAATTTTTAATCGCACTTCACAAATGTAGTGTAACATCAAAGCACCTTGAGTGATGGTTACGCTTTAATGAAATGATATGCTCCTTGCTACTAAGAATTAATTTACAAAAGAAAGCTATAGTTTTAGCCTTGCGAAAGATATAGCACAAAGCCATTCACACCTTAATGAAAATGAAATATCTGTGAAGTCGTGATTAACCCACAGCATTGACACGAGGTGCAATGAAATACGCGTGGTCAAAATAATGCCAAATTATCTTTAATGTGATGTAGAACTGACGTTATATTGTTTGTGGTCGCATAAAAGGTACATATTTGAACTTTTCATGAGTAGGCGTACTTCGAAAAAGCAAATTTTAATTTGCCTTTATGAAATGTAAATGCCTACGGTTCCAGGTACAGGTTTGGTGGCGCTCTTCAGCACCGGACTCTACCTTGGCCACCTCAATGAATATTTCCCTCTCGTCTGCATTCTTTACCCACTCATGTTCCTGTCGCGTACATTCACGGTGACTACCTTCGTCGAATTCCTGGTCGAAGTCACGTACCCAATGAACAAAACTGTCGTGACTTCCCTCCACTTTACGTTCTACAACTTGGCATTCTTCGTCACTGCCAGCCTGGAACGGCTCGCGTTCAGGAACTGCGGCTCTAGCTGCGCGCTGCTAGTCCCTATCATCGGTAACGTTCTCTCTCTGGGCTGTCTCCTGATGGTGAAGCCGGACTACAAGAGAAGCGAAGTGAACGAGAGCTCGCGACGTGTAAACGGCGGAGAGTTGTTGCCCGCGAAAAGGTGACACCTGCGCTTTGTAGGTATTGTGGTTGCCAGACCGAAGAGTGGAGAAAGCAGGGCCGCGGAGTTGAAGAGATTTTGCAACACTCTTTGGAGTCCCAAGTCTGAGTTTTGACATGGGTGGACCTTCACAAACCTAATTTCTTTCGGCGAGTACATTTTGTTAATTAAGAAATAGGTTGATTCACTTGGCAATCGGAGTTATGTGAAGAAAATATTAGGAGTCGGTACATTGAATATTTATGGAGTTGGAGTCGGTGTTAGAGTGAACCAGTCCTGGTAGAAGGTCCTTCTAATGTCTACATTCTTTGGCCTGAGTCAGACACAAGATGCCAATATACCAGAATCTGCCGGAAGCAAGCACTGACCGATGTTGATAACGATTAACGATGATAAGGGCGAAATGTGTAATTGAATAAATGAATGTGACATGAAGTAGCGACGTAGATCGGTTGGAATTTGAACGAACCTAGAGGACATGACGTCAAAACTCATACAGCCAGTCATTGGAGGGACAAGAGTGACTTTTTCTCTCTACTGGTCACTTTGTGCAGTCCTCGTGTCGTGTCTGTCTTGTTTCTATATATAGCCTACTTTGTAATCCATTTACAACAAGAAAGCCACTGTTCACCCTTGTTTCGAGTGCAATTTATAGTTGAACTTGCATTTCGTCCGAATATATATATATATAACATGTATTTCTACAGCTTCTTGGAGGTACATATGTATTTCTGTCTTCAAGAGATATGTGAATTGATTTAAGGTCGTAACTTGCTAGTATATTTCAAGTGAATATATTGTGAGCTTGCGAATAATGCATTCATTGTTATTGTGTTCGTGAAATTTCAGTAATGTTGTTTTATATCACACTGCAGTTGCTCCAAGTCTTGATCTGGCTGGTGGCGTTATAAAGTCGTGTGTCGGACAGACATGGGGTAATCGCGATTAGTAATCGTAATCGATTACGACGATTACAGCATTTTCAAGTAATCGTTATCGCAATCGATTACATTCGAAAAAAATCCGAAATAATCGTAATCGTAATCGACTACTTCCCATATCTACTCAATTTATTTGTGAAAGAACGATTACTTTTTATTTATGCAAGGACTATGACATAAACTGAACATTCGTGAACAAGGAAAATGTATTATACCAGGTTCAGACGTCTGATTTTTAAATGCCATTGCTCATTATTACGTCAGAAGTATCCTATTTGCTTTGCTAGTCATTGCGTAAGAAGTATCCACAGTCAATAGATATTCGATGTACATCACGTACATTCGTGTGATTGTAAGAACACCCGCCGTGCTGTATATCAGGTTATCAACACGTTCCACCCGCCAGTACCCCGCAGCAGGATAGTTAATCACCACTCTACCTGGTAACTTGTGTATTGATGTTTGGTTATGCAAACGCAGTTTGACCGTTGCTGCTTGGCGAGCAGTAGGCTTATGTAGTACGTACGTAGTCGTACACTGGACATAGATTTGAAATTTAGTACTCGACAGATAAAGCATTACGATTTCCACAACGAAGCAATAAAAATCAACAGCTGCTGATATATATCATAACCGAGTCGTTTTTGCCGTTTCTCGTAGCGGCAGCTTGCAGTACATTATCCGTATTAGGCTTAAGTTGTAGGCAGAATTTTATGTTCTGCTCATATCACTCTACTTGAAACATGCGTCAATCGTTATTTCATAAGTCTTTACTCAACATTGGGACCTGCCCCCATAGCCATGGGCTTATATATCATGTTAGCGTGGGTTGTAGCTAGAATCAGGACCAAAACAGCTATTCGTCCCCCAGTCCAAACGTTGGTCTTTGGCCCCATAGGGTGATAATTTCAAGTTGAAGACTGAATTTCGTCAATAATATTGGTAATCGCATTACATTATTATTAATTTTTAATCCTCTCTCTCTCTGCCCCCGATGGTCAGATTTACCTGTAGAGCTGGGGCACGTAAATCATAATTATAACGTCTGTTATCTTTTTATAATTACTTTGGTGTATGTTGTTAATTCGTGACTTCCGGTCTGTTATATAATCAAAAGATATTGTTTTATCCCTTATGTAGCAGACTAAAAGAAAAACTTTCGTGAGACGCACACACAAGTTGTCATGTCTTTAATGCTCTGTGGGTGTCCGGGTGGCATGTGCATTGTGGGCTCGGATTGGAAGAACCGGACCATTAGTCACGCCCACCCAGCGCGGCTATTGACAATGGACTGGACACATACCCTAAGTTTCCACAAAGGTTTTTCTTTAGTAGCACACTTCGTGAAGTCGCGTGTTGGTCGAAATTGCATGTCTTTTGGTGTGTCGTGGCACGGTATTGACTGGAATCTAAATGCCTATTGCTATAAATTAGGGTTGCATTTAAAGCAAAAATATATTTAAAGCGACCATGTTTACAACAAGGCCCTTGTTTAAAACATGTTCGGCTAAATCGGGTGGTGATTGTGATAAGCATTTACACAATTATAACATAATTTTACAACTTAAAAAAACACAGCATAGTTTTTTTTTTAAAAAGCCATTGTTTAAACCAGACGTCTCAAACTAAAATGTGCTCGCGGGCCAATTTCCTACTTTTTGATGGCGCCGCGGGCCGCAGCACCAATAATAGGGGAATTCAATGTATTTCAAAGTAGAGGCCTTATTTCCGGGCTTCGAGCATAGGCCCACTCCTGATAACTATAGGCTATAATGATCATGTCATTACACAAGTCAAATAAAATCAGCGTTTGATTTTACCTTCGGATGTTGGAACAGATCAATAACAACTTGAACATAATGGATAACATAATGCCATAACAATATAAATGTGCAATCGCCGAAGAATCCATTGGTGTTACAGCTGTGGAGCGTAGGCTACGACTAGTTGATACTCGCCACATTAAATTGGCGATAATAATATTTGTCAAGATACCAAAGTGCCAAGATCACACAGGATGTAACCAACTATACATCAAAGGGGCAACATAATGCCAATGGCGGTTGCCACACCTACCTGCTTAGATATCTAAATAAGCTACGCAACGCAAGCTACGACCTTTTGATATTTTGCTATTTCTCCTACCAGTTTGATAGTTTGTTCATAGTGTCCTATAGGGTGTGGAAACAAGCAAATCTAACGGCTCAGTGAAATTGGTCTACGTCACCCTTTCCATTTGGTCAAAGGTTATTTGACGGTAATTTTTGACCGGCTTGCCCAGCATTAAATTTGATAACACTGGTATCAATGGAAAGTCGTCTGAGCAGCTCAGGAGCGAATGCGCACGAGAGTGAGAGTGTGAATGCTCAATCGCTTGCGCAACAATGGCCAATGCGCTTGCAGCTTGCGGTTCTCCTCACCTGCTCCCAGATCGTCATTGCTGCATCACAATACCAAACTCACTTACAATGCAACATTCGAGGCATATTTTGGGGAGTTCCAGGACCACGAGCAGACTAAATTTATATTTTCGCAATCGGTACGGCGGTAGCTTTCGATTGATACCCGTTTTATCGAATTTCATGCTCGGCAAGCCGGTCAAAAATTACCGTCAAATTGCCTTTGACCAAATGGAAAATGTGACGTAGACCAATTTCACCGAGCCGTGAGATTTGCTTGTGTCAAAATCATATAGGACACCATGGCTTGTTGCGTGCGTGGTTGTACCAAGTCACGGCATTCCGAGTCACAAAAGTCCTTCTCTGATTGTAACGTTTGACGCGACGAGTATACGAGTACGAGTAATTCTACAGAAGGTCGCGCCCAAGTCCAAATCACAATTTTCAGTCACGAATCATCAACGGGTCATGTTTTACCATCATAAACAAGTAATGTCACGTAATAGTTGATCTTCCACTGCGTGGTAACTTTTGAAAGTAATGTATTAGTGAAGTTTGATGAGTAGTTTCAGGCTTCTGGAGAAGTTTTAGAGCTAATTATAAGTTCTCAAATTAAAACAAAAATGGTAGGTAAATATTGTCGAATACTTCGAAATCCAAAATATCGTCGCGGGCCGCACAAAATGGTCTCGCGGGCCGCGTGTTTGAGATCTCTGGTTTAAACACTGTTTAAAACATGTTTTAAACAATGTGTTTTAAACAACCATTTGTTTTAAATACAAGCCTACTAAAAATTATGTATGCCTTTTTTGTTGAGGGAGAGACGTATGCATTCCAAAATCAAGCTTATCTAGAGAGAATTTTCAAGTTAATTGAATCTCTCGAGAATACTCTATAATTTATGTTGGTTTATGAAATACTCTTGAGTCCCCTTCGAGCTCGCTCCCTACCCTATTGGTAAATTTGGGGTGCGGCAGTCATGGACCTGGCGCGATAAATCGTCCTGTATAAAAATGGGCAATGGGTACATTATGACGTAACAAGCAAATGACGCATCTTTTTATAGGAAGTTTGATATCTCATTAGGCCTTTTCAGCGCAATCCACATATTGTCTTCCAATATAACTTCTAAAATGCAAAATAAATGTAATCGTGAGTAATCGTAACTACTTTTCCAATCTAATCGTAATCGTAATCGACTACTTCCTGATTTTGCTTTAATCGTAATCGCAATCGATTACATTCATGAAGTAATCACCCCATGTCTGCTGTCGGAACTAGGAACACTCGAATTTCCCCGCTCAATAATTATTCCACCATTATTAGCAGAGGTGGTCAGTAACGAAGTACTCAAGTAGCTTTCCTCTACTTCTGCTACTTACTCAAGTAGATCTGATTTTCTCTACTTCGTAATATTTTGTGATCTACTTACTTACTTTTCGCTATTTTCAGTTTGTCAAGTAGAAGTAGTTTAATCTCCCAATACGAAAGATAGTCTGAGGAATTTCGGGCTGTTTTCACCGAGTACCAACATTTAATATTCATAAAAGTCAAGTAAAGCCCAGAAATTTTGTTGCACTTCGCGCACAGTAGTTATGGAGTGCCAAATATGTTTTCACTAAAGTATCAGTGAATATAATTTAGGTACCGGATTGCTTGGTTCCGCTCACACCGCATTGTCGCCCATATCAATTATTTCATCACAGTAAATATGGCCCACCATAACGTTTGAAACTACCGTTTCGCAATCTAGCAATCACCTATCATATCGTAATCTAGCAGCCCATTATGTGTCTTGCTAATCTGGAAAATCCAACTTTTTTGAACGTTACACCTGTTTTATCAGATCACCTTTGAAGCTTTATGGACAAAAGACATGAAATATATTTTCCGCTTTTAAGAAGTGGTATTTGTATTTCACTTTCAATTGCGATACCAGTATCATACTTTGGGTTCGAATTAATTTCAGTTCGTTTGGCTGCAGAACATACATGTTGAAGCATAAATGCGAGTGTAGTAATGCCTCTATTTTCCGGAAATATAACTACACTAAATATAACTTTTACGATACACAATATTTGTTAATAACGTATACTAATCGCTCAACGTGATGAAACCGTATCCTATACAACTTCTACGTATTGCTCTTTGCCTAAACATGGGGCCTTATAATATGGGGTAGGGCGCCATGCCATGATATTCTCTAAAACGGGGTCTTCTAGTAAACAATGGGTTAGTATCGCATTTTCATATCAATACTATAATTTGCATCCCATGATGCGAAATAATGCTTATTCTGTCGAATATTGATACCTTCTGGGATGCATCAATACGAATCAAGCTTTCTGCACCTTTCGCATAGCTCAATTCGCAGCTTTTGACAGTCCATGCGAACGAATTAAGACTGCTTTCAAAACTACTTACTTACTTACTTGAGTAGATTTAAAGTCAGTCAAATCTACTTCTACTTCAAGTAGTTTGAGGTGGATAATCGAAGAGTACTTCTACTCGTACTTGAGTATATTTTTTCTTCGCTACTTCTACTTCTAATTGAGTAGCTTTCTGGACTACTTTGACCACCTCTGAATTTATTAGTGTCCTACAGTGGCATGGACACAAGCATACCTCACGGCTGACTCTGAATGGGTTACGTCATTATTTTCATTTGACCTAAGGCAATTTACGGCACTATTTAGACTGGCTTACCGAGCGCGAAATTTGATACAACTGGTATCAATCGAAAGCTACCGCGGCACTGATTATGGAAATATAAATTGTATTCTGCCCGGGGTCCTGGAACCCATAAAATCAACCTTGAATCTTGCGTTGAATATAAGAATATATATGAACAGCTTCTTGGAAGTACTTAACTTCAATATACAATTGAATAGTATATTCATATTGAAATGAACCCGAATATTTTCGGCATAGAGAGGAAAGTAACGCAATTCTCTACTAGTTGCTGACGATTACCCCTGGCGAGTGTCAGCCGAAAATAGTCGGGTTCATTTCAATATAAATATACCATTCAAGAATATTTATGAAAGACGTGGCCCGGAGTTGTCAAGAAAGAATACCAGGACAGTATAGTCTAATTAATGTACATAAATAAAGCGGTTTCCATTTTACTCATGACAACATCTAATGAGCCAGATATATTCAGATAAGAGCTATAAGATTGTTAACAGATTGACATTTGAACGAGGAAAGGTTCTATCGATGTTTTGACTCTTGCGGCTGACAACAGTTTCTGCGAATATGGATTCGCACCAGAGTTCGCGATAATAAGCTGGTGTGTTTGGCTCAGAAGTTCTAGATATCCCTGGTTTGTCTCTATAAATTTGTAGACAAAAAACGTCTCTATTATGATTTATATTCTACAGCAGTGGTTCTTAACACTTGGGGTCCGCTGAAGGTTACGACACGCATTCAACTCATGCGATGAGACGTCCGTCTTGGGATATAAAAATTGGGTCATATGATGGACAACAACAAATCGAAATTAAATCACTCCTAGAACGCGAATGCAGATCATGACAAGTAGGCCTGCATCGGCAATATGGAACTTCGCGGTTCCTGTTTTATTCGTTTTCAAATGGTGGTCACGTGATGTGGTCCAAGCGTGATTGACACTAGGCCTATATAGAATACCTTCGTGGGTGTTGTAGTTCTATACAAGCTACCCTTTACCACCCGACCTACGACACGAGTGCCGTGTCAAAAGTATATACAGGAGTGAATGGGAACCGCGTTAAGTCGACAGAAATGGATTCAGTTATAAATAGAATTAAAGAGTATATTCATATTGAAATGAACCCAAATATTTTCGGCTGGTGACGTCATATTTTGTGATACGATTGTTGATATACAATGTTCTTTCCAATTCTCTACTAGTTGCTGACGATTACCCCTGACGAGTGTCAGCCGAAAATATTCGGGTTCATTTCAATATGAATATACTATTTAATTGTATATTGAAGTTCTGTACCTCCAAGAAACTCTTCAGTTATAAATAGGGGTACCATATTTTGAGAATTCGAAAAGAGGACATTTTGTCAAAATTTTCAGACTTACAATACCGGCGTAATATCAGGAAAAATCTGTAAATTTATTTCTAGTTTGTAGTTGACTGACTAAAAAAAAAAGGTCAACCCTTCAATTCGACTACCGAATTACCCAATTATACCCTCCCACTTTTCTCGTTAATGTGATGGCGTTGACTGAAAAAAGTCGTCTTCCTGGCTCAACTTCCGAAAGACCCGCCTGACCGTTACTTGAGTTCTAATTTCCTATATCTCAGTTTAAAGTTCACATATATTTAACCGAAATTTTCAAAAAGCAGACATTTGGGCGTCCTCCGACGACCACGCCGCGCTGCTCAAGACCACGATTTGTTGGGGTTGATATATTCATGTTAGGACTGACAATTGGCATAAAATAGCCTACATAGCCTGTAGTTGGTGTTCGCTGTTTGATGCGTAGTTTTTGCCAAGTTACTAATCAAGGTTAGTAGCGGCATGGGCTAAACAAATTCAAATCAATTTCATTCATCAATGACTGCCGAGTATATAGGTCTGGCGTATGAACCTCTGTGAATTAGCTTCCGTGCCGCAGGGTTTTCCAAGAAGACTCTGCATTATTCGGTGTTCATTTGTTTCCGCTTTTAGCAATTATGTGTCGGCGTCACTGGGAGCTACAGTTAGCCATTATGACCAGAGTGAAGACGCAGGCTGTCGCCGCGGGGAAGTTAGCATATGCCAATAGGCGCAGCCGGGATGAATATTTAGATGACTAGTTTAAAATTCGATAAGTGCGGCAGAATTAATTAACAATGATGCGATTTTACGAATCTATTCTGACATAGTCAAACCATAAAGACCGCAGTTTTTGTCATTATAGTGAACCAGATGACGTCAAAATTTATTTGTCAAAATTTGGGTTGGCGTGAAGGCGACTACCGTGACTCGTGGCTGCTCTTTTGCAATCTATAATGCATATATCATATGAATATATTCGATAATTTCTGTCTTGTAGCAATAATAGTAATATTTACTTGAGCGCATATCTCATTTATTTCACAATATCTCATGGGCCGGATTTGACATAGCCTACCTGACATATGGTGACCCTGACTCTAATTAAACATTATTTGCTTGAACGCCAATATATACGTGTCGTATCCATCCAGAGACAACTTCAAATCCGCTATTAAACGACTGAATATAAGCAATGTCTATTTGCGTATTATAATAAGACACTGACTGAATCATCGTATTATTGCCGCGTCACATTGTAAATCTTAACGCTGGAACCAGCAAAGGTTTTTGATGCAAAACGCATGCTAAAACAATCAGAAACCCTGTTGCTTGCTTGAAAAAGTGCAGCATGAGCCGGCTACAGCTACAGGGCAGTATCAGTATCAGTTTATTAATATTTCATAATTTCAAAACATTACAAAAATGCGAAACAATGAAAAGGTAGGAAGGTGTCGAAACGACTTGGAGTAGTCTTTGAAATTAGACACTCACCTTGGCCTAGTGCCTAGGGCCTAGGCGAAATAGAGTAGTGGCATGCACATTGCACACCGAATGAAATGTAAAGCAGAGAATATAAAAGGCAAGCGACAACATGAGGTGACATGTGGCGGAAGGCGAGATCGATATGTTAGGTCGTGGTCCGGTAATCCTGCAGATAGTATTCATTTAGAATAAATTGCTTGTATTTGGACTTGAATGCGGACATGCTCGACGACAATCGGATAGCCCGCGAGATGTTTTTCCACAATTGAGATCCGGCACACTTGATAGAGCAATGCGTTTTCTTGCATTCCGTCCTGATCATATGGTAGTTGTTTTTCGTTGACGCGCATGTGCTGTATTTGTGCGGAAGTGCGCTTTTGACTCCGAGGTGAAGTAGACGTTGAAATTTGACTTTTGAGGGACAGTGACCGAAATGGAACTGATTCATAAACTTGGCTATTTCTAGCTTCCTCATATCTTCCATGTTTAGAGCACAAAATCTTTTGAGTAGCGATTTATCAGTTGCACACCCAAAATCCGAGGGGCTTTGGCAATGGTACGGATGATACGGCATACCAGTAGGCTTATATTCCAGTCGAACAATGACTAGGTGAATTAATTTTGGTTGTGTGTATCATATTCCATGGTTGCTGATGATTATCTACCATCCAAGATGCTGATCAGTGCTCACGATTTATGCTACGTTTCCGCTGACGCGACTTCTATCGAGCGTAGGCTGTAGGGGAGCAACTTGCATTAATGATTGTCAGCTGAGTATGTTGTTTGCCATGCCATCATACATTAGCAGAAAAGTAATAGAGCGGAGCGGAACGACACTAAACAATGGGTTTTCATCTAGATTTGCTTGTTGTTTGAGGTAGGCTACCTATCATGTAATTTACAGGAATAGCTGCTGTCGATGATAGTTTTGTCAGCACAACATGGAGAGCACAATCAAAACGTACAAGATTAGATGGCCGCTACTGCTGGGCATATTTATCGCGGGATTGAATCGACAGTTCACCTCAACAGCTTTTGCCGTTGAGAACAACGCGATAGCGCATTATTTCAACGTCACCAACTATGAAGTGGATCTACTATCGATTGGAGATTCGTTCATAGCCACAATAGTGTGCCTATTACTTTCGGTCTTCGGCAAACTGTTTCGTTTACGGGCGCAGTGCTTGACTCTTGTGTCGTTCTTGACCGCTGGAAATCTGCTGACTGCTATCGCCTTTACTCGCAGGTAGCACTCCGTTGCTTTGTCAATGATCAGTTAGCAATGATTGTAAGTTCTGATGCGGCATAGCGCGGGGCATAACATGCGTGTATTGACTGTATTCGTATAGTAACAACTTTCTGCAACCTAGAGTAAGACGCGAGTGTGACATCATCAGCACCACGATCAGGCAATGTCAAGAATTGGTATTGATTGGCCGCAATCACCTGGGTAGCGACTGATTCGCAGGATATCAATATCAATCAATTGATAATCGTAGTAGGCTACCTGACCAATTTCGACGGGTTATGCTAGCAATAAAAGTCGGTCGGTAACGAAGCACTTCAGTTTTCCTGACTACTCAAGTAGGTTTTACCCGCCTACTTGCACTACTTGCTCAATTGGTTATGTTTTCAGACTACTTGTATCTATTCTGAACAAGTTTTATATTTTTGTATACAAAACTGGGCCTACTTTTACTGAGTAGAAATTTCCAATTTTACTTCCTCTTGAGCACCACGGTGACTACTTTGACGACGTCTGGTGGTATAAGAAGATGCCCCTGTCCTTTCGATTAGTCTCGTCAATGGAGCAAACGAGGAATGACTTGTACGAGAACTATAGGACCCCTTGCAAAATTGCCAGTCAATGCGATGATACGCGCATTCTCTTTACCGGTATGTAGAATCTTTTTCAGAGTTGAGAGATAGTGTAGGAATTTATAAATGCTATGTAGTTTTATTTAACTGCGTGGTCGAGGCACCAGCAATATTAGCATTCATGCGAATTTTACCCGTTTGCTTGAATTTATATTTTGACGCAGTACCTAAATTCGATGCAGACATACAGTTAGTTGTCAAGTCCCCTCGAAGCTCAATTTCACGCATTCAACTGTTGACTATAGTATTTTACGCTCAGTGAACGGTGAGTCAATTGATTACACCTGCGACAATGTAGGTGTAACGCACTTCCTCGTTCGTCCCAAACTCCAACGATGGATCTATCCCGCCATACCTGTAGCAATTGTATTGTATATCGTTTTGTTCAGTTGCACCATCGTTGTGAGTACACGATGAGGTGCTCTTGGCCTTTCACAAGTTTGCATTTCCAACATTGGCGCATCTCTTGATTCGTTAGAGCGGCGAGCGCAATTCGTTAACATCGCATCTAAATTTTCGTTTTATCGAAAGCCAAGGCCGTTGTTTAGAGAGCATCAACTGTCAGTGTTTGGAAACCAACGTAAACTATTCTATACCCAGGATGCGGCACTAGGTTTACCCAGATGCTTTGTATTCATGCTTAGTGCGCATCTTTTTGAAAATCAGATGTCTAATGGCCAATAGCTCAAAATCGAATGCGCCGCTTTTTACCGAATATGGCATTATTATTGTGTTGTGTTCGAATGCTCGATTCGATCGCTAATAGGCACATTAATAACAAACAGATGTAGTATGTAAAAAATACCCAAAAACAAAAATACATGCATACTAATATTTGTACAGAACGGTGCCGGCGATATGATCTTCAAGATCTGGGGTGGCCAACCTTTTTGCTATTCACGGCCGCATTTCGAGTAGGCAGGTAGCCTACGGCCGCATTCCAGGACATGGTTCGTAATGAACAAACTGGACGCCAAAGGCCCAATTTAAACTGTCCATGTCCTTTTTCGGTGAGCTCCAGACTAACCTATTTATTCATATCGGCTTACTATATAGCAGTGGTCGGGAACCTATGGCTCGCAAGTCATATATGGCTCTTTTGGGTGAAATGTATGGCTCTTTGCCAAATTTTGAAATTTGTACGTAATTTATCAATATTGCAGCAACTGCTAATTTTTATCAGGGCAAGAACAATTGTTGTCATGGCTGTATAAACATGACAAAACAGTGTCGTATTAAGGGATAGAGCAGCACCGTAACTGCCGCACCCCAAACCCCCCAATTGGGGGGGGGGGGCGAGCTCGAAATAACGTCATGTAACGAAGTCATATCAACGGTTCCGCCCGCCCGAAGATGTTTAATCATTATTTACGGGCCCTCCCGTTTTCAAGACACTTCACTCAGCTCTACCGGTAAATCTAATTACGTGAGTAGAGAAGACAATAAATTGATAGCATATTATATATGCAGTCGCCGATCTGATTTACCGATTTTATCATAAATTATCGAAAATTTTCGCGCTTCGCGCTGGCTCACAATACAGTACGGGTAATTCCGTGACAAACGCGAACAACGTGATGGGGGGGGGGGGGCGTTTTATCACCCTATGGGAGCCCAAGACCCACGTTTTTGGGGGCCTGACGAGGTGCTGTTTTGTTCCTGCCAACGGGTATACGCCCGAAGATGTTTAATTATTATTGAGTGGTCCTACTTTTTCAAACACACCTCACTCAGCTCTACCGGCAAATCTGATTACGTGAGCAGAGAGAAGATAAAAATTGATAACAATGTATGCAATTCCCGATCATACTGACCGATGAAATCATGAATACTAGAAATTTTGCGCGCTTCGCGCGCTTAGGCGACTAAAGCTGATTCACTAAAGAAACTCCCAATGAAAATGATGAATAGTGGTAAACAGTGTATCGCCGGAGGATGGTCTGGGGGGCGAAGCCCCCCAGACGTTCGGTCTATAACACTATGGGGGGCCCAAGACCAAAGTTTTTGGGGGGGCTGACGAAGTGCTGTTACGGCCCTGGGATAGAGGCTCGGGGCCCCTTTTCGAAATCCTCAAATTCAACTTGCTTTCGCGCCAGCGACCAATACCACTCGCGAGTTCGATGCACCCGACATCGCGCGCCCCGAACTTTCGGATTGCACGATACGTTGATTGATCAAATGATCAAAGATAATAGCAGACATCGCGACGCCTGTATGACAATGCAGGTTGCAAATACATATTGTCTTCCTGATCTACGACGAGAAATGTGCTGCCCTAAAGGTGACATATTTACTGTTCATTAGGGGTCTTCAAAAATGACTTTTTTTCTCAAATCGTACTGGCTACCTGATAAATTTGTTAGGTTACCTAATTTAAGCCTACACACCAAATTTGGTTCAATTCCAACCAGTAGCCGCATTGCTACAGGAGAAGAATGTTTCTAATTATTATACAAAAATAAATAACAAAAAAATGTAAAGATTTTCTGTTCACCCCATGAAAGTGTTAGGTTGTCTATAGAAACGATATCCACCAAATTTGGTTCAATTCCAACCAGTGGAAGCGGAGTTATTGCCGTCGAAAAATTTGGATTTGAATAAAATAGTATTTACGGTGGGCATCACTATAATAAATAATTGCAAGGTTGATCAAAATCTCATAAAAATTTGGGAGTAAATCCGCAAATTCAATTTTCCTGTCGACGGCCGCCAACACATACTATGAAATACGTGTCCATGGCCGCATGCGGCCGTACGGCCGCAGGTTGGCCATACCCCTGCTCAAGATCTTTGGTTTTTGTTGAAGTAAGTTGTGGCTATTTTGGTTTGTACAGTCGACTCTTATATTCATGGAAACATGTCTTCTGGCGAGGTGGCTATCAAGAGCAATCAATTCATAATTGCGCGGCTGTGATCGCTATATGTTTATCAGTTTTGTTTTGTGTGCAATACATCGGTGACATATCTTATTGGGTACACCAGTGAATCCCAACCGCGGCCCCAAGGCAGGCTTCTTGCGGCTCTGATTGACCTCTAAACATGCCACAAAAACATAATAGACGACAGTTTTTGTCTCTTTCTATGAATAGTTGTAGTCAATTTCTGTATATGATTGCTAAAATGAGAGATATTCGTTATGTCTAAAGCCGTCCAAGGCAGCTTCTGAAAACCGGGAAAGAGAATTCTTGCAGACTAGCGTCAAACGCATGGATGAATTGAATACCCGTTAGACAAGGAGATATTTTGAATTCTGCTGGTCATAGACCTTTATATATCGTCTCTGTGAATAGTTAATTTTGACATAATTTTACTAACATCAAAATAACGTCTCATAGTCAAGTATAAATTGCAATAAGTCCAACATTAGTCAACGTATAATCCACCGCAAACTTGTGTACTAAGTACAGGAATGCTGAAGAGCTATCACATAACGACAAAATAGTATGCTGTAGTAATGATATGCATTTTCAGTTTATTTCAATGCATAGCACTCGTCAATCTGCGTCTATCAATGCTAAAACAACCGATATAGAATCTATAGAAGTCTATGTGTCTGTTTTCGAATTGGCTGGATGGTGAGATCCAGAGGTAGGCTAGCTATCTATAAATTTACGGTATAAGTAGCCTACTCGAGTTTTTTCATGCGGCTCCATACGTACTCTGAAGCTTGAAATGCGGCCCCGACATTCAAAAAGGTTGGAAACCACTGGACTACACCTTTCATTATTCATTATCCAAAATCTTCTACTTCGCGATTTGGCGCGACGATCTAAGACCTGTCGAAACTACCTCAAGTGGAAATAGAAAATAAATGGTTCAAAATGAATCAGTTGAGTAGATTCTATCGAGGGGTAGCATACTTCCAGTGGCCAATCGAAGGAGGGTCAAAGATGACTTCCAAAAATGCAAGATACATCTTCACGAAAAACGCAAACGACTAATGACACTAGATCAGTGGTTCTCAACCTTTTTGTCCTCGCGGACCCCTTTTGGACCCCCCCCCCCCGAAGTTTTGATTCAATTTTAGCTAAATTATCGTGCACTCGTCATCTGTCTTGTGCAAATGATAACTTTAGGCTAGTGATAAACAACAACAAAATGACTTTTCTTGAAAATAACATCATACTATTTATGTTGAAATTGGGATGACTTTTATTATTTCAAAGCGAATTCTGCAACTGCATTTCTTGAAATACGTGGTCGTGTCTTGAAAATCCGCGCCTTCGATTTGATATGAACGAGTGCCGAAAATTCATTAACACAAATAGAGATGGTGGCGAATGTACTAATACCTTGTAACGCTTCCGGCGACACATTTGGGTATGATCGCAACCAATTTGGCGCCAAAATTGACAAACAATTTCTTAATGAACATATAACGTCAAGCCTGGTCAATGGTCCTTTCTATCTAGCAGCTCATCTTGAAGTTATTATGGAAAAAGGTTATGTATTTCACCGGACAAAATAGATTTTTGTAAACATTTCGAAGTCACCGTGATTGACCTTGCTGATCCAACATTTTGTTTTTTCCACTATTCCCAACAAAACATCCTAAACAGCACAATATTTGTATCAGTAGGCTATTGGCAATTTAGCAATTAAAATGAGTATGCACAGCAGAATATTTCATCTCAGACGGCCATTCTGTTGATGTGAGTTATGGAGTTTTACTAGTAATGAAGCGAAACTGCCTCGTGATTCTCCAAATTAAAAAGAAAATACAATTTACGTAATCAACTATATGTTGTAAATTTAGACGCTTCGCGGACCCCCGGTTGAGAACCACTGCACTTAGGGTTGCATTTAAAACAAACGTTTTTTTTAAACACTTTGTTTAAAACATGTTTTAAACAGTGTTTTAAAAAATGGCGTTTTTAAAATAAACAAAAGTATGTATTTTTTAAGTTGTAAAATTATCTCATAAGTGTGTAAATATTTTACAAAAAACATGTTGTATGAGCCCACGGACAATTACCACCCGATGTAGCCGACGTATATCGATATGGGATGGTTGGAACCATCAAAATAGTCCGTTCAAGAGCAATAGTACATATATTTCGTCAAAGGAGCTATTTTACCCTATATTTTCAATTGTCAATGTCAATCCACTATGACGTCAAAACTGAATATTGGTGACGTCATGGCTTAAAAAAAAAAAAAAACATTTTTTAAATTAGGGCCTTGTTTTAAATATGTTTGTTTTAAATTGATTTTTCTTTAAAATGCAACCCTACTGCACTAGATAGTGACTATAACATTTATGCAGATTTTCGAAGAAAATTCAGTGATATCGCGACGCTTTTGCGGCAATTTTACTCATTACAGTGGTGCAAACCTGTTTTTATTTAAAATCTGTCAAGTTGAAGTAGTCTAGATACATAAGCACTCGAGTATATAGTGCAACAGCGCTTGTTTAGCAAACGTACATGAGTTCTTTGACCACTTCCGCGAACCTACCGTCCTTATACATTCTAACTATTACGCCTAAACACCACCAAACTCTATGGAAATCACTATATAATATCTTTTAAAGGACGCTGTACCCGTGCGTCGTGCTGGGAAGACTACTAACTGGACTCGCGACCGGCGTGTAGGCCTACTACATACTACCCGCGACCTTCGCCAACAAATGGTTTCCAGCCCACCAGATCGCGACCGCTTTTTGCGTGCCTTTCGTGGGATTAGGCATTGGCGGTGTGTTCTGCTCCCTGCTGATATCGCACCTGATGCCGCAGGAAATATTTGGTCAATCCGAGGTGGAAATCGAAGCTGTACGAATCGTTTACACGGCCATATTCGGAGTAGGAGCCGGATTGTTAATGGGGATCACTGTGTTATTCTGGATATACGCGAAAGACGGTCCCCCTACGCCACCTAGCGGGGCGGAAGTGTATATTACGCAAAACCGGTCACATAACAAGGATTTTCAGTTGCAATCGAGCCTCATGGCATCGCTGAGGCTGCTGAATGTCCCCGAATTTGTGCTGTTAACGGCGGCCAACTTTTTGAGCACTTCAGCGCTTGTGCTGTTTATCGTGCTGATGCCTTCTATGGTGGCCGACACGTTTCCAGAGATTGACGCAGCCGCGATAGGCTACCTTAATACGGCGGCGTATGCGTGTTCGATCGTGTCGACTCTGCTTTGCGGTAGGATTCTCGACAAATTCGGGGCATATAAGGTCTTCAGCAGCGTCGGTGAGTGGTTTTGTACTTAATATTATACGGTTCAATGGTGTCGTGCGTTTCCGAAGTATCTTACAACGAGTCTATCTCATCATAGGTGATCAATGATCATGACCACAGTATAGGCCAAGTCACATTTGATGCTTAAGTAGAAGGAAGTCAAATTGACGTTGTGAGTTTAAACTCAAGTAAAGTAGCTTTCCAAGACATGTCGAAACTACTGCAAGTGGAAATACAAAATGAAGGCGCGAACTTTAAAAAGTTAATCAAAGGCGAATAAACGAATAATGACATAACAAATAGGTGCAATTTCCGAAAATAAATTCAGTTACCGTGGCCAGGGGCCCAGTTGCCCAGTTGGTATGACAATTTCACTCATAAAAAGGTGGTGCGAACATACCCCAAGACGACTTTCTCACAAGTGAGGAGTTTTGGCTGAAAAACTCAACTGGAAGAGGAATCCGTCTAGAACAGTGGTTCCCAAACGGTGGGGAATTCCCCACTGGTGGGGAATTCAATGCTTTCTGGTGGGGAATAGACGCATTTGTTCCAAATTATGTATAGGACAGTCTACATATTCACGGAGACACATGCGCAAATACCGTTACCAGTGAACTGCTCTGGAATGTATGTAACGAAAATTATATTTAGTGTTGTTCACAAAAACTCATTTTAACTCTGGATGGCCAATGATGGCGTCACAAACGCATCCAGCACGACTAGTTTGCCGTGAAATAACGTTTTCGCGAAATTTTCAGCGTTACTGGTATCGGCTCACAATACGTTTGAGGTTGCAGTTATAGGCGATTGTCTTGCGTACTGGTGTGGTTGGGTGTCTTGTGTAGTTAAACCAGCAAATAGCTGCTCTGTGATGACAAAAGTGCTGGGTACCCTGGGTAGTGGGGAACAGGACTGTAACTGCCGCACCCCAAACCCCCCAACTGGGGGGGGGGGGGCGAGCTCGAAGAGCCCAAATTTATTTCGTCAATTAACATAAATTAAAGTATCTTTTAAAATTTATGCCACTTTTTCAAATAAATTAGAATTTATAGAAATGGAGACTTCGGCTTCGGCTATTACTGCGCCACGACGCACCAAGGCATATGAAGTTATAGGCAATGTAACCTGCAACTCCGAGAAGTGTGCCAGAACGATCAGCAGCGAGAAGAACTTAGCCGAGAAGGAATGCCCTTGTCGTGACCCACAACTTCGATATATATACAATATACATATATGTTTAATTGGCTAAATTCCCGATCATATTGGCCGATTCAAATACGAATTATATAAAATTTTCGCGCTTCGCGCGTTTAGTCGAAATAGGGCGACGCACTAAACAGTAGAACAATGAAGCTGATAAGTTGTAGGGGAAGGCGTACAGGCTCAGCGGGGCTGAGGGGGTTCTAGGGGCCCAATACCAACGTTTTTTTTTTGACGGGGTTAACAAAGTGCTGTTACGGTCCTGGTGGGGAATGAAGGCTCGGAATAAATCTGAAGTGGGGAATGAAGACAAAAAGGTTGGGAACCACTGGTCTAGAAACATGACCATCTGAGGGAATAGCAAGAATAGGGAGTACTTCGCCATTACCACATCTGGCCACAATGAATCTGTGATCTTACGTCATTGTCAATATGATTCGCCCCTAATTGGCCCGTCTCGAATGTTGTCTAAAATCATAACACCTTGAATCGTGGTCTTGTTTTAATTGACCATGTGTGAATACAGTGCAAGTAGGTGTACTGTACTCCATAAAAGCAAATTTGAAATCGCCTTTTTGACATGTCAACGCCTACGGTCCCAGGTACAGGTTTAGTGGCGCTCTTCAGCATCGGACTCTACGTTGGCCACCTCAAAGAATATTTTCCTCTCATCTGCATTCTTTACCCACTGATGTTCCTGTCTCGTACATTCACGGTGTCCACCTTCGTCGAATTCCTGGTCGAAGTCACTTATCCGATGAACAAAACCGTCGTGACTTCTCTCCACTTTGCGTTCTACAACCTGGCTTTTTTCGTCATGGCCAGCCTGGAACGTCTCGCGTTCAGGAACTGCGGCTCTAGCTGCGCGTTGCTGGTACCTATCATCGGTAACGCTCTCTCTCTGGGTTGTCTTCTGATGGTGAAGCCGGATTATAAGAGAAGCAAAGTGAACGCGAGCGCGGGGCGTGTAAAGGACGGAGAGTTGTTGCCCGCGAAAAGGTGAGCTGCGCTATGTAGGTATTGCGGTTGCCAGATCGAAGAGCGGGCCGTGGAGTCGATGTTTCGCCACATTTTCTCCTGATGGAGTCGGAGTCTCAGATTTTGTACCACTCTTTGGTGTCCGACAGTGAGTTTCGCGCCGGCGACCAACATCACTCGCGAATTCGATGCTCCCGCCCCGAAATCTTGGATTGCACGATACAATGATTGATCAGATAGAATGGCAGCCATGACGACGCCTGTATGACATTGACAATCCAGTTTTCGAATACACATTTTCTTTCCGATCTACGGCGAGAAATGAACTGCCGTGGAAGTGACAGTCATAATTACAAATTCAAATACAAACAACGCCGTAGCTATATACACGTCCTTGATTGGTAAGTAGGCCTAGTGGTAAGTACTAATACCGTTAAAACGTATAGGCGTGTAGCGCAACGCTATGTTACCGCCAAATACTTTAAGAATTAAGACGTCGATCAATATTTTCATTTTCGGAATTAGTGCTACAATTATACATTCGATTAACAGCAGTTATTGTAATTTCTAAGCTATTTACGATGAATTGCGCTACCACAGGTGATGTTGGGTCAGTCAGTGCCTCACCTCAACCGATCTCTCGCGCTTTATTTCCGAACAATAGATACGCAAATAGAGTGATTTTGGAAGTAAAAATGTTCAAAATCTAGTCATTAACGAACATCGATAGTAAATACCAATAAATAATCATTGAAGGTTTCACAATTTTCGTTCACTAGTTCTGACGACAGGTGCGGCACTGCATTTCGACCCCACGTCACTGGCGTACCACACCTTACAGTGGGTATGTACACTATTGTACAGTTGTAGTGACCATATTTGGCTCCACCTACGCGTGCGATCATGGGTCCTCGCATTTAAAAGGAGCATCAAGATGAACCTGCGATCTCGTGTAACTGACGAAAGATCTAAGCAACTCAAGCTTCGCACGCTCAAATAAGGCAACCGGCATTATTACTAACGTACAAGTTTTTACATAGTAAATTTGGTCCACAACGAATCCGATGTAGTGAATTCAAATAAATGCTACCATGACGCCACGGATTTTTTCATTGTGACGTAACAATTGATCGAAATGCATGGCTCTTTGGGAGTTAAAATCAAAAATATAGGGCCAATATGGCTCTTCGGACGAAAGAGGTTCCCGGCCCCTGTTCTATATTCTTTGAGCGGAGTCAGCATAAGATGCCACTACCACAATCTGTCAAACGTAAGCACTGTGACCGATGCTGATAACGATAAGGACGAAATATGTAATTGTACAAATGAATTTGTCGCGGTTTGAAATTTCTGAATGAAGCACGCATTGTTATACGCATAGAGAGGAAATAGCGTCGTAAGCATAAAGCAGTAATTGGAGAGGCAATAGTGCCTCTTGCTTTACTCTGGTCGAGCCACCTTGTGCAATCATCTTGTCGTGTCTGTCTCAGATCATGTTTCTATATCTACTTTGCCATCCATTTACAATAACGAAATCACTGTTTCACCCTCTTTCGAATGCAATTTACTTGCATTTCATCCGGATTTATATGTACTTCTGTCTTCTGTCTTCAATAGTGATATGTGAATTGATTAGAGGCCGTTACTTGCTAGTACATGTCATTTTAATATCTTTATTGTGAGCTTGTGAATAATGCATTCATTGTTCTCGTGTTTGTGAAATTTCAGTGATGTTGCATACTGTCGCTCCAAGCCTTGATGGAGTATCATAGAGCCACACTTGAATGGTGCGAAAGTGATGGTCCCAGTCCCGATAAGGCTGTCTCGTATTCAAACAAGTCCCTTAGCTTGGCTGAGTATAACAATATGTACCGTATAAAAGACGTGGTTCAGAGTTGCTGAAAAGTATGATGTACTCTAGTCAGAATGCACATATAAATAAAACGGTGTTGAGTTTATGCTTTAGAACAGTGGTTCCCAACCTTTTTACACTCACGTACCATTTCGAGGTTTTATGCAGTGCTCGCGTACCACCTACATATGTTACGTGCGCCGAAGGCGGTCAAAGAGGGTGCAACCTTGTTGAGCTGCCGAAGGCAGCGAAACAGAAAATAAACTGCCTATTTTAAGGCGCAGTATATAATTTCTGTAGTGGATCCGTTTGAAATTTTTTGTGGTCAAATATATTAAAACGGAATTTGGTTTGGTATGAATTCCAATGTCTTACTAGATCTCTTCCCCGTAGGTCAGCGGTCTCAAACTCAAATGTGCTCGCGAGCCAATTTCCTACTTTTGATGGCGCCGCGGGTCGCAGGCCAATAATAGGGAAATTAAATGTATTTCCAAGTTTGCCTTATTTGACGGGAGCTTGCAATCTGACATTCCACACGCATCGTAAAAATGTGATCGTAAATAATATTTTTAGATATTTGCATAAAGTTGTTGCTGTACTTGGCATGGTTTCTCAAAATGATTAGTTGTAGACACCATGCGAGATTACAAATACATCATGACGTCGTAAAAGCTATCGCGTTATGATTTTGCAGCTAGCGGACATTTGACGTGCTGCAATTATAGATAGAATTGTAGAATTTTACAGAGATTGGTCTGATATCAGAGCAATGGAGCAGTACAGCCTAATCCGGGTTTCGGGTATACTCCTGATAACTATAGGATATTGATCATGTCATTACCAAAGTCAAATTGAATCAGCGTTAGATTGACCTTCGAACAGATAAATAATAACTTGAAAATAATGATTACTGTGCCATAGCAATAGAAACGTCCAATCGCCGAAGAATCCATTTGTGGTACAACTGTGAAGCGTAGAGCCACACGACTACTTTATTCTCGATACATTTAATTGGCGATAATAACATGGATAAAGATACCCAAGATGACACAGGATGTAACCAACTATACATAAAGAGGGCAACATAATGCCAATGGTTGCCATACCGACCTGCTTATATATCTAAATAAGCTACGGAACTCAAGCTACGACCTTTTGATATTTTACTATTTTCCATATCAGTTTGATAGTTTGTGTTCGAGTAATTCTACAAATGGTCGCGCCCAAGTCCAAATCACAATTTTCAGTACGAATCATCAACGGGTCAAGTTTAACCATTATAAACAAGTAATGTCACGTAATAGGTAATCTTCCACTGCGTCGTAACTTTTGAAAGTGATGTAATAGTGAAGTTGATGAGTAGTTTCAGGCTTTTGGAGTAGTTTTAGAGCGAATTTGAGTTCTCGAACTTGAAAAAAAAATTGGTATGTAAATATTGTCGAATACTTCGAATACTCCAAAATGCCGTCGCGGGCCGCACACAATGGACTCGTGGGCATGTGGCCTGCGTGTTTGAGACCTCTGCCGTAGTTCTTCATTGGTGGGATTGCCCCTACCCACGACGACTTCAAAAAACTAAAAATCAACCCCTACCTGAATTAATAACTCCCGTCGGTCGAAAAAACAGAATCTACCCGTGTACCACCTGGAAGGAAGACCTTCGCGTACCACTAGTGGTACGCGTACCACAGGTTGGAAACCACTGCTTTAGAACATCTAGTGAGTCAGATAATCTGATAAACTATATAAGTTTGTTCACAGGTCGGCAGCCGAAGAAGGGAAGATTCAGTCAATGTTTTGACTCTTGCGACTGGCAAAAGTTTCTTCGAGCATTGATCGTCACGGCAACTCACGATAATACGCTGGTGCATTTTCTTCCACAAATTCGCAGTCCTAAATTGTTTGTATCCTGATATCTATTTTATAGAAGCCGAACCGATCTAAGAATGACAACATATCGAAATTAGATCACTGCCAGAAAGAGAATGCAGATCATGACAATCCATCTGGCAATAAGGATCTTTACAGTTATATTTTATTCGTTTTTACACGGTGGTCACGTAATCGTGTACGAGCGTAATGGACACCAGGTTCGAATAGAATGTAGTGTTGGGATCAAGTCACTACCTTCGAGTCATTGCATTTGTCTCGAATCAAATCAAGTCACTCGATTTTCAGAGGTGACTCGAGTCAAGTCAAGTTACGAGGTCATGTGGAATTTTCGAAGTTCGAGGCATGATTCAGGCCATTGCATTTTGCAGGTTGATTGTAGTACATATTGATTTACCATTAATTATATGAATCGAATATAGCCTAACGAATATCGAGATAATTACACCGTCTAGTGAGGATTGTAATGCTTACACATACGTAGAACTTATAGGCCCCATCGATAACTATACGCCAAATAGACGTTAGAATATGACGCCTCAGAAAGTTGAAACAAGTTGATATGATATAATTATGCAATACGCAATACACCTACACATCCATACGATGCAATTTAAGCCTGAAACTATTTTTGACGAGTGATAGAATGTATAAACCAGGGGCGATTTGGACATTGAAAGGCACAAACGCTTAGGGGGCGGTATGGAGGCGCTGAAGAAAAAATGGCGTTGCTGTAGATGGTGTACTCGGGACCAGGGCCGAAACAGTACTTCGTCAGGCTACCCCAAACGTTGGTCTCGGGCCCGCCACAGGGTGATGAAGCTTCGCCCCGAGACCCCACATTATGCTATACGTTTTGGTCGCTATCAGTGAGATCTGCCGTACTCTTAATCACGGCATGGTATGGTATGGAATGGAATGAGAATCTTCCATACTCCATACCCGCCCAATCGTTCCATACCATACTTGACAATTTTCCATACCATAGCAACATTCTTCCATACCATATTTGATACTTTTTCCATACTTTCGCAACTTGACCAACCTCTCAAGGGATATTCTATTTTTGCCGTGTGGAAATGTTGCAGTGTATATATTCTAATTATTTTGGATGAGATTATCCATTTAAACAGCCCCGATGCTCCAATGATATCCCCAGTTTCTTTATATCATATGTAGGGCTGGGCAAAATCGAGTACCTGAGTGATTCGATTCAGAATCACGTAATATGCTTCGAGTCGAGTCGAGTAATCGAGTATCGCACATTATGACGTCATAGCGGAACGTGATATGTTAAAGTTCAAATATGTACCATTTATGCCACGACAAAGAATAAAATGCTTGTTGTCCATCATATTAAAGATACTTTGGTATTTTTTCGACCATACCGATTTTATTGGACTTGGTGACAATGTTGTGGGACGATCATGACTTCGAAAATGTGCTAGTTCCAGTAACGTTTGTAGCTTTGTACTAAATGTTTCGTATGCTACGATACGGCCAATCAAGGTTTCAAGGCTTCAACAGTGAAATTACTGTCGAAACTATTATTCTCATTGAAAAATTAACTTCAAGTGCCGAGGAGCGTAAAAATTTCACTACTCGAAAAAATCGTCTTTTACTACTCGACTCGAATCATTAAAATGAATACTCGATTCAGATTCGAGTACTCGAATCATTGTGCCCAGCCCTAATCATATGTCGACAACGGTGTAAAAACGTATATAGGCCTATACACACGGGATTATTTGGAAATCACAACGGAGTCTCATGACATGTAAATCTAGTGTGGTAACGTGCTAGCAGTAACCTCATCTACAGAATTGCATAACACGAAGGTATTGTCAAATTATAAGATAGGTTCCCAACCTTTATACACTTTAGAATTGAATTTCTTTTGTAAAGACTTGCTATTGGCGAAAGTTAAGACCCCAAAAATGGAACAGCACGCAATAAGATTAATGAGCAGTGAACTGGTAACCGTACACGCAATGTTGCGTCTCCGTAAATGGATATGTGAGGTAAGCTGACAGAAAAATATAGGAAGGGTTTGAATTTTTTTCAAATGTGCCAAGGTAGCATCACTTTACATGTGTAAATGCCGAATATATTGCATAGGTCTGATAAACTTCCTGGTGTTGACGAACTTTTATGCGTATGGTAGATATAAGCCACCATAACCTACACTGTCGCACGCTACTATTACTCGAGCAGTAAGAAATATGTCATTTCCTCAGTAACGAGTCCGGCTATGCTATCAATTAGCGATTCCACGATCTCCCGTGAGTACATATTCATATACATATAAACTTTTATTTTAACGAATCAGGTGATTTCAATCACACCATTTCGTATACGAATGAATAACAAAATATATGAGGGAGATCGCGTGCCGCTGTCCACTCGATTCTCGCTAATTGGAGGCAGTGATAATACGAATTGCTGAATTGCAAATGAGCGAAGAAATATTAGAGATATATACGATCGGCATTTCATATAGACGTTTAATAAACGAAGTTAATAATGTAAACTGTAAAGAATATGTTTTCCAAGTGAGTCTTTTCCCAACCAGAAGGCCCTAAATTCCCCACAATTGGGGTATTCTCCACCGGTTGGAGACACCTGCATTAGAATATTTCTTTAAATATAATTTTACACCACTACAATCATTTTGCGACAGCTAATCAAATGTCTATTTTCTCCGTTAATCTGTGGGTCACACTCGTTAGCTTTATTAGCCATATCAAGGTGTCCTCTGTCCATTATATCAGAAATAACAAGATTTCATGAAATTACAATGCGTGTTGCAGGCCTATGGTAACGTCGCTACAAGACGAGCTACATATTTTTGAATCACAGTGATGGTTATGTCAAATAGATATTGCGTGATGATCATCCTCCCCACACGCAGAAAATTATTTCCAAGTTCAACAAATTGATGAAAATATTCATGTAACTTCTACATTCTCAGAGTCTACGATTTTAAAACTACATTGGTTATTTACGTAGTGGGAGTTACGATAAGCGAACTGCACTTGTAACGCGCTCGCGGTCAAATATCATTCATTTTTATGATATTTAAATCGGAATAATTATCATTAATATTATTTTCATTCATATGTGCTTCGCGAAACTTTGCTGTCTTCAACTAAATGTCGACCGGGAAGGGTGAGTCGTGAATCACAATTTGAGATATGAACAATGAACATAGACAGTGAGCGATTTTCTGTGGTATGCAATCAATTTGACAAATCGAAAGTAGGATTATTGTCATGGTTCTGGCAAAAACTGTCAAAGTATGGAAAAAGTATGGAAGTATGGAAAACACCTTCCGTACCATACTTGGGAAATTTCCATACCATACCATACTTGCACTCTTCCATATTCCATACCAAAATTTCGTTCCATGCCATACCCTACTTCCATACCATACCATGCCCTGCTCTTGATGAGTCAGCATACATCGCCTAAACGCGCAAGGCGCGACAATTTTGTATAATTAATGATTGAATCGATCAATATGTCCGGGAATTGCATATATATTGCTATCAATTTGGTTTTTAAATCACTCTCCGCTCACGTAATTAGCTTTACCGGTAGAGATGAGTGACGTGACTTGGAAAAAGTAGGGCCCGTAAATAATAATCAAACAGCTGCGCGCGGACCCCAAAATCGCCCAAACGTACTAAACTAAAAGATGCACACGATTTAAAAACGGTATTTATTGACTGGCAAATAATTTTACCCTGCGGGATGGCATCTGTCTTGTTGGGTTCAGATTGCCAGGACAGGAACATTCGGCGCCAGCCATTTAGCGCCCATGGACAATTTAACATATGTATATAACGTCTCGGAGTCGCATGTAGCATGGCCTAAAACTTCATATGTTTTGGTGCGTCGTGGCGCGGTAATGGCCGACGCCGAAATGCCCATTTTTATAAATCATGGGCATTTTTTCTCGGGTAAGGGACCCTATAGTGAAGATACTTGGCAACATGAAATTTTGAAAAAGTTGATCAAATTTCCGAAAAAACACTCAATAATTTATGTTAATTCACGAAATAATTTTGGGCCCCTTCGAGCTCGCCCCAGTTACCGCCCGGTAGGGACATAGGATTAGTGATTATATAGTACAGTGATTCTTAATCTAGTCGCAAGACCCCCCCATGGGGCGATTTGGATTTAGAAGGGGTGGAAACGCTCAGGGAGCGTCGTGGAGGCGCTGGGATCAGGGTGCGGTATGGGGGCGCTGAGGAAAAATGGCGTCGCAGTAGAGGGTGCAGTATGGACAGATGAATATACAGTAGAACAACAGTTCTATAAATCCCTGAGTTTTTATTGCAAATTAACATTCGACAAAATCTGTCAAATCTCGAAATTTTTCGCCGCGTAGCGCGCGAAATATATGCCGGCAATATTTGCAACATGTTTCCATAAAAGCAGTGGTTTATTATAATTCATGTAAAATTAATCACGCGTACTTTTAGACCGCCAATTCCCCGTTAAAATACTCCCGTAACGCTAGCTCGGGTTATTTTCGACAAAATGTTTCGAACTAGATATTTTATCTCGGAGCGCACAGCGTGTCGAAATGGAAAAAAGAGGCACTGTACCACTTTTGAGAGTGAGAGCCCTTTGTACATTAAAGATTCTTTGAAGATTTTTGGGTAAAATGATTACCTAAATATATTGGTGTTTGAGAGCTACAAAATTAAATTTTCAGAATATTTCTTCATCGTATCATGGAGGATGATACTGTTTAGTGTTGTGACCCGCAACATCCCTTGAACGTTGTATAATATGGTTTGCTTTGTTTGGAATACAATAAAGGAAATAACTGAGTGCAGTACTAAACTCAATGTGGTCAAAGATATCTATCACTATCTCAGATGATTTAATACCCAAAGAAGGCAATAAAACAAAACCCAATACAATTAACGTCCCCATATTGCCAGTCGCAGCGGTGAATTTGGGATGTATACATCGGGCTCGAACCGGATGGTTAAATGAAACAAATAAGTTGACATGGTGATATGCTCAGCGTAACGCAATATCCAAACTATAAATCAAGACCGTCTCGAAATTGGTTCTTATATCAAGAAGCGCATGATGAAAAATGATGATGTAGTCAACATTGTCAGAATGAAGCAACACGGTGTGCCACCAGCAGTGTGCGCATAACTTCAGTGTTGCCTGCCAATAACTGCTGCTGTTGAACGTTTTTTCGCCATTCTTGGCAAGCTACTTAGTAAAGACATACACTTCCAGCCGAGAATGTATCCTTTGTTGTACTACAACAAATTTTAAATATTTCTACCATAATGCATGATGTAAGTAGGCTACTGGAATTCTTCATAGGACCAGATTTTGTAAAAATAAAGTTTTTTCATGTAAAAAATTTGTCAGTTTTTAAGTCCATTTTTTGTAGGCCAAACTACTTCGTAAGGACAGACAGTTCCAACCAGAAATGAAGATAAGTAGTACAATTGTAACATTCTGTAGGAAAACACCTAATTCACTTACATAAGGTCAAAATTTGACCAAAATTAACTTTTTTTAGGTCAAATTCTTCCGTTTTTTGTGGTCAAAAAATCACTCTACTTATCAGGATTACCAGTGATTTTTTAGCGTTATCATGATAAGATATTCACCCACTTGGTCATCTTGTTTGGTACTAGTTGAGAAGGCTTATCTAAAGGCAGCTTACTTTAATCATCGTCTTTTTGGATACGACGCATGATCTTCACGCATATGGGATATGGCTGTATAAAAGCGTACGCGACATACATGACGTGATGTAACTATACAGCCTCTATAACGAAATGGCGTATTGTTTTGACGTTACTATCATGGTACTGAATGCTCGCCTGTTCACCTGCTGCTCAGTGCTCACCTACTAATTTACATCCGGTAATACGAAATCTATATCCGTAAAACTGTTATATTAGAGACTGCGCGAAACAAGCAAGGCCCGTGCGAAGCTCTCTATACTGGGCTTACCTATCTTTCAATTGAGCTTTGAATCTAAGCGTTATATCATGTAAAACAGATGGATATACTGTATGAGTTGTGAAACCGTTGCATGACTAATGACTATGTATGGGGATGCGCTGGACGTGAATTTTTTTCAGAATAGGTTAAGGGCTTCTTGGAGGTACAGAACTTTAATATACAATTGGATAGTATATTCATATTGAAATGAACCCGAATATTTTCGGCTGACACTCGTCAGGGATAATCGTCAGCAACTAGTAGAGAATTGTATATCAACAATCATATCACAAAATATGGAATAGGAATAGGAATATGGAATAGGTTAAGTAAGTGTGAGTGCGTTCTGAGGTTGTCTAGTCAAGTTTCAGCTATATTCTTTCAAACGAGGTTATTAAATTCGGGATATCCTATTTACTCCGAGAAAGTCATTTTATAGTCATTCCAAGTACTTATTATACACACTTGTGGAAGTCCTGATCAATGAGTTACCTAGGAGGAATTGGAATATGAATTCGTAATATGAAACTTAACACACTGCAAACTGATTTTAATTGCAATCTCATTGTTATAAGCTGTTTCGATGCCTAACTCCCGCCCTTTACATCTGACCTACTGTAAACGTCTGCATCATACGAGCATAAATGACAGTTTAGTATGCATACGCAGTTGAAAAGCTTCGCGACTTTTATCACCGGGGATACAGGATCTTGTTTGATGACCGAATTTGTAGTCAATAATGGCTTGTCTAGTTTGAAAGAAAATTGTTAGACGTTAGACGTTAGAATGGTATGCTAAACAGAAAGCAGCTTTTTGCCCAAGTCATCCTGTATAATTATAGAGTTATACCATCGAGACAGGCTTTGTGAAGGCTATTTATACGTAACAATGGGCGAATTACAAGTACAGTGTACAGTGTCAGTATCGTATGTCACACTCGATCGTCTCAGGTAAAGCAATTCTTGCGAAACAACGAACAGGTACAAGTGCTCCATACAGTATACACGGTATGCTGCCAGTAATGGGCAAAATAGAATCATAGCCGATTTAAACAAGATTCTAATATCCTCGTCTAAATCGAGTCACTCCATGACTTTTTTGATGCACGACTGAAATAACAGTAAAACTCTTCAAAATATTGAGCGTTTAGGGCTCACAGTCAGACATGATTATACTGTATAGCATAGTGTATACTTGTAGTGTAGGCGTGTATATGTGTATGCCCAGGATGACAAATTTTAATGAGACTGTATTAAACATGATTCGAATCAAAGATTCATTTATTGCCCACTCCCTGCTGCTGTAACCATGGCGTGCATAAAGAAGATCTCTTTGGTGGGATCACTTTTGAGTCAAAATAATGCGAAAAACGTTCCGGTTTATTTCCGAATACATTTCATTTTGCCGCAGACGAAAATGAAATACACTACATACCCGATACGCTGGCTGATCCTGTTCGGAATATACTTGTCATCCGTAAATCGACAAATGACAACAACTGCTTTCGCGATACGAAATAGCGACGTGGCAAACTTCTTCAATGTGTCGCCGTACCAAGTCGACTTACTGTCCATTGGAGACACGATAATGGCGATCTTCACTTGTTTGTTTCTGTCGGTAATCGGGAGACACGTCGGGATTCGGGCTCAATGCTTGATTGTGGGCGTGTGTATGTTTCTAGGAAACGTTCTGCTATGCGTTGGGTTCATATCTAGGTATGTCAGTTTGATAATTTGGTATTTTGTAACGCAGAACCCAAATATACTGGGCTAAGTGGGCTTACAGGCGGCCTACGTTTTGAATAAGCAATCCCAAATGAGATACTAAGTAAAAGACCCCACAAAAACTGCTATTTCACCCGACGTGGACGTGATGGTTGAATCGCTAGTTAGTGCTTTTCACCGTAGCTCAAGTGGGATTTGTACTAATCAAATTCGTTGTCATTCCATCATCATGGTGCCCTGATTCAGCGATGTGCGATCCGTCTCCTGCATGCCTGATGCGACTTGCGAAGAATTATTGTGTGGCCAACGACAAAGTGCGAATTTCTTGCTTCTCGATAATCGAGTGCTTCTGCGGATTTTTAATAACGTGATGATGATGATGATGAACGTTTGGTCTGGTATATGCGAGTTATTCCAATCCTCACAGCTGAGAGAAGCTTCGCGTTAACCGAATACCAAGGTCGAATCACATATGAATTAAAACTTTTGCTTCTTTATATTTTGCGATTCTGTGACGTGGGAATCAGAGGTGATCAAAGTCGCCATCGTTAGTAATCAATGAGAAGTTAAAGTAGCGATTTCGAATGCGTAGTTTTACCTGAAAAACTATGTAGTAGTAGTAGAACAAGTAGTAATGTAAATGAACAACTAAATGAGTAACTATAGTTCAAGTATAGGTAGAACCTACTTGAGTATTCCGAGAAAGTAGAAGTACTTCTTTACGTTACCACCTCGACTGGTGATACCGATTTTGTAATACTAAAATAATGATGTTGAAAATAATGAAGTCACTTGCAAATTGTCCTATATTTTTTCAGGAGCTTCTATACCTGTATGGTCGTGAGCCGAATAGTGTCTGGCGTGGCCGTCGGAATCGTATTTATCCTGCCCGGAGCTTTTGCAAACACATGGTTTCCAAGCGACCAAATCGGAACTGCGTTTTGCGTTACTTTCCTCGGCTTCAATACGGGAGGACTTTGTTCATCATTGATATTCCCGCGAACTATGCACTTTGAACCGGCAAATTCGACCTCCTTGAACGAGGCCGCGGGAATCTCGGATGTCCGTTCCATTTTTACTACAGTGTACGAAATAGTATCCGCTATATCGCTCTTGGTCTTGATTACGCTTGTGCTATTTTCGAAAGATAAACCGCCCACGCCACCTAGCGAGGCGGAAGCTTTACTGGAAAAAACGACTGAGAAAGACGATAAAGTCAATTGGAAGTCAGACATATACCTTTCGATTAGCCTGTTCTGTAATTGGCCATTTGCAATGTTGACGATGGGCAATTTCCTGTGCACGTCGGCCACCGTGATTCAGCTCGTGCTGATGCCGTCGCTGGTCGCCACGACCTTTCCCGAAAAAGGAATTTCGCGGGTGATAAGTTACGTGAACCTTGCCGGGTTTATTGGAGCTGGATTGTTTGCGTTCGCAACTGCGAGGATCGTGGACCGGATAAAGTCGTACAAGACCATCAGTTGGGCAGGTAAACATGTTTGTTGCAATTAAGGAAACTTCCTATTACAGATGTAGCCATGGTATGCTCATTACTACAAGACAAACGATTTTCTGTAAAATCCTACCCTGCAGATACAAATACATTTTCACTGTCTTTGACGAGAAGAGTCGCAATTCATTTCATTATTCTGTTTTTGAGTTCACAATCATTACAATTAATCACAAAAACTATTTGTGTATCATTTGAAAATAGCACCCCTACTGCTGGTGTGCATAATTTCTCTCTCGTATTTTAAATTTGAAACGTACGCTTGTGATGTCATAATGTGCGACCGGATGGTTGTTAGGCAACTTTTTCGACTGTCGTTATTATCATAGTGTTCTAAGAAATGGTATTATACAATGGTAAGTCCTGCACCTATGTGTGTTTGCTGTAAAAGCTTGGTTAACAAATGTAGATGTGTTATATTATTTAAAATCACATAGGCTCATATATGTATGGTAATATACGTGCTTGTGTAGTGCATTGATACAATTATATGTTTTGGCATTTCGAGAAATCTCCAGAATGTGACCATTTGAAAGCCAAATCACAATCGCTGTAAATTACATGGAAGTTCTACTTTCATAGCCTATATTCAAATTTATCATCCAGCCATTGCATAGTCCCGATGTTGCAAGTCGAGTCAAGTAATTCCATGTCGTCTTCTGAAATTCCAAGTGTGCCAAGGTGCAAAGGGCCGATTCCAAATCCAAATCAACAATTGAGTTATTTCGAGTTTTGCCAACACACACTGCTCTTTATCAATGTTTCAAATTTCGTAGTAGGCCGACTTGTACATCCAATCTATTTTCAGGCTCACTCATAGCAACCGCTTTTACGATCGGAGTTTGTCTGGGCCACCATTACAAGTGCCTCCTCTGCGTCTGTATGTTTTATCCGCTCATGTTTCTCGCCAGAATAGCCAACATCACTGCGTTTGTGGAGTTCCTCGTGGAGACAACGTACCCTACGAATAAGACGGCACTAATATCGCTGCATTTCGCGTTTTACAACGCGTCGTTTTTCGTTATGACTACTCTGGAACGATTTTCGTTCAATTTGGGTGGACCCACGTACGCCGTTATTGTGCCGATTTTAGGAAATGCCTTGGGGGCTCTTTGTGCGATGGTGGTCAAGCCGAATTATAGGAGAAGTGATGCCAAGGTAGATGGGGGCAAGACACTCGGGTATGGTGCAGCATCCGACTGAGTTCGAATCGATCAACAATCTTCAACGGGGTGTGCAACCTTTTTGATAAGGTGGCCAGATATCAAAAGCACGCGCTGCTCTTAGGCTTTCTAATAGCTGCAAGGACTCCATCACATTTTGAATCCGTAAAGGTGACCACTATAGACTTATCAATAAGACGGAACTGACGGCAATTTGCGCGAATAGCGCATAATATGATCAGATTGCCAAATGTTTCTGTTTGTGTGGTATTCATGGTGTTCGTCGACTACAATATGGTCAATGATAATTTACAACAAGCCGATATTCATTATTTTTGATTCCGTAACTGCTGACTTGTTGCACCGCCCACTTCTAGGCTTTTGTAAGACATCACTTGCGGATGCGATGACGAGGAGGTGTCTAGATAAAAGTCTAACACTTAGGTAGGAATTCTAGAGTCGACCTCGGTCGGACTCGAACCCGTCACAACCCATTGGTATTGTAGCTGTGGATTATGCCACAACGTTAGCTCGCCACTCCGAGTCGTGTTTGTTTGTATTTCATACTTTAGCACGAGTAAAAATTAGATTGTTCCTAATGGGTTATATTCTGATTGAAATGTAGATTTATATGGTATAGGCGTGCTCAACAACGAAGATTTGCACTTGCAGTGGGTATACGTAAAATTATGACGATGACAGTAAAGGCAGAGAAACGCTATCCGTCTAATTTAGTATACCACAGTGCTTTTCATCCTCTCGGTGGGATGTTTACGCACTTGCGGGGATGATAAACATGCTGCGGATGAAAATTTTGCATATTTTTGTATTATGCGGCGCCCTTGTAAAAACTTGTTTGGCTTACGATGCACCTCTAATTGTATCTTTTACAAGATTTTTGACTCGCACCAGCCGGAGTGAATTATATTTGCGCTTTATTATTATGACGTCATCGTACGTCCGGCTCGAAAGCCGGTATAAAGACCTGACCTTCCAAGCACGCGGCGTTCTGGTACAAAATCCCACAAATGATTTGGCCAAATAGTGCTTTAGTGCGCTAGTTCACATCAAAACAAGAAAAGGAGATGTTGTGTTTATGAAACACTTGATTGCCTAATTCGGGGGAGCTTTGGAGCAAGAAGTTGCGCCTAAATGATCTGAAATTGTCGGAAATACTCAGCAACAACCCAGTAATTGATAAACCGGCAGCCTACTTGCTGGACATTTGATCAACAAGGTGTTAACTCTCTTCATGTTCTTTTTGTGTTACAATTTTCCATTGGTTTGTGCAAATGAAATTTTCTCAAACATTAAAGTGCGGTTGGTTGTCAAAAAGATTGAAAAGTCCTGTTCCAGCCTTAACGCATGCCTACAGCTACAGCCCTATATGCAAAGAAATGTTATTTTCATAACATATAACATATGTCAAAAGAGTTATTGAACTGCAGTCGACCTAGGTCGAAATGGTGCCATGGGCAGTCGCTGTGTCAGGATATCACTGCCATTTCGTATATTTTCCTAGCGTATCGCTTCTTCATACATGTCAGGAGCCGGATAATCGTAGATAATATCCTCATACGATGCTGGCTGTGGCCGCGGGTGCAGTGGCGCGGGGTTTGGCGGTAATGAGGTTGGCGATTTCTTGTGATGTGCGGATCTAAATTAAAAATCAATACAAGACCATGATAGAAATTTGTAAACTATATATTTCAGTGAGCTCAATAATGTTTTCGAGGTGTTGTGTAACCCTGTCGCGGTTTAGATTTTCAGCAATAGCGCCACAATACCCCGACATGTCCCTTATTGCAAAACGAGCTAACGGCCTCCGTCGCAAAATGACGGTTAACAATAACCTTGCAGGATTTTTCTCTGGGTTATGTTTGCGCAAAATTATTGCAAGAGACGAGCAATGCCGCAGGAACCCATCATAGTTTCGTTCATAATTCTTTGTCTAATATCAAATTATAGAGATTGTATAGTCGAACTGCAACTGCGTGGAATAGGTTTCTGAGCTCCTAATGTGTATATTCTACCAGATATAGAGCGCAATCTAGAAATCGGAAATCTCGTTGATGTGTGATACAGTCTTAATAAATAGTCTGAGGAAAAGCGCTGCGTAACGAGCATCCGACATAGTCGTAAGGTTATACATTTGCAGAACAGATAAATAAGCTTATTAATATTGTGTCTATATCAGTGGTTCCCAACGTGAGCGATATCGCCCCCCAGGGGGTGATTTGGCGGTCTAGGGGGGCGATAGGGGGGCGAAAATGGACAAAGGGGCGACGGGGGCGATAACGCGTTAAAACGGCTATATTGGAGTCAAGTCGGAGAAATGACCTTTTTTTTTCTTTAGTCATCCCACGAAAGTTCAGTTGCAAAAGTGTAAAATTCGACATCGAACGGCAAAGTTGACCTTTTTTTTTTAGTTAACCTACCGGTGACTACACTTTGTATACCGATTTTTCTGGGGGGCGATGATCGGCGTAGAGCTTGAAAAGGGGGCGATGAGTCGAAAAAGGTTGGGAACCACTGGTCTATATGATCACAATGATAAATCAAACCATATCTACAATCCCCAATTTGAGAATTATAGTATACTTGTGAATATGTGAACAGGACCGTCACAGCACTTCGTCAGCCCACCAAAACGTTGGTCTTGGGCCCCCATATGGTAATCAACCACACGTATGGGGGCCTCGTCCCCAGACCCCCGTTCCACGGCGACTCGCGAGCAGGAGTTCATGGTTATGATAGTCACCAAGTTTGCGTATTACAGTCGCGCTATGTGCGAAGAAATTTTAACATGCATAACTGAATTTTGTCAATAATATTGGTAACTATATATATATTTTGGATCCTCTTTCAGCACACGTTATCAGATTTACCGGTAGAACTGAGGGGGGGCATTCGAAAATTTACGGCAGGTTCCCAATATACAATTAAGATACGCGGGACCCCTTGTTATTACTCTATTGCATATTTCTATTTCGTGAAGCCCCGACTGCTATATAGTCAAAAGATCTATTGAAATATCCCAAACGCACCAGACTAAACTAAACTGAAATGAAAACATCTTTCGTGATGCGCACACGATTCCAAGTTGATATTTCTCCACGATGTGTATAATTTTCTCGGATTATCAAGACAGGACTATTCGGCGCCGGTCATTTAAAGTGCCTATGAAACGTGGACAATCTGACATAAAGATATATATCGAAGGTATCGGCGATCAGGCGGCGGTCATTTTCGGCCGAGGGTTGCTCGCCGCCGATGTTTTTAGCGGCACGCCTCTGTTGTTCGAAACTGAAACTTTATATGTCTTGGTGTGACGTGGCGCCGTCACGGCCGGTGCAAAAATGCCCATTTATAGGAATATTTTTGTCCTTGATGTTTTTGCGACATAGGCTATATACACCTACTCATCATATACAGTGGCCTACACAGTACACACGATCTATGCTTATGTATATTGTATACCATGAGTGCATGCGTGGTGTGGATATTCGGTTGGACAATGAAAATGCAGATATAGACTTGTAAGGCGTTCTCAGTCTTGCACCACCACTCCATGCTATCCCGGTAATGCTGAGCGCCAAGCGGGTAAGTTATGGATACCAGTGTTACTAACCAGGTCTTTGGTCTGACCAGGCCGGTGATGGAATCCGCTACCAACCGACCAAGAAGCCGGATGCTCCACCATTACGCTATCTTTTCGGATTGCTATAAATTGAAATGGAATAGCCTAGTTTGGGGGGGGGAGGCTGCCCATATGAAAATTAGGACATGTGGCGAGGAAAGAATATTTCAAGTTTTATCATTCTACCATGAAGACCATGAAGTAATATATAATTTATATACTTTTGCGAAATAATGCCCCCCCCCCCTTCGATCTCTCCTTACAATCTTGGGTTTGGGTTACGGCAGTTATGGCCCTGCTCGGGAAAATAAACGCATTTCGTACATCAGCAAGCACCGCTCTATACTCACGTAAGAACAATTGCGAATGAAACCATCGCGAGTATCAATGCAGCTCCTAGTACTGTCACTGCTATAATGAATTCGTTCCTGCTTGCGTAGATCGTTGAATCTGCTACCATTGCAGACATGCAGACAAGAACAGACATGATACGTAAACCCTACACCTGTAAAGTTGTATTAATTGCATTACCTGTAGTAGTCCATTCTACCGATCTGGTATCATAAAAGGTATACTGAGTATCATCGCTTACTCCTTGACATGTGTAGATGCCATTTCTTTCTGCAGAATGATATGGACAGTTGTTATAAATCGTCATAGGTGTAGCAGAAGGAAAATCCTTTGGGGGTGCGAAAACAATTTTGCCAGCTGGTATCACGAGTCGCGACATTTTATGAGATCATCGATCACTGTCGTAAACCACAAACGCACCAACAATTAATACACCTAATCGTATCAACAGCCTACTTGACGATTCAACTTGAAAGCACTTTATAAACATATAAGACTTGAGAAGGTAACTTTACCAAGAGGCGACTTTATTTAGAGACCAAGATATGGCTTTTTATGTAGCCAACGCTAATCCCAGCGAACATCTGATTTCGAGGGTACACCAAGTAACCTGTGTTGTGTGATTTTGTTGAAACTTTTTGTCATATTATTGACTGTTATTGCCGAAAATTAACTGCATACACCGCTGTTAATGTGAATATATACGTCATCGTGGTTTTCCGTCACTTGATGTACGCTGAGGAGAATGTTTAGGACAGAGATTCATAACTTGAGGTCCATGGAAAACTTGTGGGTCTACCTACTAGCTCTGAGTATTCCATTGAAGGTCAATGCTGAAACTGCAACTGTAGAATAACATGTTCTTTTATTACATATGCCAGTGGTTCTCAAACTGTTCAACAAAATTAACGAAAGGTCCCTTGATAAATATTGTACTGAATCGTAGTCCCTTACAAAATCAACACAAAACAACACGTTGGATTTCATGGTGTCAACGTGACTGGTGTAGCTGGTTCTTTGAAAAGCTCTGCATCAAAATACTATGCTTTATGTTCACTAACGATATAATTATTGACCAGTGACCACCTTCGAGTTTGGTTTGAAAACTAAGTTGCCTAAAAATATATTTCGTAGTAATCAGATTCTCAATTCTATAGGTTGGGGCAACCACCGCGCAACCACCCAAAAAATTTGGGGTTCACGCTAGAAAAAAGTGCAGAAATACTGGTTTATGATATCATTTTAAAATGATCGCGAAACTCTAATAATAAATCAATTCGCGACTAATTCAAAAATATTCGCGGATGCAGCCGCCCCCCCACACCGCTTTAAATGATGAAGTATAAGCATTTGTTCCGAATTCGGCCATATTATGAAATACACTATGGCAGTGCTTTTCAACCTGTGTGACGGTTCGCACTTGTGCGAATGAAAAAAATTTCAGTGCGAATGACGAAGGTGGTGCGAATGGTGCGAATGAAAATCGTAAATAATAATTGGTAATTTTGCTGACCTGGAATAATTCAAATACACCTAATAGGAAATTCTGGCGCAGTGTAACTTTTGTTGTTGCGATGCAATAATAAAAACTTGTTTAACTTACAACCCACCACTAATCGTAGCTCTCACAAGCCGTTGTGAATTAATATTTTCGCTCTATAATTATTACGTAACCAAAAGCCTGGTTTTAAAGTTTGTGTAGTGGCAGACATACAGTATATAAGCCCGTCTGAGCCTGCGACAGGCTGAAAAAATGACGTCAAATTGACTTTCTGCTTTCTTTCGCTAAACAATCCTCATACTTTCGTAATAACCGTTCGATTAGTGCGAGGCACGTGGATACTAGTAAATACCATCATTACAGACTCACATTTGCAAGTTACTGCAACGCGAAATTTTACCCATTCAACGGTTATTAAAGTATGGTCCGCAAAGGGTATAATTTTGGGTCGACACGGGGCCTGACCTATCTGTTAATATGTATCTAATATTTGTTGAATTTATTGCGAACAATACTGCGATAGTTTTGACAAATCTAAGGCCACGGTGTTGTGTAATGTAGTGAATAGGCGGGACACGCCGAAAATTTGCCGTTATCATGAAAATTCATGATAAGATTTGTCCGACTGGTAAACATGGTCGAAGACCGTTGGGATGAACTAGTGTACGGACTAGGGATGTGTAACGAGCGAGTTCAGGTATGTGAGACTCGTTCGTTTTGAGGCCAACCCCGTCTGCGTCGGTTCACATGACGACGTAAAGTTTTGGCCAAGAAGCCGCTGATAAAATGCGGTGCCAAAACAAAGCTTCGACAAAACCTTGGCCAAAAATGACCGACGCTGGATGGCCGAACCATTAGATATGCATATGCTGAGTTGTCAGCACGGAATAGTCATGTTCCTGCAATCTGAGTAGACAGTAGAACAACTGCCACACGCAGAGGAATTTAATTCACCCTAATTTGAAATCGGATGCGTCAGACATCTTTTGTAGAGCAGTGTTGGATAGAATTGTTGTGTGCGCGCTCTGTATTTCATAGGCCTAAATGCCCGTAAAATCGTAGCATACTACTGTAATATTGATATTGAATTCCTTTTCATGGGTAAGGCTCGGGTCGCGAGATGCCACAAAAGCTCAGATTTTGGTGGTAGTCTAAAAACCTGCTTTAACGTTATAAAACTGTTATGAATTCTCAAGTTAGATTGAGCCAAAGAGCAGAACACACAGTATCGCTAGTTTATTTGCCCTACCAACATATACTCGTGAGACAGAAAATGGGAAATCGAAAAAAAAAGTTGGAGCAACGTATCATAAGGTAGCGAACTCTAATGTGCCTATACTGCCTACTCTCCTTGATCAGTTGGGCCTTATTTTCTAAGACATAAGGCAAACGCCTCAATGCAAACAAGTAAGGTTTTCACCCGTTCGACATACTGGAGCCTCCAAGACCTTTTTGTCAGCTCTCAAAATCGATTTCTTCCAGCAAGCATTTTTGACTCGTGGAAAATACGTTGTATTTTGGATAGCAGTGCAGAACAGATTTTAAGACCTGGCCATCCAAGCACCAGTAGACGTTCTTGTACACAACCCGGCAACTTGTTTGGCCGAGAATGGTTTTAGTGAAATTGTTGAAATCAAAATGAGCGAAAATAGCAGCCTTTTTAATGAGACACTTGATAGCTTAAGATACATAGTAGCCAATTTGTTGCACATCTGAACAAATAAATGTTGTATTTTCATCTTCTTTTTGTATAACAATTTTCGGTTAGTTTGTGCGAATGAAATTTATTTTACAAAAAAAGTGCGGATGAACCTCAATAAGGTTGAAAAGCACTGCACTATGGTATCCATGGAGAAAACGGAAGTTAAAATAGCGAGTTATTCTAAATAGCCAGTTAGTGTTAGAGTTAGGGATAAGGTAAGGTCTTGGGGAGCAGGTTTGCTAATGTTATGGTTAGGATTGGGGCCGAGGCTATCTTAACTTTGGGTTGGTGTAAGGTTGGGTTACCTCGGGGATTAATTTGCAATCATGACATTAGGTATTTTAACACTCGCTGTTTTGATCCCGCTGTTTTAATTGACGTTCCCGGGGCCTACGATATTCGAATATCGTAGGCATCGACGCTCTCTATTTTAATTAAACGTAAGCGATACACTCCTTATTGGCTATGTACGATGTCGATGAAGCTACATTATTCTTCGTTTTACTGAAATAGAAAGTAGCTCTTCATCGGGGAACAATTCAGCGAATCTATAAACATTATCGCTCCTTTTATTTCGATATATGGTAAATTATTGAATGTTTGAAGTACTACAATATACGGTATATTGGAATCTGTAGAAATATTTCAAATATTTGCTCAGTCAGAATCGTTCGAATTCCCCTTTTACGGGCGGCTGTTCTGCTATACTTACTCGTCACATCTCCTAGATACAGAATAGAAATCGCTCCTTCATCCGTCTCCATCGATTCTTGATACATACGATTTTTAACAGGCGCTTCGCTGATATTGCCACCATCGTACATCCAAGTAACCTTAAAGAAATTACTTGCTCGGCTCAATACAACCGAGCCCAATGTCATTCCGTAGAAATGCGAGTTTTGTGAAATACTCCCGTCCAGTCCAGACTTTACATATACATATCATGAATACTTCTGATGCTCATACTAAACTTGAAGCTAACATTTTTAGATGGTACGCTAGATATTAAATGCGATTATTCTCTCAGTGGTTCTCAATCCTTCTAACGGTCAGAGGTGCATTTGCGGACTCACGTGTGATGGTAGCCGCATGAGAGCAACACATATGCTACATGTAATTTTTTGAAATAACTACACAATTTGGGGCGTGTAGCAAATTATAAGGACACCTTCATTGTCGTACAAACAACGGCGGTCATGATACAGTTGGAAAATACATCCGTTTTGAATCAGGGACCACGCACCGTTGCAAAGTTCCCAGAACCGCATTGGAACTCAGTAATTGCTGTTACGCTTTACAGTGGGCTGATAGCGTGTGTGTTGTATGTGGGGTAATGGTGCTTAACTACTAAAGTCTTGTGCGCCAGGCTGATAGCGTATGCTGAAAGAAACCAACCTACGACTGTTAAGTGTCTAAAAACCGTATATTACAGTCTGAGCAATAAAAACCTTATGCTAATTTAACCGAAATGAAGTTTATCAGAAGATATTTAGTCATAGAACTCGCGGTGCATAGGAGTCGATGGCCTATGTTCTCAATTTTTAAATCACTCATTCGCCAATATGTTCATCGCTAGAAAACAACACTACATCAGTTTGCACTGTACAATTATGCCGCAATATAGAGTTCTGTTTTGAAAAGACTTGACAAAGACGGTTAACAAAGCACCGAACCAAACATCCTTCATTGCAATATACCATACCTTGAATGTAGTCGCAGCTACTCCTGTAGCATAACATATCAATTGTATCAGTGATTTACCGGTCGCAGGGGTTATGGTGTCTTGGATGGTCGTTTGTGTTTCTGCATAATCGTAATCAGCAACGATTTTGCTGATTGTCACGGGATCTAGACGACGGTAAAATGTTGATTTAATGAAGAGAACAATGGAATAACACTTCGCGATAACACTATTTTGCATAATATTTACCGTCGCTCGACAATTACAGTCCAGGGTGCCTGTTGGAGGATTTCGCGATAGACGAGGGTGAAAAATCAAAGGGGCGATTCGGTGGTGAAAGGGCGAAAATCCCAAGTCTTAAGGTTGAACTTTAGATCGATGGACACTTGGACATTGATGTAGTAGCGATGAAGGGATTTCCAGTAGTGCAATGAGCACGCTCAAGCTGGACGCACCAGCCAGTACTATGTATTTTACCAAGGCTATATCCCTTATATTTTTAAGGTTTGTACCTTGTCTATCTCCAGTACAAGAATATATCTTTCATCAAAATTTCTCACACAATAAATATTACACCGCATCATGTGATATTCGAACTCGTTCCTGGTTGATTTTTCACGACCACACCTGTGATCCTGATGTAGGCTACAACAGTGTATCTGACATCCATTTGCAAAATTGAAGTTGAATAATGTATTCCTATGCATTTTTACCTCGTCAATTTTTGTCTTCACAGTTAGAGAACGAAACAGCCTATACCTGGGGCACAGGCCTGCCTTCATTCTCCAATAATAGTGATTGACGTTAATTGTTCATCCAAACAAATATTAGTATTTCACCACCAAAGCTGTTGAAGTGCAAGTAGCATGCAAACAAATCAACTTGAGTAGTAAGTAATACATGTAGTGTAGATAGAACATACACTTGATGATTCCGGAAAAGTAGATTTACGTCGTTAGCGGTACCGGTACCACATTGATGGTTATATGCTGAGCTCTCCAGCAATAATCTGGCAGCCCACCCATTAGGAGTGTATTTGTGATGATTTTTTATTGCTATATTGAGGACGTATAATAAAGCTATCTGAAAACGATTGTCGAATCTCTTAACATCGACAGTTCCTCATCGCCAACCTCACTGCCATAGCAGTGTCTCAAAAAGCCCAGTATGATCGCGAGCTGCGCCAGGAAAAAGTAGGCAGTAAAGAACAAGTCCGGATGCATGAAAGAGAGAGAGAGAGAGAGACTGAAGTTGGGAGCGCGCGAGTGTGGAAGTCGTCCGGAAAGAAAACGAAAGCAAAGATCCTGAACATTACAAATATCATTGTCGTGGTGTATAACATGACCTTAATAAGCGATGAACACCACTTTTGTATGTATTCAATAAACAAACAAACATCTACAGTATCAGGATGTCTTTTACAATAAGACATACGAAATAACCGCAGGCGTGGTTAGGATGATAAGTGGATGACGGGCGAAATTAATTTACCATGTTGCGACATATGGAAAAATTGATCGACTTCGCATTGTCCTTCGCCCCTCGCCCCCTCTGGCCATACGCCCGTGGAAATGACATGAGTGGAAATGGCGAAACTATACTTCTGTTGTGATAACGCACCGTATATGACAACAAGAACTTGTGACTCTTTTGATATGTAGCTTTGCGATCCATTCGCCAGCAGAGCAGTGGCCGTGAAGATGTATTGTCCAGTTGAGTTGACCTCCACAATGACCGTGAATATGTAAGACCCGTCTTCCGTTGCGTTAAGTACAAACCGGTCAGCGTTGGGTACAGTCACTAAGAAGTGGATTGTAGTTTTGAGATAACAGATCGATATATATATAAATATATATAGCCTATATACAGGTTAAACAAGGAAAACGATACTAAATGGCAAAGACTAGGCGGCGACGAGTGGCCGTTATGCCTTCAGAGTAAGGTTACCATACGTCCTCTTTTAAGAGGATTTTCCCTCTATTTTTAATTAACTGAAAGTGTCGTCGGAGGACGCCTAAATGTCCTCTTTTTGGGACTTTGTACCCTTTTTCTATAAAAAGGATTAAACGACAGAGTTTCGTAAAACAGAGTCAGAGTGATGACCTCAAATTCACCAGTTTTCTTGTCCAGTGGTGGGTGTGTGTGTGTCCTCTTTATGGTAACCCAACTTCAGAGTCACCCATAGGAGTACCTGGTACATACTATAGCTCATTACATTACAATTATATATATTAAACACACGCACGTACAATGTACTATAGAAGAGCAACCATTCAGCATGTATGTCAAGAAACAACGTAATATTACGTTTAGGGAATGTTGAAGGCAATACCATAGCCTTTATAGCCTTTGTAAAGGATATGGTAATATATGTGGAGAACTTGTGGTGCTTTAATTACTTTGTCTCGAGTACTCACCCGTTACTATGGCGTCACTAGGGCTTAGATTGACATCGACGGCGAGCGTGATTGTTACGCTGAGGCCTACAGTTCCGCACACTTCGTCGCCTTGGGCACTTGCAATAGTCAAATCGTCTTCAATAAAATCGAAAGTGACAGAATATTAACATCGGTATGGTTAAGTTCAGTGCCATATGCTAGATCAGTACAATATGCAAGCCTCGAAAACGGTTATGGTTGCAGACAGACCATAGTAAGAATCACAAATGTAGTTTTGTTAAGTTCTAGTTCTAGGTGCGGCTTTTGAAAATTGAGTAGTTTTAGTTCTGGCTACGCGTTAAAATTTAGTTTCGAAACAACTATGTATACTTTCTAAATCCTTCATGATCTCATAATGACTGTTGCTTGAATACGCGACTCAGCTCAAAGCCTAATACTATATTCGGAATCAAATTACTCTGATAAACTCGGTTGGTCCCTCCTGAAGATATGATATGTGAATATTTTGAATCATCGACGGATGTTAGGAGGAAATTTCTTACTTAAATTGCATATTTTGACATCACTGTCTTTACACCCCTCAGAACGACTGTAATTACATCCCGACGCGCATAGTGCTTGTTCGGTACAGCTCACTCCGTAATATCCGTCTTGACAAGCTGTAGAGCAAAAATGTTCCATAAGTTTACAGAAATGGAAATGCTGTCCTTAGAATAGCTTAATTCAATTTACCACAATCCATTTGCCGCAGTGGCAACACTACTGCGTTCTCAGTGGACACTTCTATACGGCAGTGAGTTAAAGCTTTTGCCAGTCAAGTGGGGAGTGCTACATGTCGACTGAACAGAATGGTTGTTACTCGCGGTTTGCAATGGGAATCCTCGATTACAACTATAGGGTTGGATTTAAAACAATGAGGCGCTTTAAAAGACTTTGTTTCAACCATGTTCTGAACATTGTTTTAAACAAATTTTGTTTCAAAAACAATTGTTTTTTATGTAAAAATTGTATAATTATGCCATAATTGTGTAAACACTTTCGTAAAAGACATGTAAGATGAGCCTTCGGAAGACTTATGCCAAATAAAGTCGACGTATAGGATATGGAATGGTTGAAACCCTCGAAATAATCGTTGGTTCATCAGTTAGTGCATGTGGTTATATATGACTGGGATGGAATGGGTGTTCTGATGATGACGACCGTCGATCGTACAAATGCTGCATGACGATGTTTTAAACATGCTTGTTTTACAATGATTTTTTAATGCAAGACTAAACTTATGGATCTATATACCTAACCTATACTATATGTAGATATCCCTGACTTGAATACAGAAAGAGTGCCCAACTGTTCATACAGAAATCACGATATTTACCTGTACAACGTAGCATTGGATTGTAGTACAGTGTGCCTGTACAGTTCGCTTTACTATTTACGACATATATGCTTTCGAACTCGCTTCCGTTGTATGTATCTGGTACGAAAACGTCATCACCACACGAAGGCGAACTGTTCAGCAGTGACTGTTGCACAGGGAGGCAGGCACTAGCTGAAACCGTAAGATGTTTATGTTAGTATATCACTCGACGACTGATTGAGACAAACTATACTGGTTACATCGGATGGAGTATTAATATCTATTATGCAAATCAGGGCTTTGGAGGCGGAGCCGGAGCCCGGAGCCGTGCATTTCTACCGGAGCTGGAGCCGGAGCCGGAGCTCTACACAAAATTCAGCCGTAGCCGTAGCCGTAGCTGGAGTCAGTTATTTGAGGGGTAGCTCCGGCTCCGACGTATTTCATAAGATGCAACAACCATATCTACTGAGTTCACATAATTCAACAGCAGGCCTTCGCGAAATTAAGAATCTTTTCCTCTTTGGCGCTACCATTTCCGACTAATCATGTTCCTGGGGATTTAACAGCAGACCAGTCATATTTTCAATGTTCAATTTTCATACATGAATGACCAACCTCGGTATGCTAGATATGCCTGTGAATATTGTGGGTATTCGGCAGACCCGCAATTTCATCATCAGCACAACCTTGTTGGCCAATTGTACAGTTCGAAAATAACGATCACTATGTATTACGCGAAATGGGAGAGAGGATAAAAACGTGATTTCGTTGCACATGTCGATATGACAAGCACGCGCCGAGAAATTCCATCTCATCGTTGCTGTGAATCGGATGAGCAAATACTCGTTCTTTCGTGATAGTTTTTAATCGGGCCGCGAAATTGGACAGTGTTATTGTGTATGCAACTATGCATGCGAATTGGAATTCATTACTGCACATGATCGTCATTCATTCCAGAATGACAGAAGAGTAGCCCGAAACGCCGTTACACTCAGCAAACAATTGTCGCGGTTCGAGCTACTCAATGCGATGTCAGGACCCCATGGTATTTTATGTTGGAGACAAAATACTGATTTGATAGCCTACGCGATTTCCAATTTGTAATCATCTGTTTCGTGAATTCATTCTTGATGTCTGCTTGATACTCTACTATATTCCCGGATTATCGCGCACTCTGACTTGTAAATGTGCATAGTTTAATTCGCTACGGGCATGGCGCAACGTGCATATGGCACAGTGTTTAATTCGATTATTTGATTCGTTTCAACGGGAAAATATTATATTCCAATAAACTTGATCGGCACCGGACTTACTGGTAACGAGTGCACCAATATCGAATTTCAAACACTTGGCTATTTGGTACAAATCGGATTTCTATTGATCAGGTCGTGATATGCGCCCATATTGCTCTTACTGCAGTTAAAGTTGAATAATAATCGCACATTTAAAGATTGAATTCAGCTGCATGGCTTAATGTTAACGAGTACGGTGCCAGTGTTAGAACGCCGCATCAGAATTTTAATGCTGTACACAGCAATGGCATGGAGTAAAGTGCGATCTAGCGCAACTATGATGTTATCGACAATTGACAAGTATTCATTATGACATCACAAGCCGGCACGGCGGTATGCCATATGTCTTCGTTAATTGCTGCATCAGGTGTTACTGACGGCTGACAGACTCTAGATTACTACAGATAACTAACCTACGGGTAGATTAATAATCTATATAGACCAGGGGTGGCCAACCTTTTCGGTTAAAGGGCCACATGAAATTGACGAGCGAGTGCGTTGCCCACTAGCCGCGCCAGGCGCGTAAAATTTCCAAAGTTAGTATTATTATTACTTCGGTATATTGCGGCTCGACTGTATACCGCCCGCTGGGCTTAGTTTGCAAGGACAGGACTATTCGGCATCTGGACATATCGATATCGAAGATTTCCGCTAATACACGACAATCATTTAGTGCCTACATTTCATCGTCGACGATCTTTCTGCGAGCGAAAACGAGAAAAGACTTTTTCTCGTAATTGCGAATATAGTTAGACTCATTCGGCTAAATCAGGCGTTTTTTCATTTTCAGGAGGGGGTAGGCTACAAAGCCAGAAATCGTGTGACAATTAAACACGCGAAGCGTGAAGAAAAATTTTACTACTTTTTTAGTTTATTGTAATGTACGACGATTTACTAAAAATGTGACTGGACCCTGGATCTGCCAATGCGTCGGAACTGATATTTTAGTCATCAACATCCCAAGCGTCGCGGCCAGACTAATCATATTTTTGGTTGGCCTTGCAAGTTCACAATCTGAGCAATTCAATTTCGATAATATAACAGAATTTCGATGATATAATGGGAAATTAGCTCGCGGGCTACTCAAAACCTTGTCGCGGGTCACATATGCCCCGCAGGCCGCGGGTTGACCACCCCTTACACAGACATACACCTTCGATAGTCTTCAGAGCCGGAGCTGGAGCCGGAGCAGTGGTAATAATGCGGCTCCGGAGCTGGAGCCGGAGCTAATGTATGATAGAAGAAAGCTCCGGAGCCGGAGCTGGAGAAATGCAAATTTACGGCTGCTCCAAAGCCCTGATGCAAATCGTTATGTCCTTTAGGCCAGTGTTTCTCAACCTTTTTCACCTCGGTGACTGATAAGATTTAAAAACAAATCTGGCGGACCACTAAACCTTCAAATTACGATAACTTGAATATAATGTTGGAAACTCCATTTAATGATGCCTTTTTGATACTAGATATTTATACTTGGTTCTATTGAAGTTTCTTCGAGGCGAAGTTCGTGAAGTCCTTTTGAAGACCACTAACTTGATTGTGAGATGTCCTTTGAAAGAAATGCGACTTTGTCATTTGCTATGGGCTCCATTATACTACCAAGAGTTGCTTAATGGAGGTTTGTTTAAAATCTCCGTAGTTTTCACATGTAACTTGTCCTAAACGAGTTATAGGATGCGTTTTGGCGGGGTCTTATAGCTAGGGCAAGATTTTGTTGCAGTCAAATCCATGAAAAGTTGCATTTATTTTTCACAAAAGTTGCAGTCAAAAGTTGCATTCATTTTTCACGGAAGTTGCACTAAAAAGTTGCATTTATGGACAAGTTCCTTGAGATTATTAGGGTATGAGATACTCGAACCGACCCGTATCCAAGCCACTGTAGCAAAACACAGTGTTGGCGACTTCAGCAAAATCAATAGCCTGAAAATATTGACCCAGTGAAGATATAATTTTCGGCGGTCTTGCCTGAATGTACGTCAAATCAGAAAGGACCTCAAATTTAAACGACAGTGAAAAAGTATATTTACATATAGTGCCAACTATTTCAAGGAAAAGTTTGTTGCATCAAAAATCGAAAAAAGATGCAAAAATTTGCATGAAAAATTGCAAAAAGTTTCATGAAAAAAAAATAGAGAAAAGATGCAAAAATTTGCATTATAAGAATCCTACAAACAGCTTAAAACACCATTTTACATAACTTCTGAGTATTTAGGAAGCTGCCGGAACCTGTAAAAAAAAAGTTGCAAAAACTTGCCCTAATAACACTTGTACCATTGTGACGAACGCATAAGGTAGACGATGAACTCTCCATTGCGACACCATGCAAAAAATACGTGCCGCACTTGCCAATAACTTTAAACTTTGAAGATCATTTCTCTAATTTATGGAAGAGCCCCTAAGTTCTTGCGATCTGGAATTTGGATAAAAAAAAACTCGAATATATCTGGCGGATCGGCAGGAGACTTGTTACGGACCGGCAGTTGAGAACCTCTGCTTCACAAATTTCAGTGAGCCCGAAGATATAGTATGTATCGCATTTTATCATTCAAATATATGCTGCTATATGAGATGATGTAGATTAGTGAACCAATGTCCAGTGTGAGATGTCTGTGATGATGGCATGACAAATCTGCTGACGAATATAAATAGTGACTATCAACAAACTTATTACTCATAACTCGGCCAAGTCATACGAATCGACACATTCTGTATGACTTATTCAAGTCTCGCATGCCAGGACCGATGAAAAATAGGCCCCAAAACTGTATTGTACCCGTTCGAATAAACATTATTAAACGCAAGGGTCGTACGCACTGAATCGATGTTCGGTAATGGTAAGAAGCGATCCATGGGTGCACATTTGGATGGGACCAGTAAACGAGGTTAGGTCAAACCTGCAATGCAGGTTTCGACGGTGAAGAATGCTATGAATGCGAATGTAGCTTTTTTGAGATGCATCACACCGTGAAATGCCCAGTTGCCCAACAATGGACTTTTAAACTATATCATCCACCAATTATTATCTGTTAAGAAATATAGGTGTTATTTCGCTGTGGCACTTGGCAAAATATTTTGTACTGTACGGCGTAAGCGCGTAACGCGTCGAAGGCAACAAGAAGGCTATATATGCTGCAATACGTAACAAAAATAAATATGTAGTCGTGCGGGGGCCGGCACGGCAAAGTGCTGATTTATATAGCATATGGTTGGGGCAGGCATCACTAGTACGTGACTTTACCGTATAGCAGACAGGGTAGATTCCGCAAATTGACGCCAGATAAAATATTATGCTTGATCGCCTTTATTGCACTTCATCGGTTATCAGGCAGTATAGTCACCTTTTATACCGTCCCTAGAATAACTATATCCTCACAAAATATCGTAGCCTGACATATAAATACTCTGGAATATGGCTAACTTCATTCAACGATTTAATCATTTTGATGGCTGCCATCAAAGCAACATTCAAGTTTTGGAAACAAAGGCTATATGCTCGATATAAACTATAAAGGCTAATGCATTCCGCATTCCCACAATAGCACGTAACTAAAATCGGCAGTAATAATAATAATACATCGTAACGATATATATCACGACCGTGATACGAGTTAGAGTTTGCCTAGCAACGAATTGAGCTATTTGTTGCCAGGATTGAGCTCACCAGGGCTTCGGTGTACGATTAGGAAGTTGAAACCGTCTGTAATGTATTAAGTGAAACAATTTAGTTTTTCTTTCTTGGTTTATGAAAATGCCTCCATCGTTGATCAGTATTCCCATAGATGTAGCCTAAAACTATGGTATAGCAAGCACCTATTCTAGTAAAATGTTAACAGGGGCGCAAAATAACTAGTTTGATGCATTTACCATAGGATCAGGTGTCACTAAACCTGTGTCAGTAGAAACGACTTTCTCTAGTAGTGCCTATGTAGTATTTACCGGGAAGACCAGTCACGACTTATTTTTATTTTCTGTTCAAGCGAAATAACCAGAATCTTCATGATTTTTGTAAATGCAGACTGTAAACAAATTTTGTTTCTTCCGCTGTCACTGCCATGCGGAGTGAATATTATTATCCGAATAAAATTAGCGGCCATTGCATGTCATATCATGTGTTTCATGCAATTTACACATATCTTGTACATATCAATCAAGCCGGCATCGGCGTTGGATTGGATACATTGGATACCTAGTCACAGTGGCATTTCGAAAAATTTAATCCTGCCTCTATCCTGTCATCCGCGATCCTGTTTTCCGAGGCGAAGAATGATATTCACAAAATCATCCGCTCCCGATATGATATCATATATGCGGACTAGCGGAGCGATGAGAAAGGATGTCATTATCTGAAATTTCTAATCTAGGTATTTGATCGAGTGCCGTGAATGTGCCGTCGTGTCGTCATGGATGTATTATGTTTCGTCTTTGTACCGGTCATTGCCGGCTGAGTGTGCAATGTGCATTCATTTAAAATTTGGTGTATAGATTCTCGTTTGTGTGATTTCTGTTTTTACCTAATACCGTTGATCAGTTTCTCTTATCATGTTGAAAATTCGTACTATGGCGATGGTGGGGTCAATGACACAGTTTGTCTTCTATAACGAGCCGCCACAGGCGGGAACGTTCCATTCAGCCAACACAGTGTACATTGTACAACTCGATATCGTGTCCCAGCCAGGGGAGTGAGAAACACCAATACCCGCCATTTTCAGACTTGGACATCGTGACGCTTTGTTCACTTAGTCACACTGCCTATTTGAGATCACGTCCAAATTAAATAGTACCGGCCCCTGTTTAAAACATGTTTTATTGTTTGTTTGTTTTACTTTTAAGCAAAGACGTCACGAATATTTAATTGTGACGTCATAATGGATTGACATTGACAATTGAAAATATAGGGTAAAAACAGCTCCTTTGACGAAATATCTGCACTATTTCTGTTGAACCGATTATTTTGAGGTTTCCAGCCATCCCATATATCGACATACTTCGGCTGTATCGGGTAGGAATTGTCCGTAGGCCCATACAACATGTTTTTGGAAAGTATTTATACAATTATGGCATAATTTTGCAACTTCGATTTTTTTAAAAAGGCCTTCATTTAAAACACTATTTAAAACATTCTTTAAACAGAGTGTTTTAAAACACCCTTTTGTTTTAAATGCAACCCTAAGTAGCACCATAAGCTTTTTCGTCGGCAAACTAAACATTAGGTTGTGTGATCTAAATCTCCTTGAGTATAAAAAAGTATTTGGCTGCTGTTTCAGACCGCATTTGATATAACACTTAAGTTTTTCGTCGATAATTCTCGGATTATCCTTGACTGGTGGATAATCCGAGTATTATCAACGAAAAACCTGAATAACTCCACTTCTGCTGGTTGGAATTGAGTCAAATTTGTTTGCATCGTCTTTGAAGACAACCCAACAATTTCATGGGGTTGATAGAAAAATTTGAATTTTTATTAATTTTTCCTAATAAATTAAAAATTTTAATTGGATCTGCGGAGGCTTATACTTGTTAGAATTGAACCAAATTCGGCGTGCAGCGTTTTTTAGGGTAGTCTGACAATTTAATCAGTGAATGGCTGGAATCCATGGGAAAATATATTTGAACAGCCCTACTGTACAAGTCGGTGACCAATTATACTGCTGCAAACTCGCAAGTAACATTGCGCGACAATTCAAGAATATGAGTGTATCAAGCAGACAAGAATGAATGCACAAAATTGATGATTAGAAATTGAAAAGCCTGCATCCAATCACTAATGTCCTCTTATTTTCAACACCAGCGCAGGGTTCGGTCACCGCATTGACTAGCCCGCATCGCGGCAATTGTAGGCTATGCGGACTATATATATAATAGCGATCTGGGCCGCTTCGATGCATTTCCTTATTTACGTTCGCAAATCGTTACTGGAGTAAACGATCGTGTGCTTGAATGCATTTCAATTCATAGGCAACAACCATAGTGTCCTATATGGTGTCGACACAAGCAAATCTCACGGCTCAGTGAAATTGATTCACGTCACAATTTCCATTTGGCTACAGACAATCTGACGGTCATTTTTGACCGGCTTGCCGAGCATTAAATTTGGTAAAACGGGTATCAATCGAAAGCTGACTCTGCACTGATTACGAAAATATAAATTTTATTCCACTCGCGGCCCTGGAACCCCCACAATCAGCCTCGAATTTTTCATTGTTGTCGAGATTGGCATTGGGACGCAACAATGCTGTCTAGCGAAACGAGAGAGTAGCTCAAGAGCAAAACAGCGGCTGCGCAGCGAGAGTGTGAGAACTCAGCTGGCGTCGCGGCAATGATACCGCTGTATTGCTTCTGACGCAAAAGGTTTCTCGCACTCGGAGACATCCGAGTGGTGATTGAAAAATGATAAACCAAATTCCAACGTGAACGTAAGGGTTGTTCAGAATTGATCGACTTTCAAAATGTCGTGGTTTTCAGTTCGATTCCCATGCCTTATACCATAAAAACATATTCTAGGTACTTTTTTTCGTAATTCATCCCTTGCATCCGTGTGCACCAGAGATGAGCGGATTTGAAATTTCTATGTCCTAATCCAATCCAAATCCGAACTTTCAAATCCAAATCCAAATCCTAATCCATAACTTTTTCATATTCAAGTCCATGTCCAATCCTAATCCGATTCCAACTGGAAATTCAGAAAAAATACTAATTTATGCAATGGAGGGATTCGAAAATTTTCTTTCACAACCAACGATTCACTGGATTCAAGATAACTTAGTAACCATAAGTACATTAATAACTGATCTGAATAAAGTTTGTCGCCATTCGCCACACGACATTTCAATCTCCCAGAAAATAGGTCAATCCAATCCAAATCCTAATCCGTTCCAAAAAAATGTCTAATCCAAATCCAATCCAAATCCGAAAAAATTTCACAAATCCTGTTTTTTCAAAACCTAATCCTAATCCATGCTCATCTCTGGTGTGCACATTGAGCTGGAAGAATGTCGGCTAAAAATAGGGGATTCCCCTAAAATTTAAGTGTCGCTATTCGGACTAGGCTAGTAAAACGTCATATATAAGCTGGTTTTATGTAGCTATTGCGGTTGGAGTGCTACATAACCTCACTATAGAAAGTATTGTCAGTTCAGGACACCATTTTCATGTCCCACACTGCCTTAGAACTCCTCAAAACTGCCTAAGACTGATAGTCATTTTGTTGGATCACCTATCCTACACTCCTCAACCCTACCCGAGATTGTTCATCAATTGCCGGGATCACCACGTGCAAGAATACAACTGTAAATGTATCATTCACTCACAGCCACATTATAAACATCACATTGTTCAAAGGAAACGAAACAAAAAGGCAAAGAAACAGATCAACTTGGCACATTGCATTGCACTGGGATGCAAAGCTCACTAGAAGTCGTTTCGGAGGGAAATTTGAGGCCTTGGCAGTGCTGGCATAGTCTGCGTATTCCAACGCACTTGAGAAAGGCAAACTTCTTGGCAATCGAACTCTGGAGAGTGCTACAGGAAAAGCACAGGTTGATCTGTCATTTGAACTGCTGGAACTTTATAATTTAACAAATAATGTCAGAGCTCTTGTGTTTGACACAACACCCTCAAACAATGGAAAAAGTTAAGGTGCGGTTCTGTTACTTGAAGAATTGATAAACAGGAAAGTTTTCTACTTTTTACTTCTGCTTGTCGCCATCATATTTATGAGCTAGTCATCCGGGGAGGTCTGGAAGTGAAGTGTGTTTGGATCTGCGACCACAGGCCCTGAAAACACAGATTTTAATACCTTCCAAGAAGTGGAAAGATATTGATCAATTAAGAAGCTCTAAAACACTTCAGTTTAATGAATGCAGCAGGTTGGCGATCAAAGCTGATGAAGCTAAGCAAGAAATAATTCCACTGATGAAGCCATATAATGGAAAGCAGAAAGAAGTCTTGATAATAAATGACTACAGAGAATGTGCAACAGGCACCTTGGCGATTGTAGCTGCCCAATATATTGATAATCGTTTTCGCAAGCCTGGTGCTACTAATAGCACTGGATGGATGAGTCAAGTGCTGTACTGTCAAAAATGTTCATGTGGAGAGAGCAAATGGGCTATTCTGAAGAGTTCATTAGAAAGTTGCCCTGTTTTATGTCCCAGCTTGGTTGAAAACTGGTAATGCATGTGACGCACAGTATATTGATTTCAAATTCCTTCATGGCATGACAGACTTTTCATTGTGCGATTTCACAGTTGCTGATGTGGCATATAAAAAGATGCGAGAACATCATTGGCATCTCACCGAGGAAACGGTGGTATCAACAATGTTCTCGGCTAAACCAAAGATTCCTGACAAAGTGAAGGAAGCGATGGCTGCTAAATTGCTGCAAATGCCAATCCTTGAACAATTTCGCAGAGGAAGGCTATACCTCTGAGTCTAATCTCTGACTCTGTCTCTGAGTCAATGAGTATGGTTGCTTTAATTGAACCGGAATCATGGTTTCTATTCAATGCTATACATGTCGAACATGATTGGTTTAGTCTTCCAGTTTCGGAATGGCATACTGATTCGCATTTCGTGACTGCTCAAGAATTTGTGAGTAGCGTTGAAATAGTTAACGGCGCAGCAGAGCGTTTGGTGAAATTGAATACCGACTTTGATGCTTTCAAAACAGATGACAAAGAACAGCGAGCGAGCCTCTTACAAGCCGTGGAAGATAACGGGAACAGATATGCCGATTTCTCTAAAGCAACCATTTCATCCGGACCTGATTTAAGTAGTATTTGCCAAGTTGATCTGTTTCTTTGCCTTTTTGTTTCGTTTCCTTTGAACAATGTGATGTTTATAATATGGCTGTGAGTGAATGATACATTTACAGTTGTATTCTTGCACGTGGTGATCCCGGCAATTGATGAACAATCTCGGGTAGGGTTGAGGAGTGTAGGATAGGTGATCCAACAAAATGACTATCAGTCTTAGGCAGTTTTGAGTAGTTCTAAATCAGTGTGGGACATGGAAATGGTGTCCTGAACTGACAATACTTTCTATAGTGAGGTTATGTAGCACTCCAACCGCAATAGCTACATAAAACCAGCTTATATATGACGTTTTACTAGCCTAGTCCGAATAGCGACACTCAAATTTTAGGGGAATCCCTTATTTTTAGCCGATATTCTTCCAGCTCAATGTGCACACGGATGCAAGGGATGAATTACGAAAAAAAGTACCTAGAATATGTTTTTATGGTATAAGGCATGGGAATCGGACTGAAAACCACGACATTTTGAAAGTCGATCAATTCTGAACAACCCTAGTGAACGTCACTGTTCGGTTAAAACTCCTATATTCCTGACAAGTGCTATATAGGCCTAGGCTTGGTAATAGAGCATTCCAGTGAAAAACAAAGGTAAGGATTTGGTGGTAACATTTTGGAATATTTTGACTGGCCCGGCCCGCAGCCTATATCTATTAATGGATCGAATCCGGACCGCGATCCTAGTTTAGTTCGACACCCCTGCTGTAAACCTTTAATCAACTTTTTACCTGCTGCATTCGCGGACCAAGTTCTACCCTTACAGGTCAAGGAGAGGCTGGTAATGTGTGCTCACACTTGACCAATGCGACTATAGATAGTATCAGCAGCGCAACGTGTCTCTGGAGCCCTACACCACAAGCGGGTTAGAGCAATCGATATCATAATAATCTGACATATCTAACGTAGACAGCTGTTCCGACGCGGCACTGAATTCAATGAGTGGCACTTTATCAGGTGTCGGGATCCTGTCTGCTGCACGCTAAATCTGGCAATGGGTACTAAGCAAGCGTTGCGTATCTCAAATCTCTTCTGTTCGCAAATACAAGCAGTCCAAAACGTAGAATGCGGAATAGCTTGTTCAGAATTATAGATACGTGAATGGCGAGATTCGCAAGATTGCTTGCTCGTCCGATAACAGTTGAATGGAGAAAGAAATAACAGCAACAGAGTAATATAAAGGTAAACGAAAACGGACGATGCAACAATTCAATCAACCAATCATTAAATCAAACAAAACAATTAAGAGTTGTCGAGGAGAGGAACGTAATGAAAATAAAGGACAGTAACTAAAAACATGACTCGTCAAAACACTCCCCCACTTGACCGACTATGATCGGTCAACAGATGCTTTCATAATCTACCCAACTTCAAAAGAAGAACGAATAGATGTAGAATTACCGCCGAACCCGCTAATGTCGAGACAATCGCTTTTATTAGGTGATAGCTTCAATGAACCAGCTAGATCACGAGTTACAAAGCTCTTCTGGGGAAAAGAGTCAAACGCGATTCTAACCGGTTTACCATCACCATTGTGGTTGATTCGTCCCAACGCAGTAGGCAATAATGTTTTTGAATCTGAATCCCGCAATGCAGAGGTGGAAACGTCAATAGTTGTTACCATGCACTTGGAGTCGATCGATGGTTCCGCAGAAACGTGCAGCAATTTGTGGTGGGTTTTCCCACAACCAGTGACGGTACAACGCTCCTTGCATTGATGAAAGTGTTTCGGATGGCCTTTGTGTCCTTTCGGTGCTAAGCATCTAAAACACACTTTCCCAGGCTTCAAAACCAAGTCAGCCAATCGCTGGGCTGAAGTCAATTTCAAGAATCTGAAACAATCTTTCAATAGATGAGGTTTGGAGCAGTAGGCACAAGATGATGGAACAGATTGAATGACGAGAGACTGAACTGAAAACGATTGGTCACGCTTCTCGGTGTCACAAGTAACCCATTCATCTTTCTGCTGCGACTTATCACAAGTATCAGCAGAGCGGCTACCATCACGCGACTTATGTAGAGATTCCATCGTCGCCAACTCAGTTCTTAAAAACTCAAACAGAAGATCGGAATCAGGAACCTCGTCGGCTTCGATCAGGGGACTAGTTTTCCTGATCCAACGCTCAAGCAACGTGGCCGGCAACTGGGACTCTAGTACTTGTGTAAAGAGTTGGTCCCAAGAGACGTCATACTGCGATAAAATAGATTTTTTGGCGGTAGCGGCATCGAGAAGTTGTCTGACTTTGTCGATCTTGAATTCTACTTTATCACCTTGCAGTAAGTCTTTGATGTGATTTCTCACGATCGCTTGCTTCTTTCCGTACCTTTTAAGGACGGCTTCCACTGCAGGCTCATAATTCACTGCCGTCGAGGGGAAACCATTGAGAAGGCTGGATGACGATCCTTTCAGAGCTGCCTTTAAATACGACATTTTGTAAAACCGACTGACCTTTGGATTTTTGTGAACCAATGGCTCGAACGACTCCCAAAATGCGGGAAAGGTCAAAATATCGCCATTGAATGTAGGCGGCACTATTCCATTTGGGAGGGATCCAGCGGCTTCTTCCGCTTCTTCGGCAGCTTTCAGCGATGAAGACTTGGATTTGGCAAGAGGAATATGAACAAAATAAATTTCTTTTGATCTCCTCATGCCATCAATGATTTCGGTCTTGACATCACCATCGTCAAGCTGATCGATTTTTGAATCCACGAATGTCTTGAGATCGGTCATTGATATTTCTACCGACCGTATGAAGACGTTAATTTCTTCGACGGAGGTGGAATGTACATGTTTCTGTTCCAGAGCTTGCAAAGATTCTAAGAGGTCAGCATTCATGCGCCTGAACTTCTTCGTAATAACCTCAGCATTGTGTGCCGATGAATGGTTGTCGGAGTTCTGACGAATTTCTTCCAATTGCAGCCTGAATCGTCTTTCAAATTCTTCTAGTTGCAACTGCAGCCTGCGGTCAGCAGCAATGCGGTCCAATTCTTGTTGATGCTTCATCATCTGGAAAAGCAGAACCAGTTCAGATGGACTCTCAGAGGTAGCTGGAGAGGAGGAGGAGGACTTCTGCTCGGTCTTCTGCGAAGGCTTGGTCAAATCACGGATTTTCCTTAATCGCTCCGTTAATACCGCCTTGCTCCCACTTGTAGTTTCGCCAAGATCTTGTAATTTGGATCGTAAATCGTCGACCGTCATCTTAGCTAATGACTTCCAAGTCGGTGCTAGGGTTGGAGACTTGCGGGAATCCGTGGGAGACTTCACAAGAGACATCACTCCAACGTATGGAAAATATATAAATATTAGCAGATTTAGTGCCAAGCAGATTCGATCGATCTTCTTTGGGCAGCAGAGTCTTGAATGTAGACTAATACCATGCGGCGCCTGAATTGAAGAGCGTCTCGAAGATATCGGCTTTAATGGGCTTCTTGCGAATTGTTCCGACGCGGCACTGAATTCAATGAGTGGCACTTTATCAGGTGTCGGGATCCTGTCTGCTGCACGCTAAATCTGGCAATGGGTACTAAGCAAGCGTTGCGTATCTCAAATCTCTTCTGTTCGCAAATACAAGCAGTCCAAAACGTAGAATGCGGAATAGCTTGTTCAGAATTATAGATACGTGAATGGCGAGATTCGCAAGATTGCTTGCTCGTCCGATAACAGTTGAATGGAGAAAGAAATAACAGCAACAGAGTAATATAAAGGTAAACGAAAACGGACGATGCAACAATTCAATCAACCAATCATTAAATCAAACAAAACAATTAAGAGTTGTCGAGGAGAGGAACGTAATGAAAATAAAGGACAGTAACTAAAAACATGACTCGTCAAAACTTAGACGGATCTCTATAAGTTAAAGGATAATGCGCGATAATTCGTAGGGCCCTAATGCATTCTGTGGACCCAGTTCTACCCTTACAAGTCAAGAAAAGGCTGGTAATATGTGCTTGCTTCTACCGAAGCGTCTGTAGCCGTGGTTCCCGACATTTTTGGCTTCATTCCCCAATTCAGATTTATTCCGAGTCTTCATTTCTCACTACATTTGCAAAAACAGATCGATAAGCTTAACAATATTGTGTATATGGTCACAATGATATAACAAACCATATTTACAATCCCCAATTTGAGAATTATAGTAGATTTGTGAACAGGTGAACAGGACCGTAACACTTCGTCATCCCCTCAAAACGTTGATCTTGGGCACATGTGATCAACCAAACGTATGGGGCCTCGTCCCCCGACCTACCGTTTCATGGCGACTCGCAAGCCGGATTTCATTGTTATAATAGCCACCGAGTTTGCATATTATGGTCGCAGCGATGCGGTGATGCACAACTGAATTTTGTCACTAATATTGGTAATTGCATATATTTTGGACCTTCTTTCAGCCCACGTGATCAGATTTACCGGAAGAGCTGTGGGTTCGAAAATTTACGACACGTTCACAATATGTAATTAATTATACATATACGCGGGACCCCTTGTTATAACACTGTTGAATGTTGTTATTTCATGACCTCCCGGCTGTTATATAGTCCAAACTCCAAAGATATATTGAAATTTCCGACCCGTACCAGACTAAACTAAAAGGCAAACGTCTTTCATGATACGCACACGATTCCAAGTTGACATTTCTTCACGTTTTCCACACTTTCTCGGATTGTCAAGACAAGACTATTCGGCGCCAGCCATTTTAATGGCTATACGAAGTATGGGCATTGGGCATTCGACATAAAGATACATGTATCGAAGGTATCTGTTTCTCGCCGCCGATGTTTTTGGCAGCAGGGTTCTTCTGTTGTTCGAAACTTTTTGTCTTGGTGTGTCGTGGCGCCGTAACGGCCTGCGCAGAAATGCACTTTTATAGGAATAGGACAGGGGTTCTCAACCCGCGGCCCGCAGACGATTATTTTGCGGCCCGCGAGATCTTTCATTATCAACGCAATTGCTACTCTGGCGTGATCTTTCATTATGAACGCAATAGCTACTCTGGCACGTTACTGTTAATGAAGGCCGATGTGTCATATTTGTCGAAGAACAGTTTTTGTAACGAAGCCTAGAAGCTTAAAATGATACCACGGTAGTTTCTTCTTGAGTTATAGATATCGCGAGATCTTGGAGAAAACGTTGCTAGCTAGGTGTCAAACCCAGCAATCCATATTTCAAGACATTTTAAAAATTACCGACGACATTACCGACGCATTGATGACTTTGACGCTTGGAATATCGCTAAACCCAAGAATCTGCTAGAGGAGGTGTGACTTCAATAGAACTTTAACGTGCTGTGCGAATATTCGCTGTTTCCGGAACTTAGCAGCAAGGCCAACATCATCTGACAAATTTCGAAGCTACAGTTGTCTGATCCAACCGTCACCAGAAGAGTAGGCCTAACAGCAGTGTCTGTCGATCTTTTATCGCATGTTCTGAAACAAGCTGCCACGTAGACTAATTTAGCCTAGCATTGGACGAATCTATCGACTTCACACACATTGCATAGCTAATTATCCAGATGCGTTTTATCAGAGGGGACATATTTCCGGAGAAAATGCTGACGGGGCGAACGTGGGGAGGGGACAGGTGAAAAACATCAACTTCACAAAGCTGACTTGTGTAACTATTCGTGCAGGGCTCCAGCCATGGAAGGAAAGGAGACAGGTTGATTGGTTTGCTCAGAAATGACCCCGAACGCCTTCTCATATCACTGAGAGCGTAAATTGATAATGTCCTCTGTAACGAAAAAGTTACCGTGATTTTATACTTGCTCGCTCACGCATTGAAACAGAGAGTTTGGTTCTCTGGTGGAAGGGTTTGAAGGTGCATATACCGACTGGGCAATGAATGCAATGAAGGGAATCCATGAAGGGATTTACTTGCGCCGCTGGAAGATAGATATTCTCACACACAAAAAAAGCAACTGCAAACTTACGAACGCTGTCCATTAATTCTTTAGAATGCATAAAAATGTACTAAATGCCCGTATTTAAGACTGGTAAATAGGCTACAGTAGCCCAAATTTAATAGTAGCCCACAAATACATGGTGATAATGTTCTGCGGCCCGCAGCGCCTTTTGCTGTGAAAATGCGGCCCGTTATACGAGGGAAGTTGAGAACCCCTGGAATAGGACGTAGTATATTTTCGTCCTTGCTGTTTCTATGCCATATACACCAACACCGACTCATGATATACACACACACACACACGATCTGTGCATATGTGTACGATGAGTGCATGATGCGGGTATTTCGCTGGACAATGAAGCTTGTAAGGCGTTTTAAGTCATGTACCACCACTCTATGCTATCTCGGTAATGGTGAGCACCAAGCGGGTAAGTTATGGATACCAGTGTTACTAATCAGTAGGGATGGTGTGAACCTCTGAAAGGTTCGGGTTCGTGTGAACGCGAACCTTTTTGAAAGGTTCTGTGTGAACACGAACGTGAACCTCGTGACGTCATATTGCTAATTCCAACCCTATCTTTCAACGAAGTGATAGCCTATGATACCTAGCGAAGACTCGGGCCACATAATGTCACATTGCTGAAGCACATATTGGCGTTTTAAACGTCGCTAAATGTATCAACCGCGGTTATGAACGCATATAATAATCTCATAAAATCAATACATTCCGTCGCTTTGCCAACAATTTCGACGAGGACTTACTAGGGAATATAAGCTTATACGCCTTAACGGTCTTTGACAGACCGGACAATATGTTCGGAGTCTGAGTATTGCTACATTGATATTGAGCATAGTGTAAAACGGGTTTCTATACTCGCTACCGATACCATAAACAACAAGTTATATAGACGTAGCCAGCACCTTAATCGCACGGATTTGGTTTTAATGATACAGTAAGGATATGAAGTCAAGATTGACCCAGTACGCCCGCTCGATTTTTTACATCAGAAAACGATATCAATGTCATTGATTGGTTGAATAAGCATCATTCGCTGACTACGTATATCGCTCGTAATGTTGTGTGGTTGCGGGTCAAGCTCACAGCAGAGAGTCACTAAATATTCACAAACGGAAAGCTGGATATTTCGAGAAATTTTTGCAACAAAAAAGCAAGTAAAACTTTTAATGTTGTCAAGGTGCATGCTCGTTTAGTGTTGATTTTTCATGCTGCCAGCGCCATGCATAGAGTGACCCGCAGTTGAAATGCAATATATTTTAACCAAAGATCTTATAGTGAAGTCCAAATTACTATTTACCAAAAAGGTTCACAGTGCAGAACCTACCAAGGTTCTGTTGTGAACGCGAACCTCTAAATTTTCGAGGTTCACACACAGAATGCGAACGTGAACCTCGCGTTCACACCATCCCTACTAATCAGGTCTTTGGTCTGACCAGGCCTGAGACCGAATCCACGACCTACCGACCAAGAAGCCGGACGCTCCACAATTACGCTATCTTCTCGGATTTCTGCAAGTTAAAATAGAATAGTTTGGGGGATGGGCAGGGTACCCATATGAAAATTAGGAGACGTGGCGAAAAAATAAAATTTCACGTTTCATCATTCTACCATGATATATAATCTATAATTTATATACATTTGCGATGCCCCCCTTTTACGACCCTTCTCGTGAAAATGAACGCATTTCGTACTACAGCAATCACCACTCTATACTCACGTAAGAAGAATTGCGAAGGAATACCATAGGCTAGCCTTTTGTATTCATTGTAAAGGCTAAGGTAATATATGTGGAGAACTTGTGGTTCGCTAATCAGTTTGTCCCGAGTACTTTCCCGTAACTATGTCGTCACTAGGGCTTAGATTGACATCGACGGTGAACGTGATTGTTACGGTGAGGCCGGAAGTTTCGCACACTTCATTCCCTTGAGCGCCTGCAATTGTCGAATCGTCTTCCATAAAATCGAACGTGACAGAATCTAAACATTGGTATGGTTAAGTTCAGTGCCATATGCTAGATCAGTGCAATATGCAAACCTCGAAAACGGTCATGGTTGCGGACTAGTACGAATCACAAATCTAGTTGGTTGGCGGTCAAGTAACTTCCGGATTATTGATAAGCAGAGGTGGTCAATAACATGTAATTCTACTCTTTGAAGTACTCAAGTAGTTTTCCGCTACTTTGGTACTTACTCAAGAAGTTCTAATTTCCCGCCACTTTTACTTCGTAATATAATGAGATATACTTACTTCCTTTTCGCTATTTTCCGTTTATGAAGTAGAAGTAGTTTAATCCACCAATCAGAAAGATGACCTTAGGAATTTCGGGGCTGTTTTCACGGAGTATCATCGTTTAATTTTCACAAAAGTTGGGTAAAGCCCAGAATTTTCGTCACCCAGTAGACTAATATGTTTTCATGAACGTATCGGTGAATATAATTTAGGTAGCGGGTTGCGTGATCTATTTAAAACAAACATATTCAAAACAAGGCACTTGTTTAAAACATGTATTTTATTGTTTATTGTTTATTTTTTCAAAGCCATGACGTAAGGAATTTCCATTGTGACGTCATAGAGGATTGGCATTGACAATTGAAAATATAGGGTAAATATAGCTCCTTTGCCGAAATATCTGTACTATTGCTGCTGAACCGACTATTTTGAGGGTTCCACCCATCTCATATCGATATACGTCTGCTATATCGAGTGATAATAGTCCGTAGGCTCATGTAAAATGTTTTTTGGAAAGTATTTACACAATTATGGCATAATTTGGAACTTGAAAAAAAAAATTAAAAGGCATTTGTTTAAAAACTGTTTAAAACATGTTTTAAAATACTGTTTGTTTTAAATGCAACCCTACCTATATGACATGGTTGGGCAAACTGCGGTTCTTTCAGCCTTTGATGGCGGTTCTCTAATGATTGCACAGTGCGCACTGCACATGCACTGCATATACGTTTCGTCATTTTGCTAGAGAGGTTTTAATCTGATTATAAATTGATGCGTTCTATCCCCAATTAACAATATCTGTATTATTTTCGGGGTTTTTCTTTCCTTATGGTCTACGAAAGACTTGTATAATTTAGGGAAGGGTGGCACTACAAGGTTAGAACTCAGTACTTAAACTCGCGAATCGAGTTCTCATAAACGTTTCACACGCAACAATGGTGTCTGGCCAGTAATCAATGATAAATCATACTGTTCAACAATGAACTTCATAAATAATAACGCAAGCGCAGGTCACAATCATTTCCGGGCTAGCAATGGTGAATACGGCTCTTCCATTTATTTTGTAAAAGGTAGCAACAACTGCAGATTGGCCAAGAAAATGTCGTCGAACGATAACGCTGGTCAACAGAATGAAAAAAAAAATTTGCAGAACATCTGAGAGCTGTTTCTGGGGTTTACGAGGTTGCTGATTACGAATATCACATTAGTTTCGCCAGATTGGCTCTTGTTCAGAAGATATTTATACCCCTAAAAAGCCCAAAATTACTGTATTTACCCTTGAATATTTCACTTGGTAGGAAGAAAATAGTAGTTTCTTCTAATTTTATACTGCTCATAAATAGGTAATTGGCTATGAGGAACCCTCATGTCGTTTTAAGTCATTTTATCAATATTAACATGACATGATGCGAAATACTTGCTTGCTTGTCAAAAAGCAGTTTGTCAAGCCTAACAATTATACTTGGCACATAGGAAATACACATTCTCCTGTATCAATTGGTCATTCTACCAAGATCGAAGAGGAGTATAAAACATTAGATACAGTCTGCTGCGAAATACCTTCTAAATAAGCAGAAAGCAATTGGAATGACGCGCTGCTTGTGAAGCTTAGGAATATCAGCATCTTATGCAGTATTGGTAGAGCGTAGAGCAACACCTTTTCTATAATTACTGAAGTCATTCTGAATGATCGCATTGGAGTCATGAAGACCTTGTTTTGTAAAGCGATACCGTTGTCTAAATTGCGCGTCTCTGTTCTTTTCCATCGGGTTCTGCATGTCCGCCAGTCGACGTTTTGGCACTCTTTCAACTTCTTCACCATCATTTTCCTCCTCACTAAACCTCATAAACTCCAAAAAGTCCATATTATCGTCAGCAGTCGCCCAGTGTATCTATCGTGAAGCCAGTCAATGATAGATTATTTCCCGATTTCAGAGACTTGCATTTTACCAGTACTCAGCTTCCAGGTTTCGCTCGGCATAGCGAAAGTCGGCGATGTGTGACTGCAAGTAATGCCCGTCTTACAAAAAAGCTATTTTAATACGAAACGGAGAATAACTCCGTAAATTATTCTTAGTTCGAGTGTTACATTCGTTTCGCAATACGGGAATTACAGACATTGTGACATCCTCCCACTTCACTTAGTCACAATGAATATGTCACGTCTGAACTAAACATCACCACATTACCGGTCGGAAGTAGAACCATTTCTTTTTCGTCTTGCAAACTGAATACTAGTTCCGTGATTCAAATCGGCTTGAGCATGAGCAATGAACATGAACAGTGAACACGTATTTGGTAACTGAACGTTATTTGACATCCGACATTGACACCGTCGACGACGTCGCTGATAGGAAACTGTCTGGACCAAATTGTATTTCATATCCTAATTCGCGTAAAGGAAAACATATATTTTAATGAAGCACCGGAATCAGATAACCCTTTGTGACGCAGGCTATTCCGACCCGAGGCTTTATACACGAAAGTCACTTAATCTGTAGGAGGTAGGATGCGGTAGTCACGAAGGCCGTTGCCGAAATCTTTTCGTCCCATTATAATCACGAGATCCTTCTAATCGCACCCTGATTCGGCCTCCGGCTGTGAAGTAGTTCTTTTAGTAGTTTTGACATACTTCGGTCATTTTATACCGTATTCCGATATTCTTCATTTTGATTACTAAGCTGCCGACTATGTATCTTGGCACAATTTTTCCAAGATTTAAGTAAGACAGGGGTTCTGAACTTCCCTTGTATAACGGGCCGCATTTTTAACAGCAAAAGACCCTGCGGGCCGCAGAACATGTTATTTCCAAGAATTTGTGGGCTGCTATCAAATTTATGCTACTGTAGCCTATTTACCAGTCGTATAGGGCAGTGGTTCTCAACCTTTTTCACCTCGCGGACCGGTAAAATTTCAAAAGATATTTGGCGGACCGGTGAACCTTGAAAAATTGAAACCAACCCCAAATGTAATATGTCCAGCCGTTTTTCTGCAAGTATGGCACTAGAGTAGGGATGGCCAACCTTTTTTCTATTCACGGCCGCATTTCGATTACTTATGCGACCGCATTTCAGGACTTAGTCGCAATGAACTGACTGGACACCATACCTATGTTAAACTGTGCATGTCCAAGTCCATTTCTGATGAACTCCGGACTAATGTACTTTTTCATATCGTCTTATACCTCTGTAGTCATCGAAATCGCTATATAATGGTAATTTTATGAATAACAACGGGGATCGGTTATGATTCACGAATGAATTTCGTCATTAATATTCGTAGTTTCACATATTACTATGAAATATTTATCCTTTCTCAACCAAAGTGATCAGATACATCGGTAGAGTTGATGGAGGGAGTGTTTTCGAAAATTTAGAGCAAGTGGATGCATCTTCGGGTGGACCAATCGTTAATATAGTCACTTTGGGCCGTTTTGTTATTTCTTGACCTCCCATCAGGATTATCGGTATAGTGGAAAGATTGTGGAATCTCCCAAATGTACCAGAAACAAATTTCTTTCGTAAGGAGCGCACGATTCCGGATTGTTATTTCTATATGTGATGCATCATTTTCCTCCGCTGTTCCCATCTGTATTGTGGGGCTCAGATTGCGGGGCTCAAATTGCAGAAAATTTCAAGATTAAATAAAATATCTGAAAAGTTCGGGAGACAATTCGTATGTTCAATTTTCATGTCTACGGCCGCCGACACATGCTAATTTAATTACGTGTCCATGGCCGCGCAAATTTCCTTCTACGGTCGCAGGTTTGCCACCTCTGTACTAGAGGGCGAGGGTTTTGTTCGTAATTAAATATGTTTATGATGGTATTCATTTGATTTTACGGTAGTGTCTGCTGAGTGCTGAGTCGAGGTAAAATTTGACTTGCCCAGAAAAAACATGGCTAATTTTGAGCCGACGGCCGTGCATTAACCGACCGGGCAAACTGGAATAATATTCTTCTCTCTGACAATATCCAGAGATGAAGCGCTTTGGAGTAGGACCAAGGACCTTGTCGAGCTATCTTGCTTATTCCCAACCACTACCAGACGTAGCCTACTACGAGTACAATGCGCCGCACGAAAACGCCTGATTACAGCGACACCTGGACACCCACAAAAGTAATGAATCGAGAACGAATGAACGTACGGATTGCGCGGTTTAGCGAGTCAGCTCTTAGTTAGCGAGTCGCTCGCATGTCGTCACCGGAGACAGCTTGAACTTTAAGTCAAATCGAACATGTTTCCGGGCCTAATCTCACCTGGTGTGCATCAGTTTAAAATTTGACGTTTTATTTATTTTACCAATGGACAAGCCGTCAACATCTTGCATCTTGAAATTAAGGTATAAAATCTAAATATACCTCGCGGACCGGCAGAAAAGTCGTCGCGGACCGGCACCGGTCCGCGGACCGGCGGTTGAGAACCACTGGTATAGGGAATTTAATACATTTTTATGCATTCTAAAGCATTAATGAACAGCGTTCGTAAGTTTGCCGTTGCTGTTTTAGTGAGAATATGTATCTTCCAGCGGCGCAAGTAAACCTCTTCATTGAGTCAAGTTTAAGTCGGTATATAAGCCTACACCTTCAAACCCTTTCACCAGAGAACCGAACCTTCTGTTTCAATGAGTGAGCGAGCAAGTATAAAATCACGGTAACTTCTTCGTTACAGAGGCCAATATGATTTTGAGCTCTCAGTGATATGAGAAGAAGTCTGGTGTTCGGGGTCATTTCTGAACAAAACAATCACACCTTCTCCCTTCTTTCCATGGCTGTAGCCCTGCACCAATAGTTACAGAAGTCAGCTTTGTCAAGTTCATGTTTTTCGCTGGTCCCCTCCCCACGTTTGCCCTGCCAGCATTTACTCTGCAAATATGTCCACTCTGATAATATGAACCCAGATAATTAGCTATGCAATGTCTGCGGAGTCGGTGGTTTCGTCTAATGCTAGGCTAAATTAGTCTGCAAGGTAACATGCGATAAAATATCGACTGAAATTGCTGTTACTCTTCTGGTCACGATTGAAGCAGACAAAATTGTCATGTGATGTCATCCTTGTGGCTAAGTTCCGGAAACAGCGAATATTTGCACAGTATGTTAAAGTTTTATTGAAATCGCACCTTCTCTAGCATGTTTCTTGCGTTTAGCGATATTCCAAGCAATGTTGAATGATGCATCTGTAACGTCGTTGGTAATTTCAACACCGCCTCGAAATATGGATTGCTGGGCTTCACACCTGTAGCTAGCAACGTTTTTTTAAGATCATGCGATATGTATAACTCCAGAAGAAACTGTCGTGATATCATAAGCTTCTTCACTTCGTTACGACAAGTGTTCATCGACAAATATGACACATAGGTTTTCCATTGATGTCAGAGGAAGCAAATTCATTGTTCCACGCATAGTTACAAACCATGTTTCCGTCGTTCAATTTCCCGTTTCTTGTTCTTGTTTCTGTTCAAATCATTCGCGGTGAGTGAAACACTCTTTAAAAGTGTAGGCCTGCTACGCAGCGGGATTCTCTTGAACCAGAGTCCAGCCGACTATCGATTTCTAACAATAACAATCTAAACTCGGGCATATATCAAGAAAACAGAACAAATCAAAGAATTAGTAATCAAACGAAACAGATACGATGCGACAAGACAGCTAAGTAGCTAAATTAATAAGTAACAATATTTTTCTATTTACCAGCAGACGACGACCTGATATATTGATCTTGTCTTCCGACAAATGCCACCTTTCTATCACCTGTCCTTTTATATTATCTTCCTTCACTTTTCATTCAGTGTGCATGTCTCCTTTTTTTACATCGCCTAACGCCAGGTGAGTGTCTGATATTTCGGAGACTATACTCCAAGTCGTTTCGACACCTTCCTATCTTTCATTGTATCGCAGTCTTGTGGTGTATTAAAATTATGAAATCATTAGAAATAAATTGAATTGAAGTGAATACCGTGCCAGTAGAAATTGCTTTCATAATGAAAGATGTCGCGGGCTGCAAGCGGCCCGCGGGCCGCGGGTTGAGAACCCCTGACGTAAGACATCGTTTAAGAGGATCGAATGGCGATGAAGAACCTAGATAAATCGCCAACATGTAGTGTCGGTATATACTCATTCTGGAATCGACCGAGGTCAGACTCGAGCTCGCAACCCATTTGCGAAGTAGCAATGGAACGTAGGCCTACCACTCTGCTATCTAGCCAAGTCTGTGGAGTAGATGGAGGTGTCATAGCGATAGACACAAATACATATGTCCAAACATCGTCATCAGTCCTGATGAAAATGTTGGCGGCAGTATACTGACTAGTGGCAGTGTGCAAAAGTTTGCCCAGTTGCAATCCCAAGTCTATCCCCGAACTTGGCATAGGTCATGTTCGTGTATGCAGGAGACGCAGATACCCATGTGCATTGTGCATATCCTGGAAATACAGAATGAATCGGCCTCTATGCGCGACTCAGAATAGGAACGGTTGCCCACGTAATGTCCATCCAAGCTTTGGTTTTCTCGATTCGAGGCATAACGTTGGCGGTCCTTGAAGATATATCAATTCGCCGTTGAGCGACCACCAATTGCGTATAGGGTTGAACTCAGCACACGACTTCGCCACGGACGTTTCAAATTTCGAAGCTTAAAAGCCACATCACACAGCACGGATCATCCGAACTCAAAATGGTAATAACCTTGAGTTGCGATATCGTAGAGCAGGGCTCATCAACCGGGTGCATCGTACACTCTGAGGGTGTTGAAGGTTTATCTAGGCCCCTCCTCGTCATCTCATCTGTGTAAGCGGTGTCTTATAAATGCCAAGAAGTGGGAAGTGCTATAAGTCGGCAGCTACACCATGAGCACCACAATCAAACACAATCAAACCCTGAGGTGTACCAAAATAGTTAAGAGGTGTACCAAACATATAGGGTGTACTGGGATGTACCAGATCCGCATTAAATTATACCAATGACTAGCTATCACAATAAACAGGAAATATTATGCTTCAGAACATGTTGACCGGGTGTGCAATACCGTACAATGTTCATATCAGCTGTACGTAGCTTGTAAGAAACATTCCTTTTGTGTTGTCAAATGATTTTCCTCGTCATTTTAAACGTTAATAATGAAATTATTGGTTGCTTTCGGAGTAGAACAGGATGGAGTTGACATATGTTCAGCTTGCGATATCTGTCCATACTATATAATGACTATCGAGGAAACCGCCGCGAGAGCTCAGAAATATTGAATTTAGTACATTTTGCGAGATGCTTGTAAATAGCGCCGTGTACATAATTACAGGGGCGTAGGAGGGGTGTCTCGGGGGCATCGAGTTTGAGAACCACTGTGCTAGATGGTGCTCCGGTAATCTCGAGCCCTGATTATAGTCTTTATCATTATATATACATTGCAGTCTTCTTCATCCTTTTTTCCTTTTTTCAACCGGGCCCGAGGTGGCCAACCGAGGTAGACTTCAGAATTCCGATTCCTAAGTGTTGGAGGTTTACTTAGGCTCCTCCTCGCCACCTCATCCGCGTAAGCGGTGTCTTACAAAAAAGCCTAGAGGTGGGCCGTGCTATAAGTCGGCAGTTACGGAAAATAATGAACAATATCGGCCTGGTGTAAATGACCATAGTAGTCGACAAACACCATGAATACCACAAACAAACATTGCAGTCTTCTTCATCCTTTTTTCAACAGGCCCGAGGTGGTCAACCTGCGGACGTTGCATGCAGCCATTAAACAATAATTATGCGGCCCATACAACACATAATGAATTGGCGTGGGTTGCCGACTGTCAATATGCAATTTTAGCTAAGGAATTGCTTCCCAAATCTTTAAGAGATTATATAAACTTGAAAATTTTATTCACGCTTGGCGCGATTCAGGGTGACTTGGATTTTTCGTTTTTAATATAATAGTGTAATTTGAGTCCGACAGTACAAATGAGAACCGCAGAGGAAAATGATGCACCTCATTAAGAAATACCAAGTCGGAATCGTATGCGTCTTACGAATGTAGGTTTTTCTTGTACGTTTATCTGATTCCAATATAAATTTCGACTATGCCTACAATCCTGTTGGGAGTTTAAAAAATAACAACATGGAGCAAAGTCATCATCATTAATTTTGGGCCACAATTTTAGGAGACACTCCCTCCATCAGCTCTATCGGATGATCTGATCACGTGGGCTAAGAATGAATAAATATTTGACAGTAAAATATATCAAACAACCAATATTATCGACGAAATTAGTTGGTGGGAAATTTGGTGGAAAATTTTTTCGTGCACGGCGCGACCACAAAGGCAATCCAATCCATGCAGTTGCCTAACATTTATACCCGCGATTTTGGTGAAGAGATACTACAATTCTACTATTTCAATCTTTTATACGCAAGGCGTATCTTATGAAATCAGTGATGGCACAGAACACCACAAGGGCCCCCCGCGATGCGAAGTTTCCAGTAGCAAATTTAACACGAGTATGTGACGTCCAGATGGGCCATGGCGACACTCCGCCGGAATACGACCGTATGCTATATATGGAATCGAAGCACGGCCATGATTAGCAAGGAGGTGGAACAGTGAACACCCTTTGATTAGACTTACTATGCGGAATCAGTGAGTTATGTGGTCAGGGGTGTACAAGTCTCGAGTAAATGTTAAGGGTGTACCACGACGAAAAAGGTTGAAGAGAGTAGTAGTATAGGACTCAGATATTCCAAGGGTTTCATTACGTAATGTTACCTCACAGCCTATTAATTGCGTTGGGTCGGCGAATAATTATATCAACAAGTTATGGAGGCTTCAACTTTCGATAACTGAGATCGACAATAGGTGACCATAAGCCCCGATTGCGCCAATTTGAAATGGCCATAACTGCGATGCGATAATTAAGCAAAGCAGTGGGACGTATTGTAAATCCAAACCACTTCGCAGAAGAGATAAGGCCGTTTTCGGATTCAGGAGGTACGGGAAAATTTAATAAAATCGCATCTAGGGCTGGACACAATGATTCGATTTTTTCGAGTACCCAAATTATACGTTCCATGTCAAGTTATCATAGAAAATTATAGTTTCGATGCTATTTTCACTGTGTGAGACTGCAATCCTCGCAGCATACGAAATCTGCAATGTAAAGCTACGCTTGTTAGTGGGAATGAAATATATGCGATCAAGCGTCAAACATGATCACAAAGTGCAATGAAATAGATATGGTCGAAAAAATAGCAAATATACTTTATTGTGAGATCTAAATCTGGCATTATATTCTCTGCGATCGCACGAAAGTCACGAAAACACTAGATATTTCCGTCGTGTAATATCTTATGCGGTAGCTTTGGTGACAAGTCTGCTGACCTGCCGCGTAAAACTCAGATCTGTTTTTAGTATCCAGCAGCGGCGGCTCGTCCTATAGGGCAACTGGGGCATTGCCCCACCTAAAATTCTGTTCAATAACAATTTAACCATTTATAGACGCACAGCAATCAATATATACCGAGATCACAGCGAAACCCGCGTTCTTCTTGTGCTTTCGCTTGCAAACGCCCATACATAGCGAAGTCTCTGCGAAAATCGAATTCTCTTCTGTGTTTTCGCTTTGTGAATGCCTAGCCGGGGCTTGCCCCGGTAGCGCTCATAACAAGCTTTCACTATCTATTCTCTCAAAGCCGCGCACAATAAAGAAACGGTGATTAACTCTCTCCTATTCGTAAAATGGCCGAGCAACCGGGGCAAATATGCCTACTAGCCCCTAAGGTGTGATGTAACAATCGTATCTATATCTGAACTCGGTTACCGTAATATGCGTTGAGTCGACCTTTGCTGGTATAGGTCGATTTTGACGGTGTTTCGCACCATGATAATTCTTGAAACTTGGTATGATATGTCGTGAAGGTAGTATTTAACACTGCTCCAAGTTTCAGGCTTGCTACTTAAAGATAATGGTAGTAATTCCGTTTCCGAAGTTCAGTGTGTGCTGATCTATCATGTACATAGTACAGCAAACAGATTTTACTCAAAAGCCGGTATTGGTCTCCATTGATTTTGACGATGTTCTATACCGAGATCGGTCATGACATTTGGCACGGTAAGTGTTAGTATCGACCGCTGTAACAAGTTTTAAGTTTGTCACTGAACTATGTGGGTGGTAATTTCGTTTCCAAAGTCGAGTAAGAGCTGACTCTTATTTATCGCCAACAAATTTACGCAAAAGCCGTTATTGGTCTCTATTGATTTTAACGATGTTCCATACCTAGATCTGTCATGAGCTTTCACACGGTATGTCTTGATTTTAGTTAGTATCGAACGCGGTGCCAAGTCTTAAAGTTGACACTCAATGATTGAGGCAGTTATTTCGTTTTCGAGGTCGAGTATGGTAGAGATGCGCGCTGATCTGATACTTAGCCTACCTACGTCATTGCGGATCTCACGCAAAAGCCGGTGTCGGTCTGTGCTAATCTATAGTCTGCGTTCCATAACGAGATCGGTGATGATATTTCCATGATGATCGCATGAAACAGCTAACCAAGATTCTCGGTTTGCATTCAAATATTCACATAATTTTATGTTCGCCAATGTCCATTTCACTGTGAAATTGTGGCCTTCCAACCATTTGCTTACAATCCCCTGTCAATCGCGACAGCTATTTCATTTTCGATGTCGGCTAACAGCTGATCATTCGATCAGCCTATTCCTCGATCTATTTTACTCAAAGTTCGGTGTTCGTCTGTTTGCATTGATTTTGACAGTGTACCATACCGGAATGGGTTATGAGATTGCGTATGCTACTTCTCGATGATTTCTTGTAACAGTATACTAAGTTACGGCTTTTATTCATGTATTTATATATTAATATATTTTCCAACGGCGATTTCGCAGCAGACTTATAGACAGTAAGCCGTATGTGTTGTGTCACAGTCTCCAGTTTCAAGGCCAAAATGTCCTACGTTGTTCCGAGAACGAAGTTCCGAGGCTGCTGTCCTTAGTTCTTCAAAGACCATTCAAATTGATGTTCTGGATTCAATATGACAGGCCCAATCTATGAGATAACAATTGCGTATGTGTCCGAACTCGTTGACCTTTCCAGTTAGGCTTACGCAATCTCTCGAGTTCTAGTCATTGGAATTAGTCAGGTCAAGTCAAGTGCGAACATGAATCGTATTGAATCTTTATTCCGTACGTAGTTGCCTTTAGAGCGAAAATGAGAGGTCTAGAAGTTGTCCAGTCTATTGATCCAATCGTACGCCGGGTGCCTCCGCTTTGGTTGCCTATTATCACCTGGTCGTAACCAGAGATGGCCACAGTCCGGTTCAGGAGCCGGATCAGGATTTCAATGTTTTTTTACCTGGCCGGACTGGATCCGGATTTCGAATTTGGGGTGACGGTCGGATTTTAGGGTCTATCGATTCGCGTAATCTATAACTCTACCATGAAATCAAAACGCATGCTACTAAGGATGACCTGATACTTGATTCGTGGCATAGGGACGATTCTTAGTTCACGTACATTTTGTAAAATAATCCTTTGATTAAAAATAAATGAATAAAACATTTGTTACCACACTTCAAGTCACGGCTCACCGGCAAACCTCTCGCGGCACCTACGTTAAAATCACTGTTGTCGGGAAATTCATGTGACCATCATAAAGTTACTTTTTTACGTTGGAAAACGCCATTGTGACGTCATGTTGATAAAAGTCGCTCGCAGCCCTTGCCCCACCACCCGATATTGTCACGAGCCGCCACTGGACTATCCAGTGTGGCTATAATGGAACTACACATTACCACGACAAAAGGAATTAGAAAATCGACGTTTTGACTTGTCCGCAGGGTAAAACCAATTATGATTTTGTAGGTTACAGTACCTTGTGCTGCCATGTCACTTCGTGGCATATATCAATTACAAAAAAGAAAGATATCACCCTCCCTGCAAGTATATACAGACCGATTCTGATTCTCAACGACAGAGCAACCGTTCGGGCGCGAACGAAAGGAGGTAAACTAGACAAACTCTAAAATTAGGTGCAAATTTAAAATCATACTACAGGGTTTCAAGTTCCGCAAACGAGGCGTCAACTTGAGGCTATCGATGTGTGTGTTTGATAAATTTCAGAGTTATTCTTATATCTTGAAGCGTATCAAGGAAGGAGAACTGCAGGTTGGAAAGCCCTGCTTTGAGGGTTACAACATTTTGTAATCCAGAAAGGCGGGCAATTTTTCAAAATCATGAGGTTAGGACTAGGCAAAATCGAGTACCTGAGTGATTCGGCTCTGAATCACGTATTATGCTTCGAGTCGAGTATTCTAGTATCACTCATTATGACGTCACAACAAAATGTAGTATGTCAAAGTTCAAATATGTACCTTTTGTGCCGCCAGAACGAATATAATGCCTGTCATCCATCACGTTGAAGATACTTTGGTATTTCTTCGACCCTACCGATTTCATTGCAGTTTGATACAATCTTGTGGGAGGATCATGACTTCGGAAATGTTTTCCCAGTGACGGTCGTAGCTTTGTACTATATGTCTAGTATGCTGCGATGCGGCCAATTAGGGTTTCAAGGCTTTCACCGTGGAAGGAAAATAGTGTCGAAACCCTAATTCTAGTTGATAAAACAACTTTCAGCAGCGAGGAGCGTATCATTTTAGTACTCGAAAAAATCGTCTTATGCTACTCGACTCGAATCATTAAAATAATTATTCGATTCAGATTCGAGTACTCGAATCATTGTGCCAAGCCCTACGTATGGTAGCCCTATCAAAGTTTAGAACGTACCTGTATAGGTAAAAGATTCCGTTTTATAGAGTGATTTAAGGTGGTATAATTACTTTAAACTGCATGGCCACAGAATCTAATAGGTACTAGGATAGGCAGCCAATTGTACATATAATTTCATATATTCTTTTGTTTATCGGATAGACTGCAGTGATATTAGCGGAAATGAATGTGAATAGCTCTTGTTTACTGTTGGTATTGGTACCCCTACTGATCATCGGATTACAGTCTGGCGTAGGTGAGTTTGATAAGAATTTCAAATATCCTAACTCATTCGTGGTTATGGCTGGCCAGAACGATTCGAGTACTGAAGTCCGTGTCGTTTAGTAATTATACACCCTTTATTACGGTATTATCATCGTAATATAATATCGTATATACCAGGGGTCGCCAACTCAAAACGGGTAGCGGGCCACTTTTCAAATTTCGTAGCGGCTGCGGGCCGCATAAATTCAATATCGATTTAAAGTAGGCCACACAGCTTTGCAACCACGTTTTGGAATTTACGTCAGTACAACACTGTGCTACCTAGCATAGGCGATGGGCATCGTTACCACAAAAGAACTAATATTTTTATCAAAGGACTACAAATACAGCAAAAATCATGATTATCAGTTTCATTTATTCTGAACCCCGAGCTGTGCTCGATACCTGACAACGCTTCTCAGCGACTAAGGAATCGATATTGCGGCAAGCGAGAGACGTTACCAGCTGAAAGACCATCTCCACGCAAAGCTTGATTTTAATGGGGAAGCCCTCCAAGCCGTTTTCTAAGCTTCTCGGTCATGGTAGTGTTTGGGCCATTGCACGTCAAGGCAATATCCCCACGCCCATTCATATCAGCTGATTCTCCCTCTACGGAATGCTGTTGTCATCGTCAAAGTCGTTTTAGTTAGTGAGGAATAATGATGTTGGGCTCTAGAGAATAGCTTATTTTGAGAAAAAAAACTATATGTTGAAACTGTAATAAATTTCAGCATTTCAAAATGCTTTTATTAGCATTCTTCCGAAATCTCAAATCAAGTCGCGGGCCGCAAAATATGACCTCTGGTTGTGACCGCTGGTACATACCTTTTTCGTAATTTACAAAAAATGTCGTGGTACGAATTACATAAATCTTCTCGTACGGTGCTGTACCGATTCCCTAGTTTTAGATGGAACCATCCAGACTTTATTGTAAATGAAAGAACTGCACAGCTCAGCTCTTCATTGATCCATAAAAGTGCATAAGCATAGTCAATAATATAGTCGGCTACGCAAGAAATAAACTCACTAATATGGTAAAGAAATTAGATCATTGAGCGTATCTTTTGTAATCTTACGCTTCCGTTTCATATACGTTATAAACCCAGCATAAACTCGATAAATCATGCATTTGCAACACCGTACCGTTATGTTGTAATCCTCGATATCACTTACTTTAATATCATTCCTCAAAAAGAAGCATTGGCATATACGCATGGGATAATCTCGGGTTGTATTTGAAACAAAAAATAATTTCAAACAACCATGTTCAAAATCTATTTTTTCTTGCCACGATTTCCATTTTGTGGTGTAAGTCCGTAAATTGAGAAGTTTATGAAGAACTTAATTATGAGGCGATTTCGGGAAATCAAATATATTCAATAATTCCTTAGAACTGAAATGGCGTCAAATTGACTGTCGGGTTGATGCCGTAATACATTCTACCCTTTGAATACCGGCGTCATAATTGCATGAGATTGGGCCAATGCTAGCTTCTCATAGACACTTCTTAGGAGTATATATAGTGGTAATAATCAGTAATGTCAATATTCCAATTTAACTGATTCATCAAAGCACCAAAGCAAATCCTCGCTGCGATATCACAATGATATTCAATCTGCGGATTTGTGATAGTCAGGTCGTGCAGTTGCGTAGGAGTATCTTGGCTTTCGTTGAAAATGCCGCTCTAAGTAGACTGCAGCATATTTTGAAATAGCTTCATGATGAAGCATTCTCTTCAATAAAAGTAATTACAAATAATGTGCATTGTCTCAGAAGTTCTATATTGCTTGAGAAAGTAGCCTCACTGTCTCAGCGATAAGGACAAAAACAAAAGACAAAAAAGGGAAAACAAATGAGGCAAATAAAAGATCTATAGCCGCCTCAAAATTGAACCTTTCGAGCTTTCGCCGACGCAAAATCAGCGATAAAATCTTCGAAATCAAGTTTTTGAACGATGTCTATTTTTGTAGAAAGAATCGATAGAGCTGATAGCCGATCATCATTCATAATAGAACGTAAATATGACGTTATCATTTTGGGCTTTGAGAAACTCCTCTCACAGCTCGCAATTGAAACACCAATGGTAAGATGAAGTTTCAGACACAAGCATAAATATGGACCAAATTGTAAGTCGTAACAAATTTGATCATGATTAGCCACCTTTATATTCACTATATTGAGTCTGAAATCACCATTACGACATTGCGTTTTCTTTCTCGATAACAATTTGTTTTTTATTCATATAGAATGTGCTGATTCTGCAGCCGGCAATCAGGCGTCCAATGATTCAGCTCCATCAGCGAAGGTAATTACGTTGCATATTGTTCCTGCATTTACCGCATATATTATGCATCCAATGGTTGACAGTATATATTTATACTTTTGTGTTAATCGAAACCCACTTTGTCACTTATTAGCATTTCAAGGTAGCTTAATTACGCTTCTCCTTATTGAGTTTTTTATTGAACTGTATCCGTAGAATAATATTCATCACGACATGACGATGACTTTTAGTGCCAGATGCTTTCAGAGCCGTTGCTCACCGAGTTTACGCTTAGAAAACGCCTGATAACTTTTACCATAATAGCGGCAGCCTTAGTTGATGTAATGAATGATCTAATCTAGATATGAAACATGTTATAGGATATATCGAGGAGTTGGGATATTCAAAGTGGAAGACCTTTTCAAATTTGTGGTGATGCAATTATGCGTGGCTATTAACAGGGTGAACTGCCGCTGTATTTTGATAATCTGTTCAACATACCTTCAGATACCCACCAACATCAAACCAGATTTTTTCTAACATATCTCTGTCTGTGCAACATCACTATAACAGTCCTGCACAAAAATCAATCAGTTTTATTGGTGTCAATATTTGAAATAAAGTTCTCACTGATCTTCGTAATTTGAGTCCTGGAAGCTCGAAAAACAATGTTTCGATTTCCTGATCTCTAACTGCCGCTAAATCGTATTTGCAATGACCCTATTTAATTTTTAATTCTTCCATCATAATGTGTGTTGTTGCTCTTTGTTCTGACCTAGAGATAGGCTTTTATTAAACTTATCCTGTAACATACGACAAATGAGATACACAGTAGAAACAGTTCAAATATTATAACGCAAGACCCAACGCCTGTCCTAAAGCAACTGTCAACGGATTGCGTAGTCACAGCCCTACATGTAAGGAGAGTGAGCGTAATCAACGTGGATCAATCAACTAATGATGGAAAGACAGATAACATATGGTACATTCTCTCTACGTAAAATATTTGTGAAACAAGTATGTGATACATTGTCAATAATACGGTACTGCGTTATATCGATCTACGGCAGGGCCGGGCAACATACGGCCCGCGAAGGTATTTTGACCGGCCCGCCGAGAGTTTTTACACTGAAAGTGAAATTTTACTCTGAAAGTATTGACAAATTTTATGCGTCACAGAATGAATCCAAGTTTGCCAACCTGAGAAAGATGGACATTAAACTGATTGCTCTGTTCAGGTCTACATACATTTTCGACCATGAACCAGTGTTGGGATGACTCGAGTAACCTTTTTCGTTTGACCTGACTTGACTCGAGTCACCTTGTAAAAATGAATTGACTTGACTTGACTCGACGCTTCAGAAATGCAGATTGACTCATTACTCGAAGCAAAATTTACGAGTCAATTTCAAGTCATCAAGTAATCGATTTCGACTAAATCGCTGTGTTCAGATTGCCAACCAATTAATCAATGATTGTGTGTTTTACTGAGCCTCCATTGTTATATCAGAAATAAATTGATCGTAAACGCACTGGTCGGAGATTATACAACAGCTTACGTTCTAGTAAACTTGCTCACCTGAACCAACCCTCTTGTATATAATTTAAATGAAACGAATATCGCTCATACGTTTATAATTGTATATCTTGGATATGTAGGTGGGTAGGGCATTGAACTATATCATTTTTAAAATTTCCAAGGTTTCGTATGTTATCTTGTATTTTGGCTGATATTCAAAGACTAAGGCTATACCGCTATACTTGCGTAGTTGAGCAGTTCTACGTAAGCGTGAGCGATACAGCGCCTATAGCGCGTATAATAAACTCTTTATTCGTTCCTCGATTCAGAATAAATGAGTACTTCATCTGTATTTAAAGCAGTTAGCAAAATGTAATGACTTTGAATCATGTCTAGTACTTTGAAATCTTGACTTGACAATTGACTTGACTCGTGACTTGACTTGACTTGACTCGACTTGACTCGAGTCACCTCCAAAAATCAAGTGACTTGACTTGACCCGAGGCACTGTTGAAAATCGTCCGACTTGACTTGGCTCGAGTCAAAATATGCAATGATTCGAGATGACTTGTGACTCGAAGGTAGTGACTTGATCCCAACACTGCCATGAACATTGAACATTAACGAGGAAGGCTGCGTTCCAATATAACTGATGTTCGCGTGAAGTCTTTACTAAGCGTTTCCGCATACGACATGCAACCAGAGTTCAAAAAACTAGTTGACAATATTGAACGACCACAGATGTCTGATTGACTTCAATAGCTGTTGTAAATAAATTCAGTAATTACTGTGTTTAGTCTCAATGCTTTAAACTTAAAGTTTACATAAAATACATCCTTGTATAGGTGGATAAATACGCGATCAAGTTATAATGTATATATTCTGTAATCCGGCCCGCCATGTGCTTCATTTTCTAATATCCGGCCCGCCGACTGGAGAAGTTGCCCGCCCCTGATCTACGGCCTTCCGAGAACGCGTTGAACGACGAAGCGGTGGTCTTTCAGGTTCAATGTTCGGTGGCGAACTGGCGAGTCGTGGCGTCTTCGTTAGAGAGTTGTCCACCAGAACAATCTTCGCTCGGGCTGCAGTTACTGAATTCAATTCTGCTGGTTACGTCGGTGCGCGGTGAAATTTCTCGAACTGATACCGTAGTTTCCCTGCCGTCGTTAAGTCTGACATGGGCGTAAGCAGGGTTAGTCTCGAGAAGCTCCGCCTCATCCACCAAGGGTTCGTCCTTATTTCGCATATGTCGCATAACATAGATAGGATCTGGTTTCAGCCATGACGGAATGGAGGTGCTATTTGTCGAGCGGCGAGAGTGATGAAACATTGTCTAATGAGGAGGAGTGCAATTAGTCGATGTGCACAGCAACGACCGAATAGAAAGTAGAGCGTCCAATAGCACTTCCTCCCAATGGCTGAGAGGAGGACGTCAAGACGTTGAGGCTTCAGAACCTTGTCCATTGGAGCCGTAAGAATAAGTTTACTAAATTGTTTTTACCTAGAGATTGGCTTTATTAAACTTATTCTGTAACATACGACAAATGAGATACACAGTAGAAACAGTTCAAATAGGATAACGCAAGACCCAACACCTGCAGAGGTCTTAAACTCAAATGTGCTCGCGGGCCAATTTCCTACTTTTTGATGGCGCCGCGGGCCGCAGCACCAATGCTAGGGAAATTCAATGTATTTCAAAGTATGAAGCGAGAGCTCCGTTTATTGCGAGCGAAGTTAGTAACTGGCGAGTAAACGCATCAACATGCATGCATTGAAAAGGGACGCGCAAACATTCACAAATTGGCAATCAAATAATCACACGATCGACGAGCGCGCCTTTTAGAGCCGCTACACCATCCCCCTCCAGCGGCGGGGATCCTCAGGAACCGTAGCGAGATAGAGGATGCCTGTTGCGTTTCGATCTTCTTGCATTTTGAAGATCGCGCGGTTGCTCGATCTCACTTGGTTGCCGCGGTTGTCTGCCCCGTCTTGCAGGTTGTGCTACTTCCACTGGTTCGTTTAGATCCATATACGCCGGCTTTAGACGATCGACGGACACCACTTCTGTTCTGCCGCCCATGGATAGCGTAAATGATTTCGTCGATTTCTTCAGAACCTTGTACGGTCCGTCGTAAGGTTTGGTCAACGGTGGTCGGTGTGCATCCTTTCGAATGAACGCATATGTGCATTCTTTCAAACTTCCGGGAACTGCGGTTTTTGACGTGCCGTGTCGTGACATAGGACGTGGAAGGAGATTGCGAATCTTTTCCTGTAACGTTGGCAAATCCCGATGTGCGCTTTCTCCTGAAAAAGAAACAAAATCGCCGGGAACCGTCAATGGAGCACCGTACACAAGTTCGGCCGAAGAGGCGTCCAAATCCTCTTTGGGTGTTGTGCGGATGCCTAAAAGAACCCATGGTAGCTCATCCAGCCAGTTGGGACCAGTGAGTCTTGCCATAAGGGAACTTTTCAAATGTCGATGGAAGCGTTCCACGAAGCCATTGGCTTGCGGGTGAAAACTAGTCGTTCTGTGTAGGATCACGCCTAGTAGCTGATTGAGTTGGGCCCATAAATGCGAAGTAAATTGCGGTCCTCGATCGGAGGAAATGTGTGCTGGAATACCGAAGCGCGCCACCCAGTTGGCGATGAATGCCCTAGCGCACGTTTATGTCGTCGAGTCTTCCATTGGTATCGCCTCCGGCCAGCGAGTGAAACGATCTACTACTGTCAGCAGGTACGTTTTACCTTGTGACATTGGCAATGCTCCCACGATGTCAATGTTTACCGACTGAAAACGAGAAGTTGTAGGTGGATAATCCGCTAGCGGTGCCCGGATGTGTGTGTGTACTTTAGCGCGTTACACGGAACACATTGTTTTGCCCATAATCCGACCTCTTTCTTCAACCCATGCCATACAAATTTTGATGCCACCAGTTTTCGTGTTGTTCTGATCGAAAGATGCGAGAGTCCGTGTACAACTTCAAAGACTTTCCTTCGCAAGGGCGAGGGACTACTGGACGTGGCGTACCTCTAGAAGTGTCGCAAAGTAAGGTAAGGCCGGCCGTTCCAAGCGGAACGTTTTCGATGCGTAGATTTGATATTGCCGTACGATATGCTTGTACCTCCGGGTCAAGCTGGGCTTTCGCCATTGCCTCATAATCCAAGTCGAGTAACGGGTTCTGTACATTAGAAATTGCAATTCGCGAAAGAGCGTCAGCTACACGATTGTTTTTCCCATCAATATGCTGAATATCTGTGGTATACTCAGAGATTGCCGACAGGTGACGTTGCTGACGCACCGACCAAGGCTCTGATATCTTCGCAAATGCGAACGTCAGTGGCTTGTGGTCAGTAAAGGCTGTAAAGTTGCGGCCCTCAAGAAAATACCGGAAATGTCGAATGGCAAGGTGCAGAGCCAACAATTCCCGATCAAAAGCACTGTACTTGAGCTCCGGTGGTCGGAGGTGTTTACTGAAGAACGCTAATGGCCTCCAGCGTTGGTCTATGAATTGCTCCAAAACTGCCCCAACTGCGTATTGCGAGGCATCGACCGTCAAAGCAGTCTTTGCATCTGGTAAAGGATGATGCAGAAGTGTGGAGCTGGCTAGAGCTTCTTTTGCTTTTGCCATTGCAGTGTCCATCTCAGTTGTCCAAAGTAGCGCTTTTGGATTTCCGGAAAGAGCACCATAGAGAGGCATCATGATTTTCGCTGCCTCGGGTATGAATCGATGATAAAAATTGATCATCCCCGTAAATTCCTGAAGGCCTTCCACTGTTGTGGGCCGGGGGAATTTCAAAATTGCGTCTACCTTTCCGGGTAGTGGTTTAGCACCGTGATTATCGACCCGGTGGCCGAGGAAATCTATGACGGGTTTTCCGAACTGGCATTTATCGATGTTTATGACCAGTCCGTGCTTGGATAGCCTTCCGAAAAGTGCGTGAAGATGTCGCTTGTGTTGCGAGAGCGATTCGCTCGCTACCAAGATATCGTCGAGGTAGACAAAGACAAAATCAAGTGACTGGCAAACCATGTCCATCATTCGCTGAAATGTCTGCGCTGCGTATTTAAGCCCGAATGGCATGCGTAGGAATTCGAACAATTCGAATGGTGTGGTAATAGCCGTTTTCGGAATGTCATCAGGTGCCACGGGAACCTGATGGTAGCCTCGCACGAAGTCGATTTTAGAAAAGACATTTGATCCCGCGAGACGCGCGGTGAAGTCTTGAAGATGTGGGATGGGGTAACGGTCTGGTTGCGTGGCGGTATTAAGACGCCTGTAATCTCCACAAGGCCGCCACCCTCCGGAACCCTTGGGCACCATGTGCAAAGGCGAAGACATTGGCTCGAAGAACGGCGGATGATTCCCAACTCTATCATTTTATTGAACTCAGTTTGTGCGATGGCGAGTTTATCAGGTGCCAATCGTCTTGCACGAGAATGAATAGGCTGTCCGGTAGTTGAGATGAGATGCTCCACCTTGTGCTTGGGTTGTACATGCGTAAAATGCGGGGTAATAATATCGGGAAATTCGGCTAAGATTTGCGCGTAGCAAGACCTTCCCGTGCTGACAGAATTAAGACCAAGCGAAACGTGTTCACTAATACCGAGAGGAACGCTGGTTAGGGAATGCAAATGAATAAGGCGATGGTGTTTGACATCAACCAGCAAATCTTGCGCCCTAAGGAAATCTGCTCCCAGCAACGGCTGGGACACGTCAGCCAAGGTAAATTCCCAACCATATTTGCCTGACGGGAAAACCAAAGAAAGACGCTTGGTTCCGTAAGTACGTATGATGCTTCCGTTCGCGGCCGTAAGCAGCGGACCAGAGGTTTTGTGTCTCCGTTCGAGCCTGGTGGGTGGGAATACGCTCACTTCCGCCCCGGTATCGACAAGAAAAAGGAAGTTGGACCTCAGGTCTTGCAGGTAAAATAATTTGTTGCCGGTTGCCCCGTTTACTGCGGACAACCGGCTTTGTCGTTTTCCTGCTGCCAAGCACAGGAAGGGCAACATTGTCGTGCCTTCTTGCCAAATCGTCGATGGTAGAAGCAGAAGTTTGAAACCGTTTCCATCGTATTAGGACTGGTCGGTTTGTTCTTACTCAATTTACTAATTCTGTAATCGCTGGATCTCGATAGCCACATTTGATCCGCCCGCTGAGCCAAATCTCGGGGGTTATCTAGATCCTCTTTTGCCAGCACTATCCGTATGTTTTCCGGCATTTGCTGTAAGAATAAGTGTTTGAAAAGGAAGCAGGGGTGATGATCTCCTAGCAGTGCGAGCATTTCGTCCATCATCTCTGTCGGTTTTCTGTCGCCAAGAGGTGACATATTTAACAGACGTGCAGCTCGCTCTTGTGGAGACAAGGCAAAAGACTGTAATAACTTGCTTTTGATCGTGTTATACTTCTCTGCCTGTGGAGGATTGTCCAAGAGTTCTATCAGTCGTTTTGCTGTGGTCTGATCTAAAGCTGAAACTACGTAATAGAATTTGGTTTCATCTGCAGTTACTCCTTTCAAGGCGAACTGTGCTTCCGCCTGTCGAAACCAAACTCGTGGCTCCTCTGCCCAAAAGGTTGGAAGCTTAACAGCTACCGCATTCTGCTTGCCTGCTTGCTGATCCATGCTCGTAGTGCAGGAATACGTTCCTGCTCGTTGGGGTCACCCAGTGGCGGCTCGTGACAATATCGGGTGGTGGGGCAAGGGCTGCGAGCGACTTTTATCAACATGACGTCACAATGGCGTTTTCCAACGTAAAAAAGTAACTTTATTATGGTCACATGAATTTCCCGACAACAGTGATTTTAACGTAGGTGCCGCGAGAGGTTTGCCGGTGAGCCGTGACTTGAAGTGTGGTAACAAATGTTTTATTCATTTATTTTTAATCAAAGGATTATTTTACAAAATGTACGTGAACTAAGAATCGTCCCTATGCCACGAATCAAGTATCAGGTCATCCTTAGTAGCATGCGTTTTGATTTCATGGTAGAGTTATAGATTACGCGAATCGATAGACGCTAAAATCCGACCGTCACCCCAAATTCGAAATCCGGATCCAGTCCGGCCAGGTAAAAAAACATTGAAATCCTGATCCGGCTCCTGAACCGGACTGTGGCCATCTCTGGTTACGACCAGGTGATAATAGGCAACCAAAGCGGAGGCACCCGGCGTACGATTGGATCAATAGACTGGACAACTTCTAGACCTCTCATTTTCGCTCTAAAGGCAACTACGTACGGAATAAAGATTCAATACGATTCATGTTCGCACTTGACTTGACCTGACTAATTCCAATGACTAGAACTCGAGAGATTGCGTAAGCCTAACTGGAAAGGTCAACGAGTTCGGACACATACGCAATTGTTATCTCATAGATTGGGCCTGTCATATTGAATCCAGAACATCAATTTGAATGGTCTTTGAAGAACTAAGGACAGCAGCCTCGGAACTTCGGTCTCGGAACAACGTAGGACATTTTGGCCTTGAAACTGGAGACTGTGACACAACACATACGGCTTACTGTCTATAAGTCTGCTGCGAAATCGCCGTTGGAAAATATATTAATATATAAATACATGAATAAAAGCCGTAACTTAGTATACTGTTACAAGAAATCATCGAGAAGTAGCATACGCAATCTCATAACCCATTCCGGTATGGTACACTGTCAAAATCAATGCAAACAGACGAACACCGAACTTTGAGTAAAATAGATCGAGGAATAGGCTGATCGAATGATCAGCTGTTAGCCGACATCGAAAATGAAATAGCTGTCGCAATTGACAGGGGATTGTAAGCAAATGGTTGGAAGGCCACAATTTCACAGTGAAATGGACATTGGCGAACATAAAATTATGTGAATATTTGAATGCAAACCGAGAATCTTGGTTAGCTGTTTCATGCGATCATCATGGAAATATCATCACCGATCTCGTTATGGAACGCAGACTATAGATTAGCACAGACCGACACCGGCTTTTGCGTGAGATCCGCAATGACGTAGGTAGGCTAAGTATCAGATCAGCGCGCATCTCTACCATACTCGACCTCGAAAACGAAATAACTGCCTCAATCATTGAGTGTCAACTTTAAGACTTGGCACCGCGTTCGATACTAAAATCAAGACATACCGTGTGAAAGCTCATGACAGATCTAGGTATGGAACATCGTTAAAATCAATAGAGACCAATAACGGCTTTTGCGTAAATTTGTTGGCGATAAATAAGAGTCAGCTCTTACTCGACTTTGGAAACGAAATTACCACCCACATAGTTCAGTGACAAACTTAAAACTTGTTACAGCGGTCGATACTAACACTTACCGTGCCAAATGTCATGACCGATCTCGGTATAGAACATCGTCAAAATCAATGGAGACCAATACCGGCTTTTGAGTAAAATCTGTTTGCTGTACTATGTACATGATAGATCAGCACACACTGAACTTCGGAAACGGAATTACTACCATTATCTTTAAGTAGCAAGCCTGAAACTTGGAGCAGTGTTAAATACTACCTTCACGACATATCATACCAAGTTTCAAGAATTATCATGGTGCGAAACACCGTCAAAATCGACCTATACCAGCAAAGGTCGACTCAACGCATATTACGGTAACCGAGTTCAGATATAGATACGATTGTTACATCACACCTTAGGGGCTAGTAGGCATATTTGCCCCGGTTGCTCGGCCATTTTACGAATAGGAGAGAGTTAATCACCGTTTCTTTATTGTGCGCGGCTTTGAGAGAATAGATAGTGAAAGCTTGTTATGAGCGCTACCGGGGCAAGCCCCGGCTAGGCATTCACAAAGCGAAAACAGAAGAGAATTCGATTTTCGCAGAGACTTCGCTATGTATGGGCGTTTGCAAGCGAAAGCACAAGAAGAACGCGGGTTTCGCTGTGATCTCGGTATATATTGATTGCTGTGCGTCTATAAATGGTTAAATTGTTATTGAACAGAATTTTAGGTGGGGCAATGCCCCAGTTGCCCTATAGGACGAGCCGCCACTGGGGTCACCAATGAAGCGAGAGCTCCGTTTATTGCGAGCGAAGTTAGTAACTGACGAGTAAACGCATCAACATGCATGCATTGAAAAGGGACGCGCAAACATTCACAAATTGGCAATCAAATAATCACACGATCGACGAGCGCGCCTTTTAGAGCCGCTACAAGTAGGTCTTATTTCCTGGTTTCGAGCATAGGCCTACTCCTGATAACTAGGCTATATTGATCATGTCATTACCGAAGTCAAATAGAACCAGCGTTTGATTTTACCTTCGGATGTTGGAACAGATCAATAACAACTTGAACATAATGGATCTGTGCCATAACAATAGAAATGTGCATTGCACATTGTGCAATCGCCGAAGAATCCATTTGTGTCACAGCTGTGAAGCGTAGGCTACGACTAGTTAATACTCGCCACATTAAATTGGCGATAATAACATATATAAAGATACCCAAGATGACACAGGATGTAACCAACTTATACATCAAAGGGGCAACATAATGTCAATGGCCGTCACCATACCTATACCTGCTTAGATATCTAAATAAGCTACGCAAGGCAAGCTACGACCTTTTGATGTTTTACTATTTCTCCTACCAGTTTGATACTTTGTTCATAGTGTCCTATATGGTGTGGACACAAGCAAATCTCACGGCTCAGTGAAATTGGTCTACGTCACACTTTCCATTAGGCTAAAGGCAATTTGACGGTAATTTTTTGACCGGCTTGTCCAGCATGAAATTTGATAAAACGGGTATCAATCGAAAGCTACCGCGGTACTGATTGCGAAAATATAAATTTTATCCTGCTCGTGGTCTTGGAACTCCCCAAAATATGCCTCGAATGTTGCATTGTAAGTGAGTTCGGTATTGTGACGCAGCCATGCCGTCTGAGCAGCTCAGAAGCAAATGCGCACGAGAGTGAGAGTGTGAATGCTCAATCTTTTGCGCAACAATGGCCAATACGCTTGCAGCTTGCGGTGCTCCTCACCTGGTCCCAGACGTTATTGCTGCGTCACAATACCAAACTCACTTACAATGCAACATTCGAGGCATATTTTGGGGAGTTCCAAGACCACGAGCAGAATAAAATTTATATTTTCGCAATCAGTACCGCGGTAGCTTTCGATTGATATCCGTTTTATCAAATTTCATGCTCGACAAGCCGGTCTAAAATTACCGTCAAATTGCCTTTGACCAAATGGAAAGTGTGACGTATACCAATTTCACTAAGCCGTGAGATTTGCTTGTGTCCACACCATATATGACACCATGGTTTGTTGCGTGCGTGGTTGTACCAAGTCACGGCATTCCGAGTCACGAAAGTCCTTCTCTGAATGTAACGTTTGACGCGACGAGTACGAGTACGAGTAATTCTACAGAAGGTCGCGCCCAAGTCCAAATCACAATTTTCAGTCACGAATCATCAACGTGTCATGCTTTACCATCATAAACAAGTAATGTCACGTAATAGTTGATCTTCCACTGAGTGGTAACTTTTGAAAGTGATGTATTAGTGAAGTTTGATGAGTAGTTTCAGGCTTCTGGAGTAGTTTTAGAGCGATTTTAAGTTCTCAAATTAAAAAAAAATTAATAGGTAAATATTGTCGAATACTTCGAAATCTAAAATGCCGTCGCGGGCCGCACAAAATGGTCTCGCGGGCCGCGTGTTTGAGACCTCTGACCTAAAGCCACTGACAACGTATTGGGTACTCACAGCACTCCGTAAGTAGAGTTAGCGTAATCAACGTGCACCAATCAACTATTGAAGGAAAGACAGTTAAGAAATGGTACACTTTTTTGTTTCAAAGTTTTTATTTGTCATTTGTTTTTATTAGTTACTTTGATAATTGCTCCTGTCCTGGGTCGTTCGGCTTTGAAGACTTTGTTATGTCGAGCCTTCCGTCTACCTTTCCTTGTCGCATTTCATCCAGGTGTATTTTTGTTGTGAATCATGTTGATTTGTAATGTGGACAAATAGAGATTCTCTCTCTCTCTCATACTCTCAATGTGTATTTGTATTATTCACTTTTACTACAATTTTCACAGCAACAAGCATATATAGCTGTCAATGCCCAGCAGCCATTGGCTTATCAAGACTATCCGTCGCAACCACAACCTCAATCCGCGCCTATATATTACTATCAGCCTACCTACGGGCCGCCCCGTCGGCGACAATCGGGCAGCCGAGGACGATCTTTACTGCTATATTATGCATTGTCAAGTAAGATATTACCGTATTGATTACAATGTAGTTGTTAGATTAGCGTATAACATAGTAAACCGACTCAGAGGTTGTTTCGCACCATAACACAAGAGCTCCCTAAATATGTTCTTTTGAGACACAGTCAGTCGATCATATATCCCGTCCTATGGCAATTACAAAGTCGGCCAGCCTCGTTTTCGACACATTCTGGAATTTAGTTAAGACATAAAACAGATGCCTGACTTTAAAAGCGGCTCTTTGCAATTCTTACGTCATGAAACCCTATAGTTCAATTCTAGGTAAGGTCACTTTTATTACGGAATTCTAAATGTAGACGTACACTTTTTAATACAGAAGTCGTTATCGTTAATAGCGAACCCAACATGCGGAGAAAACGAAATGGAAACTACTGTTCCCACTGGTTTCGGTGTTCATGCACAGTTGCACACCGAATCGCATCACATCGAGAGAGGCTAATATCCAGATAGCGGGAGTTAGGTTTAACTACAGTCAGGTTACTGAGCTGAGAGTTGATTACCGCCCGAAATTAATGATGGTCCTGCGCGAAATTTTGTATGTTGTCACTGGTAATGTATGTAATGACCGCCGATTTATTCACGAATCAAGTTGTTAAATCACCTTCACGTATGGCTGTATCGCATTTTTGTTTTGCTTTATGGCAAAGTTACTATGACGTAATCATGATGATACGCGGCTTTATGTATAGGTACTAGGTGTATTCATGCGACAAATTCAGCTCTTGCCACTATTTTTGCTTGTAATGATGTTTTCGAAACTACTTCAAAATTATGCGAGTCAGTGACTTCCCTTCTTTGGTAGCGCTATGAAAATAACGTTTCGGTTTTGTCTGTTATTAAACTTGACAGTATTTCCACACTTTAATTTTGTCGAGTTATACAATGGCTATTTTGCGTGCGATTCGGTGAGTAAAGGGTCGTCCTTGCACTGTCAGAGACCAGTCTCGCTCGTTGATCATCTGGTACCGTTTGAGAATATGGAGAAATTTAGACAGTGACAATTTCATCGGGTCTAGATGGGGTGGCAGGTTGTTGTTTCCGTATGGCGTGTTGTATTAATGCAATAATGCTTCACTTATAAAAGGAAAACCAAGTTGCGTCATTACTAGTGGTAGATCAGGGGTGGGCAAACTACGTGAAACGTAATTGCCTTAATTCGGACCACGAGTGTGATGTTAGATTCGCTACATGAGCAAGTTTATTGTTGTAAGTGCTGAACTTGGAAAGCCCGATTCGCAAGTGTGTTAGATAGATTCGTTCTTTGTCTGTGTTGAAGTATTTGTATTTATAATATTTCTATATTGTAGAAGACTATTTAAAGGTAGCGCGGTTATGATGCTGTCAGCATTGTGTGTTCTGGAGTTGAACCAAAAGTACAACCAGCAAATCTATGAACGAATCGCTGCTCAGTGCTCACATACTCAATTTCACATCTAGTTCTAAGAATCGGGAAGCCCGACTTTCATCCCTAATTTTGACAATGAGGACGGCCAGCTTATAAATTCTCGTGTACGTTATCATAAAATTAATGCTTGGTTTGTTTTAAATGTACAAATACGTATATATTATTTCCATGTTCTCGGTCACTATGTAATCAATAATAATATAGAATATTGGATTAGTATCCCAATTTGATATAATGCGGCCCGCGAATGGATTCAAATGTTGAATGCGACCCGCGAGCTCAAAAGTTTGTCCACCCCTAGTTTAGATTTTACAGAAAGCGAGTAATTACATTACAATTTTACCATACTCTACAAAAATTGCGTCAATGATCGTATTGTGGACCGGACCAAAACAGCTGGGGATTGCCAACCCATGCTGTAGGCCAGGGGTCACCGACCTTTTTGAAACCAAGAGCTACTTCTTGGGTGCTGATTAATGCGACGTGCTACCAATTACTCCCGCCGTTTATTCGTGCTCGGTTGGATTTCTTCACTTAGTTAGACATTCAGAGCACTGGCAGGGTCTCGGCACCTTACCAGACTCACACTAGCGTCTCCGGGCTCAGTTGCGTTTCCGCAATGCGCGTCGAAGCGCCGTCGAGACCGGTATATTACCTAGATTCCAGTTAAGCCTCCGCATGGGCGAAGACGAGCGACGGCTCGATCGAAAACTGCGTTCGTGTGTTCCTTAGGGCAGACTGACCCATGTTTAACTGCTCTTCATATGAAACCTTTCTCCACTTCGACTTCCAAAATGTCATTCGAATATTTGCTACTGCGACCGCGGGCGACTCGTTTGGTTCTCCCAAGCTACTGGTCGCTCGCGGGTCCCGCGTTGGTGACCCTTGCTGTAGGCCATATTGTCGGATATTCACTCTCAACTCTTCGATCGAAGTGCGGACTCTGTCACGTCACGATATTGCCGACATCGGGTTACCCACTCGTTATAAATATTAATAAATGTTGATTACACAATAATGAGCGTTTGATGTATCGATGTTGACGAGCGCACGCGCGACCCAACAGATCCGTCGTACGGCGTGCGTGCCAGCTATATTATTTGCTCGTTTGTCGAGTCCGTTATCTCGACTTTTCGTCAATTAACTCTCAATCGTAAACCCATTATCGCTGTCAGCTGGTGGCTATTTGGACGTTGGTTTTCTCTGTTTTTTTTTAGCCGGGACTTGGAATTGTGCAGGTTTAGCGTATTTTTGGAGCGCCTATTGTTGTCTATAGCATTGGGCGTGGCATGGGCGTAACAGTTAGGATGACGTGGCGCAATCCGATTGTGTGCCATAAAGGAGTTGAAACAGTCCGGAGGATGTCGTAGTATCTACTGCATTCGACCACTTCCTCAGTATCGGTATCAGTATCAGTTTATTAATATTTTAATCCTTTCAAAACACCACCAAACTGCAATACAATGAAAAGATAGTGAGGTGTCGAAACGACTTGGAGTAGTCCTTGAGATCTGACACCTACCTGGGCCTAGGCTATGCAAAGAGGAGTATAAAGAGGTTCACGTAATAGTCCATCATCGTGGCACCGATTACATCGCGGATGCCCGCTGAGTTTGCATTGGCATGTCTTGAGTCTGAAGAGAGTGGTGAAATGTCGTCAAGCTAGCCTAACGAGTGAGACGTCAATAATCGAGCCTAATCCCTAACATGCTGAATTCGATGCTTCACCAAGCTGAACGGTTATGATCAGCAGGATTAGTAAATAAATCTCTTCATGGCTTACACGACAGGGTTACCAATACGTGTTTGAGTCTATTTGTCCTATTTTTTCAGGAAATTGAAAATGTCCTTCGAGAATGCCTAAATGTCCTCCTCTTTGGCAATTCGTCGTCCTTTACAGCTTTTACAGCTATGGTATTGGATAGGGTTAACTGAAAATCGGCACAAATGACGCGAAATAGGTAACGCGGACGTTCGAGCGGGTCGTTTGAGAGTCAAATCGAAGTGATGACTTTATTTTAGTCAACACAAGATTTCCAGAGAATATTTCCAAATCAGCTGTTTTCAATGTCGGTAAACTAACTTTTATGATTTGGTAAAATTGTCCTCCTTTCCCGATTCCAAAATAGGGTAACTCTATTACACGATAGCAGTTATGCGACCGACCCAGTATATAGCCTACGTATATACGTTTCATATATATATTCATGTATATATATTTCACTGAATACTTATATTTGACGTCCATGTATTAGTAGACCTGTGTTACGCAATCATGTTAATGACTCTATTGCTGATAGTTGTTGCACATTTTTATTTTTAAGACGTTTAATCAACCCAAAAGTTATTATGTTCTCATCTAATATTGTTGGAATAGAAGTATCATAACTTCAATAAAAAAGTAATATCGTTATGATTACCTCTATGAGTACCAAAATCCGAAACTGATTTATTTATGTATTCATCTTCATGTGTTGCAGTGTTGACTAAAACGACGACGACGCCAAGTACAGGTAAGTCAGATCGCCTTTGCGTAGGAGGATTTTACTTGCAAGGGTCAGCTACTCCCGATCTACAGACTTTTTGGCTTGTTAAAATTATATATTGTTGCATCTCTGATGATGATCGTAACGTCGTCTTATCAAAATGCTTCAAGCCATCGATGTCGTGAATATCGATTTTTTTTTCAATTGGCCATTGCCTGCAATTTTTCTAATTGACGATGGTGACTCTATATTTTGTATTTACGTAACCGAATAAGTGGCGTTGCGCCATAACTTTGTGGGATTTATTTTGTCGCGAACAAAGTCCTCCTGGCTCTACGCCGACGTCCGCATGTTGGATTTAGGTTTCATCATAAAATGCCTCCGTCCTCACGAAGTGGCGGCTTATTGTTGATTCCTGGGATCCAGGATGGATTAATGAAAAGGTGCATATCAGACAGAATCTATAGAAAATACTAAAGAATACCATCTTCAATCGATCTCTATACCATGCTATACTGTTCTCGGTCACATAGTTGCTAATAAACTTTAGTTCCTTAATCTTCCGGCCTGAACCAGGAGTTCTGAATCTGAGGTACGCGAGGGAATCTTCTGAAAAATCTGTGATAATTATCTGCCACATCAATTTTAATCCTTATGTGACAAGTGGAAATGCAGCGTTCAAGGCTCAGATCACGCTTTTACACTGCCGTATAACGTTACTCTCTACAGTAGTGAATTTCTGTTTCTCTACTGTTACAAAAGAAATTGTATATTTTCAGTGTGCAGCTATGGGTCATGGTCAACTTGTTCGTCCGCTTGTTTGGGAACGCAAACGAGGACGGTCACATGTTCTGGTGTAACAACTACGCAATCACAAAATTGCAACACACAACGTAAGCTGACGAGGCCTAATGCAATAAAGGGCGTGAGATACGCGCACGCTGCGTGAGAAGTTACGTGCCAAAATATCTCGAACAAGACCGATCGTTTTCCCGGGTGTATAACTTGGCTCATGGGTTCCTACCTTTACCATTTTGTTTTATTTTAACATGGTGGAAGTAGGCCACATCCCAACCATCCGCAAATATATCCAGAATTAAACGTCAGTCATAATGGCAGTGTTACTGAGTAAATAGGCGCATTCAAAATCCCTGCGGTTGGCCGGTCTTTGATACCTTTTGGCGAACTATGAATTCTTCTTGGCCCGCACTGTTTTACTAACGAGCACTGAAAACAGCCTCCAGTCAGAGACAGGAGATCATACCTCACCACTATATCAAACTAACCAACAAAAAAACGAACCCCAACGATTGTGCGACGCTAAAGAGCAATACCAGAGCATACATTATATTGATAGCAGCAGCTGCATGCAGTGGGCTGGATATTTATCCGTTCCTCAATTTATTACGAAAAATTTGTAGCGATGTGCACCTGATTTTTTGACGATGAATCGGTCAGATTATCAGCAGGCTTGTTACCAAGTCACAAGGATCCGAGTCACAAGTCAATCTCACTTTTATAATTTTGACTCGAGTCAAGTCGAGTCATTTGCAATTGACCACCGAGTCAAGTCCGAGTCCAAGTCAGTGGCTAGAGGGTCGAGTCCGAGTCATGGTATTATGACTCGAGTCCGAGTCCAAGTCATTGTGTTGATTGCTTAGTTTCCTGTTAAAGTCTTGTTAAACCCACTTTTTATAACTCTGTTTGGTGATATCAAATGGTTCGCATTTATAATATACTAATTTTCCTCACTTTTAACAGTTTCTGGTCGCATTTTCAAGCACCAGTACCAATATACGAAATACCGATAGTTTGGTTACTTAACTAATCTTCGAAATTACAATGAAATGTCGGTCTTGTCCGTTTGAGTCTCGAGTCATATGACTTGGTTCGAGTCATGCTCAATGACTCGAGTCCGAGTCGAGTCAATACACAGATTGACTCGAGTCGAGTCGAGTCAGTTCCGTATTTTGAGAAAATGACTCGAGTCAAGTCGAGTCATCAGAAAATCGTCACTCGAGTGGGACTCGAGTCATTACAACCCTGATTATCAGCATGGAATACATGCGTTACGAAGGTGTAATGTCACTTAGGAGCAAATATATCGGATTGAGAATGCAATATAGAGCATCACGCATGAAGTGTATAATCGTAAATCATTGAATAGTAATCCATTCGATCCTAACCAATACAGCGCTATGTTCTCTTAGCGGCGTTGATATTATTTTATTGCATTTTATACAGTTGGATTTCAGGCAAGCGGTTGGTACCGCGCAGCTAACTGCTACGATTACGTGGTCAGCCCCTCGGCCACGTTCACGTATGACGAGGCGGTGGTTGATTGCGAAGAAACAGGGGGACGTTTGGCTTCGGCGGGGATAAGGGACGTTGATATTCGTTTGTAAGTTCAGTTAAAATTCTTATCATGCCGTCTTGGATACGATACGGGAGCGACATAATGATTCAGAAATCAAACCTCTCGAGTTCGGTAATCGAAATCTGATCTGAAAACTCGACACGATTCTACAGCAGTCCACAATTATACGTGTCCTTGGTACACACAAATTGTATTTGTGTATGGCAGGGGCTTCCAGTCTTTTTGGCCAAAAGACCACATGCTTCGGTTTACGAATGATTTCTCTAACCTGCACTTGAGTATACATGACCTTTTTAGTAGGGTTGTCCAAAATTTGGAAAATCTTAAAAATACCCCGTGATTGTGTCTCATTCCATAGATTATTGATAAAAAATAACAATGAGCCCAAAAGAAGCTCACGGGAACGCCGTTAAGATTTCGGCCAAAGCGTTTTAAAGTAGCTGCCCAAGAATGGGCGTGCCACCGACCATGGAACGGCGAGAAGACTAGTAATCAAATAACCACGGCTCCTGATTGGCTAATTGGCTATGCTTCAATGATCATCACAACAACAACTTGCTGATTATGTGCTCAAGGAGTTTGCTACCGGTGGGGATTCTGAAATCGCGTTGTTGGTAGGTTGGCAGATGATGATTTAAGATTAATTCAGGACATGTTAAGGTACGAAATACATGATGAACAATAAACAGCTGCTTCACAAAAACTTCTACAGCATGACTGCTTTATTGGAAGGAAACGGCTGTAGCCTACATGCCGTGTTTTCACCGAGGGAAAGCAAAGGCGCTTATGCAAGCGGTAAACGAATTCCCCGTTTGGAAAGGATCCATCATCAGTCAACACAAATATAAAGCTTATCAATGACACGATACCGTAATTTGTGTGATCTTATTAGGCTCAAGCTTTAGTATATAGGTGACGTTTTGAATGATATTGGAATCGGCTGAATCAGCGGGTTATGCTTGGAACTAATCAGATGCTTACAGTAAATTGAATTCACTTGTTAGTGTTGCTAAAGTCCCTAATGATAACGCACACTCGTACAGGCTATGCCCAATGTGGTATGTCAAAGTCCCCATTGATCCCGCAGAAAATAGGTGTAAAGATAATCACAGACTATACTGCATAGTATCCAGCATAGTTTGGACATGATATCCAGCATTGTGCTTACTTTACACCTCTTTTCTGCAGCATCATTAAGGACTTTGACAACACTTACATGTGAATTCAATTTGCTGTAAGTATAACTCCCAAGCACAACCGGCTGATTCAGTCAATCCCTAGAGCATTCAAAATATCAACTATATACTACAACTTGAGTCCAATAAGCTCACACAAAGTATAGTGTCATGGTCAAGCTTTATATTTGTATTCACTGATGATGGATCCCTTCTGAAACGGGGAATTCGTTCACTACTTGCATAAACGTCTTTGCTTTCCCTCGATGAAAACACGGCATGTAGGCTACAGCCGTTTCCTTCACAGCAAAGCAGTCATGCTGTAGAAGTTTATGTGAAGCAGCTGTTGATTGTTCATCATGTATTTCGTACCTTAACATGTCCTGAATTAATCTTAAATCATCATCTGCCAACCTACCAACAACGCGATTTCAGAATCCCCACCGGTAGCAGACTCCTTGAGCACATAATCAGCAAGTTGTTGCTGTGGTGATCATTGAAGCATAGCCAATTAGCCAATCAGGAGCCGTGGTTATTTGATTACTAGTCTTCTCGCCGTTCTATGGTCGGTGGCACGCCCATTCTTGGGCAGCTACTTTAAAACGCTTTGGCCGAAATCTTAACGGCTTTCCCGTGAGCTTCTTTTGGGCTCATTGTTATTTTTTATCAATAATCTATGGAATGAGACACAATCACGGGGTATTTTTAAGATTTTCCAAATTTTGGACAACCCTTTTAGTAATCAAATTCACGGCGTCATTTTCGAAAAATAATTATCCGCTTAAGCAATATCTTGGTGATTATTTCAACATTTCCCTTACACGGACTCCCTAGAACTAGTTCGCGGACCCCTATGGGGTCCATGCACCCAAGTTTAAGATACCGTGCTTTACACATACAATTCAGAGCTATACTCCGACACACATTCCGTAGCGAAGTGTATAAGTCCGGCATTACGCCACTCACGAGCGAGTTAGAGCCGACTATATATACCTAAGTAGTGGCTTAGGTTTGTGGCGAACTAACGCGAAAACCGGGGGTGGCATGCTGACGTTTCAGGTATAGGCTGTGGTGGTGAGGTGGTGTTTCAGGTATAGGTGCGGTGGCATGCTAAAGGCGGAGACGGACAGGATGCGTAGCGTAAAGCTTGACTGCGTACTGGCAGTGTTACTCGTGCAGCAAAATATCTGCTTGGCATTGGCTCTTCTCGTTTCTTCTTGAAACACTGCATATAAGTAAATAGACAGGGCCACTTCCATCAGAAGAACTGCCAATATTTTACATCTCGTAGACGATGGTGTGGAAGGACCCCACGCACCCAACTCTCGCATATCGATCTATATATCATTGATTTGATATAACAACATATGTGGTGTCGTGATTGTCGACCATCTCATATTGCCCTCATCAAATATACAGAGTTGGCATATACAAATATACATGTTGGCATACTCCACTAAAATTGATGTTCTTTCGAATTCTCTACTAGTTGCTGACGATTACCCCTGACGAGTGTCAGCCGAAAATATTCGGGTTCATTTTAATATGAATATACTATTCAATTGATGTAAATTAGTACTGTTACTTCAAACAACAACACCACTGCCACCGCATCTCTTCTTCCTGCGACTCGCAACATTTAACAAAACATCACCCAGTCAGCCAAAGAAGACCGAAGCACCCGATGAACGACCAGCCGCCAGCGGTCTCGTATAGCGTATAAAGTTAAATACATTTTAACTCGACACGCGCTCGTTCGCTATACGCCAGACACGCGAAAAACGAGATGACGCTTCGTCGTACCCGACATGTCTGCATCGCATCCGCTTCACGCGCACTCCTGTATTCTTTACGCGCAGACCTCTACGCTCTACGCTGTACGTGTCCAGTCTGTCCCTGCTTTATGTCTTCAGGTATAGGTGAGGCGGCATGCTAACGTTTCGGGTATTGGCTGTGGCAGTGAGGTGACCCTTATCCAGATGGTGCGTTGGTATGGTGGTGATCGGTTGTGAACGTGAACTAACACTGTGGTGATAGTGGATAGGACATTTATCAAGTAGGCCTATACAAAACGTTCACACCATTACATGAAGTAACACCCAGATCAATATATACCACCGGTTGAGTCAAAAGTAACATTCGCGGTGAGTATAACAACAGTATCCTTATTCAGATGGTGCGTGACATGCTAACGTTTTCAGGAATAGGTCCGTTCGCGAACTAACATTTCAGGTTTTGGGAGTCTAATCCTTTTGTAACCTGAATATTACTTGACTTGACCAGCTTTCAGTTTCTTTTCGGATTACTCGATCGATCCCCATTCTGGTCTAACCCAAATTCTTTGCGAGGTTAATCCTTCGCGGTATAACCAAAGTTGAATCGAGACATGAATGAGTTAATTTGTCCCCTTGAAATCAAGATAATATTTTTTTAAACTCGTAAACATGGTACTGTCTTATACCCAATAATATGAATAATGTTGATCGCGTGCATGCCGGATTACACTGGTCAACAAAATGAAAAAAAAATTTTAGGCAGAACATCTGAGAGCCGTTTCTGGGGTTTTTGAGGTTGCTGATTACGAATATCACATTAGTTTTGTCAGATTGGCTCTCTGTCAGAAGATATTTATACCCCTAAAAAAGCCCCAAATTACTGTATTTACCCTTAAATATTTCACTTGGTGGGAAGAAAATCGTAGTTTTTTCTAATTTTATACTGCGCATAAATGGCTAATTTGCTATGAAGAACCCTCATGTCATTCTCAGTCATTCTATCAATATTGACATGGCATGATGCGAAATATTTGTTTGTCAAAAAAGCAGTTTGTCAAGCCTAAAAATTGTACTTTTCCAAAACGAAAATTCATCTTCTCCTGTATCAATTGGTCATTCTACCAAGATTAAAGAGGAGTATAAAACTATAAAATTTGTCCTTGAAAGGCTTAACTACAATACTTATATATGTGTCTCATTTCTTTTGACTGGTAAATGGATAATTTTCCACTGAGTCAACGAAGTGGGTATACCTAGTAACCCTATCAAACGAGAAGCTTAAATCTGGTATATTCGAATACCGATGAAAGATTCCAATTTCACATTAGGAGGAGTTCACAGCATGTAATTTCTCCTAAGATGTAGTAAATAAAAGTTTTTAGCTGATCACAAAGCACCCAACTACAAACAGTTGGTCCGAAAATTCGTATCTGCATATCGAAAACTTGGAACAAATATGAGCATAAAAGTTTACTTCCTGTTCAGTCATCTTGATATATTTCCCGATCATCATGTTGATTAGCAAGGGGAGAGGTTCTAACAAGACATCAGAACAACAATAAAAAGATACCAGGGCAGATGAGATGAACCATTGATCATATTATGTCAGACCGTTGCCGGAACCTTTCGAGAAACTGCACTAAATAGCTTACAGGCGAAAATCGTACAAAAAAGCAATTTCAATTTAAAATATATCAATAATATTGCATTCCAACTGATTATTTCAAATTTGCAATAGGTGGGTGACGTAAAACTGATTGAATTAATGCCACGTTATTTGAGTATCTAGGTAAATACTTCTATACATGACTGGAGTTTATTTATGTACATGATATCCGTGAAAGTCTGTAACTATGATAAATCTAATACCCCAAAATATAGTGCTGTTGCTGTATTTTGATTTAATATAGTCTTCTGTGTGTAAAAATAACAAGTAGATTGAATTTCTAAACTTTATAGTACCACTAAGCCGATTTTATATCTAGTCATTACCGCAAAAATAGGAGATTTTGGTCGAAATAGCCCCATGGGTTATCTCCACAACAAGAGCCAATTTGAAAAAACCAAGGTCATATTCGGAATCAGTGCCCTTCAGAACCCCCAAAACCACTCTTACTTTGTCTGCCTAAAAATATGTGTTGACCAGTGTTATTCGCATATTGATTTGAAACAAAGGGTTGAATCCCTACAACTCCATCAGCTGGTTATTTGTTGTCGCAATTCTGTTACTGGAAATGCAATCTCTATTCGTCTCGATATTTCAACTTCTTACAAAGTTCAAAAGAGTCAATCACAAAAAAAATCATCAAGTTTTAAAACCGCTTTGAACTTAGCCGACTATATAGAGATGGTGTGAACCTCTGAAAGGTTCAGGTTCGTGTGAACGCGAACATTTTCGAAAGGTTCTGTGTGAACGCGAACGTTAACCTCATGACGCCACATGACGTCATATTGCTAATTCCAACCCTATATTTTATTGAAATGATGGCCTATATTAAGGAACAAGATACCCAGCGACGACTCGGGTCACATAATGCCACAATGCTAAAGTACATATTGAAGATATAAAACGTCGCTAAATGTATCAACTGGGGCAATAAAATGACATAATAATCCCATAAAATCAATATCTTCCGTTGCTTTGCCAACAATTTCGACGAGGATTTGCAGGGGAATGTAAGCTTACGCCTTAACGGTCTAGGCCAGACCGGACAATGTATTTGGCGTGACTATTATTGCTACGTTGATATTGAGCAGAGTGTAAAACGGGTTTCTATACTTGCTACCGATATTACCCCATTAACAAGTTACACAGCAGTAGCCAACACCCCAATCGCACGGATTTGATTTTTATGATACAGTAAACATATGAAGTCAAGATCGACCACGTACGCCTGCTAGGTTTTTGACATCAGACAACGATATGAATCTCATTGATTGGTTGATAAGCATCATTCGCTGACTACGTAGTGTATTTCGCTCTTGATGTTGTGTGATTGTTGGTCATGGTCAAGCTCACAGCAGAGAGTCACTAAATATTCATAAACGGAAACCTGAATGAGCAAACTTTTGTAACAAAGCAAGTAAAATTTCTAAAATTGTCAAGGTGCGTGCTCGTTTAATGTTGATCTTTTTATGCTGCCAGCGCCATGCATAGAGTGGCCCGCAGTTGAAATGCAATAAATTCCAACCAAAGATGTTATAATGAAACGAAAATTGTAATATGTGAAAAAGGTTCACAGTGCAGAACCTTCTAAGGTTCGTTTGTGAACGTGAACCTCTAAATTTCTGAGGTTCACACACAGAACGCGAACGTGAACCTCACGTGCACACCATCCCTGACTATAGCACTGCAAATTGCAAACTGGATTAAGCGATTCATATTCCAGCCGACTATCGTTTTATTTAACTGTAAAAGTCGTTGTTATCCAATGTTGCAGGATCTGACGATTTACACAAACACCTAGGTCATCACGAAAGCAATTTGAAATAAGTTTGCTACATCCATCCATCTATCTTTTAGTTATATCTGGAATACAGAACATCAAATCGAAATATGGCTAACCAACTCAAAGAGTGTCTGTATGAAAAGTACACAAAATCACGCGAGTACACACATTCATCGCAATCTACTGTCGGATTATCCACGTCTACTGATAAAGAATATTATTGATCTCGCTAGTATTCTTATTTCAACGATCTATCTTTCTTGATTCAACTGTAAAAGGTTTTCATATCCGTAATACTTGAAACAAATCAGTTATTAATTTGATGATAACGCGCACACGCCAGAAATATTACCGATATTTTATGATTTAGTATTCCTGATCAACACATCCGTCAATATCAGAATACAAATCAAACTTTTTGTTTAATAATTGACATTTAAAATTGTAGAATTGGCTTCATTATAGTTTATTACGCCTAACGCTATCATCCCACCCCGCCTATACCCGAGAACGTTATCATGCCACCTCCGGTTTTCACGTTAGTTCACCACCCCACCCCTAAGAACCCCCTGTTAGTACGCCACCTATCTGAACAACTACTTACATAACACAGTTCGACCGAAGATTTCCGGTGCAACTTTCCTTTTCTCGCAGCGACGTGAGTAAGGCGATGCTGTTGGCCAATATCGATCCTGTAATCGTCTACATTGGGGTGGATAGAGCAACCGGGGAATGGGTGTGGTCGGATGGCGTTACGGCAGAGCCAGACGTGTGGACACTCACCGAACCAGGAACTACGACGCCTGATGACCATATCCGAATGGCAATTGGAAATCCGCGAAGCGGCCAAGATATAGATGGCTCCCAAGATTTTCACTATTTGTGCGAAAGGGCCGCTCAGTGATCAGTGATATTCTGAGTCAGGAAACATGAACGTGAAACTATAGAGTGTGACTATATGTGATCATTCCAACCTTCAGGCAGATGAACTTTAAACAGGATATAGGAAGGACATAGCATGCGCAGATAATCAACTGCAAAATAACATTAGCAGAGATGGAACGAACTGAGGCTGTAACCAAGTCAAAATATTCCGAGTCACAAGTCTATCTTAGTTTTACAGTTTTGACTCGAGTCAATATGAGTCATTTTCAATTGACCGACGAGTCAAGTCCGAGTCCAAGTCGGCGTGCAGAGGGTCGAGTCTGAGTCATAGTGTTGTGACTTGAGTCCGAGTAGAAGTCATTTTGTAGACCAGTGGTTCCCAACCTTTTTCCACCCAAGTACCATTTCGAGGTTTTATGCAGTGCTCGCGTACCACCTACATAATACGCGCGCCAAAGGCGGTAAAAAATGTTTCCACCGTGTTGAGCTGCCGAAGGCAGCGAAACAGAAAATAAACCGTCCATTGTAAGGCGTAGTATATGATTTCAGTAGTGGATACATTTGAAATTCTTTTGGTCAAATATATTAAAACGGAATTTGGTTAGGTAAGAATCCCAATGCTTTACGACTAGATCTCTTCCCCATAGACCGTCATTAGTGGTATTGCCCCTACCCACGACGATGACATTACCACCACGACGACGACGGCTTCAAAAAACTCAAAATCAACCCCACCTGAACTAATAACTCCCTTCGGTGGACAAAAAAAAACAGAATCTACTCGCCTACCACCTGGAAGACCTTTGCGTACCACAGGTTAGGAACTACTGGTGTAGACTGTTCAGTTTCGAGGTAATGTCAGAGGTGGTCAAAGTAGTCAAGAAAGCTACTCAAGTAGAAGTAGAAGTAGCGACGAAAAAATTTACTCAAGTACGAGTAGAAGTACTTCTTCAATGAGCAACCTAAAACTTCTTGAAGTAGAAGTAGAATTTACTGACTTTAAAAGTACTCAAGTAAGTAAGTAGTTGTGAAAACGATCGTAATTCGTTCACATGGATAGTAAAAAAGTGCAAATTGAGCTATGCGAAAGATGACGAGCTTGATTCATATTGATGCATACCAGCAGGCAGGTCTCCAATTTTCGATATGCATTCGTCCACATCATGGGATGAAAATGATAGTATTGATATGGAAATGCGATACTAATCCTCTGTTTACTCAAAAAGCACGTTTTAGAAAATATCATGGTACTGCGCACTCCCCCATATTATAAGGCCTGTAGTTTAGTCGAAGAGCAATACGGGGATGTTGTATTGGATACGGTGTAAACACTTTGTGCGATTAGTAAACGTTAAAATGCTATATTGTGTAGCTTTATTTCAGGAAATTGAAGACATTACTACACTTGTTTTTATACTTCAACATGCACGTTATCCAGACAAAAGAACTGATATAAATTAGAAATCAAAATATATGGTACTGGGAATTGAAAGTGAAATATAAATCTAAAAATGGAACATGTATTTATAATGTCTTTAGACCAGAAAGTTTCGAAGGTTGGTATGCTAAAACAGGTCTAAAACGAAAAAAGTCCGAGTCCACTTTTCCAGATGAGGACACGCCATGGACAGCTTGATTACAATAAGTAAATGCTAGATTGCGAAACATTAGTTTCAGGCGTTATGATAAGCCATATACTGTGGTGAAATACTTGATACGGCGAAGGGCGTTAATGCGGTGTGAACGGAGCCACGCCAATCCGCTACTTAAATTATGTTCACCGATACTTTGGTAAAATCATACTAGTAACCCCCACTTCACTGCGCGCGAGGCGCGACGAAAATTCTGGGCTCAACTCAACTTTTATGAAAATTAAATGTCGATACTCCGTGAAAACAGCCCAAATTTCTAAGGCTATCTTCCTGATTGGAGGATTAAACTACTTCTACTTGACAAACTGAAAATAGCGAAAAGTAAGTAAGTAGATCACAAAATATTATGAAGTAGAAGTAGAAGTAGTTAAATTCAGTTCTACTTGAGTAAGTACCAGAAGTGGAGGAAAACTACTTGAGTACTTCGAAAAAGTAGAAGTACTTTGTTACTGACCACCTCTGGGTAATGTCTTGTTAACACACACTTTTCAGAACTCTGCTTGGTGATATCGACCGCGTTGCATTCATAATATACTAATTATCCTCACTTTTATCAGTTTCTGGTCGCATTTCCAAGTACCAGTACTAATAGACCAGTGGTTTTTAATCTTTAGTATAACCCGCGGAACATGCACGCTAATCTGCAAGCATTCGCGGAACCCCAAAATTTCCCAAAACAAATATCTACCACAATATACAACTAACTAGAGACATCTAATAGATTACTGGCGCACAAAGTGAACTATGTGCATCAACAAAGTGTGAGAAGAACGAAACCATTTCAATGTAGTTTTCACAGAAAACGAAAACATTATAATGAATATCATTGAAAATCAGTGTGACACTCCTGCTGTTCCCATGAAGATACCAGCTCAGGAAGTGGTTTGAAAGTGTCATCGCATTGTTCGGTCGAAACTCAACACCGTGATACCAATTGCTTAATTACAAATGACCTTATAAATATTGAAGATTGATTTGGCATTTCGGAAGGTCCGGATTTAGAGTTCGAACCGCAGGCTACCCTTTTTACGCCACTGCACACGACGTGCCACCACAACTGTATCAATGAAACTACAAATCGGGTCCAATTGCCAGCGACCAAGGATGACCAAGACAAGACCAAGACCAGATGTATGAGTTGAATGGGTGTCTGTCTTGACCTCTACGGTGCACCCGAGACTGACAATGGGCATATTGCCTTGATGTGGTATAGCCCAAACACTGCCAAGACCGAGACGCATAGAAAACGGCGTACAGCAGTGGTTCTCAAATTTGAGGCGCGCCCCTCTTCTGGGGGCGTGAAAGCGTCTTACAGGGGCATGGAGCCGCGGTCAACTAATTTTTTTTTCGCACATGGCGCGATTTACCTCAATATCATGTAGTTATTGCTCTGTGTATAGTCCGGAAATCATAATATAGAATTCTCTCATCAAAAGTCATAACCTTTCATGCTATCAAATTATCCGTTGGGATTACTAGCATTCCTGTTGCATTTTGTGATATGACGATAAAGGGGCGCGAAATTTTTCAGTATGATAAAGGGAAGCGTGTCTAAAAAAGTTCGAGAACCACTGGCTTAGGGCTTCCCCACAAGATCAAATCTCTACGAGGAGATGGTCTTCCAGCTAGTAACGCATCTCGTTAGCCCTAAGATCGATTCCTTGGTAGCTGAAAAGCTTTTCTAGGTATCGTACACAGCTCAAAGTTCAGAATAAAATGAAATTGATGATAATGATTTTTTATCGTGTTTGTATTCCTTTAATAAAATATTACTTCTTTTGTGGTCACTATGCACATCGCTTATGTTAGGTAGCACAGCGTTGTACTAGCGTAGAGTTTAAAAACGTGGTTGCTTATTTTATATCGATTTTGAATTCATGCGGCCCGCGGCCGCTACGAAATTGGAAAAGTGGCCCGCGACCCGTTTTGAGTGGGCGACTCCTGCATTATAGCATTCGCCCGAAGGGTGCAACAGATCTACAATTATCGTGATTAACCTTCACGGCCACGAACTTTTTGGCTTACAACACACGGTCCTACAAAATAATGGAGCGTGAAATTGCCCATCATAATGCCAGAGCACCAGAACCCCCTCAAAATCCCCAAGAATGTGAAATTTTCCTTGGTACGTACAGTGACATTGATAGCACAGACAAACATTAAGCTGGTGACAGATAAGTTTGCCTTACTCATTGTTGACTAACACTTAGACAATCGCCGCGCAGTGAACCAATGAGCTATAGACTTCACAACAGTGTTGGAATCAACTCACAATACCTGCGAGTCGAGAATCATATCGAGTCATTGCACATTTTGACTCGAGTCAAGTCGCGTCAATCCATTTTCAAAGATGACTCGAGTCAGTCAAGTCACTCGTTTTTTGGAGGTGTCTCGAGTCAAGTCAAGTCAAGTCACGAGTCAAGTCACGATTCAAGTCAAATTGAATTTTCGAAGTATCAGTGATGATTCGGGCAAGTTTTTGTTGCACTAAAATCGCGAGAAAGTTGCACTTAATTTTAACAAAAGTTGCAGTAAAAAGTTGCATTTATGATTTTTGTTAAATTATTAGGGTATGAGATACTCGAAAGGTTCCATTGTAGAACCTAGCTCCTGCAGAGCCGTCAAATTTGTTACTTTCGCATTTCACGGACGGTCTGGCGATACCGTCAAAAATACATTTTTCCCGGTACACAGCAAAAAGATGACGCACTGCGGAAATAACTTTCCCCCAAAAAGCCAAGCAGCATATAGTGATAATCCACCCCACCCCTCCCCCTAAAACAAGTCCAGTATACCACACCCAAAAACCCCTAGGCCTGCAAACTTGACCCAAGGCATTGCAGAAAAACTCAATCTTGGCGATTTTAACAATATCAATACCCTGAAAAGTTGTCCCATTGAAAATCCAATTTTCGGCGGTCTCGCCTGGGCGTTCGTGAAGTGGGAATTAGGGATGGTGTGAACCTCTGAAAGGTTCAGGTTCGTGTGAACGTGAACCTTTTTGAAAGGTTCTGTGTGAACGCGAACGTGAACCTCATGACGTCACGTGACGTCATATTGCTAATTCCAATCCTGCATTTCAGTGAAGTGATAGCCTATATTATTGTACAATGTACATGATAGCCTACCTAGCGACGACTCGGGCCACATATGACACGATGCTGCAGTACATATTGTCGTCGTTTTAAATGTCGCCAAATGTATCAACTGGGGCAATCAAATGATATAATAATCCCATAAAATCAATATATTCCGTCGCCTTGCCAACAATTTCGACGACGACTTGCAAGGGAATATAAGCTTACGCCTTAACGGTCTAGGCCAGATTGGACAATGTATTCGGCGTCTGAGTATTGCTACGTTGATAATGAGCAGAGTGTAAAACGTGTTTCTATACTTGCTACTATAATATTACCCCATTAACAAGTTAGACAGCAGTAGCTAACACCCCAATCGCACGGATTTGGTTTTTATGATACAATAAACATATGAAGTCAAGATTGACCCCGTACGCCTGCTAGATTTTTTACGTCAGGCAACGATATCAATTTCATTGATTGATTGAATAAGCATCATTCGCTGACTACATGTAGTGTATTTCGCTCTTGATTATGTGTGATTGTGGGTCCATATTACAGCAGAGAGTCACTAAATATTCACAAACGGAAACTGGATATTTCGAGCAAACATTTGTAACAAAGCAAGTCAATTTTTGAGATTGTCAAAGTGCATGCTCGTTTGGTGTTGATTTTTATGCTGCCAGCGCCATGCATAGAGTGGCCCGCAGTTGAAATGCAATTAATTTCATACAAAGGTGTTATAATGAAGTGAAAATTGTAATATATGAAAAAGGTTCACAGTGCAGAACCTACCAAGGTTCGTTTGTGAACGTGAACCTCTAAATTTCTGAGGTTCACACGCAGAACGCGAACGTGAACCTCACGTTCACACCATCCCTAGAAACTATCTCAAATTCAAACGACAGAATCAATAAAGCGATCTACTAACGTATTGTTTGGGCATGTTGGTGCTTGGCAGGGGTAGTTGAACTTTTTGCTTTCATGCCATTCTGTCATAGATAACAGTGAGATGCAGCTGACCCATCATAGCTCTTTGTTATGTATATCCAAGAGAATAGAGCCAAAGTAGAAATGGTTTATAGCATGTTTTTTAAATCACCTATTTACATTTTTACGCAATATTCATAATAGTTGCAGTAAAAATTATCATGGAAAATAGAGAAAAAGTTGCACTATAAAATTCCTCCAAACAGCTTAAACACCATAGTACATAGATTCTGAGTAGCTAGGAAGCTGCCGGAAGCTTTAAAAAAAGTTGCAAAAGTTGCAAAAACTTGCCCTAGTGATATGCAAATTCATTACATTTTGCTAACTGGGTCAAGGACAGATTAATTGCCCATTTATCTTGAATCAAATAAATAACGATTGTAAAATTAAATAATCATGCAAAAAGGTGTTGTATCGCTCACGCACATGAAGAACTGCCAATAAAATGCGTGAGTAACTGTATAGCTACATGCTACAGTCTGTTATTATCAGCCGATATAGAGAATCATATACGAAGCCTCGAGAAATTGAATAAATTGATGTGGCACAATATTGATGTGGCACCTATCTACACATTCGTGAGAATATAAACCCATAAACTATACATTCGTTCGATTTAAATAATACACGAGTGTTGGTAAAGGTGAGCAGTGAGCACTAAGCAATTTAAGCACTGAGCCGTCTAAGAAACAATGATACGTTTCCATTAGAATAATCTATTGCTACCACGACAACGTAAGTTGTGATCGTTTCGTTTGCGGTCAATTTATCTGTGATGTAACAACGGAGGATCAGTGAAACGTACAATCAGTGAATGACTGGTTGCTCTCACTAGTTACGCCGGTGTATCGCGAACAACCCGAACATATACATAAAGATAGAGTGATTTAATCGAAACCGTTTACTTAATGACTTGAAATTGACTCGTGAATTTTGCTTCGAGTCAACCGACGGTGTAGTAGGAATCGTGTAGTTGCGACGGTCAACAGAACATAGCTGTTAGGTATCTTCCATCCGCACCTGACATCCCATTAATTGTGGATATGTATGGTAGCTTCTCATAGTAGCCTGCGACTGCGAGTGCTAATGTGATAAGAAGCAAGTCGCCAACTGTATTGGCTACCGTTTATAGATTACATATTTGTGAATCTGACTCTAAAGAGGCCGGTGCCGCGCCAACCACGATCCTCGCCGCCTGTCATAGCCGAGGACATAAAGAAAATGCATGCATATATGTAGATTTAAAATAAGTAAAATATTGTTTTGATGATAACGCATGTTCACGCGCCATAAACACGACTGAGATTTTGTAAGCTGGTCAATGTGGTCATCCTCAATAACCAATTTGTGAAAAGTCGGTTGGTCCGTTTCTAACAATAGGATGGAGATTCGCTGATTATACTTTTGCTTTATCCTCGAGACAAACAATGTTGCCAGCATCATAACCTTGTTACCTTTCTGAATAGATTTACAGGAATGGTGTAGTCGGAGATCGAGAGTGATCGGAGCTGGAGTCGCAATCGGCTACTAGAGTCACTCATTGAATTAAGTTTACCTGCACTCATTGACATTGCGCATAACGGATATATATTCTATATCAGGTCTAGCATGCGACTCTTTGACTCGTTCCATGCAGATTTTATGCAGTTCTTCAAACCAATTCGTGGTTCCTGTTTTTTCTTCAAATCTCAACTGTGAATATCTTATTACATGCAATATCAGTGTTGAATGTCAGTATTAAACGTCGAGAAGCAGTGTCTCTAACCACTCAGCCGTGATCCAAACGAGAGTATACGCATTTGCAGTAAAGAATGATACCGATCGCCTACCTACCTACATTGATAATTTGGATTGAGAACTTTACCATAACTACTGACCATAAGTTTCGTCAACACCGTTAACAAATCTTAATGCAGGTACTTGGTGCGACCGCGGTCTCATGGTGTTATTTAAAACCCGGCCCGGTTGTCAAGAAGATTGCACACCCCTGCAATTAACCCACCAACAGATGCTCTGAAACCTCCTCTATAAAACAGTAGCAAAGTAACAATTTCAAAAGTTTTGGAAAATGTCTACCGTCGACATATCAAACGATATAAATATATTTGATAAGAGGCCATACGTAAACGATGACCAAATTGTAGAGCACCAAACTGTTTAAAAGTAGCCAACTACTCAAAGTCAAGTTATACGTGAAAGCTAACAAAATTTGTTAAATTTCGACAGCACATGGTAGCCACATCTGGCACTATAATAGCTGACAGCAAATAGCGAAGTTGCAATTCATTCAATAGATACGCAGCAGCCAAATCATACCAGCGCTTTGTAACTGGACTTCGCGTTACAGAAATTTTAATAGAGAAGGCTGGAAACCAATGGTATTCAACGCTGCTGTATTTTGTTGCAGTGAAATACATTAATTCCGACTCGCTTGATCACTGAGCGGCCCTTTCGCACATATAATGCAAATCAGCGTTTCCATTAACATCAATGCCGCTTCGCGTATTTCCGATTGCCATTTGGATGTGGTCTTGCACATTTGTTCCTGGTTGGGTGAGAGTCCATACGTTGGGCTCCACCGTAACGCCGTCCGACCAAACCCATTTCCCACTTGTTCGATCAGCACCAATGTAGAATCTTATAGGTTCGACATTGGCTTGTATCAACGCCTCCATTACGTCGCTGTAAGATACGGAAAGTTAGACGCCAATACTCGGAAGGATTACGGTTACGTAATTACGGACGAACTTCCCAATGCAGCGAGAGGCGCCATTATGCTTTACCAAAACGGTATGCATAGTTCTGAACTCCTGATTATCCAAAATAAATCATTTTGTTACGATTCGCGATGCGTGTAGACCAGTGGTCTTAAACACATGGCCCATTTTGTGCGGTCCGCGACGGCATTCTGAACTTTAAAGTATTCGACAATATTTAATCGCCGCATATCTTTTTTTTATTTGAGAACCTATAATTCGCTTTAAAACTACTACGAAAGTCTAAAACTACTCATCAAACTTCCATAATACATCACTTTCTTCAAAAGTTACCACGCAGTGGAAGATCAACTATTACCTCACATAGCCTGTTTATGATGGTAAAACATGACCAGTTGATGATTCGTGACTGAAAATTGTGATTTGGACTTGGACTCCGACTTAGACTTTTGCAGAATTACTCGAACTCGGACGCAATGGGTGACAAAATAAAAATGACTGGAGTTGAGTCGCGTGAAGCGTTACAATCATATAAGGACATATTGTGACTCGGAACGTCGTGACTTGGTACAACCACGGACGCAATAAACTATCAAACTGTTATGGGGAATAATCAAACGGTCGTAGCTTGCATTGTGTATTTAGATATCGAAGCAGGTTGTTATGGCAACCATTGGCATTATGTTGCTCTCTTGATGTAAAGTTAGATACATCCTGTGTCATCTTGCGTCTCTATATATCCATGATATTATCGTCTATTAAATTTGGCGAGTAAAGCAGTACGCCCATCAGCTGTCACACCATTGGATTCATCGGCGATTGGACATTTCTATTGCCGTGGCACATTAGTTATTATACTCAAGTTGTTATGGATCTGTTCCAATATTCGAAGGTAAATCTAACGCTAATTTAATTTGACATTGATAGTGACATGATCAAGACTAGTTATCAGGAGTGTGCCTGAAACCTAGATTAGGCTGTGCTGCTCCATGCTCTGATATCCGATCAATCTTTGTAAAATTCTAAAATATTCTACCTATAATTGTGGCACGTCAAATGTCGGCTAGCTGTAAAATTATAACGCGACAGCTTCACGACGTCGTGATGCAATTGTACTCTCGCAATGGTGTCTATAACTAAATATTTTGACAAATTACGCCAAGTACAACAACAATTTTATTCAAATATTTAAAAATGTGATTGTTTTCGTGCCAGAATTCACTATAGTAAATCACATTTTAACGATGTGTCTGGAATGCAGGTCTGGAAGTTCCCGTCAAATAAGGCCTATACTTGGAAATACATTGAATACCCCTATTGTTGGTGCTGCGGCTCGCGGTGCCATCAAAAAGTAAGATATTGGCACTCGAGCACATCTGAGTTTGAGACCCCTGGTGTAGACTGTTGATCACAAGATCTCGTTCAAGTAGGCCTATACCAGCTGTAGCTTGACGCATACTTTTAGTAGCGATCTAAAGTGGCTGTACTTTCGAAATTATACAGGGTGCATATTCCCCGCCAACGCAAAATGACTAATGCCACTATACAAGACGGCGCAATCTGCGAAGACATATATCCAGTTTTCGTGATACAGGATCTAATTCACTCAGTCGTTATGGCAATTTCACTCAAAACATGATAGAAAGAGACTATGAAGAAATTCCAAAATCCATAAAGTAAGTCGTTATTCTTAAAAACTGGTAAATTGAGAAAGTAAAAGACATTACTATACTAGGGCAAGTATGCAAAACCTACTCGATTACCCCGAAAACGTGGATATACTTCGTTACTAACTAATAATATGTTTCGGTTACTTTGCACCCAATCGAGTGGTTTGATTTCGAACTCACTGCATTCCCCTCGTTTCATATCGAGCGCGTCATATTCGGAATTATCGAGCTTACAATAGGACGTCTAAGTCCCTTATTCCCGCCGAAGCCAAACGTCCTCCAGTGGCTTCACAAGCATCCTTCCCTTCATCGTAAGTGAAAGTGCCCGAGCCGCTGACCACGTAATCGTAGCAGTTGAATGCCCGGTACCAACCGTTTGAGAGAAATCCAACTGAAGAAAATATCAAATATAATATCAACGCAGGATCTTGACGTTGCAGTGATCCTGATGAAATGGATTAATATTCGAAGACTTCCAAATATGTACTCCGAGCATGATGATATGCATTGCATGTTTGGGCTTTGAATGACATTTCACCGTTTTAACGACAAATACGTCGGCTACATATTCCATGTCGATGTTCCGACCGACTCGCGGGTGAAAAGATGATGTGGTTTAATATAGACGTGGCTAAATTGTAAACAAATACGAACGAATTCGTTGAACAACAAGTTAAATAGACTTCAGCGTGGAGCCGTACCAGCATCAGTATCAGTTTATTTAAAATCAATACACCGCGAGATTGCGATACAATGCAGCGATAAGAGGGTGTCGAAACGCCGTGGACTATAGTCTTTGAAATCATACACCCACCTGGGACGCGCTATGATAGCTTGAGCAGTAAAAGTGTTGGTGCTTTGCGGTTTCCGTAAAATCAATAAAATAAAATGCGGCGAGCCGCTCCATTCAGTCTGTGTTAATTCTGTGTTTCGACATTTTGTTTCGTTTTGCTACTAACTTTAACGCGACATTGTGAACGAGACTGGACATTTGCTAGGATGTGACCGACATGATCCTATTCCTTTCAGACGATTCAGTGGTCCATATTAGGCATACAAAACTGACATTGTCGATGTGGCGTAGCAACGACTTTGCCAGTGCTGTGCTGCACGTTTACAAGGCGAAGCTCCTCCAAAATAATATATGTTTCCCACTTTAAAGTAGGGCCTATATTCCTAAGCTGTGGTTCCTTACCGGATTTCGCCACTACTCCAAGTCTTGCCCGAAGTAGCAACGTCTTCATAATAATGATAAAAGAAATTCGAGTCTCCCATGCGTATTCCGAGATGCAGAACAATACAAATTTTTCATAACTCAAAGTTGAGGAGCGGGTAAATATACAGCTATCAGTTTAATGTGTGCCCTATGATCGTTATGCTTATGGTCGCATGCACAATTATCGAAATCTTTGTTAGTTGGTTGGCTTGATGATTGGTTTGATAGAGGTGAAGTAGCATCTTGTTGTCTCATACTATAGGCTCGTCTGTATGGCCGCGACGGCCTCCGGAAATCAATATTTCGGAAACTATACCTGGTACCAAACGGTATCAAGGACCGACCGACTCGGAATATTTTGGATGTTCCTGTGTACTCAGCAATACTGCAATCGTTACTGGGATATAATTACGAATGTATTGCAGATGGTTGGGTGATAATTCTCTCATATTATAATAAAACAGAATGCTTATTGTTAGGAATCCCTGAGCTAAGTTATACAAGGGAAAAGGTTCGTTCTTATTCGATAAATCTTTCCCCGTAGTTTCATAGGCAACTCTACGTATCTTTGCAGTTACGATGCACGCTGGTGTACCTTACACCATTCGCTACCTAGTCAGCTTACGTTGTGTGTTGCAATTCCGTGATTGCGTTGTTGTTACACCAGAGCAGAGGGCGGACCTGGTTTCCGTTCCTAGACATACGGACGAGCAGGTTGACCATGGCCCATAGCTGCATCCTGAAACTGTAATTTCTCTTTTAATGGTTAGTATTTTGGCTTTTTCAAGATATGCAGGACGAAGGTCGATTAATTAAAGCAGTGGTCCTCACCAGGACCGAAACAGCACTGCGTCAGCCCCCGCCCAAAACGTTGGTCTTGGGCCACCATAGGGTAATAAACCAAACCTACGGGGGCTTCGCTCCCCAGACTCCCCTTTATGCTAGTATGACTACCATGCCGCTACTTATCGGCGATATTTGTTGTACTGTTCAACGAGCCAGCTTATATCGCCTAAACGCGTGAAGTGCGAAAACAATGTACAATTCATCATTGAATCGATCAGTATGATCGGGAGTTGCATATGTATTGCTATCAATTTTTTATCCTCTCTGTGCTCACGTAAACAGATTTACGGGTAGAGCTGACTGAGGTGTCTTGGAAATGTAGGGCCCGTATATATTAATTAAACTAATTCGGGCGGACACGTTGGTATTGTTTGTTTGTTTTGTGGTATTCATGGTGTTTGTCGACTACTATGGTCATTTACACCAAGCCGATATTCTTCATTTTTATGGCGTAACTGCCGAATTAAAGCACGGCCCACTTCTAGGCTTTTTGTAAGACACCGCTTACGCGGATGATGACTTCGTTAGCGGAGGAGATAGCGTTGTGGTGAGCGTCGGCGCCATCCAAGCAGGCAACCTGCGTTCGTTTGCCGTCGTCGGAGGTTATTCTGGGCTCCTCGTCCCCCGTGTCGTTGTTCTTACGGTGACAAAAAGGCCCAGGAAAAAGACCCGATAAGGAAAGAAAAAGAGCAAGAAATAGCTTCTAAAAAGGACCGACGAAAAAAGAATAACATCGAAGAAGACTGTGACATCGGACACTAGGTCGGAGTGGATGCCAGTTAAAGAGAATCTATCTTGGTTGGTCGTTCGGCATCCCCCTATCTGTTCATTATATCGCATTGTGTGTCTGGTATATTGCATTGTACACTGTATATGTGTGTGTGTCTTGGGCAGATGAAAATATAATCTGACGATTGATTGATTGATTGTTTGATACATGATGTTATTTCGTGACCTCCTGTCTGCTATGTCAAAAGATACTGAAATCGTCCAAACGTAATAAACTAAAAGACGCACACGATTTCAAATTGGTATTTCTTCACTGGCAAATAATTTTTCTCTGCGTGATGGCATTAGTCTTGTGGGGTTCAGATTGCCAGGACAGGAACATTCGGCGCCAGCCCTTTAGGAGCCCATGGACAATTAAACCCTTAAATTTGTATATATATTGAAGTCTTGGTGAGTAGTGGCGCAGTAATGGCCGACGTCAAAATTCCCATATCAATAAATCATGCGTATTTGTTTTTTGGGAAAGGCTACCCAATATAATCAAGATATTTGTCAACATTAAATCGCGTAAATTGCATAAATTTTCAAAAAAATACTCTATAATTTATGTTAATTCACGAAATAATTTTGGGCCCCCCTTCGAGCTCGGGGGGTTTGGGGTGCGGCAAATACGGTCCTGGTCCTCAACCGGGGTGACGCGGCACTCTGGTGTGCCGTTAAAAAATGTGATAAATGATTCAGGTCGACATAAAATTAAGAGCATCCTAATTCTTAGTAGCATTCGGGAAGTTAATGACTGAAATCTGGTTCAGGTTATCACCAGTAACGATGCCATCATATCAACGTGTACTCAAAGGTGGTGTGGGCAATGAAAAAAGTCTTCGCTCGCGATTAAAAGACTTTGATTGATTTGTCATTGTCGACCCGTCTGCACCACTGATAGCACGCCAAAGTTGGTATATTGCTCTGCTTCGATATTGACACTATAACAGTGAATTCATGATCTCCACCCTAAGAGGGGTGTCACGATTTTCCACGATACATCGTGATAATATTTCAACGTTGATATCAAAGTCAATGCTTGGAGTAGTAATTTGGTTATAGCAGTAGAGCAGGGGTGGCCAATTTTTTCGGCCAACGGGCCACATGACATTTACGAACTATTGCGCGGGCCACTTGAATGTTGGATGTCCTGTTTTAGTCAATTTGTGTGTGCGTCTCACGAAAGAATTTTTTTAGTGTAGTCTGCTACATTTGAACAACTACAATATCTTTTGACTATATAGCACAGGGGTGGGCAATTATTTTTCTCCGCGGGCCAAATGAGAAACAGAAAATATGTTGACGGGCCGAGTCAAAAACTTTACCTGTCTTCTTCAGCGTCATATTTTATTTCTGCATTGAAATCAGTGAATTACACTGTTAATAAATGCTGCTCAGTGAATGTGTTGGTATTAAGCAATGAGAAAGTGATGGTTAATTACCAAAAATTAATATTTAGTTGCCGTCAAATTTCGAAACAATGTTATAAATGATGCATTTTGAACTCTTTTTAAACCCCCATCCGCGTTTTTCTATAAAGATATCGAAATGTATTTGGGATACTACAAAGCTTACTGTCTTGGTCGCTGCCTTCCGAGCAGTGTGCAGCTTGGGCGAAATTATAATCATTAATTACGTGCCCTAAATTTCTCAGACACCACCATCTCAGCTCTACCCATAAATCTGCCACGTGAGCTGAGATAGGATCAAAATTGAATAGTAATATATGCAATTGCCAATTATATTGACGAATTTCAGTCATGAATTTGAAGTTTTTTTCTGACCCTGGGTTCTGATTCTAGCTACAACCCACTCGAACATGGTGCATAAGCGGACGGCTACGGTGGCAGATCCAGATGTTGGGCAAAGAATTGCGAAATAACGATTGGTTCCGTTACAAGTATGCGGCCGTATGAGAATAAGAAAAGTGAACATAAAATTATGCCATGATAATAATATTTTTCGCCCTTGAACGATGAATATGTGCATGTGCACTGCAGTGCATGCTTATTGCCTACAACTAGGGTTGCATTGAAAAGAAATTGTTGTTTAAAACATTTTGGTTAAACATGTTTTAAACAGTGTTTTCAACAAAGATCTTTAAAAAAATGTGTTTTTTTTAAGTTGTAAAATTATGCCATAATTGTGTAATACTTTCCAAAAAACATATTATATGAGCCTACGGGTAAGTACCACCCGATAAAGCCGACGTATACGATATGGAATGGATGGAATAGTCGGTTCAACAGCTATAGTACGTAGATATTTCGTCAAAGGAGCTTTATTTACCTATATATTCAATTTTCAATGTCAATCCACCATGACGTCACAATTGAATATTCGTGGCGTCATGTTTTTGAATAAAAATAAATAAAAATAAAAACATGTTTTAAATAAGGGCTTTATTTTAAACATAGTTGTTTTAAATTTTTTTTTGTTTTAAATGCAGCTCTACCTACAACCCACTAAATACAGATTTTGCGAGCTGCCGTTTCGAGCAAAATAATAGCTCGTCTCAGATTGATATCAGCATTTTTAATGCTTCGATATGTAGATCGTAATGTTTCATTGACGAGTACAAAAGTTCAAATCGTTGTTGGGAGTCCGTACATATAGGCCTAATCCCCGTCAAGCAAACAACGTTCAAACTGCGTTAAACTAAGCATAACCAAATATCAATACAATAAACGTTACTATTTGAAACTAGGCATAGTCGTGATTATTATCCTACTGCGAGGTAAAGGTGTCTGGAGTGTATTGATAACCTGATATACGGCGTGTCGGTGATTCCAACAATCACACTGCTACATGTACATTAGGGCTCTTCAAAAATGAGCACAACTATAATGAATAACTATAATGAATAACTATAATGAGCACAACTATAATAAATAAACAAAGAATCGGTCACCGTAAATACTATTTTATTCAAATCAAAATTTTTCGACGGCAATAACTCCGCTTCCACTGGTTGGAATTGAGCCAAATATGGTGAGGATCGTTTCTATAGACAGCCTAACACTTTCGTGGGGTGAACAGAAAATTTTCAAATTTTTTATTATTTATTTTTATATAATAAATAGAAACTTTCTTCTCCTGTAGCAAAGCGGTCACTGGCTGGAATTGAACCAAATTTTGTGTGTAGTCTTAAATTAGGTAACCTAACAATTTTATCAAGTAGCCAGTACGATTTGAGAAAAAAAGTCATTTTTGAAGAGCCCTAATGTACATTGCATAATTGTCCATCGAGTATCTATTTACTACGTGTGGATTCATTGCGCAATGAGCAAAGCTAATATTGTGACGTAATAATGAGCAGTTGCATTTGAAAACCCGTCATTCCTGTTATCAATAACCTGGTATAATATCACACTTATCCTTATTGTTCATGAATGTTTAATTTATGTCAAAGTCGTTGTAAAAATTAAAAGTAATCGTTCTTTCACAAAGAAATCGACTAGCACCCTTGAAGCGTGCTGGAATCGATGTGTGGAATAAATTGCCCCCGCGACTGAAAAGTATGAGTTTTCCGTCATTCAAGGCGGAGTTCCTTGACTTACTTCTCAGTAAGTACTAATCGCCATCGGATGTATTCCCCATGTACTATTGCATCAAGGCATCCACTGTGTACTTCGTTGTTGCTTTTCTATTTTCGTTTTTTTTTACACACCACCATAACTAGTAAGCATGAGTGTATGTATCTATCTATTCTATATACTTGTTTCTAATCTCCTAGGTTCCGGCTTGACATGAAGATCGTAAGGATCATATCGCCGGCACCCGTCTATACCGTTATAGAGCCAGTTATACACTATTATTACAGTGTATGTGTTGCTGTTATTACTGTGTGTTTTTTTGTTTTGTTATGAGTATTCTGTTTATTCCGGTTGACGAAGAAATAAATCTCTCTCTCTCTCTCTCTCTCTCTCTCTTCGTGATATTATCGAATATGATTACGATTACTTGGAAATGCTGTAATCATTGTAATCCATTACGATTACCCCATGTCTACTAAGGATATGTACTATCAGAAAGGCAACCTTAAATGAAGTTTCAAATATTGCATTTGAGATGTGAGTAAATTTAGGGTAGATTTTGGTTTTTGAAACATTTACTAGTCCGCGAGGTCATAAAAGTTGAGAACCACAAGTCTGATCAAATGCGTAAAATCACTGACGGATCAACGGAACAAAACCATCAAAGTCATTTTTTGCAGTGTCCACACACGACCTGTGAGTACGCGCAGGTGATATTGAGGCTTGGCCGAAAACGATAACCATTTTCAAGAACCGGTACACTGAGACGAAATATGGCATCATCATCTTCAGGTCGGCGAATTGTAGTCAAGGGTGATTTTGAAAAAAAAAATCAGTAAACAAAGCATGAGTGCCGATGTTTGCAGCGATTTTATAAGACGATGTTAGGACAACTTTGGTGAAGATGCACATCATTATAGTTAGAACAAGTCAAATAATGACAGAGGCCGCTTCTTTAAAGTATAGGTAGTGTAGATTCCATCACACACGCATATACAAAACAAAGGCAGATAAAATCTGGCAACCCAAAAGCAATCTGACTCACCCGTAGTTGGTGGTGACGTAGAAGCCTTAGTCGTAGTCGTAGTCGTTTCTGTCAACACTGCAAAACATGAAAATGAATATACATAAATCAATCAGTTACGGAATTTGGAATTCATGGCGGGGTCCAGATGTGATCGACAATGGTATGGGTATTTATATTCAAACAGCATTTGAAAATTGGTAACTTTTGTATTGATTCACTGTACATCTTGAGAAATGAACATGTGCCACAACTTCCCTCTCAACAAAGACATTTACCTTGGTTAGCCCACATATTCCGATTTGTTCCTACCTGAAGTTGTCGTGATTCGTGAATTTAGAACTGAGTCACGAATATCAAATATATTATCCTACCCGTTTGCCTTCATTAAAATGTCTGTAACAAACTTGATCAGTGGATTCATTCTCTAATCACCGATATTCTATATCTGCTATATTTTGGATTTGAAATAAAATAGTATTTGCGATGGCAAATTCTTTAATTATTTAATATAGATAGATCTTTCCGCCGTAAATACTATGATTAGAAATCCTAAATTTTGAACATCAATAACTTCGATTCTATTGGTTGAAATTGTGCCAAATTTGTTGTGCGTTGTTTGTTTAGACAACCCAACATGGGATAGCCAGCAGAATTTGGAAGAATTTATGCATATATTTTTGTTGAATAAATCCAAAACTTTTTTCTTGTGGTTGGAATTGAGCCAAAATTGTTATACAGCGTTTTTATAGGCAACCTAGCAACTTTACTAAGTAACCAGTAAAATTTGAAAAGAAAAAGTTATTTCTGAACAGCCCTAGTTTACAACCGAAGGGGGGACTTGGAGAACGAGTGGTAGATGGAGTTGTTGATATCGCGAAACATCGCAATTTCATGACTGTAATTCCCAACAGATGTTTAGAATAAGATCAAACATCCTTTCACTGTAATAGATGAGCTTGACGCTGCTCCGCCAGTAAGTCTGTTATTTGAAGAGTTTTGTAATGCATAGATCATGGACAACCGAGAGTCTCTCACGAATCATGCTCAACACTTGCATGAAAAACAACCTTGCTCACAAGCAGGGCTTTGGAGCAACCGTAAATTTAAACTGCTCCAGCTCCGGCTCCGGAGCTTTCTTCTATCATACATTGGCTCCGGCTCCAGCTCCGGAGCCGCATTATTACCATTGCTCCGGCTCCGGCTCTGAAATTTTCGAATGGGCCTGTCTACATCAGAGGTTGCCAACCCGCGGGCCAAATGTGACCCGCGAGAGGGTTTTGCTTGGCCCGCAAGGTAATTTCCTATTATATTATCGAAAATGAATTGCTCAGATTGTGAACAACTTGCCAACCAAAAATTACATGTCTGGCTGCGACACTTGGGATGTTGATGACTGAAATATCAGTTCCGACGCATTGACAGATCCAGGGTCTAATCACATTTTCAGTAAATCGTCGTACATTGCAATAAACTAATTTAGTAGTGAAATCTTTCTTCACGCTTCGCGTGTTTAATTGTCACACGATTTCTTGCTTGGTAGCCTACCCCCTACTGAAAATGAAAAAATGACTAATTTACCCGAATGAGTCTAACTGTATTCGCAATTACGGGAGAAAGTCTTTTCGAGTTTGCGCTCGCATAAAGATCGTCGACGGTGAAATGTATAGGCACAAAATGATTGTCGCATATTATCGGAGACCTTCGATATCGATGTGGCCAGACGCCGAATAGTCGTGTCCTTGCAAACTGAGCCTAGCGGGCGGTATACAGTAGATCCGCAATATACTTAAGTAATAATATTATTGACCTAGTTTATTTATAAACTTTGAAAATTTTACCCGCTTGGCGCGGCTAGTGGACCGCGCACTCGTTCGTCAATTGCATGTGCCCCTTTAGCCGAAAAGGTTGGCCATTCCTGGTCTATATAGATTACTAATCTACCCATAGGTTAGTTATCTATAGTAATCTAGAGTCTGTCAGCCGCCAGTGACATCTGATGTAGCAACGAAGACATAGGTGCCGCCGTGCCGGCTTGTGAATTCATGAATACTTGTCAATAGTTGATAACATGATAGTTGCACTAGAACGCACTTTACTCTATATGCCATTGCTGTGCACAGCATTAAAATTCAGGCCTGCTGTTCAATTATGATACATCAGCAGATGTGGCTGTTGCGTATATAATAGCATCTTATGAAATACGTCGGAGCCGGAGCTACTCCTCAAATAACGGTCTCCAGCTCCGGCTCCGGCTGAATTTTATGTAGAGCTCCGGCTCCAGCTCCGTTGAAAATGCACGGCTTTGGGGCTCCGGCTCCGGGCTCCGGCTCCGGCTCCAAAGCCCTGCTCACAAGTCACAACTGTGAGTGTAAGTGTAGAGGATGAGCAAAAGGCTCTCCACACGTTTTTCGACAGTGATGAATGCGACTTTGCAGTACTATACCTGTCCCATAAGCTATAGATTTCTCATCATTGTACATGAGCAAAACACTTAAGATTCGAAAAACGGTTAAGCAAGTAGCCTTCAGAATAAGCAGATGATACTAGTTCTAATAGAACTAGTCCGAGATCTTCAGTAGGCTATAGTAACGCTCATGACCGCGATTGTAGAGAAACAGATATTCGCTATGGATAATGTAGATGAGGAGAGTAACGGCAATGTAAAAGTACAGCGGTATTATGACTTAATAAACGATGCATTTCATGAGTTGAAACATTCTCGATTGTCAGGTAATTTCGAAAGTCGCTGTTGCAGATAGCCTAATTAATTATCACAGTGCCAGAAAAATGACTTTGCTCGCATAACCTCGAAAATTCTCTTGCATAACCCTGAGGGTACGCTTGCTCTGGTTTGAGAAACCCTGTAATCAATATTGTAATTTCGTACTTGACAATGCATAATATAGCAGGTGAGATCTTCCTCGACTGCGCGTATTTCGTTGACGGAGCGGCCAATAGTAAGGCGGATAAAAATATACAGGCCTTGGTTGATAGTTTGGATACGGCGGTTGTCGTGGAACGGCTTGATAAGTCGGTAGCTGCGGGCGGTCGACAGCTATTAGTTGCTGTAAAATTGTAATGCCAGTTAGATATGAAAGTCAAAATGAGAGCGTGATTATTGATTCGTAATTTCAGAGTAAGCACTGACAATTGCCCTTCTGCGTAGATTTAGCTACATGGCCAAGGCTAACGTTTTCTACGTTTGAAAGTTTAAAACATAAACTTAGTGAGCATCAGTTGAAGCAGGTTCCTAAAGTGATTGTGGACGTGGTATTTTGATAGCGACATGAAGTCAACAGGAATTGTAAATGTAGCTATAAATTTACTTTCGGTTCATACAAAAGTATACGTACTTCGAACCATGGAATGCAGGACATTTAGAAAAAAACGGAAAATATGCAACGCATTTACCTTCGCTGATGGCGTTCGATCATTCGATATCAGATTCCCGGCTGCAGAACCAGCACAATCTATATGGATAATGAGCAGAACAAGTGTTATCACTTGGGCAAGTTTTTGCAACTTTTGCAACTTTTTTTGCAGCTTCTTAAATACTCAAAATATAGTATGATGTTTTAAGCTGTTTGTAGGAATTATATATTGCAATTTGTTGCAACTATTTTCTATTTTGCACACAACTTTTTACTACAACTTTAATCAAGTATTGCGCAAAATCTAAAGGAGTGATTTAAAAAACATACTATAAAACAATTTCTGGTGCGGTTCTTTTCTATTTGATTTGGATAACAAAGAGCTATGTTATGGACCGGTACATTAGCTGTATCTAAATGTCATCTATGACACAACAGTTGGCTTGCAATGTCGGAATCCAACAGCCCCAGCCAAGCACGACAGTGCCCGTACTAAATTAGAAGTGGAATTATCGCTTGGCTTTTGGCCAAGCCCGCACAAACGGAGACAGGTTGTGTCAATTTTGTCGATGTCAAGTTTTTATTGAGATAGCTTAGCTATAGTTAAACTGAAAACTTGCCACAGTTATCACATAAGAAAACGCACCGTCGTGTTGGTAATTGAGGACTCAATTTACACTGTAGTTCCCGGCATGAATTTATATCGGTAGCCACACACTGCGAATGTATAGTCGAAATCGAGCCTTTCGCAGGTATTTCTTGAAGTTCTCAAAATTTGACGCATTGGAAATGATTGACATGTTTTTTACCCCGTCGGTGGATCCGTGCGTATGTCAAGCAAGTGGGCCTACCGTCGAGATACAGGGTTGTAATACATGTACACTATTTGCTGACTTGTATGATTGTTTGTGATTTCTCCAGTGAAACGTCTGTATACGTATACTGTCGCATATGGTATGCTCAATTAAAATTAACGAATTGTTATGCAGTGAATGATGTCGATATCGTTAAGTTGGAGTGGCTTTCGCCAGTGGCTACTCTACAGCTTGTGTCATTCTTTGTTGTCTGCAGGGTGCTGTTCTATTCCACCACGTAAATGCGATTTCATAATGCCAAAGTGCATATTGATGAAGATATTCATAGGTAGAAGCAGGCAATTCGTTGTAGAAACGCAATTGGATCATAACACTAGTCTGCAATTTTAAGTCCGCATCAAAAAGTACTCAACTGTATACCATAAAAATTATGCCATTCCGTAACGTACTTTGGAGAAAGCATCGTAGCCTACAGAACGAAATATTGTGCCGGACCTTACTGTACCAATCCCCTTCCTACGATTTGGAACCCTAATCGGCAGAGCTGAACACCATTGGATAAAGGCCCTCTTGACAGATTTGATTCGAGCTCGAGTGTTCGAGTAATATTCAATATCACATCATATGCATGCATTTGCATGCTAATTTCAAATATGTACCTTCCATTCGATGCCAATGAAATTAATGCACGTTACCTTCGCGAAGTAGATGTTTTCTTATTTGTTAAACAAAACTACAGGATAATGCTAGTTACTAGAGCGATGTTTTTGACATAAAAAGAGTAGGATTTTGACCTAATAAATCAAAATTTGACATTTTTTGACATTAAAAACCTAATTCTGACCTGATTTTGACCTTATGTATTCTATGTAAATTAGGTGTTTCCCAAAATAATGTTGGAATTGCACTACTGATCTTCATTTCTGGTTTGAACTGTCTATCTTCCGAAGTAGTTTGGCCTGAAAAAACTTTTTGACGAAAAAACTGACAAATTTTTACATGTAAAATCTTTATTTTACCGAAATCTGAACCTATGAAGAATTCCAGCAGTAACATCACGCATCATGGTGGAAATAATTAATAATTGTTGTAGTACAACGAAAGATGCTTTCCTACATTCTCGAGTAGAAAGTATCACTCGACTCAAATCATTAAAATCAATACTGGACTCGGAGTCGAGAACGCAATAGGCCTCCCGCGAATAAGGTAAGGGGTGACCAGACATGGGGTGATTACTTTATGAATGTAATCGATTGCGATTACGATTACTTCGGAATCACGCGATTACGATTACGATTACAGCAAAATCAGGAAGTAGTCGATTACGATTACGATTACATTGGAAAAGTAATCATGATTACTCACGATTACATTTGTTTTGCTTCTTAGGACTATAATCTTAAATGATATATTGGAAGACAATACAAGGATTGCGATGAAAAGGCTTAATGAGATATCAACTCTCGTCATACATCATGCGTCATTTGCTTATTACGTCATAATATAGGCCTACCAATTGCCCAACTTTATAGTGGATGATTTATCGCATCCAACGATTTGCATTATTGCAATGGTCTTTACCTGCCGCACCCCAAATTCCTTAATAGGGTGGGGAGCGTGCTCGAAGGGGACTCAAAAGTATTTCGTAAACCAACATAAATTATAGAGTATTTTCGAGAATTTAAATAATTCTTGAAAATGTTCTTCGAGCTTGCGATTCAAATGTCTCTAGTACAGGGGTCACCAACGCGGACCAAATTAGTCGCCCGCGGTCGCTGTAGCAGTGGTGGCTTTTGGGGTGGACGAGGTGGGCGTTCGCCCGGGGCTCCCCTGGTCGAAGGGCCCCCCTACTTGGATTATGCGCTTTTTTCAAGGATAATAACGAATAAACATGAAAATCCGTGTGCCAAGCAAGAACAGGATTCCGTACAGATGTGTCAATCATCATCAAATCTCTGCAGTTGTTAGAAAACTACCATATCTCGATAATCATCACGTCTCTGCATGCGGTAGAATTACTTAGTTTTAATGTAGTCTATCCTTGCACACTAGAAAAAATAGACATGGCCGAATCCAGCACCTGGCCAAACCTTGCCGTGGTGAATGATAGATAATAATAACAGATGCGAAAGGGGGGTCTGGGGGGCGAAGCCCCCCATGAGTTACGGATAGATACTTATAGGGCCCCCCCGGTAAGTCTCGCCCAGCCCCCCCCCCCCCCCCGTTCGTAGGGCCACCACTGCGATGTAGCAAATAACCAAATGAGAGATTTGAAAGTTGAAGCTGGTTTCATATGAGCAGCAGTTGGACATGGGTCGGCCGACCCCAAGGAACATACGAACGCAGTCGCTCGGGGCATTGCTTTTCTTCGCCCACGCGGCGGCTCAACTAGAATCTATAGTTTATATTTCCGAGTCTCGACGCAGAGATTGGCGCTTCGGCGCGCACTGCAGCAATGCAACTGAGCCCGCAGGAGCTGGTGTGAGTCCCGGCGAGTGAGCGTTTTTTGTTCTTGTTAAGGGGCGGAAACCCGACCCAGTGCTCTGATGATTGTCTTACTCTAAGTGAAGAAATCTAACTGAACACGGATAAATGGCGGGAGTAAGTGGTAACCCGTCGGTCGTCGCAATAATCAGTACACACTACACAAGAAGTAGCTTTTTGTTTCCATACGGTTGGTGACCCCTGCTCCAGTAGATAGCTGGGTTTGAAATTCATACCTCTTCCACTCAAGAACAAACATGCATAGGCTATTTTATGGGACAGGCATTTCGGAGCCGGTCATTACCGCGCCACGACCCCACAACACACCAAAAGACATGAAGTTTCGGCCAACACGCAACTCCACGGGATGCGATACTAAAGAAATACCTAGGCCGAAACTGTTATGTTCGTGCATTTACGTTCGGTGTCGTAGAACTATTTCTTTCTATAGGATTAGTAATTTCAGCCAATCATTATTTCCTCGTGTGTCATGCTTGTATTTATACCCTGTGTTCTGTTGTCTCGTGGTCTTTTCATTTAACTGAACTCTGGATCGTGTCGCCTGTACTAAAGTTATTCTGCTGATAATATACTGATTCTGTATTGCAACCTCGTCGCATTGAGTTATTGTTCAAACAAGATCAAGAACATAACAATTGGTGTCAGAAGTGGGATTCGAACCCACGCCTCCATTAATCGCGACATTGAAAATCTCGTGAAGAGTTGCGACGCTTGCCGCAAAGTAATGAAAGCGCCTGATCGTCAGTATCGCGAATGGCCTAAAACGTCTGAAAGCTTTGAACGAATTCACTTGGATTTCTCAGGTCCAATAAACAATAAAATGTTTCTTGTCATCGTCGATGCGCATTCGAAATATCCTTTCGTTAAAGTAATGAATGTCGGTTCTACCACAACCTTGTGTGTGGTCAACGCTTTGAGGGAAGTCTTCTCTATCGAAGGCTTGCCCATAACTATTGTCACGGATGGCGGGCCGCAATTCACATCGAATGAATTCGATGCGTTTTGCTCTAATTTGGCAATTAGCCATATCGTATCACCGTCTTTTCACCCTGCCTCGAACGGGGAAGCGGAGCGTTTCGTCCAGACTTTAAAAGCTGGATTAATAAAAAATTGCGACGGGGGAAAAGATCTCAACTTTGCGCTCCAAACACTTCTCGCCACGTACCGATGTGCACCGCACCCGGGCATAGACTGGAAAACGCCTGCCGAGATTTTACATGGTCGACAGCCGCGCAATTTGTTAAGTTTGTGCTCGCCCTTTGACAAATCGAAACCCGTTACGCCTAGACAATCAGTCACTCATTTCGAGATTGGTTCCTCGGTTTACGCTCGCAGTTACCGAAGCGGACCAAAGTGGGTTGCTGGCGTGGTAACGGAAATACTGGGGCGTGTTGTGTACATCATAAAAACAGATCATGGGTATTGGAGGAGGCACAAAAACCAACTCCAACCACGCTTGATTTCCACTGGTCATGATACAGCCACACAGGAAGTTGCTCAGCCTCAACAGTCCCAAGCTGAGCAACCATTGGTCAGGAATAGGGCACAACGTCCTGCAGCTAGTCCTGCTCGATCGTCGGGCAGACGTTATCCTCTTAGAAATAGGAAACCCACCGATTTCTATAGACCGTAAATGTGGGCAACCCTCTAACTTACAAGGGAAGACTGTTATGTTCGTGCATTTACGTTCGGTGTCGTAGAACTATTTCTTTCTATAGGATTGGTAATTTCAGCCAATCATTATTTCCTCGTGTGTCATGCTTGTATTTATACCCTGTGTTCTGTTGTCTCGTGGTCTTTTCATTTAACTGAACTCTGGATCGTGTCGCCTGTACTAAAGTTATTCTGCTGATAATATACTGATTCTGTATTGCAACCTCGTCGCATTGAGTTATTGTTCAAACAAGATCAAGAACATAACAGAAACTTCAGTTTTGAAAATTGACCAACGGTTGGACAGGGGGACGAATTGCAGTTTTGGCTGAATTGCTGATTCTAGCTACAACCCACGCTAACATCTCAGGCTATATAAGCGGTAAGCTAAGTAACGAACTGTGAAATAACGATTGACGCCTGTTTCAAGTAGTTATATGAGAATAAGATATAGTGAACATAAAAATTCTGCCTTCAACTTTATACATATACTGCGAGCTGCTGTTACGAGAAACGGCTAAGCACGGCTCGTTTATGATATATATCAGCAGCTGTTTATTTGTAATGCTTCGTTGTGGAAACTGCAATCTTTTATTCGACGAGTACAAAATTCCTAATCTTCGTCAGGTGCACGTGCGTACGTAGGCCAAGCAGCAACGGTAAACTGCGTTTAACTAAGCACAACCAAACATCAACACATAAGTTACTATTTGAAACTATTGGCAGAGTGGTGATCATAATATCCTGCTGCGAGGTAGGGATTTCTGTAGTGTATTGATAACCTGATATACACCACGGGAGGTGTTCTTACAATCACACTACAATGTCAATCGCATGTCTATGTTTACTATATGTGGATAGTTCTTACGCAATGACGAGCGGAGCTAATACTTCTGACGTAATAATGAGTCAGTGGCGTTTGAAAACAGACGTTTGTGCTATCGCTAACGTGGTATATTATCTCATTCTTGTTCACGAATATTCAGTTTCTGTCATAGTCCTTGTACAAACAAAAAGTAATCGTTCTTTCACAAAAAATCGATTAGATATGGGAAGTAGTCGATTACGATTACGATTACTTCGGATTTTTTTCGAATGTAATCGATTGCGATTACGATTACTTCAAAATGCTGTAATCGTCGTAATCGATTACGATTACTAATCGCGATTACCCCATATCTGGGGGTGACCATGGTATTCGTCAACTTTATCAAACTTACCTACACCAGACTGTAATCCAATGATCAGTAGCGGTACGAACAGTGAACTGTAACTCTTCATGCTCATTTCCATTCAAATCACGGCAGCCGATCCAATGGTTATTAATTTTCAAAATATAGCGTAAATACTAATACAGATGTTTGCCTCTCTTCCCAAGACCTTTTAACGATGGTTTCTGTGGCGATATAAGGCCATCGGTAGTCATTGCCTAATATCACCTTGCATCGTAAAAAGGATATATAAATGGTTCTAAGGAGATTGTTACCTACAGTTCCTACACTCTACTATTTACCAGGGATGGTGCGAGCGCTGAAAGGTTGCGAACCTTTTTAAACGGTTTTATGTGTACGCGAATGGGGCCCTATGACGTCATATTGCTAATTCTAACCTGCCATCTCATCCGCGTAAGCCAGGGGTCGGGAGCCTTTTTCATTAAAAGGGCCATATTGACCCTAAATTTTCAAGTGTAATTCCCGAAGAGCCATACATCGATTTCAACTATTACGTCACAATCCAAGATACGGGACGTCACTGATGCACGATATGATCTAAGTTAACTATACATGGAGTTCCTCATGTGCGCCATATTTTCTGAGTAAACACTGATGTGATGTTACAACGGACCACTAATCAAACCGGATGCGTAACATTTCAGCATCCGACACAGTGAGAAACGACTGTTGAGCGTGTGACACTTTAGCCTAGCTAAGGGGTTTGGGAACCTTTTCCAAGCTAGCCCTACATATTTTTAACTTTCTTTCCGTTACAGCCATAATAATTATATATTTTAAAACTTGAGGCAATTAAGATGTGCATTTTAAAGCAAAACCAACAATCGCAGACAACAGTAAACGTGCGAATTAACTGCATATTCTTCAGTAACACAGCTTTGCAGGGAATCAGTGCAGCATCAGCGAGAGTAGCCACTATAGCTATACCTTAGTTGCTCTACTGGTAGTGACGCGCTATTCAATTAGTTTCTCCAAGTGGTAAAATTAATTCTGCGGCGGAGACCATCGTTAACCGATATCATTTGGGCAACTTGACCACTCAATTCTCTAATTCTTCGGCGGTAACATAACGTTGCGCTACTATAGCCTACATATAACGGCGTTGCGAGCAAGCTACCGAACAATCGGGATTTTGGATGACTTTGTAAGTCTAATTTGTAATTAGGAATGTCACTTTCAAAGGAGTCCATTTCTCGCGCGATGCCATCTTTGTTTCTTCAACTATGCGAATTTTGCGTCCAGCTCGACGGATGAGACTTGTCTGATGCATATACATGAAAATGTTTTCACCGTTATAGAAAAAAATCCATTATAGCCTATTTGACTGGTAAATGAGCGATTACCAGCCGAAATAAAATTTCAGATTTTGAAAAGGAGGATTCCGAGCCCGTAAAATGCCCTGGATATACCACTTTTTAACCGTACAAAAACGTCTCAACTATACCTCAAGCATAGTTAATCCAGTCGTTTTGAAAATTGACAAAAAGAGTCAGCAAGATTGATAAATAAGACGCGAATTAAGCGGCAAATTAGGAATTGATCAAAGAGCCATATCATCAAAAGAGCCATATGGCTCGCGAGTCATAGGTTCCCGACCCCTGGCGTAAGCGGTGTCTCACAAAAAGCCTAGAAGTGGGCCGTGCAACAAGTCGGCAGTTACGTGATAAAAATAAAGAATATAGGCCTGGTGTAAACGACCATACTAGTCGGTAAACACCATAAATACCACAAACAAACAAATGGGTTGCATTATAACATGATCTGAGCTCATTAGATGTGCTAAGCATGGTTACCATAGAAAGCTATATTGGCTGTATCTGGCAGGCTCTGTCGAAAGTGACGATCCCGTTACATAAGGTATGGCTTCATCCGGGGGATGAGGATGACTGCACTCGATCGCTGCTAATTCTAAGCTCGCATTGTTACTTCGAAGGAAACATAAACACATAGTTTATATGCCCAAGTTGAGAAGCTGCCTTTGATAAGCTGCCGAAAATATATTAGAGCGACTGTGTCGATTCCTAAAATATAAGAATTACTCTGAAATATAGCGACCAGCGACCGCGCACCCAAATAGGTAGCCTCAATTTCATGCCTCATCTGCGGGTCTTTAAATTATATATTACAACCCTGTTGCAGATTTGATTTGATTTTCAAGTTGCACTCATTTCGAGAGATGATTGTTTTTTCATCTTTCGTTCGTCTCCTGGCACTCTATCGTAGATCATTTGCTTGCCCGGTGAGCTCTATACCTTTCTGTTTCAGAATCTAGGTGTGCTACGAAGTGCCATGGCAGCACCTGACACTGTAGAATGCAAAATCAGAAGCGGTATTACCCCGAGGTCAAATCAAAACGTCGAGCGAAGGCTGGCGACTTCGACTACGGTTCCGGGTTATTTGGAGTCCGCTGAACCCTAAAACGGCCGTCTCGTTTACTAATTGACTCGAATTTTTTTTGATGTTCCTCTGTTTTGCTGCATTATCGCATCTTAAAGACATGGTCATTTCAAACTGAGTTGATCTGTAGGTATATTCATGGGTTAAAGTAGGAATGGTGTGAACGTGAGGTTCGCGTTCGCTCTCGGTGCGTGAACGTCAGAAATTTGGAGGTTTTCTTTCGCAAACGAACCTTATTTGAACCATTTTCATTTATTACAAATTTTCACGTTTCATTTCTAACAAAAATGAACCTTATTTGAACCTTTTTTTCATTAATTAAAAATTTTCACGTTTCTTTAATTACAAATTTTCACGTCATTACAACATCTTTAGTTGAATTTTTCCATTCCAACTTCGGACCACTCTATGCATGGCGCTTGCAGGAAAAGAAACTAAACGATGTATACCTTGCCATTTTCAAACATTTTATTTGCTTTGTTAGAAATAGTTGCTCGAAATATTCAACTCTCCGTTTGTGGATATTTAGTGACGTCTGCTGTGACCTTGGCAATCGCACAATATCAAGAACGAAATAGATTACATGTAGCTCGTCAACGAGTTGATCTTACTCAACCAATCTATTATTGACATCAACGGAATTGATATAAAGAATGCATCGTTTTCTGATGTAAAATGTCCAGCAGGGATATATCTTGGTTTAATCTGTTTATAGTATCATAAAAACCGAATCCGCGCAATTGGGGTCTTGGATACTACATACTTTGTTTTGTGGTGATATCTGCAGCAAATATAGAAACCGGATTTTCACTATGATCAATGCTAATGTAGCAATAGTCTGACACCTTAAGAATGCATATTGTTCGGTTGAACCTAGCGTGGCCGTTAGGGCCTAAGCTTATATTCCCTTATGAGTAGTCGTCGAAATCGCTGGCAAAGCGACAGAATATATTGATTTTATGGGATTATTATAGCATTTGATTGTTCCAGATACATTTGGTGATGCTTAAAAAGTCAGCTTGTACTTCAGCATTGTGGCCTGAGTCGTCGCTAGGTATCGTGTACCTGTACAATAAGATAGTACTTTACGGAAATGTGTGCTTGGAATTACCAATATGACGTCACGTGATATCTGGGGCTCGTGTTCACGTTCACGTTCATAAAGAACCTTTCAAAAAGGTTCGCGTTTACACGAACCAAAACCTATCAGGGATTCGCACCACACCAACGTTGAAGTATTGGTGCTTTGACCTAACGGATTTTGAAACTTTCATGACGATCACTTATTGAGATAATTATATAATTATTCATCAACCCTAACACGCCCTGATAACGCTACGTTACGAAATATTACGAACATTTGAGCCCGCTGCGATATCGAGCCCTCCGAGTGGAGGCGTGGTTCTAATCCCACTTCTGACACCAATTGTTATGTTCTTGATCTTGCTTGAACAATAACTCATACGACGAGGTTGCAATCTGAAATCAGTATATTATCAGCAGAATAACTTTAATACAGGCGACACGATCCAGAGTGCATTTAAACGAAAAGATCGGTAAATGACAAAACACAGGGTATAAATACAACGCAAGGCACACGAGGAAATAATGATTGGCGCTAATTACTAGTCCTATACAAAATAGAGTAAAACGATACCAACGTAAATACACGAACATAACAAAAGGAATGTGCTTCAGAGATTCGTGTCTGCCGCATTGCCCCGCGTACAGCTCAAGGGATTTTTCTGTATGCCTTGCGGCGAAACAACATGCCGCCGAAAGATTTTTTCCGGTGCTGCATTAAAATATCGAAAACACGAATTATGTTCTAAATCATAATATCCCTCGACAGTTTCCTATCACCGACGTCGTCAATACTGCTAATGACCGATATCAAATGCGGCATGAAACAGTAACCAAATACTTTTCCAAGACGAAAAAAGACATGGCGCTGCTTCGTACCGGCACCGTTGTCACGGTGGTTTATCAGAATCTATTTTACATCACACTTGACTACCTCACAGCGCAAGGCAAAGCGTGTTCAGAGATGGTCGGACTCACAATTTTCTGAATCCGAAACCATCAATCTGAGGCTGGCAATTCGGAAATTCACAGTCCAAAAAATCTGGCTGCTGAATTTCCAATTCAGAGTCCTAAACAGTCCTGCTAAAAGCAAGCCAATTTGTCATCTTTCAGTGAGAAAATCCTGTTAAAATCCGACTTTCAAAGCAAATTCAAAATCCGTTTCCAGTCCGACTAAGGAGCTTCTTGGAGGTACAGAACTTCAATATACAATTAAATAGTATATTCATATTGAAATGAACCCGAATATTTTCGGCTGACACTCGTCAGGGGTAATCGTCAGCAACTAGTAGAGAATTGGAAAGAACATCGTATATCAACAATCGTATCACAAAATATGACGTCACCAGCATGAAATTTCGAATGAGAGAGCGTTCAATGTACTATTTTTAGGTGGTACACGAACTCCTTTTGTTGACAGAGTTTTGGTTGGTGTATTTTGATAAAAGTTGATTCCAAGGCACACAAATGGAATTGTGAACGGCCTCGCGTCCGACTAAGGTAAAATCCATGAAATCCTACTTCATACTTTGGCTCCTGTGCCGGACCGTGGCCACCTCTGATTACAGAATCTGCCGTATGGTAAACAGGATGTCTCGCCGCTCTTGGTTTTACCAGGCATTAATGTGATCTCTCATTTAAAGGAGTGCTACCCATGCAGCCGCGGTATAGGTCGCCGATCTATTTCTGGTGGGTCGCAAAATTTTCTAAATTCAGCAGTTTTCTATTCAATTTACCAAATCTGCCAAACACCTAATCTTCTCGTGATTAGACTGGCAGACACCCGTTCTCCTCCTCTAAACTATCTTTTGCACCCATAAGTGCTGTAAGTCACGTTCCCGTGCTCACAATAATTCATGAGCCAGCTTTTCGTGACAGTCACTTTGATTGGAGCGCGAAGTTGGACAGTGTGTTTTTGCTTATGCCTTAAAATTGGAATTCATTTCTTTCTTCACAGGATTTGCGAAAGTCGATTGGAAATTGCAATCGAGCCCGATTATAATCAGCAAACAATTGACTTAAAGGATGAATTACTGCTTAAATACTCGCTTTCTCTCATTCGTTATCATCCATCACGAGGATATTCTTGGTCTGCTTAATACATTCGATTTCTCGAATTTTCACGCAAGTTAATTTATGGCCGTCTAGTTGAACTTGTTACTAGGGATGGTGTGAACGTGAGGTTCACGTTCGTGTTCTGTGTGTGAACCTCGGAAATTTAGAGGTTCGCGTTCACAACAGAACCTTGGTAGGTTCTGCACTGTGAACCTTTTTGGTAAATTGTAAATTGCACTTAATTATAAGATCTTTGGTTCAAGTTTATTGCATTTCAACTGCGGGTCACTCTATGCATGGCGCTGGCAGCATAAAAAATCAACACTAAACGAGCATGCACCATGACAACCTTAAAAGTTTTACTTGCATTTTTGTTACCAAAAATTTCTCGAAATATCCAGCTTTCCGTTTGCGAATATTTAGTGACTCTCTGCTGAGAGCTTGACCCGCAATCACACAACATCACGAGCGATATACGCAGTCAGCGAATGGAGCTTATTCAACCAATCAATGACATTGATATCGTTTTCTGACGTGAAAAATCGAGTGGGCGTATGGGGTCAATCTCGACTTCATATCTTTACTGTATCATTATAACCTAATCCGTGCGATTAAGGTGCTGGCTACTGCTATATAACTTGTTGTTTATGGTATCGGTAGCGAGTATAGAAACCCGTTTTACACTCTGCTCAATATCAATGTAGCAATACTCAGATTCCGAACACATTGTCCGGTCTGGCTAAGACCATTAAGGCGTAAGCTTATATTTCCTGGTAAGTCCTCGTCGAAATTGTTGGCAAAACGACGGAATGTATTGATTTTATGAGATTATTATATCCTTTGATAACCGCGGTTGATACATTTAGCGACGTTTAAAACGCCAATATGTACTTCAGCAATGCCACATTATGTGGCCCGAGTATCTTGCACAATGATATAGGCTATCACTTCATTGAAAGATAGGGTTGGAATTAGCAATATGACGTCACGAGGTTCACGTTCGTGTTCACACAGAACCTTTCAAAAAGGTTCGCGTTCACACGAACCCGAACCTTTCAGAGGTTCACACCATCCCTACGTTACTCAAACGACTCATTGTACGTCGAATTACGTTATCATTCGTTCGGTAATATCTCATGGTAGGTCGCATAATAAAAGTTGCATTAAAAGTGGGTCGTGAGTGAATTGAAAAAGGTTGGGAAGCACTAAATCTAAAGTATTGCTAGCGTATTTTAACGATATGTGTGTAAGACCTCCTAATATAGTCGATGTAAATAGATGCACAAAAGTTTTTTGACGACTTTATTTCTGCGTCCTCACGGCGGCCACTTCGGACAAGAAGGAAGCATGCAATGTCATGTGTCCACCAAGTGTCCATCTCACTTAGTCGGTGCTAAACACTTGGCGACCCTAGAAATAACACTAACATCACAATAGCAACTAACAATCATTACACATACGTCATACACCCTAATGGGTGGGCTGTCCGCTGTCACATATGTTATAAGCTAGATTGATTGATCTTCACCTTCAATAAACGCAACGGGAGATTTACTGTGTCTGGACTACAGCAGTCAGTTAGAAATACTCGACAGCAGTCATTACTCTAACGGAGTGTCCGGACAATATCGAGGAAACCATTACCAAGAATGGACAACACCGAGAATGGACAACACAGAGAATGGACATTACCGAGAATGGACACCACCTAAAAGGGACATTACCGAGAATGTAATGTATGCAATTCAGGCATGCTTTGCATATGTACAGGTCGTGTGTATTGTACATTGCATATAGGTGCGCGCAGCGTAGCACATAATGGATTTTTCGCAAAAACCGGTATAGGTCTGCGTAGATTTTGACGGTGTTGCATACCGAGATGAGCGACTAGCTTTCGAATTGTATATCTTGATGATGTGATCTAACGCTGTAGCAAGTTACAAGATTACCACAAACTGCTTAGGGTAATAATTTCCTCATCAAAGTCGAGTATCTATAAGTGTGATACGACATCTCACCTACTGCAAACTGTTGCGATTGACCAAAATTGCTAGAATTGGTCAAGCGTGACCTAACAATGGGAAAACGGGAATTCATCAAGTGCCGAACTCGCCGGGTGACGGGTTCACAAATTGTCGTAAATCACTAATTCACGCTCACATACCATGAAACTTCCATTTTCCAATATAACAATACAATAGTCAACATTCAATATTGCGAACTTTGCAACATCCCTGATTTTATCGCAATTAGATCTTTTGGTATGTCATCGCTTTGTATATTACTTTCACATAATCTACTGTACTAAATACTGTAAACCAGGGGTGGGCAAACTTTTGAGCTCGCGGGCCGCATTCACCATCTGAATTCATTCGCTGGCCGCACCATTATAATTATTATAGTCCAAAAAGCAATATTGGTATTTGATCGTATAGTGAGGACAAGGAGATAATATATATATGGTTATTTAAAACAAGCCACACATTACTTTGATGATATCGTACACGAGTCAGGAACGGTGGCGAGATTTCATAGGCTGGTCGACCTCATAATCGATTTGTCAAAACTATAGAGATGAAAGTCGGCTGTCCTGATCTTAGAACAGGATTTAAATTTAAATCTGTGAGCAGCGATATGTTCATAGATTTACTAATTCCACTTTTGGTTCAGTTCCAGGACACACCATGCTGACAGCATCATAACCATGTTAGCTTCAAACACGCTTCTACTATGTGTAGACAAAATATAAATACCCTAATTCTTCGCAAACGGTGAAAGAATAACAATATGATACCTGCGAATCGTTTTTAATAAGAACATCACTGAAATAATTCAAACGGAGTGGCCAATCTGAAATCACACTCGTGATCCGAAATATGTCAATCTCGTTTAGGATTTCTGTGATGTTTAGCAGTTGAAGCCTTTCAAACTGCGTGGGCCTTGAAATCGGGTTGTCGCGCCAGAAATTAAACATAAAAATAATATAGGAAGTGTTTACCTTAGAACAGTGGTTCTCAAACTTTTTAAGATACGCCCCCAATATCATGGTGAAAGATTTCGTGCCCCCTTATCTCCATATCACAAAACGCAACCAGGATGATAGCAAACCTAACGGATAATTTAATGGCATGGAAGGTTGCGAATGTCGATGAGAGGTTTTTACATTAAAAAATTCAGACTAAATACAAAGCAACAATTATGAATTGGTTAAAAATCGTGCGGAATGCGAAGAAATTTTAAGTTGAGCTCAGCTTCGCGCCCCCTTCAGATACCTTCACGCCCCCCAGTTTGAGAACCACTGCCTTAGAATTATCATGTTGAAATATAGTAAGAAAGAGTTTAATCCAGTCCCTGCATTAATTCGATTTAGACTCTCGTGGGCCGCACAGAACGGTGTTGCGGGCCGTAGTTTGCCCACCCCTGCTGTAAACAGTCCTCTGCGCGAGGAATGGATAAAAACATAGGCAGTAAAGAATAATAGCAAACACAGTGGACATCGTGTCCCGACCAGGGAAATGAAAGACGCCAATTTCTCTAATTTTACACTTGAGCATGCTGAAGTAATCTACGTTCACTAGTTACAATGAATATGTGACGTAACATCCAAACGTAACAGTGCCGGTACGAACCACGAAGTAGCCCCATTACCGTTTTCGTCGTGCACACTGAACGAACATTGGATAACGTGATCCAAACCTTCTTGAGTATGAAGAAGTATCTCATTACTGTTGCAGACCGCATTTGATCGCGAGGTAGTGGATAGCAAATTGCCGTGGTGAAACTAGACCTTAGAACATTATTCACGTAACCAATATTTTAATGAAGCACCGGAATCGCGCTACCCTTCCTATAACGCAGGCTGTTTCGGCCCGAGGCTGTGTACACAAAAGCCACCAGATCTGTATGAGATGTGGAGCGGTAGACATGAAGGCCATTTCCAAAACCTTTTCGGCGCTTGGTACATTCCTTCGGGATCTCGTGATCCTTTCAATCACAGACTGATTTGGCCTCAGGCTGTGGAGTTGTTATTTTGGAATTCATGGTGTTTCAATAATTGGTTTGGTCATTTTACATCAGGACGATATCCTTCATTTCGATTCCCGGTCTACCGACTTTGTACCACGACCCATTTTTATTCAAGGCGTTTGTAAACCACCGCTTATGTGGATCGTGGGGCGAGGAGGAGCCTAGATATGGGACCATTAATTGAGTACAAATTCCGGAGTAACTCTTATTCGCAGTCCGATCGAAACCCAGGGGTTCGCAAAGTCAATTTCAGGTAGACTTGCACCAACTATCAATAAAGTCACCCGGCGGTCAACTAAGCAGACATACCGGTTTCTGTGTAGTTCTAGTTGCGGATTTTGAAGAGCGACTAGTTCTAGCTCTACTTACGGATTTAGAAAAGGGAGTAGATCTATTTCTAGTTCTATAGTTTCACATTTGAAAAAATCAGTTGCCGAACTACTAGAAAACGCCAGTCGTTGTTTAGCGTTAATCGTGATACTGTTGGACGTGTTCTGTTCTGTGATGCTCTTGCTAGCTCACGATTATCAATGCTAACAGTGGCGTAACCAGGGGGCAACACCCATGTCAAACGACGCCACGTGTTTTCCAGTTGCTCAGCAACTATTTTTGTTTCTACAGAACTAGAAATAAAACTACTTAAAAGACATATAGTTGGCCGTCAACCAGCTGGATTAGTAGTTTGTGCAATCCTGGTAGTGCGGCAGATTTATTTTTTCTCTGCATCAGCGAAATTTAGGGATGCGCCGAAGATTGCAGATTAGCGTACGCACTCGCCAGGTTAATAAAAGTGGAATCTTTGTCGAGCACGGCATTGGTTGTATTCATAAATGCAGGAGTCGCGGCTACAGCCATGTGCATTTTCCGGATTCCACAATGAATCAGCTCATATGTGCAAACAACTATGCTTAGCGACCGCATCTATATTTTTAAGGGGTCGTTACCAGCGATTGACGGCCGAGGTTTCGCTGATTCGCGACATGAAGTCTGCGGTCGGTGACGATATCAACTCACGACTGAGCGACTAATAATTGTATTATGTCGTTGATTAATTGACTCAATACATGACTTCGTTACGAATGTTTCCAGTTTCAATATACTTCAAATCGAGAACAACTTCATGTAGCATGACAAAGCATGGATCATTCGAACTCAAAATGGTAATAACTAGGGCCATTTAAAGTCATTAAAGTCATATTTTTTTCTATGCATCAGTAAGTCGTGAAATCAATTTTAACGCGAAAACCACGTCCCTATGGGGTATATTAAGAAAGTTATAAAGTCATATAAAGTCACACTTTCCTGGTTAGGTCATATTTGAGTTATAAAGTCATATTGTTGTATACTTTAAATAAAAAGTGCCAATTTAGGCGGTGAAGTAGGGCAATTTCTGATTGAACGAAGGCAAAGCTGTAAGGTTAGCCTACATCACATTACAATCACAGACCTATGAGGTCACACATTGCATTATGAGGTCACACATTGCATTATGAGGTCACACATTGCATTGTGTTGCTACGCAATCTGTTTTACTTCTGTGCACTGAAGTAGGACGTCATTTGAAGTTCAGTCAGTGGGTAGGCAGGCTAAAAAGCTCTATCTTGATCTAGTTATATACAAATACATTTGGATTTGAATAAAATAGTATTTACGATGGGCACCACGATAATAAATAATTGAAGAATTGGTCACCGAAATATGCCTCCACTACAACAATATTTCAAACTTGATACAATGGAAAGTTGTACGTACACCATCAGAGATAGGCAAATGCTGATCTATATGCCCTTGATTTCAGAAAAGATCCGCTTGAGCTCAAAAATTACATTAAGAAGCGAGTGGACCAAAACGATGTGAAACAAATTATGGAGCTACAAAGGCAAGATATTTCACCAGCGCTGTATGCAAAACTGCAGAAGTGTCAACCCACATCAGCGTCTGTGGAGCGCTCATTTTCCTTACTAAAGTCATTTTACGTCCAAATTGTCACTTTAAAGACTCCAACATTCCACACAACATGAAACTGTACTACAACAGTGGTTTAAAATAAAAATGGATGCGTATTACTGCTATGTTGTGTATGTTTTACTCGTCAGTTCCATGAGTGACGTTGGTTACATGTAAAAATACACTATTTTCACATAAAGTCATATAAAGTCATATTTTCCATAAAATAAAGTCATATAATTGATTTTTTAAGGTCATATAAAAATGGCCCTAGTAATAACTTTAAAATGGGATATCGCAGGGGGCTCCTATCTCTGCAGTTCTTCTTAACGTAACTTTATCTGCGTGCTTATGATTTGCCTTTGGTCGGTGAATATTCACCTCAATTCATTAAAGAGAAGGCTGTTTTCGGATTCAGCAATCTCAAAATACTCCACAGCCGTAGCGAAAGTGCCAACTTTCGCAAAACGACTTGGGTAAAGATTCAACTGAATTTACTGTTGTATGATATCCTGTCCAGTAGCTTCGGTTGCAATTCAGCTCACTTCCAGGCAACGGCGAATGAAAAACACGGATCAGTTAATAAAATCCACTTGGACTTATGCAACACACTGACGACGACTCATGTAATTGGAATCTAGACTTCCTGACTTTACCGCAGGGTGATTTTGTCGACTAATATATCACGTGCTGCCATGGCACTTCCTAGCACAGTTAAATATTGAAACAGAAACATGTTTATCACCGCGCAAGTATAAGGGCCTATTCTAATCATATTAACAACAGAGCAACCGTTCTAGCGCCACAGGACAAAAATAGATAATGTGTTAATATTAGTAACAGGTTTCCCGAGACTCCCAAACGGGGCATCACATTGAGGCTAGCGTTGTGTGTTCACTAAAGTTCAGAGTCGTTCGCATATATTTTGGATCGAGGCGAGCGTTCCGAGTCTATTTTTCGGTAGATTATAATCACCCTAGAGCAGTCCAACCGGCACCCAGAGTGCCACGACAGCGTGGTTGAGAGACACTGCTCCATGTAGCCCAGGAAAAGCTATCCAACGTGATCGTCGGTTCACAGAATCGGCCAAATCTTATTCGGTTCTCAACCGCTGGTCCGAGTCAAGTTTCCTGCCTAAATGCGAGAAGTTGGGTGCCTGTACATTAGTTAGAGAAATGCAAAACTAATTTTCAAATTGTTATATGAATTTGGACTATGCTTTTGCATGGTGTCATAAAATAGATTTCATGGTCTACTTTAGAATTGTAGTATGTCATATTTCTGCAAGTGTTGTATGAAACTGTTTCGAAGTATAAATAGCCTGCAACTCGTTCAAGACCAGTTATATGTGAAAGCTAAGAATAAATACGACATAGCGACAACACGATATAACGACATTTTGCTAGCAAACAGCAATGTCGCATTTGTCACAGAATGGAAATGAGCTATTTGTTACATCTTGTAACATATCACGTATATATTAAGTATATTAAGCTTGAGTTGAGACTAGTATTCAAGTAACACATAAGAAAGATGACGTCATAATAGTAACAACTACTAAATGGTACCGGCGACTATTAGCGAAATAATCGCAGTTACACGTCATGCGAAACAATTACGTACTTCCAGTCAGGGCTGTGTAGTCGAAGTCGGAGTCGGAGTTTGACAATTTTTGCTTAATGGAGTCGGAAAACTGTAGTGGCTGGAGTCAGAGTCGTGAAAAAAATACTGACTGGAGTCGGATTTTGTGAAAATGACCCTTACTCCGACTCCGACTCCGACTCCAACTTCTTTATTATAAGAATAATTGCTTTCAAAGCTATCTTTAATTTACTAATAATAACTAGAATATGATTTTTATACACCATCAATCACTGTTATCATTAACGATATTGATAAAATTGGACATTATTTGCAAATTGCAATTCAGTTGCATAGAGGAAGAAAATCGCCATGTGCATCTTCGCGATGCAGTCACAAATTGATGCAACTTTTGGAATTGTACCATGATACTGTGACACAGTAAATACATCGTCTGGTTTTGTAAAATTGTAAAATTGATGTAAATATAACCGAACGCTACTTCCCACTTGACAAAATTAAAAATATTTCTGGTGTAGCTTGGCTGCTTGCATCGAACAAATGATTAGGAAAGACTTCAAGTCCTAGTCCTGGACTACTTGAGTAACTGCATGTAGACTGGACATTGATATTTGACTACATCCTAAATTCCGTTTCTGGGCAATGTTTATCAGTAGTGAGAGTGTGAGTGCTTATAATCAGTACAGTGTGTAATGAGAAAATTAGTAAGTTACATCTCTGTATTAGTTGCTGACTCATACGCAAGAGCTACACTTCGATTGTTTTATCTATATTTTAATTATACAGGACTGGATATATGTCATGTTTGCATGATTCATACATATTAGGATATTAAAGAGTTCATGTTATAAAAATTTATAAAATATGAAAAAGCAAGGATAATTAGAAAGGCATTCGTCCATGTTAATTGCATAGTGAATAATTCGAGATGTACCGCAATGAAACAATTTTGCATGCCTCCGTTAATCATTTGTTTGCATATGTTTATTGGTTACGATGGTCATTTAAACTTCACTGTGGCATATAATTTTCATGGTAAATTGGTAATACTGTTGGAGTCGGACTTGGAGTTGGAGTAGGAGTCGGAGTCGGAGCCGAAGCCGGAGTAGGAGTCGGTACGTTTAAAGACTCAGTAGTCGGAGTCGGAGTTGGACTCGGTATATTGAAAACGTGTGGAGTCGGAGGGTGTAATGAAAATGGATGGAGTCGGAGTTGGAGTCGGTGGTAAAATTTATCCACTCCACAGCCCTGCTTCCAGTGCACGGCCATTTCGCAGCGCTTTGTGACCGTTGCGACGGTCGATCAGGACTTGACAAACTTGTCGCTCCGTGAACATCAGTAGCCTGGTGTAACATGGTTGCGAGGCTCCCACTGAGGAAACACGGTATTGAAAGTATATTTGTCGTGATAAAATATTACACCCAACCCGAAGGTGAAATTTTTCTTACTAGAAAACACTAACAACGAGACTCGAATCACTGCAATTAATACTCGGCTTTGACTCGATCACGCGAATCGTTGTGCAAAGTGCGCAGCCCCAGTTATATCAAATACCACTTATGTCATAATATGAATCCGACTGATATCGGATTTTTGAGCCTATAGGCCTACTAGTATCTTCACCAATAATCTCGATATATTCAGCCGATATCTAATAACTTTATGGCATCTAGCTTAACACTGATTTCTAAAACTTCAGAGCATGAATTAGAATAGCTTTACAGCCATTGCTATATGCTTGGACAGGAAAGAAATAACTACAATTGTCGATATCTGTATTTCTTTCAAAGTGTGATATTGACTCGATACCATCAGTGAGCCGACAATTGGTCAGGTTCCAGTCACAACGTCGTATGTAGCTACTGGATATTTCCTAATTGATCACACCCATTGTGACAAACCTATGTATCGGTATTTAGTTATTATTGTTATGTATAAAATGGCACTCACGTTGTAAGCATCGGTGTCGTAAACTAGCCTTATGGTTAAATCGCTATGATAGCGCATGAAAGCGTAAATAGTGGCCAACCAGTGGCCGGTGATCTCGTCACATCTCAATTAATACGTTTGCGACGCGGCGAGCTCGCGAAAATCGTGATAACATAATATATCGGCCCGTCCGTATGTAATGGCTGCACGAGTTACCGATTGGGCGAAATGTTATTGACAATTCATTAGTGAGGTATAGCTTCCCCCATGACTGAAGTAACTGAAGTGCTTACCGAAAAGGTGTACCGACTGAACCCAACATGAAACCACTATAGGAATTAGTGTTGAAGGTGAATGGGTGATATTGCAAACGACAATTGTCTTTATATGAAACGTTATAGTTGCCGAACTTATCTGTAGGTAAAAGAATCAGTTTCATATACGCGTGTATGGTGCAAGGCGAAAAATACTCTTAACCTTATCGGCATAAAAACAATCCTTAAACTGGCCAGGTAGCTGTACAATGTACTTGTAGCCTACTGCACAAGCACCATCATTTGATGCATTTTGTGTTTATCGAAGCGACTACAATGATACTAACTAAAATGTACATCAATAGCTACGGTGTACTGTTCGTACCGCTACTGATTATTGGATTACAGTCCGTTGCAGGTGAGTTTATTAAAATTGAAGAATACCATGGTAACCCCTAAACTTGTTCGTGCTGGCGAGGGACGTAGGGGTACGCTCCACCGCTGTAAGACCAATAGGTTGTTCGGCGATTTGATATTTTTATTACTATTTCTATTACATTTATATTGTATTTATCCGTTCCAATTTCCGAAGATAAATGTAACGGTGTTTTCATTTGACTTGGGCAATGGCATGATCAAAAGGCTACATCAGTAGTATACCTGAAACGTGATTACACTACACTGCTCAAATGCGGTGATATCAGATCAATCTTTCGCATGGTGTCTATATCTCATAATTTTTACAAATTATGCTTACTGTCTACCAAGTACAAGAACCTTGTTAAAATATTTATAAATATGATGTTTTTCGTGCCAGGCGTGAATTGCGGCAATAGCAAATCAAAGTTTCACGACTCGGCTCACTTTCAATCGGACAATTTCATCCTCTCAAATAAGGCCTACTTGACATTGACATTGAATACTCCAATTGATGCTTCAGCCCTCGGCGTCATCAAAAACTAGGAAACTGCCCCTTGAGCTCATTTGAGTTTGAAACCATTGGGCAGAGCTAGAGCATTATCACAGTTTTGGTTAACATATAAGAAAACATATCTTGCGAAGATAGCTGGCATTTATTTCGTTGATATCACATGAAAGGTACATATTTTGGCAGGTGATTACGTTAAACAACTTCTGATCCACAAGTTGAGAATTACTGTCTTTGACTAAAACATCCAAACGGCCTTAACCGACACTATAGGAATATACAGTTCTCTTATAATTGCGATTACGGTAAGACTTAGAAACCCGGATGTGTGGTAACCTTAAGATAGTCAATCTATTGGGTCCGAAGTCACAAACACGACATTGCGTTTTCTAAATCGACAAATGTTGTTCTGTTCATTATTCGTATAGATTGTGCTGGTTCTGCAGCTGGGAATCAGACATCGAATGATAGAGCGCCATCAGCGAAGGTGAATATACTCTCTGCATGTTTTCGTTTTTTTTGAATATGCACTGCATCCTATGGCTCGTAGCATGTATATTTTCGTACTAACCGAAACCTAACCTATACTGATATTCACAATTCCTGTTGGCTTCATGTCTCTATTGCGACATTGCAATCATGTTAGGAATAGGTACCAGCTCCAACTGAGGCATAGTGATTTACGTTTTTAACTTCTAACCATAGAAAACGGCAACCTTGGTCGGGTTACTAAATCTTTGCAAAGTATTGGCAGTTGTCAGTGCCTTGCAGAGATGAGCATGGATTAGGATTAGGTTTTGAAAAAACAGGATTTGTGAAATTTCGTCGGATTTGGATTGGATTTGGATTAGACATTTTTTTCGGAACGGATTAGGATTTGGATTGGATTTACCTATTTTCTGGGAGATTAAAATGTCGTGTGGCGAATGGCGACAAACTTTATTCAGATCAGTTATTAATGTACTTATGGTTACTAAGTTATCTTGAATCAAGTGAATCGTTGGTTGTGAAAGAAAATTTTCGAATCCCTCCATTGCATAAATTAGTATTTTTTTCTGAATTTCCTGTTGGAATCGGATTAGGATTGGACATGGACTTGAATATGAAAAAGTTATGGATTAGGATTTGGATTTGGATTTGAAGGTTCGGATTTGGATTGGATTAGGACATAGAAATTTCAAATCCACTCATCTCTGGTGCCTTGGCTTCGATTTGGTTTGAAATTATGAAACAATAACCATGCTGTCATTTTGTGTGTAGTTTAACTTGTATTACAATTTTACAGCAACTTGTGGTTACCGACGGCGCACAGCTACCGACTTATCAAGCCATTCCACAACAACAGCTCTACCCGAACTATCAACCAGCGCCTTTATATTACAATCAGCCATACTATGAGCCGCGCCGTCAAAGAGCATCGCGCAGTCGAGGAATACCTTACCTGCTGTATCTGGCATTGTCAAGTACGACATTACCGTATTGATTGCCTTACAGCAGTGCTTTTCAACCTTTTTGAGCGCCGTTCGCACTTTTTTGACAAAATAATAATTCCACCGTGTTGAGCTGTCGAAGGCAGCGAAACAGAGAATAAACTGCCCATTTTAAGGCGCAGTACATGATTTCTGTGGTGGATCCATTCGGAATTCTTGTGGTCAAATATATTAAAACGGAAATTGGTTAGGCAAGAATTCCAATGCTTTACGACTAGAGATCTCTTCCCAGTATGCCGTCATTGGTGGGATTGCCCCTACCCACAACGACGACCTTACCACCACCACGACGACGGCTACAAAAAACTCAAAATCAACCCCACCTGAACCAATAACTCCCTTCAGTCGAAAAAAAAACAGAATCTACTCGCGTACCACCTGTAAGACCTTCGCGTACCACAGGTTGGGAACCATTGCACTAAATGGATAGCAAATTTAGATGATAAATGGCGGCAAAAATCGCATAGTCCTAAGAAGTTCGGTTTATCACCCTATGGGGGCCCAAGACCAATGTTTTGAAGGGGGGGGGGGGGGGGGGCGACGAAGTGCTGTTACGGTCCTGGTCACCAGCAGTGTACGCACAACTTCATTATTGTCAGCCAACAACTTCTGCTGTTGAACGTTCTTCCTCAATTATTTACTACTTAGTAAGGACAAACACTTTCCACTCGACAATGTAGGAAAGTATGTTTCATTGTAGTAAAACAAATTTTTATTATTTCCATCATAATACGTGATATAATTACTGGAATTCTTCATAGGGCCTGATTTCGGTAAAATAAAGTTTATTTCATGCAAAAATTTGTAAGTTTTTATGTCAACAAAGTTTTTTTCAGGCCAAGAGGACAGACAGTTCCCACCAGAAATGAAGATAAGTAGTACAATTCCAACATTATGTGCGAAAACACCTAATTCGCATACGTGAGGTCAAAATTTGGTCAAAATTAAGTTTTTTAAGGTGAAAAAAATAGTCCTACTCATTATGAATAGTATGAGTGATATGGACAACTGAAGTATATTTATTTTATGTGATCTTGATCACTAAGAAAGCAATGTCAGCTCTGCATCACATAGAGATAATTTGGTATTTTCAAGTGAGAGAGAGAGAGAAAGAGTCTTCATTTTCATCCTAATAGAATGCATAACAACAGACGGCAATGATGGTGGTACAAAAATATGCATGCACAGTATTCATTTTTAGATAGGAATGATCGATACGACCTTGAGGACCATTATTGCGGGTTGACCACATCACAGCCTCTTAAAAATGTAAAGTAGTCGTAGTAAAATCGTATTACAAGTAGGCGAGCCATGGTAGATGGCTCTGTTGGGCAGTGGTTGCATATAAGTTCATTTCCAAACATGGATAAAAGGAGTCACCAACCAACACGCGGCCCGCGAGGTCATATTTTGCGGCCCGCGACCTGATTTGAGATTTCGGAGGAACGCTTAGTAAAGCATTTTAAAATGCTGAAATTGATTTCAGTTTGAAAATATTGTTTTTGTTGCTCAAAATAAGCTATTCTCCCGTGCCCAACACCACTTACTAGCTGATATAGGGTTGCCAGATTGGCCCCTTTGGAGGCAGTTGCCCCCCCAAAATAACTTTATTTTCGATATTTGGCTCTTTTTGGAAGCAGTTGGTACATACCATCAAACTAGCTGTTTAATTGGAACAATTCCAGTGTTTTTATCCAGTTTTGGCCCTTTTCGATACTGTTTAGATCTTTTTCTGAAAAGCTGTCTGGAAACCCTGAGCTGATGCGGCTTCGGCGATGGCAATAGCATTCCATCGAGGAATAATTTGTTTATATGAATGGGCAAGGGCTTTCTCAGAAAATCAAGCGTTACGAGGAGATAGTTGTCGTAAAGTAACGCGTCTAGCTAACTCCAGTATCGATTCTTTGGTCACTGAAAAGTGTTGTCAGGTATCGTGCACAGCTAATAGTTCAAAATAGGATGAAAGTGATGATCATGTTTTTGTTGTATTTTTATTCTTCTGATAAAATATTATTTCTTATGTGGTAACTTAGCCCGTCGCCCAGCGTTGAACTGACGTAAAGTTCTAAAAACGTTGTTGTTAAACATGTGTGGCCTATTTTATCTCGATATTGAATTCTTGCGGATCGCGGCCTGTACGAAACTTGAAAAGAGGCCCGCGACCCGTTCAGAGTTGGCGACCTCTGATGCATAGTGATCAATCCAAAAGTTACTAACTTTTCGTCAAATGTAATTTGAATAGAAGTACCGTTAAGTCAAATTCCTTAATGATACATCTGGACCCCATTATGGCTGCCGCAATCCGAAACTGATTGATTTATGTCGTCATCCTCGTCCGACCTCGTGTGTTGCAGTTTTGGCAGACACCACTACCATTACGACTACGGCGACGACGACGGCACCAACAACTACGGGTGAGTCAGCGTGCTTTTGTGTTGCTATATTTTACCCGCCCTACTGTATATGTGTGTCTGTTAGAATATACGCTACGCCCTACACCACAGAAAAGCACAACAAGCTCCAACCCGGCTAATGTTTGGCTTGTTAAAATATAAATCTTTGTCAAAGTCGTTTATATCGTTCTCTTATGAAAATGATGTAAACCTTTGCGTTGACGCCTTAAATACTCATTTTTTCAACTAGCCTGTGCTTGCAACTCTTTGGCTAGAAGATCGTGATGCAATATATTACGTCTTTCCGTAACTGTGTAGTTAACACTCGTACCTTGTCCACACGCTTAATGTTGCAGGTAGCCGCATAACATGTATATTCGCAAACAAAATTGGAATTTATTTGAAACTAACTAATCGACCTTAGTCGTGCCTATACCATGAAAAAACTTGAATTTTAACTCTAACGAGAAATTATAGTTTCAGGATGCAGCTATGGGCCATGGTCAACGTGCTCGTCCGCCTGTTTAGGAACGCAAACCAGGAACATCGTCTGCTCTGGTGTAGAAACTACTCAATCACAAAATTGCAACACACAACGTAAGCCGACTAGACCTAACGCAGGGTTTGTCAAACTGTGGCCCCTACACATAATTAAAATAGCGTGTGTAGGCGCCTTGACGGCCGTCGACGCACTATTTGAATTTACGAATTCGCTCCCAAATGTTTGAGAGATTTTAATTAAAGTTAAAAATTTTCATTGCGCTAGGCGCGATTAAGGGTGAGTGTTCTTTTAATTTTAATATAGCAGTGTCCCAGACATGGAGTAATCGTAATTAGTAATCGTAATCGAATACGACGATTACAGCATTATCAAGCAATCGTAATCGCAATCGAATACATTCGAAAAAAAATCCAAAGTAATCGTAATCTTATATCTTAATCGACTCTTTCACATATCTAATCGATTTCTTTGTGAAAAAACAATTACTTTTTATTGGTGCAAGGACTATATGACATGAACTGGACAGTGAACATTCTAGAACAATGATGAGTGCGATATTATACCAGGTTATTGATGGCAGAAAAGTCGGATTTTCGGATGCTACTGCCATTATTGTGTCACAAGTATTGACTTCGCTTTTCTTTGCGTAACGAATTATCCACACGTAGTAAATAGATATTCGATGTACAAGTAGTTGTGTGATTGTAAGAACACCAGCCATGCCTTATATCAGGTTATCAATATACCCAAAAGTCACTACTTCGCTGCAGGATAATAATCACAGCTCTGCCTAGTTTCAAATAGTAACGTATGTACTGATGTTTGGTTACGCTTAGTTGAATGCAGTTTGACTGTTGCTGCTTGACGAGCAGTAGGACTATTTACATAAACAGGACAAAGATTTGAAATTTTGAACTTATAATTGGACATGACGATTTCCACATCGATGAATTAAAGATCAACCGCTGCTGATATAGATCATAACCGAGCCGTTATTTTCCGTTACTCGTAACGGCAGTTCATAACATCTGTATTGTAGGCCGAATTTTATGTTCACTTATCTTCTTCTCATATGACCGTACTTGAAACTATAGATTACTAACCTACGGATAGATACGCAAGTCCCGTCGTTACGCTCCGGCAAGCAGTTACACTTATTGCTGAGCAATCTAAAAGCAGCATAATTGGTGGTGTTATAACTTGCGACCCGAGGGATGAAATTTAATGAAACTGGTCTTAATCGAGAGCTACTGTCACACTGATTCTGAGAATACAAATTAAAATCTTGTCAAGGAAATGGAACCACGTCAAAACATCCCTCAAAATCTGAAAATCGGCATTGTTCTGAACAATCGCTTGACGAAATTTGCCATTGTTATGTTCATCGTGTTGCGGTGGTGCCATTGTTGGAACAATGCCCATTTTCAGATTTTGAGGGCTGTTTTGAGGTGGTTCCATATCCCCGACAAGATTTAATTTGTATTCTCAGAATCAGTGCGACAGTAGCTCTCGATTAAGACCAGTTTCATTACATTTCAGCCCCCGGGTCGCAAGCTGTAACTCCACCAATTATGCTGCTTTCAGATTGCTCAGCAACAAGTGTAACTGCTTGCCAGAGCGTAACGACGTGACTTGCGTATCTATCCGTAGGTTAGTAATCTATATTGAAACGGGCACCAATCGTTATTTCGCAATTCTTTACTCAATATTTGGATCTGCCAGTGGCGGCTCGTCCTATAGGGCAACTGGGGCATTGCCCCACCAAAAATTCTGTTCAATAACAATTCTTTACCATTTATAAACGCACAGCAATCTATATATACCGAAATTACAGCGAAAATCGTATTCTTCTTGTCCTTTCGCTTGTAAATGCCCATATATAGCGAAGTCTCTGCGAAAATCGAATTTTCTTCTGTGTTTTCGCTTTGCGAATGCCTAGCCGGGGCATGCCCCGGTAGCGCTCATAACAAGCTTTCACTGTCTATTCTCTCAAAGCCGCGCACAATAAAGAAACATGAATTTACTCTCTCCTATTCATAAAATTACCGAGCAACCGGGGCACAATAGGTCTGTGCCCCTACGGTGTGATGTAACAATCGTATCTATATCTGAACTCGGTTACCGTCATATGCTTTTAATCGACCTTTGCTGGTATAGGTCGATTTTGATGGTGTTTCACAGCATGAAAACTATTGAAACTTGGTATGTCAAGTCGTGATGATAGTATTTAACACTGCCCCAAGTTTCAGGGTTTCTACTTAAAGTTTAGGGTAGTAATTCCGGTTCCGAAGTTGAGTGTGTGCTGATCCGTCATGTATCGCAAACAGATTTTACTCAAAAGCCGGTATTGGTATCCATTGATTTTGACGATGTTCAATACTGAGATCGGTTATGACATTTGGCACGGTATGTCTTAATGTTAGTATCGAACGCTGTACCAAGTTTTAAGTTTGTCACTGAACTATGTTAGTGGTAATTTCGTTTCCGAATTCGAGTGAGAGCTGACTCGTCATTTATCGCTAACAGATTTGACGCAAAGCCGGTATTGGTATCTATTGATTTTAACGATGCTCCTTACTTAGATCCGCCATAAGCTTTTGCAGCGTATGTCTTGATTTTAGTATCGAACGCTGTGCCAAGTCTTAAGGTTGACGCTCAATGATTAGGACAGTAATTTCGTTATCAATGTCGAGTATGGTAGAGATGTGCTCTGATCTGACACTTTAGCCTACAACGCATTGCGGATTTCTCGCAAAAGCCGGTGTTATCGGTGGTAACGTTGGTGTATCGGTGGTAACGTTAACTGTGTTCCATACTGAGATAGGTGAAGAGATGATGATATCATTCTCAGTTTGCATTCAAATATTTACTTTGATATTATATCCTCCAATGTCAATTTCACCAAGCCATTTGCTTACAACCCCCTGTCAAGCGCGATAGCTATTTCGTTTTCGATGGCGGCTAACGGCTGATCACTTGATCAGCCTATTCCTCAGTAAATTTTACGCAAAATTCGGTCGTTCGCATTAATTTTGACAGTGTACCATACCGAAAAGGGCCATGAGGCTACTTCTCGATGATGTCATGTAACAGTGCACTAAATTTACGGCTTTCAGCCACGTATTTATTCGGTAATATATTTTCCAAAGGCGATTTCGCAGCAGACCTATAGACGGCAATAAAGCCGTATGTGTCGTGTTACAGTCTCCAGTTTCAAGGCCAAAATCTCCTATGCTGTACCGAGACCGAATTTCCAAGGCTGCTATGCTTAGTTCTTCAGAATGATGTTTTGGATTCAATATGGCAGGCCCAATGTATGAGATAACAATTGCGTATGTGCAGGCCGTGTTATTTTTGGCATATGCCAAAACTGCCAAATATAACTTATTTTTGGCATTTTTCGATTTTTATTTTTGGCAGTTTTGGCATCGTCCTCTAAATAGATAGTTTCAGCCTCGAATTAGTCACAAAAACGCTTTATTTGAGCTAGTTTGTCAAAAGACACCACAAAATGTGCAGCATCCACGTATAATCAGTGCCAACAAACAATGAGAAGAAGAAAAAACACAACGATTTCATAGGCTGATAATATCAAACGAAACCACAAAATGTGCAGTATCCATCGGAATCGGTGCCTATAAGCAAAGAAAAGAAAGAAAAGCCTAACAAACACGCTCAACAGCTGATTGTTACAGCTGTTGAATAGACTGAAATCATTTGCACTGTAGCAGTGCTTCCAAACTCAGGTCAGCTAAGTTTCTCCTAAATTTGTTTCTCGCCCAGCGAATCTGGGAAATATCGGCTTCAACAGTAGCCGTTGAGGGAAAGAATGTTGCCAGTCATCCACAAAAGGTTTTCAGAGCTTCAAAATCGTTGGAGGGCCGAACCGGCATCCATGCATCATGAAAAGCGATCACTTCACCAGTGCCATCGATCTCATTGCGGAAAGAATTTTCTTCCCGATCCTTTTCCAGGAGTTTCCTGTGTTGTCTCTCAACACATTCTATTTAGTAGCCCGACTATCATTTCTACTTCAGTCTACCGATATATTTTCGGAGGACTTTTGTCACTTCAGGTGGCTTTAATATTACCAACTCGCATGGAAGAGTCCTGGGAAGGTTAGCTTATTTAAGAACATTGACGCAACAAGACTGTCTGGCAAAACGAGACTATGCAGCTCAGAAATAGCCAGACAGTTTGTTGCGTCACCATGTTCAACTCGATCACAATGCGAAAATCGTGGTTGATTTTGGGGGTTCCAGTTCCATGAGCAGAATATAGTTCATATTTTAATAATCAGTATTACGGTAGCTTCTCATTGATAACCGTTTTATCAAATTTAGCGCTCGACAAGCCGGTCAAAAATGGTCGTAAAATTGCCTGTGGACAAATGGAAAGTATGACGTAAACCAAATGCAGTCAGCCGTTCAATCTCGCTATGCCCACACCATTTAGGACACCATGCTTTCACCCCTAATGGGTGGGCTGGACCCAGATTGAGAAACCTGCCTTTCACAAACGCTCTTCTCGCTTGTAACGCGGTCCTGTTAACACAACACCATGAATGAAATACACTATTTGGCAGGCCGTGTTATTTTTGGTATATGCCAAAAATTGCTTATTTTTGGCATTTTCAAATTTTTAGTTTTGGCAGTTTTGGCATCTGGCTCCTGAAATGCCAAAAATAACACGGCCTGCGTATGTGTGTGTCCGAACTCGTTGACCTTTTCAATTAGGCTTACGCAATCTCTCGAGTTATAGTCATTTCCATTTCTGCAGATAATCAGTCAGGTCTAGTGCGAACGTCAACCGTGTTGAATCTCAGGATCAGGAAATTCATGTCACCGTACCATCATTAAGTTACTTGTTTACGTTAAGGAAAATGCCATTGTGACGTCATCTTGATAAAAAGTCGCATGCAGCCCTTGCCCCACCACCCGATATGGTCACGAGCCGCCACTGCGATCTGCCACCATAGCTATTCGCTTATGCACCATGCTAGCGTGCGTTGCAGTTAGAATCAGGACCAAAACAGCACTTCGTACCCGAATCGTTGGTCTCGAGCCCCCACAGAATGTTCAATCAAACTTCTGGCGGGCGTGACTCCCATTATACGACCGGGCTTTCAGCCACAACTGGACGAAACGTTTTGATGCGATGTGGATTCGCTGAGTATTTGCTTTCAAGTCGCGTCAAGTGCGAAAAATATTTCAAGCTCATTACAGAATTTCGTCTATAATATTTGCAATTGCATAGGCCTATATTACTCTTCATTTTTATCCTCTCTCAGCCCCGTGGTCAGATATACCTATCGAGTTGGGAGTTGTGGTGTCTTCGAAATTTTAAGGCACGCCATTCATAATTATAACATTTTCGGGCATGCCCAATTCCTGACTTCCCGTCTGCTATAGTCAAGAGATATTGAAGTCACCCAAACGTAGCAAATTATAAGAAAACCAAAGATAATCTTTCGCGAGACGCACACACAAATTGTCATTTCTTCACGGGCGTGGGTGCTCTGGGGTGGCATTTGTATTATGGGGCTCAGATTGGGAGGGCAGGATTATTCGTCGCGTCCATCCAGCGCGATTATGGACAATGGATGCGTACACAAAGTTTCGGCCGAGGTCTTTTTTGGTAGCGTGAAGTCGCATGATGACCTGAACTGCATATGTCTTAGTATATTGTGGCGCGGTAATGGCCGGCACCGAAATGCCTATTTCAATAAATTATGCATATTTTTTCTTGAGCGGGAAGAGGTACACATTTCAAAATCAAGGTATTTGGCGACATTAAATACGGAAGATCATTTTTAGGTTAATTAAATCTCTGAAAATACTCCATAATTTATGTTGATTTACGAAATAATTTTGTGTCCTCTTCGAGTTTGATCCCCACCCTATTAGGAGGTTTGGTAACGGCCCTGGCCAGAAGGCAAATCATTGCGTGCAAGAAATCGTTTGCTATAAAGTTGAGCAATGGGTTTATTATGACGTAAACAGCAAATGTCGTCATGACGTCTCATTTCAAAATAAAAGTATTCTCTCGTGGGGCCTTTTCATCACAGTCGTTATATTGTCTGCCAATATGTGTTGAAAGAAAATTCCAAGAAGCAAAATAAATGTAATCGTGAGTAATCGTGATTACTGTTGTAATAAAATCGTAATCGTAATCGACTACTTCCTGATTTTGAAGTAATCGTAATCGTAATCGATTACAGCAGGGGCGGGCAACTTTTCCAGTCGGCGGGCCGGATATAGGAAAATTAAGTACTTGGCGGGCCGGATCGCTGAATCGATACATTATTTGCCCATTTATTCACATATACATTATACATGGAATAAATCGTATTTAATGATAGTATTTTAACGAAGCAATGTTATTTCAAAGCAATTTCTCGCCGATAACGACGAAGAGAATGTGGATTTGAGAACAGCATTGTCATGTGGTTCTGAAACATTTTTGAACACGCCCCCCTTTTTGATAGTGAAAAATTCCGCGCGCCCCTTATCGTGATATCACAAATATTAAGGAGGTGAATCAGAATGCTAGCCATCCCATCGGATAGTTTGATGGCATTGAAGGTTATGGCTATTGATGTAAGAATTCTCAAATATGAAATTCGGACAATAGATAGAGTAAACACCGTGCGCTTGAGGTAAATTGCGCGAAGCGCGAAAAAATTTTCAGCTAACTGTGACTTCGCGCCCCCTTCAGATGCTTTCACGCCCCCCAGCTTGAGAACCACTGTCATACATGCACCGCCATGTCTGCTTCTCTCTGATCAATCAACACAATGTGCAATCCTTAAAAATTAAGATTTTAAGTTGTTCGATAAGGCCGGTACCCCAAATTTACCAAGATATTAGGGTTGAGTAGGTGGCGGGATAGTGCTGTGGTATAATCCACGGCTACAAAACCCAATGTGTTGTGTGTTCGAGTCCGACTCTGGAATTGCTACCCAAGTGTTGGAGGCTTATCTGGGCTTCTCCTTGCCATCTCATCGGCATAACTATTAAGTGGTGTCTCACAAAAGCCTGGACGTGTGCAATGCTACCAGTTAGCGGTTAAGGAATCATAAATAAGAAATAACGGCCTGGTGCAAATGACCATTGCAGTCGACAAACACCATGATTACCACAAACAACATTGGGGTTAAGTACATAGTAAATGCTTCGACGAACTTACCCGTAAGCTCCACTCTCTCACGCTCGAATATATTAACATACAGTCACTAAAAGTTGACGTAGTAAGCAAGTAGTGGGAATCTCGGCAGACTATAATCGGCCGCGGGCCACATTATCATGTAAGACGGGAAGCTGCCCGCGGGCCGGACAAAATGCCGTCGCGGGCCGGATCCGGCCCACGGGCCGTATGATGCCCGGCCCTGGATTACAGTCATGAAGTAATCACCCCATGTCTGCTGTGTCCTTACAATCTGAACTCCACCGTATAATTGCGAACCATAGACTGAGTAAAGTAATGCGCAGGGGTGGCTTTTGTGGTGGGTGGTCGTCCGCCTCCCTGGTCGAAGGGCCCCCTCTTTGGGTTAAGCGCTATATTCAAGGATTGTAGCGAATAAACGTGGAAATGTGTGTGTACCAATCAAGAAGAGGATTCCGTACAGATGAGTCAATCATCATCAAAGCTTTTTATTTGTGGGAAAAGTCCCATATCCCGATAATCATCACGTTTCTACATGCGGTAGAGTTACTTAGTTTTGATGTAGTCTATCCTTGCACACAGGCAATAATAGATATGGCCTAATCCAGCGCCTGCCTGGCTCAAACCTTGACGTAGTGTGCTGGCTATGTAAGCCAATAGCTTTCTAGATTGGTGTGTGTTATGTTCTTGATCTTATTTGAACAATAACTCATACGACGAGGTTGCAATATGAAATCAGTATATTATACCGCAGAAAAACTTAAGACAGACGACACGATCCAGAGTGCAGTTAAACGAAAGACGCGGTAGACAACAGAACACAGGGTATAAATACGGAGCACGACACACGAGGAAATAATGATTGGCTGTAATTACTAATCCTAGACAAATAAGAAACAAACGATACCAACGTAAAATGCACGAACATAACAGTCCTCCCCTGTAAGTTAAGAGAACAAGGTAATTTACGTTGGCCGATAGAACTCAATTTGTTTTCTAATTCTAAGCGGATAACGTCTGCCCGACGTTCAAGCAGGACTAGTTGCAGGACGTTGTGCCCTATTCCTGACCAATGGTTGCTCAGCTTGTGACCGTTGAGGCTGAGCAACTTCCTGTGATGCTGTTTTATTATCAGTGAAAATCAAGCGTGGTTGGAGTTGGTTTTTGTGCCTCCTCCAATACCCATGATCTGTTTTGACAATGTACACCACGCGTGCCATTATTTCCGTCACCACGCCAGCAACCCACTCTGGTGGTCTATTTAGCCTGTAACAGTTGTATCTCTATTCTATTATTTCACGCTACATGCCATACATCTTCAACATGAAGACATGAGCTATAGTTAACTGGATCACTGCTTTTTTAATTTGACAATGTATGATAAGAGAAGGCTCTGGAACAGGGATGGGCAATTACTTTTCTCCGCGGGCCAAATGAGAAGTAGAAAATACGTTGGCGGGCCGGGTGAAATTCTTTTAGCTAAATTCTGCAGCGTATTTTAATTTTATTTCTAAATTACATTATTAATAAATGCTGCTCGGTGAATGTGTTGATGTTGGGTAATGAGAAAGTGACGTTTATATAAAAAGATAATTATTTGCCGTCATGATTCGAAATAATGTTAAACATGATACATTTTCAACTCTCTTTAAACCCGTATCCCCGTTCTACTATTAAGACACCAAAACAGTGGTTCACAAACTATTTTAGGCACGCCCCCCTTATGATAGTGAAAAATTTCGCGCCCCCTTATCATGATATCACAGAATATTAGCCATAATGCTAGCAATCCCCACGGATATTTTGATGGCGTGGAAGGTGATGGCTGTTGATGAGATAATTCTGACATATGAAAGTCGGACAATACAGAGCAAGAACAATGAGCTGCGGCAACCTCGGTTTCGCGCCCCTGCAGACGCTTTCACGCCCCCCCCCCGGTTCGAGAACCACTACACTGAAATATATTTGGGATACTAAAAAGCTTATTGTCTTGATCGCTGCCTCCCGTGCAGTGTGCAGCTGAAATAGCGATGTCTGTCTTCGTATTTCTCTAATAAGACCTACTTTAATTAAAATCCCTAATCTCGGCGACATGCTCGACTCAAACTAAAAGTTTTACCTTTGACCCCAGCATACAAATATTTAGTGCTCAAAGCCTTTTTGAATTTCAGCTTTCGGCTTCCTTTTTTGACATACCCGTTCATCCTTTATGGGTGATAGATGTGATGAGTCATATGGTAATCGCGAGCACTGATTGACTTGTTTTACAAATCAGGGGTTTGGTGACGTATCACGTAACAATTGAAACACAGACCGTATGGCAACAAAGAAGGTTTGAACTAAACTATATGGAAAGAGTGATTTCTTGTGACTTAAATTGCTACTCATACTTTGCTACGTTGACTTTATTTAGAATCTAGATTGCGCGAGGTACGTAGGCTGCGTAATCGTGGCGTATTAACGAACAGGCTTCAAATTAAACGAATTACCTGTCCAGTGGATACAGCCTATGGTTTCATTCAAAAAGCAGTGTTTATGTTTGAGTTCCGAGCAACCTTTCGCGGGCCGCACAGAATAGCTTGGCGGGCCGCACTTTGCCCAGGTCTGCTCTGGAGCTAGAGCAATTCCACATTTGAGCCTGATTCAAAGCCGTGTAATAGTGTCATACACACATCACGTAATCCCATTCCACATGGCGCACTAATATCAAGTTGGTAATAATAGATGCGACAGTGCTGATGGAAGGTCAAGAAATAACTGCATGCAACCAAATGATTAATAACATCCCAAAGATGCTTCATCATTAAATATGTGCCCTGATTTCTAGTACCGGTATATCTGATCACGTGGGCTAAGAAAGAAATATATTTGATAGTAATAGGCCTATATGCAACTGTGCCCAAACATGCAATATATATCATCATTCATCATACTCGAAATAAATATTTGTAAGTCTTCCAACAGTGTTGGGATGACTTGAGTCAACTTTTTCGAATGACTTGACCTGACTCGAGTCACTTTGCACTTACTTTGATTTACTAGCAATAGATTAATTTAATAGTAAAGCATCTCTGTTTCTTAGACGGCTCAGTGCTTAGGCTACACTGCGCAGTGCTCACCTTCACCAACCATCTTGTATGATTCAAATCGAGCGAATATAAATTATAGGTTTATATTCTCACGGATGTGTAGATGGGTAGTATTTTATTAGCAGTCGTGTGCATGAGCGATACAACGCCTTCTTGCATGTATATTGAACTTTATATTCGTTGTTTAATTCAAGATAAATGACCAATCAATCTGTTTTCCACACATCTAGCAAAAGGTAATGACTTTAAATCATAACTCATACTTCGAAAATTCAATTTGGCATGAATTGTGACTTGACTCGTGACTTGACTCGACTCGACTTGACTCGAGTCACCTTCGAAAATCGAGTGACTTGACTTGACTCGAGTTAAAATGTGCAATGACTCATGACTCGAAGGTAGTGACTTGATCCCAACACCGTCTACCAATATTAATCCATTCCATCAGGATCTATGCAAAAAAGGGGTGGGCAAACTTTTGAGCTCGCGGGCCGCATTCAACGTCTGAATCCATTCGCGGGCCGCACTATATAAAAATGGGATTATAAGCCAAAACGCGATATTAGTATTTGGTTATATAGTGAAGACATGGAGATAATATATGTGCTTATTTAAAACAAACCAAACATTGCCTTGATGATATCGTACACGCGTCAGAAACATATATAGTGACGGGATTTCGTAGGCTGATCGACCTCAATAACCATTTTGTCAAAACTATAGAGATGAAAGTCGGTTGTCCCGATTCTTAGAACAGGATTGAAATTTAAAATCTGTGAGCAGCGATCTGTCCATAGATTTACTAATTCCACTTGTGGTTCAGTTCCAGGACACATAATTCTGACAGCATCCTATCCATGTTAGCTTCAAGCGCGCTTCTACTATGTGTAGATAAAATATAAATACCCCAATTCTACGCATTCAGAAAGCGAATCTACCTAAGACACGCGGGAATCGTTTTTATAAGCACATCACTGAAATAATTAAAACTGGAGTGGCCAATCTACTCGTGTTCTAAATTGTGTCAATCTCGTAAACGATTTCTGTGATGTTTAGCAGTTGAAACCTTTCAAACTGCGAGGGCCTTGAGATCGGACTGTCGCTCCAGAAATTGAACATAAAATAACATGGGAAGTATTTACCTTAGAACAGTGATTCTCAAACTTTTGGAGACACTCCCACCCCCTTATGATGGTGAAAGTTTTCGCGGCCCCCTTATCGTCATATCACAAAACGCAACCAGGATGCTAGCAAATCTAACGGAAAGTTTGATGGCATGAAAAGTTACGACTGTGGATGAGAGATTTTTAAATATGAAATTCAGACTAAATACAGAGCAATAATTATGAATCGGATGTGAATTGCGCGCAGCGCAAAAAAAATTCATTTGAGCTCAGCTTCGCACCCCCCTTCAGATGCTTTCAGGCCCCTCAGTTGGGGAACCACTGTCTCAAAATTATCATGGTCAAATATACTAAAAAAAGGTTTATTATGTCCCTGGATTAATTCGATTTTTAGCACCGATTTTATCAATATTTTTAAAAAGTTTCTTTAGACTCTCGCGGGCCGCGCAGAACGGTGTTGCGGGCCGCATGCGGCCCGCGGGCCGTAGTTTGCCCACCCCTGATCTATGCAGTGCCGAGATCTTTAACCTGCGTTGTTTGATATTTTCTTCAGTTGGATTTCTGTCCAACGGTTGGTTCCGAGCACTCAACTGCTACGATTACCTGGTCAGCGAAACAGACGAATACACTTACGATGAAGGGGAGGCTGCTTGCGAAGGCATGGGAGGACGTTTGGCTTCGACTGGGATAAGGGACAGGGAAATCATATTGTAGGCTCAATTAATTACAATTCCTATCATGCATGACGAGTTAGATATATGAAAAGTGGGAATACAGTAATTCAGAAATGAAACGTCGGTAGGGTGCAAAGTAATAATAATCGAATTTGAAAGCGAACACTCTATTAGTGAAGGATAAAATATGTGGGTTACGCAGAGGTAGTCAGTAACGAAGTACTTCTACTTTTCCGGGGTATCCACTTAGGCTTTGCCTACTTGCACTAATCATTAAAGTAGTAATGTTTTTGTACAGCAAGTATAGGCCTTGGCCTATATACTTTTCGAATATACATTTCTATCACGTTTATGAGTGAAATTATCAGAGCGACTTTGTGAGAAAGCTCACCGCGATAAGTATTTTGGAAGATTGCGCCGACTTCTAGTGGCATTAGTGATTTTGCGTTGGTGGTCATGGTGAAACCTGCACTTTCGAAAGTAGACACTTTTGATCTGCTGACAAAGGTATGCGACCCCTTGATTAAATCTACTCCACGAAACCACAGACTTGAGTCTTTATACCAATACTTCCCGTACCGAGTAGTTTTGACATGCACAGGAAATCGCTATTCCGATTGGAATTTTGTATAAATTTACGAACCATAACAAAATGATTGAGTTTTGGAAAATAAAAAATAAAAAACTACGTCTCCTCGCCTATACATACGTAACGTAGCGACATAACACAATGGCGTCTCTCGGTACATTGGGAAGTTCGTCCGAACCACTGGCTATATAGTCCGTACGAACATTGCCGTCGTGTAACTTTCCTTATCTTACAGCGACCTAATGGAGGCGTTTCTGAAAGACATTGGTCAACCCGTAAGATTCTACCCGGGTGCTGATTCATCAAGTGGGGAATGGGTTTGGTCGGATGGCGTTACTGTGGAGCCCAACATGTTGGTGCTCGTCCAACCAGTAAGCGGTATTCGAGACCACCTCCAAATGGCGATTGGAAACACGCGAAGCGGCATATATGTTAATGGTAACGCCGATAGAAACTACATGTGCGAGAGGGCCGCACAGTGATCAACCGAGTCGGAATTATTGTATTTCACCGCAATACAATACAGTAACATTGGATCATCATTGGCATCCAACCTTTATATCTCGGGGACCGACATGTTTCGAAACAGATTTTGCGGACTGGTGAACCTTCGAAAATCAAAATTTTCCTAACATGTAACAACGACAAATGTATGCAACTTAAAACAAATAAATATTGGAAACCGGTTATGCGGGGTTCTATTGAAGTTTATATAAGGAGAATTACAGTTACAAACCGCTCATATGATTTTGGCTGTTCCGTTTCTTTTGAATGAAATGTGACTTTGCTGTTTGCTATCCTCTATTATATCACCCACGTCACTACATTATTGTACAGTCGAAATACAGCGAATTTTGTCTTCGTAACTTTCACATATAACCTGTATTCCATGAGTTCTAGGCTACTTTCGAACAGATTGGTGGAACACATCAAAATGCACCAAAATACGTTCTAAATTTCTCATTAAATTTGAAATTTCATGTTTGATTTCTCTAATCAATAGGCAAACATCCACCTTCTTGCATTTTGCAACTGAGATAATAAAATAATATTGTAATATATCTAGGGTTGCATTTAAAACAAACATGTATAAAAGAAGGCCCTTGTTCAAAACATGTTTTATATTGTTTCTTAGTGTTTTTTCCAAGTCATGACGTCACAAATATTCAATTGGAACGTCATAGTGGATTGACATTGACAATTGAAAATGTAGGGTAAATATAGCTCTTTTGACGAAATAGGCTTCCAACCCTTGTCATGTACGGACCAAAAATATCTTCAACCAGGGCTATACATCGTCATGCAGCATTTTTACGGCCGGCGGTCATCATCATCAGAACATTCATTTCGTACCAATGCAGCAATTATAGCTTAATGTTTCTGGAATATGTATTAAAAGTATAGCTAACCAATCGTCTTGGTGCTCGCCTATTCAATACTTATCTCGAGAAGCTGTTGCCTTGTGGTGAAGTTCTTCGTAACAGATGTATGCTCAATACAATCGGTTTATTCAAACGTTATGCAGTAGTTGCGTATAGAGTCTCATCATAATAGTCCTACTAAACACGTGTTACATACACTTATATCCGAGCCACAAGACATCCAAACAAGAAGTAGTTCTCTATTCTGCCAGACATAGTGGAAGAATATATCATGGGCGAATGATCACAGAGGGATAGCTGCACCAATGATTTATATCTACGTTATAGCTGTTAAACCGACTATTTTAAGGGTTCCAACCATTCCATGTCGTGTACGTCGGTTATGTCTGGTGTAAATCGAGCATATGCTTATACTACATGTTTTTTGAAAAGTATTTACACAATTATGGCATAATCATACAACTTGAAAATAAAACAATATTCCTTTTTTTCGAAAAGGCCTTTGTTTAAAACACTGTTTAGTGTTTTCAACAAAGTGTTTTAAATGCAACCCTGTCGGCCGGCCGGAATGTTGACACGGTGCAGATGTAGGACCAGCTCTCATTCGTACAAGTATACTTATCCCCACGAACAGTAGCGAACCATTCGTGTGTAGCTCGAACCTCGAACACTTGGTATGAGTGAAATCTGAAATAATAGAAGAAAGAGCTAACGCGGACGAAATTAAACGAACATGAAATGAGATTATATAGAATTTGACTATAGATTCAATCCAGGTAAATGAACATTACCAGGTTGAACAGAGTAGTTACGACAAACATTAACTGGGGAATATTATCAGTGTTATCTATGATCAGTCATATAGGGTAAATACTGAGTAGTTTAATTATATTGTTATGCATGATCTTTAGTCAAATACGATCATACCATTACATATGAGGAGATACATTTTGCAGAAACTCTGGAAAAGTAGCTGCAGGTGGTTTGAATATTTCGACACTACCATGGTGGTGTGCAGTTTTCAGAGCAACTGAGGGTGGACCAAAGCTGGGCTGTGCAGTGAGTTCTGTGCATAGATGCATGAATTTGAGATTTAGATCCAAGTCCGAAGTGACTGCACGGATGCTCAACTTGATGAGGCTAGAAATTTGTGGTAGGCTACTGATAACACTGAGCAACAATTTTGAACGAACAATTTGATTTTGCACTTGATTTAGGCTAATTTTGGCATGCTGATTCCAGAAATGCCGCTGGTTTTCTTTTATCACGTTAAGTTTTTGCTATACAACTCATGCCCAAAGTATGCAAATTTTCACCAATTTTGTCATATTACTTTTCCATACCAAATAAAAATCCGCACTTTTATCATATAATAAGTTATATAGCCAAGGGCTCAATCGAATTATTAAGAAAAGAGGTACATGGTATCGATCTAGTCCTGTCCGATGCTTTCACCCATTTTGGTTAAAGCAGTGCTTCTCAACCTTTTTCAGTTCGCAACACACTTTTCATCCAAATTTCATTGCGCGACCCACTAGACGCCCATTCGCGATTAACGTTTAAAACACTGCTCGTGGATGCCAGTTTTTATGTTGTCAGTGTGTTACAGTTATCTGGTCGCGCCTAGCGAGAGTATTTTCCGAAATTCATGATGGCATTCGGTCTATGATATTGCCAATTACATATACTACTATCGCACTTTTTGGCGACAGCGATATTTGGAGGCAGCAATTTAGGCGCCTACCGTATATAGTCCATCGACGGCAGTTTGGCATACATATACCGAAGATTTCGATCTTTTTCGGCAGAGGTTTTCTCACTGTCGCATTTTTTGGCTGCACAATTCGCGGAGTCGCATGTTGGCCGAAACTTTATATGTCTTGGTGTGTCGTGGCGCGGTAATGGCCGACACCGAAAAGCCTATTTGTATAAATTATGCGTATTATTCTATTAGGGAGATGGGTATGCCGCTATCAAAACCAAGACATCTAACAATGCCAATTCGCGCCACGCGCGAAGAAAATTTGAAAGAAGTTCAATAACTCTCCAAACAAATATTCCATAATTTTTGTTGATTCATGAGATAATTTTGGCCCCTCGTCAAGCTCGATGTACCAATTGGGGGATTGGGTGGGGCAGTTGAGGTCCTGCATGTAACAGATGATCACAGACGTGACACGTTTATTTAGGCTCCTCGCCATCCGATCTGCTTAAGCCGTGTTTTGAAAAAGTGTCTGGAAGTGGACCGTGCTCCAAGTCGTCAGATGCGGAATCATAATAAAGAATTTTCGCCTATGGTGTAAATGACCATTGTAGTAAAAAAACACCATGAATACCACAAACAACAGACGAGAAAGCGCGTATCCAATCAGCCATTCGTCTTTACGTCGAACACAAAGGGGTTATGAGTAACTTGCGTTGCGGCAATTGTTTGCTGATTACAAATCGGGCTGGATTGCTGCATTTCCCGATCAATGTTCGCAAAGCCTTTGGAGCAAAGAATGAATTTTAATCTACGCATACACAATAACGCACTGTCGGATTTCACGCTCCAATGAATATGACTGTGACGAAAATCTGACAACGAGCACGGCAACGTGGCTTGGGACGCTTATGGGCGCAACAATTTAATTTGGAGGAGGAGAATGCGCGTCAACTATTCTAATCTTGAGATTATAAAGTGTCTAGAATAGTTGGAAAATTGAATACGAAAGTGTACCAGTTAGAACGTCTTCGCGGCCCACCTGAAATAGCTTCGCGACCCACCGGTTGATTAGCACTGGGTTAGAGGATGCAATCATCCGAGGATATTTCAAACACATATTCGATGTAAACTGCATGACATGGCAAGAAATAAACATTACATTCAGTGGCGTAACAGCATGTGCTGCCGCCCATTGCTTTCGTTGAAAATGTCCCCCCCCCCCCCCCTAAGTGCACCGCAGCAAATTTCGACAATGTCATGTTCAAGCATTCTTTTCAATAAAAATAATTACAAATAATATGCCGTGTCTCAGAAGTTCTATCCATTGCTTGAGAAAGAAGCCTCACCGTCTCAGCGTTTATAAGGCCAAAAACAATAAAGACAAGAAATGGTTAACGAATGTATTACGCCAGGGCGGCCAACCCGTCGCCCGCGAGAAGATTTTGAGTGGCCCGCGAGATAATTCCCGAAATTAGCTGTAATATCAAATAATAAATATTCCATATAATTTATTACGTTTATATATATCGTCTGCTATCGGCGCAACAATGTATGTTACTTATTTGTGAATTTCTAAGGCCAACCACTAATTTCATTAACTTTGACCGTAAATATGGGTTGTTGATGACTTAAGCATCAGTTCCGACGCATTGGCGTAGCCAGGGGCCAGTCACATTTTTCGTAGATCTCCGCATATGACCATAAAGTAAAATATTTCGTGGTAGATTTATTTGAGCACTCACTCTCGCCGCACAGCCACTCAATTTCCTCTTGAGCTACGCTTTCGTTTCGTCAGACCGAATTGTTGCGACACTGTGCCCCTCTCTATAACAATGAAAAATACGAGGCTGATTGTGGGGGTTCCAGGGCCACGAGCGAAATATAATTTATATTTTCGTAATCAGTACAGCGGCAGCTTTCGATTGATACCTGTTTTTATCAAATTTGATGCTCGGTAAGTCGGTCAAAAATTACCGTCAAATTGCCTTCAGCCAAAGAAAAGTGTGACGTGAATCAATTTCACTGAGCCGTGAGATTTGCTTGTGTCCACACCATATATATATAGAGAGAGAGATATGATATTCTTTCTCGCCTGCACCATCGAGATGCTTTGGCGACGGAGTTGCGATACGGCCCCATGAGGTCATCTAGTCTGCGCCCCCGTTTTTTTTCTCCTCCATGCTATCTGTGATTGCTGAGCGCCTAGCAGGATAGCTGCGGATACCATTTTTCGAGTCTTTGGTATGACCCGGCCGGGGATCGAACCCACGACCTACCGCTCGAGAAGCCGGACGCATAATCATTACACTATCTCGCTCGGACACTATGATAGGACACTGTGGTCAAACCAGGGTTGTCATGACCCGAGTCATGACTCGAGAGAGTCATGTAGAGTAGGGTTGCCATAAACGTCCGGGATTTCCCGGACATGTCCGGAATTTCACTGTTTAAACTAGCGTCCGGGAGGAATTCCTAAATTATCGCTGAACGTCCGGAATTTTGAAGGCTTGACGTAGGCTCGTGATTTGTTTCCTAAATCAACATATTAACATTATTTTGGGGGATATTATTCTTAAATGATATTTATCTTCGCGCTGCGCGCGATATACCATCACATATAGTGATTTTAATGTCGGGACTACCACCCTCGCAAAAACTGCAACGAAATAAGAATAAAAATAACCTTCATTTACTGAAATAAGCTTAATTGTCATCGCAATTATAGGAGAACGGTATATTCCTAGACATGGTTAAGACCGTTAAAAATGCTTTATTCAAAGATAGTCGTTCCAAACGTGGGGGTCGTTTGCCTTTATTCTGGGGGTCGAGAAGATGCTGAGCGTAATTAGCTTCCAAAACAACCCGTGAGTAAGTCTGGGCAAAGGTGCTGATTTCTTTTAGTAAATCAGCTCGTCAAATTGTGATCTGGGTCTGGAAATATTTTCATATTGGAGATGAAGTCGTGACCATAAAAGGTTGGAAACCACTGGATGTGGGGTGTTTATAAAGCTCCGTGGTGCGCACTGGCATAAGGATGATAAATTGGGCAAGTTTTTGCAACTTTTGCAACTGTTTTTTACAGCTTCCGGCAGCTTCCTAAATACTCGTAAGATATGTAGAATGCTGTTTTAAGCTGTTTGAAGGAATCTTATGGTGCAACTTTTTGCAACTTTTGTCCATTTTTTTACATGCACCTTTTTGCAACATTTTGCAACTTTTTCGATTTTTCATGAAAGTATTTTAGATTTTGGTGAAATATACGGCCAAATTAGACTGAAATACCGTAAATCAGCACTGAAGGAACGCTCCTACGCGTATTTCGGGAGCTAAGCCGGAAAGTTGACCTTTTTTTTTAGTCAACCGAGCAAAATGTGGTCCTTTAGTGAAACTTTTGTGAAAATATAAATGCAACTTTTTACTGCAACTTTTGTCAAAAACAAATGCAACTTTCCACGGACTTAACTGCAACAAATACTTGCCCTGCTGATAAACAATCTTTTCGGTGTGACATGAAGATGACTTAAGGATGTACAATTACGCTCCCTGTATTTTCGAAGTCATCATCCTTCACAAGCTCTACCGCTAACTCTGATCATGTGGGCGGAGAAAGGATCAAACTATATAGTAATATATGGAAGAACCAATATTATTGACATATTTCATTCAAAAAATTTAACGACCAGATGTATATAGAAACCAGATGCATATAGCAAGCCTCCCAGAAGTTGCATCGATTACTCTATGGTGGGCCGAAAATCATTGTTTATTTGGGCGGGAAAGGGCTGAAAAATGCTGTTTCGGTCCCGGTTACACACAGAGGTGGTCAAAATAGCGAAGAAAGCTACTCAAGTAGAAGTAGAAGTAGCGACGAAAAAATCTACTCAAGTACGAGTAGAAGTACTTGAGTAGATTTTTTCGTCGCTACCGCCGAACCGCCGAAAACTACTTGAAATAGAAGTAGAATTCACTGACTTTAAATCTACTCACGTAAGTAAGTAGTTTTGAAAACAGTCTTAATTCGTTCGCATGTACCGTCAAAAGCTACGGATTGAGCTACGCGGAAGGTGCAGAGAGCTTGATTCGTATTGATTCATCCCAGGAGGTATCAATTCGGCAGAATAAGCATTCTTTCGCATCATGGGATGCCAATCATAATATTGATATGAAAATGCGATACTTACCCTTTGTTTACTAGAAGACCCCGTTTTAGAGAATATCATGGCATAATGCCCTACCCCATATGATAAGGCCCTTAGTTTAGGCGAAGCGCAATACGGAGAAGCTGTATCGGATACGGTTTCATCACTTTGCGCGATTAGTATACGTTAATAACAAATAGTGTGGATCGTAAAAGTTATATTTCGTGTAGCTTTACTGCATTACTACAATTGCTTTTATGCTTCAACATATATGTTCTGCAGACAAAAGAACTGAAAGTAATTAGAACTTAAAGTATGGCACTCACAATTGAAAGTGAAATACAAATACCACTTCTAAAAAGCGGAAAATATATTTCATGTCTTTTGTCCATAAAGCTTCAAAGGTGATCTGCTACAACAGGTGTAACGTTCAAACAAGCTGGATGTTACAGATTAGCAAGACACGTAATGGGCTACTACATTACGATATTATAGGTAATTGCTAGATTGCGAAACGGTAATTTCAAACGTTATGTTGTGCCATATTTACTGTGATGAAATATTTGATATGGGCGACAACGCGGTGTGAGTGGAACCAGCAATCCGGCACCTAAATTATATTCACTGATACTTTCGTGAAAACATATTTGTCACTGCATAACTACTGTACGCGAAGCGCAACAAAATTTCTGTGCTTTATTGGACTTTTATGAATATTAAATGTTGGTACTCCGTGAAAACAGCCCCAAAATTCCTCAGGCTATCTTTCGTATTGGGGGATTAAACTACTTCTACTTGACAAACTGAAAATAGCGTAAAGTAAGTAAGTAGATCACAAAATATTACGAAGTAGAAGTAGAGAAAATCAGATTTACTTGAGTAAGTACCAGAAGTAGAGGAAAACTACTTGAGTACTTTCAAAAAGTAGAAGTAGTTCGTTACTGCCCACCTCTGGTTACACAACACACAGTGTGTCGTTTAATAAGTAATTCAGGATCGAATCGCAGCGAAAAATATTTCCGTCACGCGGATGAAATTTTCCAATCACGCGAGACATGGCCGTCAGTTACGCACAACATGTTGTCGAAAACAACCACCGATTCCAGTCTGGCACACAACCGACACCTGAACTGGATCGTTACCATTTGAGGTCTGTAAGCAAAGCTTTGCTATGGTGGCGTCATATTGACAGACAATGTGCTCATAACTCATTTTAAAATCCACTAGTGGGCGCTAAAGAGTGTACGGAATTTGGGTCACAGAAATATGGTGACCCTAATGTAGAGTCAAGTATACCTGTTTGATGCTGGTGTGATCAGACTAGTTGACCTTCACGGTCGTATCGATCATTCCTATCTGATACCGAATACTGTGCATGCAATTTTTCTGTACCACCATCGTTGCCGTCTGTTTTTCATGTATTTTGGTTGGATGAAAATAAAGACTCTCTCTCTCTCTCTGATGACTCGACTTGACTCGAGTCATTTTATCAAAATGCGGAAATGACTCGACTCGACTCGACTCAATCTGTGTATTGACTCGACTTGGACTCGCGTCATTGCGGACGGACAAGACCGACATTTCATTGTAATTTCGAATAATAGTAAAGTAACGACGCTATTGGGATTACGTCTATTGGTACTGGTACTTGAAAATGCGACCAGAAAAAGTGAGGAAAATTAGTATATTGTAAATGCGAATCATTCGATATCACCAAACAGAGTTATTAGAAGTGGATTTAACAAGACTGTAACTGGAAACTGAGCTCGACTCGAGTCAAAGTACCATGACTCGGACTCGACCCTCTGCTCGCTGACTCGGACTCGGACTTGACTTGGTGGTGAATTGAAAATGACTCAACTTGACTCGAGTCAAAACTATTAAAGTGAGGTGGACTTGTGACTCGGAGCCTTGTGACATGGTTGCAACCCTGGTTCAAACATCCATATTAGATTTCACATAATCCTCTAAGTCACTGACATCAAATTAAATTCCCTAGTTGGCGATAGCGTGTCAACCAATGTTTATGAATTTTGCCACTGACGTTGCTCCGGCTGTGTTGTGGTACGACGAGTCGACGACCGGCGTTAACGCAAGAGAGGTAGAGAGCTGGAGCTGGGCTTTTCCTTTTCCCCTGTTGTCGTGTTGGCCTGCTGCTGCAAGACCTTATTCCTGTTAATCCTCAATGACCCGCATGTAGGCCTACAATTGGGTATTACCTCCAGAGTACTTCTCATCGTATTATTAGTTCAGCGCTATATTAAGTCGGTCGAGTAATGAGTTCTAATTCGAGGGAATTGAATCTTCGTGAAATTATGCTTTATTATCCTGGTTGGTTTATTATTATAAATAAGAGCAGTACTTTTCAACGTAGGTGTGAAGTGCGAACCTGCGAATGAAAAAAATTTCAGTGCGAATGAAAATCCGGATAAAGTGCGAATGAAAATTTTCCATATTTCTCACTTTTTTGACGTGGAACAATTCAAATAAACTTGATAGGATATTAGGTACTGTGAGTCCGTACCTTTTGTCGTAATGTCGTTTGGACGCAATTCTAAAAACTTGTTGGTAGCTATTGCACGCAGTGGGTAACCCTAAAAGGAGGGAACGCGGAAACTGCGGAAAACGCGGAACTCGCGGAAATGGCACCTAAAACGCGGAAACTGCGGAAAAAGCGGGAAACCTCGATTCCTAAAGCGCTGAAAACAGAGGAAAACGCGGAACGCGGAACAGTCGGTCATTGACCTCTATAGAGCACAAAGTAGGCACTAAAACGAGGAAACGGCGGAACGCGGGACAGTCGGTCATCGACATTTGTAGATCTCATTGAAGGGACTCTAAAGTCTAAAACGAGGAAACTGCGGGACACCAATTTTAGAGTGACGCGATTTTGGCCTCATAAATAGCAGAGAACTGTCGTAATAGTTGAAAATTGAAATTAATAGGTATCTGAGATTCAGACAGTCGTTCACTAACAATTATACACCTGGCCTCGCGGAACATACCTTGAAACGCGGGAGCTGCGGGACACCCTAATTTTCGAGTATAAGGCAGATTTAACCTCACAAACGACCGCAAACCGTCGTGATAGTTATAAATCGAACTTATGAAGTATCTGAGGGTTAAACATTCGGTTTATTACGATTGTACACGCGCAGCATGGCCTCGTGGCAAACATCTAGAAACCGCGGGACACAAATGTTCGAGTATAAGGCAAATTATGCCTCAAATGGCAGAGGACTGTCATATAAAGTTAAAAATTGAACTTATCAAGTATCTGCGGGTCAAACATTCGTTCACTAACGATTATACTCGCTCAGCATATGGCCTCGTGGCAAATATCTAGAAACCGCGGGACATCCTACATTGCCAGTATAAGACGAGTTTGGCCTCACAAATGGCCGAAAACTGTCGTAATAGGTGAAAATTGAAAATATACGAGGTATCTGATGGCTAAACATTTGGTCACTTAGCTTTGTAAGCGCGGAACAGTGAACATGGCCTGGTGAAAAATATCTAAAAAACGCGGAAACTGCGGAACACCCCGAATTTCGAGTATAACACGAATTTGGCCTCGCAAATGGCCGAGAACTGCCGTAATAGTTGAAAATTGAGCTTATGAGTTATCTGATGGGTAAACATTGGGTCACTGACCCTAATAGACGGTAAACAGGGCAGTGTCGGGATGACTCGAGTCATGACTTATTGACTCGAGTCAGACTCCAGTGACCTTTTTCGTATGACTTGACTTGACTCGATTCTGCGTGCCAGCATGCCATTGTGGACAAATTCGCGTACTGTAATCATGGGATTATCACAGATAAATTTTCGAGTATTTTCGGTCCCAGGTGTCGCGTTGGTACCACTTCTTCCCTATGGTAGTTGGTATTGATTCTATAAGTGTTAAAACAGCGGCGTGGAATGTGTGAATGATCCGATGTGGGTGAATGTTGGCGTCAGTAATATTCAGGTTACGTTCGATTCGACAGATCGCGTTAATAGGATTTGTCAAAGGATTTGAGTTGGGTCGAATCAATACATTCAAATACGATTCAACTTGATTTGTGTAGTGAGTTACATTTCAAGTTGACAAACTAACACATTGATTGAATATTTTCATGGATCTTATCACGCAACTAAAGTCAGCCACTATTCGAGAGGTGTGAAACATATAGCGATCGCGGGCAAGTGACAAATTGTTGGTTTTCGAATCACCGTCTGCGATGGTTCTGGGACAAACTAATTACCGAAATATTACCTTGTGAGCGGGCATGAGGGATTGCTATGTCTGAAGCATTATCCGGTGAGTGGTCGTTGGATTTTAAAATTATATCACACCCTTTTGAATAAGCGTTCACTTCACAGAGGATTAGGGTTAGAGCGGAAATAAGTGACAATTTGTCGCTATTCAAGTTACCGATACTGGTGCTCTGTTATTCGTTACTTGTTAAATCTTACCAGCGAAATCAAGTTCTGTGACAAACTGATTACTAAAATTTCACCGCGTGAGCGATCGGTATGGTTATGACACCAAGTCGTGAAAGATGGTTATGTCCGAGACATTATCTTGTCAGTGATCGCGGGGTTTTGCAAATATTTCACACCTTTTTGAATAAGCGTTAACTTCACAAAGGATTACGGCTAGAATAGAAATAAGTGACAATTTGTTGGTATTCAAGTCTCGCCGGTGGTGTATCTGTTATTCGACACTTATTACACTTATCATGAAATTAGAGTGAGAACATAAAGCATCAAGTTGTTGTTTTCGAATTTTGATGGCGAGGTGATAAATTTACGCATTCAATTATAATTCAACTTTGGTTGTGTATTGAGTGATAGATCGATATGCCGGAAGTGGTATCTTGTGAGTGATCGTAGGATTTTACAAATATTTCACATCTTTTCGAAGTGTTAGTTTGCGAACGCGACTATTGTTGATATTCGAATCGCCGTCTGCGCCGGCTCTGTGGCAAACTAAATACCCGAGAGTACGACTTACCGCCACCACCTATATCCGAAAACGTTAGCATGCGACCGATCCCTATCTCTGTAACGCTATCATGCAACCGGAGCCTATACCTGAAACATTAGCATGCCGCCGCCGCCTATACCCGAAAGTACGAATCACGACCACGAGTTTTCATTACGAGTCACCGCCGCAGCCTATGCCCGAAAGTACGAATCACGACCGCACCCATAAGACGCAATAGCCGCTCACCACCCCCGCCATAAGACGCAATAGCCGCTCACCACCCCCGCTATAAGAAATAAGAGCCGCTCACCACTCCCGCCATAAGACACAATAGCCGCTCACCACCCCCGCCATAAGACATAAAAGTAGGCTTACCATATTTTGAAAATGCAAAAAGAGGACACTTTTTCAGAAATTTGCAAGATACAAAACCGGAGTAGAATTCTCAAAAACGGTGAATTTTTCCCACTTTGCGGTCGGTTGACTAAAAAAAAAAAAAAGGTCTTCACTTCCGCTCAGATCTCAAAATAACGTTTTTTACTCTACATTGCCAGGTGGATGACTAAAAAAAAAAAAAAAAAAGTCATTTTTTCGCTCAGAGCTAACTTCACCGTTTTTCACTCCGAAATATCCGTCACTTCTGTGCTAGTTTGCGGCATAACAGACCTGAATTTTTAAAAAAGAGGACAAAATCTCAAAAAAGAGGGCAAAACGGCGTCCTCCGAGGACACTTTCAAAAAAGTCAAAAAAGAGGACAAATCCTCTTAAAAGAGGACGTATGGTAAGCCTAATAAAAGCCGCTTGCCACCCCCGGTTTTCAGGCGCGTCACCACCCCGCCCATAAGAAATAAGAGCCGCTCGCCACCCCCGCCATAAGACGCAATAGCCGCTCGCCACCCCCGCCATAAGAAATAAGTGCCGCTCGCCACCCCCGGTTTTCCAGCCGCTCGCCACCCCGCCTATACTACCCCATGCAAAAAAGCGCGATTCGCGATCGATCGTATATACTACTCACGACAGTTCGCGGCCGATGGTGTGGTGAGTGGTTAAATCTGCGTTGTATTCGAAAATTAAGGTGTTCGCAGTTTCCGCGTTTTCTATATATATTCCGCCAGGCTATGTTCAGCGTCTATTAGGGTCAGTGACCGAAGGCTTAACCCTCAGATACTTCATAAGTTCGATTTATAACTATCACGACGGTTTGCGGTCGTTTGTGAGGTTAAATCTGCCTTATACTCGAAAATTAGGGTGTCACGCAGCTTCCGCGTTTTCAAGGTATGTTCCGCGAGGCCAGGTGTATAATTGTTAGTGAACGACTGTCTGAATCTCAGATACCTATTCATTTCAATTTTCAATTATTACTACAGTTCTCTGCTATTTAGGAGGCCTAAATCGCGTCACTCTTAAATTGGTGTCCAGCAGTTTCCTCGTTTTAGACTTTAGAGTCCCTTCAATGAGATCTACAAATGTCAATGACCGACTGTCCCGCGTTCCGCCTTTTCCGCTGTTTCCTCGTTTTAGTGCCTACTTTGTGCTTTATAGAGGTCAATGACCGACTGTTCCGCGTTCCGCGTTATCCTCTGCTTTCAGCGCTTTAGGAATCGAGGTTTCCCGCTTTTTCCGCAGTTCCCGCGTTTTAGGGGCCATTTCCGCGAGTTCCGCGTTTTCCGCAGTTTCCGCGTTCCCTCCTTTTAGGGTTACCCCACGCAGTCGTGTAGTGTGTACCAACAAGCAGACTAAAATAGTCACCTGACCCTCGTTCCACTCTCCACATGCTATTAATTGATATTGAGTTGTATAAGTAGCGATCTCAAATGGTAATATTGTCACTAGCCATTAGGTTATATTGTTTTGTATTTATGATGGGACCAGGCTGACTCTCGACTTGAATGCATTGAAAACGCACTTCTAAGGTCGCCAAACATTGCCTACCACTGCCTCCAGTTGGTGTCTTTCAACAGATTTGACACACTGTCTTCAGTACAAAAATTTTCCCATTGTAAATCTGGTGACTTGAAAAGGGTCATCACTTTTCCTCACCACAATTTTCCTCAACCTCAATTTCTGCTTCCATGCCAGCATGCCATGAATTTATGGTATTTTTCGTGCCCGGGCCCGGGCAATAGATTTGCCTGTATCACATGTCGTGCCATTCGCTCTAATATTGAGTAAGGAGGATTATTGTTTTCAGTTATTTGGTTTTTATGATTCATTTGTGAGCTGTGACTCTGGATTTACCAAAAAATGGACCAGATTTGCGTATGGTTGTGTCGCACTGCGAGGTCCACCTTGTCTCGTGCAGTTTATTGCCAAAAAGATACTGATAGTTTTACTTGCATTTATACCATTTTGTATAATCGTCTTGGTCATTGTGATTCTCTCACTGATATCAGCATTTAGCATACTCATTACCTAGTGGCTAGATTCCACATCCGATTACTAGGGGTGTACACGGTATACAATCTAGCTATTCACTATGAATTTGTTTTTTGTTACATTTTTGCACCATTGCTACTGTTCAAGTTATATAGGTATATAGTCAGCTGGACATAAAAGGCTTCAATCATCCAAATAGGAATAATCATTGCATTCAGCCAGTTTACTGCAACAATGCTCTTCACTGTTGATACAAAGTGGGCAACACACTGACGTCAACGATTTTGTACGTGAGTAGACACAGATAGATGTAATCGATTGCACGATATGCATGCAATTAGTGCTACTTCCTGATTCTAAGTTAGCATGTCACATGCGCCACGCATGCCTAGAATCAATACCTCGGCTGCGATTAATTTAGCGTTATAGTACGCTACGCTCGTTGACTGTTTTGAAATCAGCTTTGCTGTTTTTTAATTTGCACAATGGCTTCATCAATGGACCACCAATTTCAGTATTCTCGTATGACAAAAGTGATGGATGGTGATGACCATGTTAGCGCAGGTTTCGAAGTGGTTTTCAGGGGTTCCGGTGATGATATTGATGATAACAATACAGCGATTGTCGAAGAAAGTAGCAATGGAACCTATTCACGGACATCTGGTAAGCATTAATTGATGGCGACGATACAGCATATTTTAATGAGGATTTTGAAGTAAATTTCAGTGTGTTATTTATGGCGATAAACTATCACCATCTGGACTCTAGAGTCAGTTTATATTAGTCAAGTTCCGCTATAATGCAATTGAATTTTGTCAAGATGCGTTTCACGAAATACGATTATGAAGTAGGTCTACGTTTGTCGCTAGAAACTTGGTTGATATCTGTGGTATAGCAATGTGACATGCGGTACAGTGACACTGATTGGTAACTTGTCCATGAGTCACTAGAGTCAGTGTTACGTAGAACCACACATGCATAGTCGCCGAACCTAGGTATGCAAGGTATGCCACGCATACCTAGACGTTTTCTTTAGGTACACAGCGTACCTAGAATTCCGTTTATGATATTACCTGCTGCCGCTTATGTGAGCGAGTTAACCCGTTGCGCGAGGCCAATTAGCGAGAAGCGTGTGGCCAATTAGCGAGTTTAGTCTGTGCACAATGTAACGTGACGCGATCTCCCGCTGAGATGATTGAAAAATTAGGTCATTGATTGCCGCGCGCTCGGCAATTATTGCTGGCCTGATTTGTCGTGTCTGGAGCAAGCCTAGTTCCGCTGGCTTGAAAAATCCCATCTGCAATAGGCCCGGTGCGCACAATACCATCGCTGAACTGTACAATCGCATCTGCATTGGCTTGGTGTGCATGTGCACGATATCATTGGTGGCCTACACAATCGCATCTGCAATAGGCCTGGTACGAAAAATATCATTGCGGTGCGGGCCAACTATCGCGTCTAGGGCCTAGCATGCGTTGGCTCGTATCTCTCGATGGCTTGGAGACATTGCTGTTGCGTGTATGCTGTTTAGCGATTGTGGTTATTAAAGAGTGACATCGCGCAACTGAATAACATCGAATGTCCGCAGACTTGTGCGTGCGTGCATGCATAATTGAATTATGCTAGTAGGCCTACTTGAACATAACCATCAGAAGATGTGTATCAAGGCCTGAGTTGTAAAAGACGAGGAAGGTTTGAATCACCTGAATTCGGTGCCATCATAGAACAGATTCCATAACAACTCGAACATTTTGACTTGCACAAATCGTCGCCGAGGTTACGTAATACGCGTTGATAAGGGTGCATAATTAATTGTTCGCGAGACTTAAGAGACTCGCTAATTGACATTAGACAGCACTTCCGGACTCGTTGACAAGCTTATTATACGAGTAAGTTCGTCAACACGAGGAGATTGAATAAACGGCATTTGCGCATGCACTTTACCTGTATGAATCGATGCTATATTAACCCTAATTATCAATTCAGTCACATTATGACGTCGTTCTTTTGTGACGTCATCGAACCCGCATACCTAAGGAAAATTAGCGTCCGGCGCCATGCGCCTATGCACACATGGTTTGGTAAAATATCAGTCAGAGATCCGATTTTACGGTTAGGCAATACTTGTGTCCAGCAATGTTCCCTCTAATTTTCAACGAGTCTGCGCACATTCATCAACTCCCTGCGCAGACCTTAGACAAAAAAAGAAAAGAAAAAAGGTCATCACTTTGAATTTTTTGTGCGCAACTTAGATTTTCTGTGCGCAGAGACCGTGTCAGCACTGCCCATTTGCGCACGTGCGCACTGCGCAACTTAGAGGGAACATTGGCGTCCAGCTATGTAGTCTGTGGCAAAGTAGATCCACTATACTTCCGATATTACCTACTCATTTATGTTTATATTTTATCCGGCCAATAGGCTACTTTATTACAGTAGGCTACTAGTCGATTACGTTCTTGTGTCAATTTTGTTTATATAGTTTCCTCATTATATTCGTGAAAAAGTGAAATCATCCCATGTGATTGAAATACTCTCAACTACCAGTGTAGCCTATCCTAGAGGCTATCACAATACCGTCAATACATATCAAAATTTTAACATTTTCTAGTGCCGTTGGTAATTCAGTGTTAGTGCTGTAGATCCATTTGACAGTAACGGAAGTTGCCTTGTTTATTGGTGATGAAACCGCGTGCCGTAGTTTAACCAGCCTTGTATGGTTGAACTTTGAAGTAACATTACCACTTCTCGAATAGCATCAATGGCGGTTGAGTCCACTTTGATTTATTCTGTCTTTTTGTTTGCTAATTTTGATCTCTTTGAGAGGTTTTCATGGCATGAATATCAGTCTTGTCAAATAATGCACCACTGTCCCAGGAACGTTATTACTCATAATCATATTCAAATGTATAGCTACATTGCTCAGCTGTAGTGCAGAAATGATCTCAAGCCTCACCAAGTAATGTGCGAATGATGTAATGAAAGATTCTTAGAACATGTCTAAAAATTGTCTATCCTATAGCGTAAGAAATAGTACTGTGTGTGTTGTCAAGTAGAAGCTCCATTGTATACATCGATAATTCCCTCTTGGTGCAGTTTATTCAATAACGCTCTTTCGGCATCACCATCATGAACTCCAGTTACTCTGCAATATAAAATTGCATAGCACACAGGCTTAACCCTGTCTGTACAGTTCGTGTAATCTGTCAGATCCATTTTGTGTATTGTACAATTTATACATAAAAAATCACATTTGAACAGTCGTAGAGTTTGTGGAAATATAACAGGCTGATTCCTTTGTGCATTTTTTAATAGCAATATTAATTGATAATCTGATCCTATGCTAGTTATTATAGTCTCAGCCAATCAAAGTGTTTACGCCATGATTGTCTGTTTATAAGATGTATTTGGCGTAGCAATCAATACTTTCTTCAATGTAGGGCCGTTCACCACAACTACCAGTACTAGACAATACAAGCTAAAAAGCTATTACAGGCATAACATCAGCAATGCCGGCACTTACCTGAATCCCAAACTCATTTTCGGTTGTAGGCGCTCCCAGTAATGCTGCCACCCCCCAAATCTGTCCGCTCCAAACCCAAAAACCCTGACTTGGTCGCACATATGCAATGCCATCATCACGCCAGTAACTCCAGTAGATGGATATCTGCCTGATTTGTTCAGCCAGACCTCGTGAGTATACCTTGAAATAATGAGGCGTCATCCATCTTGTTCTATATCACTGCATCGAGATGGTATCTCGTAGCTTGGGGATGATTACACTGCCCTGTTATATATGAATAATGTATTTGACTTGTCATCAACCTTTGCATTCTTGGTCGTGTCTTGTAAGGGAAGGGTGAGAGATCTTATGCTGGAGGCAGTAAAATATATTACACTAGCTAGCTGTATGCAATCCACCTATGACCTTGTGAATTTAGAATGTTGTTTTAGGTAGAGATCATGAAGCTTGTTTTATCATGAGCAGCGGTCTTGTTGAATTCATAAATATTGTGATAATGATATTCAGCTAGCTGCTTTTTTCCTACTGAGAGCTACCATTTATGAGCCGAAAGGGGCTAACATTTCTTCGTATTTTGTTATTATTAATCTGAAGCAGCGCTCAATTTACGACAAAATACCTTAGGAATTCGGGATTTAAGATTGCAATGGTAGAAATGTTGCACTTGATCAAGCTCTTTACAGAACGGTACGTTTTTGTGATACGCCCCGTCGTGATTGCGCTTGCCAGCCATTTGACATCGAGCGGTTTAAAAGGCACGAGTACCAGACTTGCACCTACAAAATACAGGATGTTATTCATTAAGACAATGACAAACCTTCTGGCTAGGTAGTCAAGAGGTTGAATTGCAGGCACTTAATATGCTATAAAGATAAAATGTAGCGTATTGGAGTTAGACTCTAATATCGCTATGTGCGCCGGAACTGTCCAATTCAGTGATTTCCAAACTGCCTGATCAAGCTTTATTTGTAATTCTTTGATTGTATAATGCATACCCATGGACAAATCATAGGCGCTTTCCGGATAACACAATCTATGCGTTGTTTTTGAACCAACATCCCTTTGAAAGCCAACCGTCGGAGCTTTATTGAAGCGTATCACATTATCATGGCTATCTATGACCTGTGCGATTAAATTTTAATGTCTCTTAATGTGTGCTGATCGTGCTAACTTTCAATCTAATACCTTCCCGTAGCCAGACTCGATCAGATTGGCTGAGTTTCCAACTACCGCACATGTTACGCAAGAGTCATTTTTTCTGGACTTGAATTCTGGAAAATGATTCGGTACTCCAATGCTATGAAGCTCCCTTAGTATATCCTTCATATTGGTTGGTCTCGATCCTTGCAAGCTAATCCACCAACTAGCAGTGTCTGCAAATTATTTAGGTCTCAAACTTGTTGCTATTTGAAATATATTCAACCGGGCCCTCACCTGACGATAAATCTGCGTTTTCTGCCGTCCAAAATATCTCCGCCGATTGCTGGTGTTTGTGATTTACCCAGGGTTGTAATGACTCGAGTCATGACTCGACTCGAGTCAGACTCGAGTCACGATTTTTTTATGACTCGACTTGACTCGAGTCATTTTCTTGAAATGGAAAAATGACTCGACTCGACTCGAGTCAATATTTGGATTGACTCGACTTGTACTCGAGTCATTACGCATGACTCGACCCAAGTCATTGACTCGGCTTATTTTATATGACTTGGAGATGAAGAAATTTGCGAATCATAATGGCTAGATCAACGCATCCGACGAATTCTGCCGACATCGCTATTTGTCACCACTGCTTTCGTTGCACTTGTCTCATATCAGATATGCCGCCGTAAAAACAACAGAAAATGATACATAGTAGCAATGCATTGTACAAAATCGTCCAGTGATGAAGAGGTAGCCTAATAGATCCTCCGCAATTAAAGTACTCAAGACTTTTCAATTATACAAGCAAACAATTGAATCAAAATTCAATTAGAGCCAATGAAATGACTCAGATGGTGAAGAGACTGATAAGCTCATGTGTAGATTTGAAGGCGATGATTCTTTGCATTTTTGGGCGACTAGAAAGAATGAGTATTCAATGCTCTTCAGTGTGGTTCAAAAAAGCTTTTCAATTCCTGCATTTAGTTCTAGTGCACTAGTGGAACGTGTATTCAGTAGATGTGGATTCATTCTACGGCCATGCCGCTTTAACATATTTGAGGATCTCCTTTCCACATTAGTATTTTTGAGGTGTAACTCATTGATTTGATCTGCTGTCTGTGAAAACACACAATGCCCCTCGTCCATTTGACGTTTTGTTAGGTATGTGCATTGTGCACGTGAGTAATAATGAATGGCTAATGTTATGTGATGTTTGTACAATATGGCTGTTCTAAAATAACTTCTTTTTTATTTTACTGGGTGGTTACTTGATAAAATTGTTATGTTGCATAAAAGGAACACTGAATCTGGCTTAATTTGAAAAAAGTGGAATCAATGATGTGAGAGGAGAATATTCTGGATTTGAAAATAAATGGAGTATTTTAGTGAGAAATTCTTTCATATAATATAATTACATAGTAGTAAGCCGACTATTTTTTCATATCTAAAACATTCTAATCTAATAACTTCACTTTTTCTAGTTGGAATTGAGTCAAATTTGCTATGAATCATATTTTTACACAATGTAACAATATCATGAGATAGCCGGTAAAATTCGAAAATCTCTATTTGAAATTAGTCTAAAATTTTCTTTCATAGCATTGCTTTCTACTGGTTGGAATTGAGCCAAATTTGATTTTTTAGGCAATCTAGCAATTTTAAGAAGTAGCCGGAAAATTTGAAAAAATGTTTTTGAACACCCCATTGTACAATTATTTCTCCAATGCTGTAACTGCGATGTAGTCTGTAATGCACTTTAGTATAATCAAAAGGTATCTGTTCTGTTGTCACTGCACGATGCACATAGTTGCATGCACGCTTTTACAGCATGCTGGCCTGTTGTAAATACCTCTACATAAACATGCATCTATTGATTCTCTATCAACTAGTATCTTGACGTGAATTTGTTGGTTCTCTATCAGATAGTATGTAGACGTGAATTCGTTGTTTCTCTATCAGCTATTCGTGAGCTATCGTCGATGTGCTCATAATAAAAACTGAATGCTTGTATTGGTGATGTATCAGACTGACAAGAGAGATATTTGATTTTAAGTTCTAAGATTAGTAAAGTTATCTTTAGCATCGGTAAATGAGGCCAGGACCTGTCCGTTATCTGCTTAAATAAACACGTGCCAAGACTCTGATAGGGACAAAATGAGCATGTTTCGCAAACAAGGAATTCGATATCACCCAAGCAGGATTGAAAACATGAGTTGAACATGACTTCAATACTGTGACTTGGACTCGACTCGAGTCATAACACCATGACTCGGACTTGACCCCTTAAACGGTGACTTGGACTCGGACTCGAGTCTGTGATGAATTGAAAATGACTCGACTCGACTCGAGTCAATACCACAAAAGTATGATTGACTCGTGACTCGGAACCATGTGACTTGGTTACAACCCTGGATTTACCCATAGTGATGTAGAATGTGCGATACTAGCTTTGCATTGACTTTGGTGATCTAAAAATTAGGCTGCCTGGTGTATTGTTAACGAAAGTTATTGAAGGATAAAGGTTGGCATCAGATTTACCGTAAACTGTAATCAAAGTAAGAGTTTGGAATTTGTGGTGAGCTTCTTGGAAGTACAGAACTTCAATATACAATTGAATAGTATATTTAATGTGTGGTGGATATATAAAATTGAGAATATATATTTGAAATCACTTTGTCTCTAAGGAGAAGCGCCGTTGACAAGGATACCTCAACTTTAATTTGAATAAGTAGCTAGCCTAGCTAGATTCTTTTACATACTTTTAAGGCTTTTGTATAGTGCAGAATCCAAATTCCTGTAAATACCGAAGTATGATGTTGCAAAGATCACTAACAGACTCAGTCCCAGGAGGCATACTCTAAAGTAAAATATTGTTTTGGATGTTCTGGACATTACTTCTTCTCTGTTACCTCTACCAAGCTTGCACTGAATCTCCAGCTGAATCATATACTGGTTTTACAATTTTATGCCACAGGTTGCCGATAGTTAATTATTCATAGCACTGTGGAATTGGCATATAAAATGCACCATTACAATAGTTGTAAAACTTGTTAAAATGCAGTTATGCAGATGTGAAAAGATAGCTTATTATTCCCTTTACTTATTTATCATTCGATCCTTACTTTACAGAAAACACCTTTCAATTTTTTCATTCGTGGTTAATTTCAAGAATTAAGGAAGTCATCGTAATTTCCTATACAACAATAATATTGCTGATGGCAATTTCCCCCCATTTCCTGATGTGCTAAAAAGCTAAAGTTGAAAATCTCTTTGGCTTCAATATGTTGGATTTGTTTTATGTATCAGCTGACTATTGCATGTTATGAGGTAATTTTACGCAGTTGATTTGGTATCACGTTTTGCAACGGTGTAGAATGACTGCGACTTGTGATTCTGACAATATACGCCTATGTATGTAGCATTTGATTCGCATTTCCTGTGTACCACGTTATGGTTGCTCGAGGCGTTTTAACTTTCTGTTAGCAGATAGTTTAAAGTTTGGTGGCAGTTTAGGCCACATTCAAGGTACCAGTGTTAGCTTTGCTGAAAAATTGTCTTTGATTTCGGATTATGATCTTTTTTTTTTAAATGGTATTAGAAGCTGTAGGCCTCTAAAATATAGTGTAGTCTTATTGGATTAGCCTCCATACACTTTCAATAAAAATATCTATTCAATAACAGCATGCTTGTATTTCTCAGAACAGCGATGCTGTAGCGTGATCATGGTCATTTCTAAGCATGTTGTTTTATAGCAATGTAGATAAAGCATAATTGGTGCTCCATGCTTTACAATTATGCATATTGTTTCCTGACCACTAGACTATGGTATCATCCATAATTACTATGGTATTAGTTGTTGGTGAAGTGGTGAAGAGCTGGTTTAGTGCTGTAATTCTGCATCATTTCCTGTTTAGCAATAGAAGGCTGGTAGGTATTAGCAGGATGCGCATCATGCTTGTAGTAGCAGCTGCTTGGATTGAAACCTCTAATTTCTCGATATCAGAATGGTAGCATTTCTAAGGAAGGACATTGTACGTTGATTTTAATAACATGTGAGATAGAACATAGAATGCTTTTAGCGATTTTTACTTTTGTAATTTGACTTGTAGCTAATGTATATCAATTACCTCGTCTTGTCTTGCGTGAATTGATATATGAGTGTATAATTATTAAGGGTCTCGTTGTCACAGTTTCTGCCATTCATATTATAGTTGGAGAGGCCTATCATTGGAGCAAAGGTATGGATGGCAACTCTACAGTTAACGCTGTAACTGTTCTTGAGGAAGACTCACCGCTCAGGGAGACCAGATCCGATCCATTCAAGAAGCCAAGGTATGTACAAAAGCGCGGAATGTGTGTTGCGCTGCTGTGGATTTGATTTTGACTTTCATGATAGATATCCATTGATAGTAGGCTACCTATGGATAGTAGACCTAGTGCACCAAATGTTGCGATTGCGAAAAGCAATTACCGGTACAATACAATGACTCTGGTGGTGGTTAGATAACAGTTGGCCTATTCTCTTCAATTGTACCTATTACAGCCTTTGGTATTTTAGATTACTTAGAGTACGCCAGCCGTGCAATATTTACTAGACCAGTGGCTCCCAATCTTTATATGTGTCCCAATTTTTTGCTTGAAAAAGTTATGTAGCCCACATTTCATTTGGAAAGCGGATTACTGAATAGGCTGTCACTGGCCCATAGGCTGAAAGCCTCTGACAGACATATTGCCCAATTTCCTATTACTACACTGAGCAGTGAGCATTGACGCATTGTATTAAAATCACATGGGCAATGAAAGAAATTTTCTCACAACGTCGCATGGAAATTTATTTGTAATGGTAGTCCAAGTTCGATTCCTAATCTAGATTCAAAATTATTGTTAATCCCAAATTCAATGTAGTCCCTGCGTTCCTGTTATGCAATCGTGAAATTTATGCTGGCGGTTTTTCCTGAATTGAAACCTTTGTTACCAGATGGTGGCGCGAAGCAAGCAGCCTATCAGTCATCATCGCAGGCATGATTGCATTCTGCGTTTTGATCACCATCGCACTCATTATACAGATACTTGTTGGTGCACCTCAGGTATGGCTTTTCAATGCTGTATTGGTGACGCGATTGTTGTTATCAAGTACGATGTTCTTTCCAATTCTCTTACTATTTCCTGATGAATACCCGTGACTAGCGTCAGCAGAAAATATTCGGGTTTATTTCAATATGAATATATTGTGCAATTGCATATTGAATTTCTTTACCTAGTAGAGTCTCTTTGCTGTGTTTCTTCTTTCGGATGTGTAGAAAACTGTTCGTTTGAGTCGATTTCTCTTGTAGATTGTCCCGCACGCCGGGGTGTTATCCGACGACGACGAATGCTCCCGAATGGGTTTGGAGTTATTAAAAGGGTCTTCTCGGGAAAGGGTGGAAGATGCCACTTCTGTTGATGCCGCAATACTGACTTCTCTTTGCCTGATGGTTAAAAATCCACACAAAGGAGGATTGGGCGGGTGAGATTACTCATTTGATGTGCGCTATGGGCAGGTAATAATACCCACGCAATGCACAGTAGAAGTGCTTCTATTAGTTCATTGTAAGCTAATATGTAACAACCGCAGTCACACTGTACAGAAAAAGAAATCGGCACTAAACATAATCAAGCTCTTGCGTGTAATGCGAAGCCAGGCCAGTACAAGTGAACCACAGTATTTGACACAGGTTACTTAAGACTTGTTACAATATTTGTGGTATACTGATTTACTAAAACTGATTCTTTTTGTTGGCTTTAGTGTCTATAGATAAGTCGAGATATATGAAGCTGGCCTTGCGAAAGTAGTTATCCTTGAATAGTATATTCATATTGAAATAAATCCGAATATTTTCGGCTGACACTGACAGCAACTAGTGGAGAAGCGGGAAGAACATTGTATAGGCTATCAACTATCGTATCACTGAATATGAATCTAAAACCAAATATAAAAATTAAGAAGTATGTAGTTAAGCTTCCAACACTGTGTAACAAGCGGCGGAATTAGTATATAAGACATACACATTCAAGTACTTCGTTACAAACTACCTCTGCATGTATCTGAATTACGGTACTGAATATGGTGCATAATTTTGTTGTCTCCATTATTACTCTCAACCGATTGACAGGTTGCTGTTAATGCATTCGTTTATTCATTAGCGATTTCCTGGTCCGTTTCAATACGGCATAGCTGCTGAACATGTGAGCATTTTATATTTGTAATCGATTCAGCATTTTACGGCAATCTTTGGACTGCTCAAATTTGAAATACACTCGATGATCCAGTATGAATTGGTGGTAAATGATCATCATCTCTCATGAAGCCTGCTGCTGATATGGTTATGTGATTAATGATCTGTTCTTACTGAAATTAATGTTGATTTGGTGAGTTGTGATCTTGATCTCTTGGTTTGGCTTGGTCCATTGCTACATCATATTTGACTTGTGTGGATGTCATGTGGAAGTAATTCTGATCATGGATCGCCCTGATTGCATGGATTGGGTTGTAATTGTCTTTTAATCGGCGGAACTATCCTTAATCGATTGGATCTGTGCAGTGAATGTTCTGTTCCTGAATTATCTGTTCTATATTTGATGATGTCAGGTTAAAAAATGCAGTCACCTTGGCCCATGTTATCTAGCTCTATGCTCATGACGTCAACATGGATTTTGTATTAGATATCAAAGACATAGGCATACCGACATACTGTTTTACCGACTTACATTGCACTAGCGTGGTACACCTCAAAGTGAGCTGATTTAATATGTACAATTCTAAATTTTGGTGAAGAGATTTTTGTCCAAATGCATAATTATCTTGAATCCAAGTCCAGGTCCATATTCATCTTTGTTACAAACTACAAGAAACTGATTGCATTCATATTTGCAGCGGTGGGTTTATGCTTGTCGAGGAACAACACAAGGAGAAGGCGCATCTAACCGAGATAAATTTCCGCGAGATGAGTCCGGCCGATACCGACTCGAGTCTGAACGTGTCGAAAGACCAAATCTCCCGCGCTCAATCTGTTGCCGTGCCGGGGTATTTAAGCGGAATTTTAAAGGCCCATGGCCTGTTTGGAAAGTACGTATATTTTCAATTAGTAATTACTAGGGCGGTTGTTTTTGACATGTCAAAATTTTATCAAAATTGTAGCGTTAGGCCAGAATTTGTCAAATTTGTTCATAAAGCCAATTTTTTTTTGACGTCTGCATTTTGTTTGTATCATAGGTTTTGCACTGTCGGTGAATTTATCAATTGATATTTTACAGCTTGTAGCCTACCGTTGTAAACGGCTAATTGTCTGCTCATTGTTTTATTTGACCGATTATAGGTAGACATGGCGTTATGGTCAACGTACCACAATATCCTAACTGAAGCAAGACTTCTTATTCATTTCATCATTTTTATATTAAGAAGCGCATGAAGAAAAAATTGTGATGTAGACAACATTGTCAGAATGAAGCAACATGGTGTGTCACCAGCAGTGTACGCACAACTTCGTTCAAATATTAGTTTTTTCATGTAAAAATTTGCTTTTTTTTAGCCAAAAACGTTTTTTCAGGCCAAACTACTTCGTAGGACCAAAAATGAAGATAAGTGGTACAATTTTAACATTATGTGAGAAAACACCTAATTTGCATATGTGAGGTCAAAATTTGGTCAAATTTCAGTTTGTTTAGGTCAGAAAAAGTAGAAATTTTGATTTTTTAGAACAAAATTTCCCATTTTTTAGGTAAAAAAAAACTAGTAATTACTCTCGTATGAGGCGTACGCCATATGCAAGACGCATGCTTGGATTTATGCGGGGTTGTAACCAAGTCGCAAGGTTCTGAGTCACAAGTCAGTCTTACTTTTATAATTTGACTCGAGTCAAGTCCGAGTCTTAAGTCTGGGGGCAAATGGACCGAGTAATAGAATTAAGACTAGAGTCCGAGTCAAGTCATAGTGTTTACTGTTCTGTTCAGTATGAAGTTCACGTCAGGTTCAACTCATTTCTGTGAAACTCCATGGTGATATCGAAGTCCTCGCATTCATAATATACTCATTTTTCTCACTCTAAGCAAGTTTATTCAAACAAATTTAAAACAGTTTCTGAGCCTATTTTTCAACTATCGGTCCTGATATGCGAGACCTGAATGAGTCATGTATTTATTTCAACGTCAAGTCTATTTATTTCAACGATCCTTTCAAATTACTGTACCGTTCCGGTTTTAGGAAGCCGCTGAAATTTCTTTTCGAAAAAGCCGCAAAACTGGCATCTAACGGAGTCAGCGTGAATGAGGAACTCGCCGACGCAATCGAGAGGTTGAAAAGCGATGCGATCCCTGACGATTTAACAGCGCTTTTAACCAAAGACGACAACATGACTTTCTTGAATGGCAATGACACGCTACGGCAGCCCAGTCTCGCGGAGACGTTACTGGTATGTTGGCTTTGTAAATCGCAGCCCAGACATAGGGGTTTAAGCCAGTCCTTTTCAACCGGGCATATCGCGAACCCCTGAGTGTATTATGATTTTTAAAGGTTGCGCCATTCTACGGGATGTACTGGGGTGTACCAGATCAGAAATATGTAGATGTCAGTGACCATATTCCGCATTACAATAGGTCGATGACTTGCTATTGAAATGAAAGTACAGGTTTATGCTTCAGACCAGGTTGACTGGATGTAAAATACGCAACTTGTAAGTTATTATTACATGTATTTTTAATGTCTCATGATCATTGGTAATGGTTACTTTCGTGGTAAAACAGAGTAAAGTTACCATGTGCTTAGCTTGCGATCATCGTTATTCCGATTAGGATTACTTTAAATTCGGGGTATTGCCTGAACTGAGACGTACAATGCCTATGTATTGACTATTGATTATATTAAAAGTGTGTACCATTCCGAAAAAGGTTGGCAAGCAGTGATTTATGAAGTAAAATTTGCTAAGATTCTATCAGTGCCTGTAATTAGGTTTAGACACCTTTCGAATACTTGTTAATTGTCATATGTGGGGCGCTAGAAGACCTGTATTGTTTGTCGTTTGATTGTTGGAACCACTTCAAGCAAGTAACGCGTACTTTATATTGCAGGCGATTGGCAGGGATTCAAAGTCCTTTTATTCTGGCGATGTCGGACGCGCCCTGGTATCAACCTTGAGAGATCTCGGGTCGAAAATCTCTTTGAACGATATGCGAAACTACTCAGCTAGCGTCGAGAACGATGTGTTCAAACTCAACTACAGAGGTAATACCATGTCTGCTGTTACTGAATGCCCGCAATGTAGGAGTATGAGTGTACCAAACTAACTGCCTTCTAGTAATAGATATGTGCACTGGTTATGTTTCAAGACTAATGCCACTTATGCTACAGTGTTTAAGGCAAAACTACTTATTCTTACATTGTGAGATATTAGTAGTCTTGGGATATTTTACAAGGATGTTGTCGCTAAAATATCATTTTCTGTGTATTTCAGATATTCAGGTCGCAGCCACCGGCTTGCCATCGTCTGGTCCCGTTTTACTGTCGACTCTGAATATGCTGAAGCGCGATGGAAATCACTCTGCGTTCAATAACGCGACGGTGAGTAAAGCTTATTTTCTCTTCCGTATGATTTCATTGTCATCTTGTTTTGTTATTCACATAACAGTATCACCGGATTATTGAAGCACTGAAGTTTTCCTATGGGTATCAAGCGTCTTGGGCTGATGGAAGTGATGTAAAGGAAATGTAAGTCAAATGCCGTAACGTGTTGTTGTTGAAAGGTGTTCAAAGCTGATCGAGCTGATTACAAGATAAACTGCTTTGATTAGAAATGACAAACAAGAGATTTGAAAAGGGTGTGTCTCGCGTGGGCTCAATTTCAAAGGTATATGCTGTTGCCGTGATGCATTGGGTTTACTGCGGAGTTGTCATGACTAGGGCTGGACGAAATCGAGTATATGGGGGGGGGGGTACGGTTCTGAGTCGAGTATTAAGCTTTAAGTAGAGTCTAGTATTCATGTACCACTTGCTTTAAAAGTTAAGATATTCATATGGACATGCAACCACTAGGAAAATGATGCCAAAATAATTCGCTATTTCTGGCAGTGACTATTTCGTAGCGCTTTGTGAGGCGTGATCATTATTTGACAGAATTTCCGTTCCATGAATATTCCTAGCATTCATTGTTCAACTTACTGGGTAAACGGATGTTGAAGGTGTGAAGGTGAATATTTTCGTTGCTCGAAATAACCAGCTGTTACTACTCAATCGTCACAATTAACACTCAACTTCGAGTGCACGTATCGTTGTCGCTAACTCTTAAAATGATGTATGTCTATGCGGAAACAAACTATGCTGGAAATTATAGCGCAAAGACCTATCTCGCTTGACTCTCAAAAGTCTGTTGAGCATGAAGCAAAGTACAGATAGAGAATGGGGAGAAACGGTTGAGAAAAAGACAAATGCTCTGCCAATAAGTCGTTAAAATAATCTTTGCCAGACATTGTTCGGTAGAAATTAGTGTCGTTATCAAATTATTCTGTTATGCAGGCTTGGTAGTGCTACGTCGACAGACAGAATCAGAAGCGACGGAGTATACTCTTTCGACACGTACGCAAAAGGGGTACAGCCGCTTGACCTCAACTCTGGCGGCGAACAGCACGTTACCGTGATCGGGCACGATCACCAGATTGTAACGATGGTGACGTGAGTAAAGAAAACTGTTAATTCCTGTCCCAGCACTTTCATTTCTTGTCTGACCAAGTTGGATTCAGACATGACTAGCCTTGTTTTGTAACAAGTCTTGGTTCATAGTTGGACCTCGAAATCCCAATAATTGCATATCGAAATCCTCATCCAGCTTCGGAATAATAGTAACTCCAAATCATACTCACATTCAAATCGAAATTTTCAGTCCGGATGTGATTTTTTCTTCAAACCATAGATCCAAGCTAGTTCGAAGGGCTTGGTGTGTATAGTGCAGAGGTGGTTGCAGTAGAAATAATGCTGTTTACTTACACTCGATAGGACAATTACAATTTTCAAGACAAATCTAAACTATTTCAAGTGGAAGTAGACAAGGAAGGTATAAAAAGTATTCCGTTGAGTAGTGATTTTCAAGTAGCTTTAAAAACTAAATTTGGTCTTGGGCCGCATACTTTCAGGAGGTAATCGGAGGTGGGGACTTTCCAAATTGGATCTGAAACGAACAACTTCACAAATAAGTTATGTCAATTTCACACGTAGGCCTATATGTTATGGAAAAATAGCCTAACGCTAGTTTCTTAGTCTCAGTATCAAGTCTTTCTTAGTGTCTTAGTCTTTGCTTTTTATTGCTAGGGGTATCGGATCGTCTTTCGGATCCAAAGTGCTGACGTCCGGATTTCTGATGAACGACGCCATGCTCGATTTTTCGTGGGACGGAAAAAATCCGACCTATGACCCCTCCGTTTACACCCCCTCACGGGTAAGTGCCGATGAACAATATTTTAAAAGTACCTGACCCAGGGTTGTAACCCAGGGTCTCACTTTCATGATTTTGACTCGAGTCAAGTTGAGTCATTTTCAGTTCACAACCGAGTCAAGTCGGGACCAGAGGGTCGTGTCCGAGTCAGTGTTGAGACTGGAGTCCAAGTTATTTTGTTCATTGTTCTGTTTCGATTTTGAGTCATGTTCAACCAACTTTTTACCACTCTGCTTTGGTGATATCGAACGCCGCGCATTTATACTGTACTAGTTTCCTCACACTTATTATTCTAGGCCCTATTTTCCAATTATCAGGACTGATAGACGAAATACCAATAATTTGGTAACTTGAAAATTCTTGGAAGTTGAAATGAAATGTCTGTCTTGGTTGACTTGGTCTAATCATGAGCAATGGCTGGAGTTGAGTACAAGTCGCGTCAATACACAAATTGACTCAACTCTAGTCATTTTCCGTGTTTTAAGGAAACTCGAGTCATTACAACCCTGACCTAATATCATGTTCCACCGTTTCTCAGAGCAACTACATCGCCCCCAAGAAAAGGCCTGCATCATCCATGCTGGCTGCGTTGCTGCTTCCGAACAATACGAAATGCGGTTTGTACATGGGTTTCGACGCGCACGCGTGGACGTCTGCCATCTCATGTAAGGATTTATGCTTTTTATGTGTGGGTGTTTTGGAGTCTAACTGGTAATTTCGTTGCAGCTCTCGTTCAAATCATCGTTAGGAAAACGACGGGCGCTGACACACAGAGCAGCGTTGACCAGGCGAGAATAAGCCAGACGATGATGCCTTTCGAGACTTTTGCGGAAGGTTTGTGTACGAGTTTGTTGGAGCCTAAGAGATTATGTAATGTTCAATTCAGAAGCGAATGTACTGAGTAACTGAGGTACTCGATTTTTTGCAGTTCGAGATTCAACTATTTCGCGTATTTCGGTCTGCTTTCCCATTCTACAATGATGCAACTTTCTGAAATTCCTCCTCTGAATGTAACTTTTCTAAATGCATGTTTTTGTAATTGTTCAGCACGAGTTTTACGATTATTACGTTATGAAAGAAATAGATTTTAAAACAAGTTCCGCATGCATGCAAACGTGTGCATTGATGTACAGTGATCTATAAGGCAGCTCCTCCATAATATCGACTGGCAACTATCTAGCTTTATTCTCTGCGTGAGTCGATCCTGCTGGGAACGTGCAACAGTGAACTAATGTGTGCCAGAAATTTCACAAAGAGTAACCTCAACACCACACAGAGATAGTTAGATTGCAATAGCACCTTTCGTATAAATCTTTCAGCTGCAGTTTGAATCCTTGGGTTTCTGAGGATAATGGCTGCTGCCAAAATTTTTGCCACACAACTCTAATTTGAGGCCACATATCACTTATCATGATGAAATTGTTTATAATATGTTGATTGATCAGAGCGCAGTGCCCCTTTGTGACAATTCTTGTGTTTGTTTTGCAGCATCATCAAACAGCAGCGGATTGGTCTCATTCCTGGAAGGCTTGGGCCATAACGTTACCACCGCGACATCCCTGGGAGTTTGCAGCGCGCTTCGTTATCTGGAGGGATCGATAAGTTTTTACGGTGATGTAAGGGACAGGGATGACGTTGCACAGATATTTTAGTTTTTGCACATGTTGGCGGACAAATGCACATTATAGTATCAAATCTGCAATTGTTAGAAATCATATTTAAAAAGTTCAATTGCATCGTATACACAATTCTCTCGGTACACATCGACTTATTTGTATGACTTTGTTTTTGATGTAGGACTAGACGCGTTTTGCAGAGATATTTATCCTTTTGTGGTGATAAATGCACTTGGTACTGTAGATAATGCGAATGTAGTGATAGCAAATGACGTACAATTAATTCTCTGTGCATGTCTAGGCACATATGAAACTCATATCATAGATTTACACACCCACTCAGTAGGACACGTTAAATCGTAATTTCTGTAATGTGCACTGCTCATATGATGTTGTGTCTGCATTATGACGAAGTTTGAACAGATATTCTGTACTTGCTCTGCTCTTATCGTAAAATGCAATTCATATTCCAATGCAAAGATTTACCAATTTACAAGTGCTCGTTAGAAATTTGAATACAAGGTGTATCCTGTGTAACTCTGCGTGATTTTGGAAGTTTTCAGTGGTGCGTTGAGTGTTACTCTCCTAGTTATTATTAGAAAAAGCTGCTGCATCATACAATGGAAAATGATGCTTTCGATCTAAAAGATTGATGTGAATGGCTTCCTTGTCATTGCAGCTTTGAATGATATTTTACTAGAGAGTACATGTGAACCCGAAACAGAAGAACCTGTCATGAGTGGATATCGCTGTTGATCAGCAGCTAACTCTGGTCAATATTACAAGTTCTGCGCTAATTCCATGCTACAAAAGTTGACAAGCACAATTTGGCGATCGAATGTCACGATTTGCCTACACTACATTCATAAGACGACTTGGCATCACAAGCCTAGGCTGATATCTTATCTAAAATTCAGACAATAAGAGAGAAACACGAGTGTCTTTCAAAGTTTATAATTACGGTCGGAAACAAAACCTGCAGTACAGATAAAATCAACAGTTGCACAACGAAATCACCATGCGTTACGATCACAAAATTCACAGACTCCAAACACTGGTGTCAACGGAACGGTAATATTCCGAACCATGAGGCTTCTCGTCCATATCCGAAACGTAACTGCTACATTCCTGAGCAAATCTCTCATTCGACGCGTCCAAAAGCAAAGAATCGATGTCGGCAACCGATTGTGTCATACGAACGCCGGAAAGATGCTGATCGTCCGCACCAGAGCCGTCCAATTTGGAAGGCATACTTTTTGAGGCTTTTACTGGGGTAGGTTCATCGGAAGGTAGGTCCTCGACGGAAGACTTTGAATCATCATTCTCAGAATCAGAATTAGAATCTACCGTTGCACATGTGGCGTTATAATGATCATCTGTATTTTCAGCCTTAGCAAGAGCATTTTGGATCATTTCGCTTAACATGCCTTGAACCATATTCTTGATTTGTAGCAGCGGCGATTTAATTCTGAGCTCGTCAAAACTTTGATCAGTGTAGAACGCTGTCGACAAGCTGTTTCCTTCGATAGACTTTGCATCACCATTTTCTACATCATGTGATTTCAATTCATCTTCGCGATCGCTGCTTGCTGGGTGCGTCTGATTATCGTGGGCGCATTTCCCATCGCTGCCTTCGGCGAAATAGCATTTCTGCTCTGTAGAGACCTCGATATCGTGCCTGACTTCTTCAAAAGTCCTCGGATTCACTTCGTGTCTGCATTGAACTTTCTCCATCAACGACACGTTTGTTGAAACTGGAGTTGACGTATCGAAATTTTGTCCCAGACGTTCCGGAAAGAACTTACTCGAATCCAGCGTGCTGCCAGTATCGTCGCTTGCAGAGGGCCGGGGCAATGTATTTGCTATGTGTGGCAGAGCATCACGTGGTGAAGTGGGCGCGGACATGCTTTCAAACATATCTGCAGTTTGCCGGACTTTTGAAAATGCGTTTTGGGTCACAACCTTTTTCTCCAAATTCGAGCCGTTGTCTGCTACAGCTTTGAACACAAACAGCTTTTTGTGGAAAGGCCATTTACTGGGGGTCTCAGACGCGATATTGGCGCCTTCCAATTTTTTAGGACTATGAATTTCAGTCTCAGCATCAACAGTAGTTTTGACCAATTCCGGATTAGAAACACACTCTCCTGCATCTCCAGGTATTGCAATTGCAGAATCTGTGAATTCAGATATCTGTGACTGATTTTTCTCTATCACATCCGATCCTGCTACTGTGTGACTGTCTGTATCCAGTACAGCGTCTTTACACGCTGGGTTCTCCACGCTCTCGAGCTCAAAACAGGTCACAAATTGTGTCTGGTCATTAGCGCTGCCTCCAGATGACATTCTGCGTTCACTGCTGATGTCTTGCTGGCCTGCGTCCTTCCAATCTCGGCAGTGCGCTGGCATGCCATTCTTGTCGGCTGCATCTGACAGTTTTACGTAAGTAAGATTGTTCCTTTGAACACCTTCTGAACAGTTGCCGGATGTGCGACCTTCATAACTTGAAGTGCACTCCTCGGTATGCGCCGGTATGATAAATTCCTGACTGTACAAATACTCACTGCTCGACGATGTATTTGGGCCCTTTGCGGAGAATAGTTCGAATTCTGAACTGGGATTTTGTTCAACCTCCTCGCTAACGGGGGATATACAGCTTGGAGCTGCACGAGCACTGATTGGCGGTTTTTTCATCAAATTACAATGCGTTATGACTTCAAACGGCTTGCTGCAGTTCTGGATCTCACCTACAGCCTCTACCTTTTCACAAATCGGTTTTGAGTAACTCTTCTGCTCAGGGTGCGTTTCAAATGGCACTGCTTCATCAGTATCGTTTCCAGTGTTAGTAAAGACGCTACGTTGCGAATTTTTCATGCTGTTTTGTCTCAAATCATCTCCTTCACCCTTTACATTCTGCAGATCAGCTACGCTGTCTGCCTGATTCTCAATGTCTTGCAAATGAGCCAATTCTGTCTGGGACGCTTTATCTTGGAACAAAGGCTCTTGAAATCGCTCATCGAAGCATACCGGACTATCTGAAGTACTAACGTCGGACCTGCAATTATTCCTTTCCGCGAAACTCTCGAATATATGCTCCAAGTCGCAGTGATCGATATTGTACATCTCTTCTGTGCTGAAAGCGCCATTGTTGATTCTGTTCTGCCCAACTAACGCGCTGGTAGACCAGCGTGCTTTCCTGATACGCGTACCTATTGCTCTTTCGCGTGTTGGCCTGTATGATGCGGTACGTAACACCTTCCTTCCGGTCTCTACCTTTCCTGCAATTCTGAATGCGCTATGGTTGGGATTCAGTAACGTTGAGCTCTGACTATGCTGGATAACTGCAGCTGGCTTGCTTTCAGACTGCTGTTTCTTATCATCATCCCGCATTTTAGCCAGGTGAACATAATCAGGAGGCGGCGCATTCTCGACTGCGAAACTGGAATCCGGTATGTCCGTGGACTCACTGTTATGAGAGCACTTTGCGTTCGAATTCGGCACCGACGTTGATGGAACGTCGGACGTTTTCAACTCCGACTTTGGCTCCGAGCTTGATGGATAAAGATTGCTCGTTAACGAACACGGAATGCTAAGCTGTCCGCTTGTGTTGGCGAATGAACTGCTGAGATCGTCGCTAACTTGCAGACCTTTATCCTGCTTTTTAGCGTCTTTGGACGAATTACTTGGAGTAACAGCTCGGTCGGGTGTAGAAATCTCCAAATCTCCAAGCAAGGAAGATCTCGGAGTGTACTCTTTTGTTGGCGGAGCCGTGATTCTTTGTAATAACCCGTTATCGAGCTTAATTTCATGAATTCCTTTGTATCTCTCTTTGCCACCAATAGCCGAGATGTACGACGGTGGCTGCGTCTCGGAAGGTATGTCTGGGAATGAGTTGTGTCGCACGTTGGGTAGTAGTTCTCTTGCGTATCCGTCTCGAGTCAGAATGCTACACGAATGCGGACGTCTTTGCAATGAGCTAAAACCAAGCACACGAGTGTCCTGGCGTGTGTTTGGATTTAGACTGTGACTGCTGGGTGACCGGTTCCGTGTGGTTGTACATTCGCTGTCTTTGTGAACATCTGCGGTCACATGGATTATCTTTTTCACACCTTGATCATTGATTATGTCCGCGCTACAACTGTGAAGAGTTTCGATCCTAGAATCAATGTCAGTCTCATGAAGAGCTTCCGTGTTTGCTAATATTTTATCCATCTCTGTCACACGGATCGGTTTCGCGTCAGGTACATCCTCACCCTGTCCTATATATGGGTCAAACACGTCACCGCGTGCATTACAAACTCCTCCATCGATGAGAATATTCGAGTACAAAGCAGTGGGTTTGTGAGCCACGCTGTCGCCTGTCAGAGGGCTGTAATTTTCACCCACACTGCGGTTCAACTTTGATGGCGAATCATCTGAAACTGAAGATATATTTGTGGAGGGGATGATATTTCCATTGAGGCAAGTAACCAATTTGTCAAATTTTCCACTTTGCAAGAGAGAAGCGAGACATCCTTGTAAATCGCAAGGGTTCACAGTTCGGTTGTAACTGTGAAACTTCAATCCTTTACGAAGCATCTCAAGCAATTCCGCTGGCAGCCAATCCGGTATCATGAAGTAATTGCGCCGTCTTTTGATATGATTTTCGATGCTGGTGGTATCGCAACCGTACCACGGCATCGATCCAGAGAAAGCCTCGCATATGACAACACAAAAACTGTACACGTCTGTCTTGGGAGTGATAGCGTCTTTTAGTATCACCTCTGGCGCCACCCATCGCACAAAATGAGGTAGGAGGGCGGAAGAATTTTCAACTTTTGTCATAGACGTAGTGCTTGTGATGCAGCACATATCGCCGAGCTTTGCGCTCAAGCTATGAGACAGGTATATAGCATGCGATGACATGCAACAATGTACGAAACCTCTTTGGTGAATGAAAGACAATGCTTCCGCAATTTGGATTAAAATCATTGCAGATTCTGAAGGTAGCAGGTTTCTTTTAGTGACATGCAAAACATGGTATAATGATCCCATCCTGACGTGTTCGTACACAAGCCAATAATCTGTGGCATCGCTACACGATTCTTCAGGCGAGGTTACACAAATTGCCATCAACAGCAATAAATTAGGGTGACGTAGTATTCTACAGGCTTTCGCCTCTGCTATTAAAAGGTCTTCCGATGCCCTCGATAGAGGAAGGCTTTTAGCTTTGCTTCGTTTTATCATAACACGGTGGTTACACCACAAAGCTTCTTCCATTATGAATGATGGTGGAATTGTGAATGAGAGAGAAAGATTACCAGGACTGGTTATATGGATTGGAGAAGCTAATGGGACTACAGCTGAAAATCCAACATACCCAGTTCCTTGAGATCGACTTGAATGTAAGAAGCTCCCGTACCCACAGTAATCAATCTTCAAATTGCTTCTGAGTATTTCTTCACTTCTGGATACTTTTTTAAATCCCTGTCTCTGTTTGGCGTGCATTTTTTCATCGACTTGATCTTGCCATATTTCGATCAGTCTTATCATTTTTCTGTTTACACTTTTGCCAGCACGGATGGCCCAGTCTTTAGGTGTACGCATGTGCTTGTCATGCAATCGCATATCCCCGCCATACTCTTCCACGATGCACCTTAAAATCTCGGGGATACAGCTATGCGCTGCTGCGTGTGTGGGTGTGCTGCCATCATCACTGCGACGGTTTGGATCAGCGCCAAATTGGAGTAACAAGGCAACGACTTTTAGTCTCTGGTATAAGCAACTCACGTATAACAACGTTTGACCTTTGTTGTTTGTAGTGTCGATCGGAATATTGCCGTCTTTCTCGAATATCTTCTGAAGTTTCTTCGATTTGCCCTCGATTGCATATTCGAAAAGTTGGCGATTGCAAAAAGTATTCTGCTCTTGGTCAGACGGGTACATGCTAGCTACCAAGTAACTAACAATGCTAAACTGTATACGTTCGTGAAATTTCTGATGAAACTGTCACATTTCAAACAATTCTAAGACATTCGGTTAACATGTCCTTGGCCTATGCGCTGATCGGCGACGTAGCTGCATTACAATTTACAAATCATAGAAATCGTTACCATGATAGCTCTTACGTCACGACTATCTCCAATGAACCATGGCGTTCAATCATGACGGCGAGAAGGTAATGCATATTTAATATATTTATGTTCTCTACATCAGCGCTCTTCGGCCTATTTTGGTTTATTCAACCCATAAAGGTGTTCTGAAAAACTCCTTGCCTTGTTCACTTGAAAGGAAAAGTGAGGCAAAATATGGTTGCCATATTTTGAGATCCGAGAAAGTGGACACTTTTCGAAAATTCTGAAAGCACTGGCCAGCACCGGAAAAACGAAAGAAAGAAAACTAGTGATTTTGAAAATTTTTCGACGGATAGCAATGTGCTGACTGAAAAAGGTCAGCCTCTTATTCGACTCCCGTCTTACCCGATTTTTCGCATAACTCCAACGTCTGCGGCGTCGGGGTCGAGTTTTTGATCGCATTTTAATACTTTTTCTAAAAATAAAAACCAGGACGAATCCCCGAAATAGAGGAAATTTAAAGCGTCCTCCGAAGGCACTTTCAATTTAATTAAAAATGAGGACGTATGGTAGGGTTTCCGCGTCCTCCTTTTCAGGCTTTTGAAAATGTCCTCCGGAGGACGCCAAAATGTCCTCATTTTAGAGATTTTGTCCTCTTTTTGTGGATTTTTGTTAAATGTCGGGCAAATTCGACTGAGATACAGTAAATCAGTACTGAAGTAACGCTCCGGCGGCTATTTCAGGAGCTGGGCCGGAAAGTTGACCTTTTTTTAATCAACCGACCAAGAAGTGGGAAAAATTTACCATCTTTTTAAGATTTTCCTCCGGAATTCGGAGGTTGAAAATTTTGAAAAGTGTCCTCCTTCCCCAATTCAAAAATATGGTAACCACATCCTGCAGCTTACTTGCCCGAGTGTTTCGATCTCTTGCTTATTTGTCTTTTTTTGGTGTATTTCTCGCTCTTTACAATATTTACTCGTATTCATCCAGGACTAGGTCTATATATAGGCTCAGTGCACCCCAGATTAACCTCCGACACTTCAAAATGTGCTACAGTTAAGACTAGAACGGCAATCCTTCGTACCGATGGTGTAGGCCCGGGGCAACTTCTCCGGTCCGCGATCCTGATATGGGAAAATGAAGTAGGCCTACTTGCAGTGTTGGGATGACTCGAGTCATGACTTGACTCGAGTCAGACTCGAGTCACTTTTTCGTATGACTTGACTTGACTCGAGTCACTTTGCTAAAATGACTTGACTAGACTTGACTCGGCGTATCAGAAATGTGGATTGACTCGTGACTCGGAGCAAAATTCACGAGTCAATTTCAAGTCATCAAGTAACCGGTGTCGATAAAATCACTGTATCTTGCACATGCTCGGATTGTTCGCGAAACGCTGGTGTAACCCGTGAGAGCGACTAATCATTCAATGATCGTGCGTTTTACTGAGCCGCCATTGTTCCATCACAAATATATTGATCGCAAACGAAGTGATCGAAGCTTACAGCCTACGTTGACGTAAACTATAGTATGGTTAAGTAATTTAATAGCAAAAGGTATATTTCTGTTCTGTGTTCTTAACCTAACCAAACCTCTTGTTTTCTAGTTTAATTGAAATTGAATTCGAAAACAGTTTGTATATAGTCCTTAACCACAGCAGGCTCGAATTGTATCATATCAATTTGTAAAGGGGTGATGTATTGCATCTTATCAATTCGTTTCTCTGTTCTCTATTTTGGCTGGTAACTATAAACTGAGGCCGTGCAATTACTTACGTAGTTTATTAGTTCTACTTATATGTGAGTGATACAGCGCCTTACTTGCGTGTGTATTTAACTCTATATTCCTTCATCGGTTCAAAGTGAATGACCACTCAATCTGTATTTCAGACACCTAGCAAAGTACAATGACGTAATCACGCCTCATACCTTGAAAAGGCAATTTGACTTGAATTGTGACTTGACTCTTGACTTGACTTGACTTGACTCGACTTGACTCGAGTCACCTCCAAAAATTGACTGACTTGACTTGACTCGAGTCACCTTCGAAAATCGATTGACTTGACTTGACTCGAGTCAAAATGTGCATTGACTCGAAATGACTCGTGACTCGAAGGTAGTGACTTGATCCCAACACTGCCTACTTGGCGAGCCGGATAACAGAATACATAGGCCTAGATTAATCGCGTATTTAGCCACCTATGCAAGGAATCAATCGTAATGCAAACTTTACGTTTAAATCACACAGACCAAAAACAGTATGTAATGAATTAAATAACAAGTTGTCGAAGTCAATTAGACATCAGTGGTCTGTCAAAGTTGTCAACAAGTTCTTTGAACTCTGGCTGCATGTCATTTGTAGAATAGGGCTCTTCAAAAATGACTTTTTTTCTCAAATCGTACTGGCTACTTGATAAAATTGTTAGGTCACCTAATTTAAGCCTACACGCAACATTTGGTTCAATTCCAGTCAGTAACCGCTTTGCTACAGGATAAGAAAGTTTCTATTTATTTATATAAAAATAAATAATAAAAAATTTGAAAATTTTCTGTTCACCCCATGAAAGTGTTAGGCTGTCTATGGAAATGATCCTCAGCAAATTTGGTTCAATTTCTTCCAGTGGAAAAGGAGTTATTGCCAACGAAGATTTTTGATTTGAATAAAGTAGTATTTACGGTGAGCACAACTATAATAAATAAACAAAAAATCGGTCTCCTTGTAATTTAATTGACCTCTTGGATATAATTGGCACAATTCACGAGTCAATTTGAAGCCATCAAGTAATCGGTGTCGATAGAAATCACTGTATCTTGCATATGTTCGGATTGTTCGTGAAACGCTGGTGTAACGCGTGAGAGCGACCAATCATTCAATGATCGTGCGTTTTACTGAGCCTCCATTGTTCTCTCACAAATTAATTGACCACAAACGAAGTGATCGAAGCTTACAGCGTACGTTGTCGTAAATTAGTAGCAAAGTAATTTAATAACAAAATGTATATTTCCGTTCTCTGTTCTTACCTCAACCAAACCTCTTGTTTTATTGAAATTGAACTCGAGTATAGTTTATATACTCCTCGACCATTGGCGCAGGCTCGAATTGTATCATATCAATTTGGAAATGGGAAATGTATTGCATCTTATCAATTCGTTTCTCTATGCTCTATTTTGGCATGTAACTATAAACTGAGGCTATGCAATTACTTACGTAGTTTAACAGTTATACGTATATGTGAGCGATACAGCTCCTTGCATGTATGTGTAACTCTATATTCGTTCATCGGTTCAGAATCAATTGTCACTCAATCTGTATTTCAGACAGCTAGCAAAATCTATGACGTAATCATGCCTCATACTTCGAAAAGGCAACTTGACTTGAAATGTGACTTGACTCGTGACTTCACTTGACTTGACTGGAGTCGGCTCGAAAATTCGAGTGACTTAACTGGACTCGAGTCATCTTTGAAAATCTATTGACTTGACTTTACTCGAGTCAAAATGTACAATGACTCGAAATGACTTGTGACTCGAAGGTCCCGACACTGTTATTGTTATAGTACTTATTTACAGGTGAGGTAATCAGACTTGTACAAACTACTCGATTTTCAAAAAGCGCAACTAGAACTAGAAAAAGAAATACTCAATTCTCAAAATCCGCAACTAGAACTACAACTCCAACTACTCAATTTTCAAAATCAGCAACTAGAATTAGAACTAGGCTTCTCAAAACATGTTTATCTTGTATACAAGTCTGGGGGCAATGCCAATTGACCTATGAAACGATCCGCCAACTGCATGAAAATGAATTAGATATCGCCAAAGGTAAGCAGTGTCTTATAAAAGGCCTGGAAGTGGGCCGTGGTACAAGTCGGTAAATACGTATTCGGAATAAAAAATAACGGCTTGGTGTAAAATGACCAATGTAGTCGGAACACTATGAACACCGAACAAACAAACCAGAGCACTGGTTAATGCAGTGGATTAAATATGACGAATACATGGTAATAACCTAATGTTCTGCGGCCCGTCGCATCTGTCGATGTTACAATGTCGTCCGTTATGCATGTCAAGTTGAGAACCGCTGCCTTATTGATACGAGTAGTTATTGTTGCCCGATTTGTGATGGAGAGAGGGAGAGTCTTTATTTTCAACCCAACCAAAATACATAAAAAGACAGACGGAAATGATGCCGGTGCAGCAAATATGCATGTACTGTACAGTATTCTCTATCAGATATGAATGATCGACACGACCGTGAAGGTCAACCCTGATCAGTAATCACACCCGCGGCAAATTTTTTCCCTCTGTGTCATAGTATTTGTCCTGTGGCGTGCAGATTGCCATGACAGCGAAATTCGTCGCAAGCCATTTAGGCGTCTATGGACAATTAAACATATATATATATATATCGCAATCAAGGACAGTCCTTTTCGGCCAAGGTTTTCTCGCTGCCTAATTTTTGACACACTTTTTGGAGTATAATGTCAACCTAAACTTCTTCATGTGTTGGTGCGTCGTGGCGCGGTAATGGGTGACGCCGAAATACATATTTCTATATATCATGCTTTCTTGGGGGAAGGGCATCCAATAATCAAGACATTCAATGGCAATTATTCGCGCCATGCGCGAAAAAAAAATTAGGAAAAGTTAGATAATGTTTCAGGAAATACTGTAATTTATGTTCATTCGCGATGACTCGAGACACGATTTTCTTATGACTCGACTTGACTCGAGTCAATTTGTGTATTGACTCGACTTGGACTCGAGTCATTGTGCATGACTCGAAGCAAGTCATACGACTCGAGACTCAGACGGCCAAGACCGATATTTCACTGTAATTTCGAAGAACAGTAATGTAACCACCCTATTGGGATTTCGTCTATTGGTACTGGTACTTTAAAATGCGACCAGAAACTGTTAAACGTGAGGAAAATTTGTATTTTATGAATGCGAACCATTCGATATCAGCAAACTGAGTTATAAAAGTGGGTTTAACAAGACTTTAACTGGAAACTGAGATGTCAATACGATGACTTGGACTCGGACTCGAGTCATAATACCATGATTCGGACTCGAACCTCTGCTCGATGACTTGAACTCGGACTTGACTCGGTGGTGAATTGAAAATGACTCGACTTGACTCGAGTCAAAACTGTAAAAGTGAGATTGACTTGTGACTCAGAGCTTGACTTGGTTACAACCCTGGAGATTACCACCCTACGGGGGCCAAGACCAACGTTTGGACTGGGAGACGAATTGCTGTTTTGGTCCCGGTACCAGCTACAACCCACGCTAACATGATAGATAAACCCATGGCCATGGTGGCAAGTCCCAATGTTGTATAAATAATTATGAAATTACGATAGGCGCCCGTTTCAAGTAGAGTCATATGAGAATAAGACGAAGCTAACATAAAATTCTGCCTTCAACTTAATACCCGGTACAGATTTTGCACTGCAAGCTGCCGTTACGAGAAATGGCAAAACGGCTCGCTTATATCACCAGCTGTTGATTTTTAGTGCTTCGTTGTGGAAACCGCAATGTTTTATTTGATTAGTAAAAATTTCAAATCTTTGTCCGGTGTACGGGTACGTAGGCTACGTACTGGATAGGCCTACTGCCCGCCAAGCAGCAACGGTCACACTGCGTTTAACTAAGCATAAGCATAACCAAACATCAACACGTAAGTTACTATTTTAAACTGTGGGCAGAGCGGAGATAAATTATACTGCTGCGAGGTAGTGGCGTGTGGAACGCGTTGATAACCTGATACACAGCACGGCGGGTGTTCTTACAATCAGACTAATGGACGACGTAGGTACATCGAATATCTATTTACTGTGGATACTTCTTACACGATGACGCGCGAAGCTATAGGCTGCTTCTGACGTAATAATGAGCAGTGGCGTTTGAAAATCAGGCGTTTGTGCTGTCACGAACCTGGTATAGCATCTTTCCCTTGTTAACGAATGTTCAGTTTATGTCATAGTCCTTGTACAAATAAAAAGTAATCGTTCTTTCACAGAGAAATCGATTAGATATGGGAAGTAGTCGATTACGATTACGATTACTTCGGCATTTTTTCGAATGTAATCGATTGCGATTACGATTATTTGAAAATGCTGTAATCGTCGTAATCGATTACGATTAGTAATCACGATTACCCCATGTCTGATTCCAAACCAACAATCCTTTCACAACGTTTGTCTTTATAGGACTCGACAAATTGCACGAAATGACAAAGGACGGATATATGGAATTGGAAATCAACATGATCACGAGAGATGGCGGCACTAATTGGATTGTTAAATACAGGCAAGCCTGATTTCGATGAATCCATTCATACATACATACACTGATTAGAAAAAATGAATTGGGTGGAATAACCTGATAATAAAAAACTAAAGAATTTGCCCACAGGTTGCACAGGCATGATTAACCAATGATCTATGATTTTGAACGATTTTCGTGAAATATTTCTTCGCGCGTTCATTCTAGTCCTCATTTTTTCCTTCCTTCAGCAACTTCCACATCGGATCCGGATCCGATAACTACAGATTGCACGTATCCGGATCCTCCGGGAATGCGACCGGAGATGCTCTCGCATATCACAACAATCGACCATTCTCAACGAAAGACGCGGATCACGATGATACGCCACGGAATAATTGCGCCTCCAACTACGAAGGAGGATGGTGGCATGGTGGTAAGTACTGCGCCGTCAATCTGAACGGAAACTTCAACAAAACAGGCCTCAAGGGAAATTGGTGGGGTTGGGGTTACTCCACACGGAATACGGAACACGGAGCACGCACGATCCTTCGCTTTTCGGAGATGAAGTTCCGCAGGAGATTGTGAAAAACGGAAATGACGTTAACGATGACTTTTATGGGCCAGAAGTCCTGTGACTCCTTAGCGCCCACTAACGGATTTGAAAATGACACTGGCTGCGATGATTGATAGTCAGCTCTTGACTCTCCGAAGATTGACAGCCCGCTCTTCGCTCAACACATCTAGATTTACGATCCTGTATTTTGGCTGATAATAATAACTGAATGTAGCATGTTGCTCAGAGTTGTCAAACTTAACTGACGTCGCGAGCCGGATTCAAATATTCCGATCACTCGTTATTATTGCTATCATTATATTCTTTACTCACAGTAAAACTGGTAAATACACACATAATCCGGGGAGCAACCTGCACCCGAAGGAAAATGGCGAGATTGGAGTAAATTTTTAAAATTTCAGTAATGCAGTCAAATTATTATTCCTATGCAATACATGGAGAAGTCACATTACAGAATTGCAGTAGATGAAGAATTGGCATGGGTTACGGAGAAGAGGTAGAGATGATTGAAAATGAAGAATCGAAATTACAGAAATTATGCTGTGATTCACTAGCGTAATCAGCACCGTAACTGCCGCACCCCCAACCCCCCAATTGGGGGGGGGGCGAGCTCGAAGGGGGCCTAAAATTATTTCGTGAATTAGCTAACTCATAGAGTATTTTTTGAAAATTTACGCAATTTTTTCAAAAATTTTTCGCGCTGGGCGCGAATGCAAGTGGCCATATATATTTATTATTGGGTATTGGGCCATTACCGCGCCACGACCCACCAAGACATACAATCAAGTTTTAGGTCATATAACATGCAAGAAGTGTGCCAGAACGATCGGCAGCGAGAAAACCATGGCCGAAAGGGTCTATGCAAGTGTTTCCCAACCTTTTTCGACTCATCGCCCCCTTTTCAAGCTCAACGCCGATCATCGCCCTCCAGATTTTGTGAACCGAAAAATTGGTAATACAATCTGTAATCATGAGTGGGTTGAATAAAAAACAAAAAGGTCGACTTTTCGGCTCGTTGTCAAATTTTACACTTTCGCAACTAAATTTCCGTGGGTTGACTAAAAAAAAGGAAAAGGAAAAAAAGGTCATTTCGCCGACTTGACTCCAATATAGCCGTTTTAACGCGTCATCGCCCCCCCCCCCATCGCCCCCTTCGCTATTTTCGCACCCTGTCGCCCCCTCTGTCCATTTTCGCCCCCTATCGCCCCTTCGTCATTTTCGCCCCCTAGGCCGCCAAATGGCACCCTGGGGGCGATATCGTCCACGTTGGGAACCACTGGTCTATGCCCTTATGCTGACCAAAGACTTCGTTATAAATACAAAATACATTTAGGTTTAATTGTCCATAGGCGCCTAAATGACTGGCGCCGAATGTTCCTGTTTTTGCAATCTGAACCTCACAAGACAAATACCATCCCGCTGGGAAAAATTTTATGCCAGTGAAGAAATACCAATTTGAAATCGTGTGCGTTAGAAGCCTACGCTTGGGCGATTCAATATTTTTTGATATAGCAGACTGGAAGTCACGAAATAACATCATGTAACGAAGTCATATCAACGGGTCCGCCCGCCCAAAGATGTTTAATTATTATTTACGGGCCCTCCCGTTTTCAAGACACTTCACTCAGCTCTACCGGTAAATCTAATTACGTGAGTAGAGAGGACAATAAATTGATAGCATAATATATATGCAATCGCCGATCTGATTGACCGATTTTGTCAAAAATTATCGAAAATTTTCGCGCTTCGCGCTGGCTCACAATACAGTGCAAATGATTTCGTGACAAACGCGAACAACGTGATGGAGGGGTCGTTGCATCACCCTATGGGAGTCCAAACCCACGTTTTTGGGGGCTTAACGAGGTCCTGTTTCGTTCCTACCAACGGGTATACGCCCGAAGATGTTTAATTATTATTGAGTGGTCCTACCTTTTCAAACAAACCTCACTCAGCTCTACCGGCAAATCTGATTACGTGATCAGAGAGAAGATAAAAATTGATAACAATATATATGCAATTCCCGATCATACTGACCGATTCAGTCATGAATTCTAGAAATTTCCCGCACTTCGCGCGCTTAGGCGACAAAAGCTGATTCACTAAACAAACTCCCAACGCATATCATAAATAGCGGTAAACAGGGTATCACCGGAGGGGGGTCTGGGGGGCGAAGTCCCCCAGACGTTCGGTCTATTACCCTATGGGGGGCCCACGACCAAAGTTTTTTTTGGGGGGGCCTGGCGAAGTGCTGTTACGGCCCTGAGTGTAATTTAAGTCCAGTGGTGCATTCAAGGCCTTGCGAAGAATATGCACAGTGCCCAATAACGTGATCTTTTGGATCATGTCGAATCGAACGTTACCCGGAATCTGTTGGATATGTCTCATGAGTTTTTTGCTTGCGACCCCTGTAGCGCCAATGACTATCGGTACAATGTTTATTTTGCATCGCCACATTTTCTCACATTCCATTTTGAGCTCTGCGTATTTGGATTGCTTATCTGATTCTTTTTGCTGTATGTTGTGATCAGCTGGGACAGCCAGTTCAATGAATATGCATTCTCTTTTCATTGTTATATGGAGATTGGCATTGGGACGCAGCAATGCCCATCTCTCGTTTCGCCAGACAGCATTGTTGCGTCTCAATGCCAATCTCCATAACAATGCAAAATTCGAGGCTGATTGTGGGGGTTCCAGGGCCGCGAGCGGAATAGAATTTATATTTTCGTAATCAGTGCCGAGTCAGCTTTCGATTGATACCAGTTTTACCAAATTTAATGCTCGGCAAGCTGGTCAAAAATGACCGTCAAATTGCCTGTAGCCAAATGGAAATTGTGACGTGATACAATTTCACTGAGCCGTGAGATTTGCTTGTGTCGACACCATATAGGACACTATGGTGTCTCCATGTTTATTCGGTAGCTGCAAGTGCACCACAGCCGGACATGAGATGTGCTACAGTTTCATCTTGGTTGTGGCACATTCTGCATTTGCCGTCCGTGTTTTGCTTCAGAATTCTTTTGCGATAGTATTTTGTAGGAAGCGATTGGTCTTGTGCTGCGAAAATGAATCCTTCGCTTGCCGGTTTCAGGCCAGAGCTGAATTATTATTATTGTCACAACAAATGGTGCTTATCGCCTTTTCTTGACAATGTGCGCCACGACACAATTTATTGTAATGTCCATAATCTTTGGGGACGACTTTTTCATTCTCTCCCGCAGTCAATTTCAGTCTCTCTCGCTCCGATGCGTCCCCATCGTGGTGTCTGCTGCCGACTCGTAGCATGGCTCAGTGGTCTGAGCTTTTCAATCCATTAACGGAGTAGTGAGTTCGACGATGAGAAGCCCAGAGAAACCTCCAACACGTAGACGTTGGCCAGAACTGGGATTCGAACCCGCGTCCATTGGTGTCGTGACTGCAGTGTTTAGCCAACTGCGGCACTCGCTTCCCCTGCCGCCAATGTTCCCTCTAATTTTTCACGACTCTGCGCAAACACGGCAACTTACTGCGCAGGCCCTTGGACAACAGTGCGCAACCAGGCCCCCATAGGGTGATAAAACGAACTTCTGGGGGGCTTCGCCCCCCAGACCCCCCTCGCCCCATGCGCCTTTTGCCGGTACTTGACATCGACATTGGGTGCCCGTATACATGGTTGCTTCGTCTAAACGCGCGAAGCGCGGAAAATTTATATCATTCAAGATTTAATCGGTCAATATGATCGGGAATTTCATATATATGGCTATCAATTTGGGTATAATGACTTCGTTACATGATGCTATTTCGTGACCTCCTATCTGCTATTTAAAGATATTGAAATCGCCCAAACCTATACTAAACTATAATGACGTACGCGATTTCAAATTGGTATTTCTTTACTGGAAAATAATGTTCCCTCGATATGGCATTTGTTTTGTTGTGGGACTCGGATCGCGAGGACAGGAGCATTTAGCGCCAGCCGTTAGGCGCCTATGGACAAATAAACATATATGTATAATTGTATATAAATCGAAGTTTTCGGTTAGCACAAGGGCAGTCCTTTTCGGCCAAGGTACTCTCGCTGCTGATCGTTCTGGCGCATATCTCGGAGTCGTATGTTACATAGTCTATAACTTCACATGTCCTGGTGCATCGTGGCGCGGTAATGGCCGACGCCCAAGTTCCCATTTCTATAAATGATGCGTATTTTTTATGGGGAAAAGGGTACGCAATAATCAAGATATTTGACAAAAATAAATGGCGCATGGCGCGAAAATTTTTTTGAAAAGTTCAAAAAAATACACCATGATTTATGTTAATTCCCGAAATAATTTTGGGTCCCCTTCGAGCGCGGTCCCTCCAATTGGGGGGTTCCGGTCCCGAGTAAATCTTACGCAAGGTTTATACCACGCGGAGAAGACTATTCGTTAGTTTCTCGCAGAGTTACTTCAAGCTAGCCCAAGTTTGGTAAATAATGTTATTTTGCCATTCCCAGAAAATAATGCGCTATTGAAATGATATCAGTATCGCTCACGCGTACGATACCATACTAAAAGAAAAAATCTATTTCGTTAGGTGCCCGTGATCGCAAATTCTCATTTATTCAAGGAGTGCAATATTTACCCTTGCGGGCCGCACTTGTACCTTCGTTTCAGACTTCAGCGATAACACTATTTGGCCCTGGCAATGTTCCCTCTATTTTTTCACGAGTCTGTGCGCCTGCGCGGCCCCTTGGACAACAGTGCGCAACGACTAAAAACAACATCACTTCGGATTTTTTGTGCGCAGCTTAGATTTTCTGTGCGCAGAGACCGTTTCAGCACTGCGCATTTGCGCACGCGCGCAGCTTAGAGGGAACATTGCCTGCCGCACCAGTTAAATGATTCCAAAAATATTACCAACTCTTAACTCAATATATAGGCCTATGCACTTTTTCGCATTCTCGGAATTGGGTGTCAATGTCAGCGATTTGCTCCGGACAATGACTAGAAATCACAAGTCGGGTGGCTGAAATGTGCTACAATTTGCTATCACGATGGAATATATTTTATACGTATTTTTTACCACAAATTCGAGAAATATGCTGGATAAAACACACGCATTTTTCAATCTATACTACTCATAATGGCTTCGCGGGCCAGCAAATAAAATCATTTAGCGACCCGTAGGTTTGACACCCCTGCTGTAGCTGTACAATTACTGACGTATTTTATTAGCAGTTCTACGTGAGCGATACAACGCATTTTGCATGCATATTTAACTTTATATTCGTTATTTGATTTAATGTAAATGGCCAAATTATCTGTCTTTACCACAGCTAGCAAAATGTAAAGACTCTGAATAATCACTCATACTTCGAAAATTCAATTTGAATTGAATTTTGACTTGATTCGTGACTTGACTTGACTTGACTCGAGTCACCTCCAAAAACGAGTGACTTGACTTGACTCGAGTCACCTTCGAAAATCGATTGACTTGCCTTGACTCGAGTTTGGTACGCGTTGCTGTGGGTTACTTCTTGACGACCGAGGAGTGAGGAATTTTGCACTGTGTGTGTATTTTCAAATGTTCAAAATGTTCATTGATGAAACTATATATTCCTATGTCGTCCAACAGAATTCATGCAGTCTATCAATGATTGCACCATATGCTGACATATTCATTGACAAGTCAAAAGTAAATGGAATTATATAAAATCATTGCAGCAGGAGTGCTCGTGTCGGCTACATGAGGTAAGAAAATGCCCGAGCGGTGACAACAAGAAAATGCCTGTTCATTTAGCTACATCCACGTCTCTCACTAACAGATTCCAAAACATGCTAATTACCAACGTGAACCCTGCTGCTGTGGGCAAGGATCATATTTTTTCCTAATCGCTGGATATCATCTAATTCCTGGGTTGATCAATCCACAGCATATGGTGCATTCAGATTTCAGTACTTTACTTTTTGGCTTCGACCCTAAGATTTTCATTCGCATTACATAGATCCCTTGGACGCTTGACCACGGCCTTCCGAAGGGTTCATGGACCTCAATTTAGGAATTTAGCGTTCTAGCTTGTTTTGTCGCTTCATGCAGACTAATTTCAACACTTGCTGACATTTCTAACTAAAACTTTCTTAAAAATCTATAGTTTCATAAAGCCTTGTATTTCTGGCATTTTAAAATTTTCATTTTTGGCTGTTTTAGCATTTGGGACTCGAAATGCTAAAAACTTAACGCGATCTGAGCATGACTCAGGACAACACTAATTTTAGGAAATTAAATACGTCTCGCCTAAAGGTCTTGTCGAAGGTATATAACCAACCATCTCGAAATACGAAAAAAGAGGAGATTTGGGCATTTAGAGCGTTTGCGGAGAACCATTTACTTTTCTCGATAAAAGACAAATCCACTTCGGAGAGGACATGTAGGCCCATATATTATGATTTCATCGTAATCACGTGTTATGTTGATATGGTGAGGTTACTAGTGATGAACTGACTCTGAATATCATTTTTGGAAGTTCTCGTTCACACGATTCAGAATCTTTCAGCGTTCGCATATCCCTAACCTCTGCCATGGATACCTAGATATCCCTGAGCCTTTCATTAGCCAATCGCGGCATCTCTGCATCATATCATGTGTGCTTCTCTGCATCCTCCTAGCGGAATGAATACACCCCTCCTCCAATTTCGGCCACTTTACATTCACCCCAAATGTGGATGTAACCATACCTAGGCTGAGCCTATAGTATCAAAGTATTGCTGTACATTCCATGTGATAAAGCATCCTAACACACATTTTCGTACACATCCGGTCATGATGCAGTCGCGAGATACATAACAAGTACAATATAACAAGAATATAGGCTCGTCTCTAGTTAACTTCACTGTCTCGACACGCGACATATACGAAGAGCTATATGCTGATAACAGGATGCGACCATCGATGGCGACAGCACAAAACATACGTTGACATAAAAATCGCATTCAAAGCATAAGAAAACATACAATTACAAGACGCCGGGCCCGCTATATCCGTCTGCAATACATTCAGGCGGACATTGTCAAAAGGCGTTCTTAAGTCAAGAGATTAGATTAGCCAAACACAAATTTGGCGCAAGACTGGTTTCGCCCTGGCTCATTCGTGAGGTCATCGATATTGTGACACACATTCGTTAAAAAATCCCCCTATCATTCTAACTATTCGAGTCCGACTGCGCTAATGAAATGTAATTTATAATATTATGGACACAGGTGATCAAAGTATTCAACGTTGCTACTCAAGTAGAATTACCGTAACAAATTTCTACTCAATTAAAAGTGTAAGATGGGAGGTCTGAAAGTATTCAAGTATGTTGCTTTGAAAAGTACATTTGGTCGAGGGTACACATATTTGTGACAGTTTAAATAAGCCTTGAGCTACTTTAAAATTTGCACGATTTATCTTATCGACTAACGCAAAATGACTAAAGACGCCATAGCAAGTGGTAGTAGTATATGCAGAAGCAACTTGGTCACTGCAAAATAGTAGACGTATACTTCTTTACTGACCACCTCTGAAGATAATATAGGCAAACAAGCGACGGGACAGCCAAACTTCATCCGTAGACCGCAAAGGTTTAAGCTTTTCAACTTGTAATATAAAGGCAAGGAACTCATGACAATTTACATTGAAAGGTTACGAAAGCGTTGGCGAAATATCCACACGAAACCTTTCGTCGTTCTCAAACAAGTCTACTGAAAAAGCAGGCCCGGGCCGTGTATAACATTCGGATATTCACAAGAGGAGACAGGGGCGTTCGTACCTATAATACGATGAACGGGCAAGTGTAAGCTTGTGAAATTGTGGCGTACGCACAGGCATCTCGAACGCCAGCGAAATATAACGCTAACATCCATACAATCGTGGCAGTTAACTTCGCCGTATCTCGCTTTCGACTCCACAGAATTGTTACGAAGTAAATATATATATTATATAAAAAACATGCTGAATTTTAACGTCGGTGCGGTTACGAAATACATAAAAAGCAGCCAATAAATAGATAGAAATAGGTCACAGATAACATGCAGCACCGTGCGCTGTGGAAATGACAATCCGTCGAACGCTACTTGGGTAAAAAACACCAAGGACAATGGGGGCTTGTGTTAGGCCGTGTATACGTCAAAACGTATCGGTGATAAAATTATACAATGGTTGCATTGTTGACGTTAATGTCGACTTGAAAGTCTGTAAATTTTGAAGGGTTAAAGGGGTCATCTGCCCCCTTTGCTACTCAATGCTTAGCGCAACACTAGATCCATGCTTTAGACAAAGTGCTTCACGTCGTCGATACTCTAATAATAACACCACGGCAAAACCAGAAAGTAAACATACGTAATCGTCTTAATACCAGTTGTTAGCGCCTGTACACGATCAAAATCAGAAATTCGCGAAAAATAACAGCGCAATAAGAGCGCGAAGAAAAGGAAAACGATCGTATTAGTAAAAATCGAGTATGTAAAGTTAAAATTCGTCAAGATAGGCATCAGAATACTCCCGCCCGCTGCACTACGGCGGCGATTTCGACGTCGAACACTGGCACATATATTGGCTAGCTGCCGGATTCGTGGCGCCGCGTAATCGGCTCGGTTTTCATCCGCTGTCGCAAATAACAAGAGCGTCGACATTTTTGGCGTGATTTAGCAATCTCGGTGAGAATTTTGGTGAAAATACTCAGTGCCCGGCTCCATGCGTTTCAGTGTTTGCTGTGTTTCAGAGTTACACTTCTGACGATTCTGATCCGTTGTAGCCTTCGTCCGCGTTGGCGCCGGCCGCGCCTTTCCCGCCGGTCACGATTTTCGGGGCGCTGTAGCGGCCTCTCGCGTCCCCGCGTCTGCGCTTGCTAATGATCACGAACGCGATTATCGCAGCTATCAGCACCACGCATCCTACTATTATAGCTACAGTCGTGAAATTTGAACCGGCAGCGGACACGATATCATCGTTTCCTTCATTTATAGCAAGTCCGTTGTCCACGTTCTGGATATTATCAGCAGACCGCTTCAAACGCAACACCTGCATGTTCGTGCCGGTAGTGTCGTCACGGCCGATTGAACTCGCTAGGTCCGCCTCTCTTTTGCGCCGCCCCATCTGGTTGAGAGCGGAAAACCTGTGGACCACGGACCTTTTCGACCTGCGCTTCTGTATCACGGTGTAGATCACGTGCATGAACCATTCGCGGCCGCTGGTCACCTGGGTAGAATGCGGGAGCATTAGTTAGCTGAAGGGATGGGGAAACACCTACCGGCTGGATACAAAGTTAAGGTGAGTTAGAATGCTCTGACTGTGACTAACGACTTGTCCACGAAATTGTCACGTTGCATGACTATTTAGTAGCGACTTTTGACCGCTGTGACGATCAATCACTATACTTGACAGAAATAACACTCCACGAATATTCGTGGTATAACATGTTTTTCGGTGGTATGTTTCGAAGCTCTAACGGCGGGAATAAAGCATTGAAACTATATCTTTCCTCGACAAAAAATTTCCATTCGTGCGAATACGTATATTTGAGACTCTCAGTACAAGCCTCGAATCATTACAATTGATAATGATAATAGAATCGTGGCGTTCACTCAGGCCTACTACCGTACCGTGAAGAGAGGCCTGGAGGCCATTCTGAAGCCGTCGGTGCCGGACTGTCGCACGATAGGCAAGGCTTCGGGGTCATCCAGCGCCAGTTTGGCTTCAAAAGGCACGCCGTTCAAGTTCTGGTCTTGCATGTCGGGCTGTTCCTTGTCCTAAATCGGAATGTATAGGTGTTACGCACAGATCAATGACAATGAAATCAAGGCAATTTAGACTGCTTCTACTTCGGATTTGTGAAGTAAAAACTGTATGTTTTTACTTTGCAGATTTTTTTCAGTAAGAAAGCTGTTTCGAGATTAATTTCCGGGATTTCAGGCTGGTAAAAACGTGATAGCAACCGGGAGACATAGATCAAAAAATCGGAGCATAGTAAGTTAGCTCTGGAATAGCGCTTGTACCATTGAGTTGAGAAGATGCCGTACGCTTTACTTACCAAGATCTTAAATCTGTGCTCCAAAGTCTCGGCGTCGGCCAGGCAGCCGTACTCGTCCGTTTCCGGGTCGTACTTGGGCACGTAGCCGTTTCGCCCGGTGCATATGAACACCTTTTCTATGTTGGCGTCGAACGACTCGCCCAGATTTTGTACGGGGTCCACGGACACGCGGCCGTAAATGTTCGCGTCTGAAAGTGTACATGATAAAATATTCCCCTCTAGAAGACGGAAAATGCAATGCGTCCAACAAAGGTATGGCGACATACACGGGCCGTCATTGGTCAGTAACGAAATACTTCGACTTTGCCGGAGCACCGACGTAACTAACGTACTTGCAATACTCACTCAAGGGGTTATGTTTCAGTATTTTGGCAAAACTACTTATTTCACAGTTTTCACTTTGAAAAGTAGGAAGTAGTTTGTGTATAAGTTTGCATCACTTATGCGAATGAAATTGTCATAGGAATAGTATGAAATAGCCCCTATATCACGAAAACTTAATATATATTCCCCACATGCTTGTAGTGACTTGGGCCATTTTTACTAAGTCGCGAAAAATACATCTTGCAATTTCGAAACTTATAGCCATGTGACGTAGTTCCGACATATCTTGGAAATTGTACTTCCTACTACCACTTGTAATTGACCAGAGATTTACGGCAGTATTGCTACTTTTACTTCCGAAGCAGCGCCGACTACTTAAACCACATCTGGCGATACATCGGCGCATTGTGACTAGGAAAGGGTGCTCACTTTCGACGAATGCGACGTCGGTTTCGGCGGCCAGATTCGAATTTCCTTCGCTGAGCCACAGCGACCGTTTGCTCAACAGATAGAAGTTCGTGTCGAGAGTGAATTCGGCCGCTACCGGGTCGCTGACCTAAAATTTGGAGTAGAAAATTGAGTTGATGATTCAGTGAGAGGTATGAAACTCGCAATCTAATCCCTACCAGATCTATAGGATTAAATCTATAACGCAAAGTCACAAACCTGTTGGAACCGGATGCTGATATCAAAACTTAGCGGCTCCCGCGGGTTGCACACCAAATCGGCCGAGTACGCTTGATCCGCGTTCGTAACGCAAGGCACCAGCTTCACGGTGTAAGTGCCGGAGTAATCTCTTATCTAAACAACGAAAGCATCCGTAAACCCAATGGCAGACGCCAAGCCAATAAAGCCGTTGCAAGCTCCGTGGAAACCGCGCAATCCTCAAGCTCAAAGCTGTCTAAATACGGAATTAACGGCCGTCACGGGAAATTGTCGATGATCGTGTTCGCATACGGACCAGACTTTTACAATGCACAACCACCAATCTAGTTCGTTGGCAGTCAACTAGCTACTGTTTTTGAGTAGTTCTAGTCGCGCATTTAAAAATAGTTTGCGCACAACTGGAAAACACGTGTCGCCCGATGTTCTTGCCGCCATCGCTTGCTCAGAGTCATAATGGCGTAGCGAGATGTGGGATTTGGAGAACGAACACCCTCTCATTCCCATCCTGTACCGATGTTCGTGAGTAAAATCGATCCGATAAAATAAAAATTAATGAGCAGCTTTGGAATCGAAACTAGTTGTGTTTTAGTGAGTTAGTTGTGGATTCTTGAAGGTCGTTACTTGTAGTTCTAGTTGCTAGTTTTGAAAAATTAGTTGTTCAAGTTCTAGCTGCGAATTTCGAAAAGTGAGTAGTTCTAGTTCTAGTTGCTAATTTCGAAAAGTGAGCAGTTCTAGTTCTAGTTGCGAATAATGAAAAATGAGTTGATGTAGTTCTTGTTGCGAATTTGGAAAGGTGAGTAGTTCTAGTTCTAGTTCTACTAGCGGATTTCGAAAAGTGAGTACTTCTAGTTCTAGTTCTAGTTGCGAATAATGAAAAATGAGTTGATGTAGTTCTTGTTGCGAATTTGGAAAGGTGGGTAGTTCTAGTTCTACTTGCGGATTTCGAAAGTGAGTACTTCTAGTTCTAGTTCTAGTTGCGCATTTTGCAAAGTGAGTAGTTCTAGTTTTAGTTCTAGTTGCGGGTTGTGAAAAATGTGTAATTCGAGTTCTAGTAGCGCATTTTGAAAAGTGAGTACTTCTAGTTCTAGTTCTAGTAGCGCATTTTGCAAAGTGAGTACTTCTAGTTCTAGTTCTAGTTACGCATTTTGAAAAGTGAGTACTTCTAGTTCTAGTTCTAGTTACGCATTTTGAAAAGTGAGTACTTCTAGTTCTAGTTCTAGTTACGCATTTTGAAAAGTGAGTACTTCTAGTTCTAGTTGCGCATTTTGCATAGTGAGTAGTCCTAGTTTCAATTCTAGTTGCGGGTTTTGAAAAATGAGTAATTCGAGTTCTAGTTCTAGTTGCGCATTTTCAAAATCCAGTAGTTTATACAACTCTGAGACGGACATATTTATTACACACGGAGATTTGGACGCGATACGCCCAAGCAGCGGCCTCGATGGCGACACCGCGATGACATACTCCGATACCGCGAGACTCGCATAAGATATGGCACTAGTCAATCAAAATCATGCCGCTGTAGGCAGTCAGTAACGCGACCTTTGCCTGTGAGGGATTAGTGACCACCGTAGTAGCCGCCTTGCTATTGGGAGTTGACGATAAGGCTGTTTACACGATCGCAAGATAAACGATATTGTCCGGTAACATAGATCAGACACGGCGATTATAATATATACAATTCGAGTATCAATGGCGGTTTGATACTGAGATCGCAGATATAATATGCGCATCAATCAACGCTATCGATCGGTTTTGTTTACGATACAATTGTGTTCCTTTTTCGAAGTATTGAGAATCTACGGCTTGGATGTATGCTAAATACAACTTGAGATGGAAGATATAAACATTTGATTGATGTCATGATGTCGAATGTTCGACGCTGTGTGCTTAGTGATATCGTAGAGATATCGTAGCGGTATAACCCACACCAATGGGTTGCGGGTTCGAGTCTAACCGAGGTCGACTCCAGAATTTTTACCCAAGTGTAGGAGGTTTATCTAGGGTCCTCCTCGCCCTCTCATCCGTGAAAACGGTACATTATTAAAACCGTGGCCGTGCTACAAGTCGGCTGCTATGGAATAAAAATGAAGAAAATTGGCCTGGTGTAAATGACCATAGTAATAGAAGTAGACAAATATCATGAATAACACAAACAAACAAACAACGCTGTGTGTGCCCATATCCCGACCTGCACCCTTGGGCGCGACGATGGCGTAGCGATGAAAAGATGTCGAAATTTAAAGCCGCCAATCACAACAGGCCGGGCCCACTCACCGCGTAATTCGACACGAAAGTCCACCTCTGCTCCGGCTGGTTGTAGGTAGGATCCGTCCTGAACAGTTCCAAGTCCAGCTCCAGTTCGGGATGATTGGCACTGATCACCATCGACCTGTACTCTGTGCTCGGGTGTTCCACCACGAACTGCCCGCGGAACCTGGCCTCGGTTCTGAAATGCACTGCCAGCCGCCCGTCGTCTCGGATACGCATGCTGGTGGGGTAGAGGTAACCTTAGAAGAAAAGTTCGGATGCTTTCGGAGATGCTCTGATGTAGTACAAATGGGAAGTGGTAAAGGTGCAAGCACGTGTATATTTGTGCAATGATAGTACCGCAGTGAGTTCCACGCTACATAGGAGATCATCAATACTTGACCTCATGACCTCATTTCATGTTTACTTAATAACTATCCGTAAACCAACAGTTCTATTTAGCAAATACTTCCATTTTTCCGAGAACTCATGTAGGCTTTGGGTACCGTACTTACCCGATTGGTTATGCGTTGTATGTTCTGCCTGCTAGTACTTACTCAAGTTGTAATGTTTCAGGCTAGTTCCACTTTTACTCAACATAGCGCAGTACTACCTACTTTTTTCACCCTGAATTTCGTAAAGTGTATAGTTCTGGGATCAGTGTGAACTTGTGCAACGCTTTTACGTGTGCAATTGCCGCCATATCCGGCCGAAAGAGCATCCGTATCGCAGTAAATGGATTTATTTTCGAAAATTGCACTTGTTTGTAAGGAAATATGTGATTTATCGGTAGTCGAGAAGACGCATCGCTGCAATTTCCCAAGTGTTCTATTCTGAATAACTACTAAATTTGTATGAGCCTTACACCAAATCATATTCCTTGGATAGCTTTCAAATCTTCATTTTACACATACGTTTTTACACTCCCTTGAAATCGCTATTGCTGCTTATGCCCGAATAGCGACTGCGACCCCTTCAAAATCTCTGGGAAGGGTTACCTTGGATCTCGGATTCCGGCGGGCTGCCGATGCCCTTGTCCCACAGCGACGCGGTGTCGTACACGAACGTCAGTCGCAATTCCGTCTTCTGATCGAAATGCTGCCAGCCCTTGCCGACGGGCGAGTGGAACACGTTCGACACGAACAGCGGCACTCTCAGCGAGACGTAGGATTGCACTTCGTTCAAAACCTGAATACAAAACGCGCGACTGTTATATCGCGGTAACCTTACCGCCAAAATAATTATGCTGCATGATTTATTTGTTGTATTATCGGACAACAGGTTAAATATCATACAGCTCGCATTCAGGTATAAATGTGGGAGATCTTGAGGCATTAATACACTTAGCGATGTCCCATTAGATTAGATAATGGAGAAGTTGTCAGTATAGTAGCCTTTATGAATTGGTCAATAGCAATCGTAATAAATATAACCGGAGGCTGACGATATTCGTATGCCCCGATATAGCAGAATAAATAAACGACTAAAGCACAAGTGTAAGTCTCGCATATATATAAGAGAATGCTACTATATATTATGGATAGACTACAACTGTAGAAGGTGCTTGGAGTTTTGCTAAGTATCGCAAAACTTCAGCAGGCCTACGCGTAATTCACGGGCAGAAACAAGAATGTGTTACATACTGGTTCGAATATCACATCAGTTCGGTATCAATTTGATGAGGATCGCACAACATATGCAACGCCATTATGTTAGAATAACAGCGAGTTATCACGTATTATCGATTCAGCAAACTACTAGCATTCATAATTACGTATTTGGATAGGTACCGGCAATTATAGTGGCGTAAAAGGCCACCGGCCACTGTATTTTACCTGGCCGTCGGTTCCAACGCTACCGCCGCACTCTTGCAGCAACTCCGACATGTCATAGTACGATTCGAAGGTCCAAAGGCACGCCTCCAGGTTCAAGTTCCTGCGTCATGACAATAACATAGTATGTATACAGTAAACACAGGTAAGCAGCAAAATCACAGATGACACAAACCTGTAAAATCGCAAAGTGTTGTTGCCTCTCAATCCAACGTTAAATTGGTAGGGATAAGTCTCCCCGATGGAGCTTGCGTCTATTCTGTCGCTGATAAATCCGTGCTGTGTTTTCACCTCGTCCGCGTTTAGGATATTGGAACACCTGTACGCAAACACCATTCACAACGTCACAAGGAATCCGAAAATCAAACTTAGATAACTTATATTGCTGGTTCGTGGTACAGAACTTGAAGACTTCTTTCATTGCAACATCCATTGCACTAATACATATAGTATGTATGCCGATAACTCTCGAGAAGAGGCACCAGAAAAGTCCTCGAGTTTAAATTAATGTATCACTGCAATGGATGTTGTAATGAAAGCAATGAATTACATAATTAAACTAATAGATACCTGTGATTTCCAACTCTGGAAGCATCACGGCTGAGGGTAATCTCGTAATTGCTAAGCTTCCGCGTGCTGAGTACCGGTAGCATGCCGTCCACGTGCGGAATAGCCACAGACACCTTGATCAGGTTCGGATACTCCGGATGTGAGGCTCCGGTGTACCGGAAATGCGCAGAAAACGGCTCAGCTCCGACAGAGCCCGGCACACGCGAAGGACAGATCTGACCGACCGAGCTCACTGAAGCGAGAAACACTATTACGTAATTTGTCGCTACAGCGAAATCACAATCAAAACAAACCTGTCACAGGCTCTGACTCTGATTCAATACCAGGCTCGCCGTCTGTGGTGACCGCTCTGGCTACGCATACGACTCTGCTGCCGGATTTGAAGTATATACTGTCCAGGGTTATAGTATTGGAGTCGGTGAAGAAGGTGTTCTGGACTACTTCGCGTAGATTGTTGGTTACGTTATCGGCGCTTGACGGAGCAGCCACAAGCCACCTTTAAATATACGGTATGACTCACGTTGAAGGAAAGGACTGCGTGGGCATGATCTCACGTAAACAAGGTCTATCTACAAACGGCGATTTTAATCCGTTGGCGATTGATGGGATCCTTTCGGTTTTGATCCGAGTTGAAAGAGCGCGATTAAACTGGCAAATTCCCGGCGCGGAAAACAATATTATCGGTCGAACGATGTGTCGGTTGAAGTCGCATATGCAAATATGGAAGCATCGCGTGTAATTCCCCGCTAAACTGTACAAAGCCACGAAAACCTATATTTTCCTATGTTTTGCCAATGTATACTGATGATTGTGATCAAAACACAAAATTACACAGCTCAAAGATAACTAGTTGCGTGATCTCGTATGTATTGTGTATTGCAAGATACGATGATACTATATAGTTTTTCGTATAATAATGCCACATCCAAACCTACTTTCCATATTCGACGATAAATGCTGCTTAGCGTATCGCTGAAACATCTTTCAACGGCACGAAGTAATTTTAGAGCCGTAATATCAAATTATATTGTTATTTATTCGGCGAGGGTTTAGTATACTGTTTTATTGCGCTGCGAATATATTTTCACGATTTTACGAGGGACCGCATCTTATATACTCGACATTATTCACTAGAAGTTCGTCTTCGTATTACTATTTCATTCTTTGATCATAATGAAACCGGTAAATACACAGATAATCCGGGAGCAGCCCCCCAATGAAAATGGCAAGATTGAGGTAAACTTTTAAAATTTCAGTAATGGAGTCAAATATGCAATACTGCAGTACATGAAGAGGTCAGATAGCGGAATTGCGTTAAATGAAGAACTGGCAAGGGTTGCAGAGGTAAAATGGATTGAAAATGAAGAATCGAAATCACAGAAATCATGCTACCGTGATTGTTAAGTACCAGTGTACAATGTACATTAGTCCAGCGGTACATTCAAGACGACAGCGACCTTATAGTCTGTTGAGACTTTGCACGAAACATTATGCATTTGATAAAGTTCAGTATCTTTGACTTGGCTTCATAGACCTATTTTCATGCTCACGCCCTCCCACTCTTCAGTCACACTCAAGTTCTTCTTATAATCACATTTTGCAGACGATACATATGAATAATTAAGCGTGTACATCCCGCTTCGAAAGTACAACTCGCCGCGTGTAATCCCACAAAACGCTAACACGAGAATGTCATGTTTCCGCCTGGCTATATCAGATAGCAAAACACTAATACCCGCCTACCTGTATCTGGTTTGCCCGTCATCGATGCCTTCGCTGGTGCAAATGTCCGCGACCTTCTCAAAGCCGTGATGTTTTGGGTTACAAGGCTGAAAAGCGAACGTGTTTTTTTCGCGAAGCGTCGGAAAAAATCGGATTTCACTTCGAACATACCGTGACGCACACGACCGGGTAGCCGGGCGGCGGTCTTTTGGGCGCGGACGCCGTGTCGTCGTAGTTGAGGAGGGAATAGACGCTGGGCGGGTGCGGGAAGGTCACGCTGGCGAGAATGCGCTCTTGGTTGATGTAAACGATTGCGCGGCTATCCTGTGATTAGAAACATAAACTTTGAGAGAAAATGCTCATCAAAAAAAAAAATAACAATGCATATATACAAGCTCAGCGCGTAATACCGGTATATTAAATCGGAGCAATATTTGAAAATAAAAAATTGGGTCGGATTCGAACCCGCGTTTGCTTTACCCGATTTTGCAAAAGAGTTCACGATTCAAATTCGGGGATGGTGTCGTTGGAATAATCCTAGCTCTGAAAGAGACCTTTGCGTTTTCGAAACGCGATATATCGAAAAAAAGTTGTTTTGGATTTAGAGGTATATGGAGTCATGGATGTAAATAATGTGGATTTTAAAATATCAACCCAAACCCATCTACAGCTTAATGAGATTGGCAGTTATATGTTATTTTCGAATTTCATTCTGAGAATGTACAAATAATTTTGCAAACACATAGTACTTATCACGCCGTGGCAAGTCGCACAGTAAATCACACACCGTAATTACCCGCAGTATAGGCGTATAGGTCTTCTAGGGTTACTTCACTCTGTGTGCACATCAGATTATAACATCGACTATACGTGACATGTAGCACCTAACGGCTAATCTTGTACGATAGAGGTAATCTGGTACTATAGTATTGACATGTGTCATTCGTCGGAACGACATGAGTGTCTACAACCAGTGTGGAATAGGTTGGCGTCATATTACGAACAATGCCGCAAAAGCACATTTATATCTATTCAACCCCCGCCCAAGCCTATATTAAAGGACATGAAACAGCCGTTTAGAAACGCATGATAACCTCAATGTCCGACACTATCGAATCACTATCATACATACCCCGAGATCAGCCACCATGTTCCTGTCTGGTTCCAACCGGATAGTAAACGATTCCCGGATCTCCTTCTCTTCGTCATGGAGGATTTGCAGCTCAACAACATGGCGCGTGACGTTGACATCGAAAATTAGCTCTGAACAGAATCGGATTTCAACACCCTCAGTAAGCCGAGCCGCTAATTCGCTATTAACGGGCGCAGCAACAGTGTACCTCCGCGAATCGGGGCGAAATCCTACTGAGTGACGCACGACAATTAAACGGCGGGATCACAGTAAAGGTATTAACGCCCAGGTCTATTAACCGCAGCCGGCAACTGCTTGCAAACAAGACGAAATCGCATCAACATTCCGAGCGTGTCTATTAGCGCCGTTTCCCGGCGTATGGGTTTAACGGTAAACGAGCGTTGAATTACGGTCGTTTCGGCGAAATCATTGCAGGTAACAAGGCACGCTTAGTAGCTATACATTGTTTTGTAGTAAATTAATCCTCGTGTTGATTTATTCATCTATTCTCCTATTATATCATGCAAAGGACAACTCATGATCTAAATACTCTGATAACTTTTCAATTATTATGTGCCACCACTAAAATTAGATTCAGATTCAGCACGGTAAAACCGAAAAAATATTAGTGATTGCTGAAGCTAATTGTTTGGAGTATTCCAGCATTGGTTCACGCAATTCTCGTTCAAAATAGAGATATTTTATTCAGAAGTCCTTGCTATGTTTCAGAATCAACGAACGTGCCTATGCCTATAGATACCTACGAAAACGCAATGTGCAAAAAGTGGCTGAAAGTTTGAGCTACTGTACAGACCAGACACCAAAGTGGCATGTCGTAATTCTCAAAATTCAATGAATCAACGCCCCAAACCAATATATTGTAACAACGCGTAAACAGTAGCAATGAAAGCAACGCGCCCTGCTCGGCACACTTCAAACTGGATATCACAGTTAGCATACCACACACGCGATTTCTTTGTATACATTCAGGCAAAAACGCAACAGGTGTACCGTACGATACGTGTTATTAGCTGGCAATTATCACTCTAAATCTCTGCGTCGGCACCGATTGAAAAAACGATATTTTCGGGATTACCATGAGCGAGGGTCAATCCCGTAGTCGCCTAAACTGTTGCGAATAATCCTGTTAATGCGTCGAATTATATACGTGTGACTATCAGCTTGGTCTATCTAGTCGTTCTACGTGAATCGATCAAGCGGCATTCTTTTTGAACGCTGTTACCACCGCAATTTACGTAAACTTTGCGTATAGACAGAGGCGTTTACTCATAAAAAGCGGAACCAAACGTCAGAATCGAGACCAAACCCCAAACACACGTAACGAAGGTAAAACCAACAAAGTAACCCGCGCGCTGTCGCTAGTAAGCAATTCAGCTACACACCTACGCAGTACACACTCTACACAGCAATCTGTGTTGTTCGCAACGAGCCAACGACCGTAAGCGCCGACAGCCAAACCGGCTCAAATGCATTTGTGACATCGCACATTCGCCGAGATAGAATCAACGACTGCGCCAAATTCATCAGTTGTAAATACGACAATGAGCTATAACGAAACCAACCACCTTAAAGTAAACGTGATGTGTAACTCGCAAGCCGACGAAAGAAGAGCACGTTGCGCTACGGCGGCAGTGGAAATCAGCCGTGAAATGAAATTCAGCAACTAACCTCTGCTGAGAGGGTTGTAGTCCTTCCCAGACTCTGCGTTGCCGTCTTTGGTGAACACACGGACTGAAGAAGACTGCGACAAATCGCCTTTCCTCACGATGGCGACGCTCAGAGTAGCCACCCCTTCCACGCCTGGCTCTATCACTTCGTACGCGGTCTTTTCAAAGCCGATAACGGGTCCTGCGATATGAAACAGCATTAATTATGCAAGAGCATACTATATTGCATAAATCGCATTATGAAACAACGGGTTTGTCACATTCACAAGTGACAACAGTGTGAACAATGCGGAAAGTTCAAATAAACACCTTTTATGCGACCACACACAATATACCGCTAGATCTGCCTCACGATAAAGGTTATTTTGTATTTTCCGACCATATACCTTTTCCGTAGCACTTTGTGAGAATGCTGTCGTTTTATCACGATTTCGCAGATATGTCGTTCCCACTAACGTGCATAGCTTTGCTACGTGTTTTGTAACCTGCGACGCGATTAATCTAGGTTTGCAGCCTTCCTCAGTGGAAAACAGTACCGCAAGTGTAATTACGGTTAATAAATTTATTATTAGTGGCAAGGAACGTATAATTTCAGTACGCGATACCTCTTGTAGTACTCAATTCATTGTGCTTAGACTTATTTATGACGTATTTGACTAACGGCGGCCGAATGTCCAGTCGGATCCATTTCACGTGCGCGTATTTGATCTGTTTTCGGCGGCGGCTACAGTTTTACGGATTACATTACCGCGAAAGGCAGAAGCAGATGACGAAAGCGCTGCGTCAAATGTAGCTGTAGCCGATACCTATCACAATAGCGCGGTACAGGCCGTGCGTCTTGATGTGCCGCGCGGCGGGCCGCGCTAATGGAAAAATAGGCCACGTCATTGTTAAACACACGGACGGGGCGGAGCGAACAGCTATTACCATTGTGCTCCACGGTAAACAGCACAACACCCATCAAAGTGTCGGCAGTTGGGGTGGCATTCATCCATTATGGAAAATGTAGGTCATACACGCTTCCAAGAATAATAGAATAATAGGAAACAATCGGTAAACATGGCATGCGAGGGTGTGCCACACTGGATCGGACGCGAGCGAAAAATCGAGAAAATATGGAATATGCGCATGCGCACCACGATAATTTAGCAGCACAGGTCAGATCGTAGGGATGAGGAAAATCGAGTAGCTCAGTGATTATTCAATCTTTTTCGACCGTACCTATTCCATTGCATTTTGTGAGAACGCTGTGTGTTGATCATTACTTTACAGATGTGTAGTTTTCAGTAACGTGCGTAGCTCTGCTGTATAGTATATTTTTCGTTTGCATCGACACAACTAATCGAGGATTACCGCTTTCACAGTTCAAAATTGTGTCGAAACTAGGATTCTCGTTGACCAGCTTCTTGGAGGTACAGATGTTCAATATACAATTGAGTAGTATTTTCATATTTGGAATAACTCCGAATGTTTTCGGCCGACACTCGTCAGGGGTAATAGTCAGCAGCTAGTAGAGAATTGGGAAGAACATTGATTAATGGCAAGGAGCGTGTAATTTCAGTGCTCGAATCATTGTGCGAGCTCAAATGGTTAAGTACGGAGCTGACACGCGATTTTCGTGTATTTTCCCACGTATAAGTGATTCTAAGCACGCCGAGCTTGTTGTACATCACCCCAAAACAACTCACTGACAGCAGTACCTCATACGCGGATGACTAACACGCGCAGACAGTAAACTTCTCAAAATCGAAATGGGTTAACAATCAGACAGTAACAACAGTTTTCGAGCAATCGTTCGTCGCTAACTTTGGGGAGACACACTCGCGAATGATCGCGAAACCAAGAATTTATCCTTGCAATGTAAAGAAGCCTACGCGTCTAGACTCTTTCAAACCGCAAACCAACTCCGTGCCAATCGCCATAAATTAGCGTGTTTACTTCGCAAATAGCAGGCTATCGCTTGAAAAGACGGGGGGACTTTATTTCAACGGCACGCCCGCCGCAGTATCGGCGCTGCACGCAGACGCAATCAATCCGACCGTACACTCGTCGGGGTATCGAATGTGCCGCTACACCGCCACCAACATGTAGAACGTCTAAATCGGTAAAGTATGCATTTGTTGCGTGCCGACGCCGAAACGCGATCAATCCTATCCGTAGACGAACGACTGCGGAAAGGAACCCGCAGTGACACGCAATACCGCCTCGTAAAAATGGGACTCGAGACGCTTGGCTTGCTAATTGCGCGACAGGTGTCAATCCGAGTGTATGCGGAGGATTGACCTTACTCGCCCGCCTTACCGCAATGTTTGAATATCGAATGCGAAGGAATTACCAAGTGAAATCGGGCAGATTGCAATGTCAAAGCGCGTGAAAAGTCTTCAGTTTGATTTTTGCTATGCGCCGATAAAAGAAAACAACGCTAAAATGTCCGAGAGGACCGTATTTGGCATTATGCCTGCATACGCCCTGGCTGTATTGCCGTAAGCGCAGTACGATATAATGGTTCGGAATTTCTGTCCCATTACGAATTGGTAATTGTTGTCACCGTAACATTGCAATTAAGTTCTCGTAGCCTGCGTGTTCTCATTTGTACTCATTGTGTGTTGGTATGTATACTCATCGTCACGAAATCGGATCCATTTTCGTCTAAGTGGTCTATTAGTTCAACCGTAGCGGCCCGGTATGCCGCGAATTTTACCACACAGATGTTGTGCGTGATTGCAACGACACAGGCCAGGTCGTATTTGGTAATACGATTGTTGATATACAACGTTCTTTCCAATTTCCCACTTGTCGCTGACGATTACGGGGTTATTTCAATATGAAATTATTTTATTCAATTGTATGGAAGTTCTGTACCTCCAAGAAGCTTTTCGAGGCCTAAATTCGTACGGGGTTAGGATGATGTTTGCTTTAACAGCCACCGCCTTAGTCTTTTGTTACTGTATATTAGCGAGCCGCATATTAGTGGCAATTAAATAGAACGATCCCACACAGTCATTTCGCCCACCATTTCACGTGTAGAGACCCAAACCATTTCTCCCGTGCGTGTCACACCACGAGTACCGGTATAAGTGAAGTCATGTAGCTCATCTCGAGAAAGCGAGTGTGAATAATGACGAAATACTTATCCCAATGGGACGCGGTCTTAGGTGGACAATCAATGTCATAAAGACACTTGAACCGGTCATAAAGATCCCACATCCGACGTCACAGCTTGAGATTGTGTCGTCACATTCCACTTAAGATAACCAGGCACTTACTGTCAGCATCATCCGTGATGGTGATAATAGTTTCATTCTTTTCTCCGATCCTGGCTTCCCCTTCGACGCTTGTAGCGGTTCCAAGTACTAACCGGAACTTCTCCGGTTCCTCGTGAATCCGATCGTCTACGATGATCACAGTACAATGTCCCTCCGACTGCCCTGAAGCAAAAAATTAAAAATATTACACGCGGTAAAACGAAATCACAAAATTACACGCGGAAAAAAGGTCATCAGAGATAGACGGCACGAAAATAATCGTTCCCGCGATAAGAGAAAGGCCTATCCGGTCGCGGCAAAGGAAACCGATCAGGCAGATTCCATTATCTGATATCTGTTTCAAACGGCAACAGTTTACGCTAAAATACACGGCCGAAATCGGCGACATTGATGGTAATCTGTGAGTCACATAAACGGAAGAGATTTTAACCAGCGCAAGTGCCTAGTAAAAAGTGGTAATATCGTGAAAAGTCTTACCATGAGATAAAAGATATCGTAACCCGATCCCGGCGGGGATCATTAAAGTCTGGAATTCATAAAATATTCTCAAGCACGCGACACACTCTCCTAACCCGACACGGGCAATTTCACAGTGTCACAACAGAAAGAACATTTCTATCTGGATAATCGATGGCGCGAAGTGTAGTTTATTAGATCTGATTGCAATCAACACACGCAACACAGTTTTAATATTTTTTACAGCCTGCAAACGTCGACCTTTCCCATTATGGATTGCGCAACCACAAAGCGAAATCGGCGTCAAAAACCTAGCCTAAACTGGACCTTCCAAATGAGCTGGCTAGATTATCTTACAAGAAATGCGTAAGCAGAGCGATCAGAGCATTTAGGAAAATATCTAGCATTCCAAACCGCGTTTAAGTACTCGTTTGGTAGTCCAATTCACGACGTGTGCGATACACAAGATGGTTGAAGTTTAACGCGTGATTAACAGGTGTGTGTTGCCTTTTCGCATCCACAGGGTGGCATTTTACGCTAACCTTTTCTGGTGTGGATAACATGACACCTGTAGCTGTGGTACAAGTTGTCCTTTCACCTTAAAGCAGTGTGGTGGGTTTCGTGTTACCGAAAAAAGCAAATTAATTGGAGTTTAATGCGCGAGAATGTACAAGTGTCAAGTACACACCGACTGATCTACATATCCAGAGATATAAACACCGCGTTTCCGTACGGAATAACGCAAATTACGGTTCTGCATCAACTCAAAGTAACGGGATGTGAAGAGATGAAGGGTTTGTTTTGTGCCTCAAGTGTCGGCAAATAAACCGGCAACGACAAACCGATCATTATTCGCACTAATCGTACGGTAAATAACCGGTTTCGGGTTTCTAATGACCGGTAAGTGAGATATATATCACAATTTGAATAGCGAGAGTGCGAGAGAGCGCGATAAATATAGGCCCTAATGAAGTTTATTTTTGACATAATTACACACGCCGACAACGCATAATCTAGAGTGCGTCTCGTACACAAGATTCCGTGGCGTTCTGTCATGATTGTTAGCAACGAAGTACTCGGACGTTTCCAGAGTACTCTAGTAGTATGGGTTGTGGATACTAGCACTTCTTACTCAAGTTCCAATGTTTTTAGACTATACTTTCGCTTCTAGTTGCATAGAAAACAACTTACCTTTTACAATCTGGAATTTTACAAGTATAAAGTAGTCTTGGGCTAAGTTTGCATTGGTTTTATGAGCGACATCGTCATAGGAACCGTGTGTAATAGCTCCTGTATCAGGGCTAGGGAACACAAAACACATTTATACACCACATCCTACCATAACAATCAAACAATCAGCGATGTAATCAACAAACGAGAGAAACAGAAATGCTAAATGAGAGTTCAGTTCAGAGATCATAACCGTGTCATAAATGATACTGACCAATGACCATCTTCGATTGGCATGCAAGCGAATCCCCCTTACCCGGTTCGAATCTCACAAGCGACGCGTCCGTGTTGGGCCTCTCTTCGTAGTCCATCATCACTTGCGCGGACGCCTGCCTCGTGTAACAACGCACCGCGGACGAAATAGACAAATCACCGCTGCGCGCTATCTTCGCCGACAGAGTGCCTCGCGCCTCGTTGACTTGATGAGCCGAATCGGCGAATTGCATGAGAGGCACTGTCAAAAGTGAGGGCGTCCCGTCAGCGGCCAGCGACAGGCACAAATCAAAACACGCGGGGAGAAGTACGAGTTATATTCATTCGCGATTGCGCGTATACATTCGACAGCATTCTTCACGGGGATGGAAGCGTGAACTGTGGCGTTGTTAAATTGATTGCTTTAAGCGATGTCGTCACGGGCGCAAGGTGTCTTAAAAAGCCCGGAATTGAAGTCGGCAGACTCGGAATCGAAATAAAAAATATCGGCCTGGTGTAAATATCCATTGTACCGGATTAACACTACGAATACAAACAACAACGATGGTCACAGGGATGAGGTTTTGGCAGGTTGGGAATGAGTGTAATATGCAGTGAATGGTGATGGCATTTTTACGTTCATTTTTGTTCAGAATGATAGATTTCCGCTTGGCTGGTTGGTGCTAGGAGGGAAAATTGATGATCAAGTCCAAGCATTCAGAGATGCTAATTTAATTTTCGGCGCTGTTTGGTCGACTTCCGTTCCGGATTTATGTCATACATCAAGTCCAAATCCGAATCCGGTAATGAATCCAATTCGTTGATATCTCGGAGAAAAATCGGAATTATCAGAGATTCTATGCCCGAATTCAAACCACATAAATATTCAAATTCGTTTAATCCCAAATCTAAGTCTAATTCAATTCCCATTTCACTAACTTATGGAGAGAGTTAAGGTTAACTTTTAACACACCGCCCACGGGCAAATATCATAGCTACCCAAATCCGGACCAGGTAATGACGCGAATCCATAGATAGATCGTTTGGATAATCAACCATATCAGAAATTCAATGTACGAATCCAAACCCAATCCAAAAATAGCCAAAATCATAAAATTCTGTTTATTTCTTTCAAATCCATACTCATCACAGAGGTTTCGAGGTGAGTTTAATTTAGAACGCAAAACATGGCTAAATACTAGCCGGAATGACTCTGAACTAATTCACATCTTAAAACTGATGATGTGTTATAATATAATAATAAATACTAAGGATAAAGGTATATCGAAAATAAAATATAATACCATATAATACTTACGATCCGAGTAGGAGTCATTGATCGTCACCACCGCGACCTGGGGCTCACCCAGCACGGCCCCGCGCACCATCGTCAGCACCAGTTCAAATGTTTCCGGGCCCTCCAACGCCGGATTACCAAGGTCGTCCAGAATCGTCACCCGTATCGTCTGCATCGTAATTTGCGGAGCAAATTCCAGCGTTTCGCTTATCCCAACGTAATCCTCGTTGGCTGCAAAGGGGGATCAAGTATGAATTATTTTCGGATGATGTACCACACTGAATGTATATTGGAGAGGAGAGCGTACATATATTCGACTTGAGCTAATAATTTCCGGTTAATATCGTGCCACGTGGTTATTTCGCCGGATTATAGTCGGTTTGAATAATTCATCTATAACATACTTTTAATGCACGCGGTTCGTCCAAATCAGCATAGCCACGTTAATTGCAGATGAATTTTATCTACACCGTTTGATCTAGCCGACAGGTAATTTAAAGTGTGGAATGCGACAGCTTATCAGATTCTAACTGCATATTGTGTTTGCGATAAATTCACCATCGCAGCAATGCGGCAATTTTAGAATTGCAACAACGTTCAATGTCAGTTACGTTGCGGATAATTCATTTCCAGACAGGCGCACGAAAATGAATTAGTGGAGATGCCATGTAATATAAATAGGGTAATAATTACAATCGGTCGGGTCGACATTTTAATATAGGTTTCGGTCAATATATAAAACGCAGCGGAGGGAATGAGCTATTTACGATTACGTAAAGAGTACACATTTTATGAGCCATCGGCGACACGCGCGGGCCAGACAACAATTATGTACACGGCCAGACTATAGTACCCAGTTTTAAGTCCCACGTGCATGGCCCCGTGACCACATCATCCAGGATAAATCCACATAACGAACGCGGTTCCACAAAATCCATATCATCGCACTGTTAAGTATTGCACATAACCCAATCATTACCACACTACATGTTGGGCGTAGAATTCCCGGAGCATAGAGTAGATAATACCTATATATCAGCCTTGGACAACTAGAACTAGACAACTCGACGATGTCGTGTAAATCTGGCAAAAACTACCTACATTCCATTGTTTTTAAGGTGAAGTGAGGCCCACCGTCCTGCAGCCTATAGGCTTTGGTAAGTCACCGGATATAGGCGGTTCGAAAACTCTAGATAAACCTCCAACGCCGAGAAAGTTATTTTGACGTCGACCTCGGCCGTACTAGTGCTGCAACACATTGGTTTTTCAGCGGTGGGAAGTACCACTACACCACTAGCCACCTCGCGCGATGTGTGAGTGACGTTTCGGGATAATTAGTGCGAGGTGAACTCGCGAGTCGGATTTAGGCTGTGTGAGGTATCTGTTTGACTTGCGGTGGTGGGTGTTTGCTTAGGGAATGCTATCTTGTACCGGGATATCCCGGAAAGCGGATTCGTCCTCACCGTAAATTTTACGATGGCGACTGGGAGGTTATCATGTGATCAGTCTGCGCGTAAGTTGAAACGAAACTTGTGCCTCAAACGCTTCAGTGGCCTCACATCAATGCCTGACACATTTCCAAATTGACACAGAAAACAAAGCGTCGCCATTGGACACAATCCACACTTGGGCAACTAAATAATTCCAGATAATTACAGCGAAATGCCGGTATTCCAATTCTAATGTAATTAGAAATGTTTCTATGCTCTACTTTTACTTTTAATTCTAATCTAATTTCTGGTTTTTCTGTAAATGCTACATGCGAACTGTATAGTGCCAAACGAGCCAAGCTTGCTGTACAGACATTTGCTATTCTCGTGAGAATAATGAACTATGATATGATACAAATTCAACACGATTCAATGTTCAAGATTTCGCGAACTCAGTGATTCGAATTATAATCTTAGTTGAAAAAAACTGTGTAGCTATAATTCTAATTTTAGATTAATTCGATAAAAAGTGTGTTGCTATAATTCTAATTTTAATCTAATTCGGAAAAAGTGTGTTGCTATAATTATAATTCTAGTGAGATTTGGAGAAAAAAATGTGTAGCTATAATTCTAATTCTAGAGTAATTCGGAAAAACAAAACTTTGTAGCTATAATTCCAATTCTAGTCTAGTTTGGAAATAAAGCTGTCCAGCTATAATTAGATTTTTATTCCAAGGTGGAAAAAGAACTGTGTTGCTATAATTCAAATTCTAGTCTTATTTGGAAAAAATCTGTGCAGCTCTAATTTTAATTCTAGGCTAATTTGAAAAAAATCTGTAGCTATAATTCTAATCTAGTTTGGTAAATAACTGTGTGACTGTTATTCTAATTCTAATTTAATTTGAAAAAAAATAATCTGTGTAGCTATGATTCCAATCTAATTTGGCAAAAAACTGTGTGGCTATAATTCTAATTGGAATCTAAATACGATAAAACTGTGTAGCTATAATTCTAATTTTATTCTAATTTTCAAAAGCTAAGAATCGTCTAGTTGTCAAAATCCTCACACGAGCATCACATCGGTTGGAAAAACAGCTTTAAAATAATTTCGGGATGTACGGGGCGCGGTTCCGCAGAGTAGCATTTCGAGAGTCGTTGGTTGGTGGCGTGTGAAAGTGCGCCAACGCACACGAGACGTTGCAGTGTCGGCCGGGCGGGTGAAGACAGGGTCGAGTACCATCACTCGGCAAACTCGTTGGTGCTTAAGGCGATAATAATCGAGTCTCAATAGAGCGTAAAGCAAATATAACTCATCTGTAATATGTGGAAGTTAAACCCGCGTCGAGTATATCAACAGCTGCCCCGCTATTCTTGAGCTAACATGATTTTCAATACCTGAATAAGCCCACCCTGGGATTTGTTTAACACGGCGAACAAAAGCGATCACAGCGGCCTGTCACACAGCGATGCAATTGGAATTGAAGTATACTCTGCGGTAATGACCACACTAACAATATATAGGTCCTCTCGGCCAAATATGCGCTGTTATTGCTCAGCGACACGCCGCGGGGTTGGATCAATATTTGATATTGATAGTTGGAATATTTGCGACTTAATCTTCGATTGGATTGGTAACCGAAAGCTGAGAAAACTTTGGATCTTTGGATCAATCCCCACGTGTTGCAGCGTAGCTATAGGAGTTTGCAAATATTAAATTTATTATAAAAATGATTTGTTTCAAATTTGACTTTCAACCGCATGGAATTGTTACGTTGTCTACAGACACGATTTGTAACAAATTTGGCTCCATTCCAACGAGGTGAATCGAAGTTATTGGAGCACAAAATCTTGGATTCGAAAATATAGTAGTTACGGTGGAAAATTCTTTAATTATTCATTATAAAACTACCCACCGTAAATGCAATGATTAAAATCCAGAATTTTGAATAGCAATAATAAAAAGAGAAGCTTCACGTTAACACAACCCCTACCTCCCTAGGATATATCTCCATAAGAAAAAGGTGTGTTTGTGAAAGTCAACTTTGACACAGAAAGCGCAGACGGCCTGATTTGCACTCTGTGAAAGTTTGGTAGCTATAAACCTATTTTCCATCCGCGGATTTGTAGTGTGGGGTAACAATTCAGTCGTGAAATTGCTGAAATCTTACAAAAATCCTCCGATTAACGCCGCCGTTGGCTAAAAACGCCGTTTCTCTATTAGATCTATACTACAGTGTTAGCGAACAATTGTGTATCTGCACCCGTGTACCAACCATGATATACGGATGTGACAGATACTCCCATGGTACACACACCATAACATACCTCGGACTTATACCGCATATCCAAAATAGGCATGCACGTAGAGGCCCGTAGGGTTTATGACGCGATATAATTCTGAGTTAAGGCCCTTTTGGGGTGAATACACACACTTTGCTCTAAGACCGTAGGGGCATTTCTCACTACACACATTCTAAAATCAGCCATACACGCTGTATTTCACACATCGAGGAGTCAGTTGAAACTCGATAGCCAACACAACCGGCTTAACGGAATTTTCAAGATCACAGCCAAGTCTCAAAAGCCTGTGTAGGGTCGCGTGAACTGTGAACCCACCGACAAAAACCCTCAACGCTCACAGCCACGGCAAGGGCAACCGACTAGCGCAGGACAACGCTAACCCCTGCCGGCACGCGAGTCGGCAAAACACCGCCCGTAATTCGACACGCGAATTTTCCGTCTGCTACAAGAGAAACATCCTGTACGAGCGAGAGCGTGTAATAGACTTGAAATTAACGGACTGCGACCTTTCTACGGGGACAAGTTTTCAACATAAACATTGTAAACCGATCTGCGCTAAAGGGGAGTGATCCAAACGCGATCATTCATTTGACAGACCAAAACAGCGCGGACCGCGGAGTGCGCGTTAATCAGGGCCGTTATCGCGGGGCTAATTGCGTTGCGTTTGAAGGAGCGGGGGCCAAAAGGATACAAGTAGTGCTTTGGACAGAGCGGGGTCGGTAATGGTGGTTCGGAGTGGGTTTCCACGTACGTCTGATCGGGATGGTGGCTGTGAACTACCAAGAATTATTCAAAATTAGAGCTGGAAAACAGCATGAAGCTTCAAGTCAAGTATATTCAAGTATCGTACTCATTACGACGTTATAACAGTAAGAGAGACTTGAAATGTCCATTTGCGTAAAGTAAATAATGCCAGTCACAGCTTTTTAGTGTAATAAATTAGTTCAAATTTGCTGACATTGATATTTCATTCCAATTCGAGACAATATTACAGGTCGGTTAGTACTGTACTCACTATTCATTGATATGCTACAACTTACTGAGGTTTCAAGGCTCCATTAGTAGCAGGAAAGTATCGCAACGACAATTTTAGCTCCTAAAATGATCAGAGCAGTATAATTTTGGCGCTCGAACATACTGGGGCTGACTACCGAGAACACGAATCGCCAGGCCCAATCCTCTACTTTCAAAATCCGCATCCAAATTTTCGACACCATTTCACTACTTTCGACTCCCGTGCTGGTTTCGGGCGAAAGAATTTAAGATCGTAAGCTAGTCGCCAAGCTGACTGGCTTGTTTTCATTGTAATACGCTAAGCCCCGATTTTACGTTACGAGCGCGCACCCGCCAATCACGAGCAAAGAAAAGCAATTCAACCCGATCCGCACCTTTCGCCGATTCCACTTCGCTTTTCCGCGATCTCACGATCACCGACGCCGGCTTGTTCAGGTCGCTTCCCGTCCGCCAAATGTTAATCACGGCCTGCCCGTCGCTCTCGTCGACTTCGTACGACTCCGATTCGAAATACATCATCGGCTCTGTCGAAAAAGTGAGAAGCCATGAGACTACATGGCAGTGACTTTTGAACAGTAAAAGTAATATTGAGACAAATTCGCGTCACTTTTTTGAGTGAAATCGGCATAAAACCACGTTAAATAGACCCTGTATCACGATACCCATAATATATCCGAAGCTTCTAGCTATTTGCAGTCTCATTTGGGAAAAAGCACCTTATTTTGTACAATTCGGGATTTGAAAAGTAAAACCAGTTTCGGGACAAGTTTGCGTCACTTTTATGAGTGAAATTGGCATACAAACCGCGCTAAATAGCCCATGCATCGAGATAACTAAAATACATCCGAAGATCGCAGCCGTTTCTAGCTTCCGGTTTCATTATTCTCTTTGTGTTAGTCGCGAAGATATCAGGCAATTCCGAAGTAGCCAGTCTCACTATACTTTCAAACACCGCTGCATGGGTATAACTTACCGTCGTTTATATCAGTCTGGATAACGACTTCGGTGGCGTTGTGTTCGCCTAGCCTTCCGCCGAGAGGGGATGCAAGCTTGACATTAAACTTTTTCTCTTCTTCGAACAGAGAATCGTCGATGATGACAATGCGACACGGCTTCTCGGATTCGCCTTTCTCGAATCTGCGATTGCGCAACGGATGAGGCGTTAATTTCTGTATGTAAACCAGGATATGAACTATTTCGCCCTGTTAATTAACCTCCCCGTGTTTTTTGAATCGCTGAAAATGTTACTCGCGTTCTCGACGAAATTATACTCCACTCCGAACTATTAGCACAAACGATTGCGACCTGTCGCCGAATGATAACAATTCCGCTTTTGAAATTGGCAACTGTACGCCGCAGAAGTCATTAGAGTCGAAATTGACTGTATTTGACACGTGACCTACGGTTTGATCACAGCCCTACTGTTACGTAAACACATTAATCACACACATTGATACGTGTCATTTCATCTAATAAAGGTGTGTTGGTCATATTCTAAACTGCGATTTGTCATCTATATACCACAGATTTGTATTTACAATGCGTGTAGCTATATTAAACATGCCACCAGTTACGTAAAGACATATTTTGATAACATTTCCTCGATGTGAACAGCTGACAATAACGTTTTAAAATTTACTACACCGTTTACGGGATGCAACCGTGAAAATATGAATCAAGGTAGCGCGTGACGAACGTTGAACTTAGTAATAAAACACAAATCCGTGCTCGTAAACTAAGATCGTAAACTCCTACTAAACGTCTAACTTGAGGTTAGCTCGGTAAGGTTGTACAGGGGACATATGTATCTTGATAAGACTCTGCAAATGCATGTAAACATTGCGTTCACGCAGACTCATCATATTTAGAACTTGAGTTTTGATTAAGATACATTTCTTCACGAATTGCACGATATCAATACCGTGGCTATCTCAATCTCAAGTATACATCTCATAAAATAAAATGATATATTCTACAGTTCTCCAACTCTTATTAGAACAACACTGATGATAGCAAAATTTTGGTTTCTATGTCAGGCATGCACATTGCACAATTATCACAACTCAACGAATACGGATATATTCAAAACATATGTTTAGCTCATCATATTTCGTGAGCTATCATCAACTTCGTGAAGTCAAGATGACCTTTTAACCAATGCAAAACCCGCAATATAAACCTACTTGATAATACTGTTATGGTCATTGGTGCGGCTGATGTAATCCGAGAAAGACAGAACCGAAGACGGGACCGTACCGGCGGCCGTATCTGAAACGGTGAAACAACAATATTGATGACTTCAAGTTGTGAAAATACACCCGGTCTGATAGGTTGATCGAATCTGCTTATAATCAAAGCCGGATTTTGTATCGTTGTAGTTAGGACAAATTACAGAAACACGATACTGTAACGAGGGTTGGAAACACGCAAAGTTAACAAATGCCGGATAACATCTACGAAAAACTACATCGCTAACTAAATCACCACACTATTCCAGGTAAAGGCGAAGATTTGCGAAACGCCGTAATGATAAAATACTCTGTTATCCGCGCAGACCTAAAGGCCTTCAAACTAGCGTTAAAACAATCACAAATCTATTTACCGTAAAACAAAGACCGCGAAATCAAACATCCGACTTAAGTGGGCCTCTGTAATGGAAGACCAACCAATCGGCCTTACTAAGTCGAAGTCACCCGAAGGGGCATTGTTACGTAACAAATCAAAGACACCTATTGCTAATCCGCCGTTCAGAGTGATGATAACGGTCGGCGTACTTGGTTCGTGGGAAAGTACGTTTTTGTGGTGCGCAAGTTCCGAGAAAGCGGGGTATTTCAGTATCTTTTTGCGGGTTATAACAAGGAAATAACACGCACCTTGCTCGGTGTAGCAAATCACCATCAGCTCTTTGCTGAGGTCACCGCTACGCTTTACGGGAAGCATGAATTCGCCGATGTTTTCGGCGACACCGTAGCTTGATTGCGGGAAATACACAGTCGATTCTGTAGGAAAAGATGTGCCGTCAATCAACAGATACCTGTGTGTATTTGTAAACGTGTGCAACCGCGTGAGATATGCATCTATCGTCGCTAGAAAGTCATAGAGGCGTGAACACACTACTCCTGGATTTCGAAAATCAGTGAAACAGCCATCTTTCTGAAATTTGGACGCAAGGTGCTTTGGTCGACGTCCGACCTTTGGTGAAGTTCAGTTGGAAACCGTCAACGCGTTTTCGACTTTCATTGCATTTCGTGCTTTATGAAAGTGATTCTTGGCAAAAATTTTCACAGTGAAATATTCTGGAAATGTTATCCCCGAAGCTCGTTATGACCTCAAGTGAATGAAAACTTTTTTTCGAACAAGGGGCATATCATGTGGGAAAAAATCATTTTTTTCAAGATGTTGCAAAATTCGACGTTTTTTTACTTTGACGAACCCATATGAATGCACCCCTTAGCTATAAAAAAAATTTCATCTGTTTCAGAATCCCTAGATATGTCAAGCCTCAATTGTTCAAAGTGATCGCATGTTCTGTTCTGCCCATAATATGAATCAAAGCATGAAAAACCAAAATATTATAGAAAAAGTTATTTTAAGAAGCTTTAGCTGTTACTTCGCAAATAAAAGATACAAACTCGAAATTTAAACATGGCCGATAATCCTATTGTGGAATACATTCGCCAACCATTAAATTACAACGTTTGGGATGTTTTCAGTAATTTTCCCTCATTTGTACGCCTTTTTGCGTGTAAGAAGAATGATAGAATAATCCATCATATCTTTTGTCCAGATTGCGAATTTAGGTCGCATTAAACCCATTAAAAATGTATAGCTTGATTGGTAACATGTGTAGAGTGTGGCACTGTGTACTATTTTCGGCGTGATAGCAAAATAAGGCGGTCATTTCAAAGGGGGTGACGCAAAATTTAGAATGAGTATAAAAAAGCTTTAATAACACACCCCAAAGTCAATGTACACAAATTAAAGGAACTACAGAGGGAATAATCCAGCGACAAAAGACAGGGAGCTCGGATAACGCGACAATCTGCACCTTATTTTACCTACAAAATATTCGACACCGTACCGTAAGTGCACGAAAATTGTCTTGCGATTGAGCACTCAACTTTCACGGAACATTAGATTCATCAGTAACCATACGGCGCGACAGAAAGGTAACTCGCCAAACGTGAGGTAATGACAGGGGTTGTTATATGACTGTTGCAACCATCACGAGGATTCAAAGGCAAAATCCAGACTGCGAAACACTTACGATGTCATAACCCGATTATGGTATTGTGACTGATTTTCGAAGCCGGATTCCAAATTATAAGTATGATGCTAAGTTATAGCTGCCCAAGCGCTACAGAGCAGCCGAGATCAAAGTGAAATCGGGAATTTTCTCACCGTCTTCCTCGTCCGTGATGGTAATTGATGAGTTGGTGGGATTTTCTAGGATACCCATCACTGGATCGGATAGATCGATGTAAAATAATTCAGACTCTTCGTATTCTTCATCCTGAAAAGTGTGAGAATGTAATAGCCGTGATTATCGTGTCGTGGATGGATCGGCCACGGGGATGGCGTTAAAGTGATTGATTTCGTCATGGAAATCTCACGTATAATGTATAATCGACAACAGTGTATTCTATCGATTCTTACACGGAAAAAATCAAGTCAGCTACAATTCCTGGTGTACAGACTCGGAGAACTAGATAATTTTAGTGGTCCATTCAGACTAATTAGAGCGAAATGACAGTAATGCAATTCTAGACTAATTTGCCAAATGTTTCCATGCTCTAATTTTAATTCTAATGTAATTTCTGGTTTTCCTGAAAATGCTGCAGGAGAGCTGTATAGTGCGAAACGAGCCATCCTTGGTGTACAGACATTTCCAATTCTCATTCTTATGGCAATGAACTCTGATTCGATATGACCAGAAGTTGATTTTTGTTATATTTCTTCCTAATTAGGAACTCAATTCAACTTCCAATTTGTTGCGGATTCGATAATTATAATTATAATCTAATTTGTAGAAATTAACTAGTTGTCCAAATCTTGTGGAAATTTCCGAATATACCAATGCTGCTCCAGTGTGTTGCCAATTGGGATGGGGATACGCACCGTTTAGCAGACTTGGACAACTAGATAATTCTAGTTGTCTAATTTCACTAAATTAGAGCGACATGCCAGTAATCTAATTCTAATCTAATTTGTGAAATGCTTTTATGTTCTAATTCTAATTCTAATCTAATTTGTGAAATGCTTTTATGCTCTAGTTCTAATTCTAATCTAATTTATTGTTTTCCTGAAAATGCCTGTTTGTCCGAGGCATTTTGCAGCAAATTAACAAGAATATCCCTATCGCGCAAGAAAATCCAGTGCCAAACCGCCATCGAATTACTTACAATGTACAGGCATGGTAGTAATTGTGACGGAAAATAGCCATGTTGGCATAGTAGCTTGTAGTCTGCGAACAACATTCTAGTTTCGATCACAAGTGGAAGTGGAAAAATATTTCGAAGCAGAGAGTAAGAGCATGGACTGTGATGTTTTGAGTTACTGGAAAAGAGAAATTCGTTTTCCTCATCTCAGGGCTGCTGCTCGAGAAAGGACTGGAACATCAGCTCCACCGGAAATAGTTTTCAACCATACAGGAGAATTCTATAGTGCAGGGGTCGCCAACTCAAAACAAATTGCGGGTCCCTTTTTAAAACTTTCTAGAGCCCGTGGTCGCAAGAATGCAATATCGAAACAAAATAGGCCACACATTTGGGCAGGTACGTTTTAAAACTTTACGTTAGTACAACGCCATATTCACTTACATAGGCGATGGTCATGGTTACCACAAAAGAAGTATTGTTTTATTGAGCAGTACAAATACAACAAGAAATATCATGATCATAAACTTCATTATATTTTGAGCTATGAGCTGCGTACGATGCCTGACCAGTGACCATGCTCGCTTTCAAATCAATTTCAGCATTACAAATGCTTTACTTCACGTTCTTCCAGAATCACAAATCATATAACCGGCCGCATGTGGCCCGCGTGTTGATGACCTCTGGTATAGTGCAGAAGGAGCCAAGCTTGGTGTAAAGACTTTAACCACTCTTATGCTCATGGGAATGCACTGTGATTCGATAGGAACTGAACTTGATTTTGGCTATAATTATTTTACTCATTCTAAATTTCATTCAATGTCAAAGTTTTTGCGAATTCAGTAGTTCTAATTCTAATTCTAATCTAATCTGGAAAAAATGTTTAGCTCTAATTCTAATTCTAATCTAATTTGGAAAAAGCTGTGTAGCTCTAATTCCAATTCTAATCTAATTTGAAAAAGCTGAAAATTTTCTAGTTGTCCAAGTCTGCCGTTTAGCGAGCAGTAGACGGGTCCGCGGTTTAGGTATATCTATTTACCTTGTTTGGGCGTGTTAGGGGAAAGCTAGTCATATGAGATTGGATTTGGATACGAAGACCCAATATATCAAGAATGTAAAAGGGTTCAAATCTGATTTATACAAGAAAACTCGGGATATGAAATCTCCATGCCACATCCAAGACATTTCACGTATAGAATTGAATTTAACACAATATCTGTTCAATATAAGTCCTCTATATTTCTATACTGAGAACGGTTAAGCGCATATTTTCGCGGCTGTGTCACTCGTGAACGTCCCGCGCAAACGCCGTTAAATTTACTATCACGAGTTAGTAGAAGTATAAAACAGTTTATGCGCGACATCCGCGCCTTATTAGAAACACAAGCAGCAACACAATCACATCAAACAGGATGTCCAAACAGTATTAACATACCTGCAGTATCTTAACTCTCCACTTTCCCTCGCTTTGACCCGGGTTGAACTGGACTTGGTTAGCGGTAGAGGCCTTGAAATCTTCGCCTGACTTCGCGGTTCCATTACGAGTCGAAATCGCTGGAGATAGTCATGCAGTAGATTGATGGCAAGCGGGAAAACGCGTATCATTATAGTGCGCAGTCAATTGTTCAAAGCCTCTATTACTTGATCATAATTTACGGCCGGGTTCCTACCCGTAATTCGAAAGTCAATAAAACCTGGATCGCTTATGAATATGTCAAACACAAAAATGTATTTATCAATATCACCTTAATCTACATTACACTACGCATACTATCCAAAAGCACGTGTTGGCCCGAAAAAAGTGACAGCCCAATAACTCAAAAACGGGCCGGGATACTTTCACGATGTGCGGTGTTATGAAAAGGCTTGCAACACGATAGGATTATCGTTTTTACCCGTCAAAAAAAAGTTATCTTTATAGCTTTGACAGGCTTAGTGTGGCGGTAACAAAGTTATCAGTATTCCGCGGTTTATGGCTTACCTCTACAAGCACCTTCAAACAGAAAAGCTTTTATGATGGAGCATCAATACTCACTAACGAAGGAGGTCTCCCCGAGATATCCCCGTCGATTCAGTATCACTTCCAAAAACTTCGCTTCTTCCGACACGGTGTAGTTAGCGCTGGCGATCGAGATTACAGCCCAATTAAGCATGAAGGTCTGCCCGGTCAATTCATTCTCGCCTGCAACACAAATGGATTCCATCACGGAATGCGCTTTAAGTAACGAGCAAACAACCGCGATTGACTAATCAAAAGGCTAAGCGTTTGAAAGATGGGCAATTTATGCCAGGCAGTTTTACGCAAACATAGTTACGCGATACGAGAACTTGATACTGTTTGAAACGTGTTTCAGCCCGGCTGGACAAGCTATTGCCATCTCGATCGAGGCAAATATGAGGGATACGGTGACTCATGCGATGATTATCGCGCTGAGCTATTTAGAAAACACAAATGGGGCAGTCGCAGGCTTATGGAAAGCCGCTGAAATGTGGTGGCTCTGATAGCGTAACTTTTTTTAATAATGATCGACCGATGATAATCCAAAGCGTCGAAATAAATCCAAACTGGTAAAACTAGAATATTTATGAATGATGGTGTGGCTGTTGGGGTTACTTAACGAACTGTGTCTGCGGGGGAAACTGTAAGGATTAGCGGGGGATTTATTATTCTCGAAAAAATAGGGTACTTTAACTCGGGACCCAGGATCCGGGACTCAATCCATTCCCGATGACATAACTTGGACTTGAAAATTGAAGATCGTTTTACATGCCACATCGGAATTCGAAACCGTAACGAGTCGACCAAATTCGGTTCTACATTAATTACTCGGATTGCGAATATAAACATAGCACAACTATATGCATTTTCTTCTTGCCTCCCAGGAATGTAATATTGAGAAAAGCATACGCTGTAAACGAAAAATAGTCATTATGACCACACCAAGATGTGTCTCACCTAAACAGATGTCTAACACTGTCTGATATTTTTCAAAAGAGCTCTTGGCCTGATCAGCACCCAACAGTGAGGTACGAATAGCAGCACTAAACGATTTACCTTTAGCTGCGAAACTTGAAGACCATTTTACGTTTCACATTCCACATCCTAAACGGGCACTAAGCTCTAAATATGATGTGGCCTCAAATTAAACATAAAATCGGGAAATTATTTTTAACTGCAGCCAATTTCTTCAGAAAGCCACTGTAATGGAACTATAGCTAAGAGATTATTACAATTCTCATTGCACTCTAACTGCGTAAATAAATGTGTGTGGTGTCGTAGTTGTGCGTCTTTCCGGGCATGATTTCTTCGCTTCATATATACGAAACCTGTCAAACTCTGGCTGAATTCCGTTCTTAGGTAATTTCTTGCAGCACCCACAACCATCCATAATCATAGCATTTATGCATCTATGCATATAATACCCATAGCCCCCGAATGTTAAAGTTGACAAATATAGTTCTGATAGACATTTGGATATACTTTTGAGACGTGACGGGGGTAAATGCATTGGTAATACATACTGAATTACTCGAAATGAAAATTAAGTCCAAGGTACGCGCAAAGAATTGCACGGTCTACAAATCTGATCGACAGCCCACGAAAAGAATACGGCCGAAACCGAACTTTCCCATCGAACTTCATCCGATCAAGAAAATCAGACTTCTAAGTGTGGGCTAGTACCAAATCCAATTACACCCGGATTTGGCAATGAATACCAGCGGCGTGAAACGATGTTAATCAGTCACACCGCCGCGATTTTAACCCAAAATAGATCACGTAGCAATGGCGTTTGCGTCACTGACGCGTAATTAACTGCCTTATATAGGTGCGCTGATCCGGTAACACGATAGGGTTAATCTACGAAAGCGATTGGGATTCAAGTATACAGCAATGCAGACGTAAACCTGAGTGTATTGCAGTGGAAACTATAGCACCGTAGTACGACTAGTACCATATTCCACACTTCGACAACCGTATATAATTTTAGTTGTGTAATTAGACTAAATAAAGCGAAATGTCGGTAATGTAATTGTATTCTAATTTGCGAAATGTTTCCATGCTGTAATTTTAATTCTAATCTATTTTCTGGTTTTCCTGAAAATGCTACAGGAGAATTGTGCAGACAGTGCGAACCGGGCCAAGGTTGGTTGACAGACATTTGCCCTTTTGCAGTTCCCATGCCTGTGAGAATGAGCTCGACTTCATTTTAGTGGTAGGCCTACTTAGTTCTTTCCAATCATAAATATAATTCAATTTCAAGTTTTCGAGAATCCCGTATTTGTAATTCTAAACTGAATTAAAAAAACTGTAGCTATAGTTCTAATTATAATCAAATTCGGAATAAAAATGTGTAGCTATATTCTTAATTCTAATCTATTTGGGAAAAAAAACTGTATATATAATTCTAATTCGAATCTAGTTAAGAAAAACAGAACATTTTCTATGATTGTCCAACTCTTTGTGCGCAAATAGACTAATCGTTGATCCTACAGAAAACTAAATCTTGAGCGCACAACAATTCTCGCCACTTAACAGCACGCAGATCGTGAGAAGATCATATTGGAATGTCCATTGTTCATGTTCATGCATATGATAACGCAACTGGAGAAAGTCATCCGCTCAAAACAAGATATCATGTTCATTGCGAGAATAGGGCTACGGCCGGCTTTTCTTGTGCACATGAAGCGTATGAGTCTGCAACCACAAATTGCCGACTAAACGGTGTGCAAAGTGCAAGAAATATGTCTCGGATTCGCGCGTCATGGGAACATAGTTTATTCGTATATCGCGATACAGAACTTACGTTGCCAGCGGTCTGAGCGAAAGTACACTGCAGATTTACAAACAACTCATACTATACGCGATGCAATGTATCATGGTTACATGTTTGTAATAGCGACAGTATCGCGGGCTCCTTGAAGATGTAACAACCGTGCAATATTTTCTAAACATCGCCAAACACAAGGTCCCACGAGCCGCGCGCGTAAGAAAGAGCGGTAATAATACTCTCGTGTAGCCGGCCTTTATTTCGATAAACCCCCGGCCACTTTTCAGCGCATCTCCGCTATCAAAGTCACGCTGTGACAGCGACGCAAAAACACGCCTTCAGATGATAACATCAACAAGAAAGGTAAATTCAATCATTGTACCGACTAATTCATCTTTGGCATGAGACGCGCACATAAAGCGGTACATATTACGCTGTATACACTTATAATTCCTAAAACAACTTACAAGGGACAAGGCCAAGAACTTTGAGTCAGTTACAAAAGGATAAAATGACTAATATGTGAGATTAGATCGCGTGGGATTCACGGCCGCCGGGAGCAGATGTTCAACAACCAAACCGCGCGGAAACCGGGGTCTTCACGCGAGCCAAGACTTAGTCAGACGCTAAATACGTTAGTCACCACGGTGACCGTGACCAGCCGCGAATCGTAGACTTGAAACAAGTTTCGATGGTGATTTATGCCTCGGACCGAGCGTAATTAACCGCAAAAGTCTTGAGAAGTAGTTATTTGAAACAGCCTACGCGATCCCAGTAATATAACGGCTGCCGAGGTGCATTGAAGCGGTCAGGCGCAACGGTGCAAAGGGCAGCATGGTTTCCGAATATGTTTTAAAAAACAGTACACACCTTTTCGAAAACAGTACGGCAAAACAAGGCAACGTAGATGAGCTGTACAGTGTACACTGTACACAGAGGTGGTCAGAAATAAGTACTTCTACTAACTCAATTGATTACGTTTTCACACTACTTCTATACTTGGTCAGTTTTTTCTGCAAAATCACTTACTTTATACACTTTGGGTTTTAAAAAGTAAAACATGTTTTGTGTTAAGTCTGCGTCCATTTTATGAGCGAAATTGTAGGAATAGAACGTTGCATATTTTTTTCCTTGATGTTTTTGCGGCATATGCACCGACTCATGATATACATACACCCGATCTGTGCATATGCATACCATGATGTACATATGCCGTTGGACAAGGGAGTTAAAGAAATAGCCTTGTAAGGCTTTCTAAGTCTTGCACTACCGCTTCATGCTATCCCAGCAATGCTAAGCGTCAAGCGGGGAAGCCACGGACAGGCCCACCTGTTTTTTCGAAGGTCTTTGGTCTGACCCGGCAGGAGATTGAACCCACGACGTACCGATCATGAAGCCGGACGCATCACAATTACGCTATCTTGTCATAAAAACCGCGTGAAGCTACCCCTACATATCACGGCAAAATAATATATTTTCGAAGATTGCACCTATTTGCGACACAAGGGTATACAGGATATGATACAAAGCACCGATAACTGCGTTACGGACGCAAAAACAGCCGAATCACACTTCCTACGTTTGCCTGGATATGAGTAGGCTAAACTATATTTAATCAGTCGCGGGCTTTATGGACCAGCGTCGTCATAGTTGCAAAAGCGCAAAATCCACCCGCAGTTCATATTACTGACTCATAGACGATATACAAACAACAGAAAATCTTCGTGACTTCCGCTACCACGAGATAGACGTTTCCACTGTATCCAACTGGCGAAATGAAGCTAAGTTAATATTTTCGATGGGTCACCAATGTAAATATGATTTACACGGGAGACTATACAATGACAGCGGCATAGACGGATGGTATTATACAGTGTTACGATGGATTATCTATACCGGCACCTTCCTATGCTTATGTCTTGTAAAACATGCCCGCGTTGGATCAAGTTGAATAACTACACACTTATAATGATAATTACTGCGGATTATTACAGTGACAATGCGTCGTCTCGCAGCGAATTTGTTGTTCCATGACGTTTCAATGGCTCACTATATCAGGACAAGATGTACCTTGTACACGTACACTGTACCGGTAGTTAAAACTGCAAGTAAGGTGTACGCAATATTCTACACATGTGACCAGTCCATTGACCAATTACTGGTAATGTGGGTAGAAAAGTCATAATTCCTTCATTGTAAATAGATGCATTATGGTAAGCGAAGCGTATAGTACAGAGGTGGGCAAACTTTGTAGCTCGCGGGCCGCACTATATAAAATTGGGATACTAAGCCAAAATCCAATATTGTTATTTGACTATATAATGACCGAAACATGGAAATATTATACATGTATTTGTATATTTAAAACAAAGCAAACATTGATTTGATGATAACGTACACTCGTCAGAAACATTGCCGAGCATTTATAAGCTGGTTGTCCTCATTGTCAAAATTTGGGATGACAGTCGGTTGTCCCGATTCTTAGAACTGGATGTAAAGTCTGTGAACAGCGATCTGTTCATAGATTTGCTGATTGTACTTTTGGTTAACTCCGGGACACATAATACTGACAGCATCAGAACCATGTTACTTTTAAATACGCTTTTGCAATATATATATATATATATTATAAATATAAATACTTCTACAGAGACTATATAAGAACGAATCTATCTAAAACACTGGCGAATCGGCTTTTCCAAGTACAGCACTAAAAGTAATAAACTTGCTCGCGTTGCTAATCTAAAATCAAACTCACGGTCCGAATTAAGTCATTCACGTTTCACTTTCTTTGATGTTTAGCAACTGAAACCTTTAAAAATGTATGGGCCGCGAGGTTGGGCTACCTAGTCATCAATAAAATAAAAAAGACTGGTAAGAATATGTCTTATCATTATCATGCTGAAATATGTTAAGAAAACGTTTATTAAAGTACCCACAGTAAATTTGATTTTTAAAACGGATACTAATAATATTTTTACAATGTTTCTTGAGGCTTTCGCTGGTCGTAGTTTTTCCAGTGTCCATCCCAGGTATAGTCTATAGTTGTATGAATAAGTCAGTTACTGGAATAGTTTTGAGAACATATAGTACTGCTATATACGTCATAGACCACGGAAAACCTTTTAGTTGGTTGTCAATACAATGTGTTTTGGCGACACATGAGAACTTACAAAATACAAACTTCGTTCGATTGATGTATACCAGACCCTTTGACGGCCCACAAGGGGCATAGAATACATGCGAATGGCCTTATGTGCACAAGGTTATCGCGTTACGTAAATAGTTTATTCCTCCGCTGTCCAAACAGCCCATTCGTTTTCGATACAAAGTAGTCAGCGGTTGATTAGGATATCAAATTAACGTGGTGACGAATTTCAGCAAGGCTTCGCAATGTAGTACAGTAATAATGATACAAACAAGACCTGTCAGTCAGCAGCTATTCTTAGACCCAAGCGATAACTTGATGTATGCTAGGGACAATAATAGAAACACTATCACCGTAACATAATAGCGAACTAGCGTGAGAAATTCGGAGATGTCAATTTCCAAGGAATACACCGCGTTGAAGCCAAAAATTCACACTTTTAGTGCGTGCGACAGCAAAAAAACCATTGTCCGCAGTCCATCAAAACTTTGATATCGTTCGCACAAAAACTTAACAATTGTGACGTCATGTTCCATAGCACTCTCAAAGAGTCTGCCTGAGCCGATCGGCGCCGGAATTGGCCGCGGAACACGTAAAAGCAATCTATCACACATCCATCAATATGTCAACAAAGTCAACACGCACGCATCTGTAATACATCAACGTTGGGTATTATCACTAATCGCACGCGATTAAATTTCTTCTCGGCTGAATCGTTCAATTCGCCTTTATTATACTAACAGTTTTAGATTCGCCACAGTTGTGATATAGAGGCCTTGTTAGCTATGAATCACCTGGAGACACTTTACTGGGAAACGCACATTCAAGGTATCTCTATAACTGCACAAAACAATGAATTATAGCTGGTATTTGAGACTGAGGTTAACAAGCATCCGCTTGTCGCGTGGATGTTTACAAGTCGGTAATATACGCCTACGACTGTGGCGCCTAACACGAAATGAAGACGCGACAATTCAGAAGTTCTATAATTTAACCCTACATCTCCGTAACCCATATTCGTCCACTCGAATAATCGACAAATCCTGGTTAATACTGATAACACTGCCCCTACCATGGACCGACGGGGCATTTGAAATGAATTATGCACGATGCCAGAAAATAATATGATACAATAAGCGAGTACGGAAGATTGGACAGTAATTGATGCCGTGACCACAACAACCAATATTTGACGTTTCTAAAAAGTAAACAAACCCGCGTCGGCAGTAATGAAATAAGTCCTCGATTTCATAAAGCGCCGTTATTTCCAAGATAAATGTCTAAAGTTTACTATAAAACTTCATATCGTCACCGGCGGCAACAACAATAATAAGGTTAGAAGGGCATAAAGACGTAAACGACTTGTGCAATTTATAACTCCGCGGGTTTCATTCTCTATAGTTGGATACGTGCTGGTATACTGTCAGGCGAAACGATACATTTGACACTAGCATAATACAAGGTGTGTGTACGTAGGCTTTAGCACGGTAAACTTGGATTTTCGAAATGTGACGTCATAGAAAGTTACATGACATTTTGAAAGGAACACTGAACGACTTATTTAGGTTGCATGTAATTATGGTTTGATGTAAAACCCAATACAATGCCGTGTAGAGTTGATGACTACTTTGAAGATACATGGGTGGAACATAAGTTGTATTTATCTGATTTCCGTCATAGCCTATAAGGTGCCTATCAGGACATCGGCGCGAAATGCACATTTTTCGTTTGCAGTGAAGGCCGAGAAATGCTTATCACTATTTCGCTTCATCTTTCATTCTAATCAAGCATGCGAATCGAATCAGGTTTCGAACATCATTATATCAGATGGTTCGAACCGAATCAACTGGGCTAATCATATTGTGTTTACTTTACATTGTCAGGATAGTAAAGGTTTGGAACCACCGATATAGAAACTTGCCACTTCGTCGTCTCGGTCGACATATCCGGCACGAATATTCGATTTCGCCAGTATGAAAGTCGCGTTCCGCGGGTCGTCATTGCAATTATTCCGCTACACAACGCGGCAGCACGCGACAGATGTTTTACAGCCGCCACTTTACAAGGCAATCCATCGACGTTAATAGCGGCGCATAAATTATTTTAAGGATCGCGCGCGGCTTGACTAATGCCGAAAACTTGCAGTCCGGCCATCCCGCCCGACACCGACACCGCCACCGGCTACATAACATAAACTGTAAATCCGTAAAACAGCCAACACCCGAAGCAAACAGTATGGGGGCAGTAAAACAAACACCACCGTACCTGAGTCCACAATCTTGAAGATGAAAGAGTCCGCAGTGGCGTTGCTGCCGGGATTTAGAATGTAGTAGATGTTCATTTTGTCGATGTCGCCTAGGAAAGAGCAAAGCGGATTAATACAGGCGCTACCGTGGTGGGTTGTTTGTTGTTTGAAAGGCTGGACATGACCCATTCCACATTTGCGATGTTGAATTGTAATACAGACTATACACAGAGGTAATCCTTAAGAAAATAGCACTGTATTAACTAAAGCCATGGAGAAACTATAAACATTGACTCGGCCATATCCCAATAGGATAAGCGTAAGGCTTTTCAATAAGCATATTGACTTTCATTCCACACAGGATCGTCTTAAGATAGTCATGCACACAATTCATGAACCAATTCTATCACATTGTGGTTATACCTATACTGTAAGGTCGATGGACTGGACAGTTATTCTCTGTTCCAATCATCAGGCAAACTTTTTCAGTAGCCCAATCCATCACGCATTTGAACCAGGGGTTGATTTCAAACAGCCCCGTTAGTTTATTTATATCCGAAAACAGCGAGTTCGCAAGTGCTTACTGATGCTGTGCTCAAACTCTAGTTCAGAACATGATCTTAAATACGCATCCCCTTTATCAAGCAGAGCAAAATAAATGACACGACCACTGAGGTACTGGTCTGGTGATACTGTAAGAATGCTGTGAGCATGATGACGGAAATTGTATCACATTCAGAATTGTGCAACCAGAAGATTTTCAGCTTTTCCAAAGAACCTTAGAATTACAGCTAATCATTTTTTCCAAATGAGTTCCGAATTAGAATTACTTAAAACTTGGAAATTGAATTAATTCCCGAATTGGAACGAAACACAACAAAACCACGTACAGTTCACATCGAATCAGAGTTGGCCCCATTAGCATGAGAATGGCAAATGTCTGCACATCAAGCTTGGCCCATTACGCATCATATAGTTCTCCTGTAGTGTTTTCAGGAGAATCGGAAATTATATTTGATATAGAATTAGAGCATAACAACATTTCACAAAGTCGAGTGCAATTATATTACCGGCAACTAGAATTAGAATAATCTATAGTTGTCCAAGTTCGATTATATTCAACATCGCGACATCGCATTCCGCTAACGGCTAACCCAAAATGCGTTCGTACATTAAAACTAGCAAATTTGATATTTATCGCATGAGTAACACGAGTCGAAAATTATCACGTTACGATAAGAATCGGAATACTTTTACGCGTTCCTGCATTTGCGTTTTTATTACTTCGTGCCGATCGCGCATTGCAATAATGTTGCAAGCTGGGTACGGCGTATAATTTTCGACTTATCCCAATCCGATCATTCAACGGCCAGCGTAGAGCCAATAAAAACCTCCAGGTATAGAACACGGGGTGTCGTGCGAGCAAAATGTATTTCTACAATGGTACCGCCGAAAGATAACACGGCGCCTGAATGGGTCGATGGTACGATGCGTGCGACCGTGCCAAAATTCGGCACATTCGAAAACAGAAGTGCACGAAAATAGAGCGTGTTATTACGGAAACCGCTGCGCCGTATCCAGAAAGCGTGTGGCAAGGGTCGCGCGAGCAAGGGCGTTGCCGTGGTAACCGCGAGTTCGTTGTGGCGTGATAATATTCGAAATCTGAAGATTGGTGCTAATAGCGTGTACATCTCGCCCACATTAATCTACACGCCGTCGCGAATGTTCAATAACCAGGCATATGGCCAGAAGGCGGACGGCGCTTTCAACCTGAAATTGATGACTTGGGCATTGTAAAGTCATATCTTTACCCTGCGTCACAATTAATCTGTGACGTCACATAAATGTGAAAACAAACAATTCTCAAATCTCCTACAAAATTTTCTTACTTGTTAGTTGTTACACTTGTGCTTTTGCAAAGTAGAAAGAGTTTCTTGGGTTAGTTCACTCAACTTTTGTGAGTGAAATTATCATAACAACCGGGGGTATAGCCAATTCAACATGGTAATATAATATATCTCCGAAATTAGCTCCATATGTGGCGATATCAGTAATTTTGCGTTGTCGCAAAGGTGAGTCTTGATTTACCACTAAAACTATGCGAGGCCTCAACTGAATTCACATTTTAAAACTACGAGTTCGAGTAGGCTACTTTTCATTCGGTTCATTTAAACTTCACCTTAGAGTCGTTTTGGGGTGCATTGGCAGTCGCCACCTCTGTAAATGAATAGAAGTTTCGGACATTACTTACACTTCTATTTTGCACAAAGCTGACCACTTTGACCACCTCTGCTTAAACGGGATAAAAAATACACACTATTTCTATCTCACATTCCAAGCGACTCCGCCGGCTTACATCGCAAAGGTCTGTAAACCTTGAAACGATAAGCTCACACGGATGTATAAGCCTACACTAAGTATAAGGAATCTGAGTGTAATAACTAGAGTCGCCATCGCGACAAAGGATAGAAATTCCTACCCGCCATCAATCACCTGTCTTCTCACGGACGACTCCGCATTGTGACGTAAAAGACGGAGTATCGACGGTCGTCCGAAACGGCGCTAGACGCAACAGGAAAGCCGCCACAGCCATCGCCGGCACGAATCCGCGGTAATTACAGTATTGCCAAAACTGGACGCTTGGCGGGTCGCGCATTATCGCGAGGTAAGTGTACGGCTTTAATGCGAGGGGTCGCAAAGAGTGGAATTGCGGTTACGGTAAGATAATCGGGTGTATTAATCCGAAATTTCATGTTGGAAACACGGAGAAACGCGCGTAATTGCGGGTGGGATACGCTATGGATTTGATGCGCGTGAACGTGTGCAGTGAATCTACCATAACCATCTGAAGCAGCAGTGGTCAAAACTACCTAGAAAATGAAGGTGGCAAAAGTATGCAAGTAAGCAGTGTCAAAAAGTAGTTGGTTGGTCGCGTGGTTTTAGCAGTTAATTGGTGGTGATTTCCTTCGAAATTACAGCGTGCATGAACGCGACTGGCGCAAAATGATCGATTACACTACAAATAGGTACAATGTCACTAAATATGATCCGTAACCGTTATACAGCGGCCATATCGTTTCGTTTCTATAACAATTTCAACGTAACAGTGATACAAACATACTATCTACTTCACCAAATCCAAATTGTAAAAAGTGCGTATAGTTTTGGCTAAAAGACTGTTAAGTAGAAGTGTAAGAAGTTAAAACATGACAACGTTAGTAAGTATAGTGAAAGTACGCAAAACCTAAGTGAATATACACCGGAAAACTGGACGTGATCTTTACTGACCCCCAACCCCGCTAGTATGTCAGGCGCAATGAAAACCAATCTCAGAGAATGGATTCACATTGTATGCGCACAGCACGAGGTACCGTGCAAGATGTTCACGTGTATTGGGGATTTATAAAAGTCATAAAATTACCCATTATATATTAACGCGTATGCCGTATAGTAACCAATGACGTGCCACGCGCATAACTTGGGATGAATGAAGTGGGATTCGCGACATTGCAAGGTCACAGGATAACCACACACAAAAAAATCTGGTAGATTTACAAAGAAATTTCTGTAAATTTTACAACGAATTACCGGTCGTAGCCAATAGCAGCGTGTAGCTTGTCATTTTACAATTTGATATGTAATATTAAATTCCTTTAGCTGCTAAGTCAAGTTACCAGAATTTCTTCGCAAGGTTACCGACAGTTACTCGCTACGGCATTTTACCAAGCTAATGGCAAAATTGATTAGCTTCCAAGCCCCAGCAGCCAATGTATACGTGGAAGTGCATGTCACTGCGTTGTCATTGTCGTTGCGATTTGACCTGATTCAACCTCGTTCGCGAGACAGGGTTAGGTCACACGGAACTGGTTGATCCTAGTGCCAATTTCGGTATAGTGCATAGTTGGGTGCAAGAAACAGCTGGCAATGTGGTTACACCATAAGACATTATATTATAAGGCTATGGCTACACGGTCGGTCTCGGCGGTTAAATGTGTTGTCACAGATAGGGCTGATGAGTTACAAAAATCAGTTTAGGATATATCATCATTTCCTGAACCTAGAAATATCAGCACAGCAGGCTCAGTTGACTATTTCTTAATGGCGGACACGGCGACCTATAATAAGTTACCTTAGGTTACGCGTTGCAGGTTTTTCTGAGATTCGTAGTAAACAACCAACGTGCAACTGTGACATCACAAGCAGCGTCCGGTTAGGTAAGTAAGTAGGGAACCACACATGGAGTAATAAATATCAATATATACGAAATTAGATGAGAAAGAACGGGACTATACGTGTTGAAAGATGTTTCTGTATGAAACACCAACCTAGATTGAACATTATAACGTGGACAGTAAATATTATTGGTGGCATATGTGAGCGGATGAATATCACTTATTTCAAAGTCGTCTGCGTGTCGAGCCGACTGGTCGGCCATTAATATTGAGCTTTGAGCATGCAAAGGCTGACGGTGCAAAGCTTGTGACCTGTGATTGAAGAAAGTAGAGACTATTGTTGAAGATTCCCAGGATTGATGAATGGGATGCGCATCGTAAAAGTACAGTACTGTATAGTATTAGTTACCGTGAATATCTATGACTGTGCACACCACCTGGATGACTTTGGTTTCATGATTTAAATATTTCAGTCGCCCCATTCTCTGTTCTATTTTGGGATATTAGTCGACTTGTATAATGACCTGCGACATCACATACTCTGCCGCAGAGTAGTTGAAACTGTTAGCGTGTTATTGACATTTATCGGGTCATAGCTTAGATGTGTTTTCATTCACTGCTCGAATATGTTTGGCTCACATGCCGCATTAAATGAGGCACTTTTTCTTTCTATACATTGATCATTTAAGTCATGAATCTCTGCCATATCATGTCAAATGAGGAGTCGTCAACTCACAATGTACCAGTACCGGTACTTCAAAACTTGTTCTATTTTGTTGGCCTATTTGTCTTAGTCTTTATAAGTCATGTCTAGGTTAGCAACTTAGCTTAGTATAGCGACTTACGCATGAATTATTTTTAGTGGAACTGCAAGATACTAGTCACACAGAAGGAATGAAGACGAGAAAAAGAAACAATTGGAAGTTTATGCGGCGGTGGAATTAATTCACCTTTTCTTGGGACCACTCGTGCTATATTTGCATGCCTCCTAAACAAGAATTAGACCTCCAGCAGCAATACTTTTTCATCGTGAATCATGAATGAATATACAGTTGTCCCAATGTCGTCTTGAGAGCGTGAGGAAACTTTTGCGGTATTTTGGCATCGCATTGCTTTGGATAGGTATGGATGTAGGCTACGTGAATTTACAAGCTGGCCTGTAATCTGATTTACAAGGACAGCATGTAGGGTTGTGGGTAGGTAGGTAGGTAAGGCGGTAATGTACAGAAGAGAATGTAGATTGAGTATACCAGAGGTGACTGTACCATTACAGTCCGGCGTGTAAAGTTAGATTACCGGACGGGTGTAAGTTAAATTTACATTGAGTGATGGTAATGTTAGATTACTGCCAAGTGGCTGGCCACCCTGCTTCCAGACATTTCGCGGTAAATCGAGGTAAATTTTATTTTCAGTGCAATATGCAGGCCCGTTATTTAGGATTTTTGCATCAATTCTTGTATGGTTACAATTTTACGACTACAAGTCTGGTCCCAATAGAAATTGAGTTAAAATCATGGTAACGCAAAAACGGGTCGCACTTGATGTTGACTATTCATCGTGAACCGGCGCCGAGCATAAATGCGGCATTATAACCGTGAGAAAAAGCAACTTTCCCGAATTAAGATCTAGAAATCGCACCGGAAAAATACCAAAAGCCGGCGAGACCCCGAATTTCGGTGGCTCATTTCAAGTATCGCGCGGACATTAGTATCAAAAAGCATAACAACCTGGCGGTAAGCCTCTTTTGTTGCAACAACCACGTACGGAAGCAGTAAGTCTCTCCCATTGTGCCCGAATCGGTTACTCATTACGCTTAAACACTAGCGCAGGGTGCGTGTTGTTATATCCGTAAAGATCGCGCCGCGGTTTGTATAGCGAGCGCCACGAATATCGGACCGCGCCCGACACACCAGAAAGCGCACGCCGTAATGGACCTAAACCCGCGCCCCGTAGAGACGCAGACACAAAATATAAATACTTTCAAACTACACATCATAAATCATACAAAGAGCGCGCATTGTTTTTTAGATCACGCCCACCTATGGCGGATGGTATCCTTTACGAAGTTAGGCCTATCGTGAAAATGAAACGCACATTCCACCATTGTTTACGGCGCACCGTCACATAATAGACTTGGAAACGGCATTTGGTCTGGTAAAGTGAATAATGATACGCAAGGCCGCATAGAAAATTACGGTGAACGGAATTTTAACCATCCTCGCATTCGATAATAATAGGAGATGTGCTACATATTTACAAATGTAACTGGTGATGGTGGGCATATCGAGTGACTAACTGATGTAATTTTTTAATCGAGTATATTAGGCTTCTAAGTTTCACTCATTATGACGTCAAAACTGTATGAAAGATGTACAAAGTTCAGATATGCACCTTTTATGCGACCATACAGAATAAAACGCCAGTTTGTGACAACGTTATGCGGGTTTATCACAACGTCACCGATGCAGCAACCAATATGGCTCTGTACTACATTCGAGGTTTACAGCCTTTCTCAACTGAAATTTATCTCGTTGATAAATTAAGAGGCTCTATATTAGAGGATTCAAAGGAACATGGTGTATCAATACCTTGAGTAAATTCCGATATCGCAGTCGTGTCCTGCTGCTTTCTCACTATCCGCCCGTTTTCCGGCTGCTCTGTGATCACATAGTTCAATGCGCTGACGTCAGAGTCCCTGTCGTCCGCGCGCAGTGCTTTTTTGCTAATCCTATACCCTCGCTTCCCGCTGGCCAGCGCCGAGACAGTCTGCGCGCCGCGGTTTATAACCAACTGCGGGACACCGTTGTCAACGGGCACGATTTCGATGTCCATGCGTTGCGGTCGTTCCGTGGAGTCGACGGTGTCCGGGAAGACGAAGAAGTCGCGGTGCGTGCCGTCTGTGACCGTGAACGAGAACGAGTCGCCCACTGTCTCGGAGCCGTCGTGCTCGTAGGATATCAGGTTCCCGTCGAGGTCGGCCATTGTGAACCGCCGCGTGGGCACGCCGTTTTTGAGTATCTTTCCGTGAACCGGGACTTGAGTGATCTCGATGCGTAGCTTGGACTCTTCCGTGTCGCGGTCTTCCACTGCAAAAAAAAACGGTTTTGAATCAGACTTCGATAACTAGATAATCATAGATAAGACCAGGGGTTTTCAACAGGTGGGCCATGCCCACTTTTGCGGGAATAATACGACAAATAAAGCCTTACTAACTTTCCACTAAATCCACAATTTTTCACAGAAGCATCATGAAGTGGGCCACAAGAGCTATTTGGAAATTTGAATAAGGCTGTATGAGTCATATTATTCCCGAAAAACATATATTCATATCGTCGAATTTTACTGCGTCAAGCTTTCCTGATGACCGATAATGAAACGTCTCTTACAATTCACACTCGTCCCAGTTTACCGACAGTCTTCAGATGCATGATGTCTTGCTACTATTACATTACAAGATAGTTATTTCTGACCTATTTTGAGCAGGACCAAGACTCTTGTCTACTGTAAGAGATGGACCACAGAACATTTTCAAGCCGAAAAATGGGCCGCGACCTAAAAAAAGGTTGAAAACCCGTGCTATACACTAGAACACTAAGTAATTCTAGTTGCCTAATTACACTGATAAGAGCGAAGTGCTGGTGATCTAATTCTAATCTAATTTGCGACACGTTTCTGTGATCTAATTTTAATTACTGATTCTCCTGAAAATGCTGCAGGAAATCTGTATACAGTCGGGAAAGATGCAAATCTGGTGCGCAGTGATCTGCTATTTTTGTAGTATTTTTTTCCAAGTAGGAATTTCAATCAATTTTCAAGTTCTTGCGAAATAATTAATTCCAATTATGATCCAATTTGGAATAAAAACTGTGTAGCTGAAAGCTATCATCCTAGTACAGATCTAATTTGAAAAGCTGAAAATTTTCTAGTTGGTAAATTTTGTTTCGAGGATCACTGGCTTTTGCGGCGATCAGAGGCGGCGCTTTAAGCGTCGGGGATAACGAAAAGTAGCGATCTCTCGGCAGCTCTAATGCTAATCGAATTTCGTAAATCCCGGAATGACGCGATCCGGATTTTCGAGTAATCTGCCCCGTTTCGCTGCATTGTGCGCAGAATTCAGTGTACTACACTTCGTAAATCTAAAATGAGGGAAAGTGGTGGAATCTAGGAATCCACTTTTCCCTGTCATATTCCCACCGTGTAAGGTGGAATTCGAAGCGTTAAAGAGGTAAGAACCAACTTTTCACCGTCATCTGCAGGACAGAGTTGGACAAATAGAAAATTTTCGGTTTATCCATATTAGATTAGAATTAGAAATATAGCTACACAAGTTATTCCTAATTGCTGACTTACTGAATTCACAAAAACTTGGAAATTGAATTGTATTCCAGCAGATAAGAAGGACATACAACAAAATCAAGTTCATTTGATATCAAATAAAAAGTTTATTATCATGAGCATGTGAAAGGCAATGTCTGTACAGCAAGTTTGAATCGTTTCGCGCTACATACAGATTTCCTGTACGGTTTTCACGAAAAACAGAAATTAGCTAAGAATTAATGTTAGAGCATAAGAAACATTTCACAAAGTGGATTAGAACTAGATTACCAGCATTTCGCTCTAATTAATGTAATTAGACAACAAGAAATAACTGGTCGTCCAAGTTCGCTGCAGGATGGCGGAGAACAATGAACGATTGCTCAAGTGTTGATATACCGTTTTCACGAAAACACGAAATTCGGACATATAACGTAACAATTTCTCATGCAAACTACGCCGCGATACTGTGACCAAAGTGATTCTAGTCTGCGCGTTCCAAAAATCACAATCATCAGAAAGGAAAGAAACAAAAGTTCATTGAGACAATGCGCTATTTATAGTAGACCTGGCCTGGCTGCGGTTTGCCTTTACAAGAGTGACAATCTCGACAGACTATAGACGAAGATACGGTTGTTCAGGTTCACATTCTTCGACTAATGTACTTGGCATTTGATCGCTTAGCATACTACTTCAACGTTGTAAATCAACCCCGACAAAAATTCTCAAGTGTGCATTGTCGTTCTGACATCACTCAGATAAAATGCCCAGCGCTCACCCTTCATTTCGAAAGGGGTAATGAATTTGCTTCCCCCTTCTTTGAGTCGCAATGTTGATAGATGAACCACCGGCTTTTTGTTGTCGACATCCGAGATCGAAATACGGAACGTTCTCGACACCGGGTTGTAGCCATCGGTCACTTCAAACTCGAAACTGTCCATCTTGATCTCCTCGCTTGAAGTGTGTACGTATTTGATCTTGTTACCTAGAACGTAATCGATCTATAGATGCTTATCCAAATTAACCTTGTTTTTACGCAGGTAGTCACACCATTATGGTGGTAATATACGAAACCCATCTACAATCAAGGGAATATTGACTATATCCATTATACTATATTCGTAAACCAATTTTATTTTTCAATTTTACCATAAAAATAGTGCAAATCAAATCAGCGGCGCTTTACGGTACAAAAATACAGTTCTTACATGCATACCATGCAGTTGGTGTAAACCGGGGTTATAATGACTCGACTTGTAATCGAGTCATTGTCCATGACTCGATCCGAGTCATATGACTCGAGACTAGGACGGTCAAGACAGACATTTCATTGCAACTTCGAATAATCGTAAAGTTACCGCATAATTGGTATTTCCTCTATCAGCCCTGGTACCGGTAATTGGAAAATAGGACCAGAAACTGTTAAGACTGAGGAAAATTACTACATTATGACTGCAAGCCATTCTATATCACTCGGGCAGAGTTGGAAAATGAGGGTGGAACGGGTTGAATTCATAGGCGAACAATGGACTAGACTCGGTCGTTAATTGGAAATGACTCGACTTGACTCGAGTCAGAACCGTAAATGTTAGATTGACTTGCGACTCGGAACCTTGCGACTTGGTTACAACCCAACTGTAAACTGTAAATACATTAATAAGCATAATATAATGCCTCACGCCTCTGGAGTGGGATAGATAATGTTTCCGTGTACCATATTCTAGGGTGGTGATTCGCATTCTATTCGCTAACACGAACTGCAAACGAAAATCGTGTGTTGCAGCGATTTACACCATAGGCAATAGCGTATAGGGTACAAGTCAAGTGCACTTTCCCGAACAAAACTGTTCTTTCACACCAATACTAGTATATGAAAATGAACCGTATAAATATCAATTCATTATGGGGATATATCCCAGTATAGGTGAAGTTAGTTATGATTATAGGCGTACCACATTTTGGGGTGACAATACTGATATGTACACATATGCCCAGTGCCCACGCTATTACAGCGGGTATCAATCCCGAAGTAAAACACAGTCCACAGTTTAAACGACGCGCTTAAGAGCAAAATAACTGCATGCCGGCATTGTATTACGCGAACGTGAAAACCTCTAAATATTTCATCAACTTATAAAGCGAAAATCATTCAAGGTAACCAGGTGTGTGACGATACGCGACGGATGATTTCAACACAACAATACACCCAAGATTCAATTCAAAGAGAATAAGAATCACTTTATTTGCATTGCTACTGTGTATTCAACAACGGACTCGTTAATACAGCGCCGGAGATCATTTTTTCGAATCCACAACGCGCCGCCATTATGAACTTTACGGGCTTTTTAACATACTTTCGCTCGAAATAGATACAAAACACTTCGAGCACCACTACAACGGCCCGTCTGTTGTGGTTTTCTGATCTCGTAACGGCAGCTTTACCGCGGGTCTGCAACATCCGCGGCGATGTATCAAACATTGATCAAACCCGAAGCGTGCTATTGCGATCTATGGCTAATAAAGTTTCGAATTGCGATACTTGAGCAACTTTAATGCGGTGTAAACGGCGTGAAACGAAGCGTGCCAAGTCAGGTATTCCTTGATGCTTTGGAACGCTCTTGCATACCTTCGCTGCGGTTCTGCATATTTTTAAGCAGTATATTCACATACCGGCTAAATCCAATTGCGTGAAAGAAGTTATCGGCATTCCCGGCTCGTCAGTACTCTCTAAATGCCCGCGCGATGGCGCGTGTGCAATAGTAAACTCCAGATCCTCGTCGTTGCTGTTCAGATCGTCCGTGCTCAAAATATCTACAAAGGTCACGCGTTACGCTCACGGTAAGATATTAACGCCCATGTTTACCCATTAGTTCTTCCCACCTGTTGTTAAAGTAACGTGGCCGCCTTCTTTCAAAGTAACGCCCTTGTTTACAATGGTCGGGAAGAGCATGTCGATGCCGCCGATATTCACGTAAAAATATCTGTCGATGAGCGGGTTGAAGCCGTCGGTCACGTCGAACTTGATGAGATCACGCACACCCTGCATGCCTATTTCAAGGAGAATAACAAAATATGGCATTCCACATGGTTGACAGGGGAAAAAAACGTTCCAAACTCGTATTGCGATAGAGCAGTCGATATAATCAACGTGATGTCAACACAATATGAATGTCTAGAAAATTGCTATTATTACGTAATAAGATTTTGGCTCTAGCGAGAGCAATAGCGACTCTCGTCACGTGTTGCGAGGCGTGACTAGGCACCAAACGCAATAAACCTTACCGATAGATTAGGTGTTATGTAATATTAATTGCCAATCATTTCAGTTGTTATAAGGAGCGTAAAGACAATGATATCAGATAGCTCTTTACAATATGCCTATACGTAGTACGCAAATCACGTAATAGAGTACATGAAGATTGCATGGAGAGAGTCCTGCACGGAAAGCGTGAGAGCGAATCCACAATATTGATCTGGTGGACCCCGTTGACCGCTCTAGTAGGCTATGTGGTGACACCAAAATGATAGGTTACATAGTATGCTTTACCCATTATTAGCTTGTTACGGACTCAGTGTGCCATGTTCGAGGGTGTGTTCACATATCATGACTTACTACAAGTTAGCGCCGCATAATCGAACTCTACCAGAACAGGCGACACCGTGTCTGCGACGTATCGCACGGATAATATAAGCAAATATAACAAAATACAAAGACTAAAAACAGGAATCTACCTTGATTTCTAAAGGTCACGAAGCAATGTAGAATGTTAGGGCGAAAGTTCACCCTTATGAATACACCGTATTATGGGTTGATTACCGGTGTTTGCAGTTTCAACATTTACACGATTTTCAGACGAGCAAAAATCAAAAGTAGCATGTGTGAGAAAAGCTTGGATGGGAGTTACATCGTCTACATGACGTAAATGTGTGGGAATCGATGGGTAAAAACGCACCTTGGATTTATCACATTGTTTTTTAACAAGAGAAATGCTCCTAATGGTTTATGGTCCGATATCCAATACAAATATCACGTTAGTATAGAATGTGGGAGCATCGACAATCATTGTCACCAGACAAAATTGACTAATTTGAGCAAACTAAAGAACGGTTATTGTAGTTGCACACTAACCCAAAATGCTACAACTCGAAGAAAAGCTTTCTATACGCAGTCATACGTTATTCAAATATCACTATTATACGAAATACGTATTCAAGATATAAATAGGATGAGATACATCACATTGATACTTCAGATGATATGAAACGATAACAGTTTCTACGCGGAAGAATTTGAGATACTATACAATACGGTCATAAAACCAGGCGCAGTTTGTATGGATAAGGGACATGGGTGTGTATCCGTATGTATGGGGTGCTGACAAGGGGATAGGGTACAACATATCCAAAAATAATTCGAAGTCTAACCGATTCACAAGGTACATGATCTATCAAGCAATATCACACCCATATAGATCTGTCATACCATACAATCGATGTAAGGTCAAATACCACATGACTACTTGCGTTTCCATTGTCGACAGGGTGAACCACAGGTAGGAGTGGTGACTGCGGTCTAACGTTAAACAGTGAGCATAACAAACTGCGCGCTGTATATTTCCAATCAAAATAGTCGGTTGGAAATGAAGCAACTGTGTAATTTACCTGTGTGACGATAGGCGATTCTGTTGGTATCTATGTCGTCTTGAGTGAAAGAATCACCCTGCCTTAAAACGAGCCTCCTGCTTTCGGAGTCTATGCGAGTCAAGTTACCATGCCGGGCCGCGTAAGTGATTATGTACTTCAGCGTACTGTCATCTGAGTCCAGATCAGTGGCCTGTTAAAAGCAAAAACTGTCGATAATCTCACATAAATTCGGGTGGATTGTAGAGAATCAATCCTACACCGCGCGAGACAAGTTAAGACGCGCCCTTCTATGCGTAGGTGGGCTGTACTCTTCACTACGCTGTGACGAGGCCTATCATCAAAGCTCGTTAGCTTCCAGTGAGTGGACCAAGACGGGAGAGTGATAACTCTAATGATAATCGCAATTACGATATTCCTAAAAGGATACGGAAGTCCGAAAAAATACAATGTGGACACATCCATTCGCCCGTAGAAAATGTCAAGTATTAAGACGCCCCTACTGCCAAATTAGTTCCGATGGGTTATCACATCCATGGTAATCTAGTAGGTAAAAGCAATCAGGCAACCATCTACTAACCACCGCTTTTAAAACAAGCGACAGCTTATACACACTGAGTGCGCATGTGGGGCGTGGGTGTCCGTCTCAGATAAAATCAACCCGGCCATCTCCAGCATAATAGATACGCCTCAAACGACACACTAATCAAAGCACGAGTGCTCTAAAGTAGGCTTCACGTCGGATGCCATAATCCCGCTGTCAAACGGTTGAAAGTACACGGCTCTTATCGCAGGGGCGGATTGTTTTTCTTGGGACCCAGTGCAGTTGTCATATCCCAAACAGCTGATCTTAGATTGTTTCCAGCTACCTGATTCTTGTAAGATTAGTGGATTATATTACTGTGCTCCGTGGCAGATACAGTGAATTATGTATAATCGATGCTCTCCGTGGATTAACGAAATAGATTCCAGATTCTGAAAGGGTAACTAGCACGATTGGAGGTAGCACTAGCGGTGCTGCGCTAGAAATATCGAGGTCTGAAGCAAACTACAAATACGATTTCCATGCCATTCTCGTTGAGTATATCACACGCAACAGTAGCGTGACGTACGGGTGCCACGGGTCACGTTATTATTTTCAACAGAAATAGCAGTTAGAAGCTGTCATCTACGCGCTCCGTGATTGAATCATAATGATTACCCATTTTACGACACCTTTGAATACGCAAGTCAGTCGCGTTGAAGACCGTAAAGTATGGCAAAGTCGTTCACTCGAAAGGCTGAGATTGAATAAACTAAATTATGATATATCAACACGACGCCACAGCTGATTCCCGCAAATTCACACATAATACCTGTTATAAACTCATCTCAATAGTTCGCAATGACACTGTGGTATGCTATTCATTTGCGTACGAGTTCGAAATCCCGGATTAAATCCCGGAGTTTATACAGGCGCGGTGCGACATTCGAAATGAGCTATACAGCTAAATCGCCGTTGCAATATATCTAAGATCACGACGGCCTCACGCCGCCCTGGTACTGCGCATATATCCACCTGAACAAATCATGCATGAATCTGATTTCATGTGCATTAGTACTGGTACAATATGCTGTACACTGCAACCAGTGGTCAGTGACACAGTACTTGTATTTAAAACGCCGTACTCAAGCACAGGCTGGGACAAGTGGCATTGATTAATGTCTACTTCGATATCGACTTGAATCATCCTACAAAGCAAAATAATTACTTCTCCAGCACGCAGAATTGAAGATTCAATTGGATATCTGCTACGAGCGAAAGTTGTTACATTGTTAGAAGCACATGTCAATGTAGCTTCTAAATCACAGTTTCATAGCAATAAGGAAAAATTCCGCACCCTTATGGAGCAATTATGTACCGTGCCGCAACTTTTACGCGTGCCATACCGCCCCGACTGAACTACCTTTTACACCCGATCACGACCGTGCTTCTGCGAACTGCAGAGATCAGATTTCTGCTTGAAGTAATTTCGATGTGATTATTTCGCTTTGCGCGACCTTATCATACTTAAGTACTTTCAGTGTAGAGATATCAACCGCATAATTTGACCTCGCATCTTTTAGTGATTCAGGAAAATGAGACGCTGCGCAGTTATGTTTCAAATCCTAGTTAGAATATCTTATTCATAGTATTTTTCAGGCTATCACAGTGACTTTATCAGCTTTTACAGTAGGCGACGCGATGTCGGGCCGGGATTGTGAAGGTTCAGAAATACAATACTATGTCAAGGTTAAATCCAAGACCCGTGTGTTGGTAAATAAAGAAGACTAACGTAGCCGATGCCGACACAAACGCTACACAGCCGACGTGAAAAACGCCACAGCAGTTCACGCTCAGCTCTGGCCGTTTCGAGATCGCAGAAAACGTGAATCGAAAATACATAGGTGCACAGTGCACACTGCACAAGTGCACACTGGACGTGGCCCGCGTAAACGTAATCACAATCTTACCATTTGCAGGCGAGGTTCTACATCACGTTTATAATGTTGTGCATAAATATATCCTGGTGACATATGGCTCGAAAACCTTCACCATCAACCGTTTAACTAGCATTAAACTGGTGTTAGTGAACCGAGAGGTCAAAGGAACGGCCTAATCTTTCGCAACATGACAATCTAGAGCTGCGCGAGAGAAATTGATTGACAGCGTGGTCATTCACAAGTAAACCTCTATCAACGCGTATCGGACGTAATGCACATAAGCCCATCAGGTATAGGTACCGACGTCTTCACCAGATATCCACTAAGCCCACATGTATAAAAGGCAGTGGGATGGTCGTACTATTCATAGAGTCCGTTTATACAAAGCAGGCGGCGGACTGACATTCAATATCGTCACGACGATAATACACAGATTGTGTAAAAGAGGCGTTTAGGAATGTCAGATTACGCTAATCAACGTATGATAGACTACACCTCCATTCAACGGTCAATTTATCTCAGTCCGAAATCGGTAATAAGTCGACGGCATTAAACGTGGATTAGGCATACAATTCCATATCAATGGACCGGGATTTAAGCGTATGTCATCGGCGCCATAATTTCAAGCTATCGGAGAAAGCAAATAGCCAACTTATCTCGCCTGTCTATCATCATCGGCACCGGAATACAGCGAGAAAATGAGGCCGTACACTGGCGTTAAGCAAGCACAACGTTATTGGCAATGCAACTGCCAAGGAAATTTAGATACAGCCCGCACCAGCCCAAAACATTACTCATCCGCTATCAGATAGCATGTCGACTTGCGGTTAACATGTAACGTATCTGTACCTCACCTTGAAGAACGACACGATACTCTCACGACCTATACCGATCGTATCAAAGTAGTTTGCGGGTGATATTATTACCTATTCCGCGGATATTCATAAGAAAGTAGCGATCGGAATTTGACACGCTAGAACCCGGCGAGTCTCTTTACCGGCGTACCGGTAGTGTGCTTTTCGAGAAGACGCCGCACTTTCCTATTATAAAGGCATCATATCAGATTTCTACAATTCTAGTTGTGTAATTAGACTTATTAGAGCAAAATGCCAGTAATCAAATTGTATTGTAAATTGTGTCGTGTTTCTATGTTCTAATTCTATTTGTAATCTAATTTATGGTTATGCTGAAAATGCTACAGGACACATGAATAGTACGAAACGAGCCAAGCTTGCTGCACATACATTTGTAATTTTCATACTTATGAGAATAAACTCTTATACATATGAGATAAACTTAATTCCATTTCCAAGTTTTCGCGAATACAGTAATTCTAATTCTAATCCAATTCGGAAAAATGTGTACCTATAATTCGAATTCTAGTTTAATGTGAAGAAAAATGAGCAGCTGTAAGTTCTAATGCTAATCTAATTTGGATAAATGTGTAGCTATTATTCAAGTTCTAATCTAATTTGGATAAAAGAGTAGCAGTAATTCTAATTATAATCTAATCTGAAAAAATGTGAAGCTGTAATTATATTTCTAATCTGATTTGGGAAAATGCGTTGCTGCAATTCAAAATATAGTCCAATTTAGAAAAAGTCTACCAATTCTATATCACAAAGCTTTGACGCCTTTGACGGATGGACACGGTAATGGGGCAGTGTACAAATAGCGTGGAATGCAAACTCGCAGGCAGATTGGTTTCCGACGCTAATTTCCGTAGTCGTACGGAAACAAACAGCAGATAGACAACTGGCGTAAACATAGCTCACGGCATGACGTAAAATCAAAGACTTGCCGTGCATCTATGATGGATAAGTCATCAGTTGTAAAATATATCAAGGCTATCATCATAATGCGGAGCAGCACAGATAACATCAGCGGAGAGGATATAACTTTTCGCGGCGCGTAAATCGCGTAGGCGTTACGGGCGCGCGCGAAACTCGAGCAAAACGGCGCGCAGGTTAAACCAATTATGTGGCCGAGACGCAATGTAATGGACGTAAGTGTAACTTATTAGTTCCGAGTACTTTGCGTGCTATAATTAAGCGAAGTTGACAAAACTTTCGGTAAGTGCACAGTAGTGGCGACGCCACAAAACTGCGCATGAATCTGACACGCACAATAATCGCGGCTATTACAAGTTTTAACATGTTGCGAACTGAGCAAGCGTGCATATTACTATCCTATACTGTAGGAATAGGAATATGGCGTTATATATTTTATCGTTGATGTTTTTCTGCATACACACCGACGCATGATATGCATATAGACGATCTGTCCATACTGCATATCCATACCATGAGTACGTGGTGTGTATATGTCGCTGCTGGACATGGAAAGTGCAGAAATAGCCTTGTAAGCTAATAACATACAGTACGACATTGCATTTCGACACAAGCCCACTTGTGTTACGGCATCCCATAATAGCCAGACATCAATACAGATCTCGGCCCATCGTGAAGGTATGCATATTATCCGGAATAAGTCAACTGTATCAAATCAACCGCTCGTTACATAAAACCGCCGGAATAATCTTACAAACGACCATATTATAGCCTCAAGTCATAACATAACCAAGTTCTACTTAGCTGCTCAGTCAGCGATTGCGTGTGTACAATGTACATGGTACAATATGTACAATTGTACATGTAGTTTATCATCAAACATTACATCATTCATTTCATGTGTACGCACGCCTAAATCCTAGCGAGCATAAGCGAGAGGTTATCGTAACTAATAATTTGTCTCGCGCGTGCTGCTGAGAGTCGCATTGATCTAACCAAATTTAAGCTGGATATCGCGCGGTTTACCTTGAGTTTATCTATTCTCCTCCTCGCGATATGAACCGCATAAGCGGTGTCTTAAAAAGCCTAGAAGTGGGTTGACTATACAAGTCAACAGCTACGAAATAAAAACTAAGAATAACGGCCTGGTGTAAAAATGACTTCTGCCATCGAAAAACACCATGAACACCACAAACAAACCTTGAGATCGTTGTTGGTGATGATTTTAGATTGGTCGATATCCACGTCGATTCCGTTGTTGATTGTCATACGCGGCGTTTCATCATCAACCGGACGTATCGTGATGGGTATGGTCTGCGTAACTTCGTGCACCCCGTCGCTGAGCGATATTTCGAACTTATCTTCCGTGGTCTCGGTGTCGTCGTGTTCGTACACAATTTTGTTGGCGGCTACGTCCTCGATGGAGAATTCTTGAATCGGTATGAGGGCGTCCGCGGTCTAGGGATACGGAAAGAGATGTTTATGGTGATGTACTGTGTATATACATAGCATACTTGGAAGACTCGATTATCCTATAGTTGTCTAGTTAAACTGATCAGAGCAAATTGTCGGCAATCTAATGCTAATCTAATTTGTGAAATGTTTCTACGCTCTAAAATTCATTCTTTGGTTTATTCATTCATTCGTGATTGGTTTTCACGAAAATGCTACAGGACATCTAGAGTGCGAAACGACCGAAACTTGCTGAACAGACAATTGCCATTCTCATGATCATGAGAACGAATTTTGACTGAACTTGATTCAGTTTCTAAGTTTTCGCGAATTCAATAATTCAAATTCTAATCTAATTTGAAAGAAACACTGTGTAGCTATAATTGTAATTTTAATCTAATTTGGAAACACCGACAATTTTCTAGCTGCCGAACTCTGCATGGTGTGTAAGCTGCGAGGGAAAGTATCAGGCTACAGCAGTGCTTCTCAACCTTTTACACCGTGGCTCCCTTTGGAAATTTTGAAAAATCATAGCCCCCGTTCTACCTTTTGAAACAATTACGTGATCTTCTGTTACTTATAATTCAGTGTATACAGTATATACACGCTCTTTATTTACATGTAGTAGGCTAAGGTGGATGGATGATTGAAACAATATTACTCCAAGTCGTTTTGACTTATACCTATATTTTCCTCATTTTATCGCAATCTTGAGGCGTTATGAAGTGATAAAAGTATTAATAATGTGAACCGGACAAAGACTATATATATTAATGCAAATTGGAAGTAAAACACTGTTCTGCCGATACTATGATACCATCGCTAGTGCAGTGCAATATGGCAGCAAAATTAAAGTGCGTATTGATATGGAAAATATCCGTGGGGCAAAATTCATCAAAATGTAATTAGCGGTACGAATTTTTTACATAGAGAGCTGTATGCTTACGATTCTAAAGAAGCCTCCGTTGGTAGGCGGCGACGTAATCGTGAACGTAAGAACGTCTTGCGGTATGTCGCCGTCTTCGGCGCTAAGTCGCGGTAAATCGACGGTCAGTAGTCCGCCCTCGTCCACGACAAACTCGGTGTAGAAAAGCTCCGGCGTTTCGTCATTTACTGTAACGAGATGATGTTCACTGTCACCCAATCATCAATATTCTCAAAACGCAGCATAAACGATCACTGGCGCGGCCAGAAAAGCAAATACTAGGCCTACCATATTTTTAGAACTAAAAAAGAGAACCTTTTTTGCCGGCAAGTAAACGAATATCGAATTGTTATGTATTAGTTTGATGATGTTTTACATCTCCTTGGTATAGTTGCAATAAAAAGCTACAAAAACAACAAATCAAAAATATTTTATGGATTCAGCAAATGAATACTTTGCGGTACCCTCAACTTTTAAAAAGGAATGATCATTTATAACAAAATCATGAAATTGTTTAAACGAAATATCCTTGAACTTATATAGGCCCACAACCGTCAAGATTCTCGAAACTTATCCAACTAATAGGCTGGCAACAGTAATTTTTCGGAAATAAATACGTCTAGCCCAAAAGTCTTGCTGGAAGTATAGAGCAATAACTCGAAATGCGAAAGACGACGACATTTGGGCGTCATCGGAGAACAATTTACTTTTCTTGAGAAAAGAGGACATATGTGATTGACCCTAGAGACCACGCCCTTTAAATCCGCAAAGTATGAATATATTAATTGGGACATTATGATAATTGGCTACCGGTACGTCAAAATGCGTATATGTTGTCGTCACATCATCGTTAGAATTTTTAGTCTCTTCAAATATTCATTCTGCGTATACGGTAATGAAACGATGTGAAACAGCGAAAACTAAGACATCATGGATGGCGTTAATAATTCATGTATATAGTAAACCATTTTAATCATCTCGGGCATTCAAGAGGTTGCGGTTCGGATAATTTCCATTGTCCAGGTATGTATGATTGTCTCTCGTGTCAATGTTACCGGATATGCGCTACATCTCTCACTTTTGTTGCTAGTATGCGTCACCGAGATTAGCATTCGCAATCACAAAACTTCGATATTCTCGGCGGTGTAAAGTCAGCACTGACAAGTACTCGACTGAGGATTATATTGCTCCGATTAGTATTAACTCAGCTACACATGGACGTGTCACTTCATTATAAGTGCGTCGCAAAAATTACAGACGGAGTAATGTTACTGTAACTACAATTCCCTTACAGGAAGACATCAAATTTCGTAACAAAAGAATGGAAAAACGGGTGTTGCCGAAAAATTTACACACGCGGTAGAGCAGTGTGCTTGCATAACGGTCAACTTTCAACAGCATACATCAAGGAGGACTTTGATCACATAAACGGATCATATATATGTGGCAGCGGCGACAGGCATGATTTATATATCAACTACTAAGCATTTTGATACGATCTACTAAAATATCTTCACGGCCTGCCGTAGAAATAGAGGAAACTGATAGAATGCATAGTGTTTCGAAAGTTTAAAGTCTTAAGAACCTACACATTTAGCCAGATTCTCGACTTAGTGACTAGAACTCATACGAATAGGCACAGTCTTTAAAAAATTATTCAGTTACCGTGATACAGCCGAAAAGAGCCTATTTCACGTGGTTTTTACGACTATTTCACTAACGAAAACGATGCAAACTTATCATAAAACGTATTTCGCCTATTTAAAACCCACAGTGTCAAAATTAAGTAGCTTTTACAACAAACTGAACAGGCAGAAGTGGAAGTATAATCTAAGAATATAAATCACTCCAGTAGGTAAAGTGCGTAAGCAAAATCTACCAAGTACTGCAGAAAAAAAACCATTTACAACTACACTTCGTTGCTGACTACATTTAGCTATAATAAATGAAAAAATCTGCAAATAAAAGCACTAAACACCGACCTCCGCGTGACTTCACTTCACACTATACAATACATATTCCACAACTTGACGGGAAAAAGCAAAATAGACCTGCACATTACGACAAACAAAAAAATGGATATGGACTCACCCGGGTCTATGCCGATGTCGAAAAATTCACTCGGCGACGAATTAGGCGCACCGTCCTGGCAGATAAACGAAAACCTATCCACGTCCGGCTCGCTTTTCGCGTTCGACCCTTGCATATAGTTGATATCCCCGGCCTTAATATCTCCGATCGTGAAGGAGCTTATCGCAATGCCTATGCGGGATTTTTCCGAGCCTTCAGCCGGCGAAATGTTTTCTAAATACCCTTCGTTTGGCTGGGTGACTATTACACAAATGATATCATCGTCTGCCGTGTCGACGTCAGTAGCGGTGAGGTGCCTGAGTTCGATTCGTGTACGATTTCCTTCGTTAACGTAAAATTGTTCCCCGACGGTGACGACGGGCGCTTGGTTATCTACGGGCTCGATGTCGACCGCCATTTGTACGCGGTCCACAGTGTTGCCGCCTACCGCCCATTCGTCGGAACCGTCGGACAGAGTCAGACTGAAAGTGTCTGCGTCTGGCCTGGCGCCGATTTCTCCGGCCGTGTGCTGGTACGCGACTTGGCCGTTTCGGATATTTTCTTGCGTGAACGAATTCGCAGGCGTTCCAGAGACTAGGATTTGGCCTTTGCGCGGAGGCGTGGTTATATCGAACGTCAGGCTCAGGTCGTTTGTATCGGAATCGGTGGCGGATAAGACCTACGAAATATCAGATTTTTTCTGTCGAGGCAGTAATCGTTAGTAATCAAGTGCAATTAGAAGTGCAGTTGCGAGTAAGTCGAAAGTGAGTATTCTAGGGCCTAGGCCTATACTTTGCCTAGGCATCTGAAAACTATTAATTAGAAGTGGGAGTAGTCTGAAGACACAATCACTTGAGCAGGTAGTGCAAATACACAAAACCGACTAGCTCATATGAGCATTGAGCAACGAATACACTCCAAATTTAAGGCCTGCCGTTAGACATCAAATTTCAACATATTTTTATGTTCGTCAATATTGTTTTATCTGATGCATAATCTGGTGTTCAACTGTAAATTCTATACGGTGTGTTAGATACCACATTGTGCATTCTAACACACAATATTGGTCATCACTAGGGCTGGGCACAATGATTCGAGTACTCGAATCTGAATCGAGTATTAATTTTAATGATTCGAGTCGAGTAGTAAAAGACGAATTTTTCGAGTACTGATACTATACGCTTCTCGCCACTAAAAGTTAATTTATCATCAAAAATTATAGCGTCTATACTCTTTTCCACTGTGGAAGCCATGAAACCTTAATTGTCCGTATTGCGGCATAGAAAACAGGGCATGAAGTACAAGTACAAAGCTACGAACGTTACTGGAAATACCACATTTCCGAAGTCATGATCATCCCACAACATTGTCACAAAGTGCAATGGAATCGGGATGGTCAAAAAATAATAAGTATGGTTAATGTGATGGATAGCACGCATTATATTCTTTGTGGTGGCATAAAGAGGTACAAATTTGAACTTTAACATATTGCATTCTGTTATGGCGTCATAATGAGCGATACTCGAATACTCGACTCGACTCGAAGCAAAATATGTGATTCAGAATCGAATCACTCAGGTACTCGAAAATGCCCAGCCCTAGTCATCACATTAAGTATGTTGCAATGTGGTGTCTAAATGCTCGTCTTGAATTTAGTGTGTATGAGGAGTACGGCGAATTGGTATCAATGATTAAATTAACGCATGAAGTCACAGATTAATGCGATTATAAAGTTTTATACCCCGAATGGCATATTTATATATAGTTCATCATTTATGGTCGATGGTATCGGATCGGTGGCAGACAGCAGTGGTAAAATACCAAGTGCTTTCTGCCAGCACATAGAACACGACTAACGAAAGAAAAAAGTCGCCCGGGCGAGATTTTAAATACATATACCAGCTGCACGACAGGCAATTGAGAATAAAACGCATCTTTGAAGAGATTTCAAGCTACTTTGAATACATAACATAATATCGGCGATGAGGAAGCGTAATTCGCGCATGACATGAATATCGCTGAAATACGATCTTAACGTCATACGAAGTTCACATCGCTCAATTTACGCACCTTGGACGTAATAGGAACCGTTCCTCCTTCCTTCGCCACAACTTTAAAAGCCAAAGCGCCTTCCAGAGGAGCCGCCAATTCGGGCGTTTCGTCATCGATAGGCGTCACGTTTATTCTGACTTTAATCGGGATGTCGTGCATCCCGTCAGAAACGTCAAGACTGAATTCGTCGATGGTAGATTCATCCCCGTTGTGCTGGTATGAAATGTGCGCTTCGGCGATGTCTCTTTTCGTAAAAGTCGACCCTGTAGGTATGATAAACGAAGGATGCTATTCATTCGTTTATTTATGTTCAACGATTGAGCAACACCAAAACATTGCGATGAAATGAAAGGATAGGAAGGTGTCAAGATGACTTGGAGTTTTCTTTTAATCAGACGTCCACTCTTGACCTAGAATAGCGCTATTCAACGGGCGGACCATGGTCCGCGGACCTCTACAGTGTTGAATCCGGACCCTATCTGTTTCAGTATTAGCACAGTTTAAAAAATACATTATCGTTGATTTGGAAAACCTATCGAGAAATAAAAAATGCCAACATGCTGTGAAAACAGAACGAAGTCGATATGTCAGATCGTGGCCCTGTGATTTCTAGCGCTGGCTAGCATTTATTGTCAATCAGTTGTAGCGAAATTTAAAAAAATCCGGCAGAATCGCAGCCGTTACCTTTCTCAAGCGGGATGTCGTCAAAGTATACGGCTCCTTTAGCCGGCGTTTTCGTCAGCAGAAATGTGAGCATTTCTTCGCTACTATCCGGATCGGTGACATCCAAAACTTCCGAAGTAATGTTCGCGCTGTGTCGCTCCAAGACTTGGAATCCCGTGTTTACAATTTCAGGCGGCTTATTGTCGACGGGACGCAAAATCAGTGTAAACTCCTGGCAGGTATAAGCAAACACAGTTGCAGTAATGACACACACGCTTGCCCACAATTCGCGTGACTCACTTGACCCACGATCGCGTTAGCGGCATTGTCTTCCACCGAAAATGTGAATTTCAGCACTCTCGACACCAGACCCAGTTCCGTGTCTGGAGGCTTGTACGCTATCTTGTGGTGATTGATTTGCGATTGCGTGAAAGTGCCCACTTCCGTGCCGGAATCGACATTGATAATTTGGCCTGAATCGGATACAACTAGTGTCACAGCAAGTATCAACACCCGCATTGGACGGATCGCAATTTATCTCGATCCCAGCAAGGATTTATTAACACATGAACTCATATTTTGTTGTAAACAAGCGAGTCGTCCGAATCGGTCGCGAGGAAATCAGCACCGTAACTCAAAACTGACTAAACATTAGAAGACATGTGGCCGTAAACAGAGATTAGAACAGCAAACGAAAGACTTTGTTTTGGTGTTCCGCATGAGAGGATTCGAAGAATACATAAACTCAAAGCAGACACGGCGAGATAATGAAGGCAACGTGGTGAAAGGCGTCGCGTCGAAGGCAGCGAAATTCAAAGCCGTACCAAAATCCAGCAAGTCAGCGCCCGATGACAATTCTGTCAGCGGCTCCGTGATTGTGTACAGTAACTCCCTATTGTCCGTGTCTTCGTCTGTGTACCGTAGCATGCCTTTGCCGATTGTGGTTTGTTGAAACTCGTCGACGTACATCTTCGATAAAATAACACATGACTGGTTGTGGTTAAGGGAGCATGGCGATACTTCACAGTGGCTGTGTCAACTACAGAGAAAGTCAGAATCACTGCTAAATGCTAAAACGACAACAGACAAAAAGTTGCACAAAAGAGTATTTTATTTTGCCGTATAGCCCTTCGTCACACATATACCAGTAATGTTAAAATACTTGCACTCGCTACCTCTTCAAAGTTTCGTGTTAACTTTGAGCACGTGATAGACACGAGCTAGGCAGTTAACATATGGTCAATTGGAATTGTCAACTACGATTTTTCAAAATGAGAAGATACAAAGTAGACTCAATGCGATTATTGATGTTGAGTCGCTTGAAATCATATGGTTCGATCATTTTAAGGATCTGATCTGGTTCAAAACCCCCGATTCGAATCGGATAATATCGAAAATTATTGGAATTTCTTTCGAATCAGAGATTCGTATTGCCATCCCTGCTTACAAGTATGAACATACAAAATCAATACACAGATAACTTTTCCTCGCCCAATATGGATTCGGGCGTTAAAACAACATTGAACGAGAAATCAAGCGCTCAGTAAGCATAATAAATGCACACTTAGTAATCGTGTCATGTTTAAACTGTTTCGCACTAAAATATAGTTTTAAATTCAATTTCAGGATCACATATAGCCACGATGTCGCATCAAACCCTCACGAATGCACATTGCACACCTTCTGAAAGGAGCTTATTTCATAAAAGTGTGTGATATTCATCGCCATTTATCGAAAGCCGATAACCGCGCCGAACGTAACCTATCAGAGCAAAATCGCAACAAACAATATCTCCATATCGCCAAATTTATTCTACTCAAAGATTTTCGACTCAATCTCATCAGGAGCGAACGTCAATAAATGTCAGGAAATTACCGTAAATGACGTTCCCTCCAGAGTCAGTCTAAAAGCTTAGATGTGCGATAAATTCTGCAATATTAATATATTGTTTGTTGCGATATTGAAGTGCTGTACTTACAGAAGCCAATAAACAACAGCACGGAAAAGTTCAATTCTTCAATAGTACGTAAATACGTTAATCAGTGTGCGAATATCATCTGTTTACACCACGAGTAAATTGCACATAAACCACAGACGTCTACTTCATTACAATGCGCAACAGTGCATTGCATTGCATTACAATGCGCAACAGTTGGTTTCGTGTAAATTGATCAGATATGACGTATATGGTGATAGGGTGATAGGGTGTATTCAATCCCAAACCAACGGTCCTATCGGGTACTGTAGGTAGAGACGCATCGCTTACCTGTAACGTAGCGGCCGAATGCTTCTTCGGCGGAATGTCATCGACCGGTATGATTTTAACTACGAACGTTTCGACGGGCGACTTGTTGGGCGGCACGTTATCGTCTTGTACGCGAAAACGCACGTTGTCTAGAACAACCTTGGTTGAGTGCGGTCCGATGTGACGATAATAAACCTGTCGGGAGATCGGCAATGGCGGAATTATGTTGTTTCACGGGGCGGGAATCAATCGACATGCGCGCGTCGCGACCAAAACGCGAAATATCACAATAATCCGATGATTAGCGAAAGGTGGCGACGCATATTTGGGCAAAAACGAAAATGGACAATATGACGTGATTGTACGATGTTAAATTCCCAAGCTAGAGCGATTATTATCGATCGGCAGCTACTAGCTATGCCCGAAACCGTACAAAAAAGAAAAGAGACCTACGGACATCACAACATTCACTACCATGGCGCAAATGACCGAAATAGGGATTAGAGCCATTGTTAAATTAAATAAACAAACTTGCTATGTTTGATACTTGCAAGTAGAGTAAAGTCAAAGTATTCTTTGGTACTGGCGTAGGAGCAGAAGTAACGTCATAGATTTCTACTCAAGCACAACTAGCTGAACTAGGTACAAGTAGTTATTTCCGAAGAAGTATTAAATGAGTATTCCGGGCTTGGTTTTGGCCGAGAATTGGAAACTGTTAAGTAGAAGTGGAAGGAGTCTACAGACTAACCACTTTAGTAGGTAGCGCAAGTAGGTAAAAGCTACATGAGTACTGCGAAAAAGTAGAGCTACTTCGTTACCGTCCTGATCACCTATGAAATCCAGCATACAAACCTACATATTTTGAACATTCTTTGAAAAGTGTGTGTTGTTATAAGGCAGAAGTATAAAGCACCAAACGAATCAAGAGACTTGGAAAGATGACCCGTGAATTAATACCCGCAGCCACGGATTCCTTTTTACTATCATTCGCAAGGCGTCAATCCATCAAGGACAGATATATGGCACATCTGGATATAATCGCCTAGACTTGCAGCGTTCAAATCTGCAAAGCCTTCGCCAGAGTTACTGATTACGTCCGCCTTTAGCCAACACTGCTTTGAACTCACGTCAAAATAAACAGAACTACAATATGACCAGATTTCTTGAGCGACAAGTCGAGAACACTTTAGATGTCTTCCCACTATGTTGTTGATAACGAAAGTCGATAAAACCGGACATGATCGCGAATTCATACCAGCACAATGACACTGCGTGGATATAAATCGACACATGATCGGTGCGCTAATCGCGATAAAACGACGATGACTACAGTAAGACAATGCATTGACTACACTGGGCCGTAAGTAGCAGGGTACCGGTGGATTACTACTCAATGAAAGGAAAGCTAGTCTATCAACTACCAATTCTCAAAAGTTGATAGCGCAGTAAAACACAACCCATTGCTTGCATCTTTACAAAATCTACAGTAATGTTTGCTGTCTCGTATTGGATCGCATGAGCAATGAACTTACGGGCCGGGAGAGAAGGCAAGAGTGAAATTATAAACTTAACCTTATGGTGTTGTAGAAAATCACCCAACACGGGCGGGAAGAAACGGGTGAAAATATGACTATGCCGTTAATGGTGTTGTGGAAAAGGGGTGTAAATACCAATTCGCCGTTGATGGTGTAGTGGACCCCCACGAATCGAGGAGAATACAATCGTTTAGATATGGGCGCACCATGTAAGTGTTCGTACCTGTTCTAGATCCAAGTTCTCTTTCGAGAATTGCCTGACTTCCTTTTCCCAATTTCCGTCCGCGCGCTCAACCCACGCGTCCAGGTCTTCTCTCGGGTCGCTTTTTACGAGAAGGAATTTCCCGATGGAGGAATACGGCTCTTCTAATACGAATTGTATACGCCTGTCGTCAGAGTCGATATCGACAGCGCTCAGAGTGTATTTTGAAATCATTTTGGTCTCGCCTTTATTCACGGTGAGCACGGTGTTGAAGTCAAGAACCTGGCGAGATTCGGTAACATTAGAGGCGTACTAATACAAACAGACTTCATTACAGTACTCACTGGTGCGGTGTTGTCAACAGACGCGATTATGATGGGAAATAGGAACTGAACCACATTCGTCCCGTCCGTCATTTGAAAAATGATATTATCACTGTCAAACAATATTAAAGAGAGTTTAACGTACTGCCAGACAGAAGCCATAAAAGTGACAAAGTAGATGGCAGATCAAAGTGGTCAGACCGCCACAGCTGCGCCCAAACCGTTTCTGTTACGTCACAATGTTTGCGATGTAGGATGAAAGCATAGGAAGGAAAGCATATTACGTGTGATACGGTAATATCTTTTTGAGTTTCTGTCATGTTATGTATATATCCATAAATTCTACGCATGCGCCGATATCAATGCATCATTATAACATAATTTTGTTGCCCGCATATGTTGGAGTTAGTGCACAACAGGTGACTGTACGACCTTTACGTACAAAGGGCTGTTCTACACAGCGTCGCGACCCTCATAAAAACAAATGGTTGCAGCATTATTTATAGCAGGCGATTAAAACGGGCTATGGTTCGGTCAATATTAGCTTTAATACGTAGATACATTCCACTCTCGAGTATTTCGGTGACGGTGTTGCTATACACTATCTAGCAGTCAACCATGAAAAGCCAAATGTCACATTCCAGGCCTACAATACTACATAAGCTGACGGAGCATTGGATGCTGCATGAGGAGGCTACTTCTAACTTCTAGCATATAGCGAGCATGACCAGGTATGTTTCGCTGATCTGATGTAAACACAAAAATTCAAATATTTCGACACTGCAACAAATATCAACACTTAAGATTGACATAAACATTTAAGCTGACGCATTCAGCGAACGAACTATTCGTAAGGTGGTACATGCGGTTTATTTGTCACGTAATTTCTTGACAGCGACCCCGTTGGCTCGAAAATCAACACAGCAAAGTTTTGTATATATGCTCAGACACAGAACCAATTTGCAGTGTCTGTAATCGCAGAAATAGACCGAGAACAGTACCCATTTTCGCGTTTGGCAAACACGGTAATTCATACAATATTGAGATAACGGGTGCCAGAGCGTTGTATCGTTGATAAATTACTGTTTGCTGACCGATGTAAGAAGTAATGCTGAAATGCAGGTATTTTGCTTGCGTTGTGGCAAGTTACTGTCAATGGCGGTGTCCCCATAATAGAAATTGCAACACCAGTTCAGCAAACAAATGATTGGACTGTGAGGTGAAAAACAATATCACGACACTTTGCTGAAAATTTGCGGGCACAACTGTATATGGAACACATGTATTCACCTGTATGTATTGGTGCCATCGTGTTGGTATACCACTAGACCGGCGTCTAAATCTGCGGGCGTAAAATAGTCCTTCCCGTCTGTGTTGAGGGTACCGTGTCGGGGTTTGTTGGCCACAGATATCTTGACGTTTGCGAGGTTATCTTCGTCCGATATCTCCAAGTTGCTATGAGACGTAAGCGCGCGCGATTGGCCCTGAAATGATAACACAAATTCCAAATTCGTAACATACAAGTCGCGGGCGACGCAGGAATACTGTAAGAGGAAATTTTCAAGAAGACTCTGATGAAATGATAATCTTCTGACATCGCACAAGTGCAATTACAAAGCAAAAAATGTATGTGCCATACCGTAATATTATTATTTCTGTGTGGTTAAAAAGAATGTCAACCATGGTAGCCTATTTGCCAGTTAACAGCTGTCCAGTGTCTACTGTCTACGCGCCGATGTGCAAAATACTCGCTACCGGTACCCTCACTATCGGGGTCACGCAAAGCACACATGTCGACAATGCACATTTCAAACCACACGGAAAAGTTGACAAATGTCCCGGACTTCGAACCTAGTTTTCTTTGGTGACTTGGGAACGAGCATAGCAATGGAGGGTATTGCGTACCGTATACATCACATAGCAGCGAGAAATACCTTGTGTTTACCTGATAAAGCAGTTGCCCGGTGTTCATCGTAACAACTGGAGCCATTGTGTTCATAGGATTTATTGCGATTGCGAAGTCAAACGGCTCAGACATCAGTCCCTCCGTGTCAATAATCTGCATCTTGACTTCGATAAATCTCATTTCGTCGGAGTCGGCTGCTGGTGGCTTGTAGGCTATCACCAAGTCGTTAACGTCAGCTTGACTGAACGAGGTGATCTCCTGCACAGAATACATGGGTCGTGAGCAAGGGATGTAACCGAGTCGCGAGAATACGAGTCACAAGTCATTCTCTAATTTTGATGTGATGAAACGAATACAAATCAGAATGAAATCCACGTCTACTTACCCCAACCCAATAGCAACCTAACTAAGAGATCTATCGACTACTCGGGACCTATCATCTGGAATGCATTACCATCACATATCCGTGAATTGCCTTATAATAGATTCAAAAAAGCCCTACTTGATCGCCTCTTGTCGTTACACTAACACTGTTGCCCTACCTCGCCCAGACATTGCTTCATTGATCATTTGCTACCATTGTTTAATTTTTTTTTTATATTTTCCTTTCCTAACTAAACATTTTTCCACAGCCAGACTGTTCTGAGTCAAGTGTACCTGTTTGATGCTGGTGTGATCAGACTAGATGACCTTCACGGTCTTATCGATCATTCCTATCTAATACCGAATACTGTGCACGCATATTTTCTGTACCACCATCACTGCCGTTTGTTATGTATTTTGGTTCGATGAAAATAAAGACTCTCTCTCTCTCACATTTCGATGTCGAGAGTTTCGCGCTTCAGCGTGAGATTCTACAGCATACGGTTTGGATTTTCAAATAACATTACTCTCGGCATATTCAAGATGCGAACTTATGGGTTGTAGATTGACATTATGTCAATGTGAATACAGTATAACGAGTAGGACTTGGATTCTTGGATCAAATGCGAAACATAATTTGAGTTTTGATCCATTACATACAATGGGGCTACATATATGTGGTTACCAAGTTGCAGCCCTATATTCCAGTGTTGGGATTATGAATTTCACTAAAGATATTGCGACCTTCTAGGAACACCAGTACACTTCCTTGGTCAATACCAACGACACGTGTTTACGGAAATGTCCTATCTCGTAATGTAAACAGTCGTCACATTGTACGCCTACTATTCACTCGTTTCAATGTCGAGTGTTCGGTTTTCCAACTAAGTCCACTCGTGAAATAGCGCGGTCTCAACCAGTGTGGATGAGTCACAATCGACAGATCAATACAGGCACTTGAGTGTACCCTGTGCCAATCCGTGTAAGCATATCCACCACGAAAGGTGCTTTTCAAGGGAATCGAAGCCCTCCAAACCACTGGGCGAGTGGCATAGCACATTCCTCCGGAATGAAAAGGCCAGTTTGACGCGACAATATCTGCGGATATGTGACGGGAGACACTCCTACCGCCGACAATACATTACAGCGTGTTCGAAAATTACACCAACATGTTAACGATCAAACTCTTTACAAGTATACCATTGATGGTATTGTGAGATCAAAGAAATCGAGGCAACAGCACATACTACCTACAGCAACCACAGGGGTTTACATTAGGAATCGACTATAGTGGGCGTACACTGTTTTCGGTTTGAACATGCTATATGTGACGAAAACAATGATCATACCCCTTCCGAAGAGAACTGTTTGAATATGGTATGCGTACCTGATTCCTATCGTAGGTACTAAAGAAACCGCCTTCGTGGGGGCCCAGGGGTTTTGTGATGTTGTACACCAAGTCGCGTGGGTTTGACTCCTTGTCTTCGGCGCGCAACATCTCAGGCGTTACGGCCGTCATCACAAATTGGTCGATCTGCATCATCATTGCAGCCGAGAAATCCGATATGGGCGGAGTATTTTCCAATCCGCCTGCGATGCGAACTTCTACGTGAAAGTATTCCTGCTGTACGACTTCCCCGTCGCTGTTCAGAATATCCACAACCATGGGTATGTGGTCTCTGTTGGGAGAATCAGTGGCTGCTGTATGCCTGTATCGCACTGCTGCCGCTAGAAAATCCCGGCATGATACGGGGTATCCGCGCGATGGATCGCCGATTAATTCACCGTAATGGGGTAACGACGAGGGTACTATATTCGTTGTGATGTTACACGTATTCTCCGGTGCGTATGTAAATTGTAACACACTTGCGTTGATCGGCTCGGACGTACCGGTTAGTTCAGGTACCGTAATAAAAAGGTTCTCTGTTACGACGGAACGTTGTGTGAACAGAACGTTCACTGTTAGAGTCACTGGGATAACGTAAGTGTCGGTGGGCGTATCATATCGTATTTGCAGACGAATCCGGTGTTGACTCGGGCTTCTGGAGCCTAGGTGAGAATACGTTACTTCTTCCGGGCCGAAATCGCATAGAAACTGCTCGGGGGAGATGTAGCCTGGCATGATTTCGGCCGGGTCTGATATCACCGTGACGAAGCATCTGTCGCCTTCTTTGACTCGGATTTTCAAATCTGTTACGGGATTGATGAATACTGATCTTCCGTAAGGAACATTGATCGGCGAAACCCGTTCGACAATATCGGATGGTGGATTCAAACTCGGCGGGTGCTGTGACACCGCTACTGCCGCAAACAGCAACAACGCCACCGGATTAGGGTATCTCCATCCTGACCACATCTTCATGTCAGTCGTAACCATGCGTTCGCTAATAAACTTGCGACAGATCTATTAGTACGCCTCGATTACCATGAATGCCTGTAAATACGCAGATCTGCCACTTAACGTTCACTAAAACGCCAATAGATCTCGGTAATCTACCCGCAATGAATGCTTACCACACCCGGCAAACGCCGGTATTATCGCCGTAGGCAGTTGATGCCATACGATAAATATTTCAATACCGAGTCCACTCTCTCTCTACCTTCAGTCCTTCATACTATGCCATCCGGGGCAACTACGAAACAACTGTAGAGAGTTGTGTTATTTATAAACATCGTAAATTGTGTCACTCGCGTTACGCTGAATACAAAAAAGTTTCTCCTGTTTTCTCCTGCCAGTCCTGCGTAGCATCGCTGATAAATTTGGCTTTCGCCATAATGCTCGGAGCATAAATGAAGTAGAAATACACAGGCTATATAGCTCACAAGCCGTCTTCAAAGTGACAAGATAAGTAGTCGACACTGACACGAACTGATGATAACACAACATAATCCTGTCGCAGAGAGGCAGCTAGATAATGTATAGCCAGTTACGTGCAGTTGCGTCAAGACGTTCTTCGTTCACGCGCTTCTCTTGTATTTATTCGCTATTGACTGACTAACTTCACCGATGAAATTGAGAGCAACCACGCGGACTAGTTAGCATAGGTTCATGGATTTCGATCAACTGAAATTTGATTACTTTAACTAACATTCTTTAATAATAATATAACGTTGCGATGTTTTCCGTTTCTGGTACTTCAACGCCGTAATTGCGCTGCTCGACATTATTATTTATTAACCACTTGAAAGAGATACTTTATCAACACCGTGTGGTTAAAGGTCAGACAATCAATAATTATATCGCATGATATTGCGTACCATCATTTTTAATAACTATTTCGCTTTTTGCGTGGCGGGATAGCGTAGTGGTATAATCCACAGCTACAACACCAACGAGTTGCGGGTTCGAGGCCGACTGCAGAATTCCTTACCTAAGTGTTGGAGGCTTATCTATAGGATCCTCCTCGCCACCTCATCCGTGCAAGCGGTGTCTTATAAAAAGCGTAGAAGCGAGCCGTGCTAAAAGTAGGCAGCTACGGAATTAAAATGACGAAAATTGGCCTAGTGTAAATGACCATAGTAGTCGACAAACACCATCAATACCATACGCAACAACAATGCCTTTTGTGTATCAGACTGATGGCTGTACGAATGGCTCATATATTTTAATTTAAAATATTTTTCATGTTTTAAACATGTAAAATATTATTTAACTGCTTACAATTCTCGTGAATAGCAATCCATGTCAAGTGTTTGTCGTTGGCAGAAAGTGCAATCGAAAGATTGAGAGATTTGACGGATTATATTGACACGTTACACATTTACATTCCATAATGATTTAATTCGAAATTCAGTATCAGATACAATAAACATTGCGAATCACATCCACACCGCAAACGAGGAAACTTAATTCCTTGAATAACCAAGTTAGTCCATCAGCCTTAGTCAATCACTCAAAACCTCAATCCAAAATGCACTTTATATTGGACCTATGAATGCATCTCATTACCGATGATCACCATATCATAAAGAATGGAGTGGATTAGTATTATCCAGAACAACATTCTGAACTTCGTTTTAGATTACAGATCAATAAGCATTGTACGTACAATGTACATTTATCACTTTTCAACTGTATATGAAAATTGTAGCAAACAACGTGCGGTCTCAATCACATAACCACATATTAGTCGCATCGCATAGCACACAGTACAGTGTAGCCCTACTTGAACAATAGACCTACGTTGGAGAACTGTGGTTTGATTTTTAGTTTTGTACTCGTGCCTCTCTGAACTCAACCCTTTTTTCCTCTCAATATCAAGCCACGCAATCGCGTTACCACTGCCACCTCTCGGCTAACTAATATTGTGTCAACCTTGTTGATACCACCGCTTCATGGTTTCATACTATTACCGAGAATGCTATTACCGAGAATGGACATTACCGAGAACGAAAATTACCGAGAATGGACATTACCGAGAACGGACATTACCGAGAATGAACATTACCGAGAATGGCCAATGCCAAGAACGTTGTCGAGAAATTTATACCCGAGACTCGATACCGAATGTGGCAACGCCGTGATCCACACACACGACCTGGTCATATGCATAACATGCTTTCATTGCATATATTCCACTCTCGGTAATGTCCAATCTCCGTATTGTCGATTCTCGGTAATGTCCATTCTCAGTATTGTCCTTCTCGGTAATAGTGTTGCCGGTATTGACCGGACACACCGCTTCATGATCCTAATCGTAATCATACTCAGTAGGTATACTATTTTTAGCCGCTGAAGACACAAAATGTGCAATGCTATACACAATACACAATGCGATGGAATAAACAGATAGGAGGATATCGATACGAGCAAGTATAGTCTCTCATTTTAACATTCACATCAGCCCAATGCCCGATGTAAGAGTGCTCCATCATGATCTGTTGGCTATCTGTCTATTTTCTGCCTATTTCCGAGGCCAGTACCACAATTACATTCATTTACACCAGATATTACAAATTCCGAGCTATTTATGATGATTTGCGATGATCTCCTTTTACATAGCCTATAGATATTTTTTGAACAATTAATCTGCAAATTTCGTGATTTTGTCTGTCAAAATACCTCAAAATTAGTTATTCATGAGGATCTATGGACAATACACATAACTATTGCTGTTGTAATCATTGAAGGTATCACAATATTCTTTTATTCATCCTGACGACGGGTGAGGCACTACATCACTTGCTTCACCTGACTGCACGTCACTGATCCGTAGCATCCGCTGTCATTCAGATATGGTGTCAAGATATTTGCATACTCTATATTTTTACAACAGGACTCCTACATTGTCACCCATTATTAAGTTTAGGTCGAAATCACATAAAAATGATATCAGAGCAAATTGTATTTTATTTTACGTTGGGTATTGTCCATTACAACATAACAATTAACATGAGAAATAGGATCAGTTAGCCCAGACTTCAATGCTTTTTACTTGAAGAGCCGCATCTTCGCCGTTGTTCTGTTCAGCGTTCCATGTTGGGTACCTAAATTATAAATGTAGTCATTGCCGGTACTCAAGTACAAGAAAAAGTAATGCCGTAACCCAATTACATAATCATTCCCGTAGTTATATATAATCTATTACCGGATTTCCGGGTCTGCATTGCCCGGATGTTATGCAGGCTACAGAGAGTAAAAGCACCTCTGACCATTTCAACATAATTGTCGAGATGAGTGTCTCTCGAATGAACTGGCCAAGGCATGCGTGTTCAATGTGTTCATGACTTCACAAATAGGCGATGATTTGAAATTGAAGAATCACTAAATGACTGAATGATTGAGTGGTGGTTTAATATCTCCATTCAAACTTGATAATTCACCTCTCGCTGTGTTGTATGTAACTGCAACTCCCGGTCGTACTGTATTGCATTAGCATGCACTTAATGTTTTACCTGTATAGTCTCAATATACCTTTGGTGTTGTATTGTAATATGAAGGCTATATTATTACCAGTTGGATTTCGCCATCCAGAAGTCTTTCATGGCCGTCGGAGAGGTGTTGACCCACGGTTTGGGGTAAGGACTATTGGTCCAGCTGTCTGGGAAAAATCCATTCGTACCGCCCACGGCAAGATTGATCAGAATATAAAACTGCAATAGCGAAATATTATTTCAGCGGTTGTGATATCACAGAAAATAAATGATGAGGTTAATAGATTTTGGGATTGTCAATTTTTTTACCATCGCTGTCAGTGCCCGAGGTCATAAGACCGGGCATGCTGTGAGACAGCATCTGTTTTAGATATTACCTTCGCGCTTTGTGAAATCTTGGCTACAAAATGAAAGCTAAACAGTAGACGTATAATCTTACGATACCTCTTGGTCGAATGGGGTCATTTTGTTGGGGGAGTTCTGCCACGGATTTTCTGATCCTGGCGCCTCGCTGTCGAAATCTCCATACTCCCAGAATCCGTTCGGCGGACTGATTGTTTTCAATGTCTGTCCGTCTATCTTGAACACGATAGCGTTCTCGCTCCAATCCACCTCATACTCGTGGAAACTCCCGGCGAAGTCGTCATGGCTAATACAGTGTATGGTAAGTTATATATGCTACGATAAAGCAATGCAATATATAGTACGCCAGTGATTTCCATAAGCCATAAGGGGTGCCAATTGGAATACTCAAGGGCGCCACGACATATTAGGTATAGTAAATGCGCGAAACCATATAGAAAACAGTTATACAATATTAGTTAGGGCAGTGGTTCTTCACCGAGGTTCAAACAAAACCTATAGGCCAGTGGTTCTCAACCTGGGCCGTGATAGCATCTGAAGGAGGGACGCGAAGAAGCGGTCAACTGAAAAAAAATTTCGCGCTCTGCGCGATTTACCTCCCATTCACACGTGTTTCTCTATATATACCGAATTTCATATTTCTGAATTCTCTGATCAACAGTCATAACCTTCCATGCCATCAAACAATCTGCTGGGATTGCTAGCATCCCGGTTGGATTTTGTGATATGACGATAAGGGGGACGCGAGATTTTTCACTTTCATAAAGGTGGGAGTGTCTAAAAAAGGTTGAGAACCACTGCTATAGGCCGTGCAGGGGTTCGGTGAGACAGCCTCAGGGGTTCGCCGGATGTTTAGACACCCAGCCGACTCACACAGCAGAAATCACACTGCTTTGCGGTAAATAATCATCGAAATCTTTTGGTTTTGTGTGAAAATCAAGTGTTTTGTCCTTTAACGCTGCTGTTCAGGCACAACTTATTTTATGCACCAGAACTCTATAGCAGTGATTCCCAGCCTCTACTCTTTATTTCCCACTTTTGATTTTTTCGAGTCTTCATTTCCCAAAACCGAAAATACCTCCTTCGAACGAACCCTTAAAAATGCTCCATCCAATGAAATTTGGCAATAATTTGTTTAGCAATGCCTTTGTGTTGGTGAAAGGTAAGATGTCCGAATATTGATATTGACGACCCATGCAAAGAAAACCAATGGCTATCGCAGCTGTTCAAAACCTCTCTGAACAAACATAAATCTGAGGTCGATATAACCATCATGGTCGTATTTTCTTTAAACTTTTGTCATTACGTTCTATCAAACTTTAAGTTCACCAGAGTGATATGTCGGACATCACAGACAAGCGATTTGCTTATGAGCTGAGCAGCGTGAGCACCCAATATAGCATATAGTTGGATTTGAGTTGAATATCAAGAAGGCCTACATACGAGAAATGTGATAAATTGCAAGACGTATATACCAGGAGAAGTATGCCAACAGACTCATCATGTCAACAATATTGCTTACGCTTCAACCGTAGTTTTGGGGTAACCGTTCAGAGGCCAGTACGGCCCCCAGTGAAGTGTCATTCCCATGTTATCATTGCCTTTCGATTCAGATCCGTCCTTCAGATTTGCGTTACCTTGAAAATGAAAATGCCACTATCGCATAAGTTTGATATACTCAATATCGTAATTGCACTTCTTTCAGCAACGGGTAGAGTTACACTATGTCCGCTTTCTTCGTGTAATCTAAAATGTCCTCCGATGACGCTCAAAACTACATATTTTTTAGATTTGGATTCTATAAAGAAGAAGGTAGTTTGGGGCATGTTTGCATCGCCTCTATAAGTGTAATTGTCGTGCCAAGACGGCAAATAGCTCAACATCGGTATATGAATATATATTCGATAAAAATTGTTCCCATTGGTATAGTGTCACGTTGGTGGCAAAGACCCAGCAATTTCAAAAGAAGCCAAATCCGATTATCTGCTAAAAGTAGGGGACCTCTCCATCAGATCTAAATTTTGAACTACTTACTTGAGCAATTTTCATACTTTCATTTTCTACTTCGACTTGAAGTAGTTTTAACGTGACTTGGAAACCGTTACCTCTACATTGGCTTGAGTAAGAATGACGACCGTTTTGTCCACCTCGGATAGCTAACACATTATCAGAAATGTTAGTCTTACATACATAGGACAGAGAATTACATCTTATGGCGCCAGCAGAAGACATGCTTTTTTTAAGATAAACGTAGAGCCTCTGGTGTAAAGCTTGGCATTTCGAATCAAAATAGCTCATTACCTCTAGACTCAACGATATCGATCTCTCCAGACGCTGGCCAGCCTCCGTAAGCATTATCTCTGAAAAATACTTCGTCTGAATATAACTCTCATAACGCCCAAGTGACATGATGCACTGCAAACCACAAATCTTGACACAGCAATAAAGCACAAATACAGCTCACGAACGAGGATTCAAAGATTCGAAGATGATTGACTACCTTGGCAACATCCAAATGGCGGGCCAAAGCCAATCACCAGCCGGCATTTTAGCATTCACGATGATCCGACCGTACTTGAACGAGAAAGACTCGGCCGTGCGGATTCTAAATATATAGGAATAGATACAGAAAACATCGGCTATAGCTGTATAGGTTTGCAGTAATGCGATTTCGAATAGACAATTTCTCTAAATGACAGTATACCTTGCTGATTGAATCGGATTTATGTAATTGGTTGCCGATCCTGTCCTGGAGCACCCCCAAAATGCGTTTCCCGTGCAGAGATCAGCGGGATTGTTTCCCCAGAGATCCAGCATGCCGGATGAAAGGAAAGACTCGCTGTATTTGTCAGCCGTCAGAGTCTGCAATGGAAAAGGGTGTGGAGTTCGACGGAAACTCATGATTTTGCTCAGATTCAAGGGATTACACGTTCTGATTCAAAGCATTTGAAATATCTGGCCGATATCATGCTTTTGAACCGATATCGATATGGTCCATATCACATTTCCCCCGATAAAGCGGATAAACAATTTTAGCCGATTTAGAAATGTGACAGATATTTACTGTAACAGATTGACTTCTCATAAGTGGCAGTAATTTTAAATAGATATCCCATATCAATTTTATTTATTTATGATAAAACTCGTGCCAGGTATGCAATTAGTACTTCCAGATCATCAGTCGTAATTAGGCTACATTTCAGGAAACATAACATCATTTCCTTCACAAATCAATCTTCCAATACTGAAGACAGAAAATTTTCCCAAAAGACACCGTAGACGAACTGCAGCTAAAAGATTATCAAGAGTTGTACTAATCAATCGTACGTCATCACTTCTTTCGCGACAATTTTGGCACGCATTTTTAATCTGTTGCACTCTCTCGATACGAATCATAAAAATTGATACTCGAGTAATACCTGAATCGTTATGCTGATCCCTAAGCGCGTGATGATGAATCGAATCATCATGCCACAAGTTCCTCATTTAATGCGATTCGCATCGAATCGAATTAAACCAGTCTTAATACACAACGCGTAGCTTCCCGTAAACGGTAGTATTGATTGTTCGAATATTCACACCTCTTCGTTCCTAATCGTCACTACTTCTACTTAAACATTTTTAGAGCGCGCGCTTCGGCGTTGCAAGTTATTCAACCCAATCCTAGGGCTCGTGAGCTACCGTCGCTACGTGATATTGCGGATGCGGCAGACATCTTCGCACGGTGGGCACCGCTTGCTGCCGTAAGCTACCTGGATTGGCACTCCGTCCGAAGGCATTCACGGTTATGTGTGCAATATAGAATCATTCCTTTCCATATTGCTATTACTTTTCCCGTATTAAGCTCAAGACCTTACCGTGGACAAAGGTGCATGAAGACCATATTCATATAATTTTTCACGTTTTGAATGCTAAAGAATAGACAGGTTAATGTTGCCAGGTTAATGTGTCAGTGCGCTTCTGGTATCCGTTCCGCCAAACGCAATAACGTCTCGACATGGGATTTTTGGGTAGGCCTATTTCCAAACAGTGCTGTAAACAGGGGCGGGCAACTGCTCCAGTCGGCGGGTCGGATATGGGAAATTGAAGAACTTGGCGGGCTAGATTCCTGAATCGATACATTAATCGTGTACTTATCCACCGATACAAGGAATATATCGCATTTGATGCAAACGTTAGGCGAAGAGCATAGAGACTCAAAATAGCAGACAATGAATTTATTAAAGTAATGTAGGCTTTATCGGTAACAGTTGAAGTCAATGAGACATCTGTGGTCGATCAAAGTTGTCAACAAATTCTTCGAACCCTAGCTGCATGTTGGACTACAAACCCTTAGTACAGTGGTTCTCAACCGGGGGTCCGTGAAGCATTTTCAGGGAGCCCGCGAAACCTCTACATTTGCAAAATGATGGATAACCTTATTTGATTTTTTTTATATCGGGGAAATCACGAGGAAGCTGTGTTTCATCACTGCTAAAACTTCCAGACAGAATTATTGTCTGATATGAAATATCCCACTGCGCATTCGTATTAATTTCCAATTTGCCAATAGTCCGCTGAAACAGGCATGTTGCTGTTCAAAAATGATTTGTTGTGAATTTTATAAAGAATAAAAATTTACAGTTAGGTCAATCAGGTTGACTTCGAAACATTTCGGATTTGAGGTTGTCAGTCTCAGCAAATTAGTCAAGAGTCTTTTAAAATTGAAACCTCGTCACGAAATTCATTTTCTCCTTTGGTGCCATACATGCTGCGATCATACCGAAAGGCGTCGTCGGAAGCGTTATGCGTAATTTGTTACCTCCGCTAACTCCTGTTTATGAAATCGAAGACGCGGTTTTCAAGACACGTCCACGTATTTCAAGAAATGCAACTGCAGAAATTCCTTTAAAACGATAAAAGCCGACCTAGATTTTACATATATAGTATAATGTTGTTTTCAAGACATTTTGTTGGTGTTTATCACTCACCTACTGCTAATATTTGCACAAGACGGATGACTGTTGCATGATATTTGAGATAAATTTGCACTAAAACTCGAGGGGGTCCGCGGGAGTTCATGGCGGCCCAAAAGGGGTCCGCTAAGACAGGGAGGTTGAGTACCACTGCCTTAGTTAACACTGCACGTGAACATAAGCTTGATTGGAATCTCGTTTTGTCTTGGTTCATGGTCGAAAACGTTTGCTCTCAAATGTATATAAACCCGGGCCGCGAGTTGCATTATCATGTAATATGGAAAGCTGTTCGCGGACCGGGCCGTATGCTGCCCGCCCGTGCTGTAAACCCACCAAGTAGCCTCAACAGCCTAAGCGTCAGTACCGGACGCCTACTTACCGTAACTAACCCCCGCATAGTCTGTAAGAAAGACTTCCTTCATAATATCGACTGACAAATAACAAAATTCCTTTTTCGCCTGACTACTGGATCGCGTCGAGAAAGTACAACAGAGATGCGCACGGGAAATTTCGCAAAAGGTTAGAAAGTGATAATGTGAGAGCTACTGCGATACCACAGATATTAAATAGAATCATACAGCTCGAGATAATCCTTTAAACTGCAGTTCGAAAGTAGGGCGAATATCTAATGTCATTGGATGCTGCCAAATTCAAGCATTTACCGTAATTTTAGGACATCATATATATAACGCAGTACCACATTAAAGCTCGCGTCAACATACCGGTTTGATATAAAGCGTGTTGTCTCGGACGTAGCTGTTGCTCCTGTTGTTGGTGTAGTATTGGAACTCCCAATTTCCGCCGCCGCCCATCGTGATCTCGTGCTGCCACCTCTGCATGTCGAGAGTGTCCCAGGTCTCGTGGAAGATCAGACCGTTGCAAGGCGGAGCGGACATGTCACATTCTGCGCCGCACGGGTAGGAAGAACAGACGTCGCTAACGATTATGGTTCCGCCGCCTGCGTTTCCACCGGTTCCACCGTCTGTAGTTCCGCCGTTTCCTCCATCTTCAAATGAATGATGGCAAGGTCAGAACGAGCCTATAGTGGCATAGATATATAGAATCATGTGCTAAAGAGTCATGTGTTGGCATATAGCCGCTGAAATACAATTGATATATCCATAGAGCTTGCCTGTAATGACTAACGATGTATCAGTACCTTTTGTAGTTGGTTTTCTATTAGACTTTGCCTACCTGCACTATACGTCCTCACGTGGCTATGGTTTTTGAGTACTTTACGTCTATTTCAATACTTTTTTTAGGCGAGAGTAGCTACTTTTCACCATTTGAAGTTTTAAAAGTAGAAAGTAGTAAGGCGGTGTCTTAATCGCAAGGTTCCAAGTGACAGGTCACTGCTACTTTTTTAGTTTTGACTCGAGACAGGTCGAGTCATTTTCACTTCACCACCGAGTAAAGTGCGAGTCCAAGTCAGGCAGCAACGGGAGTAGTAGGATGGGATTCGTTTATTGCCGTCCAATCACAGAAGGCCACGTCGCCTTAATTGCCACGCCTACATTGCCACATCATCCGCCCATTGCCGCACCTATAGGACACCCCTTGCCACATCATCCGCCCATTGCCGCACGTATTAGTGAAATGCGTCTTGATAATATTAGTGCGTTAACTTTCGAGAAATAATTTTTGTATATTTCGGACTAGGTATGTTCGCAAAGACTGTAATTAATTAATATAAAATGGGATTTCGCCTATTCATACTTTCAAACTTTTATTTTACACTCGCGGTTTTATTGTTATATATTAAAATTATACGTACATTTCGCATGATCAACTACGCATGATTTTATGTGAATTTCATCGATAGTGTCCGAGTTCTATGTGACATAAGTACAATTCCAGCATCGCTATTTGCAATAAAGCCGAAAAATTAGAGTCGCAGCTTTTCGCAATTTATGCAGCTATTCGCGCAGACTTTGCCGCATTTGCTGTATCTGAAGTAGAGTTTCAGCGTCGTTATTCGCTATAAGCCGAGAAATGCACCTTCGCGCAATTTATACAGCCAAACGCATTACCTTTACCGCATATGAAGTAGAATTTCAGCGTCGTTATTTGTTATAAGCCGAGAAATGTACCTTCGCGCAATTTTTACAGGCGGTCTCACACACTTTGCTGCGTCTGAAGTAAAATTTCAGCGTCGTTGTTTGCTATAAGCCGGGAAATTAGAGTCGCTGCTTCGCACCATTTTACAGGCAGTCTCAGACACTTTGCTGCATCTGAGCTTCATACTAATACATGCATAATTTTTGCATGACGAGAATACGAGTAATACGGTCAATAAACGCCGGAGGCGACTCATTTAAACCTTGTTGCTAGATAATACCGCTTTCGCCTACAACTAGGTCTAATTAGCACGTTCTGAAGCCGTAAATTTAGTCAACATCATTGAGATGTCCATGATTTAAATATGGTGATCGAGTGTGACAATAGCACTCGTCAAGGTTAGAGAAACATAACCTTAAACTACTCTATACTTCACAAAATATAAAGAACGAACACCTTCGCCGCAGGTACGCGATCCCCGACGTTATAATGATAGTGCCAAATTAGCCGCATGAAAGCGAGTCTAATGAATATAACGACAGACACCAAGTTAGTTGAAAAGTAAAACTAATCGTGACCGATGCAAGACGGATTGAAACAGCGCTTTCGCTCGATTCTTGTAGTGACCACATTTCATACGGTTCAGTCCTTTTCATGTCACTAGAATAAGGGTGAATAAACCGACAGTGAAACGCCACCGACGTCTTATAACGTAATAATGTAAGCTGCGTCGGGTGCTGCTATAATGTTAGGAGCGAATATAGTAGAAAGTCCACGTCTGGACACCTGTAAGCAGCTGCGCATACTACCGTAGTAAAACGCATAGCAGAATTCACGCAAAAGTCGATATTGCTTTGTGATGATTTTGATGTTGTTCCATACCGATTGGGAATATAGGACTCCTAATTCCCTAACTACATAATCCCTAGTAACGTAGTCAGACGCATAACGGAATTTACGCAAATCGGTATTGCTCTGCGATAATTTTGACCACTATGTTTTGATAATAACTTGCTTCCGAGAAATAGATAACATTCATTATACGTTAGATGATACCTTTCCTTTATATTCTATTATGTGTATTTAGGGCTAATGCGACATCACTATGTTGGCGACAGGCCTGATTTGAACACGCTAATTTTGCAAATTAAACTTATCACCCACCACGAACACTCAATGAAGAGCACCCTGGAGCACTCACATAAATGCTCCACAATTTGTGACGTATAATATACTGAGCATATAATAAGCTGACAAAACTGATACTTGAGTACTCCGAAATGAACAAGTATTTTACCTTTACACGACGTTTTTGTAAAATGAATACTAATGGTACGCGAATGATCATACACTAAGCTTGCTTTCAGAGTTGGAAACTAAATGCATATGAAAATTTAACTATGTTTTCCCCTCACGCATCAGATGTAGGCCTACTCAAGTGTTTATGAGGCGGCGAATAGTTCGAAGGTTGTTGGTATGCAAGGACGTCACATAGAATTGTGGAGTTTTCTGTAAACTATAATCCAGTGATCTATTTTCAATCACTATACTTTTATTAATCTAAACTAAGTACTGTTAGTAGGCAAATCCTAGAAAAGTATCCTCTGATAAAAGCAGGAGTAATTCGTTATCTGTGAAATAAATAGATAGCGCGCAATATGAGCGGTGTTACGATGACTGACAAATACTTTGAAAAATGCATAGAAGTAGCGATTTCGAACTACGTAAAAAGTTAGTCGAGCTCACGCATTTTCCATTTTCAAAAGTTGACGTTTTTTGTAAAATGAATAATAATTTTAATAAAAAATAAAAAAGAGCGAAAAATTACATTTTATCTCGGAACGCAACAAGAAAAATCGTATGAACTTGTAAACTACTTATTTATGACATAATAATAATTCTACTTGTACACTTATTCACATTTTATAACACTTTTAGTAATACTTAACGGTTTCAGTTTTAAATAAAACTCGGAATATAAACTAATCGAAAAATTCGGTAACCAATTTCGCGTAGGCTATGCATACAGATGAGGGAGGTTACATCAACGCGTGTTAACTAGTTGTATTATGTAGCTTGTAATTCATGCAAGTTTCGAAACTTCTACACCGAGTCTTTTTAAAGTAGATAGAAACGAAAAACAATTACGCCTAGGCTATGCATACAAATGAGGAAAGTTCCATCAACGCGTGTTAACTAGTTGTATCGAGTTATCGAATGAGTTTTTTCCTTACATCAAAACAACTAGAATGTGTAACTACATTAAAAAACGTTCCTAACCCTTAACGCACCCGCGATAAATCGTACAAGCAACAAGTTTCGAGTAATCGAAATCGCGCCCCCTGAATTCAAAGCTTATTTCGAGATCTAAGCTACTTTGAAAATGAGGATCCTAGGATTTGCTTGAGTTTCATCTATATTTTACAATGCGTTTTCGCGTTCCAGAATGACTTATGTCAATGAAAAATAGCCATTGATCATGGTTTTGTTTTTGAAAGATGTCGCGATGCCGGTGAATTTTATAGTTCTTGTAAAAAGTTGTTTGTACACAATATATGTTTAAAGTAAGTCCTACGCATTCATGATTTCGTCCGAGTTCGTATTTTAGTAATATATACTAATTTACGATAGCGCGTTTGTAACTTGTGCAAGTACAGAAATATCATAGTTCTTGAACCGTGCTCAATGCTTAATAGAGCATTTTTGCTATTTTTCATCGCCATAAGTCATTCTGGACCGCGTAAACGCATCGTACGATATAGATGAAAGTTATGCAAATCCTAGGATCCTCATTTTCAAAGTAGCTAAGATCTCGAAATAAGCTCTGACGTGCTATTCTCCTCAAAGCATGGAATTATCAAGAGTATCACCTTCGATCACTGAAGAAACGGATGAAATTATATTCGAAGCATATTCCTTGACCAGGAATTTTATCATGTACGAACTCGACGGCTCATGCGTTAAGGTAAATACGAAAGCAGAGAGAACCTTACGTCGAGTTGGGGATGAAATATTCGAGCGACATCGAACTGTCCTAAACGCAGTCTCCAAACGTCTCCCTATTTGCACTTTTTCACATTTTATAACACCTTAAGTAGTACTTAACAGTTTTAGTTTTAAATAAAATACGGAATATAAACTAATCGAAAAATTCGGTTTTTGCGTGCATCTGTTTTGCGGGGGCGTATAGCACGTACCTATACATAGTCAACTTTAATAACTGAATTACCATGCTTAACATTGAATCCCAACTCTAAACTTGATACGTAGATGTGGGACATTATGGCAATGCACCATGCTAAATTTCATCACACATCTAATGATGGAACACCTTTAAAACTAACGCAGTCGAATACCGACTTTTACGCGTATCTGTTTTGCGTGAACTTAGCATATACCTATACATAGTCAATTTTAATAGCAGAATTACCGTGTTAAACATTGAATTCCCACCTTGAAAGATGGTACGCGGTTATAGGACATTATAAAAATGCACCATACCAAATCCCATCAGACATTTCATGATGGAACAACTTTAAAACTAACGCGGCTCTACATCGACTTTTTGCGTACATCTGTTTTGCGGGAGCGTATAGCACGTACCCATACATAACCAACTTTAATAACGGAATTACCATGCATTGAATCCCAACTCTAAACTTGATACGTAGTTGTAGGGCATTATGGCTATGCACCATGCTAAATTTCATCACACATCTAATGATGGAACACCTTTGAAACTATCGCAGTCGAATACCGACTTTTACGCATATCTGTTTTTCGTGAACATAGCATATACCCATACATAGTCAATTTTAATAACAGAATTAGCATGCTAAACATTAAATTCTCACCTTGAACGTTGGTACGCAGTTGTAGGACATAATAACAATGCACCATACCAAATTTCGTCAGACATTTCATGATGTAACACCTTCAAAACCAACGCAGTTCTATACAGACTTTTGGCTAAATCTGTTTTTCCGTAGCGTAGCACGTACCTAAACATAGTCAACTTTATTAACGGAATTACCATGTTAATATTCGACTCCCTACCTTGAAACTCGGTACGCAGTTGTAAGACATTATTACAATGCACCATGTCAAATTTTGCAAGTACTTTATCTTTACACGACGTTTTTTGTAAAATGAATACTAATTTTATTGAAAAAATAAAAAATAACAAAGAGCGAAAAATAACATTATATCCCGGAACGCAACAAGAAAAATCGTATGAATTTGTAAACTACTTGTTCATGACATAATAATAATTCTACTTGTACACTTTTTCACATTTTATAACACTTTAAGTAATACTTAACAGTTTCAGTTTTAAATAAAAGACGGAATATAAACTAATCGAAAAATTCGGTAACCAATTTCGCGTAGGCTCTGCATGCATACAAATGAGGAAAGTTACATCAACGCGTGTTAAAGTAGCTGTATCGAGTTATCGAATGATTTTCTCCTTACATCAAAACAACTAGAATGTACAACTAAATTAAAAAACGTATCTAAATGAGCTCCAGGGCATTGTGATTATGCTGCATACCAAATTTCATCACACATTTCATGATGGAACAACTTTAAAACTAACGCAGTTCTATAGCAACTTTTGCCTAAATCTGTTTTCGGTAGCGTGTACATATACATAGTCAGATTTAATAACAGAATTATCATGCTAATATGTGACTCCTCACCTTGAAACTTGGTACGTAGTTGTAGGACATTGTGATTATGCAGCATACCAAATTTCCTCACGCATTTCATAATGGAACAACTTTAAAACTAACGCGGTTCTACATCGACTTTTTGCGTACATCTGTTTTGCGTGGGGGCGTATAGCACGTACCTATACATAGTTAACTTTAACAACGGAATTACCATGCTTAACATTAAATCCCAACTCGAAACTTGATACGTAGTTGTAGAACATTATGGCAATGCACCATGCTAAATTTCATCACACATCTAATGATGGAACACCTTTAAAACTAACGCAGTCGAATACCGACTTTTACACATATCTGTTTTGCGTGAACATAGCATATACCTATACATAGTCAATTTTAATAGCAGAATTACCGTGTTAAACATTGAATTCCTACCTTGAAAGTTGGTACGCGGTTATAGGAGATTATAACAATGCACCATACCAAATCCCATCACACATTTCATGATGGAACAACTTTAAAACTAACGCGGCTCTACATCGACTTTTTGCGTACATCTGTTTTGTGGGAGCGTATAGCACGTAGCCTACCCATACATAGCCAACTTTAATAACGGAATTACCATGCTTAACATTGAATCCCAACTCGAAACTTGATACGTAGTTATAGGACATTATGGCAATTCACCATGCTAAATTTCATCACACATCTAATGATGGAACACCTTTGAAACTATCGCAGTCGAATACCAACTTTTACGCAAATCTGTTTTTCGTGAACATAGCATATACCCATACATAGTCAATTTTAATAACAGAATTAGCATGCTAAACATTAAATTCTCACCTTGAACGTTGATACGCGGTTGTAGGACATAATAACAATGCACCATACCAAATTTCGTCAGACATTTCATGATGTAACACCCTTAAAACTAACGCAGTTCTATACCAACTTCGCGTGAATCTGTTTGCGGGAGCGTAGCACGTACCTATGCGTGATCAACTTTAGTGATGGAATTACATATGTAATTAAGTTTCAACACTTTTACCATGATTCGTCTTGCTTCCTATAACATCCCACTCGAGAAAATGCGTCGTAGGATATAGATGAAACTAGCACAACTCATCAAGACCGCTGAAAACAGTACATTTCAACATTTAGTAGCAGTAAATTTCTAGTAAAGTACAAGACCTGATGATTTCCGAGTGAGTTAAAAAGTAAGTATTGCAGGTATAGTTTACCTGAAAACCGAATACTCTGAAATAGAAGTAGATGCAGTGTAAATAGTTAATCACTTGATTAAGTTTAGTGCAAGCAGATAAAACCTATACTTGAGTAGTACAAAATGCACGAGTACTTCGCTATCGCCTCCCTCCACGTAATAAGTGTCTACGGTTTAAGACTGCTTTTACCGATACTCGTCGGTTTCAGTTTAAGATAGAATTCGGAAACCAAATAATTTCATAAACATAAGCTAATTTAATGAATTTACTCGAATGTACTATGCCGCGCTGATAAGATTAATTATAATATACTTATCATGTTACAGCGATTTTTCTAGCGTAGAAAATCTTTAAAATGTAGTAAGCAGGCCAAATGAAGATATTCGTTGAGCTGAATAAACATAAAAATACTCTAGACTACTTTATCGGTACTTTACAGTTACAGTTTTAGATAAAATTTGTCCCTTTCACCTATAATTACAACTCCTCGCTATCTAAACATGTTTAGAATATATTATTTGCGATGATACGAACCCGTTGAAGTACTCAAGTTGCTTTTCGTAGGATATAGATGAAACTGACAACACTCACCAAGACCAGTGATCCACTGAAAAAAGTAAATTGTAGCAGTAAAGTCCCACTAAAGTACAAGAAGTAATGATTTCCCAGTTAGTTAAAAAGTAAGTATTGAGGTATAGTTTGGTCGAAAAAGCGAAAAACTCTGAAATAGAAGTAGATGCAGTGTAAATAGGTAATCACTTCATTAAGTATAGCGCAAGCAGGCCAAACCTATACTTAAGTACTGCAAATGTACAAGTACTTCGCTATGTTCTCCTTCCACGTAAAAAGTGACTAGGTTTTAGAGTACTTTATCGGTACTCGACAGTTTCAGTGTTAGATAAAATTTGGTAAGACTTTAAATTTTAAAGTAGTTTGAGCTTACGTTTGTATCACCTTCACAAGTAACATTATCAGACATGAAAATGATACTATCACCGAATATAGAAGTTAACACGCGTCAATGTGTTTCGGAATTCACGAGAAATTGCTTACTAAGAGAAGTATATAGTTGTATACACAATAGTGGAGAGAATATTTAAAATGTAGTAAGCAGGCCGATGGGTATTCGTTTAGTTGTATAAGCATAAAAAACATTCCCGCGCGCTCTTAAACAAAACACTTCCTAACCCTACCACCTAATACTAAGACGCGTGCGGGAATGTTTTTTATGCCTATACAACTAAACGAATACCCATCGGCCTGCTTACTACATTTTAAATATTCTCTCCACTATTGTGTATACAACAATATACTTCTCTTAGTAAGCAATTTCTCGTGAATTCCGAAACACATTGACGCGTGTTAACTTCTATATTCGGTGATAGTATCATTTTCATGTCTGATAATGTTACTTGTGAAGGTGATACAAACGTAAGCTCAAACTACTTTAAAATTTAAAGTCTTACCAAATTTTATCTAACACTGAAACTGTCGAGTACCGATAAAGTACTCTAAAACCTAGTCACTTTTTACGTGGAAGGAGAACATAGCGAAGTACTTGTACATTTGCAGTACTTAAGTATAGGTTTGGCCTGCTTGCGCTATACTTAATGAAGTGATTACCTATTTACACTGCATCTACTTCTATTTCAGAGTTTTTCGCTTTTTCGACCAAACTATACCTCAATACTTACTTTTTAACTAACTGGGAAATCATTACTTCTTGTACTTTAGTGGGACTTTACTGCTACAATTTACTTTTTTCAGTGGATCACTGGTCTTGGTGAGTGTTGTCAGTTTCATCTATATCCTACGAAAAGCAACTTGAGTACTTCAACGGGTTCGTATCATCGCAAATAATATATTCTAAACATGTTTAGATAGCGAGGAGTTGTAATTATAGGTGAAAGGGACAAATTTTATCTAAAACTGTAACTGTAAAGTACCGATAAAGTAGTCTAGAGTATTTTTATGTTTATTCAGCTCAACGAATATCTTCATTTGGCCTGCTTACTACATTTTAAAGATTTTCTACGCTAGAAAAATCGCTGTAACATGATAAGTATATTATAATTAATCTTATCAGCGCGGCATAGTACATTCGAGTAAATTCATTAAATTAGCTTATGTTTATGAAATTATTTGGTTTCCGAATTCTATCTTAAACTGAAACCGACGAGTATCGGTAAAAGCAGTCTTAAACCGTAGACACTTATTACGTGGAGGGAGGCGATAGCGAAGTACTCGTGCATTTTGTACTACTCAAGTATAGGTTTTATCTGCTTGCACTAAACTTAATCAAGTGATTAACTATTTACACTGCATCTACTTCTATTTCAGAGTATTCGGTTTTCAGGTAAACTATACCTGCAATACTTACTTTTTAACTCACTCGGAAATCATCAGGTCTTGTACTTTACTAGAAATTTACTGCTACTAAATGTTGAAATGTACTGTTTTCAGCGGCCTTGATGAGTTGTGCTAGTTTCATCTATATCCTACGACGCATTTTCTCGAGTGGGATGTTATAGGAAGCAAGACGAATCATGGTAAAAGTGTTGAAACTTAATTACATATGTAATTCCATCACTAAAGTTGATCACGCATAGGTACGTGCTACGCTCCCGCAAACAGATTCACGCGAAGTTGGTATAGAACTGCGTTAGTTTTAAGGGTGTTACATCATGAAATGTCTGACGAAATTTGGTATGGTGCATTGTTATTATGTCCTACAACCGCGTATCAACGTTCAAGGTGAGAATTTAATGTTTAGCATGCTAATTCTGTTATTAAAATTGACTATGTATGGGTATATGCTATGTTCACGAAAAACAGATTTGCGTAAAAGTTGGTATTCGACTGCGATAGTTTCAAAGGTGTTCCATCATTAGATGTGTGATGAAATTTAGCATGGTGAATTGCCATAATGTCCTATAACTACGTATCAAGTTTCGAGTTGGGATTCAATGTTAAGCATGGTAATTCCGTTATTAAAGTTGGCTATGTATGGGTAGGCTACGTGCTATACGCTCCCACAAAACAGATGTACGCAAAAAGTCGATGTAGAGCCGCGTTAGTTTTAAAGTTGTTCCATCATGAAATGTGTGATGGGATTTGGTATGGTGCATTGTTATAATCTCCTATAACCGCGTACCAACTTTCAAGGTAGGAATTCAATGTTTAACACGGTAATTCTGCTATTAAAATTGACTATGTATAGGTATATGCTATGTTCACGCAAAACAGATATGTGTAAAAGTCGGTATTCGACTGCGTTAGTTTTAAAGGTGTTCCATCATTAGATGTGTGATGAAATTTAGCATGGTGCATTGCCATAATGTTCTACAACTACGTATCAAGTTTCGAGTTGGGATTTAATGTTAAGCATGGTAATTCCGTTGTTAAAGTTAACTATGTATAGGTACGTGCTATACGCCCCCACGCAAAACAGATGTACGCAAAAAGTCGATGTAGAACCGCGTTAGTTTTAAAGTTGTTCCATTATGAAATGCGTGAGGAAATTTGGTATGCTGCATAATCACAATGTCCTACAACTACGTACCAAGTTTCAAGGTGAGGAGTCACATATTAGCATGATAATTCTGTTATTAAATCTGACTATGTATATGTACACGCTACCGAAAACAGATTTAGGCAAAAGTTGCTATAGAACTGCGTTAGTTTTAAAGTTGTTCCATCATGAAATGTGTGATGAAATTTGGTATGCAGCATAATCACAATGCCCTGGAGCTCATTTAGATACGTTTTTTAATTTAGTTGTACATTCTAGTTGTTTTGATGTAAGGAGAAAATCATTCGATAACTCGATACAGCTACTTTAACACGCGTTGATGTAACTTTCCTCATTTGTATGCATGCAGAGCCTACGCGAAATTGGTTACCGAATTTTTCGATTAGTTTATATTCCGTCTTTTATTTAAAACTGAAACTGTTAAGTATTACTTAAAGTGTTATAAAATGTGAAAAAGTGTACAAGTAGAATTATTATTATGTCATGAACAAGTAGTTTACAAATTCATACGATTTTTCTTGTTGCGTTCCGGGATATAATGTTATTTTTCGCTCTTTGTTATTTTTTATTTTTTCAATAAAATTAGTATTCATTTTACAAAAAACGTCGTGTAAAGATAAAGTACTTGCAAAATTTGACATGGTGCATTGTAATAATGTCTTACAACTGCGTACCGAGTTTCAAGGTAGGGAGTCGAATATTAACATGGTAATTCCGTTAATAAAGTTGACTATGTTTAGGTACGTGCTACGCTACGGAAAAACAGATTTAGCCAAAAGTCTGTATAGAACTGCGTTGGTTTTGAAGGTGTTACATCATGAAATGTCTGACGAAATTTGGTATGGTGCATTGTTATTATGTCCTACAACTGCGTACCAACGTTCAAGGTGAGAATTTAATGTTTAGCATGCTAATTCTGTTATTAAAATTGACTATGTATGGGTATATGCTATGTTCACGAAAAACAGATATGCGTAAAAGTCGGTATTCGACTGCGATAGTTTCAAAGGTGTTCCATCATTAGATGTGTGATGAAATTTAGCATGGTGCATAGCCATAATGCCCTACAACTACGTATCAAGTTTAGAGTTGGGATTCAATGCATGGTAATTCCGTTATTAAAGTTGGTTATGTATGGGTACGTGCTATACGCTCCCGCAAAACAGATGTACGCAAAAAGTCGATGTAGAGCCGCGTTAGTTTTAAAGTTGTTCCATCATGAAATGTCTGATGGGATTTGGTATGGTGCATTTTTATAATGTCCTATAACCGCGTACCATCTTTCAAGGTGGGAATTCAATGTTTAACACGGTAATTCTGCTATTAAAATTGACTATGTATAGGTATATGCTAAGTTCACGCAAAACAGATACGCGTAAAAGTCGGTATTCGACTGCGTTAGTTTTAAAGGTGTTCCATCATTAGATGTGTGATGAAATTTAGCATGGTGCATTGCCATAATGTCCCACATCTACGTATCAAGTTTAGAGTTGGGATTCAATGTTAAGCATGGTAATTCAGTTATTAAAGTTGACTATGTATAGGTACGTGCTATACGCCCCCGCAAAACAGATGCACGCAAAAACCGAATTTTTCGATTAGTTTATATTCCGTATTTTATTTAAAACTAAAACTGTTAAGTACTACTTAAGGTGTTATAAAATGTGAAAAAGTGCAAATAGGGAGACGTTTGGAGACTGCGTTTAGGACAGTTCGATGTCGCTCGAATATTTCATCCCCAACTCGACGTAAGGTTCTCTCTGCTTTCGTATTTACCTTAACGCATGAGCCGTCGAGTTCGTACATGATAAAATTCCTGGTCAAGGAATATGCTTCGAATATAATTTCATCCGTTTCTTCAGTGATCGAAGGTGATACTCTTGATAATTCCATGCTTTGAGGAGAATAGCAAGTCAGAGCTTATTTCGAGATCTTAGCTACTTTGAAAATGAGGATCCTAGGATTTGCATAACTTTCATCTATATCGTACGATGCGTTTACGCGGTCCAGAATGACTTATGGCGATGAAAAATAGCAAAAATGCTCTATTAAGCATTGAGCACGGTTCAAGAACTATGATATTCCTGTACTTGCACAAGTTACAAACGCGCTATCGTAAATTAGTATATATTACTAAAATACGAACTCGGACGAAATCATGAATGCGTAGGACTTACTTTAAACATATATTGTGTACAAACAACTTTTTACAAGAACTATAAAATTCACCGGCATCGCGACATCTTTCAAAAACAAAACCATGATCAATGGCTATTTTTCATTGACATAAGTCATTCTGGAACGCGAAAACGCATTGTAAAATATAGATGAAACTCAAGCAAATCCTAGGATCCTCATTTTCAAAGTAGCTTAGATCTCGAAATAAGCTTTGAATTCAGGGGGCGCGATTTCGATTACTCGAAACTTGTTGCTTGTACGATTTATCGCGGGTGCGTTAAGGGTTAGGAACGTTTTTTAATGTAGTTACACATTCTAGTTGTTTTGATGTAAGGAAAAAACTCATTCGATAACTCGATACAACTAGTTAACACGCGTTGATGGAACTTTCCTCATTTGTATGCATAGCCTAGGCGTAATTGTTTTTCGTTTCTATCTACTTTAAAAAGACTCGGTGTAGAAGTTTCGAAACTTGCATGAATTACAAGCTACATAATACAACTAGTTAACACGCGTTGATGTAACCTCCCTCATCTGTATGCATAGCCTACGCGAAATTGGTTACCGAATTTTTCGATTAGTTTATATTCCGAGTTTTATTTAAAACTGAAACCGTTAAGTATTACTAAAAGTGTTATAAAATGTGAATAAGTGTACAAGTAGAATTATTATTATGTCATAAATAAGTAGTTTACAAGTTCATACGATTTTTCTTGTTGCGTTCCGAGATAAAATGTAATTTTTCGCTCTTTTTTATTTTTTATTAAAATTATTATTCATTTTACAAAAAACGTCAACTTTTGAAAATGGAAAATGCGTGAGCTCGACTAACTTTTTACGTAGTTCGAAATCGCTACTTCTATGCATTTTTCAAAGTATTTGTCAGTCATCGTAACACCGCTCATATTGCGCGCTATCTATTTATTTCACAGATAACGAATTACTCCTGCTTTTATCAGAGGATACTTTTCTAGGATTTGCCTACTAACAGTACTTAGTTTAGATTAATAAAAGTATAGTGATTGAAAATAGATCACTGGATTATAGTTTACAGAAAACTCCACAATTCTATGTGACGTCCTTGCATACCAACAACCTTCGAACTATTCGCCGCCTCATAAACACTTGAGTAGGCCTACATCTGATGCGTGAGGGGAAAACATAGTTAAATTTTCATATGCATTTAGTTTCCAACTCTGAAAGCAAGCTTAGTGTATGATCATTCGCGTACCATTAGTATTCATTTTACAAAAACGTCGTGTAAAGGTAAAATACTTGTTCATTTCGGAGTACTCAAGTATCAGTTTTGTCAGCTTATTATATGCTCAGTATATTATACGTCACAAATTGTGGAGCATTTATGTGAGTGCTCCAGGGTGCTCTTCATTGAGTGTTCGTGGTGGGTGATAAGTTTAATTTGCAAAATTAGCGTGTTCAAATCAGGCCTGTCGCCAACATAGTGATGTCGCATTAGCCCTAAATACACATAATAGAATATAAAGGAAAGGTATCATCTAACGTATAATGAATGTTATCTATTTCTCGGAAGCAAGTTATTATCAAAACATAGTGGTCAAAATTATCGCAGAGCAATACCGATTTGCGTAAATTCCGTTATGCGTCTGACTACGTTACTAGGGATTATGTAGTTAGGGAATTAGGAGTCCTATATTCCCAATCGGTATGGAACAACATCAAAATCATCACAAAGCAATATCGACTTTTGCGTGAATTCTGCTATGCGTTTTACTACGGTAGTATGCGCAGCTGCTTACAGGTGTCCAGACGTGGACTTTCTACTATATTCGCTCCTAACATTATAGCAGCACCCGACGCAGCTTACATTATTACGTTATAAGACGTCGGTGGCGTTTCACTGTCGGTTTATTCACCCTTATTCTAGTGACATGAAAAGGACTGAACCGTATGAAATGTGGTCACTACAAGAATCGAGCGAAAGCGCTGTTTCAATCCGTCTTGCATTGGTCACGATTAGTTTTACTTTTCAACTAACTTGGTGTCTGTCGTTATATTCATTAGACTCGCTTTCATGCGGCTAATTTGGCACTATCATTATAACGTCGGGGATCGCGTACCTGCGGCGAAGGTGTTCGTTCTTTATATTTTGTGAAGTATAGAGTAGTTTAAGGTTATGTTTCTCTAACCTTGACGAGTGCTATTGTCACACTCGATCACCATATTTAAATCATGGACATCTCAATGATGTTGACTAAATTTACGGCTTCAGAACGTGCTAATTAGACCTAGTTGTAGGCGAAAGCGGTATTATCTAGCAACAAGGTTTAAATGAGTCGCCTCCGGCGTTTATTGACCGTATTACTCGTATTCTCGTCATGCAAAAATTATGCATGTATTAGTATGAAGCTCAGATGCAGCAAAGTGTCTGAGACTGCCTGTAAAATGGTGCGAAGCAGCGACTCTAATTTCCCGGCTTATAGCAAACAACGACGCTGAAATTTTACTTCAGACGCAGCAAAGTGTGTGAGACCGCCTGTAAAAATTGCGCGAAGGTACATTTCTCGGCTTATAACAAATAACGACGCTGAAATTCTACTTCATATGCGGTAAAGGTAATGCGTTTGGCTGTATAAATTGCGCGAAGGTGCATTTCTCGGCTTATAGCGAATAACGACGCTGAAACTCTACTTCAGATACAGCAAATGCGGCAAAGTCTGCGCGAATAGCTGCATAAATTGCGAAAAGCTGCGACTCTAATTTTTCGGCTTTATTGCAAATAGCGATGCTGGAATTGTACTTATGTCACATAGAACTCGGACACTATCGATGAAATTCACATAAAATCATGCGTAGTTGATCATGCGAAATGTACGTATAATTTTAATATATAACAATAAAACCGCGAGTGTAAAATAAAAGTTTGAAAGTAGGAATAGGCGAAATCCCATTTTATATTAATTAATTACAGTCTTTGCGAACATACCTAGTCCGAAATATACAAAAATTATTTCTCGAAAGTTAACGCACTAATATTATCAAGACGCATTTCACTAATACGTGCGGCAATGGGCGGATGATGTGGCAAGGGGTGTCCTATAGGTGCGGCAATGGGCGGATGATGTGGCAATGTAGGCGTGGCAATTAAGGCGACGTGGCCTTCTGTGATTGGACGGCAATAAACGAATCCCATCCTACTAACGGGTCGAGCCAAATTATAGTGTTAAGACCCGAGTCCAAGTCATAGAGTTAAATGTTTATTATTGAGTTCCAGACGGGTTAAACACACTTCTGTGACCCTCTTGGGTGATATCTGACGCCTCGGATTCATAATATACTCTTCTGTATCACACTTAACATGTAATTCAGACGGATAAAATAAGTTTTCTGCGTATATTTTACAAGTTTAGGTCCTGATAGACGATGACTGAATCAAGTAATATAGAATGTCTCGAGTTATGTGACTTGGTCGACTCATTTCAACCATGGAAAGTAGTTTTGAGGTAAGTTTGTATCGCTTATTTGAGTGAAATTGTCACTGTATCACGGTAACTGAGTTTAGATTTGAGAATTGTACCTATTTGCATCATCATTAGTCATTCTACGTTCGTCGTGAAGTTTCATCTTGCGATAATCGCCAAGTGACTTCGTTGGAAATCGCTACTTGTACTTACCTGAGTAGGAACTCAGTACTTTTACGTGTAGGCCTACTTGAATACCATCGAAGACTACTTTCAGCACTTCTGCAAATATGCGCTGTTCCCATGCGTTAAAAGTGTATCTGAATCCCACCATCCAATGCTACTATGCATGCCATTGTCTATCAGTATCGAATATAGCATATACGCCTAACTATCGTTTCAAGTCACCGCGAACGTACCAGTTGGTGGATTCGTCTGGCTTGGCTTCTCAGTAACGGTATTTCCTTGAGTCGTAGTCGTAGTGGTTGTTGGGGCTTTGGTGGTGGTGGTGGTGGTAGTAGTAGTAGTAGTAGTGGTAGGACCTATTTTACCAACAGAATGAAAGCTCAACGCTTTATAACCATTCAGCATATGGCTCAAGCTCTCAACAATGCCACCCTACTTTGTGCTGTCCACTGCTGGTTCTGGAGAAGGTAACCTCCGCCGTTTTGGATCACGTTGATCCAGTAGTAAACCGTGTCTCCTTCATTGACTGTAACAGCCGAATTTTCTTGTACGAAGTATCCGTCTAATCACAAAGAATCTTGTTAATATTATTGTCCACTGAGTAGCTAAAATTCAATACCGACTTGTAGGACTCGTCACGTCATAGTTGTATTGACCCGCAGCGACACCTACCAGCTGCTGGTTGATGCTGTAGTGGAACGCAACCAGTGTGACACCGGAGTCAGCTTAAAACCAATGACAGATATCAGAATAAATATGCTGCACCGTGTCATACGATCGGCATATAACCTATAATTCATCAGTTATTATCAACTCATCTCCATTCCCATATATTCGTAAAAGTTACACCAAAGAATTGGCGCGTTAAGCTGTTTCTAAATATGGTTGCCATATATTGGAATATGGAATGGAGGAGACTGTTTACAAATCATAAAAGTCAGATTACCGTACTAGAAAACTGCTGATTTCAAATTTGTACTGCAAAAAGGTCATTTTTTCATCACTGGCTACTGTGAACACTTCTTTTGCCAGAACCGGCTGAAAAATTCGGCTTTTGTGACAGATCCGTCTGTCAAGCAATTGAATCTGATTTGATATCATTACAAAACAAGTATTTTGGCGTTCGTAACCGATATTGCGATGTAGGCTATGTATTAGAAGATTGATTTTATACTCAATAAGTTGTATATGCATTTTCTATAGATTAAAATGGCTTCGTAAACACCGAACACGGAGCAGTGGACCGGGCTTAACTGCTAAGCTACTGATCCAGCTCAAGTAAAAAGTTTTAAAACCAAACATTGCATTATAAACATCCAACAATAGGAAAGTGAATCCAAGCATTGCCCTTTTTCATCAGAATTTCTGATAATTATCAGACTCCTCAAGTACAAATTGAATGTAAATTAAGCCGACCTACAAATCCAGAAACGAAGTGACGAGCCAAGCTATTGATCAGCAGAAAAATCATAATGGATCAATAGATGAGAGAGTGCTTCAATAGTAGAAAATAGTGCGAACAGTAAAACATTCGTCCGAGTACCATACAAACAACCGCGATCATCTCGTGTGTACGAGGCGATTATTGGCTATTCAAGCGCCGCTGTCGTTGCTGTCGATAATTGTAGTCATTTGTGACTTTTATGAAAGCCGGAATATAGCTTTTGAATGTATTTGTATTAACAGTGATAATTTTGCAGTACGTGTCATTTTCATAGTTCTACTTCGTTAAAAAGGGGGCTAGTACTGCCAGACTTTGCGACAATGAAGCCCCTATAAAACAACGCCAATCTTCTAAATTATTTCCGATCTGTCAATAGTCGAAGGGCAAACGACTTGATGCGATGCTTGTAAATCGACTGACCGACATTTCTAATATTGATCCTTGACTGCCATATCCAAAGTGATCGAGGAAAAAACCCGGTTTCTGTATCACAAACATGCGTTTTCGATGGCGATATTGACATAATCGTTCTTTATACCGACCGAACCTAACAATAGTTTGACTAAACGTGTTCGCAATCGTACCTCTAGTCATAGTTAAGATCAATTTTTTCCACAACGCATAGTTAGGAGGACGCTGAAATTAAATCGCATTCGACGTTCGGGGTGTATTTCAAGGTTTCCAGGACTTGGGGTGAGTTTTGCGCTTCCTTGAAGCGAATCACGAAACTCGGATTTTCACTGATCACATATGGCTGCCCTATTGAGCTAGAGATTCATTTCCCTTACCTGGGTACGCGAATCGGATTCCCTGAGGCTCCAACAAAGAAATAGTCGGTTGTTTCACAGTGTACGCGTTGCACGTAACCGCGAGCAACGCCACCACAAAACCAGCTAACCTCATAGTCACGCCTTCTGTAATATCCAAGGGGATTGAGCTAAGCACCAATTTACCTTAGGGCACGATCCCAGTCAAATATATACCGAACAGTTATATAATTTCGCCTCTAGCAGATGGTATATTCTCAGGTCTACACGTAAACAGATCCAGGCCACTCAATATTATAGTCCCATACATGGTCTGTGTACTGTACAAGGTCCGAGACATTTGGAAGACCGTGTGTTCAAATAAGATGCACATTTTTCAATCGTCTGCGTGTTACATCAGACAGCAGTTTGGGTAGATTGAAGAATTAGGATACGGTATATTCAAAGAATTCCATTACATACGATGGTCGATGGTGGTAGACTACTACACGCGCTGATGTGTCATGCGTGGACTGATTGATCACTATTCGCTAAACATGACATATTTACATGGCTTGACCCACACTATATGCCATACTCATCTGTTTCTTACTTGTATGATTATTTCTAGGGCAATTTTTTGCAACCTTTGCAACTTTTTATACAACTTTCAGCAGCTTCCTAAATACTCAAAAGTTATGTAGTATGGTGTTTGGAGGAATCTTATTTTGCAACTTTTTGCAAGTTTTCTTCATTTTTTCATGGACCTTTTTACAAATTTTTTGATTTTTATCCAACTAACTTCTTACCAGAAAGATTTGGCACTATATGTAAATAAATCGCATGAGTATTTCACTGTCGTTTAAATTTGAGGTCCTTTCCGATTTGACGTACATTCAGACTAGACTGCGGAAATAGTATTTTCACTGGAACAGTATCTCATATCCTAATAATTTCAAGGATTGTCCACAAATACAACTTTTTAGTGCCACTTTTGTGAAAATTACCGAAACTTTTGTGGAAAATAAGTGCAACATTCCACGAACTTGACTGCAACAAAAACTTGCCCTACTCATCTCTATTATTTCGATCTCACCGTCATCTAAGATTCTAGTTGTTGGGTGATAGGATCAAATCATGTGTTTGTTTGTTTTAATCACAGCATTGGCGCTTATCGCCTATGGTTATTTGCGCTCAGCACATTAATTGCATTAACACAATGTCTTTCGCGTTCTTGCTTCGTTTTGCTGGTCTTTAGCTGCCATCTTTTCCAGAGTTCGGCTCTCTCTTCTTCTGGGCTTTTCAAGACGCTGTATTTATAGCGGGATCGGCGATGAGGAGCCCAGATAAACCTCCGACACATAGAAACAGAGAAGAGCCGAGACTCGAACCAACAACCATTGGTGTCGTGACTGCAGTGTATAACCAACTGCGCCACTCGCTTCCCTATCAAATCATGTGCATGTGCATTGTGCAATCATGGATGTTGAGATTGCGTAACTGACACAATACAAAACCACTCGCATTCATGGTTAAGTTGAAACTATAAACTACCGTTACAGTTTTAACCACAGTTCTATACGCAGACTTGACTGCGTGGGTGAGGGTGTGTTATCCTTGCAGTAATATATCAACAATCGCGTGACCTATTAACATTGTCGCGATGCCTTTGTCGGTATTGCGAAAGTGAAAGAATTGATTCAAGGAGTAAGGAAAACAGAACAACATTAGCGACGAGGATGTATGTGTCGGCCTTTCCAATCTGTCCGTCGGACTTACCCTATCTTTCGTGTTGCGTCGTAATATAGCATGGGTCGAGAGACTCCGAAATGTGCCAGGCAACTGATCTGGTAAACCCCATGTTCGCGCGAAATGCGGCCGCTATTTCACGTAGCAGTGGCAACTCCATCCAGGTAACTACATAGCCGGGACTGTATGATTGTATGATGTACGCACGGCCGCAGCGAGCGCTATAAAAATGTTAAGTAGAAGTAGTGACGTTTGGGAACCAGGTGGTGTCAATGTTCGAACAATCAATACTACCATTTACGGGAATTTGCACTCTAGGTGTTATGACTGGTTCAATTCGATTCGAATAGAATCGCATTAAATGACGACCCGGGGAATGACAATACGATTCATCGTCAACACTTCGAGTAATCGAATCCGAATCGAGCATCAATTTTGATGACTAGATACGCATCGAGAAAATGCAGCAGTTAAGACATGCGTGCTCCAAATTCCGCAAAGGGTTAAAAAGCGATGGCGCAAGATCGACCAAGCAAACATTTACTTCATCTGAAATGGGCAGATGTCGCGCCGCATTCCCTTTGGCACAGTTGTACCATAGCGCACTAACTACCCTTCCATTTATATTTCCGTTGTAAAATAAACGAAAGATAAATATTAAGTGCAATCGAAATGACTGCGCAATTAAGTATCTTACCTTACCTGAAAGGCAGATGTTGTGTCACATCCTCTTTGCCACATTATCAACATACCGTTTATAATGCACCGACGACCCTGTGTCGCAAAATACATGAATGCTACAATGGGTGATAACCGGTAAGGAGGATTCGAACTACAACTGAAGTTTGTCGTGAACATGTAATACCCCAAGGTTCACTGGTGTTTTGGGGATTACTGTATACGTAGTTAACCAATCGTCATCATTCGCTGCGATCAGTGAAATGAGGTTGCCCTTCTAAATAGCCGAGACTCCATCATTCAAAATTAGAATTTCCAGGCCAAGTTGAAACAAAGTTTAGTTCGAACGTCACTGTTTCAATTTTGTCAAATGAATCCATTTCTTTGTTATGTTGTTTCGCTTCGTTATCCATTTCCCAGTTATGTTCTTACGTTTCATTGGACAATAAGATATTTGTCATGTCGCTGGACCAATGGATGGTGCATTTACAGCTGTATTCTTTTACATGGTGAATCGCGAAAAATGATACTGTTTTAGGAACGTCTGAGGATTTCCAACACAGTGTGCAATATGAAAATGGTGTCCTGAATAGGGCTGGGCACAATGATTCGAGTACTAGAATCTGAATCGAGTATTAATTTGAATGATTCGAATGGAGAGGGATCTTTTCCGTCGTAAATCATATCAAAAGAAAGAAAACCAGCAGGCTTCGAACCAATACTGTAAGGGATAGACTGTTGACAAAACAGACTTTATCGAGTTATCAAAAGAACTGCTTCGACCCGACGCCAAATCCAGATTTGGTAAAGGATGTTGCATCTGGTGCTTGAATACACCGTTATCGAAAAAGACTGAAGCAACAGAGAGTTGATAGTAGCGATGATTTGAGTGAATGCAATTGGAGCATGTCGCATAATTATTTGTGCCATTCATCCTTCTCCAAATTGAACTAAATGTATTGAATGCTAAACGGATATATACAATTTCGTACCTTTCATGAATGATTGTTGAATTGCCTTATGCTCGTCTAATCTTTGTCTAATATTAGGTTAGAACGTATTGTATTGACGCCAAGGAACAACGCACCTATCTTTAAATTCATTACAGGCGAATTATGGTAATTTAGGCGAAGTATAAGATCTGTTTTTCTGTCTTTTTTAGTGCTCAGATCTGTTTTTTTTAAAAAATATCTCAGTGGCATCCCTGCATACGACACTTCAGCACACCTTTTTTGTAGTCAACGGACCACGAAGTTGCAAAAATTTACCGCATAAAATTTTTGAAAAAGTCTCCTATTTTCATATTTCCAAAATATGGTAACCCTAGGTTAGGATATTTATAAGTGTTGATTTCGGTGATGGGTGCGGGTTAGGGTAAGATTTGGGATTGTGAAACCACATGCCAACGTGATGCATGCTAAAGTGTCACATGCTGATCTGTCGTTTTTCATTGTGTCGTATGCTCAATGCTCCTGTTTCGGGCAACTGCCGGGACATTGAGATAACATAAGTTGTCAGCAAAGACTAATGAATGGTAGGGATTTGTTATCGTGACGTCAAAATGACAGCGTCCTTGTGCTGTTCTAGATCTCAGACAGTAGGCTCCGACTTTGAGTAGACCGGACATAGGTTACTGCAGGGGCCGGCCACCTTTTGCATGCAGCGTGCCAAAATGTCAAGAAATGTGAAACTATTACCAATTGGCGTGCCAAACATTTTTAATTTTGTCATATTTAGCGTTTCAAGCAAGGATTCCCGGTTATCTGCACCTGGCAACGGCCTCGCTTACGACAGTGATTCTTAAATTATAGGTCGCTACCGCATACATATACAATTATACATATCAATGTATTCTGGTCATTTCGGACTGTGGAATGCCGATGGCGAACGTTTTGGCCAACTACCGGCGGATATTATTTCAGGGTATTATCGCCGCATAGCCTAAACCGCAGTGTTGCGATCAAGTCACTACCTTCGAGTCACGAGTCATTTCGAGTCATTGCACATTTTGACTCGAGTCAATTCAAGTCAATCGGTTTTCGAAGGTGACTCGAGTCAAGTCAAGTCACGCCATTTTTGGAGGTAACTCGAGTCAAGTTGAGTCAAGTCAAGTCATGTCACGATCCAAGTCAGGTTGTCTTTTCGAAGTATGAGGCATTGTTACGTCATTGCATTCTGCTAGCTGTCTGAAGTACAGATTGAGTGGTCATTGCTGCGAACCGATGAACGAATATAAAGGTAAATGTACACGCAAGAAGGCGCTGTATCGCTTACATATACGTAGAACAGCTAAACTACGTAAGTAATTGCATAGTCTCAGTTTATAGTTACCAGCCAAAATAGAGAATAACGAAACGAATTGATAAGATGCAATACATTGCTCATATACAAATTGATATGATGCAATTCGAGCCTGCGCCAATGGTTGAGGACTATATAAACTATATTCCAATTCAATTTCAATAAAACAAGCGGTTTGGTTTTATGGTAAGAACAGAGAACAGAAATATACATTTTGCTATTAAATTACTTGACTACTATTTACGACAACGTAAGCTGTTATCTTCGATCACGTCGTTTGCAGTCAATTTATTTGTGAGAGAGCAATGGAGGCTAAGTAAAACACATGATCATTGAATGATTGGTTGCTTTCACGGATTACACTGGCGTTTCGCGAATAATCCGAACATATGTAAGATACAATGATTGTTATCGACACCGATAACTTGATGACTTGAAATTGACTCGTGAATTTCTCTCCGAGTCGCGAGTCAATCCTCATTTCTGATACGCCGAGTCTAGTCAAGTCAAGCAACACGAAAAAGGTGATGACTCGAATCATCCCAACACTGATAAACCGCAGGGAGTCGTATGTTGCCCGGAACATAACGTCTATGTCGTGTCTTCTACAGCGTGAAAATGTCCCACGCCGAAATAGCGGTTCATATAATAGTCGCGTTCCCGCAGGCTGCACAAGTCACTAGTCACAAGTCACTACCTCCGAGTCACGAGTCATCTCGAGTCATTGCACATTTTGACTCGAGTCAAGTCAAGTCAATCGATTTTCAAAGGTGACTCGAGTCAAGTCAAGTCACTCGTTTTTTGGAGGTGACTCGAGTCAAGTCGAGTCAAGTCAAGTCAAGTCACGAGTCAAGTCACGATTCAAGTCAAATTGAAATTTCGGAGTATAAGTGATGATGCAAAGTCATTACATTTTGCTAACTAGATTAAGGACAGATGAATTGGCCATTTATCTTGAATCAAATAACGAATAGAAAGATAAATATACATGCAAAACGATGTTGCAGCACTCACGCAAACGTAGAACTGCTAATAAAATATGCGAGTAATTTTATAGTTACATCTACAGTCTGATTTTATCGGCCAATATTGAGTATCGAATACGAATCCTCGAGAAGTTGAAGAAATTGATGTGGTACAATACACTGCCCAAATACACATCCGTGAGAATATAAACGCGTAAACTATATTCGTTCGTTATATATCAAACAAGATGGTTGGTAAAGGTGAGCACATCCGCAATGTAAGCTCTGAGCCGTCTTAGAAACAAGAATACACGTTGCTATTAGATTAATCTATTGCTACTACGATAACGTAAGCTGTGATTGTTTCGTTAGCGGTCAAATTATTTGTGATGTGACAATGGAGAATCAGTGAAACGTACAATCAGCGAATGACTGGTTGCTTTCACAAGTGACACCGGCGTATCGCGAACAACCCAAACATAAGCAAGATATGGTTCATTAATCGACACAGTTTACTTAATGACTTGAAATTGACTCGTGAATTTTGCTCCGAGTCACGAGTCAATCCACATTTCTGAAGCGCCGAGTCAAGTCAAGTCAAGTCATTTTTGCAAAGTGACTCGAGTCAAGTCAAGTCACACGAAAAAGGTGACTCGAGTCATCCCAACACTGCAGTACACACTCCTTGACTAAACCATCCAGACGATTTCACTCGATGTTAAGCTGTTGTTTGGTCATAATGCGGTTGGACTAATTTCTGTGCATTAACCATATTTGTGGGGGTCCCACATTATAATCAAGAAATCAGGTTCCAATAAATCGCGCCAAGCACAGAAAAAATAAAGATTATCAAAATCTGACTCTGTTTGATGGTGATTTACGAAATATGTATGGGTCGCCTACGGGATTTATATATTTTAAAAACTTCTGTTTCACTTTTTGTTAAGACATGGTTTTTAAATGTTGTTTGCTTCAAACCATTTGGCGTGCCATGATGGAGAACAGGAAACAGACCTATAACCAATGTTCATTAAACATATAAACATAAATAGCCCACTAATAAAACCTCTCAATGTGACCTGATATAAGAGGAGAGCAGACGTCAAAGAATTCTGACCTTTCGACATGTGCTAACAATACACCTTGATTCTTTCGAACTCTCATCAGACCTGGCGATGACTTGCATATATTTAAAGTGTTTTCTCATTCTAGTGCACGGGTTCAACGGAGTAAAAACACCGGACCTAGTTCAAACTCGCTTATCGTTGCGTATAAGGGAAGTCAATATTATATAATCAAGATACCAGCATCCGTAGGCGATTTGAATCCATACCGACTATGGTCAATTTGGTATCAACATATTTATATTTATTACACGAAGGTTTTTGACCACACAGGGGTTACCGCAAGCGATAATGGGAACATCCAAAAACTTTGTTTTCAAACAGGACCGAAACAGCGCTTCCTCAGCCCCCCAAAACGTTGCTCCTGGGCCCCCATATAGGGTGATAAACCAAACTTCTTGGGGGCTTAGCCCCCAGACTCCCCCTCAGGCTATACGTTGTTGCCGCTACTTATCAGCGAGTTACCTTTTACTGTTTAGTGAGCCAGCTCATGTTGCCTAACCACACGAAGCGCGAAATTTTTCTTTAATTCAGGATGGAATCGGAAAATATGATCGGGAATTGCATATATATTGCAATCAAGTTTTATCCTCTCTCTGCTGACGTAATCAGATTTACCAGTACAGCTCAGTGAAGTTTCTTGGAAATTGTTTGGCCCTTAAATAATAATCAAACATATTCGGGCGGGACTGTTGATATAATGACTTCGTAACATGTTCTTTCGTGACCTCCTGTCCGCTATGTCAACAGATATTGAAATCGCCCAAACGTACTAAATAAAAATAAGCCCGCGATTTCAAATGGGTATTTCTTCGCCGGCAAATAATTTTTCTCTGCGGGATGGCATTTGTCGTGTGGGGTTCAGATTGCCAGGACAGGAACATTCGGTCCCAGCCATTTAGGCGCGTTCAGAGAATTAAACATATACGTATATATCTCGATGTTTTCGGGCAGCATAAGGGGAGTCCTTTTTGGCCAAGGTTTCCCCGCTGTCGATCGTTCTGGCACACTTCTCAGAGTCGCCTGCTACAATTGGTACATATGGCGTAAAACTTGATATGTCTTGGTGCGTCGTGGCGCGGTAATAGCCGACGTCGAAATGCTCTTTTCTATAAATCATGCGTTTTTTCATGGGGGAAGGGCACTCAATAATCATGATATTAGGCTATAATATATCGCACCCAGCGCGAAAACGCGAAAAATTTTTGATAAAATTGCATAAATTTTCAAAAAATACTCTATAATTTCTGTTAATTCACGAAAAAATTGTGTGCCCTTTTTGAGCTCGCCCCCCCCCCAATTGGGGGTTTGGGGTTTGGGTTCGGCAGATTCGGACCTGTTTACAAACAATCAGTATCGGTAAATGTGACACCTATCAGAGTAAAATACAAAATTCAAAATACGATAGCGATCTATTGCAGATATGAATGCCATTTTGTATTTTGAACCTTTACTCTGTGTGCAGACATAAAAAGTGATATCGCTCTCCGTACACCGCCATTCGGATATGAATACACTCTTTTCTCTTAATGCAGTGGTCCTTCACCAGTGTTCCCTGGGACCCCAGCAGTTCACTGAGCCAGTTTCAAGGATTCCCTGGTGATTTGTTAAGACACGCCTGTCATGGCCATCATTGGCTTCTGACGGTTCAGCGCAATCAGTATAGTCGAATTGTTACTGCTGTGGTGGTACGTCGTATGCATATGGTAGCCTATACGCAGGGGAGATCGGGATTCGAAATGCCGATTCTATTATCTCCAATATTTGCTAGCTAATTCGACATTTTGCAATTGGTATCACGCTGTTGCGCTTCGACATAACAATATACGATATCTCTTTCCAAGGTGACTCCTCGCATTTCTGAGCTGGTCTCTGCAAGAAAGCGGCAGAGGTCATACTGATTTGCAGCCAATACTAATAAAAATGTTTTCGTTCTGTATGAAAACCCCATTTTAAAGCTTTTTTTCTCTCAACATTATGTGTGTGCACAGATTATTTTGTACACCAGTAATCTGTAGTTATGTATAGTTAGATGTGTAATCAAGTAGATTTTTGTGGTTGTGACTCAGCAAAAATTTGGGGTTATCCGAATGCTTGCAGATTTTATTATCAAGTGCAAACTAGCAATTCACCTTTTGAACCACACGCTTAAGTAAAGTTCAGAAAATGCGTCATTGCCTCATTCACAGATACGCAATGCACACAGTCAGGCATACAGTAACGTCATTCATCAATCATTAATGCATTGCAGCACACTTATCGGTTGACTACCGTTTGATCGAGTGTATAAGGCGGGTTAGGGCGAGGCAGAGATGTAGCAACAGACACACACCTCAATCGAAGCATCAGTATTTTTATGATAAGGCCGGAGTCGGATCGGAGCCGGATCTATTCCTTTCACTAAGAAGAGGACGGCCTTACCCTGCTACACCCGCGAATCAATAGTTGAAGTGAAACGTTTATGGAAATGGACCACACTAAGTACAAGTTGGCATAATTACTTCAGATAAGGGCTGGGCTCGAGCTTTGAGTTTTCAATTTCCTGTTTGCATTGTTTCAATCAATATTCAATATACTACCCTGTGAGTAGATGATAATTTTCGGAGTTTTTCGGACCGGATCACGGTCATTTATAGAATCCGGCCTAGGAGTCGGGCCGTACACTGTAAAAAATAAAGGTGTCCATAGACATGTTTACACCTGGTACCTCTTAATACATGTCCGTCATGTAAAACCATACGACAGGTTTAGTTCCACCTGTTGCCTAACATGTTTCTGCCCGTCATGTAATCTCGAAAACACGTCTGACCTGAGACTTCAATTGACCTTTCACCTTGGACCGACTGGCACAGAATCTGTAGCCAGGATATGAATTAAAACAAGCAATTCAGTGTTGGATCAAATGATGGTATATTGAGAACAAATGCATCAAAACAAGAAAAATTCTGAAATGGCGAGAGTTTCGGATAATACGTAATGAAATAAGAATTACTATAACGGCTAAAAATATTGACATGTCATGGCGCAATTAGTTTACTACTAACAGCCACAGTGTAAGTCGAAGAGTACCGAACGTTAAGAAGTTTTGGAACTTATGCAATGAAAGAAGAGTTATATACAACAATGGCTAAAAATATTGGGCCGTCATCAATGAATTAATTTACTACAAAAAGCCACAGTGTGAGCCGCAGAGTGCCTAACATTAAGAAGTTTTGGAACTTATGCAATGAATGAAGAATTATTACAACAACGGCTAAAAATATTGGCCCGTCATCAATGAATTAATTTACTACAAAAAGCCACAGTGTAAGCCGCAGAGTGCCTAACGTTAAGAAGTTTTGGAACTTATGCAATGAAAGAAGAGTTATATACAACAATGGCTAAAAATATTGGCCCGTCATCAATGAATTAATTTACTACAAAAAGCCACAGTGTGAGCCGCAGAGTGCCTAACATTAAGAAGTTTTGGAACTTATGCAATGAATGAAAAATTCGTACAACAACGGCTAAAAATATTGGCCCCTCATAAATTAATTAATTTACTACAAAAAGCCACATTGTAAGCCGCAGAGAGCCTAATGTTAAGAAGTTTTGGAATTTATACAATGAAAGAAGAATTGTTACAACAACAGCTAAAAATATTGACCCGTCATCAATTAATTAATTTACTACAAAAAGCCACAGTGTAAGCCGCCTAGTACCTAATGTTTTGAAGTTTTGGACATATGTAATGAAACCAGAATTATAATAACGGCTAAAATCATTGACCCGTCCTCAGTAAATTAATCAAATTAAATTACAATGAACAGCCACAGTCAGCCACACCTAAAGTTAGAAAGTTTCGAAACGTATGTAATGAAACAAGAATTAATATACCGGCTGGAAACATTGACCGGTCCTCGATTAATGAAGTTATTACAAATTGTCACAGTTAAAGGCGCCGAGTACCTAATGCAATGACACAAGAATTATAACGGCTAAAAATATTGACCTGTCCTTGGTGAATTATTCAAATTAATTTACTACGAACAGCCAAAGTCTACCTAACGTTACAAAGTTTCGAGACAGCCGCAGTGTACTTAACGTTCGGAAGTTTCGAAGGAGAGTTCGTGACGACGGACCATGAATTAGAGGCTGATGGAGCGAACTTGATGTTGAACAGCCAGTATATTGCCAGTATTATGGCCATAGCATGATGGAAGCTTCTGACCCCTTTGATAACTTTGCCATAGAAGAGAACCTTCCATTCATTCAGGATCGTATTGTACTTGATCGTCGGATATAATTCTTTGGCTCCTGATAAATAAAAATGATATTAGCTTAGTACTATCGATGTGGTCTGAGATTAAGAATTGAGTTGAGTATGAGGCCTAATAATAGGGTTACCATGCGTCCTCTTTCAATAGGATTTGTCCTCTTTCTTGACTTTTTTAAAAGTGTCCTCGGAGGACGCCCTTTTGTCCTCTTTTTTGAGATTTTGTCCTCTTTTTTGAAAATTTAGGTCACATTTAGAGCGAAATGCGAGTGATATGCCGTAAATTAGCACAGAAGTGACTCTATTGCGGGTATTTCGGAGTGAAAAACGGTGATTGGAGCTCTGAGCGAAAAGTTGACCTTTTTTAAAAAATTTCCAGTCAACCGGTCACAAAGTGGGCAAAATTCACCGATTTTTGAGAATTCTTCTCCGGTTTTGCAAGTCTCAAATTTCTGAAAAAGTGTCCTCTTTTTAGATTTCCAAAATATGGTAAGCCTACCTAATAAGTCATTACTGCGCGAGTCGGGGTCATGCAAAGAGGTAAGAAAACGATCGTACGTGATGGTGCTTTCAAGGATATCGAGCGAGCATAATGGTACCCAGAGTGGAATGATTTTAGCATCAGTCGTAACACTGCAACTTTCTAAGTGAAATAGGAGGGGCCAATATTGGTTTCACATCATCTTCTTTGATTGGACGCCATATACTAGTGACAATTTCACCATAGTGTCCTACAGTAGCATGGACACGGGAAAATCTCGTTACTCACTGATATTGGATTACATCATTCTTTCGATTTACAGTGACCTTTCGAGATACCAATTTTTATCAAATACAGTGTTAATACAGCAATACAGTGTTAATAGTGCCATAAATTGCCTTTTTTGTATGATGTGAATGATGTAGCCTGATGGCAGTGAGCCATGCGATTTGCTTGTCTCCACAACACAGTGACATAATGCTTACACATACACCAAACAACTTACTTTGTCAACAAACAGGAAGCTGCCATAGTTGTCATTGAAGAATTGAAGATCGTTGGGATCCCGACCATCCACCCCAGTTTTTGACGACCTGAACGAGAAGTGTCAGAAATCAACTCAATGTATGTTTTGACGCGACTGCGACGTCGTAAAGTAAATCAGCGACTTTGAAACCTTGCGCGGGCCCCTCTAATGTTGATAAAGATTTTCAGTCATCCGACAGGAGGTAACACGGTTGGGCAAGGGTGAAAACATGACATATATTACTACGCAGCAAATTCGATGACAATTATGTTACGACAACCAAGTGTGCAGTCATGTCCTGCAAGGAGTTGCAGGTCGCCTTTGTATACCTCTGGGCTCATTTGACAAGGATTATTCCAAGCTTGGACATATGAATATCAAGGTTGCAGCGAGGCTGCGTACATCGCGTTGTGCAAAGGTTTCACCGCTGACAATATTTCTGCGAGTACTAATAAATATTATAATCAATTTCTAGAATCGCCTTGCAGCCCGAGGGTTGGTCGCCCTTATATCTAAGGAAGAAATGTCTACGTCTGGAAGTATGTGCGATTAAAAAATTCAAGAAAACTAAATCTGCCCAAAAAGAACAATGTATGTTAATTTAAAAAGTATCTTTAGGTCACCGACGAGTTTTATACATTTTGAAAACTGACTTCACTTTTTGCTAACCCATGGTAATAATTAGGGCCATTCAAAGCCATATTTTGTTCTATGCATCAGCAAGTCGTGAAATCAATTTCAACACAGAACCGTATCCCTTTGAGCTATATTAAAGCTATGAAGTCACATTTTCCTGATTAGGTCATAAAGCTCAAAATTTACATTAAGAAGCGATTGGACAAAAACGAGGTTTAACAAATAATGGAGCTGCAAATACAAGACATTTCACCAGCGCTTTATGCACCCCTGCAGAAGTGGCAACCCACATCAGCGTCTGTGGAGCTCTCACTTTCCTTACCAAAGTCATTTTACGTCCGAATCGTAACTTCAAAGACTTTAACATTTCACACTACTACTGTACTGCAACAGTGATTTAGAATAAAAAATGGACATGTATAACTGTTGTTGCATAGGTTTTACTCTTTAGTTCCGTCAGTGCCGATATTTGCATGTAAAAATACACCATTTTCACATAAATTCATATTTTCCAAAAAATAAAGTCATATTATTGATTTTCTAAGGTCATATAAAAATGGCCCTAGTTATAATATATATGTCATTTGTTGTGTCATGAAAAATGATTGCGCATGCCACAAATGCCGAGGGATTGTGCCGTCAGTGACTTGATCATAACACTGCTTTATACCTACGGTACCCAATGCGCATCGATCAAGATCGGGTAAATCTCCAGCAGACTGTGTTGACATCCCATTCAGAATGGCCTCGCGACGCGATTCGAATGTTCTTTTCATCCTATCCAGAATCGTTTCCTTGTGAGGTATTCTCCACTTGCCTCTTATTGCGTTTTGATGTATCTCGATGCTGCGCTCGTCGTCTGTGGAGAGTATACATGTTGACTCTGTAGGACAAAATAGATCCTAATCAAAACATGACCGGTTATCGGTGCAAGGTGCTACTTCTTGCCAATGTTCCCTCTAAGCTGCTCGCATGCGCACAGACACGAGAAAAATTAGACGTAACATTGTCTGTTGGCGTTATCAGTATCATATCAAAATATTCATATTGAAGATATCTAGATCAAGAAAGCAAGATACTAAAATGCTCACATTGGATGTTGTGACTCGAGAATTCTTGCAGCATTGACTAGATTTTTCCACAAGCTGCTGAGATTTCCGTTTGCCGCAGCGTCCATGCTTCTGCTATTCCAAGTTTAAGACGAGAACTTCTTTTTCATGGTGTCTTCTCCATTCCCTCAACTTGTTGCAGAGCTTGTCTTTCCATGATCCCTGCAATGTAGCATAGTTGAAGAAAGGTTTGGATTAAGTTTGGACAAACTTCTGAGATGTGTGTCACCAACATTGAAAAATTGGAATGTAATGCCGCCCCTGCTGTATGATATTACACATTGATAATAATCGTCAATAATTGGTGCATGCATTGCATACGTTGTAGGACTAGCCTATTGCATGAACGTGGTAAGGGGATGTCATTATCAGTGACTTGATCCCAACACTGCTTTATACCTGCCCAATGCGCATCGATCAACATCGGCTAAATCTCGAACAGACTTTGTGTTGATATCCCATTCAAAATGGCCTCATGACACGATTCAAATGTTCTTTTCATCATAACCTGAATCTTTTCTTGTCACGCAGTCTTTTCGTCCACTTGACACTTATTGCTTTTTGCTGTACCTCGATGCTGCGCTCGTCTTCTGGAGAATATACCGATGCAGGTTGACTCTGTAATAAATATCTTCATTAAAGCCCAGCAAATTATCAGCTTGCCGGTAATAGCGAGTCAATTTATTGCAGAAAGAGCAAAAGTTTTTTTAGGCCTAACTATTTTGTAAGAACAGACAGTTCCGACCAGAAATGAAGATAAGCAGTAGCCTAAAATTCTAAGGTAATGGGGGAAAACAGGCAATTTACATATATACGAGATCACAATTTCATCAAAAAAATCAAAGATTTTTAGGGTTAAAAATGTCAAAATTGACCGAATGTCAGATTTTATCGGTCAAAATCTTCGGTTTTTAGATAAAAATAAAATCACCCTAGGAGAACATCACATATTCGTTGAAGAAGTTCATATCAACATATTCCAACATATTCTATTCGGGAAACAAAAAAGTACTAACCTATGGTAGATTAGTAATCTATATAGACTAGGAATGGCCAACCTTTTCGGCTGAAGAGCCACATGCAATTGACGAACGAGTTCGCGGTCCACTAGCCACGCCAAGCAGATAAAATTTTCGAAATTTATAAATAAACAAGGTCAATAATATTATTACTCGAGTATTGCGGGTCTATTGTATACCGCCCGCTAGACTCAGTTTGCAAGGACACGACTATTTGGCGTCTGGCCACATCGATATCGCCATTTCACCATTGACGATCTTTATGCAAGCGCAAACGCGAAAAGACTTTCTCCCGTAATTGCGAATACAGTTAGACTCAATCGGATAAAATAGGCGTTTTTTTTCGTTTTCAGATTGAGTCTAACTATATTAGCGATTACGAGACAAAGTGTCGTTCAACATATGCGACCTTGCGTTTGCACTGGCAGTCGACTATGAAACCTAGGCACGAAATGATTGACGCATGTTGCGGTCGCAGCTTTCAATATCGATATGTCCATGCGCCGAATAGCCCAGTCCTCGCAAACTTAGCCCAGCGATATACAGCAGGCCCGCAATATAATCAAGTGACAATATTATTGACCTATGAACTTCAAAATCGTGCGAAAATTAAACACGCAAAGCGTGAAAAAAAATTTCACTGCTATTTTACTTTATTGTAATGTACGACGACTTACTGAAAAGGTGACTGGACCCTGGATCTGCCAATGCGTTGGAACTGATATTTTAGTCATCAAGATCCCAAGTGTCGCAGCAAGAATTGTAATTTTTTGTTGGCATTGCAAGTTCACAATCTGAGCAATTCATTTTCGATAATATAATAGGAAATTAGCTCACGGGTCACGCAAAACCCTCTCGCTGGCCATATTTGGCCCACGGGTTGGTCACCCCTGATATAGACAGGCCAATGCGATCATTTCAGAGCCGGAGCAGCAGCTAGAGCAGGAGCAGTTTAAATTTGCGGCTGCTCTAAAGCCCTGCATAACACAGCGTGATTTTGGCTAAAAATCTATATTCGTTTCTATTACAGATATCGAACAAGACAAGATAATTTTAGTACAGTATGATTACCATGATCATCGCTTTATGACGATAATTCTGTTGACATGCATAGAATATAATTACTCACTTCCATCGTCAAACCAATCATATTGTCCCAGATCTTTGGCAGACAATTCATAGAAATCGCCGTTCAATTCAAGCGACTTGTCGTAATATTCCGTAGTGAATTTTCTGTCCTAGATGGTACTACGAACTGCACATCTCACAACATCATAAATCTCAGATAGGTGATTAACTGTGATCACTTGATCACCTTTCTAATATTACCATGGATGATCAGCATTTTCATATTTAATAGCACAAGAGTAATAAATCGCTAACCAGTCTGATGAATCTGAAAAATAGAACGTCATGTTCAAAATTACGCAATTTTAATTACCGGAACTTTTCTCTATCGGCATATAGTTCACTATTAAACTTCGAAACATATTCTATGATGCAGTCTAATGTAGCGATCTCACCATCAATGTTCCCTCTAAGCTGCGCACATGCACAAATGCGCAGTGCTAACACGGTCTCTGCGCACAAAAAATCCGATATGATGACCTTTTTTTTAGTCTTTACGCACTGTTGTCCAAGGGTCTGCGCAGTGAGTTCGTGAGTGTGCGCAGACTCGTCAAAAATTAGAGGGAACATTGCTCACCATACTGTAATTTACCAATACAGTATACCGGTAAATTATGGAGTCTCTGGTAAAATATTTCACCAGGTTGTAAAACACAAAGGAAACCGGTTTCTGTCATAGCCTCACAGGAATAACAGTGTAAATATCGCTTAAAGCCTGACTTGAGGATACCACAAATGTCACAGTGCCCGTCAAAATCTTCATAGAAAAATATTTTACCATCTTGATCCTGATTGACAACATGAATTCTTTTTTGCCGTATTTGTCACATAATTTTACAGAGCAAACTTGTCCCTCCATATCTTGCATTCGACAAAATGCAACATATTGGCATGGTATACACATCCTCCTAATATATCAACTGGCTCAACTTTCTTAAGTTCATTATTTACATAGTTAAGCTAAGACATTCCCCAACATGATATACTGTAATCGACTGGTTACCGTATGCACTCTGAAGCTATATATGGTAAGTGCTAAACGATATGCTGCCTCCACACGCCACACGTTACCGTACTGCAGTTAAATGCAGCACACCAACTATGCACACCCCGTAGGCGCGCATATGAATCGGAAACACTTTCCCCGATGAAAACTGATGTGAAATGCATCCTCTACTAACTGGACAAATACGATCAATAACCGTCAGCCGGTAATAAACTCTACAATCAGTTTCGCCAACTTTGCTGGCCGCGTAGTGATCGCCGATGGAAGTGGCTACTGGCTTCCCGGCACTGAAAGTTTTTCAAACCAATCGTAACGCATACGGCAATCACGTGAGCAGTGAAGTAGAACTTCCGTTTTTTTAACCAATCACGTCGGATCGTGAAATAGTGTGAGTGGTGAACTGAAATTTTACCGTCGTTCTGCAACCAATCACGACGGAGACTGAAATCGAGGACCGTGAACTAAAATTTCCTGTTTTCCAACCACGGATTCGGAAATCGTGTGAGCTGTGAACTGAAATTATACCTCAGTTTTTCAACCAATCAAGACCAATACTCAAATGTCTTTTTTTTTATAGATAACTAACCTACGCATAGATTCGCACCACCCATCATCACCCTTGCTCGTCGTGAGGAATTGACTACTGAAGTGCTCAGCAATCTGAACGCAGCATGATCGGTTATCAATAGCTGAAGACCCGAACCCTCAAATTAAATAAAGTTGATCTTATTTGAAAGCTACCGTCACGCTGATTCTGAAAATAATACATTAAAATTTCATTAGGACAATGGAACTAACCCGAAATAGCCTAAAAATCTGAAAATAGGCGTCGTGCAGCGATGCAGCACAATCACCATAACAACGGCCTTTGCGTTGTTGCGATCGTTCAGAACAATGCCGATTTGCAGACTTTTGGGGTGCATTTCGAGGGGGTTCCATTGCCCCGATAAGATTTTAATGTATATTTCGGAATCAATGCGACAGTAGCCTATAAATAAGCTCAACTTTTTTTAATTTGAGTGCTCGGATCGTCAGCGATAGGATTAGCAATTATGTTGCGTTCCAATTGGTGCAATAAAATCCGAATCTGGTCCCATTGTATCAACATTGTGCAGAATCCCTGTCCCTGACACTATTTCCGTGTCCGTCTGAAAATATACATTAAAATTTCAATAGGGCAATGGAATTACCCCGAAGTAGCCTTCAAAATCTGAAAATCAGCATTGTTCCAAACAATCGCAGCGACGCAGCCCTATAACGCGTGGTTCGGAACAATGCCGAATTTCATACTTTTGGGTGTATTTCGAAGGCGTTCCATTGCCCTGATTAGATTTTAATGCATATTTTCGGAATCAGTGCGACAGTAGCTTTCAAATCAGAGCAACGTTATTCCAATCTGAAATGCAACATGTTTTTTACATAACATGTTACGTTTCAGTTTTGAACTTGATTAATTGAAAAACACGTCGCGTTTTCGGTTTTAAACTTGTTTTTTTCAAAAACACGTCGGCGTTTTCCGTCGTTTAACGTGTTTTTGGAAAAAACATGCAAAAAACACGTTAAATACACGGTTTATTTTTTTACAGTGTAGTCTGACCAGAGCTTTAAAACAGGATCGGAGTAGGACAAGAGAATTGGTCGATCCGCCCAGTACAAATAGCCTGTCACACGCCTACGCATACCGAATATAATTAAATGCTAAAATAACACATGTTCCAAACGATGCCTGATTTCATTTTACAACACGACTTTTCCGATGATGAGCAACGCTATATGTTCAAAATCAAAATGCTTCCTTATTACTGATTCATCCGATTCCCCGATATGCCTCAACTAAACGCTTTACGCTTCCACCAGCACATTCAGTACACATTCCTGACTATTTCTGTCCAGTGAAACGACACCATTTACGCTTATTTCGTATATATTCGTGGTATCAAAGGTTCAAAAAAATTATATGCAATGCATCAATTTGCCCAGACCCGTATGCTTTTGACTTGCATGGCTGCGCCTTCTCCATTATTTTCGTCCGCCTTCCATGTCGGGTACCTGAAAAGTATTTACGAATCGTCGACATATATACTATAGAATCAGGCTTGGCGACTGTATCACACGGGATGGGACGAATTGTCAAGTATATATGATGCGAGAACCCTCGATTTCGTTGTATTTTGGCTTGCTTGGGTAGATTAGACAGACCAGTGGTTCTCAAACTAAGCGCCAGCCGAAGGGGGCGCTGGCCATGAAATGGGCGATTGGTGGGGACTGGTTTTAAAATTGAGCGGTAAGGGGGACACTGAGAGCAAATGGAGGCGGTGTAGTTTATAGGCAACTGCTGTCTTATATTGAAACAATTGATGAATAAAGCATCTAAATATGCAGTAAAAATGCAAAGTCGATTCAGTCAGCGCAATTTAGGGTCGTCCGTTTTACTCCATTACTGTATTAACACTAGAACGATCAAGTGGCTTTTTTGGCGCATTTTCATTTTTAAAGAGCTGGCATTCAGTCAAATCTTACGCTGTTCGGTTGAAACTTCTTGACTTTTATTTATTTTATGTAGGCCACCTTACCTATGATTTTCATCACTCATCTAGAACAAATAAAAAAGTTGTACACAGAACTACCTAGAACTACCGAGTGGCTTTTTGGACGCATTACAGTTTTTCTATCTTCAGGCATCGCAGTTTCATATTCTTGACGAGGTTATATATCTGATAAACGCAGAAAAGCCGTTTGTAACTACAGAACTTTGGTAATATCTACTTGGTCTAACTGTGTTAGCAACAACATCCCCTGTAACAGAAGGCCCTGGATCTTCCTCGTTCCGAGTCACCAAAGCTCGGTAATGTTATATTTCTGAAGCTCAGCGTGTTACAGGTCATCACATTTGAAATGTACTATTAGACCAAGCCTACAACTGTATTGTCCATACTAATATACTAGGGTTGTACAAGGGCAAAGGGCCTTTGCTCCGGTCAACGAGATGGATCTTCGGGGGGGGGGGGGGTGGGAGTGAGCTGAATCTAGTAAATTGAATGCATATGAGCACTGAGGGCTTGGGTGCATTATGTTTAGTCAGGCTCTCTCGAGGAATAGGTTTATGGAAGTCATGAGCTTTCTATTGACATCAGGAGTACAAAAAGGTGCGGACTCGATAAAGAGAATATTGTTTTCGTTCATTACATGGTCGAAATGCCAGCAAATAATAGGGGTAAAATGTCAAATGGTGTACGCTGCTGCTACCAAGTATCTGTACACGGGCGTCTCATATTTAGGCAAGGATAGGACAGGACACCTCTTCCATAATCTATACATTTGCCAAGCATAGTAATGTGAAGAGTCTCATGTAATCCATCTTGAAACAATGTTACGTGAATGTGGCTGTATACGCTTGGAGAAGCAAACGAAGTCCCAGTTGACACTAGTGTCAAAAGTTGCTTGAAGCTACCCAGGATCAGAAGGAACACAGGCAGCTTCATGTAGCCACACTTTTCAAAGCTATCATCTTGTTGATAAGCGTAACGGCGAGATGCCAGTGTAGGGATCGAAGTTGTAGACAGTTCACTCCAACCGGAGGTAACTGTTTCCTTCAGAAACAACACAGACAAGAAACCATAGTGACGGTTAAATGTTAGAACGAAACAAAACCAGGGGGATATTATTGGCCAGATTGCAAGGCAGTATTTTATGAGGGTACCAGCAAGTCGACGATGGTCCGTGCATGTTTTCTTAGAATGTGAATGATCTTCTACTTGCCAAAATGCCGATGCTATAAAAATATGCAAATCGAGCATTAGTTGCGAGATTGCATTATGCAAATCTTATCTGATAAGCTTTATGATATGTCAGCAATAACCAAGAATGATGATGTGGCTAAAGCGGATCTGGAACCTACTCCAAACAACGTGCTCAAATAACAAATGCGCACCAGAACAACACTTATATGTTACACCCAAAAACGGCGATTTGTTATATAAGTCTTGCACTAAGGTGTATGTAAAATATTGCAAGTAGCTGTGAGCGCAATAAACAATGGTTTCTAATGCCGTTTGTTGAGATTTGTGCTGATTTTTAGCACCGGTGAATGCATTTTATCGAAGAAAATTGAACATGCGTCAAAAAAGCCACACGGTAGTTCTAGGTAGTTCGAAGTTCCGGTAGTTCTAGTGTTAAATCAGCTGTACCGGAAAAGTCCATTGCTACTTGACAATGTTGATCCTGCCCATCAATGGACTAATTTAGCAGTCGGCAGAATCCATACCAAGCGTGGTTCCTTGTGTGCTGTGAGAACTACGAAGTATTTGGGCAGTTATTGCTCACTGCAAGATGTGATAGCATTTTAAGAGAAACTGCCTTGCGTGATTTTAATCTTTGTTTCAAGTGATCGTGGATTTTCCACGGTGCTGTGACCGTGGCCTTCGACACGGCGTTCAGGTCGCAAGAAACGATATCGCTTCTACTTCTGCAATTCTTCAAAATTTATGAGTAGAATATGTTCGTTCTTGGTAATGATGAAACGCGATAAAGGTGAAAATGGCAATGCCCGGATTCAGTGAAAAGTAGGACAAGTTGTTGCAACTTTTGCAACTTTTTTTACAGCTTCCGGCAGCTCACGTTTGACGTTTTATGCTGTTTGGAGGGATTTTATTGAGCAATGTTTTGCAACTTTCTCGATTTTTCATGCCTATTCGTACTGCAACTTTTATCAAATATTGCGGAAAAATGTAAAAGATTGAATAAAAAAAACATGCTATAAACTATTTCTCGTTTGGTTCTATTCTCTTTGATTTGCGAAACAAAGAGCTATATGGGTCAACTGCATCTCACTGTTAACTGTGACACAATGGCTTGCAAGCAAGAAGTTAAACTACCCCTGCCATGCACCACCGTGCCCAAACAACATGTACGTGAATCGCCTTTTTAAATATGTCGTTCAAATTTCAGGCAGTTTCCCATTTCACGAACGCTCAGGCGAGACCGCCGAAAATAAGTATTCACAGCGTCCCCCTTTTTCAGGCTATTGATTTTGTTAAAATCGACATATGTGATTTTTTCTCCACTGCCTTGGGTCAAGTTTGCAGACCTAAGGGGTTAGGGGTGTGGTATTTGACTTGTTTAAGGTGGGGGAGGTGCGGATCGCTATGCTGTTTGGCTTTTTGAAGGAAAATTATTCCGTATTGCGTCATCTGGTTGTTGTGTACCAGAAAAAATGTAATTTTTGGCGGTTTCGCCAGACTGTCCGTTCAATGGGAAAGTAACAAATTCAACAGCTCTGCAGCAACTAGGTTATACAACGGAACGTTTCGAGTATCTCATACCCTAATAATTTAAGAAAAATAATAAATGCAACTTTTTTCAAAAATTAAGTGCAACTTTCTCTCGATTTTAGTGCAACAAAAACTTGCCCTTGTGATAAGCCCTTGATATATCACCGAGATTTTGCGAGACGTCAACTGTTTCAATTCTCATTTTGCTAAGATAGCGGTCCTGCTCTCATATCCGATTTGATGGAGAAACAGAAATCTCGGAAAACTGCTAAAGGATATGGTTGTTGTTGTTGTATAAGTTTAATATTGGTGCTCGACTTCTAATGGTCTTTTGCACCATATCTATGATGAGAGTATCAGGTATCCTTTTATATCTTTATAACTCTCGACCGGTTAGTAGGGCATATTCTATCAGAGTGCCCATGGTAAGAGGATTAACCAGTAATGTTTCCAAGCGGAAAGGAACGGTGTCTCCAATTTGGTCCCGCAGATACTGTCGACGGCCTTCATACTTGGTACAGTGAATGACGTAATGCTCAACGGTTTCCGGTACGCCGCAGCTTTCGCACTGTCCAGTATCGTGAATCCCTAATCTATGCAGATGTGAGTTCAGTTTGCAATGACCGGTTTGCAGACGGATAAGTATAGCGTAGGCTCTGCTTGGCAATGATAGCACCGGGGCATGGAAACTCGTGGTTTGGAACAAATTTGGGTAAAAGGAGTTTTCCGCATTGCTAAAAAACTATGGTGATTTGATTCCAGGATATATTCCAATTAGAAATTTATTACAGGACAATTAATACATTCTGTAAAGTTTCCGAACATTCAATGATTGAGTATAGCATCGTACATCGTAGAACAATTTTGAGTTCAATATAAAGTTCAATATATCCAAGCGATCGTTCTCGAAACACAATTTAATCAAATAGAAGTATGCTCTCACTGGAGTCGGGTTTGACTTTTTCGTCGTTGCCCTTGCAGCTCATATTTGATAGAACGTGTTTTCAGTTCTGTGACAAAGTTTCTGACTCACAGCAGAAACCGAATTGACAGTGTACGGGACATGGAGACTGGAAACTTCAGAATGAGATTTTTCTTATCACAATTCAAACCCAATATGACGAGGATGATGACAATAATATACGTCAGCATCATCCGTCTCATTATTTGTAGTAATAAATGCAGAACAAAGTTCTAATATTTAGGCGGGGTGAGGGAGCACCGAGATAGTCTGTCCGAACTTCAGGACCATCAGGCTATTGACCAAAACTGATTGAAGTTTAAGCTCACTCTATTATGCCTTCCTTCTCAGCCCATCGGAAATCTATATGCAGTATATAGAACCGCGTTACAAATTACACCATCCGGGAACTAATATATATGTTTAGACTTCGGTCCGATCTATGTGGATATCTGGTATGCAAGATACGATGTTCGCACAGAGGCTTACGATAACTTTGAGTTTATAAGGATAACTTTCAGTTACCGTAGGTACTGTTCTCTATTTTCTACTTCTAATTCTGAAACGACGTATTGATTACGACACAACTCGTCTCAACACCCCGCGAAAAAACTATAATTTTGACCAAAAGACCAGTGCACCCGGTCAACCACAGAATTCGACCAATACATCCGAATGAGGTAATTTTACGCAGATATACGAAATGATTCCGACGCCACCCGAGTTAATTAAAATTATACCTTTGCGATGTTTGATTTGTGCTATAGTGTGTACCGCCTTACCACCTTGTGTTTGGGGAAACGCCACTATAATCCCAGTGTATATTTCGCTATTTTGTTATTGTCATTATTTCATACATGTGCATTGTATTACAATGTTATTCACCGTAGGGCGTAGTGCCAAAGGTCGCAAGGCGATAAGCGTCAAATCTTTTTGTTTGATAAATAACAACAACATTCTGACGCCAGTACAATGATAATGATATATTAATACATATCATTGCTCGGAAGGGCTATGGCTTACTCAAAAGAAATCTCATTACATAAGCCTGCAAAAACTCACCAACTATCTTTGGCATCGTAAAAGTCCTTAAATGCTGTAGGGGAAGTGTTGACCCATGGTTTGGGGTAGGGACTGTTGGTCCACGAGTCAGGAAAGAAACCGTTCGTACCGCCGACGGCAACGTTGATCAAGATGTGAAACTGTGATAAAAAACATTTGCTTAATTAGGTTGTAGCCTACTACAAAAGTCTTGTAGGTAAATGATATCCTTCGTTAGGTAAAACAACAATTCTTGCTAGTCAATTTTAGCGAGTTTTATTATAGCCCTTATATATCTCTCACAAAATTCGAGTCATATCAAATTATCGACAAGAGCCAAGTCATGTCACTCAGAAAACGTAACTCAAGCCAAGTCTTTACTTTAGCTCAACACGTCATAGAGATTGGTGGACTGAAATGTTGATTTCAAGGTTAAGGAGAGCTGCCGTAAATAAGAAGCCACCACATATACCATAAGTAAGCAAACTGTGGCCCGCGGTAATGATTTGAGCTAGCCGTGAAAGTGTCAAGTAATAATGTGTGATAGCAATATAGCTTACTTGTTGGTCAAATGGCGCCATTCGGTTCGGGGAATTCGCCCACGGGTTTTCAATGCCCGGGTTGTCAATCTCGAATTCTCCGAATTTCCAGAAACCTTCCGGAGGACTGATCTCTCGCAGCACTGTTCCGTCTACTTTGAAAATAATGGCTTCTTCACTCCAATCCACTTCATACTCATGAAACTCAGTGGCAAAGGTATCGTGCCTAGATGCGTGAAATTAAACTGTTGAATATTTCTTCTCCACATTCAGATATCCCCATAAATTTTTCACGAGCATCAAAATTTTGTAAACCTATTAAGAATCATCCTAGTTACACGTAAAAACCTTGAAAATACGCAATTACAATCTTGCCGAAATGCACTGCACTCTCTTCAATACGAGTGCGTAACACTTCAAACTCTTTAACAAAAGCTGATTCAACCGTGGAATAAATACCCATATTGATTGTCTCTATGTGGTCCAAGTCCACTAACTAGAATGGGTGAGAATGGGTGTAAATGCAAAATGTCACTCGAAAACAGCCGTTATTCCATAAACTATGATTGGATTTGATAGAATACACCATTTTCGTTCGCAGGGTACAGCACATATGCAACAATCAGAGTGCCAGGGTTATACATGTGAGTTTGCTTAGGTTTAGGCTACATTAGTCCTTATACACCGCAAGTGAAAAAAGCATCAAATGTGTTCCACGTAATATACCTAAAACAAACGGGACTATATGATGGAGTTCGAGTCGGGTAACTGCAACAGTGATGAATAGGCCAGAAATTTCGATGAAGGGTAAAGAAGCCACACCAAAGAGGTCACACGCGTGTTATGGTAATGGCTGCTGCTAAAAGTGGTTTTAAAAGGTTTTCTTCAATTTGACACTGCATCATGTTTAAAGCACAGTGCTCCTTCACCGCCCGCATCCAGATTGGTGTAGCGAGAATCATAAACACGATCCAGTTTCAGCTAAAATATAATGTCCAATCTGAATCTAGGTATCATCACTATAATGATATCCAGAGAACGGTTAGTATCCCTGAATGCGAGTATAATCTGCATTGAAAGTACTCACGTTTCGACGGTAGTCTTGGGGTATCCATTTAACGGAAAGTATGGACCCCAGTGCAGAGTCATTCCCATGTTATCATTACCCTTCGAAACACCTCCATCCGTTAAGTTTACATTGCCTGTTGAAATCGGTTACAAAACAGCCTTTTAATCTGCCCGCCTATTGCACGATACAGGGGTGTGCAAGGAGTCGCATTTAAAGCAAATGGTTGCTTAAAATATGTTTTAAACAGTGTTTTAAACGACGGCCTTTGTAAAAAAATTGTTATTTATTTAAGTTGATTAATTATACCATGATGGTGTAAATACTGTCTAAAAAGCATGTTGTATGAGCCTACGGACGATTTACACCCGATATAGTCGACGTATACGATATCGGATGATTGGAACCCTCAAAATAGTCGGTTCAACAACCATAGTACGTAGATATTTCGTCAATGAATCGAGATTTACCCTACATTTTCAATTGTCAATTTCAATCCAACATGAAGCCACAATTTAACATTCGTGACGTCATGGCTTTGAAAACAAACGTTTTAAACAATGGCCCCCTTTTAAACATGTTTGTTTTAAATTTTTGTTTTGAATGAAATCTGATGCCAAGCCTTTAGTTATGTAACATTCATTTCTTCGGCCAAAATATAAAATATAGTGAAATATTGTTTTATTGACCATTTCAATTTTCATTGTTTCAAGTTTGCACAGGATTAGTCGGATAAGAACATGATATACTAACAGAACAAACGTTACTGTCCTATAATTCTCAATACCTAATCTCCATTTAGGCGGACAAATATGGTATTTTGGAAATCACCTCGTGATTCAACAATATCAATCTCCCCCGACGCGGGCCACTGTCCGTAATCGTTATACCTATTAAAAACAAAATCGTTTGCATATTCGAACGTCAGTATACGGTCACAATACGCATACTTTGGCAACATCCAAATAGCTGGCCATATCCAGTCCCCGATGGGCATTTTGGCTACGACGACTATGCGGCCGTATTTGAATGCGAAAGAATTGACTGAACGAATTCTGTGAAATTAGGCAAGTCTCATGCACAAGTTGCTGTGAGGTAAAGAAGAACGTGAATTCATTGTCATCATTTTTCACCTTGCCGACTGGATGGGATTAAGATAGTTCGCTCCATTTCCGGTACGTGAGCAGCCATAAAACGAGTTACCAGTACACAAGTCAGCGGGCGACGAGCCCCACAAATCTATAGTTCCCGACGACAGAAAAGGCTCTCCGAATTTGTCCGCAGTCAATGTCTGTTACAATACACAGTGGTTAGATTTACAGGCAGTGCGAGGGCAATACTGCGCCTGTGAACTATTACTGTTCTTACCGGCTTGATGTAAAGGGTGTTGTCCCTGACGTAGCTGTTGCTCCTGTTGTTGACGTAGTATTGGAACTCCCAATTGCCGCCCCCGCCCATGGTGATCTCGTGTTGCCAAGTACGCAGATCAAGCACGTCGAAAGTTTCTTCGAAAATCAATCCATTGCAGGGAGCCGCTGACATATCGCAAGACGAGTCGCAAGGATATTCAGAGCAGGAGGGAGAAACAGCAGCTACAGCGGGTGCGTCATCTGTTTATGCATCAATACAATTGATAACTTGATAATATAAAACCGGAATATTGCCGATTTTGTATTGTCATCTCCTAATCACATTTCACGTACGGCTATCCATTCATGTGAATAAAATCTTGTATGAAAAGCTCTATGTGTACGCGAACTTATGACTTTTAACATGAAGTCACAATGCTAATTTTAGGCTGTACGTATATACTATACATACATATGCATACATATATGTATGCAAGACAGAAACAGTACTTCGTCAGCCCCCTTCCAAAAAACCCCTAGGTTTTGGGCCCTCTTTCGTGAGATGCACAAGTTGATATTTCTAGCATGATCATTTTCTCAGGTTGCCAATAATTGACCATTGGACAATGGACAATGGACATATGTATACTTATATCAAGGTCTCGGCCAACGTGCGGTGGACATTGTCGCTTACGCTTTTCTCGCCACGAATGCGGAATCTAGAATCTCATGTCGGTCGAAATATTTTATATGTCTTGGAGGGTCGTGATGAGGTAATCGCCGGCCCGAAGTGTCTAAATTAAATTTGGGATGGGGGAGCGTATTCATATGAAAATCAAGAGACATAGCAACATGAAATCGCGCGAAGCGCGAAGAAAATCTTCAAGTTCTAATAATATCACGAGAAATTGATGTTAATTTACTAAATAATTTTGGGTCACCTTCAATCCCCCCACCCCGATTTGGGGGTTTGGGCGCACCAGTCACGTCCCTTTATGTATGCATACTTGGATCGATAAGTTTTACAATTTGGCTCCGATTATAATCCAATAATTATTGGAATTAGAATAATATTTCAGGCCGAGGAGCTATGTTGGACAACAAGTCTAGCACTAGTTTCGTCTCATCGCACATTAGATCAGGGGTGGGCAAACTTTTGAGATCGCGGGCCGCATTCAACATCTGAATCCATTCGCGGGCCGCACTATATAAAATTGGGATCATAAACAGAAAATGTAATTTGGCTGGTATTTGATTATATAGTAAGGACATGGAGATAATATATATGCTCATTTGAAACAAACCAAACATTGCTATGATGATATCGTACACGCACCAGAAACAATGGCGAGATTTCATAGGCTGATGGTCGACCTCAATAACCAATTTGTCAAAACTATAGAGATGAAAGTCTGTTGTCCTGATTCTTAGAACAGGATTGAAATTTAAATCTGTGAGCAGTGATCAGTTCATAGATTTACTAATTCCGCTTTGTGTTCAGTCCCAGGACACTCAATGCTGACAGCATCATACCATGTTAGCTTCAAACACGCTTCTACTATATGAGTAGATTTCGCGCCCCCTTATTGTCATATCACAAAACGCAACCAGGACGCTGTAGCAAACCTAACGGATGGTTTGGTGGCATGGGAGGTTACGACTATTGATGAGAGATTTTTAAAAATGAAATTCATACTAAATATAGAGCAATAATAAAGTAAATCGCGTGGAGCGCGAAAAAAATTTTCAGCCAAGCTCAGCTTCGCGATTCCCTTCAGATGCTTTCGTGACCCCAAGGGGCGCGCGTCCCCCAAGTTGAAACCCAATGCCTTAGAATTATCATGGTGAAATATACTAAGAAAAAGTTTAATCAACTCCCTGCATTAATTCGATTTTAGTACGCATTTTATCAATATTTTTAATAGGTTTCTTGCGGCCCGCGGGCCGTAGTTTGCCCACCCCTGCATCAGATAAGACTACCACGTCATGGAAATAGATAGGCCTATAGGTCAAGCAGTGGCAGAAGCGAGGCATTTGATTTGACTATAATGGCGGAACATGTCAAGCGGCACTGTCAACTGTCGGTATTATTTGTTTACGTCAGAAGGTTTCGGTTAATTTTGTGTTGAACCTTATTTGCTGTCATCGAGATACAGCTGGAATCCGAGGAATTTTTTTTCGATTGGCAATCGTTTGTTCTGGTGAATAGTCATTTCGAATGGTGTACAGCCAGGATGACAATGGGATCAAAGCTAGACCAATTTAAGCAATGATGTGCTGTCCGGGTTACATTTTTTTGTTGCTGTTGTTGTTTATTTAACAAAAGATTGGTGCTTGTCCTCTGACGGCTTTTTGTACCACCGACAATGAAATGCTCATTGTATACCACGAAAGGTGTCATCATATAAAATAACGATCAAATATCAATCTAGAGCAGTGCTACATTTTAATGCTTCGTAAGAACTAACGTCACGTCCGAATCGAAAATTGGAAAGCTGGATAACTTTTACCGCCACCTGCCAACGCCAGAGAGCATATTTATTCCATATAATGTATCTAATAAGACGAGGGTTGCCATATTTTGGAATCGGAAAAGGAGGAGACTGTTTTCAAATCATAAAAGTTTGTTTACCGAAATCGAAAGCTGATTCTCGAATATTTACTGGGAAAAAAGGTCATCGCTTTGACACAACTCCCGAATTACCCACTATTTAACAATGCTTCTTTGGTGTTGACTAAAAAAAGGTAATTTGTCAGATTTGATTCCCGAAATACCCGCTTACTCGTTATCAGTGTTGACGAAAAAAAAGCATATTTTCAGATTTTACTCTCGCATAACCCGCCGTCGATCTTTTACGTCAAAGTGTATCGTCTTGTGTGGTCGTTTTGGACGTTTTAGGCTAAAAAGGAGTACAAATTAACATAACGAAGGACATTTGGGCGAAGGAAGGATATTTCCCTAAAAAGAAGGACAAACTGTCCTAAAGGAGGACGTATGGTAGCCCTAATAAAGTCCACGACTTTCATATCACATTTTCAATCACTATATATCACTCGGTAAATATTGCAGTCGCTTCGCGTAAGATATTGCGCCGATAGCGGTAATATCCATTCCGATACGCGGTGCAATATCCAAAAGTTTGCAAAAGCACTTAAGGTTGTGGTTACCTGGGATAAGCAGGGTGCAAGGTACTACAATAGCGATGGTTACTGCCATTGAAAATATCGCCACACCGGCTAACTGTAAGGTTTTGCTTTCAACCATCTGAAAAGAATGATATTTTTGCTGATTTTATGTCTGCACAAAGTTGAAAATAACAATAGGAGAAGACGTTTGAATAAATGTATGATAATCAGTATTGAAATTTGTCATGTACAAATGCCCAACTTACCTTTAATTGTGGAAATGACCGAACGGGATATACGGGCCTCCTCTTACTCCAGTCCACAGCAAGCACCGATATGTGCCGCGCTTCAATGTAACGACTTATATATATGCATTATAAAGATTCCGACCGCAAAAAAAGAGAATGTTCCATCCTGTGAAAACAGGTCAATCAATAAAAGTAGTGCATCATCACGATTCATGATTTGTTTGTTGAAGATGCGCATTTGATTTGTACCGACGCGGGTAGGGCGCAAACTCATTCGTTTCAAATGCTTCGTCATGAAATTAGACAGTTATGTAATGTTTGTACACTGATGGATGGCGATTTACCTACTCTCATAAACGTCTCAGCTGCCGGATGTAATAAGTAGCCTAACATATGTCTTTTATCTCGAGTCATAAGTTCACATGCACCAAATTTGTATCAAGAATATAACAAACACGTGTCATTAATAACATGTAAAACATTGAGGGGATAGTTGGCAGGCACTCCGTCCTTACAACCAAATCCTGCAATTTTGATTCAAGTCTTGCGAATGAAAAAAGTAATTGTACTTCAACTTACTTCAGTTTTGTATGCTTACTTAGACATGACGTCGACGTGCGCGCGCAGGGGAATGCAACTTCGCAAAGATAAGAGGATCCAAAAAAGTTAGGGACCGAAGAGTCTGTAAAATTAACACACAAATTGACGCCAGCACCCGTTGCCTTAAATTTTAAACTAGACGGACCTCAAGGACCACGAAGAAAAGCACGGACACGACACACGTAGAGCATCAGCTGCGAATGGTCAATTAGTGTCGTTTGATACCATCTAATGATTCTTCGCCTTCAAAAGATAATTACTATTATTTTCCACATTATTGGGAATGGGATCAGCACTGATCAGCATTATACGTCTTGAGCAGGCATGAATGAGCCACGGTATTGAGTTCGCCGTCACATAATAGGGTATAGCGAGATAGCGTAGTGGTGTGCTTTCCAGAGCTGAAACACCAATTGATTCCAGTACGACCTATAGGTAGACTCCGAATTTACCACAGAAGTGGCGAAGTGGTAAAGTGGTATTGGCCTCCTCGCTATTTGATCCGTGTAAATGGAGTCTTACCAAAGCCCAGTGGGCCGTGCTATAAGTCGTCAGGTTAGGAATCATAATAGAGAATACCGGACGGTATAATGATGATTGACAATTAGTTAAAACACCATTAATGCTCCAAAACAACCGGTTTGGGTTAATGCTGGTGTTCTTGTATTGCATTCGTTGTAGTCTATGTGTTTTGTCATTTTGTCTTTCCTTCAAAGATTGCCAACACACTTGCAATTCTTGGGTACGGCTACTGCCATTGCTACAGCTGATGTTAGCAGTGTTGGGATCAAGTCACTACCTTCGAGTCACGAGTCATTTCGAGTCATTGCACATTTTGACTCGAGTCAAGTCAAGTCAATCGATTTTCGAAGGTGACTCGAGTCAAGTCAAGTCAGTCGATTTTTGGCGGTGACTCGAGTCAAGTCGAGTCAAGCCAAGTCAAGTCACGAGTCAAGTCACATTTCGAGTCAAATTGCCTTTTTGAGGTATGAGGCGTGATTACGTCATTGTATTGTAGGCCTATTTGTATTGAGTGGTCATTGATTTTGAACCGATGAACGAATATATAAGAGTTAAATGTACACGTAACTACGTAAGTAATTGCACAGCCTCAGTTTATAGTTACCAGCAAAAATAGAGATAAGATGCAATACATTACCCTTTTGCAAATTGATATGATACAATTGGAGCCTGCGCAAATGGTTGAGGACGATATAAACTATTTTCGAATTCAATTTCAATAAAATAAGAGGTTTGGTTAAGTAAAGAACACAAAACAGACATTTTGCTATTAAATCACATTACTTATACTATAGTTTACAACAACGTAGGCTGTATGCTTCGATCAGTTCGTTTTCGATCAATATATTTGTGAGAGAACAATGGAGGCTCAGTAAAACGCACGATCATTGAATGATTGGTCGCACTCAAGGGTTACACCAGGCTTGCGCGAACAATCCGAACATATGCAAGATACAGTGATTTTTATCGACACCGATTACTTGATGACTTGAAATTGACTCGTGAGTTTTGCTCCGAGTCACGAGTCAAACGACATTTCTGATTCGCCGAGTCAAGTCAATCAAGTCATTTTAGCAAAGTGACTCGAGTCAAGTCAAGTCATACGAAAAGGTGACTGGAGTCTGGTCATGACTCGAGTCATCCCAACACTGGATGTTACTCTCACTGTGACATTCCTATTCTCATTTTAACGGTATTTACTACAAGTGTGCCGTACCAGAAAGTAACGCATTGGCGGTAAGTATTCATCCTCGTAATTTGGGCTGTTTACAGTGGCTGAGACGGGGCCAAAATACGTGTCTGAAGGCCTGACACCGATGCGATTCCGATCGTTATACCATAGCAACGCCGGGTTGGCACGCAGTGTGCGTCCACCTCAAAAAAAAACCAAAACAAATCATAAGCTGGTTCACAATATAATTCAGTGGCTACTATATTATATACATTGAGCAAACAACTCTTCACTCTTACCCCGATTATAATCTTTCACATCTGTATACATATATATTGAAGGTAAGTGCGTCGTAGCAACCTATAAACATCCCACATATATGTTACCAACGGTTTTAATGCTGCACTTTTTTGGTGGATAAACCACACAAATACACACGATATATAATATGAAAGGTACAACCTTGTACAATGCGCGAAGGAAGTTATTATTTTCCTCTGTGGCCCATGCACATGTGAAGTATAGAAAATACGCTGCCGGGCCGAGTGAAAATTTTAGCTATATTCTCCAGCGTATTTAAATTTTATTTCGAAATTACATTGTTCATAAATGCTGCTCAGATGTTAGGTAATGAGAAAGCGGCGGTTAATTAAAAATATCTATTTGACGTCATGATTCGAAACAATGATGGAAATGATACATTTAAAACTCTCTTTAAACCAGAGGTGGTCAAAGTAGTCACCATCGCTACTCAAGTAGAAGTAGAAGTAACGCCGGAATTTCTACTCAAATAGAAGTAGGAGTTGCGGTTCACAAGTAAGTAAGTAAGTAAGTAGGTATTCTAAGCCTAAAAACTGAAAACTGACAAGTCGAAGTGGAAGTAGTCTAAAACACAACGACTTAAAAAGTATTATGAGTCGGCAAATCTACTTTAATTACTTCAAAAAGTAGAAGTACTTCGTTACTGGCCACCTTTGCTTTAAACCCCTATCCAAGTTCTTCTATTAAGACAATAAAATAGTGGTTCTCAAACATTTTTTTCAAACTATGGCACTGAACTGTACATGGGATAGTATGTTATCGAATAGCCGGTGAAATTTAAAGTAAAAAATTTCCCTGAAAAACCCATACAAAGCTTGTCTTCGTTGCTACATTCCGAGCAGTGTGGAGCTCAAATACCCTTGATGTTGAGCGAAGTTAGAAGTTTTTTTGAAATTCGCCCTCCCTTGACCGAGTTATTCGTGTTTTTGTCATATTTTTTAGTGCTCTAAACCTTCTTTGAATTTTAGCTTTCGGCTTTCTCTTTTTGACATGCCCGTTCATCCCTTATGGCCGCAGGGTTGCCATCGACATCGACCCAAAAATAAGGACAGTCGAAAAATTAGATTAGCATGAAAAGGTTGAGACAAAATCATGTGCTGAGCGTATGGAGCAAGAACTCCATTGGCGATGTTGGAATCGGGGAATATTGCTTTGAGCAATTGTTCAACAATTGTGCAATCGTTGGCGAGGAATGATCGCCGGTGTTAGACAATGTGCCAAGGTAACCTCTGCAGCAGCTGCCTTGTAGTCTGTGGTCGTTGGTGCTGATCGACCTGTGGAAAAATTATTCATCGGTTGGATAAAATTAATCATTTTGACACACATCTTGTGTTTTGGAGTATCAATGTGAATTGAAATAGTGGTCTTTCCTATGGCCTCCAGGTTAATGACACAATTGCAGATATTGCAATGTGAGAATCACTCGCCTTCAAGCTTCGTTAGATACCTTTGAATTCTCTCTCATAATTGTCACGAAAAACGTTTTGACACCTGCGCATTTTAACTAATTAGATTTAGCCTTACTAGTAGCTAAAACTATACGTGAAAGTGCAATATAAGTTCGATAAATTTATCAATGATTTATAGCTTTACTACTTTTTAACCAATGTGTCGACTGCACTGGGCCTTTTTTCACTACGCATTAAATGCTGCCTTCCCCACAGCTTGAGCTTATTCTGCTGTAGACCAAACAGCAGGAACCTGGTATTGCTGTTTACTGCTAAAATGACGTCCGCTGCGATATCGTGGTACAAACGAAACTGCTATACCACCACTCACTGCCCTATCTATCTCACCACTTAGAAGTCAAATCTTGTGGTGTGGACGTCACGAGAGTTCCTTTCAGATGTCATAAAATCTCTACGCAAAAGCATAATTTTAGAATATTATGCAACACGGATACCAGAGGAAAACGATCGAAGTACAGTAGTGGTTGAAAATAAGACAAAATAAGGACGTAAGTCGAAAATAAGGACATTTCTTAGAAATAAGGACAATTGAGCTTTCTAAGACGTAGATTTTCAAAATAAGGACAAATCTTAGAAATAAGGACGGTATGGCAACCCTGTATGGGTGATAGGTATGATGAGTTCGGCTATATATAGCTACAGGGTTGGTGCGATGACATGCAAAATAAGGTCAAAAACATGCAAAATAAGGTCAGTCGCGACATGCAAAATAAGGTCAGTCACATGCAAAATAAGGTCAGTCGCGACATGCAAAATAAGGTCAATCCGCGCATAAATCCAAATCCATACTTCAATTCCAAATCCAACTCTCTTTCTTATGAAAACGAAATTCAAAATATCTTTCCGGTATAGTAGCCTACTTTCAACAGTAAAATTCCTTATCTATATCCTAAATCTTAAGATGTTTCAATCAAAAGATAATCTTGATTACGAAGTCAGTCGCATGTAGAATATTATTATCAGTCCGCGCATAAATCCAAATCCATATTTCATTTACAAATCCAACTCTTTCTCTTATGAAAAATGAATTTAAAATATCTTTCCTATATAGTAATTTCATGATTGAGATTCCTCATCTATATCCTAAAGCTGAAGATGTTTCAACAAAATATAATCAGACGATTATTAAGATCACGAGATGATTAGTCGCATCTAGAATATTAACAGTCCGTGTATAGATCCAAATATTTACTTCAAATCCAACTTTTATATCTTGTGCCACTGACCCTATAGTCTGCAATCTGCATGTGGCGACTGACCGTATTTTGCATGCGACTGACCTTATTTTGCATGTGACTGACCTTATTTTGCATGTCGTGACTGACCTTATTTTGCATGCGACTGACCTTATTTTGCATGTGACTGACCTTATTTTGCATGTCGTGACTGACCTTATTTTGCATGCGACTGACCTTATTTTGCATGTGACTGACCTTATTTTGCATGTCGCGACTGACCTTATTTTGCATGCGACTGACCTTATTTTGCATGTGACTGACCTTATTTTGCATGTCGCGACTGACCTTATTTTGCATGCGACTGACCTTATTTTGCATGTGACTGACCTTATTTTGCATGTCGCGACTGACCTTATTTTGCATGCGACTGACCTTATTTTGCATGTGACTGACCTTATTTTGCATGTCGCGACTGACCTTATTTTGCATGCGACTGACCTTATTTTGCATGTGACTGACCTTATTTTGCATGTCGCGACTGACCTTATTTTGCATGTGACTGACCTTATTTTGCATGTCGCGACTGACCTTATTTTGCATGTTTTTGACCTTATTTTGCATGTCATCGCACCAACCCTCCTCATATATAGTAATCGCAAGCCCGGATTGACTTGTGACTAATGCGTAATGTGACAATGGCAACAAAGAAGGTTTGACCTAAACCATACGGAAACAGTGATTTCTTGTGATTTAATTGTTACTCATACTTTGCCACATTGCCTTTATATTTCGATTCTGGATTCAGCATGTGCTGCGGCAGCGTAATCGTGGCATATTAATGGACAGGATTCAAAGGAAACGAATTTCCTGTTTAATAGTCGATACAGCCTATGGTTTTTGTCCACGGATCAACATTTAAAAAACAGGTTTGATGTTATGAATTCCAAGCAACCTTTCGCGGGCGGGTGCGAGCAAGCAAGTGACCTTTTGAACCAGAAGCAAAGTTTGGAAGATACGTTGTTGCCTCTTCCACGAATGTACTGTGCATACAGTCATGCATGTTTACTGCAGTTATCAATCATTAATCAATCGGGGTATATTGTCAGTAGGCTTTCATTGAATCGAGAGAAAGGCTGGGTTCAGGCGTGCCAGACATGTAGCAGTAAACACACACCTAAATGGGAACATATTGCGCTCCATTACGTTTTCGTCTAGAGAATATACTGGAATATTACCATCGCGCAGTCATATCTTCCGGATTTCATGGTACGAAACGGATCATATCGTTCTATAACTCGAAAATGAATGTGTAAATTCACTTCGTAAAAGCCTTATGAAGTTCGTACTGACAGTGACTACCTTACAAGGTGCAGTTACATTTGGAGGCATATTTAGTCAACCGCGTTGCCTCACCGGTAACACGGATGTTCGAAATACGAAGGGAAGCGACAAATGCATGTCAGCAGTTATAGTCACACGCGGACGCCTATAAAATTTATAGTTACGCGCGGACGCCAATACATTTATCTCCGAGCTTAAAAGCAGATGTGCCACCTATGGCAACTAATAACTATATTAAGCACGGTATAGCTTGTTTCTTCTTACGAGGCATGTTTGACAGTGCAGAGATTATGCCAACTACACAGGGCTTACAAATCAAACACGCTCAGGACATTATTAGTAATCTGCCTTCCGCTTAGCATCCATCACGGACCAGACAAGATGACCTCAACGCCCTCGAGTTCTATATCTAATTCTACATACTACCTATTTCTGTCCAATGAACTGACATCATTCTCGCTCCTTTCGTGTATATTTGGCAAGATATAAAGGGAATGTTCTATGGCAGTAGTTCTCAACCGGGGGTCCGCGAGACCTCAAAATTTTCCAAATGTTTTATAGCCTAATTTGTATTTTCTCAATTAGGTAAATCACGAGACAGAATCGCTTCATAACTGGTAAAACGTCAAGACTCGTATTACAAAAATGGCAGTCGGAATGAAAATCCTACTGTGCAAACTAATTCTAATTGATAAATTGACAGCAGCCTAATGATACAAACATATGTTGCTATTTGAAGATGCTTTGTTGCGGTTTGTGACAAGGAAAAGTTCGAGTCGTAAGGCCAATCAGGGTGACTTCGAAATGTTTACAAGTTGTTAGTCTCGGCAAATTAGTGAGCAGTCGCTATAAAAATGGACATTTATGATCCAATTTCTTCTGTAATATACATCGTTACTATTCAAGAATAATTTCAAGATGAGCTGCTAAATGGAAATGACTAGGCTGAACGTTCATTGGAAATATGTTTCTCAATTTAGGTGCCTTGAGGACGTTAAGGTGTCAACGGAAGCGTTCAAGAGTTAATATTACATTAGCCACCACCTATATTTGTGGAAATGGATATTCAGCACTCGTTCATATCAAATCAAAAGCGCTAGTTTTCAAGACACGGCCATTTATATCAATAAATTAACCTGAAAATGTTGCTTTGAAATAATTAAAATCGATGCAATTTCTACATAACGTATGATATTATTTATGAGATAAGTCATTTTGTTGCTGATTATCACTATCTTACAGTTAAATCCTGCAGAAGACATATCACGATTGCACGATAATTGAACTAAATTTGAACGAAAACTTGAGGGGGTCCCCGACGGCCAAAAGGGGTCCGCGAAGACAAAAAGGTTGAGAACCACCGTTCTATGCAATGCATTAATTTACCCAGACCCTAATACTTTTGACTTGAAGGGCCGCACCTTCCCCGTTGTTTTCCTCCGCCTTCCACGCCGGGTACCTGAATAGACGTAAAAAAGGATATTCAACGAATTATTCAATGACCCATAGGCCAGGAAATTGGGTCACGGGGGATGGGGATGAATTGTCGAGCTCGAAGGAGACCCAAAATTACTTCGCAAATAAGCATCCATTATATATAGAGTATTTTGGAGGAGATTGATACAATATCAAAATTCGCGCGACCTAATGCATTTAGTTGTCTTGTTTTGATCATGGTACCCAGCTTGCCACAAGAAAAAAATACATTTAATGAAAAAAGGCATTTCGGCACCTAGATGGCCGGAGCGGAATAACTTTGTGCTTGCAATTTGAGCCCCATAGTACAAATGCAACCCGGGCACCCGCAGAGGAAAATAATGTGCCTCATGAAGAACTTTTACTTTTAGTTTATTGCGGTACGTTTGGACGACTCTTATATCTTGTGATTGCATAGAACAGTGGTCGGGAACCTATGGCTCGCGAGCCATATATGGCTCTTTTGGTCATAAGATATGACTCTTTGCCAAATATTTATTTTGGTACGGAATTGATCAATATTGCAGCAACTTATCAGTAAATTTTCATCACGGCCAAAACATTTATTCTCGTGACCGTATAAACATGTCGTCGAGAGGTAAAGACAATGCCGTATTCAGGTTTAGGCGCTCAGACCCCTCCTTTTAGAATCCTTGGATTCCAGTTGCTGTCGCGCCGTTGACCAATTTCACTTGCGTATTCGGTGTACCCGACTCGAAGTCTTGGATTGCACGATACGTTGATTGATCAATAAGAATGCAGACATGACGAAGTCCATATAACAACGCAGTTTTCAAATACGCATTGTCTTCCTGATCCTGGGCTCCTCTTCCTCCGCGTCGCTGTTCTTACGGAAACAAAAAAAAAAAACAGAAAAACACGGAAACAAAAAACAACAACAGAAAAACACCCAATGAAAGCGCGCACTTACAAGGAATGGAAAGAGCAACAAAGAGCCGCGGTATAAAGACAAACATCGAAGAAAGAACTGCGACATCGGGCACTAGGCCGAGGTGGATGCCAGTTTAAAATACAGCAACTGCAACCTGCATCTGGTCGTTTGACATCCTCCTATCTGTTCATTACATCGCATTGTGTCTTATCGCATTGTACATTGTGTGTGTCTTGTTTAGATAATAATATGATCTGACGATTATTTTATCTTACCTCATGTCTGCAATCCCAAAAGTTAATATTGAAATCACCAAAACGTACCTAACTAAAGACGCAGACGATTTCAAATTGGTATTTCGTCACTGGCAAATATTTTTTTCTGTGAGATGGCATATGTCTTGTATGTAGGGTTCAGATTGTCAGGACCAGAACATTCGGCACTAACTATTTAGGCGCACACGGACAATTAAAAACACATTTATATTAGGGCTCTTCAAAAATGACTTTTTTTCAGAATGCAATGAATGGCTACTTGATAAAATTGTTAGGATACGTAATTTAAGCCGACACACCAAATTTGGTTCAATTCCAACCAGTAGCCGCATTGCTACAGGAGAAGAAGGTTTCTATTTATTATATAAAATTAAATTAAAAAAAATGTGAATATTTCCTGTTCACGCCATGGAAGTGCAGGGTTGTCTATAGAAACGATGTTCGCCAAATTTGGTTGCATTCCAACCAGTACAAGCGGAGTTATTGCCGTCGAAAAATTTGGATTTCAATAAAATAGTATTTACGGCGGGCACAACTTTAATAAATAATTAAAGAATTGGTCACCGTAAATCAGGGGTCGCCAACTCAAAATGGGTCGCGGGCCACTTTTCAAAATTCCTAGAGGCCTCGGGCCGCATTACTTCAATATCGAGATTAAAATAGGCAACGCAGTTTTACGACCCCGTTTGATAACTCTACGTCCTACAATCCTGTGCTCTCTAACATTGGCGACGGGCATAGTCACCACAAAAGAAAAATATTTTATTGAAGAAACACAAATACAACAAAAATAACATGATCATCAATTTCATTATATTGTGAACTATGAGCTGCGCACGATACCTGACAACAGTCTGTACCAACTAAAACAGGGGTGGGCAATCCTTTTGCTGTACACGGCCACATTTCGAATACTAATGTAGCCTGCGGCCGCATTCTGGTGCATAGTCGTAATGAACTAACTGGGGCCCAATACCCACATTAAACTGTCCATGGCCATTGCCGGTACACTCCATACTAATCTATTTAATCATATCGACTTATTATGCGACCGAAATCGTGAGTGGTCATGGTCATGTTATGAAGAGGCACCGGGATTCGTTTTGTTGTCTCGCGAAGCGCGAAAATTTTTTCTATGTTCATGCGTGAATTTTGTCATTAAATATTAGTATAGTTTCACATATTACTATCAAACATTTATCCTTTCTCGGCCAATGTGATCAGATTCACCGGTATAGTTGATGCAGCGGGTGTCCTGGAAAATTTAGGGAAATTATTATAATGCTGTGCTGCATCTTTGGGTGGGCCAGGTCTTACTAAGTCCCCTTTGTTGCATGCAGTTATTTCTTGACCCCCCATCAGAATTGTCGGTGTAGTGGAAATATATTGGATTCGTGCAAACGCAGGCCTACCAGAAAAAAATTCATTCGTGATGAGGAGAATACGATTGAAAATTGGTATTGGTTGGAATTAAACTAAATTTGGCGAACTTCGTTTCAATAGACAACCTGACACTTTCATGGGGTGAACAGAAAATTTTCAAATATTTGTATTTTAATTTTATGTAATAAATAGAAACTTTCTTCTCCTGTAGCAATGCGGCTACTGGTTGAAATTGAACCAAATTTAGCGTGTAGGCCAGTGGTTCCCAACCTGTGGTACGCGTACCACTAGTGGTACGCGAGGGTCTTCCAGGTGGTACGCGAGTACATTCTGTCGTTTTTTCGACCGAAGAAAGGTATTAGTTCAATTGGGTAGATTTTGAATTTTTTTGACTAGTGGTGAAAAAACAATTCCATGCATCTCATCAACCCGGGCTGATAATGCCTAGTTTTATAGAATCTGTTATTACTAGGGCGATTTAACTTTATAAAATTGAGCGTTAAGTCATAAAATTGTCAAAATTGTTTACGAAGTCAAAATTTTTTGGACCCCTCCATTTCGTTTGTATCGTAGATTTGATATTTTCCAGCTTGTAGCCCACTTTACAGGCCTACCGTTGTAGGCGGCCCATTGTCTGCTCATCGTGGATCATAAACTGCTACACGAAACAAATAGGTTGACAATTGATATGGTGTTATGCTCAACGTACCGCAATATCCTAACTGAGCAAGAGTGCTTGACATTGCATGGTTATTTAATCAAGAAGCGCATGATGAAACGTGAAGCGTGACAACATTGACAGTATGAAGCAACATGTTGTGTCGCCAGCAGTGTACGCACAGCTTTAGTGTTGCCAGTCAACAACTACTGCTGTTAAACGGTATTTCGCCATTCTTGGTAAGCTACTTAGTAAGGACAAACACTTCCTACCCGAGAATGTAAGAAAGTTTATTTCGTTGTACTACAACAAATTTTAATTAACTCTACCATAATACGTGGTGTAACTACTGGGCCAGATATCGTTAAAATAAAGTTTTTTCATGTCAAAATTTGTCAGCTTTTAGGTCAAAAACGCTCTTTCGTAAGGACAGACAGTCCCTACCAGAAATGAATATAAATAGTACAATTTTAACATTATGCGCGAAAACACCTAATTTGCGTACGTGAAGTCAAAATTTGGTCAAAATCAAGTTTTTTTAGGTCAAAATCCTCCGATTTTTAGGTAAAAAAATCGCCCTCGTTATCACACCTCACATAGCACAAATACGTGAGTATGACGTCATTAACGGTGAAAACATTTTGACCGCCTACGGCGTGTGTAAATTATGTAGGTGGTACGCGAGCACTGCATAAAACCTCGAAGTGGTACGTGGGTGGAAAAAGGTTGGGAACCACTGGTGTAGGCCTAAATTAGGTAACCTAACAATTTTATCAAGTAGCCAGTGCGATTTGAGAAAAAAGTCATTTTTGAAGAGCCCTAATGTATATATCGAAGTTTTTCAAGTATATCTCTCTGGAATATAGGAATAACAATTTAATTGTATTACTAAAATTTTGAAAAATCACTTCAATCTCGCCATTTTCCTTTAAGAGCAGGTTGCTCCCTGGGTTTTGTGTGTATTTACCAGTTTTACTGGGAATAAAGAATATATTATAATAACTGAAATTATAGGCTACTTGTGCGCATGAATCACAGCAGAATTTCTGTAATTTCGATTCTTCATTTTCAATAATCTCTACCTCTGCTCTGCAATCCTTGCTAATTCTTCATCTACCACAAGTCTGTAATCTGACTTCTACATGTATTGCATATAACAATTTGACTGTATTACTGAAATGTTAGAAATTTACTCCAACCTCGACATTTTCCTTTGGGGGCAGGCTGCTCCCCGGATAATGTGTGTATTTACCAGTTTTACTAATAGTAAAGAATATAATAGTAATGTACCATTAGTTTTCAGAATGGAAAAAGCTCGTGGACGATTAAAATTATTTTGTAAATCGACACAAAACTAAAAGATTTTAGTCATCTTCAGCATTTTCCCGCTTCGCGTTCTTTACCGTGACCTAATTTCAGGACACCAACAAAAATACATATACGACAACCCAATATCTTAGAAAACCGTTAGGATGCTTTATTCTAGGAGTGTGCACTGTATATCCTGTGGGAGCTCGACTATTTTCTATGGACCAGCATTTTGGCGCTGGGCATTTTCACGTTAGGAGAAACACGTTTCGGGCAACATGCGACTCAGTGCGCTGTGTGCGCTGCCAAAATGATTCGCCGCGATAAAACTTTGAAATAAAATAACCACCACATGTTGTCAAAGATGTTCGACATTGATATGTCCAATGTAGCAGACCGTTGGTCCTTTTAATTCAATGTCCCTAGGTAACGCCAGGTATCTGTTATGAAGGAAATATACCGTGCTCGTACTAGTATTTTACAGTATCATGACAACTATTAGAACTCTACTATCTCTTTTAGTGTTGCGCAAGCTTTGTAAGCATTGTTATGCCAAACATAGTCCTAGCTAGAGTGCTGCCATTTTCCTGTCGCTAGGACTTTACCAACCCGTTCTCATTGGCAAAAGCTTACAATCACATGCATTGTTGCGCATTTCCGGGTATAAAAACCCACGTTTTCTCTGTTACCGCCCTTGAGATCTGAGATTCACCTCAGCGCTTGACGTTCTCTACAATACATCCGACCGAGTGAATCGTGAGTGAAGGCAGCAAGGCGGCAGCAAGGCAGCAAGTCGCAGTTCAGCTACCTCATAGTTCCAGCACGACACAACCGCCAGTTACAACAGTAAGTCGCAGTTCAGTTACCTAGCTCCAGTACGACACAACCGCGTGTTACATGTTGCTCCTGAGTTCTGTAACTCACAGAAATCAAGGATATTACAAGCCCGTCCGTTACACCAATGTCCAGGCCCCGAAATGGCCGGCGCAAATGGTCCAGCGCCTGCAGCTTAAGCCATACTTCTCAAATGAGACCCATAGAGGAAATAATGAGTTCCATGTCGGAATGTAAATTTGGCATTGTGGTTTTGTCTGATACGCGTAAGCGATTCCGAGCGTAAGCGTGATCAATTATATTGCGACTACAAAGTAGACACTGTAAATTGAACTCGCACCTCCATCGCATGAGTTGTCATGATAGGGGCCTCCGCGAAACGTGCAGCGTACCAGAAACTTTCGAACATTTTATACTGAAGTGTCCTTGATACGATCACCAGAGACAATATCTACAAACGTAGCCGAACGTATCAGTGTGAGCTTTAACTTGATAAGTCTGTCAACTGATCCGCACATGGTTATTCCGGTCGTAGAACTTGTTTCATTGTGTAAACTTATCTGATTTAAAGTTGGGTGACCATTCGTCCTCTTTTAAGAGGATTTGTCCTCTTTTTTTTAAAGTGTCCTCAGAGGACGCCTGAATGTCCTCTTTTTTGAGAATTTGTACTCTATTTTGAAATGAGCGCTCAAGTAACGGTCCAGCGGGTTTTTCGGGACATGAGCAAGAAAATTGATCCTTTTTCACTAGTCATCAAACGGAAAATCTCATAGAAAGTTAATATCTCGGGAGTTGAGCCGGAAAGTTGTCCTTTTTTAAGTCAACCAACAACAGACTCCAGAAACATTTTCCGGCTTTTACTCCAGCATTGCAAGTCTGAAAATTTTGAAAAATTGTCCTCTTTTCAGATTCTCAAAATATTGTAAGCCTGAAAACTATAGCTCCTTCTGGCCTGGTGAACAAGACCGTAGTAGTCGAGAATCATAAAACTCCTTATACATACAAGATCAAAACATAGTGTAAGAATCTCGCAAGAAATTTTAAGACGTGCTGTTTTTGCATGTTCTTGTCCCCGGATCCCTGAATAGACCAGGAACGTGATTACCCAAAGACGTCAATTCAAAGCAGGCTATTTCTTGAAATGCCCCATCGTTTACATAAACATCCTCAGGCAATCGTCAATACGGATCACAGAATTCAACATCAATACGTCGCTGTCGTGAGAGAGACAGCGGCGACAAATTGATCGCATAGGCAGTCACATGTTTAGGTCACTCCTGCACAACCCGTTCGCAGAGGGCGTGTTTGAAACCTGTGCAGGAATTGTCGCTAAGCGCGAACGTGTCCACCCTAATTCTGTGACAAGTGTCGTCCTCGTTGCCAGGTTCGCTGATGTGCCAGCCTGTGGGGGGTCCGAAATATCCGTCGGTCCACATGAAATAACCAGGCCTGTCAGTGTCAGTAACCCCGACCCATGGATCGTTAATCTCGTCAACGCCGAGTTCGGTTACGAATGCAGACATCACTTCCCTGTAAAATCACTTCGGACATGTTAGATGTAAGCTGTGGTCTTGGAATATAAATAGAGCATGCACATTGCACATTTGCAGATGGCACATGTTCGTCGCCGTGAATGTGTTCGATCATTTATTGTGACTATAGAGAGATCCACGGTCAGCATATGAAAGAGTCCGAGTGTTTAATCTTGGGGAATTGTTTGTTTGTGGTATTCATGGTGCTTGTCGAATTCTGTGGTCATTTACACCATCTGTCGATGTGCTTTATCGGTATATAATTCGGTAGCTGCCTGCTTGTAGCACGGCCATCTTCTAGGCCTTTATAAGACACCACTTACGCGGATGAGATGGCGAGGAGGAGTCTAGATAAACCTCCAACACTAGGTAAGAATTCTGAAGTCGACTTTGGTCGGAATCGAACCCGCAGCCCATAGATGATGCAGCAGAGAATTATGCACTACCCTATCCCGCCACTCTTATGGGAATTAATCGAGTGACACTACTTGCATAAAAGGCAGAGATGGCCAACGTTTTCATTTATGGTACTCGGATATAGCAGTTTCGATTTTCCCGACATGCCTAAGCTGCTTGAATTAGAAGCAGAAATCGCAAGCTCCCAGCAATATTACTCGATCAAGTAATTCGAAGACTATTGATTGTAATGTGGCGTTGTAGTCCATCGCCAGTTACAGATTTCAAACATTCAAGAGGTATATCTATTCAACTAGCGAAGAACATATAATGCGCCACAAATGCAGGGAATGCATTGCGCAATGATATTCCGTGACCGGGATGCGCTAAAGTTTATATTGCACTTTTTACACCCAAACGCGGGCATTCGAAATCTTAAACTTCCACAGCGACTAATATTTTTATGTGATTAGGGATATTGCACAAAATAAATTGGCCGCCAACTGGACCATTCCTGCAGCCTCCCGATTGGCGATGGTTGAATTGATTTTGTGAAACTTCTAAAATATTTTAGTTAGTCTCAACCCAACATATCCATGACGCAAAAAGTGAACTAGTAACACGAGCAATTGAGCATTCTGCATCGTAGCGATCAGGAGTTCAGAGCAGGCGTAAATGTGTGATTGCTACAGCTCCAGCTCCGGAGCCCATTGATACCAATGTTCTGGCTCCAACTTCGGTTCCATTAAATACCGGTGTGCAAACAATCAGGAATCAGTAGGGCAAGTTTTTGTTGCACTAAAATCGCGAGAAAGTTGCATTTAATTTTAACAAACGTCGCAGTAAAAATCTGCATTTGTAATTTTTGTTGAATTATTAGGGTATGACATACTCGAAAGGTTCCGTTGCATAACCTAGTTCCTGCAGAGCTGCCAAATTTGTTACTTTATTGCCATTTGCCGCACGGTCTGGCGAACCGCCCAAAATTACATTTTCTCCGGCACATAACAAGAAGATTACGCAAAGCTGGAATTATTTCACCCCAAAATCCAAACAGCATATAGCTGTAACCCCCTTCCTCTAAAACAGGGGTCACCAACTCAAAACCGGTCGCGGGCCACTTTTCAAATTTCGTGGCTGCCGCAGGCCGCAAGAATTCAATATTGATATAAAGCAGGCAACCTCGTTTTAAAACGCTACGTCAGTACAACGCTATGCTACCTAACATAGGCGATGGGCATAGTGACCACAAAAGAAGTAATATTTTATTAAAGAAATAACAATACAACAAAAGATCATTGTCATCAATTTCATTTTATCGTGAACTCTGTGAGCTATGAACGATACCTGGAAACGCATTTGGGTGTTAGATACGTTACGAGCTGAAAGACCATCTCCACGTAAAGCTTGATCTTGTGGGGAAACCCCAAGCCAGTGGTTCTTAAACCTTTTCAGAGATGCCCCCTTAATGATGATGAAACATTTCGCGCCCCCTTATCGTTATATCACAAATGCATCGATTATGCTAGCAATCCCAACGGATAGTATGATGACATGGAAGGTTATGAATGTTGATGGTAGGATTGTATAATATGAATTCCGGGCTATACACAGAGCAATAAGTATGAATATGAAATCGAGGTAAATCGCGCGCAGCGCGAAAAAATCTTCAGTTGACCACAGCTCCGCGCCCCCATCAGATGCTTTCAGGCCCCCATAACGGAACGCACCGCCAGTTTCAGAACCACTGCCCTAAGCTGTTTTCTAATCATCTTGGTCTTGGCAGTGTTTGGGCCATTACTCGTCAATTTTAGCATTTCAAAATGTTTTATTAGCTTTCTTACAAAATCTCAAATCAAGTCGCGGGCCGCAAAATATGACCTCGCGGGCCGCGTGTTGGTGACCCCTGCTCTAAAACAAGTCAAATAACACACCCCAAACCTGCTAGCTTTGTAAACTTGGCCCACGGCATTACAAGAAAACTCACTTACGGTGACTTTAACATAATCCAAAGCCCTGGTAGCGACCTGCTGGGCGTGTAGGACCTACGCGACCAGCAAGGTGGATTTTGACGAAACTCTTACGGAGCTGCAGTGTAAAATTGAGTAACATATTCATATTCATATTGCAATAGACCTGACACTCGTCAGTGATAATCCTCAACAACTAGTAGAGACTTGAAGAGAATATGGTATATAAACAGCCGTATCGCCTTACGCACGAGGCGGTTTTTATTCGTAGTTTAGCCATAACGGCAGATATAGTTTTAAATCAGAAGTCTCAAACACGCGACCCGCACTTGGCCCGCGTCGTCAATTTTGATTTTGAAGAATTCGACAATATTAACTCTTTGAATCCCAGACCATTGTCTCTGACTTTAACACTACTTCAAAAACCTGAAACCACTCATCAAATTTCACAACCACATCACTTTCAACAATTACCCTGTGGGGGAAGATCAGCTATTACGTCAATTTACCTGTTTATGATGGTAAAACATGATCCGTTGATGATTCGTGACTCAAAATTGAGATTTGGACTTTGGTCTGGTCGAACTCTATTATCAGAGAATGACTTATGACTCCGAACGCCGTGAATTAGTACAACCACGGACTATTATCAGACTGTGATAGGGAATAATAATACATCAAATAGTCGTAGCTTACGTTGCGTAGCGTAGCGTAATTAGATATCTAGGATGGTCCGAATGACAATGGCAGCCATTGGCATTCTGTTGCCCCCTTGATTTATTGTTAGTCACCTTGGATCTGTTTATCCAGGTTACTATTGCCAAGGTACCCAGTGAGGTAGTGGTGCGCTCCACCGCTGTAACAGTCATGAATTGCTCGGCTGGGACTGTTTTATTACTATGACACGTTAATCATTATTTTCAAGTTGCTGTTGATCAATTCCTATATTCGAAGGTAAATTTAACTTCTATGCATCCACGTCATGATGTCGGCCTATTTGTATGCTAGCATGTTGTATATTACTAATTATTTTGACTAAATATGCCAAGTACAACAAAAATTTCATTCAAATATTCAAAATGTGACTTTTTTGGTGCCAGGCTTGAACTCACAATAGTAAATCACATTTTTACGATGCTTGTGGAATGCCAGTCAGCAAGGTCCCGTAAAATAAGGCCTACTTGGGAATACATTGAATGCCCCTGTTATTGGTGCTGCGACCCGCGGAGCTATCAAAAGCCAGGAAATTGGCCCGCCAGCATATTTGAGTTTGAGACCTCTGTTCTAAATCGTATCCTACGCGAATTAAGTCTCTGCACGTGACGATAATATCTACTCTAAAGATAGGAATTCGGCACCCAGGAGAGGGCAGACGATGAGAAGAAATTAATGTCGCTCGTATACTAAGCTTACCATACGCCCTTTTGTCCTCTTTTTTGAGATTTTGTCCTCTTTTTGGATAATTTAGGTCAGATTTAGAGGAAATCGCGAGTGATATGCCGTAAATTAGCGCAGAAGTGAAGCTCCGGCGGGTATTTCGGAGGAAAAAGTGGTGATTTAGGCCCTGAGCGAAAAGAAGACCTTTTTTTTTTTTAGTCATCCACCTGGCAATGTAGAGAGAAAAACGTTATTTTGAAGTGATGACCTTTTTTTTTTTTAGTCAACCGATCACGGAGTGGGTAAAAATTCACCGGATTTTGAGAATTCTTCTCCAGTTTTGCATGTCTGAAATTTCTGAAAAAGTGTCCTCTTTTTGCATTTCCAAAATATGGTAAGCCTATCGTATACGCACGTTCTGACCGCTAAGTCTCGTATCCCAGTCGAAGCGACTCTCGCGTTAATTCCGCTGCACGCTGTCACTGCTGCGTCGTAATTGGTATTGTCCGTAAGTAGATTGTACTCGAGGCAGTTGCTGGCGCGATACCAGTTCCCTTCGAATCCGACTGAAATTGAGCAGATATCCGGGATTATACGAACATATCGCACCGTAAACCGAGCCTCACAGAATGCAGCAATATCAATCAGTGCTGCAAATCAAGCCGGAGTTTCGGATTCGGGCTGGATTCGGGCTCGTTAGTCGATAAGTATTCCCCGGCTTGCTTCAATTGGGGTATATTTCAAGTCGGCTAACATACGACATAAAGTTTGTGCTACATGCTTTTTCAAAGTCTCAATTCTCCGCACTTTAATTTGAATGGATTGTTTTTATTACTGTATGACCACTATGTAAGACCTACACGACCAGTAAGGTAGTTTTTGAAGAAACTCTAACAGAGCTGCAGTATAAAATTGAGTATTATATTCATATTCATATTTCAATAGACCTGTAAATTATCGGCTGACACTCGTCAGTGATAATCCTCAACAACTAGTAGATACTTGAATAAAACATGGTATATAAACAGTCGCATCGCCATACGCACGAGGCGGTTTTTATTCGTAGTATGGCGATAACGGCAGATATAGCTCTAAATCAGAGGTCTCAAACACGCGGCCCGCGGTCGGCAACCTTTTTTACTCCGCGTAACAGTACCAAAAATGATTTTTTTTTCGCAGACCGGCCTCGAAAAAGCACAAATTTGCATCATTAAAGTCTTATTGCAACTCATATTCGGTTTGAGATGCAGAGTCGACAACGCGTGGTGGACTATATTACAACACAGCGGCAGGACTCGTTATTTTGGATTCAAACGTGACCTTGGCATGCCCGTTTTCACAAATCATAATCTCCATAGTGGAATCCGCTATGTATTGAATGATACAATTTGTCGTGATATAATTTATTCAGGTGAGTGGACTACAACAACTGGCTACATTTGTAATGATTGGTAGTTACGGACTAGAAGCACATCTGCAGATAGTCCCGTTATAATATTCGTAGAATTATACTTCGTTCGTATGAATTGTCCATGATGATTTTCTACATTTCAGAATTGCTTCCCCTATGTTCGAAATTCAGTTCTGAGCCAGTATTATAACTACGAGCCGAACTACCGACTACTATATCAATCTAGTTGTGTTGAAATGATCAAGGCCAATAGGTTACAGATCTGGCACTTGCACAGGTATTATGTACGGAACACGTCTCGTCATTGCCACAGCGATGGCTCAGATGAAATACGTATGTTATGGGTTCGATTCGGTTCGGTTCGGTTTATCAGCAGCAGTTATTATCAGTTCAACACACCACAAAAATTGCGATCCAATGAAAGGAAAGGAAGGTGTCGAAACGACTTGGAGCAGTCTTTGGAATCAGACACTGACCTTGGCTAAGGGCCCGAGGCGATGTAATGAGGAGGCATGCATACTGAATGAAAAGTAAAAGAAGGGAGTATTGTTAAAGCAAGTGACAAAAAATGGGGTGGCATGTCACAGAAGGCGAGATCGATAGGTCAGGTCGTGGGTGGACTAGTAGGCCTATTCATTTTGTAGAAATTGCTTGTATTTAGACTTGAATGTGGACATGCTCGTCGACTGTCGAATGGTCCACACGTCCGCCCGGCATATTTGAAAAAGCGATGATCTTTTCGGTCGATCATATGATGTTTGGACCCAAACTGAGCTATATTATCAACTTCCGGTTCGATTTCGAATCTGTAGGACGCAGGCCTGGTTTGAGTTATGAATACCTGCAGGTTACTGGATCAAGCAAGGTCTGGTATTAGATCAATCGAAAAGGCGATAAGTGGCCTACACTGCGAGCACGTTATTATATCTCAATCAAACAATTAACTGGTATCATACCCTCTGGCGGGTTACAGTCTTCCTGCTGATCGTAGAGAACACCGGCGCACCTTCTATTGCGTATTCTGATCCCACCGCATGATTTCGAGCAAGTTCCCCACGCTCCCCAGATACACGCTGGAGGAGTGAAACGTATTACGAATGAAATAGATATGCCAAGTCTCTAACAACCTATATATTATGCACCTTTCACAGAAAGTTCACCTATACTTTTGTATTTTGCACTTGCTGTGGTGATTCGATTAGTTTCTCTGTCTCAGGGTAGGGCAAATTACTAAAAATAAAAAATTACTAAAAATTACTGATAATTAGAAAACTAAAATTTCAAATTTTACTGTCAACCCATGAAATTGTTAAGTTGCCTAAAAGAACGATGCATAAAAATTTCTACTCCCTTCCAACCAGTAGAAATGAAGTTATTGCAGTTGAAACTTGTGAGTGTGCATTGTGCAATGATAGCATTGCTGTGAGTAATCCCAGCTAAAATTGATGATAAATTCAAATGACTTCACTTCTACGGGTTGGAATTGGGTCAAATTTCGTTTGCGTCGTTTTTGTAGACAGCTCGGCAATTTCATTGGCTTGACAGTAAAATTTAAAATTTTATTTTTTTAAATTTTTATAATATATTCAAAAAATTCAATTTGGTCTGCGGTGGCTCCTACTAGTTGGAATTGAGCAAAATTTGTTGTGCAGCGTTTTTTTACCCAACCTAACAATTCAATCAGTTAATTCCCGGAATCCGGAACACAATTATTTTTGAACAGCCCAACTGCATTGTCTCTTGGAAAGTTCGGCAGAACTGCGGGAAATGCACTCAAAACGCAGATCACCTCACTCAAAATCTTTTCCAGGTAACATACGGCTTGAAACCCGCGTCTCCTTACCATTGTGGCATTGACACGTTATACTTTCCTAGTGTTTTAATAGCACATTGTCAGTAACAGTATACTCACGTTGTTTCTGCTTTCTGTTTCTACTTGTACAGTACGTACTCGCGTGATTATGTATGTAGAGTACTTCCACTTCTATTCAACAATTGTGTAGGCAGAACTACTTACTTTTTACGCTTTGGATTTATAAATATAAATTATTGTCGGAATATGTTGGTATCACTGTTATCCGTGAAATTATCATGACGACCGATGAAAACAACCCTTTATCGCGGCTTTTGGTAAACATCGATTTTTTTTAGTAGCAACGCTAACCAGGTTGAACACTTTTGATCATAAATCATTTTGCGACGGTCGCGAAGACGGATTTGTCAATTTAGAAAGTAGCTTACCCCTCCCTTCCCCTCGCCTAAACACCAAAGAATGCAGCGGCTAGATCAAATCTGCTTTTGGAAGCTCGTAAATTGAGTATTTTCAAACCTACAATTCTCCCATTCTATCGGGAGTAAATTTGGCATGTCCCCGAAGTCGGTATATACTTCTACTTGTTACTGGCAATACGCCGGCTTTACTTGAAAAGCAGTGCTGAAAACTTTAAACCAATGTTCCCTCTAATTTTTCAAGAGTCTGCGCAAACACGCCAACTCACTGCGCAGGCCATCGGACAACAGTGCGCAACTACCCTCCAATAGGGTGATAATATTAACTACTGGGGGCTTCGCCCCCCAGACCCCCTTACGGCTATAGGCTTCTTTCGGTACTTATCATGTACGTTGGGTGCCCATTTAGTAGTAGCGCCCTTAAACGCACGAAGCGCGAAAAAAATTATATAATTCGTGATTGCATCGGCCAATATGATCGGGAATTGCATGTATATTGCTATCAATTTTTATCCTCTCTCTGCTCGCATAATCAAATTTATCGGTAGAGATGATCCGGGGCGGTGTGTTGGAATAGATAGGCCCTCTAAATAATAATAAAACATCTTCGGGCGTACCCGTTGATAGAATGACTTCGTTACAAGATGCTATTTCGTGACATCCTATCTGCTATGTCAAAAGATATTGAAATCGCCAAAACGTACTAAAGTAAAAGACGTACACGATTTCAAATTGGTATTTCTTAACTGGAAAATAAGGTTCCCTCGATATGGCATTTGTCTTGTTGTGGGACTGGGATCGCCAGGACAAGAACATTCGGCGCAAGCCATTTAGGCGCCCATGGACATGGACAATTACACATATATTTGTATATATCGAAGTTTTCGGTCAGCACCGGGTCAGTCTTTTTCGCCCAAGGTTTTCTCGCTGCTGATCGTTCTGGCGCACTTCTTGGATTCGCATGTTACATAGCCTTTAACTTCATATGTCTTGGCGCGTCATGGTGCGGTAATGGCCGACGCCCAACTGCCCATTTCTAGAAATCATGCCTAATTTTTGTTTGGAAAGGGTACCCAATATTCAGATATCTTACAATAATAAAACGCGCGTAGCGCGAAAAAAAATCCTGACAAATTTCAAAAAATACACCATGATTTATGTTAATTCTCGAAATAATTTGGGACCCCCTTCGAGCTCGGCCCTCCGATTGGGGGGTTTGGGGTGCGGAAGTTACTGTCCTGAGTAAATCTTACGCAATGTTCATGCCACGCGGAGAAGACTATCATTCGCTAGTTTCTCGCAGATTAACTTCGAGCTAGCACATTTTAATTTATAACTTTGTTGAACCATGTTATTTCGCCATTCCCAGAAAATAATGCGCTATTGAAATGATATCAGTATCGCTCACGTGTACAAGGCCATAGCCTACTAAAAAAAAATCTTCCGCGAGGCGCAGGTGATTGAGAACTCTCATTTCTTCACGGAGCACAATGGTTACCTTTGCGGGGCGCACTTGTACCTCGGTTTCAGACTTCAGTGATAACACTATTTGGACCTGGCAATGTTCCATCTTAATTTTCACGAATCTGCGCGCCTGCGTGGTCCATTGGACAACAGTGCGCAACAACTACAAAAAAAACATCATTTCTGATTTTTTGTGCGCAGCGTAGATTTTCTGTGCGCAGAGACCGTTTCAGCACTGCGCATTTGCGCACGTGCGCAGCTTAGAGGGAACATTGCTTTAAACCCACGCTGGAAACAGCCAATCTAGTAATCGCTTGTTTTGGGAATGGCTATACTTCTGTAGAATGTGCATGAAGGGAATCGATGGCTGAGGTACTTACTTCCTGGGTCTACGGTGATCGGGCTCGCGGTTGTGTCGTCTCCGCCGTTGTCCCTCATGCCTGAAAGAAGAGCAACTTTGAAATCGTGACTCGTAAAAATCCAGATTCTCCGATGCCAGCGTTCTAATATAGCCTACAATACGTGTGCCCGGATGTGACTGCCTATCGAATGAATACGTTCGTGTCAACTTCGTATGTGAACTTCATTACTTACTTTGAGGTAGCGAATCAAGCGATTGTAAAGAAGTAAGTCCCTCAAACAGTTTGGATGATGTGGTTTCAAATTTATAAGTTGTTGTTGTTGTATGTGGGGTTTATGGTGCTTAACTACTAAGGTCTTGTGCACCAGACCACGTCGAAAATATTATATCCGCAAAAATTAGATTAATCGGGTGGCTAATACGAATTCAATAACAGTCTGAATTGTATATGGACTGGATAATAGGGCCCGTACTGTCATGTCGACATGGTTCCGTCTTGCCGCACTCTTCAAATATTGTCTCTGAGAAGCATATACTGGGCACTCAATCAGAAAGTGTTCGACGGTCTCTTCGGCCATGCACGTGCGACACAGGCCATCTTCGTGGCACTTTATACGATAAAGATGCGAATTCAGCCGACAATGACCCGATTTCAACCTCAGGATTATCGAGGAGTGCCTTCGTGAAAAATTCAGCGGCGCAGGAATTTCTGTGATGGGTGCGTGTATTCTGTAATATGCTGACCCGTCATGTGACGAGTTGAAGTATTCAATCCATTTCTCGCGGCATATGGATGCTATGAGCGTTTTCACTTCTGGAACAGACAGTTCGACCGATTCTCCAATGTCATCTGCGTGATCCGTGGATGCAGCCGCTCTTGCTAGTTCGTCAGCCGTTTCATTTTGCCCAACTCCCATGTGGCCAGGGATCCATATCAAATTTGTCTCCACTCCTTTTCTGTCGAGATCTGCGCACAACTGAATAATATCATATATTAGTTTGTTATTAGTAGAGCCGGCGTTAATGGCTGTAAGGGCACTTTGACTGTCCGATAGGATGGCGAGTTTTCGAGAACCTAGATTTTCTTTTGCCCAGGTTAAGCCACGCAGAATTGCAACTAATTCGGATGAGAATACTGATGAATATTTACTAAGAGATTCGCTGTGAGAAAACTGAATTTCTTCGACTACGAAGGCTGCACCACATTGATGAATAGTTTTTGACCCATCGGTATATATTTTGACATGGTTCGAGTACATTTCTGTGATGTAACGATTACACTTTGACATGGCAATTGTGGGTAGGTCAGACTTTACATTTCTTGATTTTAGGTGCAAATCTATTCGACAACATATTTCCTGCCATGGCGGGAGAGGAACTACTACTTGGTTCTGTAGATTAATTTGCATGAGATTCGCATTTCTAGTTTTCATATTAAAGGTCATAAATAGCGTCGAGTCCGGGAAAATTTCGTGCCAAGAATCATCAATTACTGTTGCGCACGGGTGGTTCGGCAATGACGCTATAACAGTTCGATAATTGTAGCATGCTTGCAGATGCCTTATTGGTATGGGTGGTTCAGCGCAGTAATGTTGAAGAGCGAAGGCTGGAGTACTCTTCATTGCCCCGTTGCATATCCGTAGAGCGGTATTCTGAATTTTTTGGATCGAATTCATAACATATAAGGGTGAAAACAAATACGCTTCGAATCCGTACTCGATTACCGATCGGATCATAGATCTGTAGACCGCTAGCAGGCAAGGCGTGGAGGCACCCCATGTTGTGCCGCTGAGCATACGTAGTAAGTTCATTCTTTTTAGGCATTTTTCGACAACAGCATCTTTGTGCAAACGATAAGTCAGTTTAGAATCGAAAATAATTCCCAAGTATTTACAACTTTTCTTTATTGGTAGTTCTGTCATACCTATTGAAAATTGAACAGGTGGTAGTTTTCTACGTTTAGTGAATATTATTGCAGCAGACTTCTTGACATTGACCCGCAAACCCCATTTTTTACACCATTGATAAAGGTTGATTAACGAGTTCTGCAATTTTGACGAGATTGTCATTACATCTAAGCCAGTTTCCCATAGGCAAGCGTCATCCGCAAATAGATTGATACTAGTATCGATGACATCGGGGAGGTCATTCATCATAACCGTAAAAATTATCGGACTGAGAACACTGCCTTGTGGAATCCCATTATCTAAGGAAAACGAATCGGATAAGCTGTCACCTACCCGAACTTGGAAAGTACGGTTACAGATGAATGAATAAATCCATCTCAGCATGTTACCAGAGATGCCCAGTTTGTGGAGCTTGAAGATGACGCCTTCTCTCCAAACGGTGTCGTAAGCTTTTTCCAAGTCTAGAAAAGCTCCAACTGTAGATCGTTTGTTCCAAATGCCTTTGTAGATATCGTCATGCAGGGCTAAAATACAATCTGTGGTAGAGCGTTTAGTCCTATAGCCGCATTGAACTGGCGAAATCTGTTTTGTACTCTCTAACCACCAACGTAGTCTATTAGATATCATCCTTTCCATTATTTTACACATATTACTTGTTAGGGATATTGGGCGATAAGAGTCCGGATCACTAGGTTTTTTGTTTCCTTTTAGTAACGGTATGACTGTTGAGTGACGCCAGCTGGCAGGACAGTTTCCATTACTCCACGTAGCATTGAACGATGAAAGCATACGGTCGAGACAGAGTTCGTCCAGATTGTTGATCATCTGATAACATACGCCGTCTGGTCCCGGAGATGCACTTTTTTTCGCTTTCAGCGCTTTCTTCAATTCCCTCATTGTGAAGGGATTATTCATGTCTGAAGCTTGATCGGTTTGTACCAATATCGGTTGAAGCGTTTCTCTTTCGAATGCTTTCCGTCTGGCCACAGATTCAGAATCGACGTTATCATCGCTACTGAATGAGGCGAATCTACACGCTAATGCATTTGCTTTGTCCTTATTGCTTGTAAGTATGCGATTTCCAGATGTAAGACTACTAATCGTATTCCATGATCTGGATCCGGACATCGATCGGACGGCTCTCCAGACCTTGGATAACTTTGTTGTATTGTTCAGAGATAAGCAAAATGATTCCCAGCTGGACTTTTTAGCGGATTGTATCACTCTTCTAGTTTCCGCTCTCTGCTTTTTGAACGCTATAACAAGGTCAATGTGAAACGAGGTCTTCATTTTCAAATAAGCAGCCCGTTTCAGACGGATAGCTCGGGCACACGCTTCATTCCACCAGGGAATGCTACATTTTCTATGTGGTTTCGTGACTGGAATACTGATTCGAGCTGCTGCGATTATTGCTTCTGTGATGTCTTGTATTGTCACGTGCTCTTTATTGCACAGCAGAGAGAGATTCCGATTAGCTGACCATCGAAATTCGGACCACTTTGCTTTGTGTATAGCCCAAGATTTACAATGTTGCGCCGTCACATTTGCTGAGATCGAAATATGATTGAAGATCAAAAAATGGTCACTTCCTAGAAGATGATCCGTGACCACTGTCTCAATCTTGTGTCCTATGTCTTTGGAAGCAATTGTTAAATCAAGCAGTGATGTTGCGCCAGCGTCATACGATATGTTTAGTCTTGTTCCTATATTGGTGTTTATGACTACCAAATCTTTGTCGTCTAATACCTCATACAGATGTTTTCCATACCGATTACCATCCTTAGCACCCCACAAGGAGTGATGTGCATTGAAGTCGCCCACCGCCACGAATTTAGAGTCACAGAAAGAGAAACACGTTTTCATAAGCTGCAGAGAGACTGCTTTATTGGGTGGTATGTAGATATTCATGATGGCGATTTCATCCAACTTTATGAGTTGCGCCTCTATCGGGGAAATATTGGGAACTTCGATTTCGTGGTGGCGTATATTTTCTTTCACGAACAAACAAACTCCCCCGCCGTGGATGTTGCGGTCTTTGCGTATTAAATTAAACCCAGGAATTTTCGGAACATATCGGCTAATCAAGTGTGTTTCCTGTAAGGCTATGATCTCGGGCGCTTCCAACATACAATTTTCGAGAAAATGTTTCAATTCGTTGAGTTTACGATACAAGCCTCGACAGTTCCATTGCACTATATTGAAGATGTCGGTGTATGCTCGAGGACAATGTTGTCACCATGATCATGATCATGTGCGGATTGGTTGTTGGTTCTCTCTTTACCAGCCGATAGATCCATCGGGTTTTCACAGTTCGATGATACCCTCGACATTTCATAGTTTTGAGTCGCCTGATCACCAAAACAATTTTTTGGCACCGATATTCCTAGCTTTTCACCGGCCGATTTTGCAATAATTTCGTCTATGCGTACCTCTTGACCTGCTCCAAAACTGACTATTGTGTTTTTGATGACTTCCGCTATAAAATTGAATAATGATGCCAGAGGGATGGTTACCAGATTGCCATCGGAACTTGGACGAGGACTGAGCGAACTATTTTCATTGGTAGGTGCGACACCAGCACTAGCGTTATCGGAATTACTTTGTTCGGCGCTGCCTGCACTACTGACATGGAGTGACTTAGGCAAGGGCGGAAATTCGGTAGGCGAGAAGGGCTGAAGACTTTCAGTATTCTGTTGCTGTGTCTGTCTGGCGCTCCAATAATTGACCCCCGTTTTAGCCATGATTACTTGGATTCTAGCTTCCTGGCGGTATCTCGGGCAGCCCGTGTAACGAGCCGAATGAGACTCTCCACAATTCACACACCATGGATTATTATCGCATTTATCAGCGTCATGTCGACTCCCACATTTCGCACAACGTTGAGCACTGCGGCAATGCTTCGACTTGTGACCAAATCTGTTACAATTAAAACATCTCACGGGTGGCGGATTGTAAACCCGTGTTCGAAATTGCATGTATCCAATCCTCACTACTGTGGGCAGAATTGTAGACGCGAAACACAGTAAGACCGATTTGTTATATTTAACCTCGTCATCGGATTTGTAAGAGAATCGCCGCACGAATGTGACGTGTTGTTCTGTTAGCGCTTCTCTAATCTCGTCGTCCGACATTTCAAGCGGCACATTCGTTATCACTCCTTTAACCTCAGAAGGTCTGACTATATGGCGTTCGGTTTTAACCTCGATTGGTGTCGACGTGGTACCTAAATTATCGCAAGCGAGTAATTTCTTGACCTGATCACTGTTCGCGCATTTGACTAGAATGTCCCCCGAAGGCAGTATTCTGATATCACTGTAGTTGCCACCAAGCACTTTGAACAGAGCCTTATTAATAGTTAATGGATTGCATTGCCGCATAGTTTTCTTAACTCCTTTGATGATTACCGAAAGATCACCATTAACTCTATTTGAATCTGAAGCCATTTCCTTCGACGCGGGCCCTTTCAACTCCGAATTTGCGGAACGCTTATGCGCTCCGCCACTTCCTGGCATTTCACGGTTTTACCTAGTATAGCTGCGGTTATTGTTGAATCTATAGTGTCTAGAAACCGATATGACGATAAACTGCAAACACTTCCCTAAACTTTGACTTGTCTTCGCGAATACGGCTGAATCGACGTTACCGATACAGGTACTACGATAATGCGTCCTCTCGCGACGACGATCAACACTCGAATCTGAAATTTATAAGTAAGTCGACGTCAAGGTATTGAGACGGTACGACAGAGATGGTGCGAGCAGTGTTTGGATAACCTGAGTCATCAGTTTCTATCTTTACTGTTCTCAGTTTATAATCCAGCCATATACTTTTGCGAACGTCTGAGCGTCTGAAGATCTGAATGTCAAATAGGTTTGCATACCGACCGCCACTGAGAACCACATGTTCGCACTATCTATTCTGCATGTCATTAAGTTTAGCATCTGTTCAATAAAAGCGATTGGATGGTTATCAAGGACCACATTTGCAGGAAAGAACTGTTCAGCTACAACTGGAAGTATAGGAAAGTCGGGGAACAGTCGTCACTAGTGTAAACAGGGTTACAATTTTACATGAAAAAAGATGCTCGGCCCGCGCGCGTGTGCATAGTTGTATGCATAGGCTATGTTATGGTTCTCCGAGCAATTGACTTTGGAGGATAAATGCTGCCGGTGTTTTCTCACCCAATAAGACATACAGCAAAGCGGCGGTGTTGGTATTGCTGCCAGTTCTTCGCCAGATAGATACTGGAACAAATCTCGTATCGCGAACATAGGTTACCGGCGGGACCACACGAGATCGGTAATATTGCGGTTCGTAATATTGCGGTTCGTAATATTGCGATTGGTAATATTGTGGATTGTATCCTTGGTTGTATGGTTGTAGATCAACCACCATTTGCTGTAATATAAACACATGAGACTAATTAAGTATGCGCTGACTACACGAGGCTGGTAAGATTGCGGTTCGTAATATTGCGATTGGTAAGATTGCGGTTCGTAATATTGCGATTGGTAATATTGCGGATTGTATCCTGGGTTGTATGGTTGTATATCAGCCACCACTTGCTGTAATATAAACACATGAACGAATTAAATATACACACTGACTATACACTTTCAAATTGCTATTCTCCGTAGCAGAGTTACGGGAATGGTTGTGCAAATGATATTATTTTCAAGAAAAGTCATTTTGTGGCTGTTTATCTCTAGCCTACAGTCGATATTTGCACGGGACAGATGACGGTTGCACGATAGTTGAGTTAGTTTTGAACAAAAATTTGAGGGGTCCGCGATGGTCCGTGGAGGTACAAAAGGGGTCCGCGATCACAAAAAGGTTGAGAACCACTGCTTTATGCAGTATTTCATTCTCTTCCATTGAATGGTACTCACAAGGTATTTCACTGTATGGAATATACCCTCTGAGCAGCAGTATTCTCATCAAGTTACAGGAATAACCAGAGACTCATATCTTCTCTGTAGTTTTGAAATAACATGACACCATAGCTTTTCAAGTTGACGCGGCTTATCTCATGTCAATATGCATATGATCTGCATCCGCACATTAACTAAAATTTTGTGACTGGAAAGCGACCCGAATTCGGCTAATTTTAGATGTTATCTATTCCATCTTAAGGCGAGTTACTTCGAAAATATGTGATACTTGACTTCAATATTTTTAAAATAACTTGACTCAAATCAAATTTTCAGCGACTCAAAAGGACTTGCCACTCGAATGAAGCGACTTCGTCCACTGTAGAACGATGGTTGTTAACCAGGGTTCCACGGAACACTATATGAGTTGCATGAGTCAGTCTCAGATGCTCCGTCGATGTCAAGGCGAACACTAAACTCATTAATATGATTCATACTGATACCCACGCCTTGACGGGATGCGCAGGTTAGCGCAAGTGTTGTAGAGCAACGCTTCTTGTACTCACCTTCGTCGACGGGTCTTTGTCTGTGGAACCTGTAGAGTGTAGATACATCGGTTTAGATATATTAAGTGCATAAAGGGATCGTGTTCTACTGCGTGCTGACAGTACTTTTATTAGTTTATACGTTTAAAACCCGACCTTGCTTAAAACATGTTTGATTGTCTTTCCGTGTGTTTTGAGTCATGGTCATTGGTCACTACCAAATTTAAAAAAGCATACAAATTGGGTTATGTCGTTTCACTGGAGTGCAAAACACCGAATGCAAGTATCCAAGAAATATTTTTGTGATATTAACAATAGCAGCTATTTCCAGGAGTTCGGTCACGTGTTTGGTTGCGCCTAGCATCGATCTATTGGTCAACAAGTCACTCCCTTCTTCAACGTCGGTGCTCGTGGTAACATTGTTTTTTAAATTTCCGTTTTAGCATTGTAAGCCTATCATCTTTCGTGACGAAAAGAATTTGTCACTGACTTTGCTATGTTAGATGAGTGTGATGTTATCATATTGACGTGCGGTCATGGGAGGCAAGCGAGGCAGTGCCTCACCTGTCGCTAGGGTCGGTATAAAAACCTTTATGGTAGCACCAATATGGATATATTCTGCCGATGTGCAGGAATGGCTAAATTTTAAACAATTTAACCAGTGAATCACGGGATTTGCATATTTATTGTTCGAAGATAGGTCACGAAAGGAGAGGTGAGACACAAAGGCGCCAAGCCTGCCTTGTGATATGGCAGTTCATCATAAGAAGTTCATAATTTATAATAAGTGGTATTAATCGAATGCTATTGTCGCCCCTCAAAAAAATATGCCAAGGAATGTGAAATTCGGCTCTGTTGCGCATAATAACAATAACCAGCACGGGGCACAGATGAATTTGCCTCACTCATTGTTGACTGACGATCGTAGCGTAGTTATAAAATTCGCTATCGACTTCGCAAACCGACAGTGTAGAATGAATCGTGTAGTTGTCACGGCCAACATCTAGTGCAGCGCACATACATGCCATTGCTGATGCAGCTGTTATATATTTTCGATCCACAGCTATCTTTCAACTGTGGATATGTGTAGTAGCTTCCTACGTAATACTATGTGATAAGAAACAAATTGCCAGCGGAATCATCGAACATTATGAGTTTCTGTATTTGTAAATGTGACTCTAATGGGGTTAGTTACAGCATCGCCAACCTTGAACCACACCGCATGTCACTGACTGTTACTCGTTTCGGCGAAAACAGTCTAGCGACGATGTGAACCTCTGAAACGTTTTGGTTCGCGTAAACGCGTACTTTTTAGTAAGGTTTTATATGTGAACGCGAACGTGAACACGAACCTATGACGTCACGTGACGTTATTTAACTAATTTCAACCTACATATCTGTAAAGTAATACATTAACAATGTTCACGACACTTAGCGACGACTCAGGCCACATTATGCCCCACTTCTGACAACTGCATCAATTGGGACAATCAGATGCAATAATTATTCCATAAAATAATTTTTTTCTGTCGCTTCGCCAACAATTTCGACGAGGATTTACAACGGAATATCAGCTTAAGCCTATAAGTCTATAACGGTGTTTCTTAACCGGGGATTTGCAAAAATAATTTGTATGTTATATTTATAGAAATCACCACGCAGCATAGCTCCATAACTACTAAAACTACCGGAACCAAGCAAATTGATGGCCAACTGACAATCTGAGATGAAACACTCTAATGTGTACAAACTCATTTTAATTTTCAGATTGCCAATACCCTAAATATATTGAGATGTTTTTACGAGGTTTTGGAAATATTTGTTTGCAAAAATCCATTTTCTCCTGTGATATACCCAACCGCTATACCAGAATAACTTCAAGATGAGCTGCTAGATAGAAATGACTAAGCTGCTGGACGTTTAATGACATGTTCATTAAAATCTGTTTCTCAATTTTGGTGCCATATGAAAATGGCAGGCTACATGCTCGTAGTGCCGATTTTTTTACTGCTGTCAGCACCATGCAGATAGTCGTCCGAAGTTTAAATGCAACGAATTTCAACCAAATATGTTATAATGACGTGAAAAGTTATCGCAAATGAAAATGGTTCACGGTGCGGAATCTACCTAGGTTCGTTTGAAATCGCGAACCTTCAAATTGCTGAGGTTCACACAGAGAACACAAACGTTCACACTATGTACCTAAGAAACAGGCATAAATACTTGCGCCACCTAACATTGAAACCAAAGTTTAAATGGCCTCTTTAGTTCAGTTACATGATCATTTCATAATAGTGAAAGTAGCTGCTGATTGAAACAGCAGGCAATATTAAAAGAAAATTCTTATAATAGCCTATACTTCTAGTCTTTGTACGATAATGACCGTATAAACCCGTACCAGTTTAAGAATCTAGTACCGCGTATGCCACCCGTTAGCTATTTTACAGCCTGATATCCATAATGATAGTGACGTAGAGTAAAATAAAACTTGTTAATTCACAGCATTCGCCAGGCCTGACTGCATCCATTGACAGTAAGTTTGGTGAGTACGGAGTAACCCTGAACAGCAGCGCTGTGGGGCGAAGAAACGAGTAAATGAATTAAGATCAATACGACAGGTATCCTGCAATCAGGATCTTTTACATATGCATATTATTTGTGATAATGTATACTTAGAATAGCTGAGCGAACTTACCTAACGCACATGCCAACGCACACGCCAGCCCAATGACTAAGATGGCGCTAGGTGAATTAGTGCCCATCCTGTCACCAATCTAGCTGCCGATACTACTCTGTTGAAAGTGACAAGACCGTTAGATAGCTTAGTCCGATTAGATAGGGGTTGGGTGCACTGGTAATCTATCGAACCAAACTGAAAACATTTGGTGACTTGAAAACGACTCGAAATCTGAAAATCTGAAATGACTTGTCTGGATTCGAATCCCTTCGATAATTTGCGTGAGTTGATCCCGACAACTCAAAAGTAAAAGAAATGCTCTGTAACTAAGTGAGCTCGCACAGCGCTAGCCTCAATTTAGCCACGTTTGCAACTCTTGCGATTAAATATTTGAAACCTCGTACAGATTTTTAAGTTGCACCGGTTTTGCGGGACGTCGGCTTTTTCCCGCTCTCGTTCTGTGTAATCAGAATAGAGCCGAAATGGAGGATATGGACGCACGTCACGGAATCGTATATGCCCGAAACTTCATACGTCTAAGCGTGCTAATAGTGATAATTATTTAAATTTGCCTTCGTGTTTATCGCTTCACGTCGCGTACTTATCATGACAACTCCATCCACTTCACAGCCTTAAGCCGAAACAGTGTGATATCAAAAGGATCATGTGTTTCCGGGGAGATGTCTGTAGCTTCGACAATGTTTTGAAGCTGATGGTGACGTGCCTAGCGCTTCACAGCGCGTACAGATCGGGAGACCTTTGAGCATACAGCCTGGGGCCAAAACGGTAGCCGAAAGCATCGTGTGCTTCTGAAGGATGTTGTTGATTTTATATGTTCCTATATTTGATGCATGAATTAAGATTTGAAATATTATATCGCCTCAACCATGTCCCGAATTGCAAATAGTGCTAATATCAGATATGAACTCTAATCTGAATCAGTAACTAAACACTTCTTCATATTCAAGAACAGTGTTTTTCAATTTGTTTGATCGCCATTCGCACTTTTTTTTTTAATTTCATCCGCACCTGCCTGCCGGACTATATTACACAAAATGAAAATGACGAAACTTATTACTTTTGCATTCGAAGAGCTTTTTGGACGTAGGCCCTACAGGGCTTCATTATTTTACACTCAGCGCATCGTGTAATTGATTAATCAAGTACTAAAATCATGCAGTAGAAAAATCACAGATATCGCACTTCCGTTAGTCTCAAGGTGTTCGTTGCCTTTTCCAGGGTTTTCGTGCATTGTTTTCCTTCGAAGCCTAAAGGGCGAACCCAAGAACAATATTTACTCGCAACAATATCACTTTTTCAATAAATCGACATGCTACGTCATTGCGATGTGAGCGTGTTCGCATTTAGAACGCACAAATGGGTAAAACTACATCAATGTTGCGACTAGCACCTTCGGCTCATTTTCTGACAACATTCGATGATGCTTCACCGTACTAAGGTATGTCAGGCGATTGGATGGTACGGGGAGGGGGGGTTAAAAACAGGAATGCATTGCTATACAAACCCACACAATCCGAGTAATTGATGACGGTTTATTTATGGATAGGCTTAGGCTTCATTCACTTCTTATCTATGCAATACACAAATCTGCATACCATACAAGAACAACGTGCTGTATCCTTGTGGCCTTGTGGTTGTCAAAGCCAACACTTACACCTTCTTGAATAATTGCAGGGGTGCTCAAGTTAAGTCGGTACAGTTCGCAATATTACAAAGTTTGTAGTAGACTGCACACAAAGTGGTACGAATACGAACCAGGAAAATTTCCTATAGATCAGTTAGCTAAGTGGCATCACCAATTAAACAAATATGACGTCACGTGACGTCATATTGCCAACTGCAACCCTACATTTCAGGCCGCGTAAGCCACAATGCTTAATCAACTACTTGCTGAAAGTTTAAACGTCACCAAATGTATCAACTGGAGCAATCAAATGCCAACAATTTCGACGAGGACTTACAAGGGAACATGAGCTTACGCCTTAACGGTGTAGGCAAGACCGGACAATGTATTCGGCCTCTGACTATATTGCTACATTGGTATTGAGCAGAGTGTAAAACTGTATTCTATACTTGCCACCGATATTACCCCATAAACAAGTTATACAGTAGCCAACGCACGGATTTGGTTTTTTTTTTGATACAATTAACATATCAAGATTTTTTACAATAGAAAACGGTGTATTCTTTTTATCAATTTCACTGATTGTTTGAATAAGCATCATTCGCCGTATTGTAGTGTATTTCGTTCTTGATGTTGTGTTATTGTGGGTCAAGCTCACTGCAGATAGTCACGAAATATCCATAAACGGAAAGTTGAATATTTCGAGCGAACTTTTGTAACAAAGCAAGTAAATTATTTAGGATTGGCAATTGCATGCTCGTTTAGTGTTGATTATTTCATGCTGCCAGCGCCATGCATAGAGTGGCCCGAATTTGAAATGCAAAGAATTTTAACCAAAGATGTTATAATGACATATTGTTGACGTCTCAAAAAGTACAGTATGATGGTGAGCCGCGCCAGTAAGAAGTCGGCAGTAAAGAACAAGTCCCGATGCATGAAAGGGAGAGGGACTGAAGTTGGGAGCGCGCGAGTGTGGAATTCATCCGGAAATAATACGAAACATTACTAATATCATTGTCGTGGTGTACATGACCTTAATAGGCGATAAACACCACTACTGTATATGTTAAATAAACATACAAACAAACATCATCATTATGGCCGTTAGAGATAAAATATTCTCCTTTGCCAGCTGATTTTATTGAGGCATGTAGTACACCCCAGTACACCCTACCAAAGTAGTACACCCGTCAAAAATTATGGTACACCCGATTGAAGGGCACGGGAATAAATGAACTTTGCGCACACATTTTCCTCACCTTGGCGGTTGGTATTTTGCCGGTAGAACCTGTTAACGTATTCGACAATCGATTCGTGGAAATTGGATAATGGGATCTTTTTATTTTACTTCTAGCTAATACATTGGCAAAAATATGACGCAGAACTGATTCCATTCGTGAAATAGATTTTTCAATAAGATGAAAATTGCCATATATAGGATCCGTGCAATTTCTCAGCTAGTACATTCACTCTTTAAACCAGGGGTGTCAAACATACGGCCCGCGGGCCGTGTCCGGCCCGCGAGGTCATTCTGGGAAAATTGAAAATTTATTGCATTATACAGTACATTTTTAGTAGTAGCGAATGTCGAACATGTTCATCGGATACATTATAAACAATGTTTTCTCGAAGCTGCGAACGTGCGCAATTGCGCATTGCTGAAACGGTCTCTGCGCAAAAATATCGAAGTTGCGCACAAAAATCCGAAAAGATGACCTTTTTTTAGTCGTTACGCACTGTTGTCCAAGAGATCGCGCAGTGGGTTCGTGAGTGCGCGCAGAATCGTGAAAAATTATAGGGAACATTGATTATAACCATCTGTCGACCGTGTTGAGTTCTCATCTCACGTAACCATCAGAAACAAGGTGGTGACATTGACACTACATTATGGGAAGGCAAAAAATAGCACATTCTTTTCAGAGTTTTCTGGGAATATGGTCCGAATAACAGTTATTCACAAACGCGGAAACGACAATCCAAAAGCGTTACATGCAAAATACATGGAGAATAAGCAGCTACATGAACAATAGAATTCAAATGTCTCTGGTCGCACTGCGGCTTATATTACTCTGACCCAAAACGCTCCAGCCGCGGTCTCCAGAGAAATCGAATGGTGAATAGGTGATATGAAAATGATGAACAAAATTCCAGCGCCCACGTTTACAATCTTTTTTATTCCTCACCACGAAGACGTAGGGCCAACGACGCAACACGATTAAAGCAAGGAGATCATTGACTTATTCCAACTTATATCGCCGTTAGAGCCACTGCTTTTTTAGTAGTTCATAAGTGTATTCAATAGGCTATTTTGTCAAATCCATTCTTTGCGAACAACGGTGTTGCTAGAATAGAGCCCATATTATCCTTGGTATAATATGTAATACCATTTTGCAAGGCGGTTGATGATAAAGCATTCAGTGAAAAACAAAGGTATATGGATTGGGAGGTAACATTTTGGATCATTTGACTGGTCCGGCCCGCGAGCGATCCAAACTTTTGAATCCGGCCCGCGACCTGAGTTGAGTTTGAAACCCCTGCTTTAAACCATTGTTAATCCACTTGCGTCAATTACAACATAAATATAGCAACAGCAGAGTATATATTTTAAACTTATCCATATGTAAATATGCTTTATGGCATTATCGACAATGTATTGTCCAGCACACTTAGGCTACCAAAGTCCCATGTCAACGCACACACCCGTCCAAAGACTATGACGACACGTAGCGAATCAGTGTCCCGCATCCTACTACCAATCTAGCTGCAGATAAGATTTGAACCATGACTGTTGAAAGAGGCAATCTTATTAGATGAATAATAAGATTGCCTCTGGGTCCCATAAAGGTTAGTTACACGGATTGGGATAGCCAGGAGGGAAAAGTGACCATGCAAGTTGGTAATCTTGTAAATTACCAATGCTTTGCGGCAAATTTATTCTTAGCGTGATATAGTGCTATTAGATTTCTTTCTTTGATTTGGGTACCCTCTTTCAAAAAAGAAAAGAAAAAAATTCTCATTACGTACAGAATGCTGTCTCGCTGTATTCAAACTGATTTAGAAAAAATCTCTATAAATTACTAGTATCGCTTCACGCCGTTGCTCTGTTGGTGGGATATCTAATATTTCGGAGACAATATTATAATATATATATAACGTTGAGTCCTCTACGACACTGCATCTCAAAGTCTGACAATTTTGAAATTCGGGTGATCCAGGCTCTGTCTTGCTGCATCACTGCATGAAACTATACGTGATTTGGATTATCGAAATTTGAAACTTACGTATAGTGTCAATTCATTTATTGAGGTGATTAATCCGCGACCCAATGCAATTAATAGACACCCAGATGCGAATTGATATCTGTGTCAACCGCGTATTCATGCTGCGAGTCGAAAAAAAACATGAAGCTGACTTTTAGACTTACACCTTACTATATGACTGGATCGTAGAACACTGCCAGTGCCACTAACGTCCTCATGCTTTATCACCACGGAAGATGATTCTGGATTTTGGAATTAGGATTCTTGTGTACATCGCTTAACATCGGGTACTTATCATGTCGCCTCCATTTACTCCATAGCCTGAGGACGAAGCAGTGCGCGATCAATAGGATCATATGATTCCGGAGGGATGTGTCAAGCGTCAAAAAACTTTTACAACTACCATTCGTGACTACCACTCCACACCGCGTACTGATCAAGTGACTTACGTACACACCGCCTGGGGTCGCATCGGGATGCGTCGAGGACGATTGTGTGATTTCGTAGATCTGTGAGCGATGCTTTTGAAAAGGCTGGGCACATAAATTATGTTATGAAATAATATTTCAGCAAGATAATTTCCTAACATAATTGACCCCGTAAACGGTACTAATGTCTCGTATCAAATGTGGCCGAAAGAAATACCTTTAAGGGGCATCATATAGGTTTATCATATACCGTGAATGATTACTATCTGGGGCACCAGAAACGCCCTATCGAGTACCGCCTTACGAGCCAGACATTGGATTTTGCTCTAATTAGTTATTCGTGTTGCTGGGAAAATTACGGCTCTCAACTACATTTTTTACTGTCGTCGGAGTGGGCCTCCGCGTAGTCTAAAATTGAAGATGAAAGTATGAAAGGATATTTTGTAGCAACCATTTTCCTCATAAAGTCACCGTACTCGAAATTTCTGGATAATATCGGATTGGATAAAAACGTTATATGGGTGACTACTTGGTCGCGCCCATCATGCACAACTGTGAAAAATAAGCAGCGATTACTCGTGCCACAGAAATTGATGAAATACAATAGGACTATACTCATGGAAGCCTTTCAACTGCGGTTCGTATATGGTGGTGTTCTGGGAGAAGTGACTGCTGCCAAAAACATACACTTTCGACTATAATTTGAGACCACAACATATTTAAGCGGAGTGACCCATTTTAACGCGCCCTGTCGCTTCCATGCACTATCTTTTCCAGCCTATAAATCATGGATAAGAAATTTTGTGTTGCCTAGCATATGAAATAAAGAATTATTAATAATATAGGTCTAGTTGACACAACGGTGCAACTTATCGCCTTTTTAGCCATTAAGTGCAGCGATATGGATACTGGTAATTTGCTATCTCTGCCTCGGGACATTAGCGACGAATCCAGTATAATATAACAGGGTTTAATATGCGTGCGGCGTTCATAAATCTCTGCCAGTGTGGGTTTCGCAGCGCAGCACTACCACGTCTTGAAATCACAGGATTTGATACGATAAAATTAGCATATTGGAGAGTTTGCATGTTCAGATTCTATATTATGATGTCCGCGCAGTGGCCGCATGTGATACGCAGATGATACGTCTCAGCGATGGTAATAGAATTCCGCGATGGACGAATTAGGTGATATAAATGGGCCTATTACCTTGACGTGCAAAGGCCAAGAAGACTCTGTTAAGACGGGGGCGCTTAGAAAGCGACTTGGGACTACCTCACAAAACCAACCCTTACGGGGAGATAGTTTGCCAGCAAATATACCATGTCTAGTTGTCTACCTAACCCCAATGTCGATTCTCAAGTCGCTGAAAAGTGTTGTCAGGTGTCGCGCGCAGTCCATAGTTCGAAATAGAATGAAAGTGATTAACATGAAGATCATATTTTTGTATTTGCATTTCATGTAATAAAATATTGTTTCTTTTGTGGTGACTATGGCCGTCGATCATGACAGAAAGCACAGGGTTTTACCGACGTAAAGTTTTAAAAGCGTGGTGTTAAACTGTGTGGCCTATTTTTATCTCGATATTGAATCCATGCGGCCCGCGGTCGCTATGCGACATTAGAAAAAGTGGCCCGCGAGCCGTTTTGAGTTGGCGAGCCCTACTCTAGAATATGTTCTCAGGCAGATTCACGATAAATGCGTGTCTTCGGATGCTTACACACATTCGCATGTGTTTTATCTGCGGTGTCGCCTAGTTCATAGGAATTAATTCAATTCGAAATGCCTAATAGACGTCTTTGCTTTATGATGGGTGGGATCTTCATGCTCTGGATGCAATATAGCCCAGGTGAGTAGCATCGCTTAGCGCGAATTCAGATTGTAATGAACGATTAAGGCTCGGGAAGGAACTGTGAATATTTATCCAATGGAATTGACACTTGTGGGTTGCCGCTTTCTGCAGCCTGAATGAATTTTGATTTGCGTGAACACATGGCAGAAAACCAAGCCATGCTGAACTGTAACTGTCTCTTCCTCAAATACCGATTTATTCAGAAAGCCGATTCAAGAAATATATAGGTATAAACTAAAGAAGAGGCCGAGTCGAACGGATTTGCAGAGGTGTTCAATAACGAAATACTTCTACTTTTTTGAATTACTCAAGTAGTTTTCCTCTACTTCTGCTACTTACTCAAGAAGATCTGATCATCTCTACTTCTACTTCTACATCGTAATATTTTGTGATCTACTTACTTACTTTTCGCTATTTTCAGTTTGTCAAGTCGAAGTAGTTTAATCCCCCCATAAGAAAGAAAGCCTGTTTTCACGTAGTACCGAGATTTGATATTCATAAAATTCGAGTAAAGCCCAGCAATTTTGTTGCACTTCGCGCACAGTAGTTGTGGAATGACAAATATGTTTTTCGCGAAAGTATCAGTGAACATAATTTAGGTTCCGTATTGCTTGGTTCCGCTCACACCGCATTGACGGCCATATCAAATATTACATCACAGTAAATAAGGCCTACCATAACGTTTGAAACTACCGTTTCGCCATCTAGCAATTAGTCTACCTATCATTTCGTAATCTAGCAGCCCATGACGTGTTCTGTTCTTTTCTAACGTTACACCTGTTTTAGCAGATCACTTTTAAAGCTTTATCGACAAAAGACATGAAGTATATTTTCCGCTTTGTAGAAGTGGTATTGGTATAGCACTTTCAAATCCGAGTATCATACTTTGAGTTCTAATTACTTTCATTTCTTTTGTCTGCAGAACATACATGTTGAAGCATAAAAACGAGCGTATAGTAATGCCTCTATTTTCCGAAAATAAAGCTACACTAAATATAACTTTTGCGATCCACAACATTTGTTATTAACGTATACTAATCGCGCAAAGTGTTGAAACCGTATCCGATACAACTTCTATCCGTATTGCTCTTTGCCAAAACTTGGGTCATGCCATTATATTCTTTGAAAAGGGGTCTTCTAGTAAACAAAGTGTTAGTATCGTATTTTAATACCAATATTATAATTTGCATCCCACGATGCGAAAGAATGCTTATTATGTCGAAAATTGATACCTACAGGGATGCATCAATACAAATTTAAGCTCTCTGAACTTTCCGCATAGCTCAATTTGCAGCTTTTGACAGTCCATGCGAACGAATTAGGACTGTTTCCGAAACTACTTACTTACTCGGGTAGATTAAAAGTCAATAAATTCTATTTCTACTTCAAGTAGTTTTAGGTGGCTCGTGGAAGAAGTACTTCTACTCGTACTTGAGTAGATTTTTTCGTTGCTACTTCTACTTCTACTTGAGTAGCTTTCTTGACTACTTTGACCACCTCTGCGTATTTGCTTCTAAAATTCTTCACTTGTTTGCAGCGTCGACAGCTGACGTAAACGACGGAAGCCCGGCAATAAAGGTAAGGCGTGCTCATGAAAGTCTGACAACATTTCCACGATATTTCAAATCAATTCGCTAAGTTAAGTAATCTCTATGAAACTGGACTGTTTAGAAATGGCTCTGTCCATGCCACGCACCTTTTCCTATCAAGCGTTATCTCATTTCAGCAAGTCGGATATTACCAACAATCAGTCTATGCGCCAATCCAAAGTCAATACTTTGAGCCTCAGCCACAACCGATTGTTGTGCAGTCGCCAATTGTCTTGTATGGACCGCAGTTTCTATCGCCGCCCAGCACATCGGAAAATGACGATAGCTGGCTTCTACTGGCTTATGCCTTGATGGGTATATGCAAATTCTAGATGATGCAATAATTATGTATATTGATGGTTAATTTCGTCACTGACACCAAGTTTGTCGACATCACCCCCGTCATTGATTACGATATCACCTCATTCATGAGTTTGAAATCGAAATCCTGCCTCGGTTAAGAAATAAACTCTACTTTGTCACCACCAATGCCCGCATACAAGTCTTGTACCTATTACTGCGATATAGGTAGTATCTTATTTCGAGTGAAGAGATTTCAAACATATCGACGTCTTAACTTTGGCTGATAGGTGGTATATAAAGGCAGACAGTAGCCGACTGAACTAAATATTTGCTAGAAACCGTAATAATCGTCGATATGAATCCTGGGGCGATACGCCATGACGGCGCTGATTTTATTCTTTGACCAGCTCTGATGAACAGGAACACTGCAACAACAACGCCACCCATAACCACTGCAAACCCTGGAAGTAAGTCGACATACGACGTCCCATTGCGTACAATCTTCTAGAGATAGTAATTCGCCAGTTTAAAGAGGTATACTGCTCTCTAAATATGAAGAGGCCACAAATTAAGTTTGACAATGTGAAAAACATTTTGACAGCAACCATTCAATCACAATTCCACCGTATTTGAACTGAAACAGGAAAATACCATTTAAGTCCATCTCACACTATCGATCGCTGTGAACTTGACATTTCGTGTTACCACTTGTTAATGCATCACGGAATTTTTGGCAGGCGTTTATTCAGTGCTACAGTTACTTTCAAGTACTAGTAGTAGTACTCAACACCTAATTGAGTAGGCCTATATAGCCCATACGCTGAAAGAGTAGAAGAACTTCGGTACCGATTACCCCTGCCTACTTCCAATAATGGTATTATGTTTAAATTGAGCAAATAAACAAATTAAGCCGCTCCCTTCACCGATTAGTATATAGTGACGCCATACCTTTTATAGAAGCACCCTAATGACATCACGCGACCAGGCAATGAGTATTGCTAGTTGCCGGACGGCACCGAGTTCGTTGAGTATAAATATATTGAACTATCCGCTACACCCCTGCAACTGAAAATATTCGCGAATATTCTGCCTAGTTGGAGTGTTATTATCAATTTTGTTTCATTCGCGAAGGTATACCTCATATTTACTACTATCACAGATCTCTCAACGAAATCTACCGTTTCATACTGCTTATTTGGGAGCACTTCACACCTTTCATTTTAAACTTCCACTTGATGTAGTTTCGACATGTCATGGAATTAGATACTTCGACTTGTAATTGAGTAGATATAGTCAGCGTTACTTCTATACTTGAACTTGAGCAGTGGGGCTTTCGAATAAGGTTCACATAGGATATGAATTTTATTTTTTATGTCGTTAGTTCAGAATATCATTACTTGTGGCGAAATCGGAACTAGCTAAAGGATGGAATGCGCTAATTACACCCCATCGTTATTTTGCAAGGCAGTAAAAGAGTCGTCTGAATCGAACAGAAACGACAATGCATTAATTGATTAATTGATGTGGTTTAGGCTGCACGTGGACCTACACGACGTTATGCTCTTTACCATGTCGGGGAATGAGGACCAGAACCAGAACCTGTGGAGGTCTATTGGAAAGTGAAGAAGTTTTATGTAACACGGAAAGTGAGTTGAGATAGAGTAGAATATGTGGAACTGAACGCCATTCCTCCATACGCACGTGGTAGCCTACGGTTACTGTAGGATTTCAGCGAAACACAATGAATTGCAATAATCTATTTCAAAGGCGACCAAGGCCCGCCAGACGATCTATCGCTACTCGCTACTATATGGCCTCCTTGACTTGGCCCTTCCACAAAACCCTATACCAGTCGCAATTCCAATCATTTTAGGATTACATTGTTTCTCAGCGGCAAATGGTTCTTGACTTATTCTTAGAAATTTCCATGGTCAAATTCTGCCATGTTTCAATTGCTGTACTACTGTCGATGAGATGTAAGTTAGGGTTGCTATACGTCCGGGTTTCCTCGGGCATGTCCGGAATTTTTTGTTCAAAATGCTATCGGAAATTTTAGGAAATTATAATTTAGCCCGGGTTTTTCAAGGTTGCCAGCTGCCGTTTGCCTCCAATTGTTTCTAGTTCTCCAACATTCTCATCTGGTCAAAACTATGATTTGAACCTGATCCGAAACTCACATATGACGTATCGTAAATTGGTTTTATATGAACTATTCTATCACGCTTCCATTATAAGTGGGCTAATATTGGTATTTTACTCTGTAGCTAGAGTGATTCGAATCGATTTGGTTTTGTTTATTGTTTTTCCTTCCGAATTGACTTCTGTGACTGGAATTCTCCTAGCTTTAGCTTGAACACATGTTACACGGTCCAGGCCGAGCTATTAACCCCTGTGGCTGAATTCGTGCTATCATGTCGTAGAATCCTTTAAGATTTGATTCGTATATAGACGAGGTTGAAATACATTGCAGGGTACTTATACCAGGAGGTAACCTCAGACCGTGGTGCACCAGACCCTTGAGGGAGATAAGCGCCACTACAACTTTTAACCATATTAATAATAATAATGATGATGGATGATCTGAAACTGTATGCGAAATCCGATACGGACCTGAATAACCAAATGAAAATTGTTCATGAGTTTTCGGAAGATATAAAAATGAAATTTGGCTTGGATAAATGCTCAAAACCATACGACGTGGAAGAGCCACCAGCACTGGCGACATGAACTTCAAAATGGACGAAACCATAACAGAATTGAATGCTGAAGATCACTATAAATATCTAGGGATCTGTGAAAGCGACAACATTAATAAACATGCTGCAATGAAATCAAGTCTAAAAAAAGAATACATTAGCAGGCTCAAATCAATTCTCAAAACTGAACTCAATTCCAAAAACAAAATCAATGCCATAAACAGTCTTGCAGTGCCTGTCTTGAGATATAGCTTTGGTGTGGTGAACTGGCGCAAAGATGAAATTAAAAAATTGGACACAAAGACGAGAGAACTGATGACAATGCACCACATGCATCACCCAAAATCTGATACACAAAGACTGTATATCCCCAGAAAAAAGGTGGTCGAGGACTACAAGAAATTGAACAAACTTTCAAAACAGAAATCATTGGCTTGTCACAGTACATCAACAACAGCGATAACATTTACTGCAAACTCATTGCACAGGAAGACAAACAGCGCAAAACAAAATCTCTGAGCTATCGTCACGACAAGTACGTCAGAGAAGTCAACATAGAAACAGCTAACCTGTACACTGCTGAAAACACTGTTGCCAAACCAACAACAATAGCAAAAGCAGCACGAGTTCGATACAAAAATGCAACGCTCAAAATGAGAGAAACGATATGGGAGTCAATGCCTCTTCATGGACAGCACAAGAAGTTAACTTCACAGCCCCATGTAGACGAGCTTTCATGGACCTGGCTATCCAGCTCTGGTCTGAAACCGGCAAGCGAAGGATTCATTTTCGCAGCACAAGACCAATCGCTTCCTACAAAATACTATCGCAAAAGAATTCTGAAGCAAAACACGGACGGCAAATGCAGAATGTGCCACAACCAAAATGAAACTGTGGCACATCTCATGTCCGGCTGTGGTGCACTTGCAGCTACCGAATACACATGGAGACACAATAGGATTGGTCACTACATTCATCTTGAATTATGCAAACATTTTAACATCACCACTTCGACAAAAAATTGGTACGATTACAGCCCAGCACCAGTGACAGAAAACGACCAGGTAAAAATTCTGTGGGATATACCAGTTATAACTGACCGCGAAATCAGAAGCAACCGCCCGGATATGATCATCAAACTAAAAAAGAAAAGAGAATGCTTGTTCATTGAACTGGCTGTCCCAGCTGATCACAATATACAACAAAAAGAATCAGAAAAGCAGTCCAAATACGCAGACCTCAGAATGGAATGTGAGAAAATGTGGCGATGCAAAATAAACATTGTACCGATAGTCATTGTCGCTACAGGGGTCGTAAGCAAAAAACTCATGAGACATATCCGACAGATTCTGGGTAACGTTCGATTCGACATGATCCAAAAGATCACGTTATTGGGCACTGTGCATATTCTTCGGACGGCGTTGCATGCACCACTGGACTAAAATTATACTAGTGAATCACAGCATCATTTCTGTAATTTCGATTCTTCATTTTCAATCATCTCTACCTCTGCTCTGTAACCCTTGCCAATTCTTCATCTACTGCAATTCTGTAATCTGACTTCTCCATGTATTGCATAGGAACAGTGGCGGCTCGTGACAATATCGGGTGGTGGGGCAAGGGCTGCGAGCGACTTTTATCAAGATGACGTCACAATGGCGTTTTCCGACGTAAAAAAGTAACTTTAATATGATGGTCACATGAATTTCCCGACAACAGTGATTTTAACGTAGGTGCCGCGAGAGGTTTGCCGGTGAGCCGTGACTTGAAGTGTGGTAACAAATGTTTTATTCATTTTTTTTAATCAAAGGATTATTTTACATAATGTACGTGAACTAAGAATCGTCCCTATGCCACGAATCAATTATCAGGTCATCCTTAGTAGCATGCGTTATGATTTCATGGTAGAGTTAGAGATTACGCAAATCGATAGGCCGTCCGAAAGTGTTTCGTACACGATCCTGGTGTGTTACGACCACTGAGCTGGTGGTTACGAGTTACGACCAGGTGATAGGCAACCAAAGCGGAGGTACCCGGCGTACGATTGGATCAATGGACTGGACAATTGCTATCATCATCATCATTGGTTTATTAGCAATTTTATCAGTTCAATACACCACAAAAATGCGATACAATGAAAAGACAGGAATATGTCGAAGCGACAAGGAGTAGTCTTCTAGACCTTTAATTTTCGCTCTAAAGGCAACTGCGTAAACTACCCTACGTACGGAGCAAAGATTCAATACGATTCATGTTCGCACTTGACTTGACCAGACTAATTCCAATGACTAGAACTCGAGAGATTGCGTAAGCCTAACTGCAAAGGTCAACAACTTCGGACACATACGCAATTGTTATCTCATAGATTGGGCCTGTCATATTGAATCCAGAACATCAATTTGAATGGTCTTTGAAGAACTAAGGACAGCAGCCTCGGAACTTCGGTCTCGGAACAACATAGTACATTTTGGCCTTGAAACTGGAGATTGTGACGCAACACATACGGCTTACTGTCTGCTGCCAAATCGCCGTTGGAAAATATATTAATCAATAAATACATGAATGAAAGCCGTAAACTTAGCATACTGTTACATGAAATCATCGAGAAGTAGCATTCGCAATCTCATAACCCATTCCGGCATGGTACACTGTCAAAATCAATACAAACAGACGAACACCGAACTTTGAGTAAAATAGATCGAGGAATAGGCTGATCGAATGATCAGCTGTTAGCCGACATCGAAAATGAAATAGCTATCGCATTTGACAGGGGATTGTAAGCAAATGGTTTGAAGGCCACAATTTCACAGTGAAATGCACATTGGCGAACATAAAATTATGTGAATATTTGAATGCAAACCGAGAATCTTAGTTAGCTGTTTCATGCGATCATCGAGATATACCATTGGAAATATCATCACCGATCTCGTTATGGAACGCCGACTAGATTAGCACAGACAGACACCGGCTTTTCCGTGAGATCCGCAATGATGTAGGTAGGCTAAGTATCAGATCAGCGCGCATCTCTACCATACTCGACCTCGAAAACGAAATAACTGCCTCAATCATTGAGCGTCAACTTTAAGACTTGGCACCGCGTTCGATACTAAAATCAAGACATACCGTGCAAAAGCTCATGACAGATCTAGGTATGGAACATCGTTAAAATCAATAGAGACCAATAACGGCTTTTGCGTAAATCTGTTAGCGATAAATGAAGAGTCAGCTCTCACTCGACTTTGGAAACGAAATTACCACCCACATAGTTCAGTGACAAACTTAAAACTTATTACAGCGGTCGATACTAACATTAAGACTTACTGTGCCAAATATCATGACCGATCTCGGTATGGAACATCGTCAAAATCAATGGAGACCAATACCGGCTTTTGAGTAAAATCTGTTTGCTGTACAATGTACATGATAGATCAGCACACACTGAACTTCGGAAACGAAATTACCACCCTTATCTTTGAGTAGCAAGCCTGAAACTTGGAGCAGTGCTAAATACTACCTTCACGACATATCGTACCAAGTTTCAAGAATTATCATGGTGCGAAACACCGTCAAAATCGACATATACCAGCAAAGGTCGAGTCAACGCATATCACGGTAACCGAGTTCAGATATAGATACGATTGTTACATCACACCTTAAGGGCGACAGGCATAGTTGCCCCACTTGCTCGGCCATTTTACGAATAGGAGAGAGTAAATCACCGTTTCTTTTTTGTGCGCGGCTTTGAGAGAATAGATAGTGAAAGCTTGTTATGAGCGCTACCGGGGCAAGCCCCGGCTAGGCATTCACAAAGCGAAAACACAGAAGAGAATTCGATTTTCGCAGATACTTCGCTATGTATGGGCATTTGTTAGCGAAAGCACAAGAATAATGCGGGTTTCGCCGTGATCTCGGTATATACTGATTGCTGTGCGTCTATAAATGGTTAAATTGTTATTGAACAGAATTTTAGGTGGGGCAATTCTGTTCAATAACAATTTTAGGTGGGGCAATGCCCCAGTTGCCCTATAGGACGAGCCGCCACTGCATAGGAATAACAATTTGACTGCATTACTGAAATTTTAAAAAATTTACTCCAATCTCGCCATTTTCCTTTGGGTGCAGGTTGCTCCCCGGATTATGTGTGTATTGACCAGTTTCTTACTGTGAATAAAGAATATAATAATAATACTTGCAGCTACCGAATACTCATGGAGACACAATAGGATTGGTCACTACATTCATCTTGAATTATGCAAACATTTTAACATCACCAATTCGACAAAAAATTGGTACGATTACAGCCCAGCACCAGTGACAGAAAACGACCAGGTAAAAATTCTGTGGGATATACCAGTTATAACTGACCGCGAAATCAGAAGCAACCGCCCGGATATGATCATCAAACTAAAAAAGAAAAGAGAATGCTTGTTCATTGAACTGGCTGTCCCAGCTGATCACAATATACAACAAAAAGAATCAGAAAAGCAGTCCAAATACGCAGAGCTCAAAATGGAATGTGAGAAAATGTGGCGATGCAAAATAAACATTGTGCCGATAGTCATTGGCGCTACAGGGGTCGTAAGCAAAAAACTCATGAGACATATCCGACAGATTCCGGGTAACGTTCGATTCGACATGATCCAAAAGATCACGTTATTGGGCACTGTGCATATTTTTCGGAAGGCGTTGAATGCACCACTGAACTAAAATTATACTAGTGAATCACAGCATCATTTCTGTAATTTCGATTCTTCATTTTCAATCATCTTTACCTCTGCTCTGTAACCCTTGCCAATTCTTCATCTACTGCAATTCTGTAATCTGACTTAGACTCCATGTATTGCATAGGAATAACAATTTGACTGCATTACTGAAATTTTAAAATATTTACTCCAATCTCGCCATTTTCCTTTGGGTGCAGGTTGCTCCCCGGATTATGTGTGTATTGACCAGTTTCTTACTGTGAATAAAGAATTTAATAATAATAATAACACGGTGGCTGGATGACGAACAAATACGGAGCAGAGCATCATTGGTAGGCCTAAGGTGCGACAAAGATGTTGGTGCGAATGTTTTGTCCATGTTATTGCGGTATTGTATTGTATTGTATTGTATTGCGATATTATACAGAGATTCGTGTTTGCTTACGAACTTTCGACGGCTATAAACCAGGGCTGGGGAACAGAATCAGAATCAATCATGTATATGTCGCACCAGCGAAAATCCTGTTCGGACCAGGCTGACGACGAGGGGCCGCAAGGCCTTAGTACACAGTCGCCACATGGAGGAGTAAAGGCTACACATTCCAATCAATGGCGCATAACAATAAAAATAAATATACAAAACTACTAAAATGCAGTGAAAAAATTCAACAAGGGTACATCGAGCTATATCAAAGATTTTTGGGACTGCAGTGCAGGACTGAATCCACGGTGCAGATTTCACGGTACTTCACAATACAAGACATTAATTGCAACATCGGCATATAATCAATACTCCTCTTATATATATTTCCGATAACGTTTTTTAAATACATGATCAGGCAAATATGGCAAATCAGGCACATATGGCCCGCGATCGGATTTCGAGCGGCCCGCAGACATTATTCGGTCACACTTTGCGATAAGATGGACCACGGGTCTACATACATTTGCGAGCAAACATTTTCGGTCATGCACATTAACAAAACAAAGCTGTGTTACAATCTAACTGATGTTCACGTGAGTAGTAGTTATGATCGCTCGTGAGGTGGGTGGGGTTCTTATGGGTGCGGCGGCGATTCGCCTGGAAACTCGTGGTGGCGATTCGCCTTTTTAGACCCCCCTCTCGGCCGCGATTCGCCATGTGTTCTTATGGGTGCGGTCGTGATTCGCCTTTTCAGGTATAGGCCGCGGTCGTGATTCGCCGTGAAAACTCGTGGTCGTGACTCGCCTTTTTTGCTATAGGCGGTGGTGGTGATTCGCCTGTCATGTATCCTTACGGGATCTGTGGTGATTCGCCATGTGTTCTTATGGGTGCGGTCGTGATTCGCCCTTTCGGGTACAGGTATCTCTCGCGCGGTGTTGAATAGGTATCAGGAATAGTAAATAGTCACGTGATTGATTCTTAGTTAATATGTATGTCGCAAATTATTATATACGACCGATTCGAAGTAATCCCAACGTTTACGGCGAGTGCGACAATTATATATCGTTATTCTTATGGACGCCGCGGCGATTCGTACTTTCGGGTATAGACCCCGGGCGGAATGTCGTACTTTCAACAAAAAAAGGCGTGAAAATAGTTTGCAAAATCTAGGAATTACTCGCATGGTAATGTTTGGGTAATTAGTTTACCACAGAGCCGGCGTAGACGGCGGTTCGAATATCAACAATAACAACGGTCACAAATTAACACTTCAAATAGGTGTGAAATAGTTTGCAAAACCCCGCGATCGCTGACAAGATAATATCCCGGACATAGCCATCTTTCGCGACATGGGGTTACAGGCATATCGATCGCTCACGCGGTGAAATTTTCGTAAGCAGTTTGGTACAGAACTTGATTTCACTCGTAAGATTTAATAAGTAACGAATGACAGAACCACCAGTGTCGGTAACTTGAATGGCGACAAATTGTCACTTATTTCTGCTATAACCCTAATCCTTTGTGAAGTGAACGCTTATTCAAAAAGGTGTGAAATAATTCTAAAATCCTACGACCGCTCACAGGGTAATGCTTCAGACATAGCGATCGCTCATGATTTGGTGTTACAGGCATACCGATCGCTCACTAGGTAATATTTCCGCAATAAGTTTGTCACAGAGACGGTGATTCGTAAACCAACAATTTGACACTTTCTTGTGGTCGCTATATGTTTTGACACTTCAGAACAGGGGTTGACTTTAGTTGCATGATAAGAATCATGAGAATATTCAAGCAATGTGTCAATTTGTCAACTTGAAATGAAACTCACTACACAAACCAAGTTGATTCGTATTTGAATGTGTTGATCCGGTACAACTCTAATCCTTTGAGAAATCCATTTACCGCGATCTGTTGATTCGAACGTAACCCAAATATTACTGACACCGACTTTCAGCCACATTGAATTATTCGCACATACCGCGCCGCTGTTTTCACACCTATAGAATCAATACCAACTATAACTCTACAAGAATCAAGAACCACAAGTATGTGCATTATACAGTTATTGTCTTTGTCAACTTGAAATCAAACTCTTAACACAAACACGCATCTTATCACTTGTCAACTCTATCATGAAAATCCTCGAACCTGTATTATTAAGAATGTTATAGTACGGCGTCGGAATCCACTCGCGAGATGTACTAAAGGTAAATCCAGATAATCCAAAATGAAATATTTGGACTTTGACATAGTCTGAATTGAAATAGATTGACAAATATAACTACCAACTTTCCACGTACCATTTCGATATTATACGCACATTGATTTGAAACAAGTAATGAAACATTACAACTCTATTCACGATTCGGCTTTCCGTTTGTCAATGACACATTATAACATCTTACCACACTCACAAGAATTATTCATAACATTAACCGGTGTTAAAAATATAGTTTTCACTTACTTGATTATATCACTACAAATCGCAAACTTGAATTAATTCGTCCTGGTTGTATTCATACGACCGATAATTTTTATCCAAATATAAAGGTCGGCCAGATCTACTAAAGGTAAATTGAGATCAACCAAAATGAAATAGTTTGACTTTGGTGTAGTGCGAATTGAAATAGATTGACAAACATGACTAGCAACTTTCAATCCATACATATTTTGAGATTATGCACACATTGATTTGAAAACAAGTAATGAAACATTACAACTCTATTCGCGACCTGTCTTTACGTTTGTCAAAGAGAGTTTCAGAAATATTATCACCATGACATCTCAACATTTTAACATCTTACCATACGCAAAAGAGTAAAATAGAAAAACCTTGTCAAGTCAATCCGTTTGTAACTTACCCAACCAACTCAACAGTATCCTTACGAAAAGTAGACAAGACTACGCGAGTAATCACTACAATCCAAAATCCATAGCAAGTTCGGTTGTATTCATAGTCCGCCAACTCGTATTTTTTATTAAACTGTAAAAGTCGTTACTATTCTGTAACCTAAAGTAATTACTACTCGGTGCGCGCAACTTGAGATTAACATATGTTTTGAGTATATGATATTTGAATGCCTGACCAACGTAGATGAGAATTCATTTCTTACAATCGAACACAGGTGTTGTATTGAAAATTATCATGATGTAAACATAAGGATTGACACATTGATTTGACATATGGGATTTTGTAATAGTTGATCACGACTTGATTATTAAATTATTCGCATTAATTAGCCCCGCGTTGTGTTGAAAGTTATGACAGCAACAAACTTTTCGGAAACATTGTTATTAACATATTGATTTGTAAAACTATACTTGTCTGAAATGTTCTTGATTTGGAAGATATTCCGTGTTGGTACAAATCACTCTGCGTATTGCGGATATCAGAAAATATTTTACAAATGTAATTGTTTCCAGTACCCAAGACTAAAGATGAAACAACAATTTAGTTTGCTGATAAACAACCGGTACAATACTTTATCATCATAATCCGCGGTGAGAATTGAAACACTTTCGCGCATTACCCGGTGTCAAGATATCACACTAGGTGAATTGGCATACCGCCACTTGAATAATACCTAATCCGTTCGCACCATTTCACATACTTTGATCATTACAAAAGTAAATTGTGATATGTTTGTTAGATGCATCCAATTCAGTTAGAAATGTCTGGTGCACAACAATCGTAATATCAAAAAAGTACTTGCTACACTGTTATTTGCTAAACGTGTTTTGCATTGTTGTTCATTTGTAGTATTGATTGAAATTGTTCTTGAACCCTCAAATAATAATTCCTGACATGAAACCAAGCCGCTGAAAGTCGTTACCATCGCGAAGATACAATGTGTACGATGTTTGTCAAATGAGTCCTACCTGGCCAACAGAAAACAATTTTCACTCACCCGAAATGAAACCAATGTGATGGTCTCCATTCGATATTTTGTTTGTGTCAAATACTTTGCAATGAACACATTTGCGTGGTTGAGCTTTACATCATCAAGCTGTTATTTGTAAATCAAGATTTCGGTAAACTTGTAAATGTATCGTTTAACTAACCGACATTTAGTGATTGGGGAACATACCAGACGATACACATCCATCTCCGAAATACTGCATTGATCTTAATTTCCATCATCGTGATAATCGAAGTACATTTCTTTCGAATTCGTAACAACCGACTATGACATGATAAATTTTTGACAAGTTATGCTTAGAAGACTGGTTGCATATCGCGAAAAAAATAATATACCACTCATATTGATACTGTTACTCCATTGATCGATATTTTCAAACGAGTAAAATTTATTACTTGAGTGTCCCCGCTTAATGCAAATGAAAACTCAGCCGTCTTTTAACATCACAAAGACATTGATAAAAAGTAGGCAATCAAACACAACAATTTGTACGACACTAATTATTGTTCCACACATCTCATTTCATACTAAATGTATACGAAAGATATTCATGACACATGAAAATATTCCCATTCTACAAACCTGTACAATGATTGGTGGTGCTTTCAAACTGTTTCGATATCACAAGAACTTTATTGTCTGAATGGGTGTTCATGTATCTTAATAATCAAATAGTTCAACACAGAACTAGTACGAACAGAAACATCAGAGTTGTTTACACAAAAGTTTGTATGTGCACAGTATGCGAATACCATGTGTAAGTCCAGCACAATTGCGGTATCCATCCGAGTTTAGTTAACACAAATTTATTACAACGAGCCACGTAAACTTTCGTGAAAGAAAAGCATACTCACTTCCAGAGGGTTATGTCAACGCCATAGCAGTAAATCAGCTACTCCAACAAGAAAGTACATATGTTTTCTAGTCACGGTCCTTACATCTTTCACATGGATCAATCTACTTTGCTAACGAAAAGTGCTGAGTCATCACATGATTGCCCTCACAACAAAACAGCTAGAAGATATTATCATACAAAAATATTCCTAACCCTTTGCGCACCAGTGACAAATCATACAACAAACATTTTTCGTGAGTCGAATTGTTGTTCAGTGTCAAGTCTACCTGTTGAAACGTACATTAAAACAACACAGTCACAATTCAATTAAAACCACGAATCTATTTTCATTTCGTCACATATAGAAAAATAAATTTTCTTTCCCCAACACATACTTGTAACCAATCGCTTTCATTAAACACACAACTCCATAAAAGTATTTACTTTCTACAACATAGACATTCCGATGTAGTCAAGAAATATTTTTATTAATCAAAATCATCGATTTCTGTTCACGGCGTTAGTGTGTGCATGTCATACCTGTGGGTCCCGTATTAAAATGGACACGACACGACTGAATGTAAGGGGGTAGAAGTCTATCGCATCGATTTACATGTGGTCTTCGGTACGGTTTCAAAAAACGAATCATCTATTTTGCATTGGTCGAGACCGAGCGAACCAGTTACATGTATTCGCGGTAATGATTTTGCTTGTCATATGCGGATGATAGGGTTGCTGCCAAATCAACATACAACAATCTTCTGACGATCATAATAGCAATTTCATTTTCCGCCCCCTTCGTAACTGTATACGCACGAAAAGTATATTGTACAACTCGGCAACTACGTTTAACAAGACCAATCACACTAAACATACGATACCTACCCGAGTAAAATTACCATTTTCACCTAGAGGTCAGCCGTTACCTGAGTAAAAAATACCATTGTCCTTTGGAGATTTATCGTTTACCCAGTGTATCAATACATTTTCTCTTGGGGGTCTATCGTTTCCTAGAGTAACAAACCCCTTTTCCTTTGGAAATCTATTTTTTCCCTGGGTAACAAACCTTTTTCACTTGGAAATATATTTTTTCTCTGGGTAACAAACAATTTTCACTTGGAAATATATTTTTTCTCCGGGTAACAAACCTTTTTCGCTTGGAAAGATATTTCTCCCTGAGCAACAAACCATTTTCACTCGGTGGTCCGTCGTTTACCTGAGTAAAAATATCATTTTCCTTTGGAGATCCGGCGTTTACCTAGTGTAACAATACATTTTCACTTGGAAAAATACTTTTACCTAGAGTAACTAATCATTTTCTCCTGGGTAACAAACCCTTTTCGTCTGCAAACTATCATTTACCTGAGTACCAATACCGTTTTTCACTTGGAAATCTATCTTTCCCTGAGTAACAATATCATTTTCGTTTTGAAAACTGACAACCACACCAGACAATTTGATATTTTTGTATATTGTTACAACGGACAGTGACAAAATATACACCAACAACGACTCCGATACATTTGTCTAATCAAATATTCACTTGCTCTGATGCATCCCATCAAAATCATTGGTTACTCACATACAATAACAATGAGCTGTTGTACATCGACAAGTATGTTTTCGGAATTGGCGAATAAAGGGGTTTCCGATATGTCCGTGATGTCCGGGTTCGTGCTTTGGATTTTCCAGAGTCAAAATGTCTGAATAAAACACCTCCTCGACTTTGGTAACTGGTTGATCGGAAAACGGATGAATTTATGTTCCCCATCGCGCTAACAACGCCGGGTTACTTGCGAGTTTCCTCAGGTCTGTTTACTATATTGTGTCTTTACTGATCAATACATGTCGCTCCAGTCAGCTGAAACCGGATCACTAATATGAGAAAGTGTGTGGGGGCCTGATCCGGATATTCACTCATGAACCAACGACCAATATTCAAGTAAACATGTTACAGACCGTGTTTTGTCTCCATGAAAAATACCAATGCATACACCATCACATACAAGTAACGTCACGATTGTTCACAAGTATTCGCGTAAACGAGGTGTACATACAATGTGTCGGTGTACAAACATCATGGAAAACAAATTCATGTTCTCAAGTCTTATCATGCGATGACTCTGTACATTCAATGTGGGTATAGATGACACACGGCATGATACAATGGACAGCGCACTATGCATACCAATATATTCTCAGTCAAATATGTGAACCATACACAACCATATACCCTGATTTTCGCTGAATATCCACAACACCAACAAATCTGTACATTTCTTTTCCCTCGACCTCGATGATAGAGTTGTCGTCCCAATGTATCAATCGAGTGTATGGCTCATCAGGTGTAAAATCCAAATCAAATGTAACCAAGGTATCGTTTTTCATTTTCAATATTTCCACTGTCGCATCTTGTCTGTGTCGTAAAACCACGGTGTGGGGCCAAAGGAATCTATGGACAGTTACGCGTAGTCTCATATTTACTCGTGGATATGGCCAGGTTACGACAACGTTTTCTCAATGGTCTGCGCGGGTGCACCGTTTCAATAGGTAGCTGGATCAACTAGACCAAAAGTTTCCAACTTCGTTTTATAACGACCTGTAGAATTACGAGATAGCACCCTCTTGCGGTGTGATTAACACGAAATAAGCCTTCAACTCGCAGAGACACACCTTGGATTACATTATCTAACGTAATCGAACTCGAGATTCACACACACACACACAGAGAGTCCCTGTTTACGATTTCAATCCGGAGTCACTGCTCACGATGTTTATCTGTAGTCGTTTTGTGGGAGTAGCGACATCTGACATATTCATCGCGTGAAAGACTGATAACGAGGGTGATCGCCAAATACATTATGCCAGGTGAAACACTGCGGTCTCAGCAAAAAAGTTCGCAGATTAGGACGAACAATACACGGAGGGATTGAGCGAGTTACACAACCCGATTATATCGAAGTCTGGATCATGATACAAGTCTACCTGAGAATCCGAACAATCTTACAAAATCAAGGTGTGAACCCGTGAAAGGGTTGTACTCGTGTGAGATTGATTTTTCACAAGTTGGGTGGAGGTCGGTTCATACTAAGACCATGTTACGTCCAAATATGGCTGCTTACCTGTCTCCAAGTCATCTATACCCACATTGAATGTACAGAGTCATCGCATGATAAGACTTGAGAACATGAATTTGTTTTCCATGATGTTTGTACACCGACACATTGTATGTACACCTCGTTTACGCGAATACTTGTGAACAATCGTGACGTTACTTGTATGTGATGGTGTATGCATTGGTATTTTTCATGGAGACAAAACACGGTCTGTAACATGTTTACTTGAATATTGGTCGTTGGTTCATGAGTGAATATCCGGATCAGGCCCCCACACACTTTCTCATATTAGTGATCCGGTTTCAGCTGACTGGAGCGACATGTATTGATCAGTAAAGACACAATATAGTAAACAGACCTGAGGAAACTCGCAAGTAACCCGGCGTTGTTAGCGCGATGGGGAACATAAATTCATCCGTTTTCCGATCAACCAGTTACCAAAGTCGAGGAGGTGTTTTATTCAGACATTTTGACTCTGGAAAATCCAAAGCACGAACCCGGACATCACGGACATATCGGAAACCCCTTTATTCGCCAATTCCGAAAACATACTTGTCGATGTACAACAGCTCATTGTTATTGTATGTGAGTAACCAATGATTTTGATGGGATGCATCAGAGCAAGTGAATATTTGATTAGACAAATGTATCGGAGTCGTTGTTGGTGTATATTTTGTCACTGTCCGTTGTAACAATATACAAAAATATCAAATTGTCTGGTGTGGTTGTCAGTTTTCAAAACGAAAATGATATTGTTACTCAGGGAAAGATAGATTTCCAAGTGAAAAACGGTATTGGTACTCAGGTAAATGATAGTTTGCAGACGAAAAGGGTTTGTTACCCAGGAGAAAATGATTAGTTACTCTAGGTAAAAGTATTTTTCCAAGTGAAAATGTATTGTTACACTGGGTAAACGCCGGATCTCCAAAGGAAAATGATATTTTTACTCAGGTAAACGACGGACCACCGAGTGAAAATGGTTTGTTGCTCAGGGAGAAATATCTTTCCAAGCGAAAAAGGTTTGTTACCCGGAGAAAAAATATATTTCCAAGTGAAAATTGTTTGTTACCCAGAGAAAAAATATATTTCCAAGTGAAAAAGGTTTGTTACCCAGGGAAAAAAATAGATTTCCAAAGGAAAAGGGGTTTGTTACTCTAGGAAACGATAGACCCCCAAGAGAAAATGTATTGATACACTGGGTAAACGATAAATCTCCAAAGGACAATGGTATTTTTTACTCAGGTAACGGCTGACCTCTAGGTGAAAATGGTAATTTTACTCGGGTAGGTATCGTATGTTTAGTGTGATTGGTCTTGTTAAACGTAGTTGCCGAGTTGTACAATATACTTTTCGTGCGTATACAGTTACGAAGGGGGCGGAAAATGAAATTGCTATTATGATCGTCAGAAGATTGTTGTATGTTGATTTGGCAGCAACCCTATCATCCGCATATGACAAGCAAAATCATTACCGCGAATACATGTAACTGGTTCGCTCGGTCTCGACCAATGCAAAATAGATGATTCGTTTTTTGAAACCGTACCGAAGACCACATGTAAATCGATGCGATAGACTTCTACCCCCTTACATTCAGTCGTGTCGTGTCCATTTTAATACGGGACCCACAGGTATGACATGCACACACTAACGCCGTGAACAGAAATCGATGATTTTGATTAATAAAAATATTTCTTGACTACATCGGAATGTCTATGTTGTAGAAAGTAAATACTTTTATGGAGTTGTGTGTTTAATGAAAGCGATTGGTTACAAGTATGTGTTGGGGAAAGAAAATTTATTTTTCTATATGTGACGAAATGAAAATAGATTCGTGGTTTTAATTGAATTGTGACTGTGTTGTTTTAATGTACGTTTCAACAGGTAGACTTGACACTGAACAACAATTCGACTCACGAAAAATGTTTGTTGTATGATTTGTCACTGGTGCGCAAAGGGTTAGGAATATTTTTGTATGATAATATCTTCTAGCTGTTTTGTTGTGAGGGCAATCATGTGATGACTCAGCACTTTTCGTTAGCAAAGTAGATTGATCCATGTGAAAGATGTAAGGACCGTGACTAGAAAACATATGTACTTTCTTGTTGGAGTAGCTGATTTACTGCTATGGCGTTGACATAACCCTCTGGAAGTGAGTATGCTTTTCTTTCACGAAAGTTTACGTGGCTCGTTGTAATAAATTTGTGTTAACTAAACTCGGATGGATACCGCAATTGTGCTGGACTTACACATGGTATTCGCATACTGTGCACATACAAACTTTTGTGTAAACAACTCTGATGTTTCTGTTCGTACTAGTTCTGTGTTGAACTATTTGATTATTAAGATACATGAACACCCATTCAGACAATAAAGTTCTTGTGATATCGAAACAGTTTGAAAGCACCACCAATCATTGTACAGGTTTGTAGCATGGGAATATTTTCATGTGTCATGAATATCTTTCGTATACATTTAGTATGAAATGAGATGTGTGGAACAATAATTAGTGTCGTACAAATTGTTGTGTTTGATTGCCTACTTTTTATCAATGTCTTTGTGATGTTAAAAGACGGCTGAGTTTTCATTTGCATTAAGCGGGGACACTCAAGTAATAAATTTTACTCGTTTGAAAATATCGATCAATGGAGTAACAGTATCAATATGAGTGGTATATTATTTTTTTCGCGATATGCAACCAGTCTTCTAAGCATAACTTGTCAAAAATTTATCATGTCATAGTCGGTTGTTACGAATTCGAAAGAAATATACTTCGATTATCACGATGATGGAAATTAAGATCAATGCAGTATTTCGGAGATGGATGTGTATCGTCTGGTATGTTCCCCAATCACTAAATGTCGGTTAGTTAAACGATACATTTACAAGTTTACCGAAATCTTGATTTACAAATAACAGCTTGATGATGTAAAGCTCAACCATGCAAATGTGTTCATTGCAAAGTATTTGACACAAACAAAATATCGAATGGAGACCATCACATTGGTTTCATTTCGGGTGAGTGAAAATTGTTTTCTGTTGGCCAGGTAGGACTCATTTGACAAACATCGTACACATTGTATCTTCGCGATGGTAACGACTTTCAGCGGCTTGGTTTCATGTCAGGAATTATTATTTGAGGGTTCAAGAACAATTTCAATCAATACTACAAATGAACAACAATGCAAAACACGTTTAGCAAATAACAGTGTAGCAAGTACTTTTTTGATATTACGATTGTTGTGCACCAGACATTTCTAACTGAATTGGATGCATCTAACAAACATATCACAATTTACTTTTGTAATGATCAAAGTATGTGAAATGGTGCGAACGGATTAGGTATTATTCAAGTGGCGGTATGCCAATTCACCTAGTGTGATATCTTGACACCGGGTAATGCGCGAAAGTGTTTCAATTCTCACCGCGGATTATGATGATAAAGTATTGTACCGGTTGTTTATCAGCAAACTAAATTGTTGTTTCATCTTTAGTCTTGGGTACTGGAAACAATTACATTTGTAAAATATTTTCTGATATCCGCAATACGCAGAGTGATTTGTACCAACACGGAATATCTTCCAAATCAAGAACATTTCAGACAAGTATAGTTTTACAAATCAATATGTTAATAACAATGTTTCCGAAAAGTTTGTTGCTGTCATAACTTTCAACACAACGCGGGGCTAATTAATGCGAATAATTTAATAATCAAGTCGTGATCAACTATTACAAAATCCCATATGTCAAATCAATGTGTCAATCCTTATGTTTACATCATGATAATTTTCAATACAACACCTGTGTTCGATTGTAAGAAATGAATTCTCATCTACGTTGGTCAGGCATTCAAATATCATATACTCAAAACATATGTTAATCTCAAGTTGCGCGCACCGAGTAGTAATTACTTTAGGTTACAGAATAGTGACGACTTTTACAGTTTAATAAAAAATACGAGTTGGCGGACTATGAATACAACCGAACTTGCTATGGATTTTGGATTGTAGTGATTACTCGCGTAGTCTTGTCTACTTTTCGTAAGGATACTGTTGAGTTGGTTGGGTAAGTTACAAACGGATTGACTTGACAAGGTTTTTCTATTTTACTCTTTTGCGTATGGTAAGATGTTAAAATGTTGAGATGTCATGGTGATAATATTTCTGAAACTCTCTTTGACAAACGTAAAGACAGGTCGCGAATAGAGTTGTAATGTTTCATTACTTGTTTTCAAATCAATGTGTGCATAATCTCAAAATATGTATGGATTGAAAGTTGCTAGTCATGTTTGTCAATCTATTTCAATTCGCACTACACCAAAGTCAAACTATTTCATTTTGGTTGATCTCAATTTACCTTTAGTAGATCTGGCCGACCTTTATATTTGGATAAAAATTATCGGTCGTATGAATACAACCAGGACGAATTAATTCAAGTTTGCGATTTGTAGTGATATAATCAAGTAAGTGAAAACTATATTTTTAACACCGGTTAATGTTATGAATAATTCTTGTGAGTGTGGTAAGATGTTATAATGTGTCATTGACAAACGGAAAGCCGAATCGTGAATAGAGTTGTAATGTTTCATTACTTGTTTCAAATCAATGTGCGTATAATATCGAAATGGTACGTGGAAAGTTGGTAGTTATATTTGTCAATCTATTTCAATTCAGACTATGTCAAAGTCCAAATATTTCATTTTGGATTATCTGGATTTACCTTTAGTACATCTCGCGAGTGGATTCCGACGCCGTACTATAACATTCTTAATAATACAGGTTCGAGGATTTTCATGATAGAGTTGACAAGTGATAAGATGCGTGTTTGTGTTAAGAGTTTGATTTCAAGTTGACAAAGACAATAACTGTATAATGCACATACTTGTGGTTCTTGATTCTTGTAGAGTTATAGTTGGTATTGATTCTATAGGTGTGAAAACAGCGGCGCGGTATGTGCGAATAATTCAATGTGGCTGAAAGTCGGTGTCAGTAATATTTGGGTTACGTTCGAATCAACAGATCGCGGTAAATGGATTTCTCAAAGGATTAGAGTTGTACCGGATCAACACATTCAAATACGAATCAACTTGGTTTGTGTAGTGAGTTTCATTTCAAGTTGACAAATTGACACATTGCTTGAATATTCTCATGATTCTTATCATGCAACTAAAGTCAACCCCTGTTCTGAAGTGTCAAAACATATAGCGACCACAAGAAAGTGTCAAATTGTTGGTTTACGAATCACCGTCTCTGTGACAAACTTATTGCGGAAATATTACCTAGTGAGCGATCGGTATGCCTGTAACACCAAATCATGAGCGATCGCTATGTCTGAAGCATTACCCTGTGAGCGGTCGTAGGATTTTAGAATTATTTCACACCTTTTTGAATAAGCGTTCACTTCACAAAGGATTAGGGTTATAGCAGAAATAAGTGACAATTTGTCGCCATTCAAGTTACCGACACTGGTGGTTCTGTCATTCGTTACTTATTAAATCTTACGAGTGAAATCAAGTTCTGTACCAAACTGCTTACGAAAATTTCACCGCGTGAGCGATCGATATGCCTGTAACCCCATGTCGCGAAAGATGGCTATGTCCGGGATATTATCTTGTCAGCGATCGCGGGGTTTTGCAAACTATTTCACACCTATTTGAAGTGTTAATTTGTGACCGTTGTTATTGTTGATATTCGAACCGCCGTCTACGCCGGCTCTGTGGTAAACTAATTACCCAAACATTACCATGCGAGTAATTCCTAGATTTTGCAAACTATTTTCACGCCTTTTTTTGTTGAAAGTACGACATTCCGCCCGGGGTCTATACCCGAAAGTACGAATCGCCGCGGCGTCCATAAGAATAACGATATATCATTGTCGCACTCGCCGTAAACGTTGGGATTACTTCGAATCGGTCGTATATAATAATTTGCGACATACATATTAACTAAGAATCAATCACGTGACTATTTACTATTCCTGATACCTATTCAACACCGCGCGAGAGATACCTGTACCCGAAAGGGCGAATCACGACCGCACCCATAAGAACACATGGCGAATCACCACAGATCCCGTAAGGATACATGACAGGCGAATCACCACCACCGCCTATAGCAAAAAAGGCGAGTCACGACCACGAGTTTTCACGGCGAATCACGACCGCGGCCTATACCTGAAAAGGCGAATCACGACCGCACCCATAAGAACACATGGCGAATCGCGGCCGAGAGGGGGGTCTAAAAAGGCGAATCGCCACCACGAGTTTCCAGGCGAATCGCCGCCGCACCCATAAGAACCCCACCCACCTCACGAGCGATCATAACTACTACTCACGTGCAGTCTTACTAAGGGTTTCTACGCGCGATATGCAGCCGGAGTTCAAAGAAATTGTTGAAAACACAGACCACAGATGTCTTTGACTTCAACTGGTATTAAACTGCATTGCGTTCATAAATTCATTGAATACCGATTTTGGTCTCTATGCTTTAAACTCAAAGTTTACGTTGAATACGATTTACTCCTTTTATATGTGGATAAATCCGTGAATAATGTATCGATTCAGGAATCTGGTCATCTTCTCATATCCGGCCAGCCGACGGCAGAAGCTGACTGCCCCTGCTATAAACCGTGACCATTTCTTGGGAAACAGCTGAAGTTCACAATAGTCTTATGCTCTTAACATCATCAATCAAATTTCATGAATTGCAACTTCCTACTATTTTCCTTGCGGACAACAAGAGAGGAAGATAAACTCAAAACTGAGATAAACCTAGATTTGCTTTTTTACTTGAAAACCTCACGCCATGCGGGTTACGAATAATTTAATCTTTCACCTCGTCACCGCCAGAAGCTCGTTAACGGACTGGATAAAATCATGAGCTGATATGTCCGCGCTGTAACAGAGTCCTTCAATCTATAAGAATTTATACAAGAATTTGAGCATTTCACTCTGCTCACATTGGCATGAGTGCCATCTTTTGAATGACACCAATGGTGCTCTGATTATTGACTAACACTCCGGTAACATCTAACCCACGCAGAGGGACGCATGCACAAAGGGCGAAGCACAGCGAACCTTTTATAGAAATTCGCGTTCAAATGAACCTTGTTCGGGTTGGCACCACCCCTATGCTATATGTTTTATCTCAGCTGGCTTTTTCCTGCCCGACGGCCTCTGGTATCGCGCTAGCAATTGCTACGACTACCATTACATACTTGATGGCGACCTGACTTACGACGATGCCAAAACTGCTTGCACCAACCTCAATTCAAATGCCGAGATTGCATCCAAAGGTCTCCGCGATGATGCAGTGAGAAAGTAAGTTGTCACATTTAGTTGCTCTCTATATGATGTATCAAAGGTGTCTTTTATTCACCACCTTCCATTGCTCTTTCAAAGGTCGACGGTGTCCCAAATTAAGAGTTACTAGTTCTTGTTTAGTATTCATGGCGCTTCGACATCTATGGTGACTGCTCAGTGATCGCTATGCATTCGATATTTATGCCAACACTCTAGTCGCCGTTGATACTGACGTAGCCTACACGCTCTAAGTAGCGCTAAAATTTCTAATCAATTACAAGTAAATTTAGCAATTCCCAAGACATATCAAACCTACTTCAAGTGGAAGTAGAAAGTAAAGTTCTGGAAAACAGTTTTACTTTTAGGAGTATTTTGTACCACTGTTGCGAGGGATTTAGAAATCTGAACTGAAACCCTGCATTGCTAATCCAAGTATTGCTATTGCATTGCAGCATTGCTTTACAAGTATCAGCCATTGTGAACTCTGGTTGAAATCATCCTCATCATCATCATCATTGGTTTATTAGCAATTTTATCAGTTCAATACACCACAAAAATGCGATACAATGAAAAGACAGGAAGATGTCGAAGCGACTAGGAGTAGTCTATGGAATCAGACACCCACCTTGGCCAAGGCCTAAGCACTTAAATCATGTGAATTGTCTTACAGTGACGTTCTTCAAACCTTCTACAATTATGTTGGGCCGCAGACGACGGGACCGTGGGTTGGTGTCACAGATGCAACAACTGGCACCTACGTGTGGGAGGATGGTGTTACTGCGACCCCGACATTCTTTAGTAGCTCTGAACCAGACAGTGCCACTGATTCATGTCACGCAATGGAAGAAACCAACCAGCCATTCAGCCTTGTAGACGTCAGTTGCACAACGACAAAAAACGTCCTCTGCGAAAGACCGGCAGCTTAATCGGTGTCACACGCCTGATGATATAAATAAATAGTGCGGCATCTTCGTGTTTTGTCGTAGCGTTCCAAATCGTCATCCAGGCCGTTCTTCTCTACTTAGTAATACAGCCAAGGTTTATTCAAATATAGGTTTGGTCTGTTTCCACATATCAGTAAGGTGAGTGTGTGGGTGAGGTGTTACTTTAAAGCTTCTCAACTGGGGGATAAATGCAGTCATCGGTAATACTCAAGTAGAAGTCAAGTATTTGAGTCTATTTTATCAGTCCCGAGTCATACGACTTAGGACCCAACAAATTCGATTTTTGACAAGGCTGAGATGCCTGGATATGCTTAGGGTAGGCGACCCTTGCCTAAATGCAAGGTAAATTCATATTTTCCACATTACAGATCGACATCTGGTAACTCGCACAAATTATCGCGACCTTGTTGTCTGCACCAAAATTGACTTGTAAGTCACATGACTATACCCATATACAGGTACGAAACAGCACTTTTGTCAGTCCCCAGTGCAGGATTGGCCTACATTCGGATTTTCCCGGATATGTACGGAATTTTGGTGGTAAAACTGCGTCCGAGGACGAGGTGGAATGCTAAAATATTCTTAAATGTCCAGAATTTTCAGAAATTGGATTTGTTTTTCTACGTTGCCAGTATGCCATTTTCTCAAAATGTTTCTATGTGCGTCCCAGTATTGGGATGAAGTCACTACCTTCGGGTCACAAGTCATTTCGAGTCATGGCACATTTTGACTCGGGTCAAGTCAAGTCATTCGATTTTCGTAGGTGACTCGAGTCAAGTAACTCGATTTTTGGAGGTGACGCTGATTATGGTGCTTAGCAACTATGGCCTTTTACACCAAACCTAAATATTGTTAGTGTATATTCTCTATTAGACTACTAGATTAAAGCTGTCTCTCGGTTAAAAACGCATATTCAATGACTGGTACAATGGTGTAGAGGTCACAATTCAATTCAATTCAAGTGACCTTCGCGAAGTATGCCGCGTGATTGCTTGAGTGGTTATGCTTCCGAACTGAAAATCAAATGGAGTTAAATATCCACGCGAGAAGCCGTTGTATCGCTCACATATACGTAGAACTACTAAGCTACGTAAGTTGTTGCATGGCATCAGTTTACAGTTACCGGCCAAATAGACAATAGAGAAACGAATTGATAAAATGCAATACATTACCCATTTACAAATTGATATGATACAATTCGAGCCTGCGCCAATGGTTGAGGACTATATAAACTATATTCGAACTCAATTTCAATAAAAGTGGTTAGTAGTATATACGATCGCTCTGGGTGTGCCTGGGGTTCTTATGGGCGGGGTGGCGAGCTAACGAGAAACCGGGGGTGGCGAACTAACGTTTTCGTCTTATGGCGGGGGTGGCGAACTAACGTTTTCGTCTTATGGCGGGGGTGGCGAACTAACGTTTTCGTCTTATGGCGGGGGTGGCGAACTAACGTTTTCGTCTTATGGCGGGGGTGGCGAACTAACGTTTTCGTCTTATGGCTGCGGTGGCGAACTAACGTTTTCGTCTTATGGCGGGGGTGGCGAGCTAACGTTTTCGTCTTATGGCGGGGGTGGCATACTAACGTTTTCGTCTTATGGCGGGGGTGGCATGCGGCTCTTATGTATTATGGGTGGGGTCGCAAGCGGCTGAGAAACCCGGGGTGGAATGCGGCTATTGTGTCTTATGGCGGGGGTGACAAGCGGCTCTTATGTATTATGGCGGGGGTCGTGAGCGGCTGGAAAACCGGGGGTGGCATGCGGCTGGGAAACCGGGGGTGGCATGCGGCTCTTATTTCTTATGGCGGGGGTGGCGAGCGGCTATTGTGTCTTATGGTCCCTCTCGACCGGTAACCCTTTTCGATATAGGGCTCGCTCGTGACTTGCCGCGAAACTCGTGTTGGTGACCACACCCTTTCAGACCCCCTATCGCTCGTGATGCGGCATTGTTTCTTACGGGATCTGTGGTGACTCGCCATTGGTTCTTATGGGATCTCTGGTGATGTGTCGTTGTTTATTATGGATGCGGTCGTGATTCGTACTTTCGAGTATAGGCATCTCTCGCGCGGTGTTGAATATGTACGAGTCACCAACAATAACCGCGCAAACGGAAACGTGGCTTGTTGTGAGGATTAAGCAGTGCGACCTATATTTCGAATGACCTGCGCGCTGAATTGTTTCACGGCCAACCGCGGTGGACGGCGATTCGAATATCAACAATAACAACGCTCACGAATTAACACTTCAAATAGCTGCGAAATAGTTTGCAAAACCCCGCGATCGCTGACAAGATAATGTCTCGGTCATAACCATCTTTCACGACTTGGTGTCATAACCATACCGATCGCTCACGCGGTGAAATTTTAGTAATCAGTTTGTCACAGAACTTGATATCGCTGGTAAGATTTAACAAGTAACGAATAACAGACCGCGGTAACTTGAATAGCGACAAATTGTCACTTATTTCCGCTCTAACCCTAATCCTTTGTGAAGTGAACGCTTATTCAAAAGGGTGTGATATAATTTTAAAATCCAACGACCACTCACCGGATAATACTTCAGACATAGCAATTCCTCATACCCGCCCACAAGGTAATATTTCGGTAATTAGTTTGTCACAGAACCGTCGCAGGCGGTGATTGGAAAACCGACAATTTGTCACTCGCCTGCGATCGCTATATGTTTCACACCTCCAGAATAGTGGCTGACTTTAGTTGCGTGATAAGATCCATGAAAATATTCAATCAATGTGTTAGTTTATCAACTTGAAATGAAACTCACTACACAAATCAAGTCGATTCGTATCTGAATGTTTTAAATCGGTACAACTCTAATCCTTTGACAAATCCCTTAACGCGTTTTTGTTGAATCGAACGTAACCCGAATATTACTGACGCCGACTTTCAGCCGCATCGAATTATTCGTACATTCCGCGCCACTGTTTTCGCACTTATAGAATCAATACCAACTATAACTCTACAAGAATCAAGAATCACAAGTATGTGCATTACACAGTTATTGTCTTTATTAACTTGAAATCAAACACTTAACAAAAACACGCAACTAATCATTTGGCAACTCTGGCATTACCAAAAAATTCCAGTATTGTTGATTGAAAATCCTTAAGTCATTATTATCAAAAATGTTATAGTACCGCATCGGAATCCATTCGCGGGATGTACTAAAGGTAAATCCAGATAATCCAAAATGAAATATTTGGACTTTGACAAACATGACTACCCAACTTTGATCCAGTCACATTTCAAGATCATACTTTGAAACAATCCTTGAAACTTACAACTCTATTCACGACTGAGTTTTCCGTTTATCAAATAGAGTTTCAGTAAATACTATCGCGATATTTTAATGTGTTACTACACACAATAGAATCAATCAATGAAATAGCACTTGTTGTAAATATTTCTAACTTGACAACCACTTGTGCATACCGCGATCGACTTGTGACGCGATGAGTTAAATCGTAAATCGGAATATTTCAATCTATTTGTCGAAACCTTGAACAAACTATCAGGTTATTTTTTGTTGTAATCGAGTGAACGGAAATAGTATTACGTCTCAACATTTTACCATCTCCCCATACACAAAAGAGTAAAATACAAAAAACCTTGTCAAGTCAATCCGTTTCTAACTCACCCAACCAAAACAAAAAGTATCCGCATGAAAAGTAGACAAGACTACGCCAGTAATCACTACAATCCAAAATCCGTAACAAGCTCGGTTGTATTCATATCCCTACGACGCGTCTTTTGTTTTTCAACTGTAAAAGTCGTTACTATTTTGCAAGACAAAGTAATTACTACTTGATATATTTTATAAACCAAAGTAAATACTACTCGGTGTGTGTGGTTTGAGATTAACATATTACATTTGAGTATACCAGATTTGAATGCCTGACCAACGTAGTTGAGAATTCATTTCTTACAATCAAACGCCGGTTTTACATTGAAAGGTATCATACTGTAAACATAAGGATTGACACATTGATTTGATATATGAGATTTTGTAATGCTCGACCACGACTTGATTATTAAATTATTCACGATAATTAGACCCGATGTTGTGGTAAAGGTTATTAGAAAATATCACTTTTGGCATCGAGTACCAGTCGAAGTGGGTGAACAATAACACCGAAAATGATAAATGCGTTTCGTGCTACTATTGATACAAGTTCATTTCTATCAGGTGAAATAAACGCCATCACAAAACTCAGAGCATGCAAAGGTCTTGATTGATATGAATTTCGATTTGTGTCTTATGATACCAGCAAGCATTTTAGAAATATTATGATTCGTTAAACCAAAGTCGTATGTCCGATTATTAATTGATTGGAAACTTGATCACGTACCTCGATCATTACAGAAGATTATAACGCCATTGTCCGACAATCTTTTACAAAAGGATCGAAACCAAGTAACCCAAAGTCGTTGCCGTCGCATAAACAATTTGTACGACGTTTGATGAATGTACCCTATACTTTGGTGTACTAGAAATATTTGTAAAACACACTCTGGTAAAGAAATCGAAAAGATATCCTACACCTAAATCTGATAAAACCATTTTGCACTTTTTGTTCGTTAGTAGTATCCATTTGAATTTTTCCATTTCCTCTCGTCAAAGTAGATGTAATCATAGTCGCTAAAGAACTTACTTGGATGTGTTTGAATTCTAGACATATTTATGATTTACTCAACGTAAGACCCAAGAACAACCGTAGTTAACAACCGTGCACACATATCCAAAATATCGCACACTCCGCTATTCCTAAAGTACAAACACCCGATACAAAATATTACTTGTTGTGTTGTTGCGGTATCATCTTCACAATATCACCATTTTGTTTGTGTCAATTAGTTACTTTGTATGTTACCCCACAACTCTTACAAAAGTACGAAGGATATTAACATCGCACTAAGTAATTAACTTTACTCGATATTCTCGCATTACAAAACTAAAGAATGGTTGGTTAGACTCTACAAACTGTTTCGATATCACAAGACCTTTATTGTCTGAATGGCTGTTCATGTATCTTAATAATCAAATAGTCAACACAGAACTAGTAATAACAGAAACATCAGAGAGTTGTTTACACAAAAGTTTGTATATGTGCACAGTATGCGAATACCATGTGTAAGTCCAGCACAATTGCGGTATCCATCCGAGTTTAGTTAACACAAATTTATTACAACGGAGTCACGTAAACTTTCGTGAAAGAAAAGCATACTCACTCCTAGAGGGTTATGTCAAGACCATAGCAGTTCCCCAACAGTAAAGTACATATGTTTTCTAGTCACTGTCCTTACATCTTTCACATAGATCAATCTACTTTGCTAATGAAAAGTGCTGAGTCATCACATGATCGCTCTCACAACAAAACAGCTAGTAGATATTATCATTCAAAATATTCCTAACCCTTTACACACCAGTAACAAATCATACAACGAATATGTTTTGTGGGTTGAATTGCTGTTCAGTGTCAAGTCTACCTGTTGAAACGTACATTAAACAGTCACAATCAAATTAAAACCACGAATCTATTTTCATTTCCTCGCAAACTGTCACATACAGAAAAATAAATTTAATTTCCCAAAACATACTTGTAACCAATCGCTTTCATTAAACATACAACACCATAATAGTATTTACTTTCTACAACATAGACATTCTGGTGTAGTCAAGAAATATTTTTAATAATCAAAATCATCGACTTCTGTTTACGGTGTTAGGGTGTGCATGTCATACATGTGGGCCCGTATTAAAATGGACACGACACGACTGACTGTAAGGAGATAGAAGTCTATCGCATAGATTTACATGTGGTCTTCGCTGCGGTTTCAAAAAACGAATCATCTCTTTTGCATTGATCTAGACCGAGCAAGTTAGTTAATGGCCATGATTGTGTTTGTCATATGCGAATGATAGGGTTACTGTCAAATCTACATACAACAATCTTCTGACGATCATAATAGCAATTTCATTTTCCACCCCTTCATAATTGTACAACTAGGTAACTACGTTTAACAAGACCAATCACACTACCAGCGTTGAACACAAGACACCTACCCAAGTAAAAATATCATTCTGGTTTGGACAACTGACGTTTACCTGTGTGAAATTATCATTTTGACTTTGAGGTCCACCGTTACCTAACTAAAATACCATTGTCCTTTGGGGATTTATCGTTTACCCAGTGTAACAATCCCCTTTTCACTTGGAAATATATTTTTGGCCTGAATAACAAACCCCTTTTCACTTGGAAATCTATTTTTGCCCTGGATAACAAACCTTTTTCACTTGGAAATCTATTTTTGCCCTGGATAACAAACCTTTTTCACTTGGAAATATATTTTTTCTCTTGGTAACAAACCTTTTTCACTTGGAAATATATTTTTTCTCTGGGTAACAAACCTTTTTCACTTGGAAATATATTTTTTCTCTTGGTAATAAACCTTTTTCACTTGGAAATATATTTTTTCTTTGGGTAACAAACCTTTTTCACTTGGAAATATATTTTTTCTCTTGGTAATAAACCTTTTTCACTTGGAAATATATTTTTTCTCTGAGTAACAAACCTTTTTCACTTGGAAATATATTTTTTCTTTGGGTAACAAACCTTTTTCACTTGGAAATATATTTTTTCTCTGAGTAACAAACCTTTTTCACTTGGAAATATATTTTTTCTCTGAGTAACAAACCTTTTTCACTTGGAAATATATTTTTTCTCTTGGTAATAAACCTTTTTCACTTGGAAATATATTTTTTCTCTGAGTAACAAACCTTTTTCACTTGGGAATATATTTTTTCTCTGGGTAACAAACCTTTTTCACTTGGGAATATATTTTTTCCCTGAGCAACAAACCATTTTCACTTGGTGGGTCGTCGTTGACCTTAGTAAAAATATCATTTTCCTTTGGAGATCCGGCGTTTACCAGTGTAACAATACATTTTCTCTTGGTCATCTAACTTTTCCTAGAGTAACAACAACCATTTTCATTTTGAAATCTGACAAACACACCTGACAATTTGGTATTTGTTGTATTGACGATAGTTTGAAATAGATTACAACGAGCAGTGACGGAAATATACACGGACTACCGGTTTCAGAGTATACCTCCATCAGTCGTATCACATCAATATCATCGGTTAACCACATACAATATCCTCTTGTACACAGAAATGCATGTTTCGGAAAATTGGACAATAGACTTCGATAGTTCTGTGATGTCCAGGTTCACGCTTTGGATTTTCCAGAGTCAAAATGTCTGAATAAAACACCTCCTCGACGATGGTTGGTATGTGGATAACGGTATTCGGAAAACGGTTGGATTTATGTCTCCCATCGCGATAACAACTCCAGGTCGAGTTTTCCTCCGCATGTTTACTATATTGTGTCTTTATTGGTCAATGTATGTCTCGACATTCAGTTTGAAATCGGAAACCCTGATAAAGTATGTAACCGGATCCGGATATCAATTCTGAATCGATAAACCAATGAACAATATTCAAAGTAAACATGTTACATCCTGTGTTTCCACGAAAAAATACCATCCAGACATACGTCGCGCTTGTTTACCCACAACAGTATACGCGTAAATGGAGGTGTGTGACATTGCATGCAATGTGTTGGTATACAAACATCGGGGAGTAAGCCTTCGATCCACAGACATTATTATAGCCGGTAGTTTTGATGTAGATCTAATGTCATCAAGCACACCCGATAACAATGTCATACCAATAAGCCGCATTGCAATGACTCTGAGTCCGCGCTATTACATCGATATTTCGGCACCGATCACTGATTTACTCGATGGTGTTATCGTGTTGTAACATTACAAGATAGTTATGGCCCTATCTCCGGACAGACCACCCAGACCAATTGGATACATCGGTCAATATCCATCGTGTTGTCGACACCGAAGTTTTCTGCTGAGGCTACAGTGTTTGATCTAGTACGGGTGCTCGAAATGATTGCGATCAGTCTTTCACACGATGCATGGATGTCACTACTCCCACATAACGACTCCAGATAAATATCGTGAACAGTGATTCTGCAAATCTCGGACTGATACTGTGATCCAATAAGGTGTGTTTCTGTGGAATGAAGACTGCAATCGTACACCACAATAGAACACTGCCTCGTGATTTCACACACAATCATAAAACACATCATCGTAAGGGTCCAGTTCGTCCGGTGACATTTCGAAACGGTCGTCGCCACAATAGATCGGTATCATTTTGAAACGACATCGTCACAAGTCTATTGACGTCGATTCTGTTGGTCATGTCAATCCGTTTCACAATCCACCGTTTTTCAACTCCCCGCACCATAGTGTTACGACACAGACAAGAAGCGTCGGTGGAAATAATAAAACACGGAAAGCACACTTTGGTGTTATTTGACATGGATTTTACACCCGACGAACCTTACATTCGAACGATGCATTGGAATGACGCATGTATTATTGACGTAGAAGGAACAGAAATGTATCGATTTATTGGTTTCGTACATATCCAACAAAAACCAGGGTATATGATTGTGCGTGGTTCGCATATTCGACTGTGAACGCCCTATTGGTATACGCTGTATAGTTCACTTTGACCGTCGTGCGAATAACCCATGTTACGGTTCCATGTTTGTGTGTCTGTATGTCATGCTTCAGATTGACTCAGAGTCATTGCAATGCGGCTTATTGGTATGACATTGTTATCGGGTGTGCTTGATGACATTAGATCTACATCAAAACTACCGGCTATAATAATGTCTGTGGATCGAAGGCTTACTCCCCGATGTTTGTATACCAACACATTGCATGCAATGTCACACACCTCCATTTACGCGTATACTGTTGTGGGTAAACAAGCGCGACGTATGTCTGGATGGTATTTTTTCGTGGAAACACAGGATGTAACATGTTTACTTTGAATATTGTTCATTGGTTTATCGATTCAGAATTGATATCCGGATCCGGTTACATACTTTATCAGGGTTTCCGATTTCAAACTGAATGTCGAGACATACATTGACCAATAAAGACACAATATAGTAAACATGCGGAGGAAAACTCGACCTGGAGTTGTTATCGCGATGGGAGACATAAATCCAACCGTTTTCCGAATACCGTTATCCACATACCAACCATCGTCGAGGAGGTGTTTTATTCAGACATTTTGACTCTGGAAAATCCAAAGCGTGAACCTGGACATCACAGAACTATCGAAGTCTATTGTCCAATTTTCCGAAACATGCATTTCTGTGTACAAGAGGATATTGTATGTGGTTAACCGATGATATTGATGTGATACGACTGATGGAGGTATACTCTGAAACCGGTAGTCCGTGTATATTTCCGTCACTGCTCGTTGTAATCTATTTCAAACTATCGTCAATACAACAAATACCAAATTGTCAGGTGTGTTTGTCAGATTTCAAAATGAAAATGGTTTTTGTTACTCTAGGAAAAGTTAGATGACCAAGAGAAAATGTATTGTTACACTGGTAAACGCCGGATCTCCAAAGGAAAATGATATTTTTACTAAGGTCAACGACGACCCACCAAGTGAAAATGGTTTGTTGCTCAGGGAAAAAATATATTCCCAAGTGAAAAAGGTTTGTTACCCAGAGAAAAAATATATTCCCAAGTGAAAAAGGTTTGTTACTCAGAGAAAAAATATATTTCCAAGTGAAAAAGGTTTATTACCAAGAGAAAAAATATATTTCCAAGTGAAAAAGGTTTGTTACTCAGAGAAAAAATATATTTCCAAGTGAAAAAGGTTTGTTACTCAGAGAAAAAATATATTTCCAAGTGAAAAAGGTTTGTTACCCAAAGAAAAAATATATTTCCAAGTGAAAAAGGTTTGTTACTCAGAGAAAAAATATATTTCCAAGTGAAAAAGGTTTATTACCAAGAGAAAAAATATATTTCCAAGTGAAAAAGGTTTATTACCAAGAGAAAAAATATATTTCCAAGTGAAAAAGGTTTGTTACCCAGAGAAAAAATATATTTCCAAGTGAAAAAGGTTTGTTACCAAGAGAAAAAATATATTTCCAAGTGAAAAAGGTTTGTTATCCAGGGCAAAAATAGATTTCCAAGTGAAAAAGGTTTGTTATCCAGGGCAAAAATAGATTTCCAAGTGAAAAGGGGTTTGTTATTCAGGCCAAAAATATATTTCCAAGTGAAAAGGGGATTGTTACACTGGGTAAACGATAAATCCCCAAAGGACAATGGTATTTTAGTTAGGTAACGGTGGACCTCAAAGTGAAAATGATAATTTCACACAGGTAAACGTCAGTTGTCCAAACCAGAATGATATTTTTACTTGGGTAGGTGTCTTGTGTTCAACGCTGGTAGTGTGATTGGTCTTGTTAAACGTAGTTACCTAGTTGTACAATTATGAAGGGGTGGAAAATGAAATTGCTATTATGATCGTCAGAAGATTGTTGTATGTAGATTTGACAGTAACCCTATCATTCGCATATGACAAACACAATCATGGCCATTAACTAACTTGCTCGGTCTAGATCAATGCAAAAGAGATGATTCGTTTTTTGAAACCGTAGCGAAGACCACATGTAAATCTATGCGATAGACTTCTATCTCCTTACAGTCAGTCGTGTCGTGAGTAGTATAGTAGATCGCACAACCGGTGGCAGGGGTTCTTATGGCGGGGTCGCATGCTAACGCGAAAACCGGGGGTGGCATGCTAACGTTTTCGTCTTATGGCGGGGTGGCATGCTAACGTTTTCGTCTTATGGCGGGGGTGGCGAGCTAACGTTTTCGTCTTATGGCGGGGGTGGCGAGCTAACGTTTTCGTCTTATGGCGGGGGCGGCGAGCTAACGTTTTCGTCTTATGGCGGGGGTGGCGAGCGGCTGGAAAACCGGGGGTGGCAAGCGGATTTTATGTCTTATGGCGGGGGTGGCGAGCGGCTATTGCGTTTTATGGCTGCGGTGGCAAGCGGCTATTGTGTCTTATGGGTGCGGCCGTGAATCGCCCTTTCGGTATAGGCATCTCTCGCACGTCGTACTTTCGCATGTCGTGCTTTCGCGTATAGGTTGTGTTGGTGATTCGCCATGTATTCTTACGGGATCTGTGGTGACTCGCCATGTATTCTTATGGGTGCGGTCGCATGCGGCTATTGCGTCTTATGGTGGGGGTGACGAGCGGCTCTTATTTCTTACGGTGGGGGTCGCATGCGGCTATTGCGTCTTATGGGTGCGGTCGTGATTCGTACTTTCGGTATAGACTGCGGGCGGCATGTCGTACTTTCAGCAAAAAAGGTGTGAAATAGTTTGCTAAGTCTAGGAATCACTTGCAAGGTAATATTTTGGTATTTAGTTTACCACAGAGCCGGCGTAGACGGTGATTCGAATATCAACAATAACAACGGTCACAAATTAACACTTCAAATAGCTGTGAAATAGTTTGCAAAACCCCGCGATCGCTGACAAGATAATGTCTCGGTCATAACCATCTTTCACGACTTGGTGTCATAACCATACCGATCACTCACGCGGTGAAATTTTCGTAATCAGTTTGACACAGAACTTGATTTCGCTGGTAAGATTTAACAAGTAACGAATAACAGACCGCCAGTGTCGGTAACTTGAATAGCGACAAATTGTCACTTATTTCCGCTCTAACCCTAATCCTTTGTGAAGTGAGCGCTTATTCAAAAGGGTGTGATATAATTTTAAAATCCGACGACCACTCACCGGATAATGCTTCAGACATAGCAATCCCTCATGCCCGCTCACAAGGTAATATTTCGGTAATTAGTTTGTCCCAGAACCGTCGCAGACGGTGATTCGAAAACCAACAATTTGTCACTTGCCCGCGATCGCTATATGTTTCACACCTCGCGAAAAGTGGCTGACTTTAGTTGCGTGATAAGATCCATGAAAATATTCAATCGATGTGTTAGTTTGTCAACTTGAAATGTAACTCACTACAAAAATCAAGTTGAATCGTATTTGAATGTATTGATTCGATCCAACTCAAATCCTATTAACGCGATCTGTTGAATCGAACGTAACCTGAATATTACTGACGCCAACATTCACCCTCATCGGATCATTCACACATTCCACGCCGCTGTTTTAACACTTATAGAATCAATACCAACTATCTCTGACCCGATAATATTCAATCATTTTGGTAATTTGCCAACTTTAAATCCATTCGCGGGATGTACTAAAGGTAAATCCAAATAATCCAGAATGAAATATTTGGACTTTGACATTGTGCGAATTGAAATAGGTTTGACAAACATGACTACCAACTTTCACCCAGTCACATTTCAAGATTATACTTTGAAACAATCCTTGAAACTGACAACTCTAGTCACGACTGAGTTTTCCGTTTATCAAATAGAGTTTCAGTAAATACTATCGCGATATTTTAATGTGTTACTACACACAATAGAATCAATCAATGAAATAACACCTGTTGTAAATATTTCTAACTTGACAACCACTTGAGCATACCGCGATCGACTTGTGACGCGATGAGTTAAATCGGAATATTTCAATCTATTTGTCGAAACCTTGAACAAACTATCGGGTTATTTTTTGTTGCAATCGAGTGAACGGAAATAGTATTACGTCTCGACATCTCGCCATCTTACCATATTCAAAGAGTCAACCACGAAAACATTGTCAAGTAAATCCGTTACCCGACCAACTCAAGCAGTTAGCCAAGCATACACGAGTCCATACAAACACTAAAACCTAAAATCCATAACAAGTTCGGATGTATTCGTATCCCTACGAATCTTTTTTAATCAACTTGAAAAGTCGTTACTATTCTGTAAGATAGAGGGATTACTACGCGGTATATTCTGCAAGACAAACTAATTACTACTCGGTATATTTTGTGAGACAAAAGTAATTACTCTTTGGTACAGGGGACTTGAGCTTAACATAATATGTTTGAGTATACGAGATTTGAAAGTCTGATCGACGTAGTTGCGACTTCATTTCTTACAATCGAACGCTGGTGTTACATTGAAAGTTATCATGCTGTAAACATAAGGATTGACACATCGATTTAACATATGTAATAGTTGATCATGACTTGATTATTAAATTATTCGCGTTAATTAGACCCGGCGTTGTGTTGAAAGTTATGACAGCAACAAACTTTTCAGTACCAATGTTATTAACATATTAAGCTGTAAAACTATGCGTGTCTGAAATGTTCTTGAATGGAAAATTATTCCACCTTGGTACATATCACCCTGCGTATCGCGGATATCAGAAAATATTTTACAAATGTAATTGTCCCCACTAACCAAGACTAAAGATGAAACAACAATTTCCTTTGTTAAACAATAACCGATACAATACTTTATCATCGTAATCAGCAGTGAGAATTGAAACACTTTCGCACATTATCCGGTGTCAAGATATCACACTAGGTGAATTGACATACCGCCGCTTGCATGATACCTAATCCGTTCACACCATTCACATACTTTGATCATTACAAAAGTAAATTGGAATATGTTTGCTAGATGCATTCAATTCAGTTAGAAATGTCTGGTGCACAACAATCGTAATATCAAAAAAGTACTTGCTACACTGTTATTTGCTAAACGTGTTTTGCATTGTTGTTCATTTGTAGTATTGATTGTTCTTGAACCCTCAAATAATAATCCCCGACATGAAACCAAGCCCCTGAAAGTCGTTACCATCACGAAGAAACAATGTGTACGATGTTTGTCAAATGTATCCTACCTGGCCACCAGAAAACAATTTTCACTCACTCGAAATGAAACCAATGTGATGGTCTCCATTCGATATTTTGTTTGTGTCAAATACTTTACAATGATCACATTTGAGTGGTTGAGCTTTACATCATCAAGCTGTTATTTGTAAATCAAGATTTCGGTAAACTTGTAAATGTATCGTTTAACTAACCAACATTTAGTGATTGTTGAACATACGACTTCGAAATACTGCGTTGATCGTAATTTCCATCATCGTGATAATCGAAGTACATTTCTTTCGAATTCGTAACAACCGGCGTTTCTACGACATGATAAATTTTTGACAAGTTATGCTTAGAAGATTGGTTGCATATCGCGAAAAATAATATACCACTCATATTGATACTGTTACTCCATTGATCGATATTTTCAAACGAGTAAAATTTATTACTTGAGTTTCTCCGCTTAATGTAAATGCAAACTCAGCCGTCTTTTAACATCACAAAGGCATTGATAAAAAGTAGGCAATCAAACACAACACTTTGTACGACACTAATTATTGTTCCACACATCTCATTTCATACTAAGTGTATACGAAAGATATTCACGACACATGAAAATATTCGCTCATGCTACGAACATACGCAATGATTGGTGGTGCTTTCAAACTGTTTCGATATCACAAGAACTTTATTGTCTGAATGGGTGTTCATGTATCTTAATAATCAAATAGTTCAACACAGAACTAGTACTAACAGAAACATCAGAGAGTTGTTTACACAAAAGTTTGTATGTGTACAGTATGCGAATACCATGTGTAAGTCCAGCACAATTGCAGTATCCATCCGAGTTTAGTCAACACAAATTTATTACAACGGAGCCACGTAAACTTTCGTGAAAGAAAAGCATACTCACTTCCAGAGGGTTATGTCAACACCATAGCAGTAAATCAGCTACTCCAACAACAAAGTACATATGTTTCTAGCCACGATCCTTACATCTTTCACATAGATCAATCTACTTTGCTAACGAAAAGTGCTGAGTCATCACATGATCGCCCTCACAACAAAACAGCTAGTAGATATTATCATTCAAAATATTCCTAACCCTTTACACACCAGTGACAAATCATACAACGAATATGTTTTGTGGGTCGAATTGTTGTTCAGTGTCAAGTCTACCTGTTGAAACGTACATTAAAACAGCGCAATTCAATTAAAATCACGAATCTATTTTCATTTCCTCACAAACTGTCACATACAGAAAAATAAATTTTATTCCGCCAAAACATACTTGTAACCAATCGCTTTCATTAAACACACAACACCATAAAAGTATTTACTTTCTACAACATAGACATTCCGATGTAGTCAAGAAATATTTTTATTAATCAAAATCATCGACTTCTGTTTACGGCGTTAGTGTGTGCATGTCATACATGTGGGATCCGTATTAAAATGGACACGACACGACTGAATGTAAGGAGATAGAAGTCTATCGCATAGATTTACATGTGGTCTTCGCTACGGTTTCAAAAAACGAATCATCTCTTTTTCATTGATCGAGACCGAGCAAGTTAGTTAATAGCCATGATTGTGTTTGTCATATGCGAATGATAGGGTTACTGTCAAATCTACATACAACAACCTTCTGGCACTCATAATAGCAATTTCATTCTCTCCCTTCGTAATTGTAGACTCACGACAAGTATATTGTACAACTCGACAGCTACGTTTAACAACACCAACGACACTAAACATACGATACCTACCCAAGTAAAATTACCATTTTCACCTGGAGGTCAGTCGTTACCAGAGTAAAAAATACCATTGTCCTTTGGAGATTTATCGTTCACTCAGAGTAGCAATACATTTTCACTTGGGGGTCTATCGTTTCCAAGAGTAACAAGCCCCCTTTCCTTTGGAAATCTATTTTTTCCCTGGGTAACAAACCTTTTTCACTTGGAAATATATTTTATCTCTGGATAACAAACCTTTATCACTTGGAAATATATTTTTTTCCCTGAGCAACAAACCTTTTTCACTTGGAAATATATTTTTTCCCTGAGCAACAAACCTTTTTCACTTGGAAATATATTTTTTCTCTGGATAACAAACCTTTTTCACTTGGGAATATATTTTTTCTCTGGATAACAAACCTTTTTCGCTTGGAAATATATTTTTTACCTGAGTACCAAACCTTTTTCACTTGGAAATATATTTTTATCCTACAGCAACAAACCATTTTCACATGGAAAACTACTTTTACCTAGAGTAACTAATCATTTTCTTTTGGAAATATATTTTCTCCCTGGGTAACAAACCCGTTTCGTTTGGAAAACTATCATTTACCTGAGTACCAATACCGTTTGCACTTGGAAATCTATCTTTTCTCTGGGTAACAATACCATTTTCGTTTTGAAAACTGACAACCACACCCGACAATTTGATATTTTTGTATATTGTTACAACGGGCAGTGACAAAATATACACCAACAACGACTCCGATACATTTGTGCAATCGCGTATTTACTTGTGTTGGTGCATCCCATCAAAATCATCGGTTACCCACATGCAATGTGCTCTTGTATATCGAAATGTATGTTTGGGAAATTGGACAATAGGTTTCGATAGGTCTGTGATGTCCGGGTTCGTGCTTTGGATTTTCCAGAGTCAAAATGTCTGAATAAAACACCTCCTCGACGATGGTTGGTATGTGGATAACGGTGTTCGGAAAACGGTTGGATTTATGTCGCCCATCGCGATAACAATTCCAGGTCGAGTTTTCCCCGCATGTTTACTATATTGTGTCTTTATTGATCAATGTATGTCTCAACATTCAGTTTGAAATCGGAAACTCTGATAAAGTAGGTAACCGGATCCGGATATCAACTCTGAATCGATAAACCAATGAACAATATTCAAAGTAAACATGTTACACCCTGTGTTTCCACGAAAAAATACCATCCAGACATACGTCGCGCTTGTTTGCCCACACCAGTATACGCGTAAATGGAGGTGTGTGACATTGCATGCAATGGGTTGGTATACAAACATCGGGGAGTAATCCGTCGATCCACAGACATTATCATAGCCGGTAATTTTGATGCAGATCGAATGTCATCACACCCGATAACAATACCAATAAGCCACATTGCAATGACTCTGAGTCAATCTGAAGCATGACATACAGACGCACAAACATGGAACCGTAACATGGGTTATTCGCACGACGGCGAAAGTGAACTGTACAGCATATATCAATAGAGCGTTCACAGTCGAATATGCGAGCCATGCACAATCATATACCCAGATTTTCGTTGGATATGTACGAAACCAATAAATCGATACATTTCTGTTCCTTCGACATCAATAATACAAGCGTCATTCCGATGCATCGCTCGAATGTGGGGTTCGTCGGGTGTAAAATCCATGTCAAATAACACCAAGGTGTGCCTTCCGTGTTTTATTATTTCCACCATCGCATCTTGTCTGTGTCGTAACACTATGGTGCCAGGACTTGAAAAACGGTACATTCTAAAACGGATTGACATGTTCTTCGATATGACCAACTGAATCGATGTCAATAGCCTTGTGACGATGCCGTTTCAAAATGTTACCGATATGACGAGCGCAGCCTCGATCTCTTGTGGCGATGACCGTTTCGAAATGTCACCGGACGAACTGGACCCTTACGAAAGTGTGTTTTATGATTGCGTGTGAAATCACGAGGTAGTGTTCTATTGTGGTGTACGATCGCAGTCTTCATTCCACAGAAACATACCTTATTGGATCACAATATCAGTCCGAGATTTGCAGAATCACTGTTCACGATATTTATCTGGAGTCGTTATGTGGGAGTAGCGACATCCATGCATCGTGACTGAAAGACTGATCGCAATCATTTCGAGCACCGTACTTCGATAGTTCACCTAGATCAAACGCTGTAGTCTCAGCAGAAAACTTCGATGTCGACAATACGGTGGATATTGACCGATGTATCCAATTGGTCTGGGTGGTCCGTCTGCAGATAGGGTCATGACTATCTTGTAATGTTACAACACGATAACACCATCGAGTAAATCAGTGAACGGTGTCGAAATATCGATGTAATAGCGCGGACTCAGAGTCATTGCAATGTGGCTTATTGGTATTGTTATCGGGTGTGATGACATTCGATCTGCATCAAAATTACCGGCTCTGATAATGTCTGTGGATCGACGGATTACTCCCCGATGTTTGTATACCAACCCATTGCATGCAACGTCACACACCTCCATTTACGCGTATACTGGTGTGGGCAAACAAGCGCGACGTATGTCTGGATGGTATTTTTTCGTGGAAACACAGGGTGTAACATGTTTACTTTGAATATTGTTCATTGGTTTATCGATTCAGAGTTGATATCCGGATCCGGTTACATACTTTATCAGAGTTTCCGATTTCAAACTGAATGTTGAGACATACATTGATCAATAAAGACACAATATAGTAAACATGCGGGGAAAACTCGACCTGGAATTGTTATCGCGATGGGCGACATAAATCCAACCGTTTTCCGAACATCGTTATCCACATACCAACCATCGTCGAGGAGGTGTTTTATTCAGACATTTTGACTCTGGAAAATCCAAAGCACGAACCCGGACATCACAGACCTATCGAAACCTATTGTCCAATTTCCCAAACATACATTTCGATATACAAGAGCACATTGCATGTGGGTAACCGATGATTTTGATGGGATGCACCAACACAAGTAAATACGCGATTGCACAAATGTATCGGAGTCGTTGTTGGTGTATATTTTGTCACTGCCCGTTGTAACAATATACAAAAATATCAAATTGTCGGGTGTGGTTGTCAGTTTTCAAAACGAAAATGGTATTGTTACCCAGAGAAAAGATAGATTTCCAAGTGCAAACGGTATTGGTACTCAGGTAAATGATAGTTTTCCAAACGAAACGGGTTTGTTACCCAGGGAGAAAATATATTTCCAAAAGAAAATGATTAGTTACTCTAGGTAAAAGTAGTTTTCCATGTGAAAATGGTTTGTTGCTGTAGGATAAAAATATATTTCCAAGTGAAAAAGGTTTGGTACTCAGGTAAAAAATATATTTCCAAGCGAAAAAGGTTTGTTATCCAGAGAAAAAATATATTCCCAAGTGAAAAAGGTTTGTTATCCAGAGAAAAAATATATTTCCAAGTGAAAAAGGTTTGTTGCTCAGGGAAAAAATATATTTCCAAGTGAAAAAGGTTTGTTGCTCAGGGAAAAAAATATATTTCCAAGTGATAAAGGTTTGTTATCCAGAGATAAAATATATTTCCAAGTGAAAAAGGTTTGTTACCCAGGGAAAAAATAGATTTCCAAAGGAAAGGGGGCTTGTTACTCTTGGAAACGATAGACCCCCAAGTGAAAATGTATTGCTACTCTGAGTGAACGATAAATCTCCAAAGGACAATGGTATTTTTTACTCTGGTAACGACTGACCTCCAGGTGAAAATGGTAATTTTACTTGGGTAGGTATCGTATGTTTAGTGTCGTTGGTGTTGTTAAACGTAGCTGTCGAGTTGTACAATATACTTGTCGTGAGTCTACAATTACGAAGGGAGAGAATGAAATTGCTATTATGAGTGCCAGAAGGTTGTTGTATGTAGATTTGACAGTAACCCTATCATTCGCATATGACAAACACAATCATGGCTATTAACTAACTTGCTCGGTCTCGATCAATGAAAAAGAGATGATTCGTTTTTTGAAACCGTAGCGAAGACCACATGTAAATCTATGCGATAGACTTCTATCTCCTTACATTCAGTCGTGTCGTGTCCATTTTAATACGGATCCCACATGTATGACATGCACACACTAACGCCGTAAACAGAAGTCGATGATTTTGATTAATAAAAATATTTCTTGACTACATCGGAATGTCTATGTTGTAGAAAGTAAATACTTTTATGGTGTTGTGTGTTTAATGAAAGCGATTGGTTACAAGTATGTTTTGGCGGAATAAAATTTATTTTTCTGTATGTGACAGTTTGTGAGGAAATGAAAATAGATTCGTGATTTTAATTGAATTGCGCTGTTTTAATGTACGTTTCAACAGGTAGACTTGACACTGAACAACAATTCGACCCACAAAACATATTCGTTGTATGATTTGTCACTGGTGTGTAAAGGGTTAGGAATATTTTGAATGATAATATCTACTAGCTGTTTTGTTGTGAGGGCGATCATGTGATGACTCAGCACTTTTCGTTAGCAAAGTAGATTGATCTATGTGAAAGATGTAAGGATCGTGGCTAGAAACATATGTACTTTGTTGTTGGAGTAGCTGATTTACTGCTATGGTGTTGACATAACCCTCTGGAAGTGAGTATGCTTTTCTTTCACGAAAGTTTACGTGGCTCCGTTGTAATAAATTTGTGTTGACTAAACTCGGATGGATACTGCAATTGTGCTGGACTTACACATGGTATTCGCATACTGTACACATACAAACTTTTGTGTAAACAACTCTCTGATGTTTCTGTTAGTACTAGTTCTGTGTTGAACTATTTGATTATTAAGATACATGAACACCCATTCAGACAATAAAGTTCTTGTGATATCGAAACAGTTTGAAAGCACCACCAATCATTGCGTATGTTCGTAGCATGAGCGAATATTTTCATGTGTCGTGAATATCTTTCGTATACACTTAGTATGAAATGAGATGTGTGGAACAATAATTAGTGTCGTACAAAGTGTTGTGTTTGATTGCCTACTTTTTATCAATGCCTTTGTGATGTTAAAAGACGGCTGAGTTTGCATTTACATTAAGCGGAGAAACTCAAGTAATAAATTTTACTCGTTTGAAAATATCGATCAATGGAGTAACAGTATCAATATGAGTGGTATATTATTTTTCGCGATATGCAACCAATCTTCTAAGCATAACTTGTCAAAAATTTATCATGTCGTAGAAACGCCGGTTGTTACGAATTCGAAAGAAATGTACTTCGATTATCACGATGATGGAAATTACGATCAACGCAGTATTTCGAAGTCGTATGTTCAACAATCACTAAATGTTGGTTAGTTAAACGATACATTTACAAGTTTACCGAAATCTTGATTTACAAATAACAGCTTGATGATGTAAAGCTCAACCACTCAAATGTGATCATTGTAAAGTATTTGACACAAACAAAATATCGAATGGAGACCATCACATTGGTTTCATTTCGAGTGAGTGAAAATTGTTTTCTGGTGGCCAGGTAGGATACATTTGACAAACATCGTACACATTGTTTCTTCGTGATGGTAACGACTTTCAGGGGCTTGGTTTCATGTCGGGGATTATTATTTGAGGGTTCAAGAACAATCAATACTACAAATGAACAACAATGCAAAACACGTTTAGCAAATAACAGTGTAGCAAGTACTTTTTTGATATTACGATTGTTGTGCACCAGACATTTCTAACTGAATTGAATGCATCTAGCAAACATATTCCAATTTACTTTTGTAATGATCAAAGTATGTGAATGGTGTGAACGGATTAGGTATCATGCAAGCGGCGGTATGTCAATTCACCTAGTGTGATATCTTGACACCGGATAATGTGCGAAAGTGTTTCAATTCTCACTGCTGATTACGATGATAAAGTATTGTATCGGTTATTGTTTAACAAAGGAAATTGTTGTTTCATCTTTAGTCTTGGTTAGTGGGGACAATTACATTTGTAAAATATTTTCTGATATCCGCGATACGCAGGGTGATATGTACCAAGGTGGAATAATTTTCCATTCAAGAACATTTCAGACACGCATAGTTTTACAGCTTAATATGTTAATAACATTGGTACTGAAAAGTTTGTTGCTGTCATAACTTTCAACACAACGCCGGGTCTAATTAACGCGAATAATTTAATAATCAAGTCATGATCAACTATTACATATGTTAAATCGATGTGTCAATCCTTATGTTTACAGCATGATAACTTTCAATGTAACACCAGCGTTCGATTGTAAGAAATGAAGTCGCAACTACGTCGATCAGACTTTCAAATCTCGTATACTCAAACATATTATGTTAAGCTCAAGTCCCCTGTACCAAAGAGTAATTACTTTTGTCTCACAAAATATACCGAGTAGTAATTAGTTTGTCTTGCAGAATATACCGCGTAGTAATCCCTCTATCTTACAGAATAGTAACGACTTTTCAAGTTGATTAAAAAAGATTCGTAGGGATACGAATACATCCGAACTTGTTATGGATTTTAGGTTTTAGTGTTTGTATGGACTCGTGTATGCTTGGCTAACTGCTTGAGTTGGTCGGGTAACGGATTTACTTGACAATGTTTTCGTGGTTGACTCTTTGAATATGGTAAGATGGCGAGATGTCGAGACGTAATACTATTTCCGTTCACTCGATTGCAACAAAAAATAACCCGATAGTTTGTTCAAGGTTTCGACAAATAGATTGAAATATTCCGATTTAACTCATCGCGTCACAAGTCGATCGCGGTATGCTCAAGTGGTTGTCAAGTTAGAAATATTTACAACAGGTGTTATTTCATTGATTGATTCTATTGTGTGTAGTAACACATTAAAATATCGCGATAGTATTTACTGAAACTCTATTTGATAAACGGAAAACTCAGTCGTGACTAGAGTTGTCAGTTTCAAGGATTGTTTCAAAGTATAATCTTGAAATGTGACTGGGTGAAAGTTGGTAGTCATGTTTGTCAAACCTATTTCAATTCGCACAATGTCAAAGTCCAAATATTTCATTCTGGATTATTTGGATTTACCTTTAGTACATCCCGCGAATGGATTTAAAGTTGGCAAATTACCAAAATGATTGAATATTATCGGGTCAGAGATAGTTGGTATTGATTCTATAAGTGTTAAAACAGCGGCGTGGAATGTGTGAATGATCCGATGAGGGTGAATGTTGGCGTCAGTAATATTCAGGTTACGTTCGATTCAACAGATCGCGTTAATAGGATTTGAGTTGGATCGAATCAATACATTCAAATACGATTCAACTTGATTTTTGTAGTGAGTTACATTTCAAGTTGACAAACTAACACATCGATTGAATATTTTCATGGATCTTATCACGCAACTAAAGTCAGCCACTTTTCGCGAGGTGTGAAACATATAGCGATCGCGGGCAAGTGACAAATTGTTGGTTTTCGAATCACCGTCTGCGACGGTTCTGGGACAAACTAATTACCGAAATATTACCTTGTGAGCGGGCATGAGGGATTGCTATGTCTGAAGCATTATCCGGTGAGTGGTCGTCGGATTTTAAAATTATATCACACCCTTTTGAATAAGCGCTCACTTCACAAAGGATTAGGGTTAGAGCGGAAATAAGTGACAATTTGTCGCTATTCAAGTTACCGACACTGGCGGTCTGTTATTCGTTACTTGTTAAATCTTACCAGCGAAATCAAGTTCTGTGTCAAACTGATTACGAAAATTTCACCGCGTGAGTGATCGGTATGGTTATGACACCAAGTCGTGAAAGATGGTTATGACCGAGACATTATCTTGTCAGCGATCGCGGGGTTTTGCAAACTATTTCACAGCTATTTGAAGTGTTAATTTGTGACCGTTGTTATTGTTGATATTCGAATCACCGTCTACGCCGGCTCTGTGGTAAACTAAATACCAAAATATTACCTTGCAAGTGATTCCTAGACTTAGCAAACTATTTCACACCTTTTTTGCTGAAAGTACGACATGCCGCCCGCAGTCTATACCGAAAGTACGAATCACGACCGCACCCATAAGACGCAATAGCCGCATGCGACCCCCACCGTAAGAAATAAGAGCCGCTCGTCACCCCCACCATAAGACGCAATAGCCGCATGCGACCGCACCCATAAGAATACATGGCGAGTCACCACAGATCCCGTAAGAATACATGGCGAATCACCAACACAACCTATACGCGAAAGCACGACATGCGAAAGTACGACGTGCGAGAGATGCCTATACCGAAAGGGCGATTCACGGCCGCACCCATAAGACACAATAGCCGCTTGCCACCGCAGCCATAAAACGCAATAGCCGCTCGCCACCCCCGCCATAAGACATAAAATCCGCTTGCCACCCCCGGTTTTCCAGCCGCTCGCCACCCCCGCCATAAGACGAAAACGTTAGCTCGCCGCCCCCGCCATAAGACGAAAACGTTAGCTCGCCACCCCCGCCATAAGACGAAAACGTTAGCTCGCCACCCCCGCCATAAGACGAAAACGTTAGCATGCCACCCCGCCATAAGACGAAAACGTTAGCATGCCACCCCCGGTTTTCGCGTTAGCATGCGACCCCGCCATAAGAACCCCTGCCACCGGTTGTGCGATCTACTATACTACTGTCGTGTCCATTTTAATACGGGCCCACATGTATGACATGCACACCTTAACACCGTAAACAGAAGTCGATGATTTTGATTATTAAAAATATTTCTTGACTACACCAGAATGTCTATGTTGTAGAAAGTAAATACTATTATGGTGTTGTATGTTTAATGAAAGCGATTGGTTACAAGTATGTTTTGGGAAATTAAATTTATTTTTCTGTATGTGACAGTTTGCGAGGAAATGAAAATAGATTCGTGGTTTTAATTTGATTGTGACTGTTTAATGTACGTTTCAACAGGTAGACTTGACACTGAACAGCAATTCAACCCACAAAACATATTCGTTGTATGATTTGTTACTGGTGTGTAAAGGGTTAGGAATATTTTGAATGATAATATCTACTAGCTGTTTTGTTGTGAGAGCGATCATGTGATGACTCAGCACTTTTCATTAGCAAAGTAGATTGATCTATGTGAAAGATGTAAGGACAGTGACTAGAAAACATATGTACTTTACTGTTGGGGAACTGCTATGGTATTGACATAACCCTCTAGGAGTGAGTATGCTTTTCTTTCACGAAAGTTTACGTGACTCCGTTGTAATAAATTTGTGTTAACTAAACTCGGATGGATACCGCAATTGTGCTGGACTTACACATGGTATTCGCATACTGTGCACATATACAAACTTTTGTGTAAACAACTCTCTGATGTTTCTGTTATTACTAGTTCTGTGTTGACTATTTGATTATTAAGATACATGAACAGCCATTCAGACAATAAAGGTCTTGTGATATCGAAACAGTTTGTAGAGTCTAACCAACCATTCTTTAGTTTTGTAATGCGAGAATATCGAGTAAAGTTAATTACTTAGTGCGATGTTAATATCCTTCGTACTTTTGTAAGAGTTGTGGGGTAACATACAAAGTAACTAATTGACACAAACAAAATGGTGATATTGTGAAGATGATACCGCAACAACACAACAAGTAATATTTTGTATCGGGTGTTTGTACTTTAGGAATAGCGGAGTGTGCGATATTTTGGATATGTGTGCACGGTTGTTAACTACGGTTGTTCTTGGGTCTTACGTTGAGTAAATCATAAATATGTCTAGAATTCAAACACATCCAAGTAAGTTCTTTAGCGACTATGATTACATCTACTTTGACGAGAGGAAATGGAAAAATTCAAATGGATACTACTAACGAACAAAAAGTGCAAAATGGTTTTATCAGATTTAGGTGTAGGATATCTTTTCGATTTCTTTACCAGAGTGTGTTTTACAAATATTTCTAGTACACCAAAGTATAGGGTACATTCATCAAACGTCGTACAAATTGTTTATGCGACGGCAACGACTTTGGGTTACTTGGTTTCGATCCTTTTGTAAAAGATTGTCGGACAATGGCGTTATAATCTTCTGTAATGATCGAGGTACGTGATCAAGTTTCCAATCAATTAATAATCGGACATACGACTTTGGTTTAACGAATCATAATATTTCTAAAATGCTTGCTGGTATCATAAGACACAAATCGAAATTCATATCAATCAAGACCTTTGCATGCTCTGAGTTTTGTGATGGCGTTTATTTCACCTGATAGAAATGAACTTGTATCAATAGTAGCACGAAACGCATTTATCATTTTCGGTGTTATTGTTCACCCACTTCGACTGGTACTCGATGCCAAAAGTGATATTTTCTAATAACCTTTACCACAACATCGGGTCTAATTATCGTGAATAATTTAATAATCAAGTCGTGGTCGAGCATTACAAAATCTCATATATCAAATCAATGTGTCAATCCTTATGTTTACAGTATGATACCTTTCAATGTAAAACCGGCGTTTGATTGTAAGAAATGAATTCTCAACTACGTTGGTCAGGCATTCAAATCTGGTATACTCAAATGTAATATGTTAATCTCAAACCACACACACCGAGTAGTATTTACTTTGGTTTATAAAATATATCAAGTAGTAATTACTTTGTCTTGCAAAATAGTAACGACTTTTACAGTTGAAAAACAAAAGACGCGTCGTAGGGATATGAATACAACCGAGCTTGTTACGGATTTTGGATTGTAGTGATTACTGGCGTAGTCTTGTCTACTTTTCATGCGGATACTTTTTGTTTTGGTTGGGTGAGTTAGAAACGGATTGACTTGACAAGGTTTTTTGTATTTTACTCTTTTGTGTATGGGGAGATGGTAAAATGTTGAGACGTAATACTATTTCCGTTCACTCGATTACAACAAAAAATAACCTGATAGTTTGTTCAAGGTTTCGACAAATAGATTGAAATATTCCGATTTACGATTTAACTCATCGCGTCACAAGTCGATCGCGGTATGCACAAGTGGTTGTCAAGTTAGAAATATTTACAACAAGTGCTATTTCATTGATTGATTCTATTGTGTGTAGTAACACATTAAAATATCGCGATAGTATTTACTGAAACTCTATTTGATAAACGGAAAACTCAGTCGTGAATAGAGTTGTAAGTTTCAAGGATTGTTTCAAAGTATGATCTTGAAATGTGACTGGATCAAAGTTGGGTAGTCATGTTTGTCAAAGTCCAAATATTTCATTTTGGATTATCTGGATTTACCTTTAGTACATCCCGCGAATGGATTCCGATGCGGTACTATAACATTTTTGATAATAATGACTTAAGGATTTTCAATCAACAATACTGGAATTTTTTGGTAATGCCAGAGTTGCCAAATGATTAGTTGCGTGTTTTTGTTAAGTGTTTGATTTCAAGTTAATAAAGACAATAACTGTGTAATGCACATACTTGTGATTCTTGATTCTTGTAGAGTTATAGTTGGTATTGATTCTATAAGTGCGAAAACAGTGGCGCGGAATGTACGAATAATTCGATGCGGCTGAAAGTCGGCGTCAGTAATATTCGGGTTACGTTCGATTCAACAAAAACGCGTTAAGGGATTTGTCAAAGGATTAGAGTTGTACCGATTTAAAACATTCAGATACGAATCGACTTGATTTGTGTAGTGAGTTTCATTTCAAGTTGATAAACTAACACATTGATTGAATATTTTCATGGATCTTATCACGCAACTAAAGTCAGCCACTATTCTGGAGGTGTGAAACATATAGCGATCGCAGGCGAGTGACAAATTGTCGGTTTTCCAATCACCGCCTGCGACGGTTCTGTGACAAACTAATTACCGAAATATTACCTTGTGGGCGGGTATGAGGAATTGCTATGTCTGAAGTATTATCCGGTGAGTGGTCGTTGGATTTTAAAATTATATCACACCCTTTTGAATAAGCGTTCACTTCACAAAGGATTAGGGTTAGAGCGGAAATAAGTGACAATTTGTCGCTATTCAAGTTACCGCGGTCTGTTATTCGTTACTTGTTAAATCTTACCAGCGATATCAAGTTCTGTGACAAACTGATTACTAAAATTTCACCGCGTGAGCGATCGGTATGGTTATGACACCAAGTCGTGAAAGATGGTTATGACCGAGACATTATCTTGTCAGCGATCGCGGGGTTTTGCAAACTATTTCGCAGCTATTTGAAGTGTTAATTCGTGAGCGTTGTTATTGTTGATATTCGAATCGCCGTCTACGCCGGCTCTGTGGTAAACTAAATACCAAAATATTACCTTGCAAGTGATTCCTAGACTTGGCAAACTATTTCACACCTTTTTTGCTGAAAGTACGACATGCCACCCGCAGTCTATACCGAAAGTACGAATCACGACCGCACCCATAAGAAATAAGACCCGCCGCCGTAAGAAATAAGTGCCGCTCGCCACCCCGGGTTTCGTATTAGCATCAATATAGCCGCTCACCACCCCCGCCATAAGACGCAATAGCCGCATGCGACCGCGCCCATAAGAACACATGGCGAGTCACCACAGATCCCGTAAGAATACACGACAGGCGAATCACCGTCACCACCTATAGTAAAAAAGGCGAGTCACGACCACCGCGGTTGGCCGTGAAACAATTCAGCGCGCAGGTCATTCGAAATATAGGTCGCACTGCTTAATCCTCACAACAAGCCACGTTTCCGTTTGCGCGGTTATTGTTGGTGACTCGTACATATTCAACACCGCGCGAGAGATGCCTATACTCGAAAGTACGAATCACGACCGCATCCATAATAAACAAAGACACATCACCAGAGATCCCATAAGAACCAATGGCGAGTCACCACAGATCCCGTAAGAAACAATGCCGCATCACGAGCGATAGGGGGTCTGAAAGGGTGTGGTCACCAACACGAGTTTCGCGGCAAGTCACGAGCGAGCCCTATATCGAAAAGGGTTACCGGTCGAGAGGGGCCATAAGACACAATAGCCGCTCGCCACCCCCGCCATAAGAAATAAGAGCCGCATGCCACCCCCGGTTTCCCAGCCGCATGCCACCCCCGGTTTTCCAGCCGCTCACGACCCCCGCCATACTACATAAGAGCCGCTTGTCACCCCCGCCATAAGACACAATAGCCGCATGCCACCCCGGGTTTCTCAGCCGCTTGCGACCCCACCCATAATACATAAGAGCCGCATGCCACCCCCGCCATAAGACGAAATAGCCGCATGCCACCCCCGGTTTTCCAGCCGCATGCCACCCCGCCCATAAGACGAAATAGCCGCATGCCACCCCCGGTTTTCCAGCCGCATGCCACCCCGCCCATAAGAAATAAGAGCCGCATGCCACCCCCGCCATAAGACGCAATAGCCGCATGCCACCCCCGCCATAAGAAATAAGAGCCGCATGCCACCCCCGGTTTTCCAGCCGCATGCCACCCCGCCCATAAGAACCCCAGGCACACCCAGAGCGATCGTATATACTACTGTGGTTGGGTTAAGGTAAGAACAGAGAACAGAAATGGACATTTGTCTATTTTAATCCTTTACTACTATAGTTTACGACAACGTAAGCTGTAAGCTTTGGTCGCTTTCATGGGTTTCACCAGCGTTTCGCAAACAATCCGAACATATGTAAGATACAGTGATTTTTATCGACAATGAATATTTGATGACTTGAAATTGACTCGTAAATTTTGCTCCGAATCACGAGTCAATCCACACTTCTGATACGCCAAGTCAAGTCAATAAGTCAAGTCAAGTCAAGTCAGTTTAACAAAGTGTTCCGATACCCTTGTTTGTACCACATGCCATATTGAAGAAACTGCAGAGCACGTTATTATCGAGTGTGCGAAGTACAGAGGTGGTCAGTAACGAAGTACTTCTACTTTTTCGAAGTACTCAAGTAGTTTTCCACTACTTCTGGTACTTACTCAAGTAGATAGAAGCTTCGCTACTTCTACTTCATAATATTTAGTGATCTACTTACTTACTTTTCGCTATTTTCAGTTTGTCAAGTAGAAGTAGTGTAACCCTCCAATTAGAAAGAGAAACTGGGGAATTCTCGGGCTGTTTTCACGGAGTTTTAACTTTCAATTTTAAGAAAATTTAAGTCACACCCAGAATTTCCGTCGCGCTTCTCATCGAGTAGATATTGAGTTACGAATATGTTTTCACGAAAGTGAATCTTATTTAGGTAGCAGGTTGCATTGTACCACATTGTCGCCCATATGACATATTTCGTCACAGTAAATATGGCCCATCATAACGTTTTAAACTACCGTTTCGCAATCTAGCATTTACCCATCATATCGTAATCTAACACCCCATGGCGTGTCCTAATCTGGAAAAGTGGGCTCTGACTTTTTGAACGTTAGATCTGTTTTAATAGACCACCGTTAAATAACTGTAACGAAAAAAGGCATAAAATACATTTTCCGCTTTTCTGATGTAGTACTGGAAGTTGTCGTTCGCAATTCGCAGTATCATTAGTTTCAGTTCTTTTGTCTGGAGAACATATATGTGTACGTTTAAAAGCAAGTGTAGCATCGCCGTCTATTTTCCTACGATACAATTACACTATATATGGCATTTTAACATTATGTCATATTTTTTATCGTCGTATACGAATCGCGCAAAGTGTTAACATCGTATCCATACAACTTCTCCGTATTGCTCTTCGACTAAATTAAAGGCCGTAATATGCGCGAGGGAACATGCGATGACATTTTCTAAAACGGGATGTTTTAGTAAACAAAAGGCTAGTATCTCATTTCCATAGCAAAACAATCATTTACATCTCCTGATTCAGTCGAATGCTCATGCTGTCGGAAATTTATACCTTCTGGGATGCTTCAATATGCATTGTACATGAAGCTCTCTGCACCCTCCTCATAGCTCAATTTGCAGCTTTTGAAAGTCCATGCAAACGTATTATGACCGTTTTCAAAACTACTTACTTACTTGAGTAGATTTAAAACCAGCAAATTCTACTTCTACTTCAAGTAGTTTTAGGTTGCTTATGTAAGAAGTACTTCTACTTGTACTTGAGTAGATTTTTGCGTTGCTACTTCTACTTCTACTTCAGTAGCTTTCTTGCCTACTTTGACCACCTCTGGCGAAGTAACACAACGAAAGATCCCAGTTTAGAGCCGCAGTACTGGACTTGAGAGTACCCTTCACCACGGAAAATATATTAACTACCGATTATATATTACCTTTGCTGTGGGAATTCATATCGAAGACAAAGAGACAGTACTAAATGTTTAGTTGACTGTATTTACTTATCGCAATATAGATTCGATTAGCAACTGTTAAGTCGTGACGCAAAAGACCATAGTTGTTATATGTGTCACTAAAATTTGTTTTTAAATATAATAATAATAATAATAATAATAATAATAATGACTCGAGTCAAGTCAAGTCATAAGAAAAAGGTGACTCGAGTCTGTCTCGAGTCAAGTCATGACTCGAGTCATCCCAACACTGACTTATATAGAGGCTTTGAATCATAGTTACCTTTGGTGTTTTATCGCTATTACGTATTTGAAAGACACAATGTCGATTTGCGGGTAATATGTATGTGGCATTAATTTTGTAAGTTTCGGCGGAAATCAAAACGTGATTTTATGCCAACATTTGAGTTGATATAATCTGATTTATTGTTGAAGGTGGCGACGAAACATTCTTCATTGGCTTGCTGCAGCTTAGATTATAGCACACAACAAAATAATTTGAAATATTTGAGTTTTGAGCGTTAGTCTCATAGGTTCCATGGTCGTGTGCCGTTGGACCAATGATACGTGATGTGTGATGATGCGTGATGTAACCTCCGGAATTCCTCATCGTGCCAGATTTGGTTAAAATATAGTTTTTTTTTTATGTAAAAATTAGTCAGTTTTTGGTGATCATGACTGGGTGTGTTCGGAGTTTCGGACAGCGTTGACTCTCGGGCATCGTGTCTTATTCGGACACACCATGTCTGGTATGTGTATTGAGAATATTATTGTGAACATGACTGTTCTTATTGTAAACATGAGACTGTTCTTATTGTGAACATGACTGCTCTTATTGTGAACATGAGACTGTTCTTATTGTGAACATGGCTGTTCTTATTGTATTATCATGTCTGAGGTATCTTCGGACTGCATTGACACTCTGGACATCATGTCTGGGGGTGTTTGGATATCATGACTGAGGTGTGTCCGCACTGCGTTGCCAATCGGAAATCGTGTTCGGACATCATGCCCCGGCCTGTGTTCATAAAATCATGTTTGGGGTGTCTTCGGACTGCGTTGACACTCGGACATCATGTCTGGGGCGTGGCGAGTTCGGACATCGTGTCTGGAGGATGTCTGGGGGTATTCGGACATCATGTCTGGGGTGTGTCTGGGGAAGGGGCGTTCGGACATCGTGTCTGGGGTGTGTTCGGACTGCGTGTACACTCGGACATCGTGTCGGGGGGGGGGTTCGCACATCGTGTCGGGGGTGTGTTCGGACTGCGTTGACACTCGGACATCATGTCTGGGGCGTGATGAGTTCGGACATCGGGTATGGAGGATGTCTGGGGGGCGTTCGGACATCATGTCTGGGGTGTGTCTGGGGGGGGGCGTTCGGACATCGTGTCTGGGATGTGTTCGGACTGCGTTGACACTCGGACATCGTGTCTAGGGGTGTTCGGGCATCATGTCAGGAGTGTGTTCGAACTGCGTTGACACTCGGACATCGTGTCTAGGGGTGTTCGGACATCATGTCTGGGTTGTGTTCGGACTATGCTTCCACTCGGACATCGTGTCCGGGGGATATGGTGGTGGTGCGACTGATGTTATTGTGAATACAACGACTGCTCTTATTGTGAACATGAGACTGTTCTTATTGTGAACATGACTGCTCTTATTGTGAACATGAGACTGTTCTTATTGTGAACATGGCTGTTCTTATTGTATTATCATGTCTGGGGTATCTTCGGACTGCATTGACACTCTGGACATCTTGTCTGGGGGTGTTTGGATATCATGACTGGGTGTGTCCGCACTGCGTAGCCAATCGGAAATCGTGTTCGGACATCATGCCCCAGCCTGTGTTCAAATATCAAGTCTAGGGTGTGTTCATAAAATCATGTTTGGGGTGTCTTCGGACTGCGTTGACACTCGGACATCATGTCTGGGGCGTGGCGAGTTCGGACATCGTGTCTGGAGGATGTCTGGGGGTATTCGGATATCATGTCGGGGGTGTGTCTGGGGGGGGGGCGTTCGGACATCGTGTGTCTGGGATGTGTGCGGACTGCGTTGACACTCGGACATCGTGTCTAGGGGTGTTCGGGCATCATGTCAGGAGTGTGTTCGAACTGCGTTGACACTCGGACATCGTGTCTGGGGGTGTTCGGACATCATGTCTGGGTTGTGTTCGGACTATGTTGCCACTCGGACATCGTGTCCGGAGGATATGGTGGTGCTGCGACCAGGGCTTTGGAGCCGGAGCCAGAGCCCGGAGCCGGAGCCCCGGAACCGTGGATTTTCACCGGAGCTGGAGCCGGAGCCGGAGCTCTATATAAAATTCAGCCGGAGCCGGAGCCGGAGCTGGAGCCCGTTCTTTGAGGAGTAGCTCCGGCTCCGACCTATTTCATAAGATGCAACTATATATATGCAACAACCACATCTGCTGATTTATCATAATTGAACAACAGGTCTGGATTTTAATGCTGTGCACAGCAATGGCATAGAGTAAAGTGCAATCTAGTGCAACTATGATGTTGTCGACAATTGACAAGTATTCAGTATGACGTCACAAGCCGGCACGGTGGCACCTATATGTCTTCGTTGCGCTACATCGGATGTTACTGATGGCTGACAGACTCTAGATTACTATAGATAACTAACCTATGGGTAAATTAGTAATCTATATAGACCAGGAATGGCCAACCTTTTCGGCTAAAGTGGCATATGCAATTGACGAACGAGTGTGCGGTCCACTAGCCGCGACAAGCGGGTAAAATTTTCTAAGTCTATAAATAAACTAGGTCAATAATATTATTACTTGAGTATTGCGGATCTATTGTATACCGCCCGCTAGGCTCAGTTTGCAAGGACGCGACTATTCGGCGTCTGGTCACATCGATATCGAAGGTCTCCGATAATATGCGACAATCATGTTGTGCCTACATTTCACCGTCGACGATCTTTATGCGAGCGCAAACGCGAAAAGCCTTTCTCCCGTAATTACGAATACAGTTAGACTCAATCGGGTAAATTAGGCGTTTTTTCACTTTCAGTAGGAGGTAGGCTACCAAGCAAGAAATCGTGTGACAAATAAACACGCGAAGCGTGAAGAAAAATTTCGCTACTATTTTAGTTTATTGTAATGTACGACGATTTACTGAAAATGTGACTGGACCCTGGATCTGCCAATGCGTCGGAAGTCGGAAAGGATATTTTACTAATCAACATCCCAAGTGTCGCAGCCAGAATTGTAATTTTTGTTTGGCATTGCAAGTTCACAATCTGAGCAATTCATTTTCGATAATACAATAGGAAATTACCTCGCGGGCCACGCAAAACCTCTCCCGAGCCACATTTGGCCCGCGGGTTGGCCACCCCTGATATAGACACGCCATTCGATAATTTCAGAGCCGGAGCCGGAGCTGGAGCCGGAGCAGTGGTGATAATGCGTCTCCGGAGCTGGAGCCGGAGCTAATGTATGATAGAAGAGAGCTCCGGAGCCGGAGCTGGAGCAGTTTAAATTTACGGCTGCTCCAAAGCCCTGGCTGCGACTGATGTTATTGTGAATACAACGACTGCTCTTATTGTGAACATGAGACTGCTCTTATTGTGAACATGACTGCTCTTATTGTGAACAGAATTGCTCTTATTGTGAACATAATCGAACCAACCCTGTAGCAAAAATTTGCAAACATTTTTATTTTTTTTTTATTTTCAAATTTTTTTTTCAGAGAATAACCCTTGTTGAAAAAAAAAAAGTTTCATCCGGAAATTAGGGGTAATTTGAATCTACTATAGACACCAAGAAAAAATTTCACTCAAAAATTTTGCCAGAAAAAAAAAATCACAAAAAAATAGTTTTAAAAATCATAAAATCGGATGAAAGTCAAAAAAACGTTGACCATTTTCCACCAAATTTTCACCAAACTTCGACTGTCCAACACAGCACCTTGTGTCAAAATTTCAGAAAGATTGCTTCATTGGTATCAAAGTTATGGTTATGTTACTGATTTCCCAGTTCGAGGGGTAGCCTAGCCCTGAGTATCCAGAGCAAATTAACATTCCACAAAACACGTCGAATCTTGAAAATGTAAACCGAATTGCTCGTATACTTTTAGATCGCCAATTTCCCGTTAAAACACTGCCGTCACGCTTGCTAGAGTTATTTCCAACAAAATGTTTCAAATTAGGTAGTATATCCTGCAGCGCACAGCGTGTGAAAATCGAAGAAGGGGGCACTGCATATCACGTTTGAGTGTGAGAGCCCCTTGCACATAAATAAATTTTGAAGCTTTGTGCACGAAATGAATTACTAAATATACTTGAATTTGAGAGCTACAAATTTAAATCGTCAGAATATTTCTTTTCGTATCATCAAGTATGATAATATCTAGTGCTCCGGTTCACAACCTCACATGAACGTTATTTAATATGAGTTAATTTGTTTGGAACACATTCATGTTAAAATTTATAACTGGGTACAGCACTAAATTCAATGTGAGCAGATATATGCATCCCATTCTCAGTTGACTTACTTATTGTTACACAAAGCACTAAGACAAAATCCAATACCTTGATTACCCCGTATTGCCAATCGCAGATGCGAATTCGGGATGGTCCGAACCACAGGGTATGAGACCGTAACCGATTGTTGATATAACAATCTTGTTCTATCTCTGAATATACCACACACAATTATTATATGGTTTATTATAGTCGAATGGTCCTCGAGCGCGAAATATTTCTAATACCAAAGTGCCGAAAATACCGACTGGACTTTCACCGCTTACCAGGACCGAAACTGCTGCAACTTAAACCCCCAATCGGTGAGCTCGAAGGGTGCCCTAAATTATTTCGGTGAATGAAGATAAATTACACTACATGTTTTAACGACTCCTCCACGGAAGAATACTCATAATTATAGAAAATAGAAATTCATATTTCAGCGTCGGCCATTACCACGCCACGATGCACGAAGACATATGAAGTTCCGGTCAATATGGGACTCCGAGAAGTGTGTCAATAAGATCGTCAGCGGGGAAACCTTAGCTGAAGAGGATTGCCTTTATGTTGACCATGAACTTCGATGTATATAAGTATAATTGTCCTTAGGTGCTTAAATCGCTCGTGCCGAATTATCATGTCGTCGCAATCTGAACCCCACATGACAAATAACATCCATCTGATAAAATTATTTGCTAGTGAAGAAATACCAATTTTTTATCGTGTGCTTACTTTGGTTTATTATGAATATGCGTTTCAATATCTTTTGACTATATAGCGGACAAGAGGTAACAAAATAGCATCACGTAACGAACCAACGGACCGACGGACACGCCAGAATATATTCAATTATTAGATACGTGGCCGCTCACTCAGCGCTACTGGTAAATCTGATTACGTGGGTTGAGAGGATAAAAGTCTATAGCGACATATATATGCAATTACCACCTATTCATTCATGCATTAGATAAACTTTTGGCGCCTAGGATGACAAAGTCCCACAAACTTTGCTGACCATCGAAAGCACGCGACGGGGTTCTTGGTATCCTGAGTCCTCAGAACTTCGCGTCTCTCTGACGGAGGATATACGGAGGAGGCTTTGAAGAGCGCTGGACCGAGTTCGAGGTGGCATAAATTTGTCTCCGTGCTTCCATGTATGTCGCGGAGAATGCCAAAAACATGCAATATAATCGTAATGCGGCACATCGCACTGGCATCAACGTACAGAACACATCTGGTCGATGGATAACGGCTCTTTTCATTGCAGTATATATTGCTCTAGTCACCATTAGTTACAAGTCGACAACAAATACCAAGATGGCAAAAAAGTGCGCACTGAAAATTTACTGGAATAGGGGACCAAACGATCGTTTATTACATCGATTCGATTTGTGCGAATAGCAATCGCATATTCTATATTGTATTTATGCAAATATATAAATTAATGCAACATAAAAACTAGTCCTATGAATAGAGGCCAGCTAACAATTGTTAACCTCAAAGGTGTTTTATAACAAACACCCCATATCGTATGATATAATCTGTAGCAAAAGACTTCTATTTGATCGCTTTGATATTTGATCGTACATTTCATCACATGACTGAAAATTGTGACCTCAGCACGTTGGACGCGACCGTTCGTAGAATTACTCGGCCTCGGACTGATTTTGCGACAAAATGAAGATGACTCGACTTGACGCGGGTCAAATTTTACATAAGGACTATTAGTGACCAATGTTCCGTCTAAGTTGCGTACGTGCGCAATTGCGCAGTGCTAACGCGGTCTCGACGCACAGAAAATCTAAACTGCGCACAAAATATCCGAAGTGATGACCTTTTTTTAGTCGTTACGCCTTGTTGTCCAAGGGACCGTGCAGTGAGTTGGTGAGTGCGCGCAGATTCGTGACTACTTAAAGCAGAGGTCTCAAACTCAAATGTGCTCGCGGGCCAGTTTTCCTGTTTTGACGACGCCGCGGGCCGCAGCATTTATAGGGGTATTCTATGTCTTTCTAAGTAGGTCTTATTTTGCGGGAATGAATCGTCCTATTGAAAGTGAGCCGATCCAACAGACTGACAGTGAACACACATCGTCAAAATGTGATTTATTCTTGTATCAATTTAGGCATGGCACGAATAGAATATGATCACATTTTTAACTATTTGAATAGAATTGTTGTTGTACTTGATATATATATTAATTATAAATAAATATAGACACCATATGGGGGACAAATGTATGATACCATCATAAAGGCTATCGGGTTATTATTTTTCAGCTACTATGAATATTTTGAATTTAACAGCTTGATAATAGAGACCGATCTGATATCAAAACATTTTTAAGTTCAACATTGTAATTCCAATCCATGATTCGGGTATAATTCTGATAAGTAGGCTATTAATCTCATGGCCATATATCTTCAAATATAGGAGCAGAAAAGAATATAAATATAATATAAATATATTAATGAATGTGTCCTAGTGATTGAAATGTCGGAACGCCGAACGGCCCATTGCTGTTACATCGTTGGAGCGTCCCACTACGGTACTCGATACCTTTAAGTGGCCATGGTTTAGCGACCAAAGATGTAACTAACACATTGCCTATGGTTGCCATAACAACTTGATCAGTTAGCGAAATACCAAGCTGCAATCTTCTATATTACTCCCCTGATATACTCGATTAGTTTGTTGCGTCCATGGTTCTAAAAAATTCACTGCATTCCGAGTCACCACAAGTTCACTCGAGTCATTTCCATTTTGCCATCGAGTTAGCCCGAGTCTGAGTAATTTAGGAAAGGTCGCGTCTAAGTCCAATTCACAAATTCCAGTCGCGAATCGTCTAAAGGTCACGATATGTCACCATGAATTGGAAATGTGGCGAAATAGTGGATCTTCCACTGCATGGTAGCGTTTGCAATTGATGTGATAGTAAAGTTTGATGAATAGTCTGAGGCTTTCGGAGCAATTTAAGAGGGCATTTTCCTTTTATAACCTGAAAAGATATATGTGACACTTATATATTGTGAAAGTACTAAAAATCTTAAATGTCGTCGTGGGCCGCGTGCTTGAGACCTCTGACTTAGAGGGAAGATTGCTTGTGACTCAGAACGCCGCCACTTGGTCACAACCATGGACACAGCGAGCTATTCGAGTGTCATCGAATTAATAGATCAGAAGGTCGTAGATTGGTATTTCGCTACCTAGCCAAGTCGTTATGGCAAGCATTGGAATTCTGTGGTCCCTGTCGCCGTGAATGTATTTGGTAGGCCTATTGCATTGTATCAGCGGTATGGTGGCCAAAACTTTTCGTCTTCATGCCCGGACGCAGGAGGGGTTGGCCTCGAAATTGCTGAGTCTTAAAGGCCCGAGCTCGTTCGTTACACACCCCTAGATCTACACTAGTTACTCCCAATGGTCTGCAACCATGTTTTCCAGAGAAACCAGTCGGACAAATCTTATCATGAATTCAGACCAAAGGTCAGCATGTCCTCATGATCAAGCTATATTTTCTGCGTGTCTCGCTTATTTGCTGGGCTTTTATGGTACCCAACACGGTGACCTTGGATTTGTAAAAACTATCACAGGATTTTTTGCAATATATTCTACAAATATTACTTACATATTAGGGCAGTGCATGGACCGGAGCCGGACTATAGATATCCGTCTGGATTTTTTTCAATTTTGGCAGGAGCCGGATCAGTACTTTTTCTGGTACGGCCGGAGCCGGTTCGGAGCCGAATCAGTACTTTTATGATCCGGTTAGAATCTTTATTGATAAGCATGACTTTTGTAATTAAATAACTACCAACCAACCAGACATGGGGTAATCGCGATTAGTAGCCTAGTCGTAATCGATTACGGCGACTACAGCATTTTCAAGTAATCGTAATAGCAATCAATTACATTAGAAAATAATCCGAAGTAATCGTAATCGTAATCGACTACTTCCCATATCTAATCGATTTCTTTGTGAAAGAACGATTACTTTTTATTTGTATACGGACTATGACATAAACCAGGCTCGTGATAGCACAAACGTCTGATTTTCAAATAGGCCTACCATTGCTCATTATTACGTCAGAAGTAGCCTATTAGCTTTGCTAGTCATTGCGTAAGAAGTATCCACAGCAAATAGATATATTCGATGTACCTACATTAGTCTGATTGTAAGAACACCCGCCGTGCTGTATACAAGTTATCAAAACGTTCCACACGCCAGTACCTCGCAGCAGGATAATTAATGACCACTCTGCCTAGTATAAAATAGTAACTTGTGTATTGATGTTTGGTTATGCTTATAGTTAAACGCAGTTTGACCGATGCTGCTTGGCGAGCAGTAGGCCTACCGGACAAAGATTTGAAATTTTGTACCCGTCAAATAAAACATTACGGTTTCCACAACGAATCATTCAAACTCGACAGCTGCATCATAACCGAGCCGTTTTGGCCGTTCCTCGTAACGAGAGCTTGCAGTACATTATCTGTATTAAGTTGAAGGCAGAATGTTATGTTCTCTGCATCTTATTCTCATATGACTCTACCTGAAACGTGCGCCAATCCTCATTTCACAATTCTTTACTCAGCATTGGGACCTGCCGTCATTGCCATGGGCTTATATACCATGTTAGCGTGGGTTGTAGCTAGAATCAGGACCAAAACAAAAACAGCAATTCGTCCCCCAGTCCAAACGTTGGTCTTAGGCCCTCATAGGGTGATTTTTTCAAGTTGAAGACTGAATTTCGTCATTAATATTGGTAATCGCGTTTTTTATTATTAATTGGTAATCCTCTCTCTACCCTGATGTTCAGATTTACCTGTAGAGCTGACACGTAATTCATAATTATAACGTCTGATATCCTGTTTTACTTTGTTAATTCGTGACCTCCGGTCTGTTATATAATCAAAAGATATTGTTGTATCCCAAACGTAGCACACTGAAAGAAAAACTTTCGTGAGACGCAGACATAAATTGTCATGTCTTTAATGCTCTGTGGGTGCCCGGGTGGCATTTTCATTGTGGGCTCAGATTGGAAGGACCGTGGACTATTAGTCACGCCCACCTAGCGCGGCTATTGACAATGAACACATACCCTAAGTTTCGGCCAAGGTCTTTCTTTAGTAGCACACTTCGTGAAGTCGCGTGTTGGTCGAAACTGCATACGTCTCTTGGTGTAGCGTGGCACGGTATTGCCTATTACTATGAACTAGGGTTGCATTTAAAACAAAAATCAATTTAAAGCAAACATGTTTGAATCATGTTTTTTTTTAAGCCATGACGTCAAGAATGTGGATTGACATTGACATTTACAAATATAGGATAAATATAGCTCCTTTGACGAAATATCTGTCCTATAACTGTTGAACCGACTATTTTGAGGGTTCCAACCATCCCATATCGATGTACGTCGGCTAAATCGGGTGGTTATTGTCCGTATAGGCTCATACAACATGTTTTATGAAAAGTATTTACACAATTTACACAACATAATTTTACAACCTAAAAATCGCATTTTTTTTTAAAGTTTCTGTTCAAAACATGTTTTAAACAAAGTGTTTTAAACAACCATTTGTTTTAAATGCAGCCCTACTATAAATAATGTAGGCTATGCTTTTTTTGTTGAGGGGAAGACGTATGCATTTCAAAATCATGCTTATCTAGAAAGAATTTTCAAGTCAATTTAATCTCTCGAAAATACTCAATAGTTTATGCTGGTCTACGAAATACTTGGATTCCTCTTCGAGCTCGCTTCACACCCTATTGGGAAATTTGGGGTGCGGCAGTGATGGACCTGACAAGAATGCAAATCGTTGGGTGCGATAAATCGTGACGCAACAAGCAAATGACGCATCTTTTTTTAAAGGAAGTTTGTTATCTCATTAGGTTTTTTCAGCGCAACCCATATATTGTCTTCCAATATAACTTCTAAGATGCAAAATAAATGTAATCGTGAGTAATCGTGATTACTTTTCCAATGTAATCGTAATCGTAATCGACTACTTCCTGATTTTGCTGTAATCGTAATCGCAATCGATTACATCCATGAAGAAATCACCCCATGTCTGCAACCAACCAACCACACGCAAGTAACCGACAAGCCAGTGCGAAAATAAACGAGCCATATTTATAAATTCACGGAACAACCGCACCGAGTAGGGCGGAGCAGGATTGGACATCCGGTCGGACTTTTTCATTTTTAGCCGGAGCCGGATTCGCTCGGCACTATTACTTATTAACAGATCGCTCTGACACCGTGTCGACCTAAAAGTATACTCTTTGCGACCTATACTTTATTAATTCTTGAAGGAGTAAAAATTGCGTTACAATAACTTGCAAATATGAATCTGCAATGATGGCATTTACTACTATCCTCGTGCCTCGCGCTAATCGAACTGTTATGACGAAAATATGATGATTGTTCAACGAAAGAAAGCAGAAATTCAATTTGGCCTCATTTCAAGAAATCAATAATCGTCCGATTATTTTATCTGAACAAGACACACACAATGTACAATGCGATGTAAAGAACAGATAGGATGCCGAACGACCAGTTGCGGTTGCAGTTTTGGTCTCTCTTAAACAGGCATCCGCCTCGACCTAGTGCCCGATGTCACAGTACTCTTTATCGATATTGGTCTCTATTCCGCAGCTCTTTCTTGATCTTTCCATTCCTTGTGAGTACGCTCTTTCATCGGGTCTTTTTTGTCGTCATATAAGAACAGCTCAGAAGGGCTGATACACTGTTAGCCTATGTCTGCCCCCACCACACCTGCTTTCGAACCAGGCTTTTAATTACGTAATAACTATACGTCATGTTTTGAGATACTATTGTTGATATACAATGTTCCTTCCAATTCTCTACTAGTTGCTGACGATTACCCCTGACGAGTATCAGCCGAAAATATTCGGGTTTATTTCAATATAAATATAATATTAAATAATAACTATAGTGCCCAATATTAATTCCATACGACTTGTGAGAGACAACGTTATTGTTGAAGCTACGATTAGTGGTGCGTCGTAAGTCAAATAAGTTTATACAATTGTGTCACAACTACAAAAGTTAAGGAGCCACTGCACTCGAATATCCTATTAGGTAGGCTATATTCGAATTATCCCACGAGAGAAAAATCAACATTTTTTTGCGATTGTCATCCACACCACCTTCGTTATCCGCGCCGCATTTTTTTTTTCTTCGCACAAGTGCGTACCATCACACGGGTTGAAAAGCACTGGCATACCAGTATCATTATCCGTTTAGTAATATTTTCATCATTTCAAAACACCACAAAACTGCGATACAATGATGAATAGCTTATATCACATGGAACTCACGCTATGAACATTGGAGTCGCAAACATACTATATATTGCGGAAGGCGTATGTCGTCTGATACACCTGCTTAGAGTTGTGACCTGAGTGTGACGTAACTTGATCTGACAACTCAACGGGAATGCAAGGACAGTGGTCGAATGTATGGAATAATGATACAGTAGGATATGGCGAATGAGTCTGGCGTATACAAATATACGGGGCTAATAAATGGTAAGTCACGTGGTAGCGAGAAGAAGGATATAAGTCACGTGGTGAACAGGTATGGGCGATGCACCATAATGAGAGCGCAGGGCGACCTCCAATAGGCTTGAAATTTTCAAATAGCCCAACCCGGATATTTTCGGCTGACGCTCGTCCGGGGTAGGCTAATCGTCAGCAACTAGTAGAGAATTGGAAAGAACGTTGTATATTAACAATCGTATCACAAAATATGACGTCACCCGCATGAAATTTCAAATAAGAGATCGTCCGATGTACTATTTCAGATTGTACACGAGCTCCTATTGTTGAGACAGCCTTGGCTAATGTATTTTGATAAAAATCCGCGGCACACAAATGAAAGTGTGAACAGCCCCTATTGACGACGCGAAATCTGTAGCCTATATAATTTTTCGCACAAGCGGGACCATTCAGCAGATGTTTGCCAATGGCAGAATCGAGGCAAATACCAAGGATAGATAACTCTCACACCAGCATCTCTGGACCCAGCTAGGTTGCCGCACTGCGCGCCAATCTCCTCGTTGAGACTCTGGATTAACTAGATTCCCTTTCGGCATCGGCATGGGTAAAGACGTGAAACGCCCCCATTAAAAACTGCACTCGTATGTTTCTTAGCGTCGACTGACTCATGTTTACCCGTTGTTCATATGAAGCGATTCTCCGTTTCGACTTTCAAATCCCCCATCTGAATATTCACCACTGCGACCGCGGGCGAATTATTTGGTTCTCGCGGGCACCGCGTTGTTCGTTCCTGCACTAAACCAAATCAATTAGACTAAGTTTGCTGGAAATGACAGTGAAACAATGACGAACTCACGAATATACCTACGGTACTATCAGGGATATATAGTTCTATATATTCCTGGTTTCTGTTTAGTAACTCATATGCTACAACGCGAGCAGCACATCGCAGATAAACTAGTGGCGTACCCAGAAATAATATTTGGAGGGAGGCCAATTTTTTATGAGTTCACAGCACTGACCTGATATTTTGCTACAACAATATAACATTGCTCGAGCCCCCTGAATAGCATGGGTGACTTGTTACATTCGATCGGGTACTAATACGATTGAAATTTAAGAAAAATAAATACTTATTACAATTACTAGGTAGGCATAACGAAATCATCCCTAAACGACAATGCAGTACTCATTAGTTGCTAAATTTCGACGTTTACACATATTATCGCAATTAGGACATGTACGGAACCAAAATCAAATCACACAGTATCAAACGGAAAGCAGCAGCTGCCGTCAAACTAAAAAACAGCGAGCGGGAAACGTGAAGATATAGCAGGATGCGGAATGATAAATTTCGAAGCGAGTAAGGGGAAGAAATTATTGATAATGATAATAACCACCGAAATCAAGTCCGTCACGAGAGTGCTTTTGCATATGTAACCTGTGGCGGAGTAGCCAACAAGGTGTGTTCGAAATAACATGATTGAAAATACCTAACTGGTAGAGCTGGGAATGAGCGAGCACCTGAGTAATCCGATTCCGAATCGAGTATATGAATACCACTGTTTATGATGTTGTAACAGTATGACATATGTAACTATGATGCGACCACAAAAAAAAGAATGTCAACTATACACTACATTGGACAACATGTTATCGCTACGTCTATTCAACAGGGCGTTTAAAACAATAAGGAGGGTTAATCACTATTTCAGAGAAATATCGCTTCCGCCAACGTGAGCGGCAAGGTTGTACAAAAATACCTTTTTTTTTCCCGAATCCCGGGGATTCACTGATTATGTTGTTGGGTTGCCTACAAAAGGCCGCACGCCAAATTTTGCTCAATTCCAACCGGTCAAAGTCGACGCAGAGCCAATTGAAATTTTTGAATTTAGTATGTAATTTTTAAAAACATTTCAAATGTTACTGTCAACCCGATAAAATTGTTTAGTGTCTACCGAAACGATGCAAAAAACGAATTTTACGTAATTCCAACCCATTAGAAGAAGCCATTCGAGTTTTTCATTGATAATTCTGGGATTTTTTACCGTCTATGCTATTTTTGCAAATCATAAACTTTCAGCTGCAATAACTTCCCTTCTACTGGTTTTAATTGAACAAAATTGTTAAGCATCGTTCTTTTAGGCAGCTTAACAATTCTATGGGGTTGACAGTAAAATTTGAAATTTTATTTTCATTTTATATCGTAAATTTAAAAAATTTCAATTGGGTCTGCCTCGGCTTTTACTGGTCTGAATCGAGCCGAATTTGATGAGTTTTTTTTTTAGGCAACCCAATAATATATTCAGTGAATCACTGGAATTTGGAAAAAAAGTTATTTTTGAACAGCCCTGCGTGGCTTGGCTTTGTGCCACACCTTTTGTCGATGAGATTTCAAAGCTTGTACAGCTAGAAGCGAGTAGTAAAACTGTGGTTCTCGCTGATAAAAAAACTCATTTGAAAAAAATGCTTGAAAAAATCCGTCTCTTACCCTCCTATTTGCATCGTCCCAATCAATACTCGATTCGGATTCGAGCACTCGAATCACTGCGCTCTCAGCCCTACAAGCTAGCAGTGTAAATCCATATTCCATACATTGAAGGTAGACAAACTAATATATGCATATATTCAAATTTCATAATGATTATAAGCAGTAAAGTGCCTCGACGAAATAGAATAATATATGATCTCCGACAGCCGCGCGGAATAATTGCAGACTCTGGCGAGGAAAAAATCGGTTGTAAAAAGCGTAGGAAATCACAGGATAGCGGACGTGTTTTTAATCGGACACGCTGGACATGATATTCACTTTATGCGGGGTGATCGAGGCTTGGATGGAGCAATGCGACGTCACTTCGCCGTCAACGGTCATGTGACCAGTGATGAAGTTGAGAGGTTCGAGACGGACAGCCCGGCACGGGATGACGCACGAGAAGTCGCCCCCTTTCTCGATGTGGGTCCCGTCCTCGAAGCCGAGAAGGACGCTGACCATCTGGGCTTTGCTCTGTCCGAATGGTTTAGACATGAACAACACTGATACAAAGTAACGTTACCACCGCCAGCAGGGTTTCTGTCGACATGGTTTAAAAACCAAAGTCAGTGAGCTGATGACTGTTGACTAAAAAAAAAAACCTTGGTTCGACTCCCGGCTTTCCTGATTTTTTACGAAACTGACGTTTGCTGCATCGGGGTCGAGTTCTTGATCGCATTTCAGGACATTTTATAGAAAAAGAGGACAAATTCCCAAAAAGAGGACATTTAGGCGTCCTCCGTTGACACTTTCAATTTATTAAAAAAAGGGCAAATCCGTACGGTAACCCTAGCTTATGGTGCCACAAATGGATTAAATTTCAAGAGTATTTATCAGACAACGGCTTCGACGATTGCGATGGCATAAACTTACGAAAAATAACTATCTGTTTGACATCACTCAAGAAATTTCGTTAGCAAGTGTTGAAGTAGCCTGGGTCTTAAACCTTGTTCAGTACTAGGAATAGGTATAAGAACTTTGCTGCCAACCAACGACCCCCCACGAAACACCACACGGCTGGCATTTAATTTCAGAGCTTACAAATCCCAGAAGTAAGCGATGTAATTAGATTCAGGCGTTGACATTTCAGTCCGATTTGAGTTGGCCACAAATACTTTACTGCAGGAGCGGGCAGCCTGCGACACACAAGCTATATGGGACCCACAGTGAACATATAGGATACTACTAATATTTCATAATAGTCAAGGAGGTTTAGCCTATTCGCATTACTCACTTGAGTGGTTATGTTTCTCGACAACTTTTCACTTCGACTTAACTGCATTTTTTAGGGAAAGCAACTTACTTGTTACACAGTAGATCTTGTAAAGTTGACAGAAATTTTTGGATATTCATGTATCATTTTTATGTAAAATTGTCGCCACATGTCGTCAAAATAGCCCTGTATCACGGTTACCAAGTATATTTTCAAAAATTGAACTTATTTGTAGTGTGATTAGTTGTTCTGCACGTTTTTGGAATACTGAAAAGTGAGCAGTTTCGACCCTAAAAAAGCTGATTGATAGTAGGCTACACCAATCAAGTTGGTGCAAGTTGGCAAAACCAACTTGAGTACTCAAAAAATGTAGAAATATTCCACCACTAACCACCCGTGATGTGACGGCTATGTAAACGCACAAAATAACAAGAACAACTTACAATTCCCTTTCGGAGCGTGTAAATGTAGAGAATATCTTCGTCAAGCTTGGCCTGAGGCACGCCCATCATTTCATTTCCGATATGGCTCAAGTACATGGACGTGACCCAAACGAATTCGGACTCGATGACGGCCCAATCTTCGGGCGCGGGCTCGCTGCACGGAGCCCTCAAATGGTAGACAATAGCCGAGTCCCGCCAAGCTGCGGGTATCGCGTCCGGCACTTCCACGGGCCGCGTTGCAATTGCGACTTCTGCAGGCTGGTCGACTTTGACCGGTGTCCGTGTACCGTCGCCTACAAAGACAGAAACAGATGGAATTAATCGACCGGCAGCCAATTCTATGTAGGTGCAACTGCTCTCTAAATATGACGTGGCCTCAAAACATATTTTAAGGAGTGAAGAATAGGTTTGGGCAAAATCGAATATCTGAATAATATGACGACGGAGCAGCATCAATTACGTGGAAAGTCAAACATGTACCTTTTATGCAAACACAAAGAAAATAATGCCAATTTTTCATCACACTAAAGTTTATTTGGTATTATGTCGATTAGTCGAACACGCAATGCTGTATGACATTGCTGTAGCTTGATCACTACTTCAGAAATATATCATTTCAACCAATGCACATGGCGTTGTACTAGATATGTTGCATGCTGCGATACACCCAATCAAAGTTTACAGCAGGGGTTCTCAAAGTATGAGTCGCGACGGCACCCGAGCGATCTTTTCATCGAAGTGATATTTGCTGAATTTGTTGCAAATTTTTCTTCTTTTATGCGGATCATTTGTACATATTCGAGGTCACTGTGTTGAGTACTGTTGACAATAAGCGAGACACACAGAAAAGTCTTTGCTTCATTATGTAAATGTGTCAATCTTTGTATTACACAAAATTAGTTTGAATTCATGACAAGATTCAACTGACATTGGTTTCTCAGGAAAATACCGTCGGAGACCGTTTGGATGCTTCAGTGTAGTGGTGTGCAATGAGCGGGAGCGAGACTATGATGCACAGATGTTTTGAGGCCAACCTCTTACGCGCCGGTATACGTGAAGACACAAAATTTCGGCCGGCATACGGCTGGGCAAAGTGCGGTGCCAAACAGATCGGTGGCGATAATACCGTGGTCAAGAATGACTGTTGCTGGTTAGCCAAAACCTTAGACATTGATATGTCCGATTGTTGAAATGGTCTGCACCTGTACAGTTCCGTCGTTGCAATCTGAGTAGTACAAATGCGACCGTAGAGGAAAATAATGCGTCCCAATTGGACATCGATTGCCGCTGAAATGTTCCATACAGATGAGTTGACTACCCTACAATTGCTGCCTGTGCTGTCTACGTCATATGTCCGAAAAGCAGAGCATACAAATATTAAAAATACATTCTATTTGATGTTTGAGGCTTGGGTCGCGACATGCCACTAAACTCAGATTTGGGTTGCGGCCTAAAAAGTTTGAGAACCTCTGGTTTACAGCCTTCCGCATCCGAAGCAGTATCAAACTCTCATTGATAAATTCACTCTTAGTCGCAAGAAGCATATAATTTCAGAACTAGAAAACAATAATCTCGATTCAGATTCGAGCACTCAAATTATTCTACCCAGCTCCAGCGGCCGTAAAGCATGCATCACACTTTTACAGAATACAATACCAAGAGACAGCGATAGTATTGGTGATTTTGAGACAAAAAAAATCTGCCACTGGTCGTAATATTCACCTTGCACATCATGATGACTGTCATCATCTCGATCTTGCGCTGTCTCATCTTCACCAGAACGGTTTTCCGCATTAGGTGCCACATCAGCGCTATCAGATTCTTCCCTGTCACTCGCGTTTGACGTCGACGGAGTGTTGCCATCTTCCGGACTAATGCCGCCGCTTTCTCTGAACACAAATCTCGATTTTCAGTGTTTTTTCCCCTTATGAGCTACGCACATCCAGATTAGAGTAGAAAACACTTTACAGACTAGGGAAGGAAAGAGATCAATAGAACCTGAATATACAAGAATCTGAAATATCAATGGAACGATTATTTATGGATGGACAGTAGGGTTGTCCATAATTTGGAAAATCTTACAAATCCTCGGTTGTAATGTCTTATTCGATAGATTATTGATAAAAAACGACACTGAGCCTGAAAGAAGCTCACAGAAAGGCCGTTAAGATTTCGTGCAAAGCGTTTGAAAGTAGCTGCCGAAGAATGGGCGTGCCACCGACCATAGAACGGCGAGAAGACTAGTAATCAAGAAACCACGGCTCTTGATTGGATAATCGGCTATGCTTCAATGACCACATCAGCAGCAGCTTGCTGATTAGGTGAACAAGGAGTCTGCTACTGGCGGCGATTCTGAAAGCGCATTGTATATAGGTTGACAGATAATGATTTAGGATTGATTAAGGGTATGTTGAGGTACGAAATACATGATGAACAAATAACAGCTGCTTCACAAAAACGTGTAAAGCATGACTGCTTTATTGTGAAAGAAACCGCCGTAGCCTATATGCCTTGTTTTCAACGAGGGAAAGCATAGGCGCTTATGCAAGTGACGACGGATTCCTAGTTTCAGAAATAATATATCATTATTGAATACAAAGATAAAGCTTAACAATGACACTATAAGTTAGGTGATCTTATTGCATTCTAGACTTTAATTTTTCACTTCTACAAGAAGTAGATTGACATGTCTTGGAAATCAGTGCTTGTACTCATACTCGAGTAGAAATTTATGACGTCACTTCCTCCGGTAACAATCCTGATTACTGCGGCCACATCTAGGTATACTGTATTCAGCTTATTGCTTTCACCAGGATATCCGATGTAGTACGACACAAACTTTACTGAGTGAGTTTAGAGGTCTTTGAAGATCTCGGAGGTACAGAGCTTCAATATACAATTGAATTATATATTCATGAAATGAATCCGAATATTTTCTGCTGACACCCGTCACAGATAATTTACTGGTTGCTGACGATCACCCCTGATGTGTGTGTCAGCCGAAAATATTCGGGTTTATTTCAATATGAATATACTATTTAATTTAGAGTTCGTATGAAATATACAATTTGGTTTACCAAAATCCCGATATCTTGAAACTAGTTCTAGATATCCATGAGCAAAATACCAGCATAGCTGTAAAGCTAGGATTTTAATCGAATAATGCGGTTCTGATTCAAGTTATTCTCTGATTTTAACTTTAACTAGCTGAAGACAAAGCAGAGACAAGTACCCATTTTGCAGCACCTCCTCGTCTGGTTGATGTTTTGTGGCATTCACAAGATGGACATCGGTATGTAAAGCGTCCTCCTTGACGCAATGTTTTGAAATCGACCTTCCAAACACGGAACGGCGGTCGTAAGAGATGGAAGAGCTTTTGCTGTTCGCGGCGTCACGGCTTCCTTTTCGACTCGCAGAGCTGTCCTGTTGGCGAACAGGATCATATGATCAAGAGCTCTGGTAAACTAAAGCCTAACAGCATGCGGGAATTCAAATTTCATGAAATTGTTTCAATGTAGCGTGATTACATTTAGCCTAAATGATTTACACATGGGAGATCGCCATATATTCAAATCTAAGGAACACACTTGCGACTATACAGATGGATAGCGATATTTGCAATGTTAGCGCATATTCAAGAGGTGGGAAGACACAGTTACTGCTGTTTGATAATAAATGCATTAAGTATTAGATGCATGCAAAGAGGTATTTCACCTAATAAATTAATTTGAAGTCAAGTTCTAGTCAAATCACTATAAAAACATAAATGAATATTCTTATTCAGAAGTTTTCAAACTACGAACTTACGAAATAGGATACTGATCGCCCGAACGAATACGCGTTTTTAACAGCAGGTAAATACGATATCCGTCCGTGATAGAGTCTCATATTTGCTACCCGAATCGCACAGCCAATGGCAAACCGCACAGGCCCCAATTTCCTGAAAGATGCAATACCATTTTTAGATGACTCACTTCTTCACAAGTACTTTATAAATTACCAAAGTGCTATATGTATTAAGATTAGTATTGGTGGTTATTGATCATGAAAAGTTGGTGGTCAAACTAGATTGGAAGTTAAATGAGTATGACTGATTCTGTAATATCCTATGCTAGAACAGGTGATGCAAGAGTGGAGTTACGAAAAGATACTGCATGGCTGGATAAGTACAAAATATGTAGCTTTAAAATGTAATTTGAGGCATCAGATGTTTTTGAAACTAGTTGCCACTATTTATGGGTTAAAATGACATGTTAAAGTGTGAGCGGAAGTATATAGTGCTCGGTTAAGATCTTGTCAAGATCTTCATTATTATCATCGGTTGAATCAACATAACATGGTAATGCAACCAGTATATCAAATATAGTGAAATAAAACTTACCAATTTATTGCACTCTTAGCATTTCTGCATTCCCCAGTGAGCTCACAATTTTGGAAGTTGCCTTGGGGTATCAGCAAATAGCCTAGTGCAGTGGTTCTTACCCTGGGGGTAATTACCCCCAAAGGGGTAATTTACCGATTTCCGGGGGGGTAATTCAAATTGTCATTTCATATTAACTTATAACGCTGCACTGAAATATTTTCAAACGTAAATATTAATGTAGGCTAACATATATTGTTGCCAGCTTGTAGACTTTAGTTTCACTTAACACACCATGCCTGCTGTGACAACATAGTAAACATAACCAATAATGATTATGAATAACAGGGTCGAATGTAGTTAAGTATATTGCTAGGTGATTCCAATTTATTTTGCAGTAGTGCGGATCATATATTGTTACGCATGCTGGTAAATTGAAAGACAACAAGGGGCGTTTAAGTTCAGCTTTACACCTATAATCAGGGTTGCCATACCGTCCTTATTTCTAAGATTTGTCCTTCTTTTGAAGGGCCAAGTCTTAGAAAACTCATCCGTCCTTATTTCTAAGAAATGTCCTTATTTTCGACTTGCGTCCTTATTTTTTCTTATTTTTAACCACTACAGAACTTCGATCGTTTTCCTCTGGTATCTGTGTTCCATATTATTCTGAAATTATGCTTTTGCGTGGAGATTCTATGACATCATAAATGAAAGCAGTTTCGTCTGCTACCGCAGCGGACGTCATTTTAGCAGTAAACAGCAGTACCAGATTCCTGCTGTTAAGTCTACCGCAGAATAAGCTGTGGGGAAGGCAACAGTTACTGCGCAGTAAAAAAAGGCGCAGTGCAGTCGACACTTGGGGAAAAAGTAGTAAAGCCATAAATCATTGATAAATTTATTTGCATTTTGTGATACGATTGTTGATATACAATTACCCTACTATTCAATTATGATAAATTTATCTAAATTACATTGCACATATAGTTTTACGGCTTAATCTGATTAGTTAAAATGAGCAGGCGCAAAAACATTTTTCGTGACAATTATATAAGAGAGAATTCAAAGGCGAGTGTTTCGCACATTGCAATATCTGCAATTGTGAAATTAACCTGGAGGCCATAGTAAAGACAACTATTTCAACTCACAATGATACCCAAAACACAAAAAGTGTGTCATAATGATTAATTCGAGCCAGTTGAGGAATAATTTTTTCACAAGTCGTTCAGCACCAACGATCACAGATTACAAGGCAGCTACTGGTGATGGTCTGATGGGCATTCCATAACACCAGCAATCATTCCTCACAAACGATTGCACATTGCAATGGTTCAAATCAATATTCCCCGATTCAAACATCGTAAAGTTTCCTTCGGTCAGGACCAAGACTACAAGCATTGTTACTGGAGTTCTTGCTCCATGCGCTCAAAAATTATTTTGTCTAAACTTGGTGCACGGCCTTTTCTCATCTTGGTTGACGCCTCTAATCACAACGAGGTGAAGAAGTTTGGTGTATCACCCTATGGTGGCCCAAGACCATCGTTTTTTGGGTTACGGAGGGGGGCTGACGAAGTGCTGTTTCGGCGCTGCGTAAAAGTAAATCTAGACCTGAGCGGTCGTGAGATCCATGAAGCACTTTCTAATACCAAAGAGTTGCTGGAGCAGATTGTTTCTGGCGAAAAGTATGGAATGCTTTATGCCACGGCTCGCATAATTACAAAGTATGCACAAAAACGCTTTTTATTGCTAATCTAATTTTCGACTGTCCTTATTTTTGGTTCCATGTCGATGGCAACCCTGCCTATAATGCAGTAACAATATCGTACAAATATAGTTGTTAGTATTGAAAAGTGCAGTGTGGTCTAGTCTAGTCCGAAAATTAGGTCTGACATCATCAAAATGCCTTCAAAGAAGGGAAGATATTGGAACATTTTGGGTTGGCCTTCAAAATGAATAACCGATCTTCATCATAATGGCACTGAACTTTCTGACTGAATTTCCTTCGACATATTGCTGTGAAATAGGATTTTCTGCGGTGGTAAACCGAAATATCGAAATAAATTTGCGATTGACAATTGCATGAGATGCTGTCAATTATGCTCCCCTTTGCCTAGATGTGACCACTTGATAACACAAAAACCAGCATCAGCCTTCCCATTGACTTGATATTTTTTACAGTCACTTGAGTGTACGTTGTGACGTCACTTTGTGTTGTTTCACAATTAATTGAGTGTTAGCGGTAATTTGTTATTTTTTGAAAAGGGGTAATTCCATCCCGTCATTTTCTTCTTGGGGGTAACGGTATGAAAAAGGTTAAGAACCACTGGCCAAGTGTGTTGCTGCAGACTGCCTTTTTACCGCCATTCGGGTTTTGTTCATTAATTTCAAATTGTTTCAACAGGAAATAACATATTGCTGTGATGCTATAATTGGAAATAATTTGTACGCACGTGTTTGAAGAGGATACATCTTTCAAACCAATGTGCTATTAACCGTGATTAAACCATATTAGGCATTTTAATTGCCATATCTCAGTGTTTTACAACCTTTTTCAAGGCGCAGAACATGTTAGGAACTGCAATAATATTGAGAAACACCAAACTGACACACGCGTCGATTGCTGAAGGTATAGGCGAACTTAGCTCACGCTCACACAACGACATTCTTATTATAACATAACAGCAAATTGAAAGTTCTAGCTAATGACTGTAAGTTTTCATTGGGGAAAGTCCATCTCATTAGCAAATCATGTTGCATAATGGTAAGCACGAAATGTAAATTTCCTCGTGGAACACATGATGGTTACTTGTGTATTCGTTTAAGTAATCAGTTCTTACCTTAGCCTTTCACTCTCAATATCTACATCCGCAATGAAACCCCAAGCGAAGTTGAGAAACGAGTAGTACTTGTCACGGTTCTCTGTTTCAATGGCTGCTAGGCTCATCTTTTTCTTTTTCCCTTTCAGAACTTCGAAAATGGAATCCAATTCGAGGTTATTTGAAAGAGCTTGCCTGGGAAAAGAATTCAAACAAATGATTCCTATATGTTATTGGTCTCAGTACACAGAGAGGCGACTAAGTCTCAATGAAATGATCACACCACGCAAAAACATGTAACTACTAAGCCTGCTTTTATAGTTGTCTCGAGTCATTTTCAATTCACCACCGAGTCAAGTCTGAGCCACAGTATTGAGACACGAGTCCAAGTCATTCTTTCCACTGTTCAGTTCCAGATTTTAAGTCATGTTCAATTCACCATTTTACAACTCTGCTTACCTTGCATTGATAGTGCAGTGGTTTTCCTCACTCTCAACGGTTTCTGGCCTCATTTTTCAAGTACCATTACCAATGCCAATCTACTAAATACCAATAAATTGGTAACTTGAATATTCTTTGCCATTACAATGAAAGGCCTGTCTTGACCGACCTAGTCTCGAGTCCAGAGCAATGACTTTGAGTACAAGTCGAGTGAATCCACTAATTACTCCAGTCAAGTCGAACCATTTTCCGTATTTAAGAAATGACTTGAGTCACCAAAAAACCGACTCGAGTTGAGTCATGACTCGGGTCATAACAACCCTAGTGTTGCAATAATTTTATTGAATGCAGCTCAATGAGCTTTAATGAGCTAGAACAAAAAGGTTTAATGAGTCTAGGCCAAAAAGACAAGTAATTACATCCTTGATTTACGGTCAATCCGTGAAATTGTCATCAAGCGATCAGGCAGTAGATAATTCTGCACGAAAAAGACGTATTTTCAATAATCAGCAGATTTTGGAATCTGTGAATGTGAGCCCCAATCTGTGGATTTAACAAAATGACTTGTACGTTTCAAGCTGCAGCCATCATAACCTATTATTGAGCTTTTGACATTCCAGCAACATTCAGTCGTTTTGTCACAAGCGGATTCAGTCTCCAAGATCGCATTTTGGTTTATTGGTAGAGAGAGTAAACAGTCTCTAATCACTTATCGAGTATTTTGATTAACGGTCAATAATGGCATATAAGTTGTCCTAGGCTTCACTGAAACCAGTCACATACAAGATTTGAGTGTTTTCAAACATCTGACTAAAAATAATCTGATGTTCTTAATAAAAAAAACTGCTATCATGACACTATATATATCATAATGCCTTCAGCTCCTCTGCTTACACACAGAGCTAATATTGGAAAGGGTCGTAATGTCAAAGTTTTTGTCCTATTATCCGACATACTTTGCTCAAACACGCTACATACTTGCCATAAAACGCACGAGACTGTGAATACAACTGCAACCTAGCACGCAAAACGTATTCCCTGACGACATATTTCAATGAATCACATAATTTAATGCGGATATCCCAGTTCACCCCAGGAAAAGTAGTTTTCAGGATACTTATACATCTATATAATCATAATATAATCATAACATATAATGTTACAAGCACACATGTAAAATCATAAATGTGATTGCAACAAAATACAACATTAGGAATGTAAACCGACCACAATATTCAGCTCGAATCTCTAACATTGAATTTGAAAGGAATTAGATACAACAGTACCATATCGAAGAACTAATGATCACTACTTGGAATCGGGTTAGGGTGATTAGTAACAAAACTGCAAATGCATAACTTAGTTTCACAATGTTCGTTATTGAAGTGAATGATAATAAATATTTTGGAAGAATTATAGTCGCCACTTGATAATGGACGGTTAATATCACTTGGCAGCAATTCAAGTATTCAAGTCTTCAAGTAGGGAGTATCGCAATGCCTTTAAATTCATTTGGACAGGTCTACCACTACTAATACTCTCCAACAACTCCACCAGGACCGAAGGGAAGGGAGTTAGCAGAGCAGGGGTTTGAAGTAAATAAGATGTAATCTTGTAAATAGTCCAGAATGGACCAGGATGAAAATTGAGTGCTTTCACTTCCTAGTTGAGTGTGAATCAGTAACTGCAACATAGTTTTTAGGAGTCTTATTTGGGTCCTGTACTTGACAAGTTCTAGTTGCCTACAACAGGGGTACGCAAATCGTCATCATCACCCTCAGTGAAAAGCTCACCATTGATTCATCCGTTCAAGATTGATGCAGAACAATCAAAGGCCTTAAATTCTGCAATTGGCAAACATTTGTTTGATAATCCCGCTTGTGTGAAAAATTATCGAGACGACAGATTTCGTGTTGTTGCGAGGGTCCGTTCACACTTTCATTTGTTTGCCTGGGAGTCGACTTTTATAAAAATACACCAGCCAAGGCTGTGTCAACAAAAAGAGTTCGTGTACCATCTAAAAATAGAACATTGAACGCTCTCGTATTCGAAATTTCATGCTCGTAACGTGATATTACGATCGTTGATATACGATGTTCTTTTGAATTCTCTACTAGTTGCTGACGATTACCTCAAATGAGCGTCAGCCGAAAATATTCGGGTACATTTCAATATGAACATACTATTCAATATACAAAAGCGTATACAAAGCATAACTCTTGCTTCACAATAACATGATACATCATGATGTAAATTGAAGCACACTACCTGGTAATTATTCGGTGTTATTAATCACAGTATAGTTCTGGAAGATTAGGGAAGAAGAAAATTCAGAATCAGGTAGTAACGGAGTAACTTTGGAGAAGGTATATGTACAGTAGATGTTAAATAATTCGGCGCTTCTTCGATATACGCCCGAGATCGAAACAGTGTTTCACGTAACACCAGCAAGTGCTTCCCATGAGCACGATACAATTTTATAACCGTCAAAATAATTTTTTTTGCCTTTGGAGAGACAGATATTAGGGTTGGAGGTGGGTTAGGGTCGAAGTTGGGTTAGGGTATCTCAAGATTACGGTTGGGGACGGGGTATTAGGGAAGAGGAAGGAGGGATATTTCGGTTGGATGTGGGTTAGGGTCAAAGTTGGGGTTAGGGTATCCCAAGATTAGGGTTGGGGAAGGGGGATATAAAGGTTGGGGGAGGGGTATAAGAGTTGGATGCGGGTTAGGGTTAGGGTCAAAGTTGAGTTTGGGGTATCCCAAAATTAGGGTTTGGGAAGGGGAATATTAGAGATGGGGGAGGAGGGTTTTAGAGTTGGATGTGGGTTGGGGTTAGGGTTAAAGTTGAGGTTAAGGTTTCCCCAACCCTAATTTCCCCCTCTCCCCCAACCCTACTCTTGGGATACCCTAACCCCAACTTTGACCCTAACCCACATCCAACCCTAATCTTCCTTGTTTCTCTTCCCTAATACCCCCTCTCCCAACCGTAATCTTGGGATACCCTAACCCCGACTTTGACCCTAACCCACATCCAACACCAATATATCCATTCCACCAACCCTAATATCCGTCTATTCAAATGAAGAAAAAATTATTTTGACGTTTATAAATTTATATCGTGTTCATGGGGAAACATTTACGGGTGTCATGGGGAACACTGCTTTGATCTCGGGCGTATATCGAAGAAGCGCCAATAATTCTTGGTACAACGCTAACCAGTCGAAAGAATTATGGCATGGCTAAACCTACCCATACAGAGGTGAGAGGCTGGCAGCTGTCAATTGCTAATGAAACTGAAATCATACATGCCTATTTCATTAAAATATCTGACGCAACAGCACGTTACAACTTCCACAATCAGCATTATTAGAATCGATGAATTATCAGGTCAAATTTGCTAGGTTAAACACGAGTGCAATCAGGATGGCTTGGAGTTGGTACGCAATAAATAAATCGTGGACCTAAATTCAGATCACCATCCAATTAAATTGTGATAGAGAGATGTCAGGACAGTTAATGGCATGCATCGCAATTAACACAACATCAAAAAACGGATGGTACCGAATAATAACAAAGTGTCTCTATCATATCAAAGGTATAGTCATGATAATGTTTTCAAAACATGAAAAAATTCATACTGCACATGAATGCAGAGTAGTACTGAACTATGATAGAATTGACGAATTTGAAAGTGTAGCGCCTTCCAATAAGAACTAGATAACCACGGCACCAGCTTATGGAACTGGAGCAAAGCGAATATTTACCGGATATTTCAATTTTAGGCACCAGTCAGATCCATGCATATTCTGATATGGTCGGACTACTAGCGATTGAGACAGAGCCTCATGGTGGATATTGGCGGGATGTTTTTTATTATTTTTTGGTCGGAGTCAGATTTATACTTTTTTTGATAGGGCCGGAGTCAGATTCCATTCAAAAGAAACAGGAAACTCGTCAATCCGACCAGTAGTACCTCAACTATTCGACCATAAATCGGAACTGTATTCAAAATATGTCTATGTAAACTTTTTGAATGGAGAAAGTCAAGAAAAAATACTAACGCAGAATGTCACTATTATCGCGCCTGAAGGATTGAATCTTCACATACTCGAAGGGACGCTAAGCATTTCGAGACGAACTGCAGCACATTAAAATTGGGAGGTGATGGAAAGAACTAGTGTGGCTTTGGCAAAGAAGATTCTGTGGATAAAAAACGACAAGAACCGACTACCTTGTAGCGAAGTGTCCTAGAACAGCGGTTCTCGACAGCTGGTCCACGGAACAGTCCCGTCAACTTTCGGCCAGCTCTATATATTCTCAATTGCATGAAGAGTTTTTAAACAGAATTTGACAAAATTCCACAGTACCATGTAGTGACATTTGACAGTGTAATAGAATCTTGTGAACAGCGAAGTCATATTTCTTAGGAGAGCTTCTTGGAGGCACAGAGGTTCAGTGTACAATTGAATAATATATTCACATTGAAGTGGATGCGAATAATTTCGGCTGACACTCGTCAGAGACTATCATCAGCCACCAGTAGAAAATTGAAAAAAGAATTATACATCAACATCGTCACCTAGCTGCTGACGATTACCTTCAAAGCCTCTGCCGACAATATTCGGGCTCATTTCAATATGAATATATTACTTAATCGCACTTCGTTCAAAAGAATCCCAACAGTCGCGATCGAGTCTCAACATGACATTGACTACAATACAACCATACTAGTAGGTGTAATATCAAAAACAAAACAAATTTGTCATTAAACTGAAGTTGCAATCCTCTAATTTTGGAGTTATATAAATAAATTCTGGGTCGATTTTGATTTCTGAAATCTTACCAGCCGTCAGCCAAAGAGCTCTAGAACCACTGTCCTAGCACACAAACATCTCAACCCTTTGCTGAGCACATAACTCTCGCCACGCCAGGCACCACCCAACAATGCAGCGCTCCGAAAGGCAAAGCCTCCCCATCCGCCGTAATCGCATGCCGTCTCTCTTTCGGCACGATACGTATCGCCCTGCATTCGATGGTGCGACCCGCGCATTTGTCTGGATCGTCAAAATTATGCAGTCCGAAACCGTCAGTCATCAGGTTGTATGCCTTGATGCATTCGCGACGGCTCGAAGCGCGGTCGTTCAAGGTGAGGTATATCTTCCCGCAATCGAGCGCGCACTGCTTTTGAACGAGCACGTTTGTCGCTAAATGCGTCAGGTAGCTTGCTAGCACGAGGTTGTACCTGTCGCGTTCGGTTACCCAATCGCTGGACATCTCTTTTCCGTCATAATATCGACAATCTCGGTTTATGCCTGGATCGCCAGCTTCATTCAAAACTTGACTTTGAGCGTGATGAGAGGTGTAAGGAAGATAGCTTACTTCTATGTCATATCTTCTCAAAAATATGATCCTAATAATCGAGTAAATCGCAGTTCTAAGTTCCCCTCCCAAACATCGGATAGATTCGCTTTCCATATCAATATCAGCTATCAGACCAAGGCTGAGTCCCATGAAAGAATAATTTATGTTTCTCGCGCCGTCTCCGTCTCCAGAATCCCCGGTATTCGCGCCGTTCAAACTACTGGTTTCCATAGCGACGAGGTCCATGGGCCTAGACAGGCCGCGGCATATTTCAAACATGCACAGCGTAGCCGACCTGGCGACGTCGTGGAGCCTAAAATGCACAAGTAATTGGACTCAATCGCATTTGGCACTGCTTATCAGGCTTAGGCGTTGTTAATTAACATTCGGTTGCAGCAAACTTTTGCTGCAAGCAATCTTAGAATCTTAGTAGCATTCGCGATAGACTTGATTTCTTCGAGCATTGTTAGCGTGAAACAATTACATACGTGCAGGATTCAGAACTCATTTCAACTCGGCATAATATTATCGCCGATCGACATGAATTAAATCTGATATTCGACAAAGCTTTTAGGACATTGTTCATTTTTCTCCTTGATATTTTGCGGTATCTACACCAACTTGTGCTACACATACACACGATCTGTGCACATGCATACCATGAGTGCATGATACGCACATGCCATTGGGCAAGGAAGCTGCAGATATAGCCTTTATGGCTTTATAAGTCCATTTTAGACTTATAGGTAGGGCATCTCAAGCCGAATGCTAATGAAATTCGGTGTTTTGTAGATTCCCAGCATAATTTGCTATCGAATTCAACATCACAATAAAGAACTTTCTCAACAGACTTACGTCTGATGAGATCAATCACTGGGGACTGGCTATTTTTTTGAAAAAGAAGTACAACTGTTTATAGTATTTAAATGAGGAAGACATTGGCTAGGGAAAATCAAAAGCAATGTATGCACTCGGTGAGCAAAATGTTTGTGAACATCAATCAACTTAAAACTTTCCATAAACTTTCCATAACGCACAATTCTATTGGGATGAGTTATCCATCGTAGATTAATGTGTTGATTCCAATTCACTCATTCCTAGAATCCCAAGGATAAATAGGCTACATCTGATCCCGATCATAAGTTTGCGGTAGTTTCATATAAATAGTAAGGTCAGAAGAATCTGCTGAGACCCTAGAATATCTGCTACAATGAAGAGCAAGTCAGCAACACAACCTTCGTGTACGGATTAATCTTGCTGCCAACATTGCATTGCATCTTCCAATTAGATCTCATCTGCAAAGGCATGACCCGTCACAAATTCCATCAACATACTGTGACATGAAAAATCACAAAATCAAGGTCATTGAGGTGTATTTATTGAACTTGTAAATTACCATTTGAAAAATGAATCATTACTCGTTGGTTTTGCATACTTGCCCAGCTGTGCTGATCACCACGCACAGATACACTCAGGCGCGTAGCCAGAGGGGGGGTTTCGGGGGTCGGTACCCCCTCCTTTAGAAGCGTGAAACCCCCTTCTTAAACGCGAAACCCCTTTCTTTTGAAATGATCGTTCTGACGCTAATAGTCGGTTGCAATTCAATAAGTCGTATTATCAGTGTTGAGTGTGGCCAATTAGCGAAAGGCGTGTAGCCAATTAGCGTCCGTGCGCGATGCACTGCACAATGTAACGCGACACGATCATCCGCTGAGATGATTGCGAAATTAGGTCATTCATTGCCGCGTGCTCGGCAATAGTTGCTAGCCTGATTTGTCGCGTCTCCAACAAGCCTAGTTCCGCTGGCTTGAATAATCTCATCTGCTATAGGCCCGGTGTGCACGATATCATCGCTGACCTACACAACCGCATCTGCAAGCGGCCTAGTATACGAAAGATATTGCTAGCCTAACTACCGCGTCTCGGGCCTACCATGCTTTGGCTCATATTTCCCGATGGCTCGGATAAAATGGTCGTTAAGTATATGCTGATTAGCGATTGTGATTAAAGAGTGACATCTCGAAACTGAATTACATCGAATGTGCGCAAACATATGCGACGCGTGCGTACGTACAGTACATGCGTAATTGATTTCTGTTAATACTTGAACAATAGGGCTGTTCAAAAATAACTTTTTTTTCCTGATTCCAGCCATTCACTGATTAAATTGTCAGGTTGCCATAACAAAGGCTGCACACCAAATTTGGTTCAATTCTAACAAGTATAGGGCTCCGCGGATCCAATTAAAATTTTTAATTTATACAGGAAAATTGAAAAAAAAAAATTTTCAAATTTTTCTGTCAACCCCATGAAATTGTTGAGCTGTCTTCAGAGACGATGCAAAAAAAATTTGACTCAATTCGGACTAGTAGAAACGGAGTTATTCGAGTTTTTCGTTGATAATTCTCGGATTATCCCCAAATTAAGGATAATTGGAGAATTATCAACGAAAAACTCCAATAACTCCACTAGATGCCTATATGCTGTGGAATATTTTCTTGGCCGATTTATTCAACTGGAAAATAGTCTGGTGTGAATGGGCTTTCTGATTTCAATGTAGGTACCTTCAGAAATTGTGTTGAAAATGGACAGGCGCTACGAGAAATCTCACTGGAAGCACAAAGGGTACGATCGCTAAACAGGCTAAGAAGCAATGCTATGACTGTGGCTCAATAATTATTATATTCAAGTTGTTATTGATATGTTTCAATAACAATGACAATAACAATAGCCTATATTTATCACGACTTTAACAAAACCGGGGTTAGGCTACACCGCTCAAATGCTCTGATATCAGATCAATCTTCAGTATATTTTAAAATATACTACATAAAATTGTGGCACGTCAAAGGTCTACTAGCTGCACTATTATAACCCGACAGTTTTACGATGTCATGATGCATCCTCTCGTATCATGCCTATAACTTATTAATTAGAAAAATTATGCCCGGAACAAAAGAATTATTCAAATATTTGAAAATGTGATTTTATTTCGTGTCAAGCGTGAATAATGCAATAGTAAATCACATTTCCACGATGTTTGTGGAATGCCTGTCTGCAAGGACCCGTCAAATAAGGCCTGGAACCTATACATTGCATATCCCGATTATTGATGCTGCGGCCCGCGGCGTCATCAAAAACTAGGAAATGGCCCGCGAGCACATTTGAGTTTGAGACCTCTGGCCTACACAATCGCATCTGCAATAGGCCTAATACGAAAGATATATCAATAGATCATCGCTAGCCTAACTCCATCGCTAGCCTAACTATCGCGTCTCGGGCCTAGCATGGTTTGGCTCCATCTCTCGATGGCTTGGAGACCATGCCGTTGATTGTACGCTGATTAGCGATTGTGATTAAAGAGTGAAACATCGAAACCCCGCCCTTCTATTTTAAAACCCCTTCCTTATTTTTCGGCTGGCTACGCGCCTGGATACACTGAATTAAAAATTATTGATAGACAATCAATCAAGCTACCGTATTCGGTTAATATATATGCTTTGAGAAAAAGCGGTATCAAAAAGTTGAAATGTCCATCAGGAAATGTTAAATTATGATTTATAAAATGACCAAATATCTGAATGAATTAAAATAACTTCCTTCACTTACTCATGTGGAGTTGATAATATCAACCAACAGTCATCATTTCCACCGCGATAACCACCACCAAAATATCATAGAGAGCCAGTAAATCAGTATTCTAATAAGACTAGCAGGCTACAACTACAACTACTAAAACATTAATACAGGACCAGTATACACGAAAATTGGTCAAATTCGTCGAAAATTGGCATTGAAGTTCACTAGTTGAAATTATGCTTATCAATCTACACTGACTCACCATTCAAAGGTATCGACAAGATCGGAAAATTGTAAGACATACAACAAGTACATCAAATCAACATAAGTACAACTAATTAACTACAAATGTTGGTGTTAAAAAGCTGACAGAAACCACACAAAGTTAGTGCAATGCTTTGAAAATACGGAAGCCATGCATCTAACAAAACTATAACAGGAACAATTACAGAACGATTACGGCACCTAACAAATAATCAGGCATCTATACCTCACTGTTTGTGTTTTTGATAGGAAAATGCCGAGTTCTTCTAACGTGAATGTGAGGGACCATGGCATATAACATCTCAATCATGGAGAAGCGATCATATCTAATTCTGAGACCTATTTTGTTGTTTCAAGATTTTTAAAGTAACTGGCAGCCAATTACTACATTTTCTTCTTCTGATCTAGTATTGCAAGCACTTTTAACATGAGGCTTGGTATGCCTATAATTAATTGAAATCAGATCATGGCATCAATAATGTTTTCTTGGTACTGAAGCACCCACAACTGACTTCATACATGTGGGAAAGCGATGAGTTACTGCAATGAAATTGATTCCTTGTAATGGACACAAGGACGGTTTTCATGAAAATATTATTGCAATAGTGGCTAACGAGAACTAACAAGTATTCAATGCTGCACACAAGTCACTCCATGACAGAAATGCTGCAACACTCCATGCGTGCGACAAATGTGCAAAACGTCACGGGTGTCACTGTTTTATCGTTGCTAAAAATACCAAAGTTCACTTATGATGAATTGCAAGACAATGCAGCGGAAGACATTAACATATGTCATAAATGTATTTTCGTTCTAAATCTGACAGGCTATACCTTACAGAAAATAAGTGATGAGTGCAATATGTCCTTGAAGGGTTCACCCCGAACATGAATGAAGTATGAAGTTAATAAAAAGAGTAGGCTTTTCGACATGTCAAACTGAATTAAGAGCTATAATCTGTGTTTGGGTATCAGGAAACCATTACAAATAACAGAACGAATGAGCAGCATGCAAGAAGGCACAGTCGACAATCAGACGTGTAAGTAGCTCTGTTCGATTTGATCAAGTGCAAATTTTTCGGCATTCATCATTACCTGGTGACTTATCCGATACAGAATGATCTTGATGCGTACGTCTTCCAAACGGACAAAGTCAGGCGAAAAAATTTTATCAGCCCGCCCTGATATACATTGTTTCTCTACATTGTCTACGAGGTCACAGCTCTCGCATCGTTAGTTAAGCGTCAGCAAGAATGCCATGTGGATTTTTAAACTACCGCAACGCCGACACCGTAGGCTAATCATGTTCAGAAGAAAAAATTCCCCTACAGTATACACCTATTTCACAACCGACTTAACACGTTACACGTAGCCATCAGTCGCCAATGAAACCTAGTAAATGTTTCAGTAAATGACAGACCTAGACTACCCACTACAAAATGCTTCTTCATTGGATAGTCCGCTATCATTGCACCTAGCAGCCAGTGACTATAAATTTCAAATTCAACATCTACTAACATACACAACGGCTCCTTAAATAGGTGAGACAGTGAACTGAACTTGAAATTCTCAATTAATCCAATAACACCCATTAGCTATCATGGGTGTGCTTTAATGGATGGTTTCCAATTGACTACGGCGAGAGTAGAATTTGTATTTGATCCACTCATAAATATTAGTGGTGGGCTACAAGTAGGCTGATTGAACAATTCAAATACATTCATAGATACCCGGCTATGAAAGATGGATCGCATTAGTTTCCGAAACCCCAGTACACAATTAACAATCGCCAAGAACGCGCAACTTGTTTTTTATTGAACTCAATAGGAAGTTCTCGAGTTCGCATTATTGGGAAAACAAAAATCAATGTTCCATAGTATGTTGCAATGCGAGGTAAGATTCCATCCGGTAGCACACAGACAAAAAGACTGTAAGTTCAAGGGATATATTCATCCAATACAAGTTGTGATATTCATCAACAGAAATCGTATTTGAAAGGATCACTCATTGTTGAATGAGCCGAGTAGATAATGGGTGTTTTACTGATGCCGATGTCTGATAGAAAAATAATGGTGCAAATATATAAGTGGGCAAGTGAAATTAAGGGTTGTTAATACCACTGTGTTGTTAAATAACAGGAAACAGTAATCATTTCAGCAGTATGTGTGATCAATAACACATTTTGCTAAGTGCGCCTGATGCAGCATTTACCTGTCCATTGACTTATTATTGCATTCATTCTCATATTCCCAAGTTTGTGGTTTAGTCAAGGCGGCTATTTAGTACCTTATGCTTAGTTCGTAACAAAATCAAACAAAAAACACCCACGAACACAACACAATCATCATTGCTGAAAATCGCCTTTTAAATGAAGTTTTGTGATTCAGAAAACGAAAGTAATCAGCATTGGCTTGAAAAGACTCATTAACATGCCCGTTAAAATTGCAACTTGATTTCTGATGACAATTTGGTCCCTTTGATTTACCAATAATATGTCTATTGGCCTGAGTTTATGGCTTGAACAGTGTAATTACAACTAACTCTGAACATTTTTAAATATTCAGAAATCCTATTTCACGCATATTTGGCCTATACCCAAGTTGAGCTGTATTTTGGCAAACACCTTCCAGTTTCGCATGGCTTACTGCCACAATGATGCCATGATTGAAAATGAAGTGCTCAAAATAAAATGCGATATCTGCATTTTCGTCGACATCATGGAAAGAGGAGATGAAATACACACTAAAATGTTCATTTTCGAGAGATGATCATTCAGTTCCGATTGAATGATAGCCATGTCGAATGATTCACAAGCAGTTACCTATTTTGAGCAAGCCACAACGAAAATGATGCCACAATGTCGTTACATGCAGGGTATTGTGGTGCATTATGAATAAACATAGCACTACTTTCCTGATCAGCCTACCGTATCACTGACTATTTTAATCAAGGAAGCACCGCATACAAAATTCATTCAGAAAAGGTTCCCAGCTTAGATAGCACCTAGCCATTGCTACACACACAATATATGATATTTGTTGAAACCTTTCCAAGATAATAGTAAATGAAAGCATTGTGAGAAAGCATATCTGTCTTGAATGATTGACTACAAAACAGGATCTGGGGGTGGAATGTCACCTTTAACAATTCTAGGGATTTATGACATTGTTATTACCACTACATTTGTAATCGGACATAAAAGAGTAATTGCCTGTATACTTACCGAACCAAAATGGACAATGAAAATTGAGGGTAGGCCTACAGCGGAGTTGAGCCCAATAAATTTAACGGTGAGCCCACCTAACGAGAACTGTAAAAAATTGGCTTTTCTCTTTATACCTGTATTGCTCTTTTACTTTCAAAGCACTGCAGCACCTGGTTAAGTGCCAACATTACAATGAAGCGTCGTATAGGAGTGAGGTCTCTTTTGCTACAAAATCTACCTGCACCTCACAAATGACTGGATCTCACATGTAATCAACGCCACGGCCTACTGAACAGCCATACACAACCACGGATACTCTTTAAACCAGTGGTTCTCAACCTGGGGGGCGTGAAAGCATCTGAAGGGGGACGCGAAGAAGCAGTAAACTGTAAAAAATGTCCGAGCGCGAATTACCTCCAATTCAAGCGTGTTTCTCTATATATAGACCGAATTTCATGTTTTTGAATTCTCTCATCAACAGTCATAACCTGCCATGCCATCAAACAATCTGTTGGGGTTGCTAGCATCCCGGTTGGATTTTGTGATATGGTGATAAGGGGGGCGAGAAATTTTTCACTATCATAATGGGGGGCGTGTCTAAAAAACGGTTGAAAACCACTGCTTTAAACTGATTCATATCAGCAAGACATCAGTCTCAACCGACCTCCAAAAATAATGCTCAACAAATTTTGGCTCGAGTATTGTAGTGTTGAGCTCTACAACACAGACACAATTACATATTAGATCAGGGTTGTCCAGAGCATTCTTTCTCAATGAGGGCGAAACACAAGCAAACGCCTAGGCCCAATTCGCTTTGCATTCATTTGCTGTCTCACATATTTTAATGGGGCACTGCTATTTCAACTAACAAATGGATGGGATCAACGTTTCCTAAGGCAACAATCAAATTTTAATGGTATCGCAACCTCAAAATCCAACTCCCGCATCGATGCGCAGTGCGCACTCTAATGGTCTGTTGTGTCACAAAAACGGAGTAACAAAGTAATTTGGCAGCCTGCGATCCAATAGGCCTATATAATATGTTTTGGTTGAGTCGGTAGCAAAAAGTCTTGTTTAATATAATATCTGTTACCTGAAGACCAGAGATTCAGTGACTGCCCAACCTAGTGTTGACACTGCCATGACTTTCCCTGAAGTGTTGTCAGGTTCAAGCAGTATTCGATTACATTTTTGGATCTTCTTATGGGGCTGATAAGGCTGACTCGCAGGCCACAGTCGGCCTGCGCATCATAGTTTGGAAACCCCTGTGTTACACGACATAACTCACCCTGTAGATGCATAGACGATGGCAGCAGCGAGAGCATTCCCTGAACCGCCCGGCACAATTCCAATGGGCATCTCGATGGCTTCCTGCCAGTCAGGACGATCCATTAACCCGTTGATGACCTGGGAGTGCAGCAGTATTACCAAACAGTTCAATAACGCAACAAGCTGGCACGGATACCACCTCGTGTACAAGGCCGTCTCCCGAGACGATAACGATACCATCCCAGTCGCTGAGCTTGAGATTTTTCGCAATCTCTCTCGCGTGCCCCGCATATTCTGGAGTGAATGGTGAGCATGTTTAAAATTGCTAGCTGAGAAGATTCAGTGCCAGATCGAAGTAATCGCAGTATTTGTATTCAGTATCTAGCATTATCTCTATGCAAACTGTGTGATGTCGCAAAAATTTGTATGTTGGAAATATGTCAACGGTATAAATGGCAAATTTACCAATACTGCAGTTGTTGATATCAAATGCGCCGTGAAGTAATGTTATAGCCGATTGGAGTATTAGGTATCATGGTCAAGGATCAAATCTCTTCAAATTGTAGACGAGAACATGAAATTCACCATGATACATTACAAAAGTGCGAGATATTCCAGTTTGTACACAGCGAGATAAGATTGAGTTATTCCTGCTTCACCTAGTTGTGAAATTTGACGATTCACTGCTTATTGCTCACGCACCCACATAGATTCAAGTACGGTAAAATATATCAGGTGTCATAAAATTATTTTGTACACAATAAAAGATTTATATATACATTATAGAAGTGCCTTACAATTACAGGACTGTATACTGGTGTAACATGTAACTCCAAATTTTAGGTATGCACGACTCACTGCTACATAAAATGAGTAGAGTAAGATCAGTTTAGAGTCCTAAATTCATAAGTGGTTCTAGTTACACAACACCTCCATGGTACCATTAAATCACCTTTAATGATCCATCATAAATCTTATTCATGGAATGAACTATCTGAACTCAGTGTCCCAAAATCCCAACAGTGCTTGTGGTTACGCACAAGCCAAGGCATAATTAACTCATGATTCTTTCATTAATCACAAATCTTGTTCACAGAAAACACAATGCAAGTGAAAAATATAGGCCTAGAAATCTGATTTATGAGCAAATAAAAATGAATTTCATTTCATGGTATAGATAATAATTATAGCATGGCAGTAAGCCACTTGGTAAGTTTTCCTGAATGGCTGGCATATGAGTGAGAAAACTTTTGTATTTACATGCTTGACTGAACTGTGGTTAGATTGCCACGTTGCCCTTTGTATGGAGATTAAATTGATCCCCATGAATGCACACTTGCACACTGTAATAATAATGCAAAGCTAGACCTATAGTTCCCTCCTTTAATCCCTATAGGCTAAAAGACTAGGGTTTAATAAGAAACTTTCAATGAACAGATGGCATGATGGTTATTGAAATATGTTGTCTGTTATTGAGGAAGGCTAAAAAATCAATCTGCAATTCTCATCAAATTACCTGTATTTCGCACTGTGTGTTTTATCTCAGCTTCCAACAGCATCGGCTTGACTTTCTCCTTGTACATGGCAGTGGCTTTCTTCCTTCCACTAAACGGATTCACGAGTACTAACAGGTTTCTGGTCGCCAGAGAGCCATTTTCTGTGTCTATGTGAAGAAGATATAATGCCGTTAATGCACTATGCCAGGAGCATTGAATGTGTGACCTTAACAGTCCGTCACTACCCAGTATCGCATCAACATTGAGATCCTTCATTTAACAAAAATTGTTTTGTAGATACTGCTAGACAAATTTTACAACTTTCTCGATAGCACAAGGCTAGAGATGTGAGATCGTACCGCTGTGATGTCATACACACACACTGATTGCTGAAACCATGATGCAAGGTAAACGCATACCCGCAATAATTGTTGGAATGATCGCAAAATACACGCCAACGTGAAATGTCAATCCAAGATTTCATTATTGCTGCTGAGTAGTAGCACCACCGTAAAATTGAGTTATACTCAAGTACACTTCAAGTGTAGTATAGTACTTTCTAGCCAGGAGCAACACTGCTTCAACTAGAAATGAGAAGCTTGAAAGTAGGCTACTCCAGCTCAGGCTCTAGACAGGCTATGTCCGTGACTTTCTTTTGAACTAGAAAGGCAGCAAACCAAAATTGCGTTACTATTATAGTTAGTGAAGTAAACGAACATGCCTTCTTTCGTTCGAATTATTTCGCCGGCAACCAGTCTTTTAATAGTCATTTTCCACACCTCAGCGACAGCCGAGTTTTCTTGATACGTCCGATTACAGTCAATTGTGAATGTCCTATCAAAACAAACAACGTGTGAGATGCAGATATACCTACCATTGCTCAACACAGTGAAAAATATTGTAAGTCTCTGATTAGACCGGCGGATTCTCAGCCCTTTCTTGGCCGTGGCCCATTTTCCGGTTCGAAAATGTGCTGTGGCCCACCTCTCATCTTGAAGTCATAATCCTGTTCAATGCGTGGTAATCGACTGCGCCGATATGCCTATTTCTCTAAAACATGCGCATTTGTCTCTTAATTTATCGATGATATTTAAATGTAGACCTTACGGACCATTACAACGAAGCGCAACGTAAATTTTCAAGTTGAATAAATATCCTCCAATAAACGACCAACGAAATAATCTTGGCCTCTTCGGGGTCCCGCAATCAGGGGTTTGGGTGCTGCAGTGACAGCCTTGGTAGATCGTAGGCCGAAACTCCTATATATATTATGATCGTCCGCTGCTCCATTCGCATCGCAAAACACAAACATCAAATCCACGCATCCACCGTGTGATTGGGATTTTAGTTCCACTATTGTGGGGAGTAATATAATCATTCTGGGTCAGCTTCAAACAATTCATTGGTGAATGGGTACTACAGAGAAGTGGAGAAAGATTTTTTTAATATGTATGCAATAACACAACTTGTGCCAAACCAATTGAAGTTGCTATGTCAGAATATTCAATCCAATGATGCAATCAATTCATGTGACTCTTAGATTATGTACAATGATATCAGAGTGAACATTTTAATCCGGCTCCATATATTAGTGCACTCCGCTAACACCTCAATCCGTTACGATTCGTTGCGGTGGTGCAGTATGCCTCCACCAGAAGTTGCCAATAATTTGCAATTTTGGCTATCTTATCTTACAATACTGCGACTTACCTAAGTAGCCTACAGTAAATCTATACATCAATTACATTTCATTCCGAGTTTATTGCACAGTGCACACCCCTTACAACGGCATACGACATATGCCCCAGCCCCTGCCGGAATGCTTGGTTACTTCAGCATTACCTTCCAGTTATTATATACTCGAAATTATTTTAGTTGTAGTAGTACATGCAAACTCCATACGTGCCAACACGTCTATCAGAGTCGGATGAAAAGCTTTACGTAGCCTACGTATAATTAGATCGTATGAATATATTTTTAGCGATTAACATAACAAATTTAACTAAACTTACATAAATTCTGAAATTTTCGAAATAGCTTTGTGGCCCACCTCAAATGCTCCTGTGGCCCACCAATGGGCCATGGCCCACCCTTTGAGAACCCCAGGATTAGACTCAACAGCTTCATTCCGGAAATCTACATCATTAAACTAATGAGGCATGGAGCTACATTAAAGGGCAAGCATTAGGATTAGGAATTGCATGGAACAGTTAAATTATGATTTGTCCTTTTATGATGTCAGGTATAGAACGCGGATAAATGCATGCATGATAAATTCATCTCATGGGCCGAAATCCTTTCGGAGGAACAACATTACCAAAACCAACATTGCATGCTTGCTACAAGGAAAAAAACTCATGTCACAAACAACAAAGAGTATGTTCCACGAGGAAGTTGGTATCGCCTATCTATTCAAGACCAGCATTCAGTCTAGACTTACAACCAACACCAACCAAATATCTTCCAGAACAGTGGTTCTCAGCCACCAATCAGCCAAATACATACATATTTTGTAACTCAATCGCAATATTGCAAGAAGTTGAACACTATTCCATTGATAACAGAAATAGATAACCAAATATAATTTTGATTCAGACATTTGGAATGTATTTTTCTGCATCATGTCGCATATAGAGTTTGTAGTCTAGCTTGGACTTAGCGTACGTCACAATGCTGAAAGTACCGTACCAAACTGTTTAAGAGTTAATTATATTTAGCAATTTTGCAGTACATTTTATCGAGATTCGGCAGTTTAAAACAGGCTTGCCAAGATGCAGTTCGATTAAATGAAACCGAACAAGCAAAATCAAGTTAAGGTAGTGGTGTTTAACAGGACTTTTCCTTGCAAAAACTGCAAGTCCAAAGACTCCCAGTCACAAATCAATCTCACTTTTCTAATTTTGACTCGAGTCAAGTCGAGTCATTCTCAATTCACCTTTAAGTCAAGTCCGAGTCCAAGTCGGCGAGCAGAGGGTCGAGTTCGAGTTATGGTATTATGACTCGAGTCCGAGTCCAAGTCATTGTGTTGATTGATCAGTTTCAAGTTGACGTCTTGTTAAACTCACTTTTTTTAACTCTGTTTGGTGATAGGCTATCGAATGGCTCGCATTTACAATATAGTAATTTTTCCCACTTTTAGCAGTTCCTCGACACATTTTCAAGTACTAGTACCAATAGACGAAATCCCAATAGTGTGGTTACTTTACTATTATTCGAAATTACAACGAAATGTGGGTCTTGGTCGTCTGAGTCACGAGTCATATGACTTGGTTCGAGTCATGCGCAATGACTCGAGTCCAAGTCGAGTAAATAAACAAATTGACTAGAGTCATTTCCGTATTTTGAGAAAATGACTCGAGTGAAGTCGGGTCATCAGGAAATCGTGACTCGAGTCGGACTCCATTCGAGTCAGGACTCGACTCATTACAACCCTGGCTTTAATAGAACCATGTATAACAAAAGGCAGCCGCAAATTTCTCATGGAATATGATTTTTGAAGGACAACTAGTTTTAAAAAAATCGTTTTCAAATTCTATAGCCCCCAGGCTAAAACAGTGGAGAACCCTGTTCCAGAAAACAGATCTGGGTTTCAATAAACCATATTCAAAGATTTACCCAAATTTTCAAATCTTTCCATTTTTAGCTATCGAATGAAAATATGTAAAGGGGGGGGGGGAATATTGAATAATCTAGCAGCGACATGCAACAATAAAGTAGTAGCCTAGAGGTAGATAGTACAGGAGGAATTGAGGAAGGATAAGGAATTGAAATCTGCAAATCTACCAATTACCGACAATTAGCTACACTGGCAGCACCAAGTGACATCGTGCTCGATTTCAATCTGTTCATCTCAGTATCCTGCAAAGCGCAGCGCATAGATACACAAGACTTTGTTTGTTTCCTACATTCATGCAGAATAATCAATGCAACCGAGCTGGCGACAGAGCAAACAATGCAATGGGGAGAATTCAAACAGACAAACAAATTGTTGAAATACCAATACGCAAGCTTCACACTCGTATGCTAGGTCCTTCCTACCGGACACTAAATCAATACCATACTGAAAAAGTCGGTGAAATAATATATTACTTTGTTACTCGCTGTCTCACAACGCTGGATCCCAGAGCTTTCTTTTTCAGCGGATATGAGAATATACAGAGATAAGCGGAGGCGATGTTATTCTTCTTCGCTTGCAATATATGGCACCCTAAATCAAGACAACTTGAAATGTGATTTCACAGTACCGGTATGCATGCAATGCAATGAATTGATAATATTGCCAGGGAAAAAAGTCAGTACTCAAAAAATATAACCACAATGTGCCGATGAAGTATTCAAATTAGCACACATTTGGTTTAAATTGGGCCTTTATACAAATCTCAAGTTAACATTCACAAGTTAGCATTCTAACTTTAATCTGTTACATCATTCATAACACCTATGGAGCGGCCATATGTTGGCAATTTACAACACCGTCAATTACAGTTCAGTTCATTGCAAAAGGGTCAGTTAAGATTTACAGACTGAATCTCTCGTCAGCTTTTCGTGTCCTGTGAGGGGACTACAAGTCTAGCGCACAAAGCGATACTTCCAAACACAAATACAGTCAGCCTAAAACTACATGGCATTGAATCCACAAGAATAACATATTTTCAGAAGCAAGGGTAAAAGTTCGAACCTGTCACGTCATCCAGCATAATATCGTCATTCTTTCGACTACCGTTCGAGCTCTGGGTGATACGTATTCGACGATTTGTCAGCGTGATGCAGAACTTGATTTTGCCAGGATACAACGCAAAGTCTTCTTGGAGAATATCGTACTCCTCATCCTCCATTGGAACGAAATCCTCAAGGAGCTTACAATAACGCTAACACTAGGATATGTAATTTGCATAAATAGATACAAAACAATTTTTCATATATTTCTAGTTCTAGGGTAGCGCTTCCAACAATGTGGATGACATGGCACATACTTTTAATGGGGCGAATCCTGGATTTGACCTGGTTCTCAGTATTTCAAGCCATTGCTGACTTCAAGATAAGCCCCACCACCAGTAAGCCGCATATCAAAACAAAATCGATACATGTCTCAAAGGCAATTTAATAATATATCGCTAGAGTCTATAAACATTGTGCGGCAACAAATACAGCAATACCTCTAGCCAAGTTCAACTCAACAGAGGTGTTCAGTGTAAAATAGTTCTAGCAATTGTGATATATCTTATACTTTGCTACTACCTAAACAATAAACGAGAAAAAGAATGGTCATTTCGTGGCCGCTGTGACACCAAAACTGATCAAGTTAATGTATCACGATCACCCTTTAGGTTTAGTACATGGCTGTTAAAACTGAGAGTTTGAACTAAAATCAGGAGCTGAACTTATCGCCTGGACTCGAAGTACGGCCGGTATGACTTGTTACTAGAATGGATTACAAGGCTTGTATAATAAGCAAAAAATATCGCCATGTCATAACAGGCAAAAAATATCAAATACACATCTCCCGTTGCTACAATGTGATCAAAGCACAAAACTCAGTTCGGTGCATAACAGTGTCGGGCAGTAACTTTTTGCATGGCATACCAAGGCATCATTTTTACATTAGTAGAAGTTATCACACTTTTGGAATCTATGCAGCCAGGTGGAAGAATGGTAGGGAAAAGTTAACGGGCGTGTAGGGCAAATGAGACTGCATTTAGTGCCGTCATGCGTCATCGACGATTCTACAGCCTACCTATGGGATTGAATAAATGGCGCTTGTTGAGCATGAGCAGCTGTGTCCAAATAAAAGCAATCTAGTGGCAGAAGCAAAAGACCAGAAGACACCGTGAGGGCATTGTGCTTTATTGATCCAACTCATTTTGCTATCACTGCCTCCCCAAAGATCAATATACTAGGTGAACGGCCGATGGTCGTGTGTGACATGGAATACAGCCATAGCCCTGGTCACTAAATAAGGTTGATATCATATTGTACTTTGGACACCATTGGTCCTGTTACCACTGTCATCAACATTTCGAAGCAACAAAGCGATAGGCCTACAGAAGATCATGTGATACCGGAGATTATACGGCTCCTTTATGAACAAATTGCAATTAACACACCTGGATGAAACAAAAGGCTACAGATACGTTTCAGTTTCAGTTGGGTGCACACTGCACATAATGCGGTGTACAGCAAAAAATATACATGTATAAGGATTCTGGCTTCACAATCAACTAGATGGCGTTGGTATAACAAACAACATACCAAATTGCACCAGCTCAATTACAATTCCACACATTTCAATAGCCCAATGTCACACTTCATACCCTATTCACAGAAATGGATAAATGTATACTGCAAGATGCCAGTTTAGAATCAAACAAACGTGTAGTTACATGGAAATCTTTCATAACAAATCACAAAAGCAGATACGCACAAACACAGCTTACATACAGAAAGGCGCATAAATAGGGTAGAGACACTAAATTGTTAGATATAACATCACTGATAGTGATTTCAAGTTACTTTCTTCGAACGGCTATAGGTGAAGACTGCAGAGTATAGACAGACATCTTACTAATTACGACACTGACATCAAACGGTTCCCTAACAACATATCAAGACGTGTCAGGCATAATTTCGATATAAATTATTCAAGTCAGTAGTGAAAATGGTACAAATTAGCTAAGATTGCCGTATCTTGAAGATCGTGCTATAGACCATCTGGTACACTTCACAGTGTATTTATATTGTCATCAGCACCGGTTCGTTAACTCTAGCAAGTGTTTAGGATGCGCATGCTGCCTAACACACTGATCAAAGTCCAACCCTTCACAATTTTGGCAAGCACCCTTCTAACGAAATGGCCTCCGGCCAGTCCCCGAACTTATTTTTACTTTTATCGTTGACCGCGATATGTTCGAAATCAGACGGCCTCTTTGTCTTTTTGCCGCCGACAAAAATCCAATTGTCCCGAAACGCGAGAGATTTAATTTTTTGACTTCCTAACTCCGCAAACATAGCGCGTGCTTCATCGTCTAATTTAAACGCAGCGTCATCGTAGGTCGTCACCAAGACTACGTGATTATCTTGTAGTTTCTTCAGAAAGGCTTTCACCTCCGTGCTATCCTTACCGTACAAATCGAAAACACCTTGGTCTACAGTTTTCCCGTTACTTCCATCTATGACTGCAATGTTCATTCCACGTTCGACGTTATTCAGAGAGTTCTTCAACACCCATTTTCCATCAAAACATACCGACGGGCCGATAACATTAGCGGCACCCGATGATACGCGGAATGCGAATTCGGCATCTGTGCATTTTCTCTGCATGTCGCATTTTTGCAGGCGAAGCTCGTCTGGGACATGCAGATTTTTATCAGCATCATCCCATTGTTTTTCCGCTTGTTTTATAATGTCCTTGTCGATCAACGAATCAGGATCGTCGACTTTATCAGATTTGTCCGGTTCTTTCGCATCCTGCTTTTTCTCTTCGGTTTTTGGGGCCGCCGATTGAGGTTGCGAGAACAGTCCGGTGTAAAGCTGGATCGTGTACCACGTCAAACCGATCACAAAGCAAACCAACAGGGCTCGAGGGATGATGGATCCTCGCACCATTCTCCTAGTTCCCGTTCGAACAGTACAAGCTACAAATACCGATTATGTTGCTGGAAATGAAAAATTAAGGTTATCAGTCTTATCACAACTGTTTGATCAGTGTGTCAATTGATTCTTAGGTGTACTGAAATCTTTTTGGGAGTTTGGAATAGAAGTGCCTTATTTACTAAACAAACAGTTCAGAGTCCACAAAATATGGATGAGTAGCCTATTACTGTGTTAGTCGTCTGCTTCCAAATCCTAGTCCATAATAGGTGTAAAAGCAATTAAAAATTGGTTGTTTTCATTTTTATAGTTATTATATATACGGCAATTTATATCTTAATAACTAATTGAAAGCTATATAAGCAACGATGTCAACGATGCAACCTTTCTCAGTTTTAGTCAATACAATAACATTAGCCATAAACATTTCCAAAATTTCTCGTCTGAAGTCTGCTAGGGTAAATTTTAAAAAGTAGAAAAACTGTAGCCTACTCTATTTCGGATCTCACAAAATGGTAACACTACAATAATATGGCCATATCACTATCACGCAGAAGCTTACCCTCGTTTATACAGGTTCAGTTCAGTTTATTATTTCATCATTCTATAAAACACCTCAAGAATGCGATCAAATGAAAGGATAGGAACGAGTCGAAACAACTCGAACTGAACAACTTGGGTAGTAGTCTAACTATATAAGTTGAACCACACAGTATCCGACTGACTATGCGGATCATCACTCGTATATGCTCCACAGTACGATCGATTACATGGGACGTCCGGACGAACAGTTGTGATCGCACAGAATATAAGAGACATCTCATATTATTTACATATCGCCCGGTACTTCACACGCCAGCGGCTGTGTGACGCTCAGATTCAACGTAACCATAATCCCCAAAAATACCCAGTTATCAGGTACTGGACTGGACGTACAAGTTATCGCTCGGTGTCGCTACAACTCAATAAATGCGAAAAGTTCACTGAGCTGCGTGCAGTCTGAGAGAGAGAGAGAGATCAGATTTATTTTCGCCGGCACCATCGAGATGCTTTGACGATGGAGATGCGATACGACCTTTAAGCAAGGTCATCTAGTCTGCACCACCGTATTTTTCTCCTCCACGCTATCCATGGATGCTGAGCGCCTAGCTGGATAGCCGCGGATACCAGTTTTAGAGTCTTTGGTCTGACCCGGCCGGGGATTGAACCCACGACCTACCGATCGAGAAGCTGGACGCATAACCATTACACTATCTGGCTACGTCGAAAATTGCTATGCTATAAATTGCTATGCATAGAGATAGTAAGGCGGAATATGGACGGAGCTAATGAGGATAGCCGAATTGTAAGACAGTCTTATACAGCTAAATGACTGATAGTGTTATGAAGGTAAATGTAGTATCATCATCATTGGTTTATTAGCAATTTTATCAGTTCAGTACACCACAAAAAATGCGATACAATGAAAAGACAGGAAGGTGTCGAAGCGACAAGGAGCAGTCTATGGAATCTGACACCCACCTTGGCCTAGGCGATGTAAAGAGGAGGCATGCACACTGAATGGAAGTAAAGAAGATAGTATAGAAAAAGAAAGCGACAATAAATAGGGCGGCATGTCATGGGAAGCGAGATCGATAGGTCAGTCGTGGTCCGGTAATCTTGAGGATGGACTGTATTTATTTAGTAGTAATTGCTTGTATTTCGACTTGAATGTGGACATGCTCGTCGACTGTCGGATGGCCGGCGGGATACTGTTCCACACATCAGGTCCGGCATATTTGATAGAGCGATGATCTTTTCGGTCGATCATATGATATTTGGACGACGTGGACGCGCGTGTGTTGTACTTGTGCGCTTTTGATTCCGAGGTAAAGAAGTCATTGAAATATTTGGGGCAACGACCGCAGTGGAACTGATACATAAACTTGGCGATTTCTAGTTTCCGCATATCTTCTATGTTTAGGACGCCGAATCTCTTCAGCAGCAGTATGTTGACGAACGGGGAATAAGAAACTAGGACAGGAGTGGGAAAACTTTTGAGCTCGCGGGCCGCATTCAACATCTGAATCCAGCTGCGGGCCGCACTATATAAAATTGAGATTATAAACCAAAACGCAATATTGGTATTTGATTATATAGTGAGGACATGGAGATAATATAGATATCAATATATGCTTATTTACAACAAAACAAACATTTCTTTGATGATATCGTACACGTGTCAGAAATAGTGGCGAGATTTCATAGGCTGATCAAAATCAATAACCAATTTGTCAAAACCAGCACCGTAACTGCCGCACCCCTAACCCCCCAATTGGGGGGGAGCCCGAGCTCGTAGGGGGCCCAAAATTATTTCGTGAATTAGCATAAATCATAGAGTATTTTTTGAAAATGTATGCAATTTTTTCAAAGTTTTTTCGCACTGTGCGCGAATTCAAGTAGCCATTTATCTGTATTATTGGGTATTGGGCCATTACCGCGCCACGACCCATCAAGACATACAATCAAGTTTGAAGCCATATAACATGCGACTCCAAGAAGTGTGCCAGAACGATCGGCAGCGAGAAAAGCTTGGCCGAAAAGGTCTATGCCCTTATGCAGACCGAAGACTTCGTTTATAGACTATGCAAAATACATATAGGTTTAATTGTCGATAGGCACCGAAATGGCTGGCACCGAATGTTCCTGTCTTTGCAATCTGAACCTCACAAGACAAATACCATCCCGCCGGGAAAAATTTTATGCCAGTGAAGAAATACCAATTTGAAATCGTGTGCGTCTCTTATTAGTTTAGAAGCCTACGTTTGGGCGATTCTATATTTTTTGATATAGCAGATTGGAAGTCACGAAATAATATCATGTAACGAAATAGTATCATGTAACGCAGTCATATCAACGGGTCCGCCCGCCCGAAGATGTTTAATCATTATTTACGGGCCCTCCCGTTTTCAAGACACTTCACTCAGCTCTACCGGTAAATCTAATTACGTGAGTAGAAAGGACAATAAATTGATAGCATAATATATATGCAATCGCCGATCTGATTGACCGTTTTATCATAAGTTATCGAAATTTTTCGCGCCTCGCGCTGGCTCACAATTCAGTACAGATAATTTCGTGACAAACGCGAACACCGTGATGGGGGGTCGTTTTATCACCCTATTGGAGCCCAAGACCCATCATTTTGGGGGCCTGACGAGGTTCTGTTTCGTTCCTGCCAACGGGTATACGCCCGAAGATGTTTAATTATTATTGAGTGGTCCCACCTTTTCAAACACACCTCACTCAGCTCTACCGGCAAATCTGATTACGTGAGCAGAGAGAAGATAAAAATTTATAACACTATGCAATTCCCGATCATACTGACCGATGAAATCATGAATTCTAGCAATTTTCCGCGCTTCGCACGCTTAGGCGGCAAAAGCTGATTTACTAAACAAAGTCCCAATGAATAAGATAAATAGCGGTAAACAGTGTATCGCCGGAGGGGGGCCTGAGGCGAAGCCCCCCAGAAGTTCGGTCTATAACCCTATGGGGGGCCCAAGAGTTTGGGGGGCCTGACGAAGTGCTGTTACGGCCTTGGTCAAAACTATAGAGATGAAAGTCGGTTGTCCCGATTCTTAGAACAGGATTGAAGTTTAAATCTGTGAGCAGCCCTACTTGATCACCTCTTGTCGTTACACTAACACGGTTGCCCTACCTCGCCCAGATATTGCTTCATTGATCATTTGCTACCATCGTTTAATTTTTCTTCTATTTTTTTTTTTTTTAAACTACCGTAACATTTTTTACAGCCAGACTGTTTAGAGTCAAGTGTACCTGTTTGACGCTGGTGTGATCGGACTAGATGACCTCCACGACGGTCTTATCGATCATTCCTACCTAATACCGAATACTGTACATGCATATTTTCTGTACCGCCATCACTGCCGTTTGTTATGTATTTTGTTTGGATGAAAATTAAGACTCTCTCTCTCTCTCTTAGGTGATATGTCCTGATCCAGCCCTCGGGCGAACAATTCGAACCCGGAACCGATCCTGTTCATGAAATACTTACAGGATACCTCTTCTATTAGAATCCAAAATCCTGATACTGTACAAGTACATCTTTGCGAATGCCTTACATATAGGCTATACAGGCTACTCCTTGTAATTAGGGCTGTATTAAAAACAAAAATCAATTTAAGACAAACATGTTTGAATCATGACCTCACGAATCTTCCATTGTGTCGTCATAATGGATCGGTAATTGAAAATATAGGGTAAATATATCTCCTTTTGACGAAAAAGGCTTCCGAACCATTTATAAACGGACCCTAAATATCTTTAAACAGGACTACATCGTTATACAGCAAGTTTACGGTCGGCAGCCATCATCATCAGAACATCATCCATACCAGACTTGCACAACTAGAAAATTTTCAGCTTTTCCGAATTAGATTAGAATTAGAATTAGAGCTACGCAGTTTTTTCAAAATTAGATTAGAATTAGAAGTAGAGCTCCACAATGTTTTCCGAATTAGATTAGAATTTAATTCGCAAAAACTTGAACATTTAATGGAATTATAAATTAGAAATAAATACAGCAAAAAATCAAGATCCGTTCATATCAAGTATCAGTGCATTATAAGCATAAGAATGGATACCGTTTGTACAACAAGCTTGGCTCGTTTTGCTCTATAGGCCAACCAGGAGTCACCAACACGCTGGCCAGATGGGACCGGCGATCTGATTTGTGATTTTGCAAGAACGCGAACTAGCCTACGCAAATGATGAAATTGCTTTCAGGTTCAAATAAGTATTGTTATTGTTTCAAAATAAGCTATTCGCCTGTGCCCAACATCACTATTCCTCACTAGCTGAAACGGTCTCGGCGATGGCTACAAGCTATTATGCCTCTTGCCAAGCATGCATGGTTATTATTCGTCACAATACAACTACTATGACTGTGTGGCGTTAACTAATGCGATTGCGGCTTGGCACTGGATATCCCTGCGCGAGAGGGATGCAAAATGCCGCGGAGGCTTTTTCAGGAAAACAATAAATTAGATTAGAACTAAAATTAGAGTTTGGAAGCATTTAACAAATAATTAAATTAGAAGTAGAATTAGAGCATATGAACATTTCATAAATTAGATTAGAATTAGAATAAGAGCACAGAAACATTTCACAAATTAGATTAGAATTAGGTTACTGGCATTTCGCACTAATTTAGTGAAATTAGACAACTAGAATTATCTAGTTGTCCAAGTCGGCTTCATACCGTAACAATGATCTATATCTACGTGCTATAACTGTTGAACCGACGACAATTTCGGGGGTTCCAACCATTATCTATCTTTATTAAACAACTTTCGAAAAACAAACCAATATTTTTAAATGGCTTTTTTTCTAAAACACTGTTCAAAACAAGGTGTTTTAAAGCATCATTTGTTTTAAATTCAACCCTATACTTATAATGTATTGCGAGAAAAATAGCGGGGGTTGTCTAGGATTACCAGCTTACCACTAGGGTTGCAATTAAATCATGCATGTTTAAAACAGGGCCCTTGTTTAAAACATGGTTTTATTGTTTTTGTTTGCATTTATTAGTCATGACGTCACAAAACGATGTTTTAAAAGCACCATAAAATTGCGACGCAATGAAAATATAGCAATGATTCGAAGCGACTTGAAATAGTCTTTCAGCAAAGGTGGACCTCAACATGAGTCGGTAAATTGGATTCAGCAACAATATAGGCCTGAAGTAAATGGCCGTATCTGTCTCACAGCAGGGTTGCCAGATTGGCCCTTTCGCGGCCAAATTCACCAAATTTGGCCCTTTTTAGAGGCAGTTGGCCCCAAAAAATTAATTTGGCTCCTTGGCCCTTTATTTTCAATATTTGGCCCTTTTTGGAAGCAGTTGAGACATACCATCAAACTAGCTATTCAAAAAATGTTTCTCGCAAATTGAGCTGACAATGTTTATGTCAATGTCAAAGTTTCAGTGGAAACACTGTATAGAAGATAAAGATTTGGATTTGATTTTGTAGAATGTAGACTGTGTCGGAATTTTATATACATATTTGTGAACAGGTGGACGAAAAATCATCCAACATGGTTAGAAGCTAAGTAGCAGAAAAAGTCTGAAGAAGAGTACCCTAGTACTTAAAGATTGAGAGACATTTCAAAGAAAATAAGCTTTAACATAATCGGAGAGTATTTGACGAAAAACCGAAAACTTGAGTATATAAGTTGGATAAGTTTCAAATGTAAAGAAGCTATTCTCTCAATGTTTAATTAAAATTCATAAAATTTAATCACTGTTATATTATTGCACAAGAAGTTTTCTTTTACGATTTTATATTCAGTTGGAAAAGGCTTGAAATAATAGCAATTATTGTAGTAGGATCCAGTGTAGTTGTAGGTTGTTGATTTGGTGTCCTACAACAGTATCAGCAATACAAGACTGGAATTCCAGGTGATTGACAAATGCTCTGTGGGTAATTTTGCAGCGGTATTAACATAATTGAACAATTTGGCCCTTTTTGGCCCCTTTTCCGACGCTGTTTGTCCCTTTTTCTCAAAAGATGTCTGGCAACCCTGTCTCACAGAGATTTGGCTAATCATGATCGTGGCAGCAGACTCGACAATAGAAACAATGGGTCACGAGTGAAGCGTGCTGAATTGTGTTCTTGGCAGATCACAGGGACACAGATTGAAGAAAGGGTTCTCTTTTCCGGTAAATCCCCTCACGACTCGATTGTTCACATAGCTCCCGCGTCACAAAGTACGAGTTCGCACATCCGCGATATCGTAATGTTGCCTTTGAAAGACAGAAAATGGCGTATTCAAATTGCCAACAAGCATATGTTCACTTACATTTTTTAGACTTCATCCAGTACATCAACTACGTCAATAGAAACTCCCCGATTTCTTGAGCTGTATAATGAGTCATGGTCCACCTGTGTTCCGAGATATACCACGCTAATTTCTTCCGCATTTGTGAGTCTTTGCCATATATTCGCCACACATAGCATTTTGTTGTTGAGGCAGTAGTATTCTTTTGTATCGCGAATCTGATAGACTTTCATAGACGGTAATTCTTCCCACAGCAAAGCCCCAGTACGCAGGCGTTCAGCAGCTTCGTACAAAGAAAGATGGTTCAACGGCGAGTCGAGACGATTGTGTATCTGACTCGCAGTATAGCGCAATTTTGTTATAGACATACTTTCCATGATTTCAGACACGTCTGCAATAACTCAAGGCTTTCCTGATTTGAACGCAGCAATCACCGAAGACAGTTCGACTTGAAGAGAGAATCAGCTGTTCAAACGGCGCGGCCGCGCCTTTTGAGAATGTAGTTTCACAACCATACCACCGCGACGGCGATGAGTGTATGAGGTCAATTCACAATAATAACATGTATAAACGGGCCTTTTGTTGAATTATTTGTGCGAGCCGCCAAATGTTTACACTAGTAAAATAAACGCTATTCAGGCAGAACTGTGGTCGGTATAAGGTATTAGGTCAATATCTCTCTCTTTGAAAAGGGTTAATATTCCATTTTACACCTGTGAATTCTATAGCAGGCTATCTATGAACGAAGAATAGGCGATGTATGAATGGTGCAACCACTAGATTCCAGTCATTACAATCCTGGTCCGATGGGAATGAGCCCGTATCCAATGGTTGTTATAACAACCTTGATTTGATCCCGAATATAGTAGGCTACGTAAAATAATCAGATCATTAATTAGTCGATTGGTCATCGGGCACGATATATTTCCATTGGCAACCTCCAAAACGGAAAAGACCTGACTTCGACCACCTCTTCCCCCTAATCCCTAAATACGGGGCGCCAGACGATGGCAATTTCTAAAAAGGGGAGGTGGAAGAAATAAGGTCAAGAACCACTGCTTCAAGTCGCGTGCGACCTGAACATAGCTTTAAGACAGGGTTTCCTAACCATTTTAGCGCTCCGCGTACCCCTTGAGCTGTCATGAAATGTTTCCCGTGCCGCCCCCAAACGCTGGTCGTGGGTCTCGTAGGGATCTTAGTACAACTTCTGTGGGTTTCAGGGACATGTGCAATTTCAGCGACTGGGGATAGCATCGAAAGTCTTGCCCAACGCGCAATGTGTGTTACAGTTATCTGGTCGCACCTAGCGTGAATATTTTCCCCAATTCATGATGGTATTCGGTCAATGATGTTGGCAATTGCATATACTATACCAGGGATATCTAGGTAGTTCTAGATATCCCTGTATTATACTATATTAATTTTTGCTGAGAGCAATATTAGGAGACAGCCATTTATGCGCCTATAGAGTAGGCTTACCATACGTCCTCTATTAAGAGGATTTGTCCTCTTTTTTGACTTTTTTGAAAGTGTCCTCGGAGGACGCCCTTTTGTCCTCTTTTTTGAGATTTTGTCCTCTTTTTTGAAAATTTAGGTCAGATTTAGAGGAAATTGCGAGTGATATGCCGCAAATTAGCGCAGAAGTGAAGCTCCGGCGAGTATTTCGGAGGGAAAAGCGGGGATTTTAGCTCTGAGCGAAAAGAAGACCTTTTTTTTTTTTTTAGTCATCCACCTGGCAATGTGGAGAGAAAAACGTTATTTTGAGCTCTGAGCGGAAGTGATGACCTTTTTTTTAGTCAACCGATCGCGAAGTGGGAAAAATTTACCGGTTTTTGAGAATTCTTCTCCAGTTTTGCATGTCTGAAATTTCTGAAAAAGTGTCCTCTTTTTATATTTCCAAAATATGGTAAGCCTACTATAGAGTCAATGGATAACTCGGCATATATCTAACGAATGTTTCGATTCTTTTCGGCAGAGGTCTTCTCACTGTAGATCTTTCTGGCAGAACATTTCGCGCAGTCGCATGTTGTCCGAAACTTCATATGTCGTGGCGCGGTCATGGCCGACACCGGAAGGTATATTTCTATAAATTATGCGTATTATTTTATAAGGGAGGTGGGTAGCCATAGCCATATTAAAATCATGACATCGAACGTCGTCAAATCATGCACGGCGCCGTCGGCGCGAAGAAAATTTGAAAGAAGTTCAGTAATTCTCCAAACAAGTACTCCATATTTTATGTTGATTCACGAGATAATTTTGGCGCCTCTTCGAGATCGATGCACCAATTAGGGGGTCGGGGTACGGCAGTTACGGTCCTGCATGTTCATCGATTACAGACGTGAAACACTTATCTATAGGCTCCTCGCCATCCGATCTGCTTAAGCGGTGTTTTAAAAGTCTGGAAGTGGACCATGCTTCAAGTCGGCAGATGCGCATTCATAACCAAGAATATCGGCGTGGTATAAATGACCATTGTAGTAGAAACACACCATGAATACCACAAATAACAACAGACGAGAAAGCGCGTATCCAATCAGCAATTCGTCTGTTATTTGAACACAAAGGGGTTATGAGGAGCTTGCGTTGCGGCAATTGTTTGCTATGATTGATAAAACGACAAGTCCGGCTGGATTGCGGCATTTCCCGATCAACGGTCGCGAAGAGGAAAGAATGAATTTCAATCTCACGCATACACAAGAACGCACTGTCCGTTTTCACGCTCCAGTCAATATGATTGTGACGAAAATTTGACTCACGAATTATGAGGACCGCAACGTGGCTACTTTTCAAAAACGAAATCCTCTCCCCCAACTCCCTGGACCGATATTTTCATAACGGAACCATATAGTTCGTATATGGAGTTGGAATCAAGAGCCGCAGCTTTCTAACTATGACTGAGGAGTCGTCACGGACATTTTGGTCACTGAGATGTGGCATATGAGTGGCATTTTAAAATTGTCAGATTTGGTGTTTTATTAAAGAAGAGTCAGATCTTGAGAGCCGTGGCAAGATATTCCCGTCTCCCAATAGGATAGCACTCTAGTACAAGGGTGGGCAAACTACGGCCCGCAACACCGTCCTGTGCGGCCCGCGAGAGTCTAAAGAAACTTTTTAAAAATATTGATGAAATGCGTACTAAAAATCGAATTAATGCAGGGACTTGATTAAAATTTTTAGTATATTTCACCATGATATTTTCAAGGAAGTGGTTCTCAAACTGGTGGGCGCGCCCACCTTGAGGGGGTGAAAGCATCTTAAGAAGGGCGCGAAGCTGAGATCAACTGGAAAAAATTTTCGCGCTCCGCGCGATTTACATCCAATTCACAGTTGTTATTCTGTATTTAGTCGAATTTCATATTTATATATCTCTAATCCACAATCGTAGCCTTCCATGCCATCAAACTACCAGTTAGGTTTGCTAGCATCCTGGTTGCGTTTTGTGATATGATGATAAGGGGGACAGGTAATCTTTCACCATCGTAAGGGGGCGTCTCTTGCAAAATTTGAAAACCACTGTTTCAAGGAAAATACTTCCTAGATTATTTTTTATGTTTAATGTCTGGCGCGACAGGCCGATAATAAAGCTCACGCATTTTGAAAGGTTCAAACTGCTAAAAATCACAGAAATCCTAAACGAGATTGACGTAATTCGGGTCACGAGTGTGATTTCAAATTGGCCACTCCAGTTTCATTTTTTTCAGTGATGTGCTTATAAAAAAACGATTCGCGCTTGTCTTAGGTAAATTTGCTCTGTATGCGTAGAATTAGGGTATTTATATTTTATCCACACACAGTACAAACGTAGTTGAAGCTGACATGGTTATGATGCTGTCAGCATTGTGTGTCCTGGAACTGAACCAAAAGTGGAATTACCAAATCTATGAACCGATCGCTGTTGACAGATGTAAATTTCAATCCTATTTTAAGAATCGGTACCACCGACTTTCATCTCTATAGTTTTGACAAATTGGTTATTGAGGTCGACCAGCCTATGAAATCCCGCCACTGTTTCTGGCGCATGTACGATATCATCAACGAAATGCTTGGTTTGTTTTAAATAAGCATCTACAATTCTACATGTCCTCACTATATAATCAAATACCAATATTGCGTTTTGGTTTATAATCCCAATTTTATATAGTGCGGCCCACGAATGGATTCAGATGTTGAATGCGGCCCGCGAGCTCAAAAGTTTGCCCACCCCTGCTCTAGTAAGTATTGCCTGTATTTTGGGAGTCATGAAAGGAAATTCGATTAGCAACGAGCATTTGTCAAGAGTTGGATGGAATCTTATTGACAGTGAGTGCAGCAGCTGCATGACAATTTGGTCGACTCCACGGCAGTGGCGTAGCAGCATATATGCTGTCTCCCCTGACTTTCGTTGAATATGCCGCCCAAGGTAGACTGAAGCAAAATTTGAAATTGTCTGATGTTCAAGCAATCTTTTCGATAAAATAAATATAAATAACGTAGGGTTGCCGTATTTTGGAATCCGGATAGGACACTTTTCAAAAATCATAAATACCGAAATTGAAAACAGCTGATTTGTAATATTTAGGCTAATAGAAACCTTGTTGTGTTGACTAAAAAAAGGTCATTACTTTGGCTCGACTACCGCATTACCCAGTTTTCACGTCACGTCTGTGCATGGCCTAATAAAACAGTATATGTTATGGTCTGTGGGGTCGACTAAAAAAAGGTCATCACGCCAATATTGTTTTGTGTTGTGTTTAAACGGAGCCGAATGTTGGCTCCTGTTAATTGATTGTCCGCTGCTTGCGATTGATTGGTGTCATCACATAATTACTTTATATAACGGTTGCTCGCGGTGTTGGGTTCTCTTTTGCTGCAATAAACTTCTGTCGTAAGCCGATATCGTTCTTGGCGCCTATAGGGAATACAGGCTCTATACTGGCGTGGTGGCAGCGGTCAAGAAATCGAAACTCTCACCAAGGAAACGAAAATGTCAGCCTCGGCGCGTGCACCGAAGCAGTGGTGTCTAACAAAATCGGAGACGATCACGTCTTTTGAAAGCTGGAAGAGCAATCTCAAATACTGCTTAAGCATGGACGCTAACTTTGCACCATTCCTCGCCGATAACGCAACGTGGCAACGCTACACGAAAGCCGATGCTACACGTGACTTCACCGACGACGACGGAAACGTTCCGCAGGACCGAAGAAAAACGGCCCATCAAAAAGTGCAATTGTTGGAACTCATGCTTGGGCAAGTCGCAAATTACTGCCCGATCATCTCCAGAAACATGTTTATTCAAAAGAGCACTTCTATGGAGTCGATTTGGCAAACTATCAGGTCTCACTACGGGTTCCAGCGAACATGAGGATCCCATTTCTTGGATTTCGCAGAAATTCAACTCGAGCCAGATGAGAAACCTGAGGATTTTTTCCAACGTATAACATCATTCATAGACGACAACCTGTTGAAAGCGGGCGACAACATCAGCCATCATGGGACCGACGTGACAGAAGACGAGGAAACCTCTGCCACCGTCGAAAATCTTATCGTCGTTATGTGGCTACAGACCCTATACATAGAGATTTACCGAGACACGTGAAGCATTTACCTGGCTCGCTTAACCACCTATATCTGATTTTTCAAGCAGGAACGCTTACGATATGCAGGGAAAAGTCCTGTCAAATTTGCAGATATGTGGAAGAATCCAAGTTGGAACCAGTCGTCAATCACATCGACGTTGACGATATCGTTCGTAACAAGGTGAAACTGCCGTACACCAACAGACATCCGTGGTACAATATACACTCTGAATGCAACAATTTGAGACGAACACATGCGCACCTGAAAAAGGCACTCGACCCTCGAAAAAGGATGCGAATGCAAAAGATGTGAAAAGGTATCTCAGGGAAGTAACCATTTCCAAGGACGGTTTATTGGTCGTACAGGTTCGTACACCGCTATCTCCAGTCAAAGAAAGGATCGTCATCCCGAGAAAGGTACTTGCGGGAGTGCTGATGGCGCTTCATCTAAAACTCGATCATCCTTCGATCAACCAGTTAAAGCAAGTCGTCTCCAGATATTTTTTCGCGCTAGACCTTCATCGCGCCGTAACGGAAGTGAACGAACGTTGTCACACATGTTTGTCCCTGAGAGACCTTACTCCCTGCTTTGACCCCTCAGTCAACGTGTCCGCCACCCTGTGCAATTGGAGAAAAATTTGCTGCCGATGTCCTGAAGCGCGAAAAACAATGCATTCTCGTGGTGCGCGAAACAGTGTCTTATTCATTTACCAAATCTATTATCATTACAGACGAAAGAGCGGAGACTCAACGTAACGCACTCGTAATCTTGTGTCTAGACCTGCGTCCACTGAACAGCCCGAACTCGGTCATCAGGACGGACGGAGCTACATCGTTTTCAGCGCTGAAGAACGACTCGCTCCTCTCTACCTACGGCATGGCTGTGGAAACGGGAAGGGTCATGAACGTCAATAAAAATACCGTCGCCGAAAGAGCAGTTCAAGAACTCTCCAGCGAGATACTGAAGCTTCAGGGATCCGGCTATCATGGAGGTCAAGTGACTCCTCTACAACTTCAAATCGCCACTTGTAACCTCAACAACCGTATCCGCGGAAATGGCGTCTCGGCAAGGGAGATCCTGCTTCAGAGAGATCAGTTCACCAACTCCTCTCTCTCCCCATCGATGATGAAGAGCTGATAAAGAAACAACAGGAACGTAGGACCGCTAATCATCCGGCAAGTGAAGTTGCGAAGGCCCCTAAACGAGAAACGAGGAAATCGGTTCCTGTCGGCGTTGGAGATATCGTTTACCTATACAACGATAAGAAAAAGCACCGAAGCAGGGACCGATATTTGGTGTTGTCAACCGAAGGCGAGTGGTGTAACATATCTCGATTTGGAACCAGACTTCCAACAACGTCTACCTGACCTCCCATCGGGAGTCCACCAATACGGCCTCGTCGGTCTCTGAGAGTCAGAAAACCTCCTGTCTGGCATAACGATTATGTCATAGACAAATGAAGAAGACGTTGCGCCAATATTGTTTTGTGTTGTGTTTAAACGGAGCCGAATGTTGGCTCCTGTTAATTGATTGTCCGCTGCTTGCGATTGATTGGTGTCATCACATAATTACTTAATATAACGGTTGCTCGCGGTGTTGGGTTCTCTTTTGCTGCAATAAACTTCTGTCGTAAGCCGACATCGTTCTTGGTGCCTATAGGGAATACAGGCTCTATACTGGCGTCACTTTGGCTCGGCTCCGAAATGACCCTTACTGTCACGCGCAACATTGTCGAAAACACCCACAGGTTCCAGTCCGGATCGTAACAAACTTGCCCGTGACCAGCCATCTCACTGTGCTGTGTGTGCACTGCAAGTGTGCGCCCTCATTTTGTCACCCCGGACGCAGAGCCGGAACCGCCAAGTGGCTGCTACGCCACTGCACCACAGCTCTGTTGAAACTGGCCATGCGGTTGGCGATGCCGCAAGTTAAATGAAGCCATTGCCACAGTGGTCAGTAGCGTGCCCTTATAAAGCTCGACTTCCCGGCAGTTTCAGAAACGCTCATCGACAGTGCGACATTTAAACTTTGATAAGTGTCGCGCCGAGAACTAGGCTTTTCTAAACTGGTGGAGGTGTAAGTCAGCTGCAGTAGAGAATAGACTCGATGATCACCAGCAGATCACTTAGCTGCAGACCCACCTCCCATCACAGGGGTGGGCAACTTCTCCGGTCGGCGGGTCGGATATGTGAAAATGAAGCACTTGGCGGGCCGGTTTACAGAATATATACTTTAATCGCGTATTTATCCACCTATACTAGGAATAAATAGTATTAAATGTAAACTTGAAGTTTGAAGCATAGAGACTAAAAACAGTGTTTTAATGAATTTCTCAACAATAGCTGTTGGAGTCGATCAGAGTTGTCAACAAGTTCTTTGAACTCAGGCTGCATGTCGTGTAGAAACCCTGAAGCCCGCGGGCCTGTTCTAAAAATAGATGGAGTAGCAGTCCTTACCAGTTAGCTTTTGCATAATGAAATTGATTTTAGCTGCTATTGTGTAAATCACACTTACATGTAACATACTTACTCCCGTCATTTACCCGCTCCAAAGTTTAGTGTTTTTTGACTGTAACCCGTTTTGTGCTCGCAATAGAGAAAACTTTCTTCGTAACACAGATAGAAACATCACGTTTTGGCAGTTTTTGAGCTATATATCATGACTCTACGACCAGTGGTTGTCGAGATGGGCAATTTTACCCCCTCTCGTGCAGAAATTGGGGGGTTGCCGGCTGGAAAATGAAGGCAATTCCCTAAAACCAAATTTTATTTAAGTTTTAATTCATTTGTCGGGATTTATAAACCCCCATTTTTCGATTTGAAAAAAAAAGTCATTTTCACTCCACCCTATTACCCACCCAACCCGACGCCTCAAAAACAATTCACAATCACCAACGTGTTCAGACATGATATGTAATCCATATTTACAAAATGCTTCAAGAAAGCGGTTAAATTCTCGTAAAATTATGCAGGCCTACCAAGATTACGATGCTTGGGATAAAAGAATTGAACCATCGCGGTTGGAACGAATAAGCAGTAATCTCAAAATACGCCGGACAAGACCACGCGACATTCACGTACAAAACTACGGTGTTGCATTGCAATCCCATAGTCATCAGGGCGGGCCAAAAACTGACAATTGAGCACTTCGGCGTCAAAAACCTGGATCTCATGTTATTCAATTTTCTTGCAGATTTAGAATACATTCAAATCACCATGGATTAGGATGTGTAGACGACATAATATACGGAAATATTATAGAATACCACTCATCTCTGGCGCATATTTAAAGTACAATTTGAGGTGTAATGTCTACCATAATCACCTCGTCATGGGCCCATTTCCACACCGAATCGCAACGAAAATCACTCCACACAACCGGTCGATAGTGCCATATGGTGCATAACTAAATCAATATTTATCAAAATATAAGTACACAAGAGAGAGAGAGAGAGTCACGAAACATATTATCGCAACGTAGGGCAGTATTTCGGCACAACGCCACGATGGTACCAGTACCAGGCCTCAACTGTAGAACAATGTCATGCCAGGAGCATCAAGATAGATCAGAAACACAAAGGATAATATTTACACGTCTAGCGCCCAGCCCTTGCGTCGTCCAAGCAAATAATCGGTTACAAAGAGCGGTACAGCTAAGATAAAAGCGAGATGGAACATCCAATCGAGAAATTTGAGTAGCGCACGTTAACGGTGTCGTTATTTACAAGCTTTTAGCGACATAAGATTTGCCTTCAGTTTTGGTTCATTTCCTTGCGTTCGTATTCCTCCACGACTTGCATAAGTCTGGTCACCTCAGCTCTGTAAAATAGTGTAAGAAACACATTCATTTGTAGAATAGGATTTTATGACAGCAACATCCAAGACGCTACACAAGCTATGTCTGAGCAGAGTGGAGTCATTATTTGGGATCGTGGATTTGATCAGTGATGACTAGGGCAAGTTTTTGTTGCAGTTAAATCTGTGGAAAGTTGCATTCATTTTTTCACATGCACTAAAAGACCACATTTTGGTCGGTTGACTAAAAAAATAACGTCAACTTTCCGGCTCAGCTCCCGAAATATCCGTTAAGAGCGTTACTTCAGTGCTGATTTAGGGTATTTCAGTCAAATTTGACCGTGTATTCCACCATAATTCTCAAAAAACAGTGACATAATCAGGCGACCTATTTACATATACTGCCAAATATTTCCAGTAAAAAGTTGATTGCACGAAAAATCGAAAAAACTTTCATGAAAAATCGAAAAAGTTGCATGAAAAAAATGGACAAAAGTTGCAAAAAGTTGCACTATAAGATTCCTTCAAACAGCTTAAAACAGCATTCTACATAACTTCCGAGTATTTAGGAAGCTGCAGGAAGCTGTAAAAAAAAGTTGCAAAAACTTGCCCTGGTAGTGAAGACTGTTCAGTGTTCAAGTGTTCAACCTATGGACCCAGTAGTGGGCCATGATGTTGTTTTCACTGGTCCACAGAGCTTGCATGGTTGTCATACCATCCTTATTAATAAGATGTAGAAGGGCAATGTTTTAATTGCATTCAAACTGGTAATGAGGTCGTGGTGACTGCTTGAACTAGACCCCACGAAAGTGACAACCTTTCCTTCTGATCACCAACTTTTAGAGTTTCGAACAGTGTTTTAGGATCATTTTAAATTCGAACGTGGCCCCTCGAAGTGAGTTTGACGATGGCAATATACTTCGCAATGAGCGAGATATCAAAATCAATTTAAACCTCTCTTGCAAACGCTATCGGCATGATGCATTTCCGCTATTGCGAATTCACGTTGAACACAATGCTATTGTCTGGAACGGCAATGAAATCAGTTTGGTTTTGACACATTCAAACTGCTGTATGGTTTTCACGGATCACTTCATAGAGCTTTTAGGGCAGGTTTCTGTTCATGCAGGCAAAAATTGTGCTTGTAAAAACATCCACTGGTTTTGACAGCCGACAGCATTATTCAGTCGGCTGCGAACCCTGATTTATTTGCATTACCCATTCAAGGTTGATCGGGTCTTCGAACCCTGTGCGCAGTGGAGGTGTTCAAAAATGACTTTTTCTCTCAAATTCTACTGGCTACTTGATAAAATTGTTAGGTGACCTAATCGAAGCCTGCATACCAAATTTGGTTCAATTCCAACCAGTAGCAGCATTGCTACAGGAGAAGAAAGTTTTTTATTTATTATATAAAAATGAAGAAAAAAAAATTCAAAATCTTCTGTTCACCCCATGAAATTGTTAGGTTGTCTATAGAAACGATGCTCACCAAATTTGACTCAATTCCAGCCACTGGAAGCAGAGTTAATGCCGTCGAAATTGATTTGAATAAAATATTATTTACGGCGACCAATTCTTTGATTATTTATTATAGTTGCGCCCACCGTAAATACTATATTATTCAAATCCAGATTTTTCGGCGGCAATAACTCCACTTCCACTGGTTAGAATTGAGTCAAATTCGGTGAACATTGTTGCTATAGACAGTTTAAAACTTTCATGGGGTGAACAGAAAATTTCGAAATTTTTTTACAATAATTTTTATAAAATAAAAAGAAACTTTGTTCTCCTGTAGCAATGCGGCTAGGCCTACTGGTTGGAATTGAACCAAATTTGGTGTATAGACTTAAATTAGGTAACCTAACAGTTTTATCGAGTAGCCAGTACAATTTGTGAAAAAAAGTCATTTTGAATACCCCTAATGCGCAGCCTTCCAAGGACTGCAGATGCATGTTATTGCTACTGTATCTACCACAGCCGGATGACCAATTCAACCATGTTTATGTTTATTTCATAATACAACATGCATGACGCCGGTTATACACGAATATAAGCAAAGACTAAACATCCAAATCCAACACACAAGAAACTGAACGAGCAATAGTGCACGACATTCTCAAGTACCCAATTAGCATCAACACGAACGGGTTAGGACTATTTAACATGGCGTGCCTATTTTAGTTTCAACCTTATCGCTGCTTGAACTATGTGTTAAATATAAACAATATACATGCATGACAAACACTGTAAAGGCACGATCTCTAATAGTGCTTGATAATTATCTGATTATCATGTAATTATAATTATTGGCAAGTCTCAAATTAGTTGAGCATATACAAGAACGAAGAAATGGTTTAGTTTTAGTACAATAGGTTAGACGCAAGTTGCTAAATTTAAAGCAGTATCAATACAATTGCAATTTACAAAGCGTAGCCTGAAAGTAATGAATTGCCTCAAATTTTGCTGCAAAATACATAAAGAAAACACATTCGCAAGTCATTTGATTACTCAAGTTGTTGTTTACATGCTCAATATTGTTCTTAGTGTAACTACGGTCATGCAATTGATGTCAGTATATGTCTCAAGATAAGTGAAACATTTCCTTACAACCACCGCCAAGCATTAGTAGATAACTGTTAACAATTACAATACCGAAAGACCACGTCACGCAATTAGTGACTGAGCTAATTGACACCTTCAGACTAGTAAGACCTCTAGTAACCTTGAAATTGTAATCGAGCCTTTAATTGCTGCAGTAGCATGATAGGAAATTACGGCTGCTTTGTTGTTCTACACATAAATTAACCGTATTAGCCAATATTCTTTGTGCGGGCTACCACTTTTTGTGTATTTGCTAAAACGGTTTTTCAGCACTCCTACGATCAAGATTAAAAGCAACAAGAAGAATTAAAGTCGTTTGATGTTGCCATAACGAAAAAATACGTGATCATGCATTGCGGTCGCCAAATATTCCACAGCAACATGTGGAGTCGTTCGCCAAAAGAAGTCTTCTGGACCATTTCAGGCCTACCGGCCTACCGCATGTATTATCTATATGTGGTCTAAGTAGTCAGCACTGGTAGGTAACGCCCGTGTATGAGTATGAAGTAATCGATTAAGCGGTTTCAAAAAGTGGGCTTGCTCATGACTGGCTTTTAATCAGGGGGCGACCACTACACAAAACGACGTATGGCGTGACTAACAGGTTCAATTTTAGTAAAACATATTATGTTACCTCGATCAAGTGGAAATTTCAACACAGTTGCTATGACGTCAATGGATGGGTGGTGCAAGACTTAGAAAGCCTCACAAGGCTATTTTCGCACCTTAACTGTGCACTGGCGTAAACACTCATGGCATGAATCTGCGCACATCGTGAGTATGTCATGTCACGAGTCGGTGTATACGGCGCAAAAACATCAAGGACAAAAATAAACAGCGTCCTAATCCATTTCTTCAGCCCAAAAACATTACCATTCATAAAAGTGACGCTAACCAATCCGCAAACTACTTTACCCTATTTTGTAATTTAAAACCTAGGCAGATTTGCCTAAAAAAAACTGTCAAGTACAAGTGGTAGAAGTCTAAAAACACAACTACTTCAGTGGATGGTACAAGTACGCAAAACCTGTGGGAGTACTCCAAAAAAGTAGAAGTACGGTACTTCATTACTGACCACTTATGATACTAGTATCTACTGGACAGTCTGGCTGGCCGGTAGTACACGGAGGGCAAACGGCTGCAACCGTACCTCAAGTCTTTGACTTCGACGCGGAGCCCGTCGTTTTCGCTCTCCAGAAACTTGGTTCTCATCACGATCTGGTTTTCCTTGATCCGGCGCGCCTCTCGCGATCTCTTCGCCGCCGCGTTGTTCTTCTCTCTCTTGTGCCAGTATCTGGCGTCCTTGAAACACGAGTAAAATTTACACGTCGCCTTTCGACCGGTAGCGCTGGGAACAATGGTCCGTGTATCAACTACAGTGATTCGAACCGAGTAGTAAGAGACCATTCTTTTGAGTAATGAAATTACAAGCCCATTTCCACACAGAGTTATATTATCAACAAGAATTATAGTTTCGAAACGGCTATCCCAACGGCGAAGTCTTGAAATCTCGGTTGGTCTTACAGCCACGGCTGTCAGCGGAAACGACGTTTGCGCGAAGTCAAAAAAATTATGAACAACCCACGTCGTTGAGACACAGTGCGATGAAATAGATAGGTTAGGAAAAAATACGAAATTCTCTTTATGTGGTGTAGAACTGGCACTATTGTCGTAACACCCCGGTGTTCGTTTCATCTCCAGATATTATGATCCACTTAATGCCTTAATCTCATCCCGGAACTCCAGAAAAATTTCGATTTTACTCTAAACTTAGCCGCATATCGGCTCAAATTGAGACAAGATTATCTACATTTTGCTATACCGTAGGGTTAACATATGTCGGCCTTTTTCAGGAAATTGAAAAAATCGAGATCAAATTACCTACACTTTGCTATAACGTAGCGTTACCATACATCCTTCTTTTTCATGAAATTGGAAATCTCCTCCAAGGACACCTAAATGTCCTCGTTTTTGGCAATTCGTCCTTCTGTGAAGCTTTTACAGCTAGGCTAACGGACAGGGTCAACTGAAAATCTGCATAAATGACGCGTAATAGGTAATGCGGACGTTTGAGCGGATCATTCGGGAGTCGAATCAGAGTGATGACCTTTTTTAGTCCACACCACAAATGTATCATAATAAAGCAGGTAATTAGGGAGTAGAGTCAAAGTGATGACGTTTATTTTTTTATTGAACACAACATGATTTCCACCAAATATTTGAAAACCAGCTGTTTTCAATTTCGGTAAACGAACTTTTATGAATTTTAAAAAGTGCCCTCCTTTCCCGATTCCAAAACAAGGTAACCCTATATAAAGGACATCGGACAATGTAAAATCTGTCATTTCATGAAATCGCTGAGCCGCGAGCAAAGATAACATTATGAACTAGGGCAAATGTCATTATTGGAAAATATTGCTGCTGCACACTAGCCGGTAAACAAAACTGAGAACATCGGTGTCACATCACTGCGTAATCACCCTCCCAGTAATGTAGGATGTAAAGAAAAGTACTACGATGGACCTTTATTTAGAGTCATTCTAGTACCACCAGAGGGTCAATAACATTTGGACGAGGGTCAATATTGACCACACTCGACACCTATAAGCCTGTGCTGAATGAACACACAAGTACTCTAGCACGATCGCAATAACTACATATCATAGCAGCATAGCCATCGGGTCGGTCTGAACCTGCAACTCACAAGCCAGCAATAAACAATGAACTTTGCCGCATGTTTTTCTTCGATAACGGCAGGAGTACCACATTTTCAACTTTTATTTGACACAAAATCGGACACGCAATCAGCTCTGTCATTAGTATGTAGCTGTGGCTCCCAAGCTTTTCTTTGAGCAGGTATGTTTGAATGAATATGTTAACAGTTGTCAGTTGTGATTACCCAGCGTCCACAATGTCAGGCAGTGTGTAAACTTATAGTACAACCCGATGCAAGGCGTTCTGAAGTATGAATCTGGTTACCATCAAGCAACTTAACATGGACCTTGATATCAACACAAACTGCATTTAAAACACAAACTGATTTCATTGCTCAACTTGTAGCGCATAGCCCCACTTTGAGAATCGCTGGTTAAAAACATAGCAACGAATGCACTGACATAACGCTACTACGACGGTGGCAAGGTTACTTGACAAACGAAGGCACACAAGATTTATCAAAAGAGCATCGTCAACCGCATATACCTTGCTCTCGGAAGGGACGTAGACTTTCTTGGCTTTTCTTATGATTGGCTGCGGTTTCAATTCGTCCTCGGTGAAGGTTCGCGTTCGCGGGTCAAACAGCTCATTATTAGTGTCCGCTTCTTCCTGGAATTGGAAATACAAATAAACGGAGACGAGGGATTTTATAATTTCATTCTTCGCATTCTCAAACGCAGGAGCTAATTCGACGTCGGCAAAGTATAAGTGCCCTCGAGGCATTGCCAGTACGAATGACGTACGAAATGCTGTGCTAGAATGCCTGTTTTTGCGTGCCAAATTGCTCATCGCAACAAGTTATAGGAACGGCAAATTTCCCAACGTACAGTTATACTGATCTAAAATTCCTACCGAATCCGAGTATCACAGAAATGCCAGCGGTCGGCACGGAAAAAATAAGCGGACAAACACGAAAATACGGTAAATTCGAATAATGAAAAATAGGTCGGGCCATTAGACCAAAGAGCGGCTATAACCAAATACTCCTGTAACTATCGTGTAGCCCAGTGGTCAATAACCAATACAACCCAATGCAGTAGCCCCAGCTGTATCGTCCTACTCACTGCCGTGCATATACGAGCATGATCTGTAAAGCAAGTCATCATCCACTGGAAATAACTTCAAAACCCCATGAAAGAGGCGTTCAAAATTTGCAGCACACGGAATTTAGAGGCAGCATCGTGCAGTTTAGTCTACATCAGAGGTTTTCTACCTATGGGCTGTGACCTTGTTTTCAATGGGGCCACAAAGCTTTTCATGTGTACAGAAGTTTTCAACCTGGGGGTCAAGAATGGGCCGACCTTTTTTGCCGTAATCAGCCTATCAAGCTGCCACAGAACATTTTCATAAGAATGTTGAGAGCCACAGGTCATGATTCACGATTAGTCGTGATTTTCTTGGTTAACCGATGATCTTGCATGCGTTGTTCGTATTGTGGTCACGAGTTTATGATCAATTCATGCTGTTCAATAGGTTTGCTATCGAGTAAGCGATTACTACTCCAGTGCCGCATACCTGTTTTCGGTATAATTTTCTTATCAATCAAACATCGTTCAGCCGAGTACAATTAGAAGAGTAGACTCAAATTCACAGAGGTGGCCAAAATAGTCATCGCTGGCACTCAAGTAGAAGGATCAAGTACCATAATACATTTCAATCAATGTCATCGAAACTATCGAATTTTGTAAAATCCACAAACCAGCGGAGTCGATATCATCATTTCAGTAATGTTCGGCTGGTAATGGAACGACTTTCCAGCGACTTTATCCTCCTCCGTTTGGTCATCGTCCTGTCGAGTCTGGTTCGTTTGCTGGACTACGCTCAACGCAAGACAAGGTTCTGTAGAGGTAAACCAATACGTCTGCCAAACTGCAAGGTGGGAACAGGGCATAGTCCCACCCCCTGACAAGCACTTCCAGTACACAATCACAAAAACTAAGCAACTAGCCGTGGTTTAGTAGTCAATAAACACTATCATCCAATATCATTAAAATTATGTTGACATGTTGAGACATTGGTCAGATTTACGGGGAAAATAACATTAGCAGCAAGCATATTCTGGTTGTGATCTCAGTCAATAACCGTCATGTAGAAGATAGTTTTATAGTAGTTAACAAAAATTCCAATTTCGCAAGAGTAGCCGATAAAAATCTTCACAGTGGATCACAGATATGATCATTTGTCATGACAGGCAAAACTGATGCTACCAAAGTGTCAGCGCCTCTGCTATACACAATTTGAAATTATGGCAAGTAGAGAATTTGAGAATTTCATCAAGCAGTATCATCAATACTGATACACATATCGCTACGATATATTCGTTTCAGGTTTTCCAGAGTGTTTCAAAGCAAATTGGAAAACAGTAACGGGATAGGCTACCATAGTGATTTCTCATATATATATTCATCTAAATAGCTGAATACAAAGTCAACATCCATACCTTCGGATGCGTTTTGATTTTGCTGCACTGGCGATCCTGCATTATCGGAAAGTATTTCTTCCCCAAGGATCGTTGAGATCTCGCCGAGCTGCCGAGTGAATACAAAAATTGAAACCTATCGCCATTTCATTAATCAGTGGACGACTCGCAATCGCCATCGCATATGGTGTTCCATATGGCTACGTAGTATGTATTTTTCAAGTTAGCCAGAAGCATTTTCAAGTTCATAAGGAATATTCTAATAAATCGGTCGATCCAGGACAAGTTTCCTACACCTTCCGTTATTAAACATCTCAGAATTATTGTGTATATGTAGCAGTTGGGAAAACCATGGGAAATATCAGTCCATACCGGCTACTCGGTGCATAAGTAATAAAGCAACAACAGTCTTAACAAGATTTATCAAAAAACAATTTCCAATATTGCTGGGCTACGGTTTGAGATATCTGTAATTCACGAGTGATTGATTACCTGGTGCACTGTTCGTTCAGAATCTGTCAATTGCTGAACCGTTACCAAACTGCATTAATTACATTGATTGATTCGTTTGATCGGAGTGTTTGGAGAACATATTTTCTCTGAAAACACTCTTCAAACAAAAGTGCTTGAGGCTTTCAGCTGTGGTCATAAATTGGCTTATCCCATAAGCTGTGGCAACGCGCAGCTTTACCTTCCTTGTTGGATATGCTTTGGGTTGATTTAGACTTGTAAATCGTTTTCAAAAGGTTGCACGTACGCACCCCTTCGTTTAATGTGGACTCATCCAACAGATCGTCCAGGTTGATGGGCTCGAGTTTGAAATCGTCGGATTCGCCGTTGGTCGGCCAAATTTGAGGCCCCAGATACGCGAGGCTGAAGTCGGGAGCATCATTCCCGGCTAATTTGTCGTCTTTGCCTAAAAACGAAACATGGTGTCGTGAGCTGACTATGGCTTTATTCATGTAAAGCTAACCAATGTGGCTTTAAGCAATATAGTTCACAACCGACAGCAGAACAAAATAGAAAAAGGCATGGATGGTGTAGGAGTATTGTACCACAGGGAGATTAATCAGTTGAAAAGGATGATTGCGTAATTACTGATCCCCACAGATGAGCTCGTAATTGGTGTATCAGCAGCCCGAAATTAGTGAAATCTCTCAAACATTGGTAGGCTCAAAGGAATTTAAACCTGACTAGACATAATGCACCTACATCTACAACCTAGCCAAGATGTAGAAAAATCTATTATCAACCCACTGACAATCAATACTATCCGCTAGTATGAATGCAAGTGAATGAAACATCAATATGACAAATAGTTACGTTGCCTCAGCTGACTATCCCATGGTCAATGGTGTGTTGATACATTTCGACATTTTGAAAACCAGGATTTAGTCAAATTTTATCGATGCTGTCATCTTAGTCAGTTGTGACTTCAGAAAAGTTTGAATCAACTGAAAAATGCAACACGCTATCAGACCTGCTGGACAGTAAACAATCCAGAGCAATATGATCTTAGAACGCAATCTCGCCTGGATAAGAAGCCATGCAAAATAAAAATCTCACATGACACGAGCAGGACCGCAAGATTTGAATATTGCTTTTCTTAATCTACAATAACTTGATAATCTGCCAATTTTTCAGTTTCAAGGTTGTAAGCCTGGCTCTTATTTATTTTGGTATCCCGACGGAACACATTGTAGAGAACTGATAAGCAGGATAGCCTATCACATCAGATCATATACCTCAATGTTTGGAAACGTGACGCAATGTCGTGGTCGAAAATTAGCCGAGATTTGAGATTGTCGCTACCTTCCGCAGTACAAATATCTTTTCATTGGAAGGTCAAGACAGTACGGTGCATAGTTGAGCAACAAGAAAACTACTGTTTAATACACAGGCCTACACTACAGTCTACATACAGTCATTTAAGAATGATAAGACTAATGTAAGGATACCTTAGTATAGATTGATCTATGTTTGGTGCACTTGGCATGACCTTATAACTTTGTGGTCATTTTACATGTCCCGGACCAACAAATCCATCCGTAGTGCTGTATTTTAGCCTACTCACTAATATTGTTCAAAATTGTGCTTCATTTGCTTAACATGCCATAGTACGGTCGTCTGTGTGTACTGCATATAAAATTAACACAAATCTGGAAGACAAAGATTCTATCAACGTACAGGGCATACCAGAAGTTCGAAATTTTGAATTAACACATCTCATGTAACATGTTTGACCCAGCCCAGGCAGTTTTAACCTTTGTATGTTATTCCCAAAAAGAAAAACAATCTTCACTGATAACCTTCACTCACAAATTGACCCGGAGACATTTCTGCCATTAAAATCATCACGCTGCAGCGGTATGGGTGAGTGCATGATTATAATACGGCACATGGAAATTTTGAATTGGAAGTACTCGACAGCATAATTACCATTTCAAACCAGTCGAATAATAACTTATGCCTATCCCTGTTACAGTTCCAAATAATTTAAACCTACCATTTGCATTTACCTGCCTCCTAGCTGTGCATTGCCGAATGAGTAGGTGAATGTTTCATAAGTCCTACAGAATACCACTATACATTTAAAGACATCAAATTCCGAAGTCAGAACGACATCATCTTGCAAACAACCAGCCCAAGCATTTGGTGATAGGCTAAGACAACAGTTGGTCACTGGAGGATTACAAAATATTGAGCTTGGAACAACTGTGCAGCAGTGTGTACTGTGCATACTGTTGATAGATTTGCACTGGTTGGTTAACAAGTCCATTATTTTTCTCGTTGATTACTTGCTTGACTATATTAGAAACGACACCCATAGGCCTATATGATGATTGGATAATTAGTATTGGAGGATATAATTGAGCATATAACTGTACCCTAATCATAAAATATAAATGCTACACAAATAAAATGAAAAAGAATTCTCTCTGGGTAAATAGAATAAGAATAAAATTCTAAATACTTTTTTCTTTGCCATTCAAATCTGGAGCCTCCAAGTTTCCAAATATGTGATGGAGATCGAGAGTCCCGTAGTCAATTCTATTCTCCATGATGACAAGTTCTTCTTTTGTCTTTCTGCTGTAGCTCAAATAACTTCAAGTTGATGTATCAAGGACTAGTGAGCATGCTACTATTGACAGCCTACTTAAATACTCTGCAGACGTTGAATATAGCTGGAAATGTGAGTGATGTACATAAAATTTTCAATTACGTTCTGAGAATAGAATATCAGGAGAATATCCTAAAGACATAAGGCCAGAAATCTTTCTGTTGGGTACAAAGCTAAACAACAAGCTACACGATGAGTCAGGAATACAATGATGGCCTTAAAATAATACTAGGAAAGCGTATGTTAGAAATGAAACAATCATCATACCTGAAATAGCAAATTATGACCATATCATTTGTGTAGCTGCAAGATCACCAAAGCACATCGTAAAAACACATCAAAAAGGACAGGCATGATATGGTTGTCTAACAATTGAGTACTGAAATATCCGATAAAAAAGACCAAGTACACAGGGAAACGGCTATAATAACTAGCTTATAGCGATGCTTGAGTAAAACTTTCTTGTTTCTGCTTCCTTTTATGTATACATTAGAAGTTAGAACATAACATGAAACACATAATTGTAGAAATGTATTTGAAATCTAGATGTTAAGTATTTGTTATCTTGAATGTATCATGAAAGCAGTCATCAACTTTTGTACTTTTATTGCATTGAATGAAAGTCAATGAATTATTATGTTCATACTGTTTCTGGTAAAGAAGGCAAAGCCTACCATATTTTGCTTTACGCAAAAGACCCTCAAATGACTGCAATCATTTATGCAACAAATAACATACGTAGCACAGCTCAGAGGTCAGAGCAGTAACTTTCACTTCACAATACGATTGTGTGTTTGTTGGGAAAAAGGAATCACCATTTAGACCTCCTCATTTTAAATGTCTTTTCCCTCTCTTTAGAACGAACTGCTATTCGATATTTCCGGCTAAATTTCTGCGTAAGAACCAAAGCAGAAAAAATATGATACACATAGTGTGGTTATGTTATCCTATCATTATAGAGTATTACTGCTTCCACAGATTAATAAACCTAGCATCTGAGATCATGCGCATTACGCATCTAAGACATGCTTACTGCCTGCATGGTATTGCCATATCAAGTGCCTTATAAATATATACAAATGCATGCCACATGTGAAATGCATTGGCTTGCATGGCGGTATGCAAATATATCTGGAATCATTGAATTACCAAGTTGATGCACACTCGGAAGCAATAATAACATGTGACAAGAGTCACAAGGCAACAATAGAAGCCAAAATAAATCCAGGCTACAGACATTAGGCTATCCCAATATCACATCATATCTTAAAATAATTTGCTTCTGAAGTCAAGTACATGGCAGAATACGAGTAGGCTACAACAAAATAGCACAATAGAGTAGGGAAATTCACAGTATCCATCATTATTTACCTATTTAATGCTCATGCACACTAAGATGATTTAATATTGAGCAAGAAAAATCAATCACATGCCTCAAAGTCTAGTTGTCAACATGCCACTTTAAAAGTCCAATTAATTCGCAGTATTCATGAGTAAACTACCTAATTATTGCAAATGCACACTACGAAATGACAGTTACATCTTGGCAACTCGCGATACTCAAAGTCGAGATATAGTCACACCACTCCTTCCTATCTACTCCCTGAACAAATAAGAACTTGGCAAACTGGATTCTGTCAACGATTATGCTTTTACTTCAGATAACAAATCAGAACTAGGAGCTACTTTTTGCGGTGATCTACAATATAGCAATGTCATTACCAGGGCAAGTTTTTGTTGCAGTCAAATCCGTGGAAAGTTGCATTTATTTTTCACAAAAGTTGCAGTAAAAAGTTGCATTTATTTTTCACAAAGTTGCAATAAAAGGTTGCATTTATGGACAAATTCATTGAAATTATTAGGGTACGATACTAGAATCAATATGTATCCAAGGCACTGCAGCAAAATTCAGTGTTGGCGACTTCAACAAAATCAATAGCTTGAAAAAATTGACCCAGTGTAATTTTCAGCGGTCTAGCCTGAATGTACGTCAAATCAGAAAGAAACTCCAATTTAAACGACTGAAATAACCACGCGATTTATTTTCATGAAACATCGAAAAAGTTACAAAAAATTGCATGAAAAAAATGGAGAAAAATTGCAAAAAGTTGCAATATAAGAATTCTCCAAAGAGCTTAAAACACCATATTACATATCTTCTACGTATTTATGAAGCTGCCGGAAGCTGTAATAAAAAGTTGCAAAAGTCGCAAAAACTTGCCCTAGTCATTACAATGCTTCGCTAGTTATGAAACCGATAAATCTGAAATACAAGATTTCAAATACCGTACCAATAGGGCTAGGTCTTTAATCAAGATAGAGCTACACATTCACAAATCCAGGTTGTCGTCATTAAAAAATTATTGGCAAAATTACAGCAGGTGTCAATATCGCAAATAGGCCTACAGGTTGTAGGCTATACAATTAGTTAATCATATTATTCTAAGACTGAAAAGATTATTCCTCAATTACTACGAGAGCCATATCGTATGATTGCCAATACAAAAATATCAATACAATTCACACACCGCACATAGTGCACAGTTCAACATACTTTGAAAGAAGCTTTGATGAGATGCCAATTCAGTTCTTAACTGTGCAGAACAACCAGTGACGCTAAAAATTGGTGCAATTGTTGAAATTATATTGTGGCTAAAGTCACAGGTTGCATGAAAAGTTGACATATAAATGTGAGTGCAAATCCGTTCAAGCAATACTTTGTACTTGACAAGAACTGCAATTTTCAAATGTAGTCGCTTACGCTTGAAAATTCCATGGATCGAAGTACTATAAAAGTATACAAAACATATTGGAGTACTCTGAAGAAGTAAAAGTACTTTACCACAGACAAATCTGCAGATACTGGACCCACCCTTCAGTCAATATCGACATAGTTAAGAAATAGTGACTGGACTTAATCTAGGATGAATTTCATACAGTACATTTGATATGTGTGCAACTGTGCATGTATGTGCAAGAGTAAACTAAAAATACACACACACAGAGTATAATCGAAATGTTCCAAATCAAAGTAATTGCAACTACTAACTACAGAGAGAGTTAATTGGGTTCCAACACTAGGTAGGCTACACAAATATCTACAGAATTATTATATTTGGCCAAGAAAACCTGGTTGTTATGTGCTTGTTTTTCAACCAGTTCAAGATAGAATCACGCATATGCTTTGAACCTGACGATACCTCATAGTTTGGACTTGATAAATCAATTTGCTCAATATTATTAAAGACTATATATGTAGGAACTCTGGGGCACAACTGTTAATGTCTGTAACTGTAAGTATAGGAAAGTCAGCCAACAAAGGTCACTATTGAGACCGAAATGTAAGGACAAGTTGAAAAATGTCTGGTTCAACATTCTGCATGACCTTTTTATCCAACAAATCAGACACCAGAGCAAATTTGCTGTGATTGAGTTTGGAAATCCATAGATCGAATGACATCAAATAATATTGGTAATTGCAATTGTCCTAATCTGAATGATTGGCCTGGAACTTCACGGAGTCAGATAAATCACTGTCGCTCAACAACAAAAATCAACAATACGATACAAAACCCAGAATAGAATCAGGTGTGATACAATGCACAACTGCACATGTGCGGTGACACTTGAAACTCTCACTGGACTCAATAACCTATATACAAACAAAGGTCATTATCAGGATGCAAGGTGAGTATGCTGTATTTGGTGCCATATTACGGCTTGAATGATGCAGAATCGATAATAATCATACAGATTAGTACCGTACTCCATTAAAAACCCTTCGATGAATATCTCATAGCATAGCCCGTCATGGCATGTGTGAAAGCCATGTTTGTGTGGTCAAATAAATAATTTTGTTGATAGGTTTCACCCTCACCGTGTCACCGTAATCAATTACAATTTTCAAACGGGATGGTGGGCTTTGCAGCAAGACTGAAAATGCATAATTTTAGACATCATCCCGTCATGGGAATTCGATAACCACCGTATAACTACGAATTTACTCCAAGCTTGAAGCCTTCAAGGTATGCCCTGTTCAATGCTAGTGTATAGATTTTTGATATTCACACATTGACGTAGGGTGTAGGCCAGGGGTGGCCAACCTTCTTGCTATTCACAGTTGCATTTCGATTAATTATATATCCTATGGCCGCATTCCAGGGGCATAGCCGTAATGAACTAAACGGATGTCAATTACTCATGTTAAGCTGTCCATGTCCAGTTCATTTCCAGGGAACTCCGGACTAATCTAAATTTTATATCGGCTTACTATACGCACCGAAATCGCAAGTGGTCATGTTACGAATAAATACTGGATACGTTATGATAGCACGAAGCGCGAAAATTTTTTCAGATTCAGGAATGAATTTCGTCATTTTAACTAGTAGTTTCACTAATTAGTTTACTATCAAATATTTATCCGGTGTCATATCATGTGATCAGATTCACCGGTAGAGTTGGGGCGGGAGTGTTTTTGGAAATTTAGCATTTTCGACACGATTGCTACAATGTATTCGTATGAGATGAAAACAGTTCAAATTGTCTTCTAACTTATATTAGTGTCATAATTCGCATATACTTTTGTCTTTCAGAATATGGTTATATGTCCAATTTTATTGTAACCCATCCCCTTCAGTAGATACCGTACCGTCCAAATAGCGAACTTAAAATGTGTGATAACTGAAAACATCACCATGTTCTGCTTGTTGATGGTTCTTAATGTGTGTATATGGTTGCCAGTAAATTCGGCCACCAGTAAATTCGGCCCTCCGATAATATTGTATTAAAATGTAATAACAACCGTTAACATGAATTAATTACATAATTATACTATTATCAAGTGATTTGGAGGTTAGGGGTTAGGGTTAGGCTTAGGATTTGGGTTTGGATTAGGGTTAGAGTTAGGGTCCAGGTTGGAATCCCGGTACGTTGAGCGTAATATCTTTGGTGTGCCAAGACGGTTCTAAACGTCACACCTGTGTTTAGTTAGCAGAATCTTTGGTGTGCACGAGACACCGATTCCATATTGGGTTAGGGTTAGGATTAGGGTTTGGATTAGGGTTAGGATTAGGATTAAGGTTAGGATTAGGGTTAGGTAATGTTATTGTAACTGTTATTGTTATCCCAGCCCTGGCCGAATTTACCGAGGGCCGAATTTACCGAGAGCAGAATTTACCGAGGGGCGAAGTGACCTGTGGCCGAATTTACAGGTGGCCGAATTTACTGGAAACCGTGTATATAGATATACGTGTTCATTATCATTGGTTTATAAGCACTTTTCAAGTTTTTATATCAGTTCAATACTACTATATACGTTCTGCCATCTGCCATCAGAAAAAATCATCAATCAATCGATCAGGATCAGGTATATTAGTATTTTCATCGTTTCAAAATGCAAAACATCACAAGACTGCGATACTGCTACTGCTACTCTGCTTCATAGTTTATATAATCCAAATGTAAGATCCAATATTGTGCGAAGAATGAAAAGCGATACCGTTTCTACCATACAAAACAAAAATATCTGCTACAAAACATCAACAATAACGACAGCCGACAACTATGCTACCGCAATTGCTCGATCCGCCATTTTGGCTTAGTCATTGAAGGCTATCCGAAGTAATTTGGTGCGCTTTGGTCAACTACAAAATGCGAACTCGATAACCACTGTTCAGCACTTGAGGCGTGATTCATGACATTCAAATGATGACCTAACGCTCGATATCTTCTTTCAGACAAAGGTAACGATTTCGACCAAAAGCACGTAGGAGTTGAAACCAATAAGTGGAGATATCCAGCAATCTCTATTTGGAAGAAAAAGAACAGTCACTATCTTGAACGATCAAAAGGTGAAAATTATAAAATTATAACGGATACTGTGTGTACTGTACACGACGTTATATAATCTTTATGATTACTGGTATCAGGCTCAGTACACGATGAATATGAATGATACTGAATCATTTGAACGCGACAATCTAATCGGAAGTCTTTTCATTCACATATATCTATATCCAGAGGTGGTCAGTAACGAAGTACTTCTACTTTTTCGAAGTACTCAAGTATAGTTTTCCTCCACTTCTGGTACTTACTCAAGTAGATCTTTTTTTTTCGGTACATCTACTTCTACTTCGTAATATTTTGAGAACTACTTATTTCGCTATTTTCAGTTTGTCAAGTACAAGTAGTTTGATCCCCCAATAAGAAAGATTGCCTAAGGAATTTCGAGACTGTTTTCACGTATAGTACCAACATTTAATTTTCATAAAAGTCATGTAATGCCCAGAATTTTCGTTGCGCTTCGCGCACAGTAGATATGGAGTGCTGATCAATATGTTTTAACGAAAGTATCACTAAATATAATTCAGAAACCGGTTTGCGTGGTTCGCCGTTCACACCGCATTGTGGCCTATATCAAATATTTCATCACAGTCAGTATGGGCCCCCAACATCGTTTGAAACTCTCGTTTCGCAATCTAGCAATTACCTATTATAGCTAGCAGCCCATGACGTGTCCTAATCTGGAAAAGTGGACTTCGACTTTTTTTAACGTTTGACCTGTTTTAACAGATCACAGTTGAAATTTTCTGGACGAAAGACCTGAAATATATTTTCCGCTTTTTAAAAGTAGTATTTGTATTTTTCTTTCAATTACGAGTAGCCTATTATACGTTGAGCGTTGAGCGTTGTTTTATTGGATTCGGAGCTCGGACATGTCTTGGAAAAGTCATCACGTACAATCACAATTATCGAAGGTATGTGGTCTGTTCCGCCGTCACTGCCTGCCGATTTGGTATCTGTTAATACAATATTCCAATCAAAGTTACCATAGGGAATTCCTTTGCTGGGGTACTGCCTGCAAGTCGTTTCGATACCTTCCAATCTTTCCATTGTATCGCAATTTTTGTGGTGTATTGAACTGATAAAAATTGTTAATAAACCGAACGGAACTGAACTGAATACGATCGACCCAATGCAAAAATTACAAGATCGTGTTTTCCGCATCATTGCCATGGCCCAAGGGGGTCTGGATGTGCAACTGATACATCGCTACTCAAAAGATTTGGTGTTCTAAACAGAAAAGATATGAGGAAGCTAGAAATTGTCAAGTTTATGTATCAGTTCCATTGCGGTCACTGTCCGACAAATTTCAACGACTACTTCACGTCGGAATCAAAACCGCACAAGTACAATACACGGGCGTCCTCTAAGAACAACTACCGCATAATCAGGACGGAATGCAAGAAATTACGGTGCTCTGTCAAGGCCCGGCCTGAAGTGTGGATCATCATCTCGCCGGCTATACGACACTCGTCGAGCATTGAAGTCGAAATACTGAATCAATACTAGTCAGCCCACAAGATTACCGACCATCTGACATATCGACCTTGCCTACCGACACACGCCGAATTCATTTTCGTCGCTTGCTCTTATGTTATCCTTTCCTAAACCCTGCGTGCATCTGTGCAATGTGCAGTTATGCATGCTTGTTATTTACATGCTGTAGGCCAAAGTGGGTGTCTAATTAAAAGACTACTCCAAGTCGTTTCGGTCCCCTCCTATCTTTCCATTATATCGCATATCGCAATCTTGTGGTGTATTGATTAGATGAGGAGAGAGAGAGAGAGAGAGGGAGGGAGGGAGAGAGAGAGAGAGAGGAGGGGAGAGAGAGGGTGAGAGAGAGAGGGAGCTAGAGAGAGAGAGAGAGATTAGATGAAAGAAACGAAACCTCATTCAAATTCTAATTCAAACTATAAATACTTGGGATATCTCCATGATCTTACCACGCATTTTAGTGGTAAGATCTAAATTTTGTTTACGAGGAAAAGGACATAAACATGTGACATGATTTACCGGAATTAATTTATGAAGGGTAAGTTGCCTCCGACGATGGAGATCAGAGTTGGATCAATTGTAATTTGTAATTGTAATTGAATGTAATTAATTACATTTTTCAATGTAATTGTAATTTAATTGTAATTGAGGCATTTTTATTTGGTGTAATTGTAATTGTAATTGTAATTTGACAAAAATTTGGCTCAATAACAATTTCAATTACATTAAGTTGCTATTGAGACCTGACTAGCACAACATAAAAGATTTGAATTATAATGCATTCTCTTTAAATGTCGACAAGGAATTTGGTGGATCCATTCGCGGAAGCCGAGCAAAGTTTTTTATTTTTATTTTTACCGCTATGCTGGCCTCGGCTGCCATTGTATACAATTTTTAGATTACTAACCAACGGATGGATTCGCAACACGTGACTCACGATTGAATACGGCGAGAAGCGCACTGCTGAACCGGCTAAAAGCAGCAGAATTTATAGTACCATAGCTGGCGATCCAAGCGTTTAAATTTGATATGTATGGTCCTAATCGAAAGCTAGTGTCGCACTGATTCCACAATAAAAGTATATTTCCAGGCAATAGTACCATCCCAAAATAGTCGTGAAAGTCTGGGAATCGGCATTGTTCTGAACAATCGCTGGGCGTAATTGGTCATTGTTGTGGTCATGCTGCTGCAGCGCTCTCACTTTTCGGAACAGTCGGCCTTAAACGGCTATTTTGGAGCAGTTACATTGCCCTGACGAGATTTTATTTTGTATTTTCGGAATTAGTACATCAATAGCTTACGATAAAGACCAGATGCATCAAATTTGGACGCATGGATCGTCAGCTCTAGGACTACAAAGTTTGCTGCTTTTAGCCGGCTCTGCAGTACGTTTGTCGGTGCATTCATCCGTGACTCACATCTTGCGCATCTATCCGTGGGTTGGCAATCTACAATACGATTTCAGATCACGAAGCTGCATCGTTACTTCGTCTGGCTAACTAACCAGACCACTGGATATTATATAACGTCTTATCTGACAAAGCACTGTTTTGTTTTTACTCCTCATCCTAATTCCTACGTCTCTCGATAAAAATAATATTATTTCTTTAATTTTATACTATATACGCAAATCCCACACGTGCATATATTATAATACTTTTTCAACGACATACTGCACCCTATCCTTAATCCTAACCCATAGTAAATTAGGTAAATAACATTTTACATTCCAATTACGTGAGCCATAATTACCGAGCATACAAAACACGTTTATATTACGTCACAATGACATCTTACCTAGCATACCATGTAGTACAGTGGTTCCCAACCGGGGAGGAATTCCCCCCTTTGGGGGAATTTTGCAATTTTTAGGGAGGAATTCCCATTTAGAATTGTAACGGATTTTCCAAATTGTTCATGTCCGAACTGTCATGTAGTCAACCAGTTATATCCGAACGTATGCTCCTCATGGCTATTTTTTGTTTGCTGAAAGTATGTTCAAATGCTATTTGAAATCTCTTTTTCACATACAAATTCCCCCCTTTTTTCAAACTAGTTCAGATGTGCTGCAGTTTGCAAGACAATTTTGTAGACCAACGACGGCCTCTCAATCAACTATATCCTAAGCGAGCAAATGTTGAGCCTAATCTATCATAACAAGGCCTCTAGTGAAAGTATTTACCTTATATTTTCAAGTCAACATTTGGAGACAGTGACAAAATATTCCAACGTCATCGATTCAAGTCAAAGAACGGCTACCCGATCGAAAAAAGACATAGTAAACTTGGTGCAATGTTGCCGAAACGTAATGGGTGTCCTAAATTTCAATGAGCTCCAGCAGGGAATCTGATCACGTGTATGTTATATATCAGGGCTGTAACTAAATTTCGAGGCTCCGAGTCACAAGTCAATCTCACTTTCATAGTTTTGACTCGAGTCAAGTCGTGTCATTTTCAATTCACCATTGAGTCAAGTCTGAGTCCAAGTCACAGAGCAGAGGGTCGAGTCCGAGTCATGGTATTATGACTCGAGTCCGAGTCCAAGTCACACCCCAGACAACACTGTTTGGTGATATTGAATGATTTGGATTTATGATATACTAATTTTCCTCACTTTGAGCAGTTTCTTGTCGCATTGTCAAGTACCAGGATCAATAGACGAAATTCCAATAGGGTGGTCGCTGTACTGTTCTTCGAAATTACAATGAAATGTCGGTCTTGGCCGTCTTATAGCCTCGAGTCATATGGCTTGGTTCGAGTCATGCTCAATGACTCGAGTCCAAGTCGACTCAATACCCAAGTCAAGTCGAGTCGTTCCCGTATTTTGAGAAAATGACTCGAGTCAAGTCGAGTCGTCAGAAAATGGAGAGTCGAGTCAGACTCGAATCTGGTCAACCCTCCTATATACGAAAGTACCAATATTATTGGTCAAATGCATACGCAAACTTGAAAAAAAATCGCGAGACCAGCAAATCTATGCATACTGATTTTTCACAACAGTTATATTAGCGATTGGTGCATGGTAAGCCGAAAACACAAATGGAAGTGTGGGGTCTGTTGAGTCAAGCGTTCCAAAATTTGTTTGATTGCGAGCAAGACCATTGTTTTTGGAGGTCTACAAAGTGTTATTACAGCACTGCTAGAAACAAACACTCGGTACCGCTCGTCTTATTATCTCAGTCAACAGGTGATTGCTCGGGCAGATTTATCCTAAGGGGGGAATTTTGGCTAAAATTTCGGCCGAGGGAGGCACGAGATGAAAAAGGTTGGGAACCACTGATGTAGTATGTACGCACATAAACGCAAATACGACGCTACGGTTGTCAAGGAGCACGGTTGAATTTATGATTATTCAATTAAATGTTCAACAGCAGCAATTGTAATTGTAATTGTAATGTAATTGAAGCATGCAAGGAGTAATTGTAATTGTAATTGTAATTTGATATATTTAGCATGGAGTAATTGTAATTGTAATGTAATTGAAACATGCATGAAAGTAATTGTAATTGTAATTGTAATTGAACTGAAATAATGTAATTGATCCAACTCTGATGGAGATCGTGAATTTTTCAGAGAGAAATACTAATCTTGTACTCGTACATGTAGGCCTATAGCCAGGGTTGCCATTGACATGGACCCAAAAATAAGGACAGTCGAAAAATTAGATTAACATAAATAAGTGTTTTTGTGCATACTTTGTATTTACACGACCCGTGGCATATCACATTCCATACTTTTAGCAAAAAACAACCTTCTCGAGAACTTATTGTTATTAGAAAGTACTTCATGGATCTCACGACAGCTGAGGCCTTGGTTTACCTTTACTCCCGGCCGAAACAGCACTTCGTCAGCACCCCCCCCCCAAAATAGCCGTAGGTCTGGGGCCTCTCAGAGGGTTATAAACCAAACTTCTTCACTTCGTTCTGATTAGACGCGTCAACCAAGATGGAAAAAGGCTGTACACCAAGTTCGGACAAATCAATTTTTGAGCGTATGGAGCATGAACTTCAGTAACAATGATTGTAGTCTTGGTCCATGTTGGAATCGGGGAATATTCCTTTTGCAGTCGTAGTAGAGGAATGATTGCTGGTGTTTGACGGTGTGGAATGCCCAGGTACCATCAGCAGCAGCTGCCCCTTGTGGTCTGTGGTCGTTGGTGCTGATCGACTTGTGAGAAAATTATTCATCGACTGGTTCGAATCTATCATTATGACACTCTTCTTGTGTTTTGGGGTATCAATGTGGGTTGAAATAGCGGTCTTTCCTATGAATCCCAGGTTAATGTCACAATTGCAGATATTGCAATATGCGAAACACTCGCCCTTTAAGCTTCCTTTGATACCTTTGAATTCTCTCTCATAATCGTCACGAAAAAGTTTTTACGCCTGATCATTTTAACTAATCAGATTTATCCTTATTAGTAGCTAAAACTATTTGTGCGATATAATTTGGATAAATTTATCAAGTGTCGACTGCACTGCGCCCTTTTTCAGTACCTATAAATGCTGCCTTCCCCATGACAGCTTATATTCTGCTGTAGGCTAAACAGCAGAAACATCTTGTGGTATGTACGCCACGGGAGTTCCTTTCATTCATGATGTCATAAAAGCTCGACGCAAAGGCATAATTTCAAAATATTATGCAACACAGATACCAGAGGAAAACAATCGAAGTTCTGTAGTTGTTGAAAATAAGACAAAATAAGGACGCAAGTCGAAAATAAGGACATTTCTTAGAAATAAGGACATTCGAGTTTTCTAAGACGTGGCCCTTCAAAATAAGGACAAATCTTATAAATAAGGACGGTATGGCAACCCTGCCTATAGCTGAAGCACCGTTATTCGAATACTTTTTTGAAAATTGAAGAGTAGGAGACCCGGATTATTTAGCTCGGGTATCGTAATAGGACGAGATGAAAACTATTGCATTGCTGGATTTTTTCATCGCGCATGGTCCATCAGTTGAAGAACTAATAAGCCATTCTCGGCGTCGGCAACGTGAAAACTTTTCTGGCCACTGGTTCGAAGACCACGCAGACACGGCGGAAGTTTCCAATCATTTTATAAATAAGTGGCCCATAACTTTTTTGATAACCTGGGGAGCCCTAATCAGCAAGCCTTCGGGAAACCCTAAATTTTTCTCAGTCACGAAAACAAAAAGTTACCACATTACACATCCAACATGATTTTCACATAAAACGAAAACAGTATAATGAATATTTCTTGCCAATCAGTGTGACTTCTGCTATAGACAGAGCCTTCTCGTGTGTATTGGACACAACAGCTTGACACTAGTGCGGAGCAGGGACCGGAGTCGTATTGGGTATTAGTGTGGATTTTTCCAATTTTGGCCGGGGCCGGATCGGAGCCGGATAAGTAATTTTTCTGATACGGCCGGAGCCGGATCTGCACTTTTTCGATCCGGCTAGAATCTTTATTGATAAGCATGACTTTAGTAAGTAAATAACTACCTACCAACCACACGCAAGTAACCGCCAAGCCAGTACGAAAATAAACGAATCCTATTTAAAAATTCACGGAACCACCGTACCGGCGTACCGTGTAGGGAGGAGCATCGACGGAAGCCGGATTGTTTCATTTTTTAGCCGGAGCTGGATCTGTTCTTTTCCTGACCAGACCAGAGAATTGAAAAACAAGATCGGAGTCGGACCAGAGAATTTTTCGATCCAATCCGCACTACTTAACTCCTGTTGCTCCTCTGAGCACGCCACTCACACGACGGACCACCACAATGGTCGCAAGTTAAACAGACGAACACTAAACGCGTCAGATTGCCTGTAGCCAATGTTCGTGTTATCAGTTATTACGAACCATATATAACAATTGAGCGTGTGTGTGTGTTGACCTGCAACGGAACAACTGAGACTGGCTGCGGAAATCCCTGTGGTTCCAGGGAACCCGGGTTAGAACCAAAGTTCTTTATTCACCATTGTACTAATCGAACACGAGGCTCCATCCACAAAAGCTGCTTCTATTCCGTCATGAACTCTCGAAATTTTAGGGCGTGTCCCTCTGTGTTTGGCACAGTTCGCTATTCAGAAAATGGACAGCATTCATGCGGGCTAATTATAATCATTTTCATTTTTAAATCATAAGTTGCTATAAATTGCGTATAAAAACTGATTTAAAAAAAATAATACAAAATTATATAAAATAATCATCGACGACATTAAAAATATTTCGGACTACGCTTGTTTACCACATATTTTGATTTATGAGAGGTGGAGCTATATTCTCGGTCTATAAGTACACGTGCAGCCGGCGAACAATTTGAACGGTATTCTCCTTCGTTCGCCGTTGATTTCCTTGAACACTGATATGGAGGCGACCACGGGTACGCTGTAGTGGTCTACCATGGGAGTTGGGACTTCCCCTGTCACGTTAACGCAATGAGAGCACGCGCAGCAAGCCTGGAACAAGTGCTCAGGTTCACGATCCACATCAACATCCTTGCTGAAATTTAAATTTACGATTAACTACGGGTTACGTACGGGTCACTGCGTCACTGATCTACATTGTTTCGCACACGACATCTTCACTAGCGTTGGGCAGAATGGGACTTGTGCAGCTTTTACTCATGCCATAGGGTAGACAATTCGGTTTTAACCGGGTATGTGCTATGACCAGTGACCACTAGCCACTTCGTGGGGCAGCCAAGATGTAAACATGTGTGTGTGTTCTGGGGGAACATCGACCACGGGAGAGAGAAAGAGAGAGAGAATTCAGATTTATTTTCGCCTACACCATCGAGATGCTTTGAAGATGGAGATGCGATACGACCTTTAAGCAAGGTCATTTAGTCTGCACCACCGTATTTTCTCCTCCATGCTATCATTCTATCCGTTAATTCTGATCGCATAGCAGGATAGCCGCGGATACCAGTTTTCGAGTCTTTGGTCTGACCCGGTCGGGGGTCGAACCCCACGACCTACACCGATCGAGAGGCTGGAAGCATCACCATTACGCAAGTGGTTATGTTATAAAAAAAATGTCCAGTGTGATGAACTAAAATTTTGAATATCCGCTACGAAGCACTATGGCCCCTAAAACAGGAACGACCAATTCAATTCCTGGATAATACCCCTGACCTAATTGATAGGCCTGTCGTGACTGCATATTAGAGGTGTACGACTGTGCATACAGTACAAGACTGAACCTGCGGACTCACATTTCCCTCAAGTGCCAGATCAGGACAAGCTCATAACTTCTAATGCATGAACAAGTTACTTTCAAGGTTTATAATTTAACTCCATCTGTAATGCATGTCATCTTTTCAACGTGTTTAATCGAAGACTTCTACTATTTGGTGACAAGGCTTAGGCCTATATAGCATAACAGAAGATCGATAACAAGGTTAAGTGACGGATTAATGCTAGTATTTGGATAAGGATTTTGTGTCGAGATATCGAAACGGATCAGAACAAAATTGGCGTGAAGCAGTTAATTACTATAAATATATTATATATACTTGCCTCAGCATCCATGGAGAAATCACCCCTTTGCTGGATTTAGAAGATTTGATATCGCCCTTGTATCCAGGAATATAGGGACAGTATTCCGGCGAATCAAGGACTTTTCTGCATTCAGCCTACAAAAGATTCAAACTTTACATAGATATAAATATGCACAGCATAATTGGATGAATTGGTATAGAATAAATCTTATATCACAAATATGAAGGAAAATAATCAAATTATGAGTCGTAACTCTCCAATCAATATTATAAGCTCAGCAACTAAATCCGTGATTCTGCCAATAAAAGGGACTCGGGGACACGGAATTTTGTGCATATGTGCATTGCGCGAGGAGTGCATGCCAACGGTTTAAAATTACTCACCTTAATCGACGAAACAAGGTAATGACGAATGTGACTTTTTCTCCCGAGTCTCCGTCTAAAAATGGACATACGATTAGAAATCCCTGCGATACATATTTACTAGCACACTCGGTGGAAAATGTAGGCACAGAAAAATAATGAAGAACTATATAAGATCTGATTGGTAGGTCGTGGGTTCAACCTCGGCCGGGTCAGACCAAAAGACCTGATCGGTAAAACTGTTGTCCGCGACTTCCCCGCTTGGCGCTCGGCATTTATAGCAGGATTGTGGCGCAGGACTTCGAAATCCATACAAGGCTATTTTTGCACATTTTCTTATCCGGCGGAATCTGCACATCATGTAGGCTAGGCATGGTATGCTCAGATAGTGTTTAACTGTGCATGTGTACTTGTAGGCTATAATTTAATTCTGTTATGTTCTTACGTTATCAATTCGTGTTTTTCCACTTCATTTTGCTATTGATCGTAATTTCGTGTTACCTCCTTTCTTTGTGTACTATGTTCAATGACGGTGGTGCAAAAGGCCGTCAGGCGATAAGCGCCAAATTTGTTGTTGAATAAACAACAACAACTACAACAACAACTGTGCATGTATAATGTATATCGTGCGTTGCTAGGTTATATCAGCCGGTTTATATGCCACAAAGATCAGATCAAGAACAAAAATAAAAACGAAATACCTGGAGTATTCGGAAGAAAATGAAAGCGATGATTTCCCCAAAACTGACCCGATCCCACCATGCGTTAGATAGTTATCCGCTACCAATTCGCCGCTAAGAACAAATTGAAAGAGCCATAAGAATAAACAGCACGTAACGAATGCGAGAAATAAAGCAACGCAGAATGGGCAAGTTACTTACTCAATGCTATCATCCAAATCAATTCGTTCGGCAGGTAGACGGAGACAATCAGCGCAACACGCAAGCGCCGCAAAAGTAATTGCGAAATATGTCAACAGTTTCTGTGCGGCACACGAAGACATCTGCGGAAGGTGTGCGTTTTAGAGAGATTGTAGACAGGATGAAACGAATGATTTGTGTACGTATTGTTAATGTTACCGCGCGGACATTGGCAGAAACGACCATGATGACGCCACAGTATTGAAATAGAATCTTTATGAGACTATGCAGTGTCACAAATCCGACTCACCACGTCATTAATACTCTGTAAAATTATTAATATTCGACTTGTCATTCTAATGATTCTTTGGCAGATAATCAGGTTATTTACTATAACGTTGCTCAAGTTCTAAATAACGAAATGAGCTTCGATTTCTAGTTTTGCACTTACGTTTTATCGCTTTTAGTTGGGATGCTATAGTAGGATCTGCCTTTTTAAGATATGCCAGTCCACTGGAGAAGGGTATCTTTTATAGTAAATGTGAGGTTTCGATATCGCTTCCAATTTTGTTGCCATAACCGTTCGGATATCTACAATAAGATCTACTCAAGTCCACAACGGGTGAGGGTTTCAATGTGTTTTTGGCAATGACATAATTATTGGTTGGAAGGCGATTTTTGCGTCACGACGCCGGATCATTTTGAGTTCACCTCAAATGAGCGTGTCAAATTAATTAATACAATTAATGCAAATCAATGCATTCCCGTTTGATTGTTTTGGCAAATATAGCAACAACTGCAATCCACGAAGCATCCACGATAGCACTAATATGTATTGTATAGGATGTCACGTTTGCGGACTCTTTCGACATAACTTATACCAAGGTAGTCGTGGTCAGTAACGAAGTACTTCTACTTTTTCGAGTAACCAAGCAGGTTTTGTCAAGTGTTATGTTTATAGACTACTTTCACTTATACTAAACATTTTAGCCAAAACTACATACGGTTTAGAATTTGAAGTTTTTAAACTGGAAAGCAGATTCGGGAAATGTTTGCATCACATTGCTGATGTGTGAGATAGGCATAAGAACCGCGTGAAAACACCGTAACCGCTGAGTATACCTTCGAAGATTGGACATGTTAGTAACGACAAGATAGAGTAATGGTGACGCGTCTGACTTCTTGACCGGTAGGTCGTGGGTTCAATCCCGTTCCCGGTCGGACCGAAGACCTGACTAGTCACCAAGTTCGGGTTGCATTTAAAACATAAATCAATTTAAAACAAACATGTTAAAAACAAGGCCATAATTTAAGACATGTTTTTTATTGTTTTTTTTTTATGTTTTTTTAATGCCACGACGTCACGAATATTCAATTCTGACGTCATAGTGGATTGACATTGACAATTGAAAATATAAAGTAAAAATAGCTCCTTTTACGAAATATATGTACTATTGCTGTTGAACCGACTATTTTGAGGGTTCTGAATATCCCATATCAATATACGTCGGCTACATCGGGTGGTAATTGTCCGTAGGCTCATACAACATGTTTTTGTAAAGTATTGACATAATTATGGCATAATTTTACAGCTTAAAAAACACAATTTTTTTAAAGGCCTCTTTTTAAAACACTGTTTAAAACATAACAAAGTGTTTTAAAACACCGTTTATTTTAAATGCAACCATACATCTAAGTACTTTTAAAAGCATCACTTGGGTATACATTTCAGACCTTGCGTTTTTCTACTTCCGCCTGCAGTAGTTGCATGTTTGGGAGATCGCTACGGCTAGTTTTAATTGAGTAGAAACGAACAGCGTTACTCCTACTTGCTCAATTTTGTGCAAACACACTGCTGAATTGCAGCAGATTCAATAAAGCATACTTATAAGATTACAGGTTCAACAGTTCTCGGCGACAGACTGTCGCTAGTAATTGATTAATAAGGTAAATATCTACACAAGCATTAGTTGGTACAGAATGTCGGAATCGCAATTATATATTCATCTGTATATATATAGCAACAACAATCCAGTTTGCTTATCTGCAGATACTTTGTTTGTATCATAAAAATTATAATTATTATTGATTTTAACGTGGCATGCGTTGATTACAGGGAGAAGAGTTTATCGGAAATATATTGGCCGCAGTTACGCACGCGTATCCTTCACGTGTAGGCAACAATCGGTTCTCGCCAACGTAATGACGGCGTGAAATCAGTTCAGTCACCATTATAACCAAAATTCTATTCTAAATATCACCTCACCGAAACGAACGTAAAACAGTTCGAGTGCCCACGTTCGGTTACTATGTATACGTAAACAGCAATACCCTCGTCTCTGTGAAACCAGAAAAATTCAACCGATGCCGAAAATTCTTAATTACAGTTCAATGAGCGGACGTGTGATGGCACTTCTGAGAATCGGTATAATATGATGACATCTTCCACGTAGCGTTCTCTTGCGTCGTGCTGTTGATTCCTCGCGTTCAATGAACACAATGTTCCTGTATAGCCAAAGCCATGCGCGTGACACGTGTTAAGTATTTCTACGATAAGTATTTTTTGCGTTTATTGCACCTGGGGTCAACTACAGTAACAACAACTAAGCTCATTCTAGAAGCCTAACACCTCTGGTTGAACTCGTTGGCTTGGCTTTCTATGAGACCTGCATATTGTATACTAGCATCTGATTTCTGCTATATCTGGTGGGAATATAACTTGAAAAAATATGCCATGCATCTAAAATATCGTCGTGCATCATGTGACTGACATGTGAAATTTGCAAAATGATTAGCCCAGTGATACTTATACTTCACTACAAATGTGTAAACGGAGGTGGCCACTGGTCAGTGACAAAGTGCTTCAACTTTTCCATAGTACTTAAGTAGGTGTCGTATATACTTTTACTATTCCCGAGGGACTTCACTTCCACTTGTCAATTTTACTCATGCAATACTACCATGAGTGAAAGCCTACGAATTTTCGAATTGTGAATTGTGAATACACCGCTTATCATTTTGAGATTTTCGGATGCGGGTATTTATCAGTAACCATAGGCGCAGTCAATTCAATTCAATTTATTGCTAAAATTTTCATCATTTCAATGTACCACGAGACTGCGATACAATGAAAGATAGTAAGATGTCGAAATGTCTTCGAGTAGTCTTCGAAATCAGACATCCACCCGGCCTATAGGCGCTGTAAAGAAGGAGGCATACGCATTGAATGAAAAGTAAAGGTGACAAAAAGGTGGCGTGTATCGGAAGGCGAGACCGATATATGTCAGGTCGTGGTCCGGTAAACTAGTATTTACTCAGTAGAAATTGTTTGCATTTCGACCTGAATGTGGACATGCTCGAAGACTGCGAGATACTGTTCCACAATTCTGGTCCGGTATATTTGATATGGTAATTATACGACTTGGACGCGCGTGTGTCGTACTAATGCACTGTTGATAACGAGGTGAAGAAGTTATTGAAGCTATCGGGGGAGTGGCGCAGTGGAACTGAGACATAAACTTGGCAATTTCTAGTTTCCGCGTATCTTTTATGTTTAGGACAGCGAATCAGGATAATAATTTGGGAGACGTCGATGAATATGGGGATTCAGCTTCTTGAATTATGACATGACATCACGAATCCTCTGTAAAAACATATTAGGTCATAAAGTAGAAAGTTGACGGCATCTTTCGTTCCTCATGGGTACACTTGTGGGTAAGACGGCCGATATGACTCGCAGGCGTGTGCGCATCCCACAAAATGGGATAAGGACATGGACCAATACTGGTTAAATTCAACTCTTCAGTACCGATTTATCATGGTTACATATCTTCGTACACCGTATTGACAATACACGTGAAATGATGTTTAGCAACGACGAAATCCTGTCGAGAGGCTTCGATTGAAACCGGGGCGCGGTTTCTGTTTCTCGTTGTGAGCAACCTAATCACAAAAACTGCAGATGCAGGGTGCAGCCTGAAAAACAATCCATTGTATCAAAAATCGCGTTTGACATGAGAGCAAAAAACTTCGTGTTAGGTTAGAGTAATTTAAAATCAGAAAGATTCGCATCATATGTATGACGTTTTAGCTTTAAATTTGGGAAAGGGATGTGTTCCATTGAGGTTATTTTTGTGGATCGACCCCCCTCTTCGCACGTCAATGATGACGTTAGTCTCGATTATATTACACATATATATCGTATTCCATCTCGTATCTTATGTTAGAAAGATTATAAAAAAATATGATGATAACCTGAATGCATTTCCGACTCTATATTTCGAACGCCCCACGACTCACGTTTGGGTCGGGACGATTGCGTCAAGTATAGGCTACCAATGTGAACGCTTCCATCTGCATAGCGACACATGGTATATTGGTCAAGGTTGGGTGATGAACTCATGCTACAAAGACTGCTGAAGACATATAATTTGCATATGTATCAAAGTGGTGTAAGAAATGACTAACAGCGCTCTGTCAGAAAGACGATCCATTTCCCAATAACATAAGTTTGGTTACAACTACGACTTTTTCACATTTGAACCAAGGGCGTAGCCAGAAAAAATATTTGGGGGGGGGGGCGAAAAATTCGATGACGTAAATTAACTCCCCCCTTAAAGATAACGTAAAAAACGATGGTCGTTGGCCCTTATTGGATGATTAACACAACATCTGGGGCGATCGTTATACATATATTCCAGTCACAGACATAAAGTGATGTGACAATATAATGATTGTGAAATCTTAGGCGCGCGAAAATTTTTTATGGTTAATGAATGAAATTGGTTCATTATTACGTTTTGATTATCATATTCACTGGTAGGGCTGATAGAAATGGTGTCATCGAACATTCAGGGGGCACTTGAACATATGTTAAGAGCACACGGCAAAACTATTTAGAGTTTCCAGAGGGCGAGCGCCCGACGGGACAGTTGTTATTATTGCTGTTACTTCATGACTTGCAGAGAAAGCTGTCACCACTCGGAAGATCGCTCACACGCAAGGTCGTAGCCAGAAAAGCAACTTTTTATGGGGGGGGGGAGGGTCAAATTGCTCATGAGTTTAGGGGAGCTCCCTCGTGGGAACTCCTCGCAGAACCGTACATCCTGCCATGGGCAATTTCATCACTACCCTTTATACATACGATTCTTAGACGCACACACACACACACCATATGGAAGCTTCCATAGTTGCTAACTATAGCTTGTATTAGGCGATCGATTCACGGACGAGCACAAGTCGCTGACATTAAGTGATGAACAATCAGTGGTAATTTCGGGTCTAGTCGCGCGGATCGTAAATTTTTTTTAATAAATGAAAGAACTTGATCAATAATATTGGTGCGTATGTATGAGTAAGTGGTGTACATTATTAGCCTATTAATTACTTCGTTGAAGCACGGTTATTTAGCAACCTCAAGTAAAGATTGACGCTACTTTATAGATTGGAATCGCTAATACAGTCTGGTATGTATTCGTACCAAATTAAAAAACTCCTTTGATCAGACTCGTGCGATTTCCAATTACCGCTTTTTAACGCGAGGTGGCGATATTTTCCTGTGCCAGTCGCATTTATGTCGGAGAGATCTTATACAGGGACAGAATCATTAGGCGCCATCCATTTAAGCACCCGAAAATCTATATCGAAGGCTTCGGAATATATGTGTCGGTTTTATGGCCATCAATCATTTTGGGAGCTCACTTTGCGGAGTCGCACAGCCTACTTTATATGCCTTCGTGCGTCCCGGAACGGAAATTGCCCGAATTAACACTCCCCAACCCCCATACTGAACTGACACCCCTGTCAATCAACCCAACGACCTGGGTTACTCTAGTGTATATACTGGCGTTGTTGTATTCTCATAATTGAGAATGCAGCTAAATTCAATTAGGGGTATTTGTTTCGGGATACCGATAATAAAATCACGTCGTGAACGGACGCTTAATCGCGCGAAGCGCGAAGAAAAATTTTTGGTTGCATTCATTTTCCCCAAAATTCTGTAAGATTTATTGATTTTACGAAAATTTTCCTGAAATTTTGGGGGGGGGCGATCGCCCTTTTCGCCCTTCTCTGGCTACGCCACTGATTTGAACCGTGCGAGTATCAATAGCCATACACAATTATTTTTTAAAGGTCACAGAGGATTCAAGCGACTTCATTTATAACTGGATACCCAAAGTGGCCAATACCTAAGTACATCTACCTTTTTCAAGTGTACAGGCGGGTTTTTCCCATTAGTAGGCCTACTACTTACTCAGTAATCATTATAGGTTATAGGCCTATGTGTATTGACTAAATGCATATCAATATTTCGATAAATTATTTACTTTCAGACTTCGGATATTATAAAGTAAGAAGTATAGTTCTGCGATATACTTGGAGCACGTTTATGAACTACTTGCCATGATGACCGGGCGAACATATTTTTCGAAAATTGCACGTACTTAGTGTAATTGGTCATTTTACTTTCGTCGCGAAATGTACCCTGCAATTTTGAAAGTGCCCTCATCCGAATAACCGCTAAAGGAATGCGACCGATCGACCAGATTCACTTTTTCAAGTATCTTGCTTGAAGTAATTTTCATATCTTCATTCTCTACTTCTACTTGAAGTAGTTTAAACAAATGGCGTTGAAATTTTACTTCTACTTTTAATTGAGTAGAAATGTCCGGCGTCCCTTCTACTTCTACTGAGTAGCAACGCTGAATACATTCACCACCTTTGCTGAGGATCCAGAGGAAACACGGAGTCTAGAACGTATATAAGATATATAGGCCCTTGCATGTTGGGCCTAGAATCGATATACCGCAAGGTTTGTTATTTTGGTCATTCAAAGGGGTTGATCTGATCGAGAGTAAGCGAAGATACGATATGGTAAGATTGTATGTACGCTATGGTATATTTCGAGCTTGAATCGCGCGCGAGGACCACTCGACTATAATTAACGATAGAATAATTGTAGGCCTATGTGCTATAATCGGGATCGAATCAAGATTGCCACAACAACCAACGGGTACGGGTTCATATCTTCTGGTTCAAGCCCGATGTACACTTTTCGAATTCACTTCTGCGATTGGCAGTACGTTAGTTAATTGTATTTGGTTTTATTTTATGGCTTTGTGTGAATAGTAAATCAGCTAAGAATATGGTAGAGATCTTTGCTCACTCACATTGAATTTAGTAGGCACACTGCACCCAGTTATTAACTTTAACATGAATGTATTCCAAACAAAGCAATCCATATTATATAACGTCCATGTAAGGTTGTTGGTCATAACACTAAACAGCATCATCCCTCATAAGTTTATATGATACGATGAAGAAATATTATAACGATTTAGTTTTGTATAGTTCTGGAATACACCTAAATTTAGCTATTCATTTTGGGTAAGATGCTTCAGAGCATCTTTAATGTACAAAGGACTCTCACTCTCAGAAGAGATACAGTGCCTCTTTCTTCGATTTCGACACGCTGTGAGCTGCTGGATGCAATACCTAGTTAGAAATATTATAGGGTTACCATATTTCTGTGACCCAAATTCCGGACGCTCTTTAGCGCCCACTAGTGGATTTCGAAATGAATTATGAGCACATTGTCTGTCAGTATGACGTCACACCAGCAGAGCTTTGCTTATAAACCAGTGGTGGTCACGAACAAGATTCAGGAGTATGTGGCTGTATGTTGTGTAACCGGGACTGAAACCACATTTTTTCAGCCCATTTCCCGCCAAAACAAACATAGGGTAATCGATGGGACGTCCTGGGGGGCTTGCTGTATGCATCCGGTCGTTGAATTTTTTGAATGAATTCTGTCAATAATATTGATTCTTCTGTATCCGCCACATGGTCAGAGTTAGCGGTAGAGCTGGTGGAGGATAATGACTTCGAAAATACAGGGAGCGCGATTGTACCTCGTTAAGTCATGTTCATGTCACACCGATAAGACAGTTTATCAGCCTTATGCCGGTGCGCACTCCGGAGCTTTATAAACACGTCACATCCAGTGGTTTCCAACCTTTTATGGTTGCGACTCCATCTCCAATTTGAAAATGTTCCGTCGCCCAGATTAAAATTTGACCAGCTGATAAGTAAAAGAAGTCAGCACCTTTGCCCAGACTTCTCCTATAATTCCGATTACAATTAGGTTTATTTCAGTATAGAATGTAAACGTTTACATTCTATAATTTCAGTAAATGTACGTTATTTATATTTCATTGCAGTTTTTGCGAGGGTGGTAGTGCCCATATTTAAAAAAAATGTGATAGTAAATCGCGCGCAGCGCGAAGAAAAATATCATGTAGCATATATACTCCCTAAAATAATGTTATCATGTTGATTTACGAAAAAATCACGGACCTAAGTCAAGCCTTCAAAATTCCGGACATTCAGGCATATTTTAAAAATTCCTCCCTGACGCAAGTTTGAAGTTGAACAGTGAAATTCCGGACATGTCCGGGAAATTCCGGACGTATGGCAACCCTAGAATATTAGCACTCTGCAAATATCGCCGGTATATATTCGCGCGCGGCGCGACGAAATATTTCGAGATCTGACAGGTTTTGTCCACTTTGGCTCCGCCCCAAGACCCCCCCTCCCTTCAGAATCTTTTATTACCAACTTAATATTAGTGCGCCATATGGAACGGAATTACGTGATGTTTGTTTGTTTTATTGACACTCATAATTGGCGCTTTCAACAACTTGGTTATATGCGCCCGCACAGTAAATTTCATACACATACACATATTTCAGTACACTTGTCTAGAGTAATTTGCTGCCATCTTTCAAGAGTTCGGCTCTCTCTTCCACTGAGCTTTTCAATGCGCTGTATCTACAGCGGGTTAGGCGATGAGGAGCCCAGATAAACCTCCGACACATAGAAACATGGCATAGCCGAGACTCGAACCACCAACCATTGGAATTACGTGTTTTATCCTACAAGACTGAACACAAAAATAGACGAGTTGTAAAATCATAAGAATACGAATTTCCAATGTACGAGCAAAGCCCTTACAAAGGCTATACGTGCTTTTCAGCCAGCAAGATAGCAGGGTTGTAACCAAGTCACAAGGTTCCGAGTCACAAGTCAATCTCACTTTTATAGTTGGACTCGAGTCAAGTCGAGTCATTTTCAGTTCCCCATCGAGTCAAGTCCGAGTCCAAGTCAGCGAGCAGAGGGTCGAGTCCGAGTCATGGTATTGTCACTCCAGTCCGAGTCCAAGTCATCGCGTTGGATGCTCAGTTTCGAGTTGAAGTATATTGTTTGCACCACTTTTATAACTCTGTTCTGTGATATCGAACGGTTCGCATTTAAAATAAATTCATTTTTTCTCACTTTTAACGGTTTCTGGTCGCATTTTCAAGTACCGCTACCAATAGACGAAATACCAATAGTGTGGTTACTTTACTATTTTTCGAAATTACAATGAAATGTTGATCTTGACCGCCTGAGTCTCGAGTCATATGACTTGGTCCGAGTCATGCGCAATGACTCGAGTCCAAGTCGAGTCATTACACAGATTGACTCGAGTCGAGTCATCAGAAAATCGCGACTCGAGTCGAGTCATTACAACCCTGCAAGATAGCTAATGCAGTTACGCCGCAGTTAGATAGCGACTTGACAAAAAATGAAAAAGGTCATTGTTCAAATTTACATCAGGTAGACCAGCTCCAACGTCAGTTTTTGTCATCCTTGCCTCCGCTGCTGTCGAAATCCAGTTTTCACGCCGTTTTTAGTTGTGCCTGTGTAGTAGGGCTGTTCGAAAAAAACATTATTTCCTGAATCTTGCTGGTTACGTGATTAAATCGTTAGGTTGCCTTAAAAACGACGCACACCAAATTTTAATTTATTCCAACCAATAATCGCGGATTTCGGCAGTTTGAAAATTTTGAATTTACCCAAAGATGCAAAAATTTTTGTTTCAAATTTTTCTGTCAACCCCATGCTCTTTGAGTTTTTCTTCGATAATCCGATCATCCTTGATCGGTGCATCATCCAAGAATTATCATCGAAAAACTCAAATAACTCAGCTTCTACGGGTTGGAATTGAGTCAAATTTGTTTTGCATCGTCTTTGAAGACAGGGCAACAATTTCATGGGGTTGACAAAAAAATTTGAAAAAAAAAATTTTTTCGCGTTTTTGGGTAAATTCAAAATTTTCAAACTGTACGAAATCCGCGATTATTGGTTGGAATGAATTAAAATTTGGTGTGCGTCGTTTTTTACGGCAACCTAACGGTTTAATCACGTAGCCAGCAAGATTCAGAAAAAAAATCTATTTTTGAACAGCCCTACTGTGTAGTGTGTAATGGCCCGCCTGTCAAAGCAGAACGGATTTCCAAAAAGTAGGACATTTGGGCGTCCCCGGAGGACATTTTCGATTTCGTGAAAAAGGAAGACAAATGTAGTAGACGTATGGTAACCTTAATCGCAAGAAGCTTCCCAGAACTTCTAGATGTCCCTGATGTTCATCGAATTATGTCGCACATGCGCTTTAAAGCCTTGGCTACTTCAGGATTTTGGTGGGCTACATTGGCTCACGAAAAGCCTCCCTAATCCAGAGTATTCAACCTAAAAACGTTAGAGATAATTCCGAAGCCATCAGCATTCGATTCGAATTTACTGTAGTTTACGGACAAGCAAGATAGTGCAGAAAATATAGAAGTCACGTGACGTATCCTATATTTAAATTATCTAACTTCGATATAGTCGAAGGCTAGAGAATAAATGACGCACGAATAACTTATATTTGTCTTCACTATCCACAGACCAGGATAGGACGTTGTATATTCTTTTCCTTGATGTTTTGCGGCATATACACCGACACATGATAGGCTACAATACATATACACGATATGCGCGCATGCACACCATGATTGTATGATAAGCATGTGCGATTTGTGCATTGTGCAATGTGCAAGTGTATATGCCGCTTGACGTGAAAAAAAAAGGTACATATGTAGACTCAGGGTATACATATAGACACGATCTGCGCATTGCATATGCATTATGCATACCGTGAGAGCATGATGTGCAATTGTGAAAGTGCATATGCCGCTGGACAAGGACGGTGCAGATATAGCCTTGCAAGGCTTTCTAAGTCTTGCACCGCCCTCCATGCTATCCCAGTAATGCATGAGCGCCAAGCAGGGAAGTCATGGATATCAGTGTTATTCAGGTACTTGGTCTGACCCTATCAGCTGGGATCGAACCCACGAACTACCAACCAGGAAGTTGGACGCTCCACCACCACCATCTTGGCAAAATTCAGGAGGGTGATGCAGCGCGACAATGCGACATCACTCGCATGGACCATGCCTCGTTTGTATGGCTCACTCGAACAAATTCGGAAACGAGTAGTTCGATTAGCATTCAAGAGGTAGTAAAATGATTCATGACAACGCGTTCCAGAGTCTTGTTGGTGGATACCAGTCAAGACTCCGATATGCACCCCACGAAAAATGTAGGATTGTGCCCGATGTGCGATTTCCCAGCCTGCCTCGATTACCGTAACACCGCTGTTAAGCTATAGATATATAACCTCGGAGTGGCAATACAGTCCGGATCTACCCTAAATATAATTCTGTCCGGCCATCGGAATAGAATATCTGTTTACGAAGCAACCAGCAATTGTAACAGCATCGTGATACTCAGCCGTGAATCACGTGTTGCGCATCTATTGTTATGCTGCAATGTGGTTCAAGATTGTGTGCAGGTCTACTATAAAATAAGAGAAAACAACGGTCTAATTACAAACCCACTCAGGGGAGAATGTAATTCCTGCACCATATTGCATGCTGTACGTATTATACAGTGCTTTCAGCCACGTCATCCTTTGTTAAATTTGTCTGCTCTCCACTGTATATGTATTTCAACCAGGGCTTTGGAGCCGGAGCCGGAGCCCGGAGCCGGAGCCACAGAGCCGAGCATTTTCACCGGAGCTGGAGCCGGAGCCGGAGCTCTACATAAAATTTAGCCAGAGCCGGAGCTGGAGCCCGTTATTTGAGGAGTAGCTCCGGCTCCGACCTATTTCATAAGATGCTATTTTATATGCAACAACCACATCTGCTGATTTATCATAATTGAACACCAGGCCTGAATTTTAATGCTGTGCACAGCAATGGCATGGAGTAAATTACGTTCTAGTGCAACTATGATGTTGTCGACAATTGACAAGTATTCAGTATGAAGTCAAAAGCCGGCACGGCGGCACCTATATGTCTTTGTTGCTACATCGGATGGTACTGACGGCTGACGGACTCTAGATTACTATAGATAAATAACCTATTAGTAGATTAGTAATCTATATAGACCAGGAATGGCCAACCTTTTCGGCTAAAGGGGCACATGAAATTGACGAACGAGTGCGCGGTCCACTAGCCACGTCAAGCGGGTAAAATTTTCTATGTTTATAAATAAACTATAGGTGAGTATTGCGGGTCTATTGTATACCACCCGCTAGGCTCAGTTTGCAAGGACACGACTATTCGGCGTCTGGACACATCGATATCGAAGGTCTCCGATAGTATGCGACAATCATTTTGTGCCTACATTTCACCGTCGACGATTTTATGCGAGCGCAAACGCGAAAAGACTTTCTTCCGTAATTGCGAATACAGTTAGACTCAATCGGGTAAATTAGGCGTTTTTTTTCTTCATTTTCAGTAGGGGGTAGGCTACCAAGCAAGAAATCGTGTGACAAATAAACACGCGAAGCGTGAAGAAAAATTTCGCTACTATTTTAGTTTATTGTAATTTACGACGATTTACTCAAAATGTGACTGGACCCTGGATCTGTCAATGCGTCGGAACTGATATTTTAGTCATCAACATCCCAAGTGTTGCAGCCAGAATTATAATTTTTGGTTGGCATTGCAAGTTCACAATCTGAGCAATTCATTTTCGATAATATAATAGGACATTACCTCGCGGGCCACGCTAAACCCTCTCGCAGGCCACCCCTGATATAGACAGGACCATTCGATAATTTTAGAGCCGGAGCAGTGGTTATAATGCGGCTCCGGAGCTGGAGCCGGAGCTAATGTATGATAGAAGAGAGCTCCGGAGCCGGAGCAGTTAAAATTTACGGCTGCTCCAAAGCCCTGATTTCAACTGAATTAAAATTGAATCTCTCTTCATTCCAAGAGGTGATCAGTGACGAAAGCTTTTTTGGAGTACTCAACGAGATATATTTTTGTGCTACTGTCTTTGAGTACTCGTGTAGGTTTGATACGATTGCACGCCACTCAGGTAGATATGATTTTATGCTACTTCCATATCTACTTGAACTGTTTTTGAGCCAAAAACACCTACTTTTGACATGTAGGAAGTAGTTTTAGCGTAAGCTTGCATTGCATCACTTTATGAGCGAAGGTGTCATAAATATCGGGCGAAATAGCCCCTGTATCACGGTGACTATATATATATATTGGAGGATGGTACCCATTTGTTAGTGTCATTCGTTGCTTTGCTCAAGTCACAAAGATACAAATTGCAATTTTGAAAGTAGTCAACCCCCATTGACTGCAAAAAGCATCCATCAAGCAACTCTACTTGTTTAAACTATTTCAGGACTTCTATTTTCTATTTCCACTTGAAGTATGTCCAGACAATCGGTAATTCTAGTGCTATGCGAGTAAAATTTACTTCATTACTTCTACTCGAGTAGCAACGCTGACAACTTACACCACCTGTGTTCATTACTGACTACCTCTAAATAAATCCTTTCATCTGTCACAGAATGTAAATAATAAACTCAGTTGTCATGAAGTCTGTGAAAATGTGCAAAACCATCTTATGATATCAATACTTTATATTGCCATTTATATGATCTAGAATCTAGATTTAGATAATTCAAATAGGCCAGCTGTGGAATAGAATATAAAGGTTTCAAAGGCATTACAATGTGGCGCTGTCTGCATAATTCAAGATTCCGATGTAATAGTGACGCACGAAGAATAGCATTGAATTGTACCGCTAGAAGCACCAGACTTCTCAGACAAGATAATAGTGTAAACGGCACGGATGCAGTATGTGCCTTCCTTCAACAGCAATATCTCGCAAGGAAATTCAAAAAGCTCGCCAGGGCTAACATCCACCGAGGCGTTTGTGCATCCCAGACAAAGTACACATTCTTCCAAATTGCGTTCCAGATATCCGTTTTGTTGATCCTGGTACACCTCAAGGCTGATATTGAATGGCTGCTTTGCAGTGCTGTTGTTGTACAAGTCAAAACCAAAGCGTATAACTTCTGCGAGTGGACGCACATTGTCGACACCTTCATCGACGGTCGAATCTTTCGACAATGAACACACAATTGGAACGTTTACCATCTTCGAGAAGTCCTGGTTTTTCATCGAAAACTTGTAACTCGCGACACCAGAATGGTGAACGCGACGTCCGCTTTTCATTTCCCACGTAACATCAAGTTCCTTCTCGATATAACTTGCCAGAATGTCTCGCAAATCATGTATATTCTCTACATTTTCAGGTAGATCCATCTTTCCAACGGCAATATCACACGAATATATACATTTCGCGGGAATCGTGGCATTGCTAGAAGAGGCATTTAAATCCTCGCAATCATGCCAAAACACTTTAGCGCAATCTGTAAAATGGCTTGATATCGTAACTCTAAGATCACACTTGGGATTCGAGAAATCTTCAGAAGGTAGCACCGTTAAATCAGTCACCTCGATACTTGGCTCGAACACGAAATTCACCTCGACTTCGAGAGATCTCCACCATTTAAGGTCAGCCGAGTATTTTAGTACAAGTGTGCAAGAAAATGGTGCTTTTGTTATTTTACAATTCACTTTAGGCTCGATTTTGACAGGAAGCGCCACACTTGTCCCAGGAAGCAGGTTCATCTTACCAAAATCCCTCTCAAAGGTCAGTTTAATTTCGTCGCTCAGTTTTGTTTTACAAGTGACATCCCAGTTCGCAATCAGACATGATCCTGTGTTTGTGAGTTTAAAAGGTAATTGCAGTGTTTCGCCGATGTACGCTACTATCTCCGGGATGTCGTTTTCGTGATAATCGGATTGAATGCCGGTGAAATCGCATTTGACAAATGGTAGACCAGATATTACGTTGATAGCGATTTCAGAAGTTTGAATATGCTTGCTGTCTGCAAAAAGGCATTCGGCCTGGACACCGAATATCTTAAATTTATATCCAATGATTTTGATCAACCCCGGCTTTAAAGGTGTGAGGCTAACTGTCACTTTTGAAGTAACTTGCGGCGGAACTGAAAACGAAAACAGCGGCGTTTCAAATGGAGCATCAACGCTTGATTCGTTAATAAAAGCAAACTCCTGGACTTGGAACGGACAGTGATTCAGCGGATTGTGCACCTCCACATCAATTCGACACGGCGTATCGACACACCAATCGAAATTTATTTTTTGTGTATTTTTTTCCTTAACTTTATAGGAGGCCGGGGTGTAAATGAAGACACTCTGTTGATCGTCGGCCTTGTTTGATTTAATAGGTCTGTAACCATCGTCGTCAACCTGCGGCAACACGGCTTTCACGATAGGGCACTTGTAAAAGTCTAATTCAAACTGGAAAGTGTCCTTCTGAATTTGAACGTCTTTGCCGCTTTTTGCGAAAGATTCAAGGATTGCGTGGATTTCTCTCTCTTCCGTTTCACTCATGAAAGGAAACATAGATAAAAATACGTGCAGCAAATGCAATATTGATAATGGACGGTTCCCGTCTCTTTCGAGAGCAAATATCAACTCTCGCCACACTCTCTGCACAACACTCGGCCAGGAGTTGCTGTTTAGGTCGTTGGGGAAAGATTTCGAATCAGAAGCCAAGCTCATTATAGCCTCCATTAGCAATGTGCTACATAGGGTCCAATCTGGGTTCTCTAATTGCGGCGAAACACATTGCATAGCAGCAACGCGCTTGTAAAAGAATGACTTTCGTTTAAATTTGATATTTTTGTATAAATCGCCCATTTTACTATAACGCTTCAGACGGTCTGATCCGGAGATGCTCAAGCTAATGTAGACAGCGTTTTGTATAAATTCAGAAGCTTCGAGAAATTTCTTGGCTCTTGAAAATATCTTAGTGGCTTTAATGCAGGCCTCCAGTTCGATAATAGCCACCGTTTTGAGCTTACTGTAGTTGATGATGGATTCTCTGTATTTCTCGACCAGTTCCTTGAATGACGGTATACAGAATTTCTTTACGTCCGCCCAGCTTATACCGGATATCGGCTTAGTCGACAGATTTCTTGGATCCAATGCGTAGGTATTTTTTGTATCTTCCGGAGTCAATAAATCTTTTCCTAAACCGCGATCGTTAAAAAGAATCATCGCAGACACAACACACAATCCTTCCAACGCGGCACCGACCCAAATCGAATCACCAGCTGACAATAGTATATCCAGAGCGGAATTGTAGTACTGCAATGATTCAGGAATAAGCCCGAGGAGGAGATGAATATCGCCGAGATGCTTGACGTGTCGACCTAGACACTTTCGACGAAACAATTTACTGTCCGTTTCAACAGTTTTTTCTTCAGGGACTTCAAATGGAGCAAGAATCAAAATGGGCTTGCCCTGTCGCTCCTGAAGTAGCTTATGTCTCTTTGTTTCCAGTTCATAGTATATTGAAACGATGAATTGTTTGATATCATAGTCAATTGACTTCCAAGCATCATGTGATGAGAATTGAAACACATTACTATGTGACGAGCGTATTGCGGTGTCAATGCCGAATATTATGCATCTGGATTGATACAGTCCTGCGCCATATCCTTCTTTCATTTTGTTATACTTATCCACAATCAACGCTGATTCCATCGGGCTAGCTGCTTCTGCCACGAATATCAGACCATAGACTTGGCGGTGCGCCTGTAAGCCGCCCCATGAGCTATTTGCTTGTGATGCATCTCTTGAAAAGTTAACGTTGATGGTACATCCTGCATCGTTGATTACAACTGCACGATGGGTTTCAAGACTACGGGTAATATATCGTACCGATTCTGCATTGACATTGCCTGTACATTCCACACTCACTAATATTTGTGAATGGTCCGTCATTGACGCATCGTAGTTTGTGGATGCCATATAGAGGCTTCAAAGTGAGCACCATCCGTGAATGATCATCCAACGCTACACTACTACACCAAAGGCTAACTTGCTGTGGAACAATCAAAACAAACACAGAATCCTTTCCGCTGTAAACGATGTTTCCTCAGTTCGGTGGAGTAAATACTGAATGGAGAATATCCACGCATCACTGAGTAATTACTTGATGAGTCATAAACGTTCAATCATCATCATCATTGGTTTATTAGCTCAGTGTTTATTAGCAATTTTATCAGTTCAATACACCACAAAAAATGCGATGCAATGAAAAGAAAGGAAGATGTCGAAGCGACTAGGAGTTGTCTATGGAATCAGACACCCACCTTGGATCGTTCACCACAATCACAGTAACTAAAGCACGCACACTGGCACTATCATTTCATTATCATTTTTTATCCACTCAAGATACCATGATATGAACTATAATGCAAATGAACTATAATGCAAATAAATTGAGGGTTAAATACTACTTTGTGACCTCAATTAATCACGCCTTGGCCCATAAATTGAGTAAAATAAAATAGAAAGAGGCTTCTGGAAGTAGGCCTATATTATAGAGCTTCTATCGCAACAAAATAATATGTTCATATCGTCAAATGCCTTGTATGCAGAAAAATATGTGTACAACCATAGTGTCCTATATGGTGTGGACCAGTGATGAGCGGATATTAATTTCTGAGAATCCGAATCAATTTGACAGCTCGAGTCTCTGAGGAGCTATCCGTCCGAATCCGAACAATCTCATCCAAATATCCATGCAATTCCGAAAAATCTCGTCCATAATCCGGAAAATCCGAATAGAACAACTTTTCCGAAAAATCCCAATTGTGCAGCGGAGCTAGATACATTTAGGACGTAGCCTTTATAGGCTATAGGCCTAGAGTTGGCTGATTTATATTTGCTCGGACCTGTGACAGAACAACTTTAGAGTGCTACCAGTCCTATCAAAAGGGGTACACTGTCCGATGTGGTTGTCGAGCGGACGATTTTTTCTTTTGACTTGAAGTCAAAAGTTACATCTGGTCAAAACTATCCAGAAAAGTCCGAAACAAATTAACAACTAGCTGAAAATATCTGAAACCAAATCCGCAATAGAATCCGAATCCGATCCAACTGTCTCAAAATCCAGTCCGAATCATATCCGAATTAGTCCGATGCTCATCAATGGTGTGGACACAAGCAAACTCATGGCTCAGTGAAATTGATATACGTCATATTTTCCATTTGGCTGAAGGCAATTTGACGGCAATTTTTGACCGGCTTGCCGAGCATCAAATTTGATAAAAACGGATATCAATCGAAAGCTGCCGCTGTACTGATTACGAAAATATATATTTTATTTCCCGAATGGCTCTGGAACCCCCACAATCAGCCTCGAATTTTTTATAGTTATGGAGAGGGGCATAGTGACGCAACCATGCTGTCTGGCGAAATTGGAGCGTGGCTTAGGAGCAAATGAGTGGCTGAGCGGCGAGAGTGAGTGCTCATGCAGCTGGCGTCGCGGCAATGATACCGCTGTATTACTTCTGCTGTAAAAGGTCTCCAGCATTCATAGAAATCCGAATGGTGATTGAAAAATGATAAACCAAATTCCAACATCACCGTTTAGTTAAATCTCCTATATTCCCTACAAGGGCTATGTAGGCCTAGCTTTTGTAATAGAGCATTCTAGTAAAAACAAAGGTAAGGATTTGGTGGTCACATTTTGAAATCATTTGACTGGTCCGGCCTGCAAGCTATCTAATAAAGGATTGAATCCGAACCGCGACCCCAGTTTTCAGATTTACAAATGACTTTCGTCATTAATATTAGTAGTTTCACATAATGTTATCAGTCTATCACAAATTTATCCTTTCTCAGCCCATGTGACCAGATTCACCGGTAGAGTTGATGGAGCGAGTGTTTTCCAAAATTTAGGGCAAGTTATAAATGATGGTGCATATTCGGGTGGGCCAATTGTTATTAGTCACTTTGCTGCATGTTGTTATTTCTTGATCTTCCATCAGAATTGTCGGTAATGTCGGTTAGATATTGGAATCTCCAAACGTACCCGAAACAAATTTCTTTCGTGAGGAGCACACGATTCCAAGTTGGTATTTTTATATGGCTGTGGTTTCCAAACATTTTAGACCACGACCCAAATCTGCGTTTTAGTGGTATCTCGCGACTCAAGCCTCACACACGAAAACGAATGCATTTTTAATATTAGTTTAGGCTATACTACGATTTAACGGGAATGTATGACATATAGAGAACGCGCAGACAACAATTTACGCAATGCATCTCTTTAAATATGTCTGATGCACGCTATTTCAAATTTGCATACATCATTTTCCTCTGCGCGTCGCATCTTTGCTGCATTTATATACGACGGTCTACTCAGATTGCTAGGACGGGACTATTCGGTGCCGACTGCCGACCATTTCAACGACCGATCATATCAATACCGAAGGTCCAGCGACGGTCAGTTTTTGCACCGCACCTTGCCCATATGTTGGCTCCAACTTCCTGTCTTCATGTGTCCCGACGCTGAAGGGGTTTGGCCGCGAAATACATGTGTCATGGCCCCGAACCCACTGGTTTCCAGAGGTGGTCAAAGTAGCCAAAAACGCTACCCAAGTAGAAGTAGAAGTAGCGTCGATAAAATTTACTCAAGTACGAGTGGAAGTACTTCTTTCATGAGCAACCTAAAACTACTTGAAGTAGAAGTAGAATTGACTGACTTTAAATCTACTCAAGTAAGTAAGTAGTTTTGAAAACGGTCGTAATTCGTTCGCATTGACTGCCAAAAGCTGCAAATTGGGCTATACACTATACAGGAGGTGCAGAGAGCTTGATTCGTATTGATGCATCTCAGGAGGTATCAATTTTTGACAGAATAAGCATTCAACCGCATCACGGGATGCAAATTATAGTATTGATGTGAAAATGCTATATTAACCCTTTGTATACTCGGACACCGTGTTTTAGAAAATATCATGAATTGGCGCCCTACCCCATATCAAAAGGCTCCTATAGTTTAGGCGAAGACCAATACGGAAAAGTTGTATCATATACGGTTTCAACACTTCGCGCGATTAGTATACGTTCATAAAAAATATGGTGGATGGTAAAATTGTATATATAGTGGAGCTTTACTTTCGGAAAATAGAGGCATTACTACACTTGCTTTTATACTTCAACATATATGTTCTGCAGACTAAAAGAATTGAAATTAATTAAGAGTCAAAGTATGATACTCGGAATTGAAAGAGAAATACAAAAAAGCGGCAAATATATTTCACGTCTTTTGTCCAGAAATGTGGTCTGCTAAAACAGGTGTAACGTTCAAAAAAGCCGGAGTCCACTTTTCCTGATTAGGACACGTGATGGGTTGCTGGATTACGATGTGGTAGGCAATTCCTAGATTGCGGAACGGTATATTTTCAAGCGTTATCATAGGCCATATTTACTGTGATGAAATATTTGAAATGGGCGACAATGCGGTGTGAGCGGAACCACGCAATCCGGTGCCTAAATTATATTCACCGATACCTTCGTGAAAACATATATATTTGTCACTCCAAAACTACTGTACGCGAAGCGCAACAAAAGTTCTGGGCTTTACTTAACTATTAAGAAGATTAAGTGCTGGTACTCCTTGAAAACAGCCCCGAAATTAGTCTGGCTATCTTTCTTATTCGAGGATTAACTACTTCTACTGAAAATAGCGAAAAGTAAGTAAGTAGATCACAAAATCTTTCGAAGTAGGAGTAGAAGTAGCGAAAATCAGATGTACTTGAGTAAGTAATAGAAGTAGAGGAAACTACTTGAGTACTTCGAAAAAGTAGAAGTACTTCGTTACTGACCATGACCACCTCTGCGGGTTTCGCACCCCACACTAAAGCATCTCAACGGTTTCCGACGGTGTTCACCAGAGGATCCAATGTGGAGCAAATCTGACCACGAATTCAAACCAATTTGTATAATACAAAGGTCGGCACATTTTCACGATCTGGCCATATTGTAGTAAGGACTTTTTTGCAGGTCTCGCTGATTGGCTATAGCATAGGGCTTCCATATTTTTATGGATCAAATTCCGGACACTCTTTAGCGCCAACTAACGGATTTTACAATGAGGTGTGATATCGATGAATGTAACGTCACACTAGCTAAGCTTTGCCTATCGACTGTATACAGGAGTGGAGTGAAACATAGGCTTTGAATTTGGCCATCTCTAATGTGAGCTCCGGTGATTGCTATTTGTAAACTAATTCAGTCGAAAATATTGGTTCTTCCATATATTACTATAAAATACATCGATAAATTGCACATCCGGTGGTTTGCAACCTTTTATTCTATGGCCGCGAGCTCATTTCCCATTTGAAAATCTTCCGCGGTCCAGCTCAAAAAATGATAGGTTGCTTAATAAAAAAGTCAGGTTGCCCAATGCCCAGACTTTCCCGGGGCCTATTTTTGAAGCTGCTGATGACGACCAGCATCTTCGCGATCCCAGAATAAAGGCAAATGACCCCCAGATTTGGAACAACTGTCTTTGACTAAACTAAAGCATCCAAAAGGTCTTAACCAACTTCAGGAATATACCGTTATCTTATAATTGCGACCGCAATTACACTTATTTCAGTAAATGATGGTTATTTTTATTTATTTTTGATTGCATTTGTGCGAGGGTGGTGCCTGGTCCCCATATTAACATCAAAATACGTTGTATTATATCGCGCGCAGCACGAAGAAAATTTCAAATAGCATAAATCTGCCTAAAAATAATATTATTTATGTTGATTTACGGAAAATATTGAGCCTACTTCAAGTCTTCAAAATTCCGGGCATTTTGGCATATTTTAGACTTTCCTCTCGGACGCAGTTTTTACAAGGAAATTCCGGACGTATGGCAACCCTCATTTTCGACAGCATAAGCTTTCGTCCGCATCATGGGATGAAAATAATAGCATTGATATGGGAATGCGATACTAATCCTCTGTTTACTCGAACATCCCGTTTTAAAAAATATCATGGTATGGCGCCCTCTCCCATATTATAAGGCCAGTAGTGTGGTCGAAGAGCAACACGGAGAAGTGGTGTCGGATATCGTGTTAACAATGGTGTGAACCTCTCAAAGGTTCAGGTTCGTGTGAACGCGAACCTTATTGAAAGGTTCTGTGTGAACACGAACGTGAACCTCATGACGTCACGTTACGTCATATTGCTAATTCAAACCCTATCTTTCAATGAAGTGATAGCGTATATTAATGTACATGGTACCTACTACCTAGCGACGACTCGGGCCACATCATGCCACAATGCCGAAGTACACGTTGGCGTTTTAAACGTCGCTAAATGTATCAACTGATGCAATCGAAGGATATGATACTCCTATAAATCAATATCTTCTGTCGCTTTGCCAACAATTTCGACGAGGACTTACCAGGGAATATAAGCTTACACCTTAAGGGTCTAGGCCAGACCGGACAATGTATTCGGCGTCTGAGTATCGCTACATTGATATTGAGCAGCGTGTGAACGGGTTTCTATACTTGCTGCCGATACTACCCCATTAACAAGTTATACAGCAGTAGCCAACACCTCAATCGCGAGGATTTGATTTTAATGATGCAGTAACGATATGAAGTCAAGATTGACCCCGTATGCCTGCTGGATTTTTTTGCATCAAAAACGATATCAATCTCATTGATAGCTTGAATAAGCATCATTCGCTGACTACGTATTTCGCTAGGGATATTGTGTGATTGCGGGTCAAACTCACAGCAGAGAGTCACTAAATATTTACAAACGGAAAGCTGGATATTTCGAGCAAATTTTTGTAACAAAGCAAGTAAGACTTTTGAGATTGTCAAGGTGCATGCTCGTTTAGTGTTGATTTCTAATGCTGCCAGATCCATGCATAGAGTGGCCCACGGTTGAAATGCAATAAATGTGGACCAAAGATGTTAAAATGAAATGAAAATTTTAATATATGAAAAAGGTTCACAGTGCAGAGCCTACCAAGGTTCTGTTGTGAACGCGAACCTCTAAATTTCCGAGGTTCGCACACAGAACGCGAACGTGAACCTCACGTTCACACTATCCCTAGTTAACACCTTGCGCGATTAGTAAACGTTGACAAAAATATGACTGATAGTAAAAATGCCATAATGTGTAGCTTTATTTCATGAATTTTCGGAACATAGAGGCATTATTACTTAACTTGCTTTTATACTTCAACAAGTATGTACTTCAGACGAAAGAACTTAAACTAATTAGAACTCAAAGTATGATATTGGGAATTGAAAGAGAAATATGAATACTACTTCTAAAAAGCAGAAAATATATTTCATGTCTTTTGTCCAGAAAGTTTCAACAGTGGTCTGCTAAAACAGGTGTAAGCTATAAGAAAAAGTCATAGTCACCTTTTCCAGATTAGGAAACGCCACGTGCTGCTAAATTACGATATGATAGGTATATGCTAGATTGCGACATCATTTTCCTCCGCAGTTAGCATCTGTAATCTGGGGATCAGATTGCAAAGGGCGCAACTATATTTATATCGAAAAGTGAAGTCGCATGGAATCGCGCGTAGCGCGAAGAAAGTTTCAATATCAATTTATATCTCTAAAAGATTTATCAATCTCTCAAAAATTCGGGAGTCATTTCGTACATTCACTTTTCATGTCTACGGCCGCCAACACTTACTAATTGAAGTATCGTGTACACGGTCGCAAATATTTCCTTCCACGGCATGGGTAAGACGCACACGAGACCTTTATATTTATTTATATCGGTTTAGTATATGCATCAAAATCGACAGCATTAATCTAATGCTATGAAAAATAGGAATAGGGACAAGACGTGCATTGCCTTGTAGTTTTGTGAAACGAGAAAATTGTTTCAAGTTGACGAATGAATTTTGTCAGCCATAATGGCAGACCTACTTTTACATTAGTATTCTATTATATTTTTATCTTCCCCCAACGCAAGTGATTAGAATTACCGCTGGATTTACCGGCACGTGATTTTCATCTTAAGCCATATGTTTGTGGCACACGGTTAATAATATTGTTGTCGAGTGATAGTTTCGGAGGGCCCATTGCAGGGTTGTAATGACTCGAGTCATGACTCGACTCGAGTCGGACTCGAGTCACGATTTTCGGATGACTCGACTCGACTCGAGTCATTTTCTCAAAATACGGAAATGACTCGACTCGACTCGAGTCAATCTGTGTATTGACTCGACTTGTAATCGAGTCATTGCGGATGACTCGAAGCAAGTCATTGACTCGAGATTCAGACGGCCAAGACCGACATTTCATTTTAATTTCGAAGCCAACACACTATTGGGATTTCGTTTGTTGGTACTGGTGCTTGAAAATGCGACCAGAAACTGCTAAAAGTGAGGAAAATTGATATATTATAAATGCAAACCATTCAATATCACCAAACAGAGTTAAAAAAGTGGGTTCAGGAAGACTTTTACTGAAAACTGAGCAGTCAACACAATGACTTGGACTCGGACTCGAGTCATAATACCATGACTCGGACTCGATCCTCTGTTCGCTGACTTGGACTTGACTCGGTGGGAATTGAAAATGACTCGACTTGACTCGAGTCAAAAATATAAAAGTGAGACTGACTTGTGACTCGGAGCCTTGTGACTTGGTTACAACCCTGGCCCATTGTTATTAATTAATTAGTCCAATGGTTCTCAACCGGGATGCCGCGGCAGGAGTGAGAGGAGAGGCTGTGCAGGAGTGCCGCGCGAGCAAATGTGGTAAACAAGGTATCATTTTCGCCGTTATTCTACTGGCGTATTGTTGAAGCGCGAAGAAAAAAAATCGGGATGAATTACTTGCCTCCATCCCACGATTGGGGTTCGGTAGCAACGGTCCTGTTTGCAGTATGCCAATTATTTCGCTAGAGTTTGATACCAGATGGCGCAATAGACTCCTGAGCTCGCGGTTACGACGATTTCACTGTTGAATTATGATGCGAATCTATCACCAAATTCGCTTTTGTCCCGGGCTCTATAAAACGTCATCAAACAGTATTTTAGAAGTGTATGCTACGATTGCATGCTATATAGGCCTACATGTATGGTATGCTCGGCTCATGTCTTCCCTGCAAAGCTTACAGAAAAGCGTTTAGAGAAAGGTAAGCGATATTGTCTCGGATAAAAATGTCCCGTGGGATAAGGAGATGCGAGAAGATGCGGTTTGTAAAACCTATTCGGATACTCCAGAAGCAGAACTATCAAGAGGCTGGTCGCAACGCTTATCACTGAATACGACTAACTCCGACTGCAAGCAGTATGACGGCACGGGAATGTTTAACGGGGGAGCAAATCTCCGAATTCGAAAAAGTATTCGAAATGTTTGACGAAGATGGAGGCGGTGACATAAGCTGCGCGGAGCTGGGCAAGGTCTTGCGATTCCTCGGTTACAACCCCACCGATGCAGATTTAAAGGAAATTATCAGCACCGTCGATGTAGAAGGTGACTTTTAGTAGGATATGAAATATGACACGCAGTGACCAGTTGCATGTTTTTGTCTTCACAATAAGGCACGGGAACCATCAACCAAGAAAATTTCCTTGAATTAATGTATAAGTGGATGCAAAGCGACAAGACGAAGGACAACGACGCGGAGTTGAGAGAAGCCTTCAGGGTGTTTGACAAGGTGAGATTTTAAATCCAATCAAACTATACATCATTCTCAGTCCGTGGAATATGTTTCTGACACTGTTTTCGGCGTTAGGACGGCAGTGGGTACATTGAATGGGAAGAATTGAAGTACGTAATGCAAGGGACCGGCGAGCCGTTAACAGACGAGGAAGTAACGGAAATGATGAAAGAAGCGGATAAAGACGGTGATGGGAAAATCGATTATGAAGGTATTGACTCTTTTGGCAGTCGATTAGTACAGAACGCGATAATCGAGCGGTCAATAACGTATGGAAGTCACCTAAGCAGTGACCTGTGACATATGTAGAGTGCTATACGCACGGGGCATCAAATCAGTGACGTAAATCATTCTAAGCGACGTTTAACGGAATGCAGCTGTCCTGGAATAGCCACGGTCGTATCTTCCCAAGAGACTTTAGCCGAACGTGTTCTCAAATATCGTGATCCTACATGCGACCGACATGAGCTCTTCGCAAAACGATTAGCCCCGTAATACTTTCTTCACTGTCAATGTGTAACCTTAGGTCGCCACTAAAGAGGTATGGGCCTATACTTGTACTTTAACCCAGTATATAAGTTCTGCCTACACTTGTTCTACTGTGGTTCAGTGTTTAGACTACTGCCACTTTTTTTGCAAAACTATACTTGGTTTTTAAACGTTACACCGCAATTTCGACGGTTTGTACACCTCTGCTTAATTTCTAAACATATCGTCGCTGTGAAATAAAAGTAGCTATATCCACTTCACCCATTTTACGGAAATTAACTTTATGCAAAGTTTTCATTTCGCTTCGGCCATATCTTGGCCATGACACACTCCGAAAAATAATGAAAAATTTGCAACAACATGATTTTCTATCAATTTGAAAATTAGATCCTCAAAATTTTGATAAAATATACACCATCGCGACGACCTTTTGAAACTACGTACTTTTCACGGGCCTTCGTTTTCTACTTATACTTAACGTGGTTTTGACGTGTCCATGAAAATAAGTAGAAATTTACGTCGCTATTCCTACTTCAGTATTGGCGCTGACTACTTCTATGTGTGAAAAACTTATTTAATTTATATTTCAGAATTCGTTGCAATGATGACCGATTCCAGCATGAATTAGTTACGCGCATAGCTCTTTTCTTCTTCTACATCCAACACTGAGAACATGGACAGAATATATTTTGTGGAAAGAGGACTCGTAATTCCCGCAAATGTTATGATAAATTCAATACATCTTTCCATGCTGGAAGTGTTATCAGTGGACGAGGCAGATCGAGAATCCGTGGCGACATTTTAAGAGATAGTTTATTTAGCATTTTAAAAGTTGATACGTATACTGATTTATTGACAAAAGATCCAAGCGCCAATAAAATTATTGTTATTGTCGGGTTTGATATCCAACATTATTGAAATACGATAGAGAAATAGAATACTCAGATTGAATATATACTACTGATTCACGCGTTTTTAGCTGTTGTAAAGTAGGCTATGCAGATTTATCATGTTCCCCTGTTTCGGATCAAGATCATTTGTATGTAGGTAGACAATTCGGGGCACAACTGATATTGAAATAATATTCGCGAATATCTGAGGCACTGAAAATCGGGATTCTGACAGCAGGAGCCTTGCTATAGTTTGACCGGTCAGGTTATTTTTGTAACATTCATCCCGTAGTCCATGCTAAGCAATGTCTATTTACAAAATTAACTCCACAGTTGGTATCATTAGAAATTCCATCGTAGAATAATATAAAAAAAAGAAACAGCAAAACGAAAAATACAAATGATTGTTAACACAATGATTTCCGAACTGTACTATTTAGTAAATCACATTGCGAATGTCGGAATTAGAAATACGTGTATATGGATAAGGGTACGCTACGCTCCTTCATTCCTACTAAGGAATCATAAAATTCTAAAGTGTACAACTGTAAACGCCTTTTTATAACGATAGGTCATAGTGCAACCTAAAAGTTAAAACGGGGAAAGGTAGGCTCTTGGTAGGCTGCCATAGTACTGATACCATTTGCGAATTTATCCCTCTATAGCCCTAGCGTATAGCTGCATGGCTGGCACCAAGCTGCCGCCTGAGCAACACTTACGCGGAAAACATGCAGTTCCATTGTTCTATAACATATTGCATTGCCGAACACGCAATGCTTAGTCAAGTTCAGACTTCCATTCTTATCGGGAGTTGATCGCGCGTCTCGCTCATCGGATAGTATTGCATTCTCTCGGCGGTCAAGCTTATATAAGAAGAAGGGATAGCAGACCGCTAAAAAGTAAAACGCATATCGATACGGGTGTGGTCGATTGCGCGCTGCCCTTTTGCTTTTCAGCCGCTGTCGGAGCCTGTATGTTTCCAGTTATGCGAATTTGCGTCGTATCCGGTATCCTGCTGGTCGCCACGGCGTCTGACTTCTTGCCTGGCGTGTTTGGTGTTCTGCTCGTTGGCCGGGCGGTACTCCGAACAGCATGTGGAGTTGACTTGGTGGACGACGCTTTCGCAACAGACGTTGTCTTGTAGTTCACAGTACTCGTGGGCGAGTTGTCTGCTGATAACGAAGGTTTAGTTGCGAGTACAAGATTATTTACACCGTTATGTCGAGTTGTTGCGCGCTCTGGCGATGTTTCTGACGTGGTCATTAGTAGGTTGTTTTTTACTACCCGCTCATCGCCGCTGGTTGTGGCGAGTTCGCTGTCACTTCGGCTCGATTTTGTGGTGAAACCAATACTGTCGGCTGTAGTTTCCTCGGGCATTTGTACGGTTTCTTGTGTGGTTACCTCCGACTCTTGTGTCGTTGTGGCATCTGCCTCACTTGATTCTGTGGTCTCAAACTCATCTGCGGCCTCCGTAGACGCATTGGTGGCAGCAACCTCAGTCGGTATATACACATCGGTGGTGGAAACATCAATGGCCACAGTGACAGCTTCGGTTGCTGTGAGATCGTCAGTTGTAGCGACGCCTACATCTGAAATCGTTGTAGCCACTCCAACTGTCGTAAACAGTAACTCATCGACGGTTGTGGCCTCCTCGATATACTGTGTCGTGGTGTCGTCATTAGATGCAGTGGATTCTGCATTAACGGTGGTATAATATTCATCTGGAATGGACGCAAACGCTAAGAGACAGCTGGCGACGGGAAATAAAAAACATAATTTTACCTTCCATCGTTGTTTCATCCATTTCCGTTGTGAAAATCGGGGGCCGGGGAAAGGAGGTAGTTGCTGCTACTGCTGTTAATAATTCAAAAATAGTTAATGCAAAGTATGGATGTAACGCTTATGTCTGAAGCAGACTTGAACAACTAAATGATTCTAGTTGCAAAAGACAAATTAGAACGAAACACTGATTATCTAATTCTAATCTAATCTAATGATCCTTTTCATATTCATTCTAATCTAATTTATTGTCTTCCTGAAAATGCTGCAGAAGAACTGCATAGTCCGAAACGAGCGAAGCTTGGTGTACAGACATTTCCCATTTCCTTGCTTATAAGAATGAACGGTGATTTGACGTAAACTAAAGTTAGTTCAAGTTTATTTTCGCAGTTTTCGCGATTTTTGTAATTCCAAGCAAATTTGGAAATATCTGCGTAGATATAATTCTAATTCTAATCTATTTTAGAAAAAGTGTAGTCACAAGTTAAATTCTAGTATAATTTGGAATAGCTGAACAGTTTCTGGCCTGAAGCGGGCAAACCTTACAATAGCATTGATTGGGATCAGGTTAACCTCGCTATTGGAGAGACGGAGGATTATTGAATATATTCTTTCTCGAGTTTTCTATCACTGCCTGGTAGCCTATGCGCCACATATATCAACATCTGTGATATGAGCATGGCTACGTAACGAATATCCTGCTTACATATGCATAGGTGACCACTTTCGTCGTCTTTTCCCGGGCAATCCGCAGTTCCATCGCACATCTTCGCGTCCGGAATGCACGTAGTGCTGTTCTCGCAAGGGTAGTCCTCCTCATTTTCGCATGGCATGTTATCTGGGAAAATTCAAGGGATGAATACAGAAAGACAGAGACGGGACCGACTTGGACGACTAGGAAATTTTCAGCTTTTCCAAATTAAATTACAATTAGAATTATACCTACAGTTTTTCCGAATTAGATTGTGTTAGAATATCTTAATTTGTGAAAACTTGGAAGTTGAATAAATTTCAGTTCTTACTAAATTAGAGATTATTTTCGTAAGCAAGAGAATGGAAATTTCATGCACAAGCTTGACTCGTTTTGCACAATACAGTATGGAATTTTAAGAAAACAACATAAATTATATTCGAATTAAAATTAGAGCATTTCACTCTAATTAGTCAAATTAGGCAACTAGAGTTATCTAGCTGGGGCCCTGAGCGGAATCGGACTGGAGTGTGTGCGGATATCCTGGCGAGAGAACGTATTGGTATAATCCATAGCCGCAACACCAATGGGTTGCGGATTCTAGGCCGACCGAGGTCGACTGCAGTATTCCTACCTAAGTGTTGGAGGTTTATCTAGGCTCCTCCTCGCCACCTCATCCGCGCAAGCGGTGTCTTTAAAATAGCCTAGAAGTGGGCCGTGCTACAAGCCGGCAGCTACGGAATCCAAAATAAGGAATATCGGTCTGGTGTAAATGACCATAGTCGGCATATAGCCGACAAACACCACAAGCAACAAAGCAAGCGGATATCATTCTAACTGAAATCTTTACACTCACGGTCAAGCAACAAGAATAGCTGACAGTTAATCTGACACGCATGGCTATTTGTACCAAATTTAAAGTGTGAGACCAAGTATAGCCAGGCTGGTGTATGTTGACAAGTACGGAGCTACGGACGGACACACCAATACTATACTTGGAAGGCATTGATTCGGATTAAGTCAGCCCGAGCACGCGAAAAGCTAGCGCATTTAGAAAAGCGCATTTGCATAATGCGACTGCAGCAAGCTTGCAGCACACTCACAGAGGAAAAATTCTTCATCCATTTCGACCCGATCTGCAAACATCATGTAACGTGCAATTAACGGATAAACCGCAAAATTAACAAACGGTACCTTTCCAGTTAACTTCGGAACACGGCTTTTCGTAGATCGTTATGTCGTCGATCGCGATGTCTGCAGTGTAACTTCTACCGATCACGCCGGCGAAAATGACCTGGGCGTTAAATGTCAAGTGTTTGCTGTCTGATTGTTATAAGGCAACTAACGAAACGCTTAATTACATATCTTCGCGACTGATGCAGTACAATCAGTCAATGCCAGGAATCTCAAAGGCGCAATCACGATAGAATTTTCGTTTCTTCTCATATTATAATGGAGTAAACAACAATAGTACAATAGGGATTTGAACTGACATTGGACATACGCAAACACCTATACTATAATAATGTAATGGCTCTATCAACATTGCGTCGAGTATTAGTGAATTTTGAATATTCATAATGATAACAATTCTGAACGGAGCGAAGAGATGATATAAATCGTTACGTGCAGATTCGTTGCTTCCCTTTGCATTTAATTGAAATTACGTTGTTGTTTGTAATTTTATTTTTTGTATTCATAGTACTACATTGGTCGTTTTATTTACACCAGGTCCATATTCTTTATTATGGGTACAGATCTGCCATTTGTAGCAAAGCCCACGTTCCTACCGGGATTTTTGCAAGACACTGCTTACGCAGAAGAGATTCTGTAGCAACAAGATAATGATAGTCACAATCCGTTATTTCATCGCCCATAATATTTACATCCGGCTCAAATTCAAACATTCTTCCTCGCTATCATAATTTGCGCTTGATGCAAAACTGAAACTTGAGAGTCTATAACTATTTCAAATATAAGCATATATTATGCACACCAATAATGATTTCACTTGGGAACGCGATGCTGCGATCAGTTGCAGCGCTTTAGAAGCGGTTAATGAACAGGATTACAAAGGTGATACTTCATTCTATGTATCAGCGTAATGCCAAATCGAAGTGAAAAGTAACATAAATATGGCACAGCGATTGCTTGGTCATTGTGCTGTTTAATGAGTTACTCCACCAAGAGAATGCCTATTTTCATCCTCATGGGTGTAATGTAATGTATTGAGGAGGTAACGCCTATACACAGATAACGCCTATATACATGTTGCTAATTGTTGGCAATAGAGACCATGAATACGGCCTGTATACAGTATATTATACACAGTACACATGTCTCTAGCGTGTGTTGGGACTTGGACTATCATGGGCTTGGCAGAGCCTGGAATTACAGGATTACGGTTGCTGTCTTCTATTTGCATCGGGATATATGCCTGCATAAATAGATCTAAATTTTCTGATGCGACTGGGTAATCAGATAATAACCTCATATTAATCTAAATGTGTGGGACGTGGGTATTTGTGACAAAGAGTTCATACCAATCCCAGCTTCAGCGTACGTAATATCGGGGCTTACCTTACAAACATATGACGGTGACAGTTGATCTTATCGATTGATTCTATATTGCGACTGAGAATTATTCAATCAACATCAGTTGTCGTTTTGATTTTGAGAACTTTTTTTTAGCAAGCAACCCTGAGATTTCGATAAATAACGCCGTAAATTGCTACTCAGTTACAACTTACCAGTAGATGTAATGATTTGCAAGACGTGTCTAAACTATTATGCTTATATGCTATTACTTACGCCTATATATATCAAATTCATAGTGGATGTATACATTTCATTTTTACATTCGTAAGTCGGTTAAGGTAGCTAGAACACGACATTATACCTTCATTGGCTCTTCGATTTTCTTGATGGAAACAAGTGCGTGTTTCCATTCATCGCCTTGGTCACCGGACATTCTCCATTCTATCAAACGCCGATCCCCAATCGCAAACCCCACGATGAGTGATCCCATAGTTTTGCCATGCATGTGATACCTACAGGTATACGTACATAATTAGCGATGAAACCAGTAACTGCACAAGATGTAGGCCACCATCTGATCTACACACTTCTGAATTTGTGAGGGATGTAACGAAATGCAGCGATAGTTTGATATTTTTATCCTCTCACCAGAATTCGAGACAATATGAAGTATCATCGTCTCGGAATGTGATCTGAGGAGAGGCCAACAGCGCGGTATCATTTTCTTGTCGTGGTTTTGATGACTCGATGAAGGCGTAACTTCCATCTGAAATTGACGTGAAATGCGCCTGAATTCACACTGCAGAGGTAGCCCACAAAAGCAACAACATCGCTATCTGCCAAGATTTAATTGAGTGACGGATAACGTAATAGACATTGCGAGCGACAGTAAGGACCACGAATTTATTTATTCTATACAAGTGGGAATTTGTGGCAGTAAAGATTAGCAACGGTTCCAGTATGCGACCACAATTTCAAGGGCATCGCTATTATTAGATTCAACAGTGATTTCAAATTGTATAAAGCTTTGTCAAAACTCTTGGTCCATCGAATTATGGTATTGCCGAATATAAAAAATAAAGCGATCAAAGGAAAAGTTATTTTCAATTCGGCCAGAGACCAGCCAAACGTCGGTAGCTCGGGAATAATATTTTTAAAAGGCCTGTACATCCGTAAACCATAAATGCAAGTAACAGTAATATATCATATATGGCGATGTGATAGATCTGGAGGAATTTCACGGCATGCAAGAGGCACTTTTCCGCATCCAATATTGTTAGGCTGCTCAGAGAATCTATAAAGCCCTGGGAGAATTTTGCAGCACTGGGCGCAAATATCATATGCGGTTTATCTGACTTACATGATTCTGCTACTACGCGCAAAAATCTCACGATGTAGGTCTAGTCTGATACCAGGCCATGCACATAGCAGTGATGGAAGCGGACCAATTTAACGTTTACATCTGGATTAGGGGGATAGTTCAAGCCTCATTCCTTAGAATCAGTGGCATTTTGGCGATTCAAGATTCCTAATATTTTCTGATGAATTCCCGTTCTTGTTCCTACCGTGATGCAGAGAGGGATATGAATTTGAAATTAAATCAATTTCAATCACAATTGCCAAGATTATAATGTAAGATTAAGGCATTTAAGAAAATGTTCACAGTGTAGAGCCCACTAAGGTTATTTTGTGACCGCATACCTCTGAACTATCAAGATTCGCACACCGAACTCGAACGTGAACTGAACGTTCGCACCCTCTCTAGTCTGTGGTCCGTTTCTAATTTAGGCTAGTCTGTGCCCTGCGGTGTTTGAGCTGAGCTCAAATAAAGGACCAACATAATACTAAAATAACCAAAATAAATATACGCTGACATTGCACTGCACATGAATAAAATAATCAACGGTATTGGACCGATTCTTTGTTTATTTATTATAGTTGTGCTCACCGTAAATACTATTTTATTCAAATCCGAATTTTTCGACGGCAATAACTCCGCTTCCACTGGTTGGAATTGAACCAAATTGGGTGAGCACCGTTTCTATAGACAGCCTAACACTTTCATGAGGTGAACAGAAAATTTCAAATTTTTTATTATTTATTTTTATATAATAAAAAGAAACTTACTTCTCCTGTAGCAAAGAGGTTACTGGCTGGAATTGAACCAAATTTTGTGTGTAGGCTTAAATTAGGTAACCTAACAATTTTATCAAGTAGCCAGTACGATTTGAGAAAAAAAGTCATTTTCGAAGAGCCCTAGTATTTATTCGATAACCAGAAAAATCCTGCCTGGGGTGATTTGATTTCGGGTATTCACGCATGATTACTATGTATATAGTCCGATATCTGGGGTTGAATTTAAAACAAACGGTGTTTAAAACACTCTGTTTAAAACATGTTTTAAACAGTGTTTTGCAGAAAGGCCTTATTAAAAATTGTGTTTTTTTAAGTGATAAAATTATGCCATAATTGTGTATATACTTTCAAAAACACATGTTGTATGAGCCTACGGACAATTTCCACCCCACATAGCCGACGAATATCGATACGGGACGGTTTGAACCCTAAAAATAGTCGGTTCAACATTAATAGTACAGATATTTCGTCAAAGGAGCTATATTTACCCTATATTTTCAATTGCCAATGCCAATCCACTATGACGTCACAATTGAATATTTGTGACATCAATGCTTAGAAAAACAATAAAAAACGTGTTTCAAATTAGGACCTTGTTTTAAACATGTTTGTTTTAAATTGATTTTTGTTCTAAATGCAACCCTACCGATATCAAATTTTATTATAATCCCCACAAGTCATCATCGTTTCCAATGGTGGGGTTCATAACTACTAAAAGACTATATATATGTGCGTGTGCGGGCCGCGGTTTCACTGCTTGGTCTAGTTGTTAATAAGGTTGCGCAATGCACATGCACACCGGCACACCCCTAGATCCTTTACAGTACACCAAATGGAAGTAAGAAGTTAGCTGAGGAAAAGCGGTTTCTGTTGGCCACATTGGTTACGTGAGTCACTTCAGTCACGATACATAACAGCATGTCGGTGCCGATTTTTTTTTTCAATTTTAAAACCAACCTTCGTCGCCCTTCGTATGATCGAATCCCGGACCGGTTTTTTTAGTTGGCGTGCTCCCTTTTGTTACTGCCCAGTCGAACACGTCCTCCCTGGTATTCACATTTTCCCAACCGCTACAGAGGCCATTCTCGAAATCGCAAGAGTGAAGTGCTGTTGGGCAAGAATCGAAGTGCGTAATTTAATAAGGTAATCGGTTGTGCAATGTTCTGAAGTGTATAACCCTACAGTTTCGTTGTAATATCATGTTGTGTGCATTTAACGAATCTTACATCGAATTGGGATTGATGTTGGATTAATTTTCACGACAGCACTGTTGTGTTGATACACGAAAACATAGAGCATCGTATAGGAGCAACCAGCATCAAGACAATTGTGAAGCATATATCTCTAATTATTATTGATCTCTTTTCATCCGGGACATACAACTGTACGATCAGCGTGGGTACTGGATAGTGATGGTACAGTAAGGTACATAAGAGATAGATATCTCTTGCACAACCAGAGTAATATATGAAACTGGAACCTTAGCGGATATGCTGAATGTAGCAAACAGATGTCAGAGCGACCATAGCCTGACACGATAAATAGTGTACTGTGCGACGTACGTACAATCATGTGCAATGTGTATCGATAAAAGACCGTGTCGATTCGTTGCAGTCACATTGCTTACGATCAATAGCCTCTCAGTTGCTTTAGGCAACATGTGGTTATGTCGTGTTAAGTAGGCCTACATCTTCTGTTTCCTGTAGTATAGGCCTATATACGCAGCGCGTGTTTATGCAAATGTCATAATTGATTCCAATGTTTTTTCACACACCTGATGATCTCACGTCAAGCGTCTTCCATGTAAATAGAAATCCCCCCATTTGCATGTCGAGGTCGGAATAGAAGCCGAGTTGCACCGAATTTGTGACACTGGTGAAGGCCGGAAACTTATCCCTCCCGCAATATTTTCCGATAACGATAGGCGACGGGCCGGTCCAAGACGCGCCGAACGGGTTGGGCCCGGGAGTGAACACGACTGGAGCCATGCCTGCGTTGTCAACCACAATCACACCGTCGAAAGGGCAGTCCGGGGGTCCAACCTCGATATCGATGTATTCGAATTTCATCTGAAAATGGATGCATATGATTGCATCGGAAATAATGTTTCAATCAACAATTTTCGGTCCATCAAAAACGCAACCTTTAGGCACCAAGAGATACCTATACTCGATCGGGATTTCTGGAATTTAACGGGACAGGAATCCTCTTTCTGAAACAATTTCCCTCATAAACAGAATGCAAGCATGTCTCGAAATTACTTCCTACATTACAAAATCAAAAGTGCAGAAAATGATTATAGTTTTACCTAGAAATCTGTGAGTAGAAATAGTTGAAAAACATAAACTGTCTGAGTGTGGTGCAATAGGTAAAAGCTACATGAGTACTGTACTTAAAAATTTAGGAGTACTTCATTACTGATCAATGGTGACATACTGGCAATTGCAGGATTACCATATTTTGGGAATCTGAGAAGGGGAGACTTTTTCAAAATTTTCAGACCTACAATACTAGAGTAAAACCCGGAAAATGGTAAATTTCTCCCGAGCGTGTGGTTGGTTGACTAAAAAAGGGTCATTTTTCAGGCTCATGTCCCGAGAATCTCGCTGGACCGTTACTTGTGCACAGATGTCCTAGATCTCAGTTCAATCTCCACGTACAAAGAGGACAAATTCACAAAAAAGAGGACATTTAGGCGTCCGCCGAGGACACTTTCAAATATTCGAAAAAAGAGGGCAAATCCTCTTGAAAAAGAACGTAGGGTAACCCTGGGCAATTGTGCTCAGTGCATACGTTGCTATACACGTGAAGAAAATACTGGATCATTCATGCATCGCAATTCAGAATGTATTCAATTCAACTTCTGTACGGATAGGAACTTACCGATGTAAGGTATGTCAGTGTAGCCAACCTACTATGCTTAATACTAGGCGGGGATAACTAAGAAAAAAGCCGTTACTTTCGCATTGAGATCTGCATGGTACAGGGCGTTATTTTTCTTTCAACGCAATTGCTAAGATCAAGTCATTACTGTGACATGTCAATTGCCGTCGAAAAAAACTCGAAATATCTCGATGAAATCAGTTTCTCCCTATACCGTCGATGACATTGACCGCAATGATTGCACTTATTGTGATACAATCCCGCGAAAAGGAATATTATCGCGGGAATCGCGTAGCATATAAATTGGTAATATGAAACCGCTGGCAAAGTCGCCAACTGTCGATAGCGAACGATCTTAAATCACGGCATTTAAACTACCTGTAATAACAACTGTATCAAGCACAGGAAATATTCGTTTTATTTGGACTAATACTCATATAAAATCAAGACTAATTACATGTGAAATTACTAATAATCGACCAGTTTAGCGTGGGAACACTTCAATTTAATTACGCGATTATACAGACCAGGATCAGTACGCAGCATGTGGATATTTATTTCTCTCTGTATATCTACTCATACAAGTCATACAAATCCATCGACCGCGCATAAAACAGAACCGATACATGATTATAGTTTCCGCAATCCGTCATCTCAGCCGTAGGTCCATGCAATTTTAACTGACAGAGAGATCGCTTCCAATGTTATCCGGACATGCCACCAAGTCCAAAGCGGATTCCGTAGCAACAGAATAAATAGCACTGACAACTAGTATCAATGCAGCTAATTTTGGTCATCCGCTTATCCATACTTTTGTACAGAGTCGCTTAAAGATCTGTCACTAATCATTACTCAAAGTGATTATCTTTACTCCCGATATCAACGTAAACATACGCATATCAAGTAACACGGCACATTGCTATATGCCTAATATTTAGGATTCGATTGATTCCAAATATCAACAAATTTAAATTAAACTCCACAGTATTTTCTGTATTTATCACATCCGTTCACGGCGATTTTCTCAGCGGATACCAATTCTCAAACGGGACTTTTAGTACGCCGCGTTATTGGATGAGCTCCGGATTGACATTTCGAATAAAAGGACTCGGCGAATACAGATAATAAACACCCCGTATGTTGTTTGTATTGTAAATTATGGTTGATTTATTTGACGCTTTGTAAAGACTATTTTAACGGAAGTTTATTCATCCCGTACGGTCGATCAGGTAGGTCACCAAGCACACGTCACCAGTCTCGTGTGAGTCAATCAGGAGACGTCGTCTGCCTGCGTAACTGAAGTCGTAAATTATTTTTCTGTACAAATACGCGATATATACGCGATGACGCAGGTAATTGTGTGCACGCTGTACACTACGCACAGTCGTGCAATATTGTGCGTATGATATCTGGCACAGAATGGCGTGATACAAAATCATAGTTCGCATGCATTGTCCACTTCACAAAACATGGTCCTATCTGACGATTAGTACTGATGTATTCCAACACGCGTTGTTGAAAGTAGATTTGGCCGCATGCACGGGCGCTGGTTCAGATTGTGAGAATTCCTTTCATATATTAATATATTAGGTACACCGATGCTTTTCAGCGATGCCTCGATTTTAGTTATTAGTTGATATCAGCCATGAACTGAACATGTGAAACGAGCTGAGGGGTTTGGTATTTCGGCTTTGGTATGATATGCTTCCAGGCAAAATCTCATATGTTGTAATTTGGATAAGTAGGCATGGTCAAAATAAATCGACTTCACTTAATATTATCATTCCACCGCAACTGTTAAATTTACAAGTTCTGATTATAGAAGTACAATGCACATCGTTGTACTGGAAAGTACTGTGGTAAGTATATTGAGGTGTGAGGTCTGGTGCTTGTGTACTGTACGTATCCGATGAAGCACTGTTTCCAAAGTATGAAGTAGTATGTTTGGATCTACAGCGTGCTTTGTGTCGCCTTCACTTATGATGTAGCTTAGCAGCGCAATGCTTGCAATTCTACCATTACATCAGTTATCTGAAACTAACTGATATTGTCATTGAAGAAAATTCCCTGTGGTCTCACATCAAGCTCATGGTGCGCTATGCCTATTTCTTCGAATGACATGAGAATAATTACCACGGTACGACAATGCATAAATCGATTACAACATAGTTGGATAATTATAATTATCAGAATGGAGGTATCGTTATTATATGATATCCGGTCATCAAGAGGAATATTCTAGTGACAGCATCGAATCTAAGATAAGTCTTAAAATCTGACATATATTCCTTTACATCCGTGTCATAAAAATGCTGTACGCGGCATTTGAAACCTTGTTCCGATACTACTCCGGGGTTACGTATGTAAATATCATCTGATTGACAGATCAAAGTCGGGTTTCGCGCGATGCCGCAGTTTGAAACTCGTGTCATGATTCAAAACATCGCCGCATTAAGAGACGGTCTCCTTACCACTTCACCGTGATGTCTCCTTAGTTGCTGAAGGCGATTCTGGAATTCACCAGTTCTTTCAGGCGTATGCCCGACAATCCTAAGATCACATTCCTTCGATTGGAGCTTGGACTACAATTCGAAATTTCGGATTTGGCTATCTATAGATCTAGGTGTGTTCATGGAAACTGAGTCGAATTATTCAAAGCAATCGGATTTTCGTCACATGCTTGTAAATAATGAAAATGCATAAGGTATTAGTAACCTGGCGCTAACAAGGTAATTGGATCCTAAATACCCAGTCAAAACCAAGAACCTCAATAATTTATTCTGTTCCAATGTAGCTCCACGTTGGTGCTCACTAGGGTTGCACTTAAAACAAAATGTGTTTTAAACCATGTTTTAAACAGTGTTTTAAACAAAGGCCTTTTTAAAAAAATAGTGTTTTTTTTAAAGTTGTAAAATCATGCCTTAATATAGTGTACTTAAAAAAAATTGTATGAGCCTACGGACAATTACTACCAAATATAGCCGACGTATATCGATATGTGATGGTTGGAACCCTTAAAATAGTCGGTTCAACATTAATAGTACAGATATTTCGTCAAAGGAGCTATATTTACCCTATATTTTCCATTGTCAATGTCAATTGACTGTGACGTCACAATTGAATAGTAACTGGATGATTTCATGTGCATATTTTACGACTTCACATGGTAATGACAATAAAAGTGAACGCACGCGCACGATTTCATCACTCCAATCGCATCTATGTAATGATCAAAGGAGATCGGGTTACATCTAACAGTTTATCTCTAAGATGAAAAATGGGTGAAAGGCAGTAAAAGCCATATAGTATTAAAGAAAGACACTCGCTCCAACCAGAATTTGACAACTAGATAATTCTAGTTGCGTAATTAAACTAATTAGAGCAAAGTGCCGGCAATCGAGTTCTAATCTAATTCGCGAAATGTTCCTTGCTCTAATTCTAATTTAATTTGTTCAATGCTTCTATGCTCTAATTTTAATTCTAATCTAATTTCTGGTTTTCCAGAAAATGCTTCAGGAGAACTGTATTGTGCGAAAAGAGTCAAGCTTGCTGTACAGACGTTTGCTATTCTCCTGTTTATGAGAATCAGCTATGGTTTGATAAGAGCTGAACTTGATTAAATGTCCAGGTTATCGGAAATTCAGTAATTCTAATTATGATCTAGTTTGGAAAAAACTGTGTAGCCATAATTCTAAATGTAATCTAGTTGATTTCGGAAAAGCTGAAAATTTCCCACTTGTTCAAGTCTGACTCCAATACACTTGTGCGGCGCGAAGCCAGGGTTATAAATGTGACGTAGGCAACATTAGGGTTACCATATTTTGGAAATCGGAAAGGAGAACACTTTTTCAGAGTTTTCAGACTTGCAAAAAGCAGACGAATTCTCAAAAAACGGTAACTTTTTCCCACTTTGTGGTCGGTTGACTAAAAAATATAACGCCCAAAAGACCGTTTTCTACTCCACGTTGACAGGTGGCTGACTAAAAAAAGGTCAACTTTCTCGCTCAGCGCCCAAAATACCGTTTTCTACTCCACGTTGACAGGCGGCTGACTAAAAAAAAGCGTCAACTTTCTCGCTCAGCGCCCAAAATACCGTTTTCTACTTGACGCTGTCGGGTGGTTGACTAAAAAAATAAATAAAAAAGGTCAACTTTCCGCCCAGCTCCCGATATACCCGCCGTAGCGTCACTTCGGTGCTGATTTACGCCATATCAGTCGCATTTTGCTATAAATATGACCTAAACTATCAAAATAGAGGACAAAATATTTAAAAAAAAGTGGACAAAAGGGCGTCCTCCGAGGACACTTTCAAAAAAGTCAAAAAAGAGGACAAATCCTCTTGAAAGAGGACGTATGGTAACCCTAGGCAACATGAGTTACGTCATAATGTCGATAACATAAAATGCGGGAGAGGCAGAAGAGTCTTCTGACCAACTAGCCTGCACAGTTGTTAAACACATGAAATCCAGCATTTACATCATTATTTCGATTCTTACACGTGGAAAAGTAATATGTGCAGACATTATTTTCATAGATGAGTTAGTTCACCTCACCATAAGCGGACTGTAAATATAGGACAGAAGAAAGAATTCTAGTGAATATATCGTTATTAGGTCACAGAAAAATTATTCCTAAAATGCGCATTTTAACAAATTTTCATACATTTTCAAGCACAAGATGATTGCAGCTCTATGAAACGATAAGAAAGTGAGACCACTGGCATTACAAATATATAAAAATAACTCCATGACGGAACAAACCAAATGATGTTTAGGCGGGGTCTATACGATACTTTAATATCATACGCCCCTGTTAAGTTTTGTGCGAAATCGCATTGTTTGGAGAACCAACTAACGATTTAATCAGCACATGGGACGTTGTATCAGCTGCAAATCCTGACTACGTTGCACAACTGATATCGATCTTCCACGGAGAAATATTACTTGAGCTGGAGCACCGGTATATATTTTCGATAAGATTGAATTGATGAAAATCACAGCACGAACAGAAATAATTTTAATACATCAGCAGTCTTTGAAATAGCAAAATAGTTAAGTTATTGTTCCCTTTGCTCTCAGCTCTCACGTTAACGGCAGGAGCATGTCACGGTGTAGTGAGGTAACTGATATCCGCACGTGTGGAGTTATCGGTATGATTGGAATTGGCATAAGAAATTCCAGAATTACATCCAGGAATAGGAAATGTCACGCAGACATCACATGGCTCGTGATGTTATGAATTGGCGGGGATCGCACGAAGACCGTTCGAAATCAGTTGATTAATGCCAAAGTTCAGATAAGTTTGCTGCAGTAGTAATCGTGAAAATTGCATGCGCATTGCACAACCTTCTTCGACATCGTTTAACTCAAATGACACTGTAATATTCTCCTGATTTAAAATATTTACGCATTACATGGCCCGGAGGCCATCAAAGGCAAACAACGACAGTTGATATATTGGATACAATTAGGATACTGTTGTTTCAATGACCCCGGGTTCAGTATCTTAACAGGGATACGTTACATTCACTCCGATGACTCGAATATTGTATACTTTTCAAAGTCACGGGATCGCGTATGTGTATGTAATCACAAATATTCCATAATGCTCAGCTTATTTCACACCGAAAATATATACTTCCTGGGGCTATGAGATGATATGTCAAATTATTCATCGAGATTAGAAACGTCAGAAGAATGCTTATATAAATAATAAACAGTTGGTAGGCCTACTATAGACTATGCACCGTAAGCCATACACACCAGCAACAATTTTCCTTCGTCTGCCGTTATTGACCATGTACAGTTACTGTTCGACGAGTAGTTTTGGACAGGATAGCCGGGGCTGATGATTTGTCCTTGATTTGCGAAAATTTGCCCACCGCATTCCACACCTGCAGAACGATACGTGTCATGCCGAGTTTGGAAAGTTTTCGCTATCGGCTCATAGACAAATTCATTGAATGAGCCCGACGACAATTGTCGCAGATAATTAGAAAATCTCGACGACAGGTGTTGATAGCTGACATCACAGATCAACATATTATTGTAGGTGTAATTGGCTCAATCATTGCGATTTTCCACGTATTTTAAATATTAGCTAGCGTCCGGATAAAACGTGATTCATTGCAGAGGCGTCTATGCAAGCCTAAATGACATAATCGCTCGAGTAATGCGAATATCGAGTGCATTGTAAATTGTCATATATTGTGACTGAAATGAAAGTCATTTAAATACTTATTCCCAAAGCAATCTATATCCTGTTCCTCCATACATAAATAATATTTTGAACAATATGCAATGCAAGGTATAAGCGTATTGGACAAGTACGTCTATGCGGGCAATGGGCATTGTGCACCGGCTCCTTATTCAGGCACGCATACGGGCAACGGCGAGACACCAAGTGAGCAAAATGACGTAATTGCATTCTTGGCGCCACCTTGCAAGTGAGTGACCATCTCAGAGCTAAACCTGGTCATATTATGTTTCCATCCCAACTACGCCCTTCACAGGTAACAGCAATGATCTGTTTAGTATAGTGGTTCTAAATCTTTTCGTCTTCGCGGACCCCCTTTGGACCGTCACGTACCCCCGCGCATCCCCCAATTTTAGCTCAAATTTAGCTCTATTACCGTGCAATCGCCATTTAACTGTAGGCTATTGATAAACAGCAACAAAATGACTTTTGTCAAAATTAATATCATGCTATATTCAAGTAGAAATTGGTAAGATGTATATCATTTCAAAGTCCATTGTATGGCTGCATTTCTTGGAATACACTGCCGCGCCGTCGATTTGACGTGAGGGAGTGCCGAAAATCCATTAATTTCCACAAAATAGGTGGTGGCAAATGTATAATAGCCCGTAACGCTTCCGACGACACCTTTGGGTCTGATCGCAACTTAAATTGGTACCAATATAACATCAGGACTAGTCATTTCTATGTAGCAGCTCATCTTGAAGTTATTCTGGAATAGCGGTTATGTATATCATAGGATGGATGTTTTTGCAAGCGAATTTATTCCGAAACCCCAAAAAAACTCTCTAATCAGCAATATCAGTAGAATATTCCATCTCGAACGGCCATTCTGTTTACGTGAGTCCTTAAGTTTTAGTAGTTATGAAGTGAAATCGCTTCGTGATTTCTCTATTTTTAAAACAATAGAAATTAGGTTATCACACATTTTTACAAATTTGTAGATTTCGCGGACCCCCTGAAATTGCTTCGCGGACACCCGGTTGAGAACCACTGGTTTAGTAGATTAGCTAGCGAATCTCATGGCAAAATATCAGCGAATTTCAAGTCTTTAGGGTTTTTATCGCTACTAATTGTTGAAAATGAAATACTGTGGTGCTTTTCACATTATGGGTCTGGCGTGCCACGGCCAAGGGTACAAGTCCCGACTCCGAATACCAAAGGAAAATGAAATATAGTAAAGATGCTACCCACCTTTCGAAATTGCCGTGGTGACTGGCTCCGGTACATTATCATCGGGGGATTTACCAGCCGACACTCTTGATAACGGCACTGGAGATAAGCTATCGACAAGGATCTGTCCAGCGTAAAGGTAAACCGATAGCCAAAACACTACTCCTTTTGCTAAGTAATCCATATCGGAAACTTTTCATGCGTATATACTGCACAGATATATTTCTGAAACGCACGAAAATAATGCATGAAACAGCAGTTCACGATGCAAGTCCTGTAGTATGTTGTCGATACACCGGTACTATACGTTCAATAACCACTTCATTACGGTAACCTTTGCGCTAAACCGATGAAATATTCAGGTGGCGTACCGGCAATAACGGCACGCTTTTCAAGGATAACTACGTTAACAGCATTGGGCTATGTCAAAACGTAGCACGATCAGTTCACGCCAAAGTGGATTTTTGATTAGCGTGTCAGATATAAATAACGAGACTTTTTAATAAAATTCTATAATTGGCGAAAGATAACAATTAATATTAATACCTGCTGCTTAATCGCGAGAACTGCATTTTTCAGATCAAAAATATCCACGTGCAAAATCAGAGTAGATATATTTGAGTTTTTCTCCCCTTTCTATGAGCCTTCATAACACACTATTAAAAATAGGTACCACTTGGCAAGCTGCAAAACTTTTCTATGCGGGCAGCGGGTTTCACATCCCTAGCCTATACAATCCACGCGGTAGCGTCACATAATTGGGCGACTTACTCAGTCATTCCACATGAGCTCTACCTTTGATGTACTACCCTAACACGGTAACGGTCTGATACTGGAAGGTGTGTCGCAGAAGAGAAACGAAACGATGAATTCCTTATATTTTATCGCATCAAGCGATCGCCTACTTGTCGTCATCAGATTTCTTCTATTTCGTGGTTCAATTTCGATTAATTGCCAGGTTGCATAGGAGAGGCGTTCTAAACCTTCCTTTCTCATTTACATTTGGGCAGGTATAATTGCTGTCGGCGTCACGAGGTAATTATATTATGCGTCGTCACGTTCTTCAAAACAACTCTCAATAGAGCCGTAACATTAAACGTGCAAACGTATCGGAATTACTGGGTTTCATTGCCGATTTTATGTACGTTTTTACAAGGGCATGCGGCGGTTGACAAGCATTTAAATTTGCATTCTATTAGACCGTGATATTTCATACCACACCGTGAGCAACATGTGGCGAAAATCTGAAGTGTTATTCACGGTACAGGTGTGCGCGTCCTCCTCAGGAAAGCACGTAACACTCCATTTTTACAAACAATTTGTGCTTAAGGTTAATAATCTTAGAATATTGCCCATATGCGTCAGCCACTGTTTTGTTTGATTACTTATCGTGTTATAGCGTTCCCATGGCAGCAAATTCTAACATAATTAGGGATGGGCCGACAGGATTGATTGACTGATCCGGCCACGAGTTGAACATTCGAGTACGCCTTTAAATTTCGTAAAGGTATTAAAAGATCCGTAACTTCGATTTTTACCTTGCCTTTGCCGAATTCCAAAGTCATGCCAAACACACATAAATCCCATGATCATCTTTGCCTTGTGCTACCTGATTTTATTCTAAGAGCACGGCGGTTCGGGATTTTAGTATCCTACCATGGTTGCATAGAAATCAAAATCAACCATATTCGAAACGATTAGCCTCGCTGCAGGAACAAGATGTAGTGACCAGGGGGCGTGGCCAGGACGGAAATCTGATTTTGTCACTCAAAGAGAGAGAGAGAGAGAGACGGGTACTCCAAAATCGATCATAGAATGATCTCAACTCAATCAGTGACCACAATAAACAATATGTTCATGTCCAAGTCCATGTCCAACTGTCCGAATGTCCATATTGCCAAATTCATTCCACTCGAAACTTTTCAACTGACTCTCATCAGCGAACGTCAATAAATGCGGTTCGCAAAATTATATCGTTGCTGCAACATTGAAGTTCTGTACTTCTAGAAGCCTATTCAATCAGTGCTGTTACTTCATATATAATTCGGCTCTGCACCTTCGGCTCTGCTCGAATTCAAGCAGGCCCAGTCTACTGTTCTTTGCTCTGGCCATAAAACTCATTCATTACGAACAATTGTCAGGGCAATCCGAAATGGGTGGGCACTTTACACCGACTCCCGGATACTAATCTTATAACAGCTGCATAAGTGTTAGATTTCGACGCAGACCTCAATCGCTTTTCGCAGGTTCTCCTGGTCAGTCTCTCAGGCCTGCAGGCTATCCCACCGTGAATGAGCTTGAATTATGATATATGGATACAAGCTATAGTGCCCGAATAGCTAAATAAGACGGATTAAAACCATTTTCGTGTAACACGATATATTTAAAGTCGAACAGGTAGGCTCTTGTACATGTGAGAAAACCTCGAGGCCTCACCAAAATCACTATCGACTGACTACAGAAATAACTTTCGCCGCGGGGCTGCTACCGGATCTTCCCGGTAATATCTCACAGTGCCGACAGACTTCTGGCACAGCACAACAGGTGAGGGGAATCTTACCGACAATTATATCGATCTAGCTTGCAGTAATTGCGATCACTACATGTTACTAAACAAATTAACTAGAAAGAAATTCGCATCTAAAAGACGCCGCGTAATTGGAAACAACGCGCAATGAAAACGATTGTAAATGACGCTATCACACATGAACGTACTTCTCCGTAATAAGGATCTCGCAAACATTATTTAGATTGGTCGCAATTCTTTTATAGGAACAGGTGCAGAAATCTAATTCCCATTTTGGATGAGAGAAATTATCAACTCTTGTAAAAGTTTATGTTGTGACGACTTTTATTGATCGTACTGCACGTAACGTTATTCTAAAATAGATCCATATTTACAGCTTACCGCACAGATCTGTAAGAGTCTGTTGTGTACCTTTGTCCTTTATGCCCGGTTCTGCGATATCGGTGCCCGGAATTAACCTTGGCACATTTCTGGGGCACCTGCAGTCTCAGATAAATAATCTCAGTATGACACATTTGTATACACTGTAGGTTTGATGTTGCAAATCCTCTCATATGGCGCAAGATGACCTATTTATGGATTACTTTGATTAAAATGCATGCAAGACAAATAGCCTATTTGCTACTTAATGCAGCTCTCGGTCTGCCGTAGTGATTTCATCGCGTAACAATAGTACATGAATAGATGTATGATATAACTTTCGATCATTCTATGCCGTCCATAAATATGCATATAAATGATAATAAGTATTGTAATTTAAGGTGTTACTTTTCATTTTCATATTAGGTGATCATGATCAAGACAGACGAGGGCCCCGTTTTAGATATTTGTGTTTTAAATGCATTGTAAAGTCAACCCTCGGTACGCCACTTCGCAGTTGCCTTTCGTTATTTACTATACTGGCTCAAGTAATTTGTCATTATGTTGTTTGGATTCCTTCGTAAGATGGGATTTTATAGTATAAATTTGCTAAATGTATTGTCATTAAAATATGAATGAGTTATTATATAGTCGAGTCGAGCGGTTGTTATGTAGTACGATGATCGTACCAACCAAGTTTCAACCATAGCAAAGGTGCAAATCATATCATCTGCACTCTCTGGTAAATGATTTTACTCCCATTCCGACGGGACAGGCAGAAGCGATTCAAATACAGCATTTCCTATGGAAATACGCAAGAGGTGGAGTAGATTACGTGTAGGCTACCACTGTTTACATATTTTTGGGATGGTACACGAAACAGAGACTCCACTTCCGACGTATAGAACGGCTGGTAAGCTACGGCCGGGATCGACCGCGACCAATCTCGAACACGCAGCAACTCACTGGTTTCACGACAGTGAAATATACCCCCTCACCTATGTTGGCAACTGCAACTGTGTTTTCATTCCGTGAGTTCGTTTGTAAAATGCGGCAAATTGAACGTTCTGAACGACTATTGAAGGAAAACAAAATTTTTCTGGGTGGCTCGCGGGCCAGATTGCGTTCAAACAGGTCAAAACAACAGACGCGCCGGAGGTGCACGACCCATGATTACAGTCGTCCGAGGTGGTCAGTAAAGAAACGATGTACTTCTCCTTTTTCGGAGCACTCAAGCAGGTTTTGTCAACTTGCACCAACAAAGTGGTTCTGTTTTTGACCGCTTCCAATTCCACTTGTCAGTATTTAGGCAAAACTAATACCTACCCTGTTGACTTTGAATTTCGCAAGAAAGAAGTTTTCTGATGTCTTTCCATCACGTCGTGAGAGAAATTGCTGTAACGACAGAACGAAATATCACATTAACTTATAACTTATTTCTGACATTTCAGGAATTGGTAGTGTCATTTGTCATTTATTTCGAAAGTGTAGTCACCCCCGATGGATTGCAAAAAAAGTATGGGGACGCCGAGATTTAAGTTACTCAAATTGTCGTACCAGCAGTCAACAGAAGACTCTTGTTTCGTTGGCTTTTACTACCTTAAATATTGGCGTCAAATAAAACAGTAACAGTAACAGTAGCGTAATCAACAGATTTGGAAACCAATGAGTAGAAAAGCAATGACTGCATGATGCACGATGGCTTGAATACAAAAGAATATACGAATCACCACAATCGGCCGATCTCTTTTCTAAATTCATTTTGTTTAGATTCATAGTCATAGCCCAGCGGTGAAAAGTCGGAACCGTAGGTATAAGTTGCACTGCCCTTTTGCTTCGTCACCATCTTGCAAGTTTGACATTTTGAATTCATCGATCATCAACTATCACTATCACTCACCTGGTTTACACACAAGATATTTACACCTGGGTGCAGTAAATATTGTTATGGCGCTATGTGAAATTCGGGTGTAAGGTGACATTTACAGTGTCATATTTCAGACTCTGAGCGACTCCAGTCAACCTGACTATACGCCCTTACATAAGAATAAGAAGACATTTTGTCTGAATGTTACTTCCCCGTTAAGCTTTCAGTAAGTAAATAAACAATTTGGACTGATTACGAACTTCACAAGAACTACGGAAAGGTTATCGGTTTGCTTTCTGGAAAATTCTTGCAAATGTCACAGGTATACAAGTTCCGGTAGAATTTCACGTGTGCTGATGATCACAAGAAACCGCAATATTGGCCTAAGCGTGTCTCGAGCGTACGAGTGGATTCAACGTAAGTAGGCAAATTTGCGAGGGAACTATACCTGCCTGTGAGAAAACAATGCGCACCAACCAGCACGCAAAGATTTTCGGGTATATAATCGGGCATGGTAATAGGTCCAGAGTTGGATCAATTACATTATTTCAGTTCAATTACAATTACAATTACTTTCATGAATGTTTCAATTACATTACAATTACAATTACTCCATGCTAAAAATATCAAATTACAATTACAATTACAATTACTCCTTGCATGCATCAATTACATTACAATTACAATTACAATTACTCCTTGCATGCATCAATTACATTACAATTACAATTACAATTGCTGCTGTTGAACATTTAATTGAATAGTCATAAATTCAACCGTGGTCCTTGACAACCGTAGCGTCGTATTTAACAACAATTCAAGTCTAGTTCAGATTGTGTAGTAATAATTGCGTTGATGTGCGTACATAGTATGCTATGTAAGATGTCACTGTGACGTAATGTAAGCGTGTTTTGTATGCTAGGTAATTATGGCTCACGTAATTGGAAATGTAAAATGTTATTTACCTAATTTCCTATGGGTTAGGATTGAGGATAGGGTGCAGTATGTCGTTGAAAAAGTATTATAATATATGCATGTGTTGGATTTGCGTATATAGTATATAATTAAAGAAACAATATTATTTTTATCGAGGGACGTAGGAATTAGGATGAGGAGTAAAAACAAAACCGTGCTTTGTCAGATAAGACGTTATATAATATCCAGTGGTCTGGTTAGTTAGCCAGACGAAATAACGATGCATCATCGTGATCTGAAATCGTATTGTAGATTGCCAACCCACGGATAGATGAGCAATATGTGAGTCACGGATGAATGTACTGACAAACGTACTGAAAAGTCGGCTAAAACCAGCAAACTTTATAGTCCTAGAGCTGGCGATCCATGCGTCCAAATTTGATGCATCTGGTCTTCATCGTAAGCTATTGATGTACTAATTCCGAAAATACAAAATAAAATCTCGTCAGGGCAATGTAACTGCTCCAAAATAGCCGTTTAAGGCCGACTGTTCTGAAAAGTGAGAGCGCTGCAGCAGCATGACTACAACAATTGCCAGTTACGCCCATAGCGATTGTTCAGAACAATGCCGATTCCCAGACTTTCACGACTATTTTGGGATGGTACCATTGCCTGGAAATATACTTTTATTGCGGAATCAGTGCGACACTAGCTTTCGATTACGACCATACATATCAAATTTCGACTCTTGGATCGCCAGCTATGAGACTATCAATTCTGCTGCTTTTAGCCGGCTCAGCAGTTCGCTTCTCGGCGTATTCAATCGTGAGCCACGTGTTGCGAATCCATCGGTTGGTTAGTAATTTAAAAATTGTATGGAATGGCAGCCGAGGCCAGCATAGCGGTAAAAATAAAAATAAACTCCGCCCGCAAGGGCGCGGTCAATGGCCTTCGCGAATGGATCCACAAAATTCCTTGTCGTTCGTTTAAAGAGAATGCATTATAAGTCAATTGTTTTATGTTGTGCTTGTCAGGTCTCAATAGCAATTTAATGTAATTGAAATTGTAATTGAGCAAAATTTTTGTCAAATTACAATTACAATTACACAAAATAAAAATGCTTCAATTACAATTACATTACAATTACATTGAAAAATGTAATTAATTACATTCAATTACAATTACAAATTACAATTGATCCAACTCTGATAGGTACATCTTTAAGTTGAAATATCAGCACATTTTAAGATCTGGGTGTTGAACCGAGAAACCGGGCTTTGAATCTGATTCGAGTTTACGGGATAAATTATATCGTTGTTTAATACGAAATAATCGAATCGCCCTGTATGCTGTTGTGTGTGGTATTCATGGTATTTTCGACTACAATGATCATTTACAACAGGCTTAAATACCATATATATAAAAACGTGTTACCATGGCAATTAAAAATACATTTTAAAATAAATCAATTTTTTTCAAGCTTATAATTATGACATGATTGTGTAAATACTTTCGAAAAACTGAGGTATGAGCCTACGGACGATTTACACCCGATATAGTCGACGTACACGATATGGAATATTTGGAACCCTTGAAATCGCCGTCGGTTCAATATAGTTTGAGTACGTAGATGGATCATTGGTACGGAATGGGTGTTCCGATGATGATGACTGCCTACCGTGAGAATGCTGCATAACGATGTAGTCCTGGTTAAATATATTTTAGGTCCGTTTATGACAGGGGTCGGAATCCTTTTTCGTCAAGGGAGGAATATTTACCCTATATTTTCAATTGCCAATGACAATACACTGTGACGTCACAATAGTACAATAACGATTCACGACGTCATAACGAAAAACAAACAATGAAAAACATATTTATTTAAAATTGATTTATATTTTAATGCAACATTACATGCGGTTCGTATGCAGAACGCTATCTCATGTGAAGGCAATAGCATTTTAATCCCGCAGCTATAACACGATAATAATGTCACACGGCAAACTCAGCATTTTTGTGTTCACCTAACAGACTCATGACAAGAGTTTGAAAAACCCTCTTATTCAAAAATGTCCGCTTTTATCCTTGTATATCGGAACTGGTGACGAATTTCATTTGGTACCGTATCCTCTCGACGGATACAAATGGCCTGTTCTGTAGCTTGCAACTTGCTCTGCTTGCATACAGCGTAATTTGGTTTTATGTATCTCACAACCCCCGGATGCAATCTTTTCATGCGTTATGTATGTGCTCTTGAATGCCGAAAATTGAGTACAATTATATTTTACAGAATCTCACACTTATAAACTGAATAGTCCAATAGTATATATTGCAATAATATCAAAATGAAGCTTGAAAGGCAGTGGAGCGGCCTTGCGCACTCCACCATCAGGAGTAATTTATAGATCAGCTTTTAGCTTATCGATCGCTTTACTATTTGGAACTTTATCGATAGGGTGATTGAGCAGTTTCATATCGCCATCAACCCACAATCCACATACATGGTTTCGAAGTTCGTAAGAAATATTCGACAGTAAAATCTGCTGACGAACACACTTAGGCATAGAAACGGGAACATGGTCACTATGTATACTCTGTTCAGATTATAGAATACAAGGTGGGTGGATTCAGTAAAATATACCAAGGGGCATCAGACAGAAGCCCTACTTTGCGGGAGATCGTGATCTTAAAAGTTCTCCAAAATCGGCACGCTACAGAATTATGAACAACAACAAATACATATCGATATAAAACATCGTTTCATCAGCAATATTTCAGATACTCTAACATAAAGGGTGCAATTGAAATCCTACTTCTTAATGACACTGAACTTATACACACGTCAATGGACGCGAAAGATTTACAAACGTATTGAATTCAGTGTCGGACACAGCGGCAGAGTAGGCCTATATATCTCTTAGACTGCATTGTGGACTATATGGTAGGACTTTGAAGAAAGTATTATTTAAAATTATGAAAACACGTTTCTGATAACCCATCATGAATCTCGTTTGTAGCCGTCATAGTTGGCGTGTACTATGTTCTGAAAAACTATCAGATGAGACTTCATGAACGTATCAAATTCCTCGTACATCCTATAGTATACAATAATTTGTGCAACATCCGCCATAAGAGTAAATGGAACAATGAAATGGAAAATGCTAATGTGCGCCATGCGAACAAGAAATCACGGACTAGATTTGAGTACACATGTCCTGTAATAGACTTTCGAGTCTAAGGAAGAAATAAGTTCGTACTTCGTTCTTTGGTGTAACAATGATTAGCAGCAGACGCGGAAGCATGGACGCTTGTCCACTCTAACAGCGTTATAGGATTGTTTCAGATTAGGCCCCCGCAAAGCGGTTGTTGGTAGCCATAGCCTATTTCATGAAATCTACAATATCAATTGTTTTTGCGTCGTGAACATGTGAGAACACGCCTCAAATGTAAATTCGGGAACACAGCACATCAATAAACTACATCTTCATTACACGATGCATCAAGTCTCGAGTTGGGGCACTTAATGTAAAAGAAAAATACGCTGGTTGGCAGCAAAGGACAGATCTGATTCAGCCGTCGCTAACACCAACATTCGAACAAGGTAGCCTACACAAGAAACATATCCTCATGATTCTGGCGCGATGCTAAAGGCTGCGCTTTCATCGTGTACAGTACAGTGTGGTCCAGTCGCCGTTACAACCAAACCTCTTTCGTCTTAGAGGAATGGTTTTTATTTTTCGGAAGAAGTTTAGCGACGCCGTTTTCATCATTGCCGTCGCAGTGATTTTTCGGACTATGCTTCTTAGAGGGCGATCTCAAACTGCAAAACAAAACGCGATGCGGTTAGTGCATAATACCCTTTTAGTTTATATAGTTGTAAGCGCGACTCTAAATGGGTTAGTGCCTCGCCAAACATGAACCTCGTTGCAGTATAAGGCCGAATACGTGCGGCAAGGATAAATGACAACACAGCACATGGTAAATGCACACCACTGTATCGCTGGAATCTAGGTATTCGCGATGGTAGACTATCTTTCGTGGAAATGATTTATCATAATTATAGCACGGGGAATTGATCGTATTGCTTGAGTCAAAAGGCTCTCTGACGCCATTGGTGGCGATATTGTTCTCTTTTTTTCTCATGGCTATTTGCTATCCATCAAATCTACAATTTCAAGTCTGTCAGTTGCGGTAAAAAGATTGTGCGTATCTCGAATATAGCACATATTATCATGATCATTGATCATCCATTCCGTGTATGCGGTCATACAAAAGCCTAGAGCAAAGAGAGACTGGCAAGCCGCCAGATTAGCAATCACAATAAGCAGTATCGACATGGTGCAAAATAACCATAGATGTCGAAACACCAGGAGTACTAAAACAACACAACAATTCTAATATGATCCATAGTATTAGATATAGGCTTGGTAATGAGTAAGGCGGATTTCTGACACGTCAAAATAAGTCAAAATTGTAGCGTTAGGTCAAAAATTGTCGAAATTGTTTACAAAGTCAAAAAAATTTGAATCCTGCATTTCGTTTGTATCGTAGATTTAGCACAGACGGTGAACTTATCATTTGATATTTTACAGCTTGTAGCCTGTGAGAAGTATATTTAAAAGATGCAAAAACAGAAAATGGCACAACTGCAACGCAACAACGACAAAACGACCTCTCTCCCCACAGGTCACGCGAGCTCTGAGTCCCGATATTCACGGCTATCAAACAACACCGTTCGAACTAATTAACGAGCAATCAATCAGTCGCGCGCGCTATCATCAGCGTCCGAGGTGACAGTCAGTACACAAAATCCACAAAGGCACATAGCCTACTCTATAGGACTACCGTTGTAGACGGACCATTGTCTGCTCATTGTGAATCATAAATAGGCAAATGAAACAAATAGGTTGACATGGTGTTATGGTCAACGTACCGTATAATATCCTAACTGAAGCAAGACTGCGTGGGCAATGCATGGTTCTTATATCAAGAAGTGAAAAATAGTGATGTAGACAACATTGTCAGAATGAAGCAACACGGTGCGTCACCAACAGTGTATACGCACAACGTCAGTTTTGTCAGACAACAACAACTGCTGCTGTTGAACGTTCTTTCGCCATTCTTGGCAAGCTCTACTTACTAAGGACAGACACTTTCTACCCGAGAATGCAGGAAAGTATCTTTCGTTGTACTACAACAAATTTAATTCATGTCTACCACAATACGTGATATAACTACTGGAATTCTTCATACGGCCAGATTTTGTTAAATTACAAGTTTTACATGTAAAATTTGTCAGTTTTCAAGTCAAAAACGTATTTTCAGGCCAAACTACTTCGTAAGGAAAGACAATTCCAACCAAAAATGAAGATTAATAGTACAATTTAACAGTATGTGCGAAAACGCCTAATTTGCATACGTGAGGTCAAACTGTGGTCAAAATTAAGTTCTTTTAGGCCTAAAAAGTCAAATATTTTATTTTTTAGGTCAAAATCTTCCGTTTTTAGGTAAAAAAATCGCCCTAGTAATGAGGCATCCCGCTGAAAAACAAAGTTTGGGTTTGGAGCTAGCATTTTGGCATTTTGTAATCATTTGATTAAAAGATTTGAATCCAGCCCATGATCCAAATTGAGTTTGTCATCCCTCGCATAGGGCGTTAACTGTTGCGTTTAAATTGGTGTGGATTTTGGTGAAATTAACTTCATATCAATAAACCCGTAGTTTGCGGTGTCCTGGTAGATGTTATCAACGGTATAGGCCTGGATAGGTACCAAGCCTGATTGCAAACAAGATAGGGGTTCGTATGTGTTAGAGCGGGGCAGGGACAGTAGTCCGATTGGATATCCGGCCGGAGCCGGTTCGGAGCCGGATCAGTACTTTTTCTGATAAGGCCGGAGCCGGATCGGTACTTTTTATTTAGAATAGGGCAGCCTTACCTTCTTCCATCAATTGTTAAAGTGAAACGTTCAAGGAAATAAGTTAAAGGCCAAGTCCCAAGTTGGCATAATTACTTCACATAAGGGCTGGGGTTGATCTTTGAGTTTTTGATTTCCTGTTCGCATTGTTTCAATCAATATCCAATACTATCCTGTGAGTAGATAATTATTATCCGAGTTTTTCAGACCGGGTCACGGTCATTTCTAAAATCCGGCCTAGGACTCGGAGAGGAGTCGGACCAGAGCTTTAAAAACAGGATCGCAGTAGGGCTAGAGAATTTTTCGATCCGCTCCGCACTAGTCGGTGTATAGGCAAGCTTCTAGGCTACCCAAGCCTTATGAGACTAAATCACCAATCAAAACACAACTTACGCTAAAATAATCCTTATATTTAATTAATCGGTAACACACCATGCATTTACCCACATATCCTTGCCCACACACATAGTGACGCAGAAATGAAATTATATTGCTTACTACGAATTGTTCCGGTTCCTCTTGAATTGCGTCATGATGCCATCCCGTATCTCTTTTATCAGCCATATAGTAATCAACGGGTGCAACATGGGATTCAGATTGACCGACATCACGAGGAAATCTCTCGCCTAAATGGCAAAATGAAACTGTTTGCACAGCATAACCTGAGGCACATCAAATATCGAAGATAGCACTTCATCTCATATCCTACACTCACAGTTGGTGACAATTGGATTGCATTGAACCATTCAGCCAGCCAGGTAACGTAATATGGCCCCCAGCAAATGATGAAGGTGGCGGTTATGAGCGCTGTCACGATAAGAGAAATCCGGCGTGCTCGATCCAAACCACGCTTACTGCCGCTCGTGTGATTCAAGGAACGCCGTTGAACTTCTGCACAGACACACATGAAAAGAGTATAATACTCGCCCCGCAATCGGCAGAAGCAGCATGAATCTCTCACTAAGACAAACCACACCACAGTCGACAGATCTGTGCTTAGGCGTGACCAGGTGCAACCAGAGTTGGATCAATTGTAATTTGTAATTGAGCTGAATGTAATGAATTACATTTGTTCATGTAATTGTAATTGTAATTGAAGCATTTCTATTTTGTGTAATTGTAGTTGTAATTTGAAACGAATTTTGCCTAATTACAATTTCAATTGCATTGTTATTGAAACCTGACAAACACAAAATATAATAATTAGCCTATTTACATGGGTGTTTTATGCAGGCCTCGTTAACTAATTCAGCCATGCTAAACTGTTTCCCATACTTCAGTAACAATAGAAAACTTAGTGAATTATATATAATATAGGGTAAACCAGCGGTTCTCAAACTGAGGGGCGTGAAAGCATCTGAAGGGCGGCGCGAATCTCCGCTAAACTGAAAAAAATGTCCGCGCTTGGCGGGATTTACCTCCATTTCATTGTTATTGCTCTGTGTATAGTCTGAATTTCATATTGGAAAATTCTCTCATTAACAGTCATAACCTTCCATACCATCAAACTATCTGTTAGGATTTCTAACATTCTGTTTTCATTGTGTGATATCACGATAAGGGGGGCACGAAATATTTCACTATCATAAAGGGGGGCGTGTCTAAAAAAAGTTTGAGAACCACTGAGCCAAGCTAAATCTTAATATTTCAAAACTGGACCAACAGCAGGTAAACTCTTCTGAAACCTGTGCTGAAGCATTTCCTACACCACGTCCAGAGTTTTATTTTAATCTCTAACCAGTACCGATCGGGCCAGAAATGAAGATAAGTAGTAAAATTCTAAGATTTTGTGGGAAAACATCTAATTTACATACGTGAAGTCAAAATTTTGATTTTTGAGGTAAAAATATTTCGTTTTTTAAATAAACAAAAATCGCCCAACTGATTAGTATACCGGCTTTTAGCACCTACTTGGGGTGGTACTCGAAAACACAATCCTCTCCACCACCGACATGTATACCTTGATTGATGTAGGCTACTTGACTCCTTCTGACCCATTATACGGGTTTACGGGGTAAACCAAAATAGCACCGACAAGCTACAAAAGATGCAAAACATCGCTGCTCGTTTGGTAACTCGGTCAAGGAAGCGTGATCACTGATCACGTAACGCCGATTCTTAGATCCCTTCATTGGTTACCCGTGAAATTTAGGTATGAATACAAGCTTCTTCTGTACGTCTTCAAATGCATTGTGGGAAGAGCACCAGCGTATCTTCGTGAGCTAGTGTCAATGTATAATCCCGGAAGAGCGCTACGTTCTCAGTCGCAAAAACTCTTGTCAGTTCCAAGAGTCAGAACATCGACCTACGGCGAGAGAACCTTCTCTTCCTCGGCCGCCATTCTGTGGAACAATCTTCCATTTTCTATCAGACTATGTGACTCGCTATATGTTTTCAAACGCAAAATCAAGACCGTTTTATTCACTCGAGCGTTCGAACTAGAGTAGTGTTCATTCCGCCCTACAACTATGCACTCCGTCTTTTATACGTATCGTTTACTTTTATATTTTATTGCCTTTTATGTACAGCGCCCTAGTATAGTAATGGTATATTGTTATATTCGGCGCTCTATAAATTATGATATTATGATATTATTGTTATTATTATTATAATCAGTGAGAAAGCAAAATTTTGTAACAGAAAGTGCCGTTTACCTGACTCCCAACCTGCACTATGATGGAAATAGGTTAAATGCAATAATTTTTCGTTTACGGTGCAAGGAGTGCTTAACTGCTTATTTACGAGTAAACTTAACTTGCACTGAACGGAAATGCGAAATTTCATATTTTCCCAGTGACGCTGGTTGATATATCAAGTCAGCGGCAATTTCAGGGCTTTCACATTCACACAAGCTTGCGTGTTCGACTGTGCGTGTGGAAGATACAAATACAACTGCACTGTTGTACAAGATACAAACCTTTCGATACCCGCGCCATTTTCGAGATGGCCAGGGCGATGAGAATGTAGCAGATGATGATGCAAGCGAGCGGTAGAAAAAATGATATGAACATCGTGTATATGTAATAAAAGCTCAAGTCCACGCGATCCGCGTCCGCGCTAACCGGAATAGACCAGTCCAGGCACTGCGATATGAAGTGATCCGGGCATCTCGGTTCCGGGTGGTAATCAGGGGCGCGAAAAATGACTCCCTGCGAATTGAATGTGCTGTTGTTGTAATCCAATCTGCATGGGATAGTTTGAGTTCGAGTTTGGGATTAGTTTGAGTTGAAATGTTATATTTGATTTATACCCTGGTGTAAGTCTGAGGTATAGGCTATGGTTTGATGTAGCATGGGTGAATATTCGCACCCGTGTATCACGGGTGGTACACGGGTGTGCTGTGCACCGTGCATACACATTCTTTTCGCTGAGAGCGTCACCAGTGGTGAAATGCATTTTAACCAACCTGACTTTCGAGTCGGAATTGTGACGCAATCTGTTTTCACTACGTCAAAGTGTATTTGTGGCTATACTTTACTACTTTAGAAACTCCAAAGAGTATAAAGCAAGCAGTTTTGCCTGAAAGCGCCAAGTAGAATTGGAAGTAGTCTATAAATACATAACCAATTGGGTAAATAGTAAAAGTAGGCATACCCTACTCAAGTACTCCGCAAGAGTAAGCAGAAGTGCTACGTTTCTGACGACCTTCGGTATAATATAACTGTATTCGCACTGTACTCGTTTTGACGGATTTATGGATTACGCATTTTACAAGTATACACGGCAAATTCCTTATAATCGGGAAGAAACAGGCACTTTGCTGGGAAAAAATGACAGAATTTCGACTTTTTCGCGTTCGCACGCTTCGGTCTCTCCCCCCTTACACAGAGGTGTTCATTGACAGACGTATTTGTATACTTGTATACTCTTACGGAGTTCTCAAATCGGTTTTGACTAACTTGCACTACTCAAGTAAATAGTATATTCATATTGAAATGAACCCGAATATTTTCGGCTGACACTCGTCAGGGGTAATCGTCAGCAACTAGTAGAGAATTGGAAAGAACATTGTATTCGGGTTCATTTCAATATGAATATACTATTTAATTGTATATTGAAGTTCTGTACCTCCAAGAAGCTCTTCAAACTACTCAAGTGGATAAGATTTGAGAATATATCCACTTCGACTTAACATGTTATAATATACTTTGTAGCTTTCGGATTTTGTAGAGTATTGTTCGGTTAGGGAGTATGTTTGCATCACCTTTATGAGTGGAAATGTCAAACGTCAAAATAGCCCCCGTAGCACGGCAAAAAAACAATTATTTTCTTAAATTACATCTATTTTCAGAGTCATTTAGTCACTTTGCGTTGGATGCATGTCGCAATTCGAAATTAATACCTTCGACTAACTGATAACATAGCATCCGACCCATGGACTAATAAGTCTACTTTTTGACACTACTAGCTCCACTACATTTCATACCTTCATGTGTTGCTTCGACTTGAAGTAGTTCTGACATGTCTTGGAAGTCGCTATTCAACTTATAATTGACAAGAAATCTGCGGCGTTACTTATATAGTACCAACGATGCCCTCTGACCACCTCCATATAAATTTTATAGGTCTTAAAAAAATATATATATATTTTACTCACCGCAGGTATCGCGTTCAGGATACTGAAACCCCAAGCGCCACACAGTACATACATGATCCGCTTCCTCTGCAGGATCCCAGTCGTTGGTCGCATGAGATTTAGTACACGATCGACACCCATCACCTTGAAAAACGACTGGCGATGAAGGCGAACGGGTGGAGAATAGTTTAGGAAATGGAAACCACCGATTGGTTGCAGTAAACATATGAGAAACTCGTGATGTAATAACTATAAAGCGATGTTATAATGAGCGGGAGCAGACCTTGATGGAACTAAATTGGCCAGTTACTGGGTGCTATAATTCATTACCATATATTATGATGCGAGAATACTATTGCTTCATATAGTCTCGTATCTCCATCGCGCATGACCCACTTCAAGTCAATCGTATATCTGAACACTTGAGCTGAAAGCAATTTACCTAGATGGACTCACTCTATAGCACAGTGTTTCCCAACATGGGCGATGCCCCCCCCCCCCCAGTGGGCTACTTTTAGAAACCGGGGACCAAGATTACAAGAGGGGCGATTGGGGGGCGAAGATGTACGAAGGGGACGATAGGGGGCGAAAATGTTAGAACGTTCAGTCAGATATGTTTAATTACCCGACAACCCAGGATACCGGCACAAAATTCTGCCGCGAAGGTTGACTAAAATTTGTCGCCACAAACTATCCGTACATACCATGATCGCCGTTTAAAGTTTACCATTTTTAGGCAACTTACCAGCGATCTGATTTAGCTGTATGAATTTATCGTCTAGATCAGTGGTTCTCAACCGAGGGTCCGCGAAGCATTTTCAGGGGGTCCGCGAAACCACTAAAGCTGTAAAATAATTAATGAACTAATTTGTATTTTAATTAGGGAAAGCATGAAACAGTTTCGCTTCATAATTGCTAAAACTTGAAGGCTCATATCAATAAAATGGTCGTCTGAGATGAGATTTCCGACTATACAAACTCATTTTAATTTCCAAATTGCCAATAGCCTACCAATGAGTGTTCAGAGATGTTTTGTTGGGGTTTGTGAAAAATGAAATGTTGGGGACAGCAAAGTCAAACAGGGTGAATTCGAAATTTTGCAAAACATTTTGGATTTGGAGTTGTCAGTCTCGGTAAATTAGTAAGCAGTCGTTTGGAATAGAAATTCCAGATTTTTTTTTTCTAATTTGCCCCAATGAAGGAATTGAAATCCACGAAATCACGAAAGCCATTTTCTCCTGTGATATAAAAAAAAGTAAATGACTTCAAGATGAGATGCTAGATAGAAATGACTAGGCTGGACGTGATATGTTCATTAAAAACTCACATCAAAAGCTGTCGTCGGAAGCGTGACGCGTTAATATTATATTCGCCAACACCTATCTTTGTGGAAATGGATTTTAGGCACTCGTTCATATCAAATCGAAGACACGCATTTCCAAGACAATAAATACAGCTGCAAAATTGGCTTCGAAATAATATTAGTCTACCCAATTTCTACAATACTGTGGTTTTATTTTTTTTAGTCATTTTGTGGCTGTTTATCACTAGCTATACAATTAATATTTGCACAAGACAAACGACGGTTGCACGATAATTGAGGTAATTTTGAACGAAAACTTGAGGGGGTCCGCGGTGTCCATGACGGTCCAAAAGGGGTCAGGGAAGACATAAAGGTTGAGAACCACTGGTCTAGATGTCCTCTTTCTCGGATCCGAAAATATGGATGGCGATAAATATATGTCGAGCTTGATAAGGGAGCGATGAGTCGAAAAAGGTTGGGAACCCCTGCTCTATGGCATAGCGTATCTGTTGAGATTAAGCGCACACATGACGAATATGCAAAATTTTAAACCACGAATGATTATTACCGGTTGATTGCTAATTTTACAATGTTTTTCAGTGTGCATCTCGATGTTGTTGTTGTTCAAGTATTGATGGTTATGGTTACTGCATTAGTCGTTTTACATTAGCCCAATATTCTTTATGATTTCTGATCTGCGACTTGCAGCACGGCTCACTTTCGTTCTAGGCTAGGGGTCACCAACACGCGACCCGCGTCTCGATTTGAGATTTCGGAAGAAAGCAAAGAAAACCATTTTGAAATGCTGTTGTTTCAAAATAAGCTATTCTTCTGTGCCAACATCAGTATTCGTCACTAGCTAAAACGACTTTGGCGATGGCAACAGCGTTCCATCGAGGGATAATCAGCTGATATGAATGAGCAATTGAGCATATTGCCTGGACGTGCAATGGCTCAAACACGGCCAGGACCGAGACGCTTAGGAAACGGCGTAGGGCTTCCCCACAAGATCAAGCTTTTACTTGTAGACGGTCTTTCAGCTAGTAACGTATCTCGCCAGCCCCACTATCTATTCCTTATAGTCACTGAAAAGATGGTATGTTTGTGCATTTACGTTCAGTGTTGTTTAACTCCTAATTTCTATAGGACTAGTAATTACCGCCAATCATTATTTCCTCGTGTGTCGTGCTTGTATTTATACCCTTTGAGTTCTGTTCTCTACGTCTTTCGTTTAACTGCACTCTGGATCGTGTCGCCTGTCTCAAGTTATTCTGCTGTATAACATATAGATTTCATATTGCAACCTCGTCGTATGAGTTATTGTTCAAACAAGATCAAGAACATAACAAAAGCGTTGTCAGGTATCCTGCACAGCTAAGAGTTCAAAATAAAACGAACTTGACAATAAAGACTTCTTGTTGTATATATATTCCTTTTATAAAATATTACTTCTTTTGTGGCCACTGTTATGTGGGTTGTTGCATGTATTATGATGATGCTTCCCTGTAAAGTAGCAAGGTATGATGATGACTTGGCAGACAAGGAAATGACACAATAATGAACTAATTTTAATTTGACCTCTCGTTCAAGACGCGCCCCGGTCTGATATTTTAACATATCCTACAGCAGAGGTCTAAAACTCAAATGTGCTCGCGGGCCAGTTTTCCAGTTTTGACGACGCCGCGGGCCGCAGCATTTATAGAGGTATTCTATGTCTTTCCAAGTAGGCCTTATTTTGCGGGAATGAATTGTCCTATTGAAAGTGAGCCGATCAAGCAGACTGACAGTAAACACACATCGTCAAAATTTGATTTAATCTTGTATCAATTTAGGCCTGGCACGAAAAGAATCATCACATTTATACCTATTTGAATAGAGTTGTTGTTGTACTTGATATATATTAATTATAAGATATAGACACCATATGGGCGGACAAATGTATGATGTCACCATAAAAGACATCGGGTTATTATTTTTCAGCTACTATGAGTATTTTGAATTTAGCAGATTGATAATAGAGACTGATCGGATATCAAAACATTTTCAAGTTGAACATAGTAATTCCAATCCAGGATTCGGGTATACTTCTGATAAATAGGCTATTAATCTCACGGCCAAATATCTTCAAAGGAGCAGAAAAAAATATAAATATAATATAAATATATTTATGAATGTGTCCTATGATTGAAATGTCGGAACGCCGAACGACCCATTGCTGTTATATCGTTGGAGCGTACCACTACGGTACTGAGTACCTTTAAGTGGCCTTAATAACACGGTTAAGCGACCAAAGAAGTAACTAACAGATTGCCAATCGTTGCCATAACAACTTGCGTAGTTACTCCACTCGAGTCATTTTCATTTTGCCATCGAGTTAGGTCGAGTCTGAGTAATTCTAAGAAAGGTCGCGTCTAAATCCAACTCACAAATTTCAGTCACGAATCGTCTAAGGGTCAGGTTTTGTCATCAAGAATTGGAAATGTGGCGAAATAGTCAATCTTCCACTGCACGGTATAGAGTTTGCGATTGATGGGGTAGTAAAGTTTGATGAATAGTTTAAGGCTTTCGGAGCAATTTAAGAGGAAATTTTCACTATATAACCTGAAATGATATGTGACACTTATACATTGTCAAATTAATAAAAATCTAAAATGTCGTCGCGGGCACAATATGCTCTGGCGGGCCGCGTGTTTGAGACCTCCGTCCTACAGTAATATTTTAATTACGATTCTCAATATGGCTTGCAGTGAAAAACCAGTCACTAAAAATTTGATCACCTGTCGCAGACAAGCGAAATTTATTAAAATCTATTCAAATTGTCTCTGCGGATATATGTGCAATGTGTAATGTGTATACTTACTACCACCATCGCAGAAGAGCTGTACATAGACAATTGCTTGAGTACATTTGTCAGTCGGCATAAGACGTCGCCGCCGTACCATTGACCCGTCGTTTGCCAGATGGCATCTATAAAATTGACGCGACATGTTAAAGCAAATTTCTTGTATTTGTTCAAGAATCACATGCGCCGCAAATTCCCAATCGTCAGAAACTACTGTGATGGATGTCGCAGGCAGAGTTGCGATTAAATGCGCACCTACCTACAGTAGCCATTAGAGTGAGCAAGGGAGTAAGACACGGTCTGATTGAAATCGTCCTATCCACGGTACGATACATATTCAGACAATCTTACATTTCAAAATGGAAAATTATATCCGTCTCTCATAAATACGATCATAGTTCTGATTACGGCTTGGTCAATCAAGTATAAGCTTCGAGTAACATTCATTATGACATTATACACAATAAGAATGGATGGCAAAGGTCAAATTTGTACTTTTCACGCAATCAGAACAAAAATAGTGCTTGTTGCAATTACAAAAATCAATATTTCCGTATTTATTAACGATAACTATGACTGTTGTACCGTTTTGCTGCCGCAACATATATGAGACCAAAATTGAGAAACAGATTTTTCTTGAACATATAGCGTACAGCGTCGTCATTTCTATCAAGCAGCCCATCTTGAAGTTATTACGCAATAGCGGTTGTGTATATCACAGCAGAAAATGGATTTTTGCGAACAAATTTTCACCAAAACCATAACAAAATATCTCTAAACAGCAATATGTTTGTATCATTAGGATATTGGCAATTTGACAATTAAAATGAGTTTGTACAGTATAATATTTCATCTCAGACGGCCATTCTCTTTATGCGAGTTATCAAGTTTTAGCAGTTACGAAACGGAATTGCCTCGTTATTTCTCTAATTTACAAAAATACAAATTAAATTATCGACCATTTTGCAAATTTCGAGGTTTCGCGGACCCCTTGAAAATGCTTCGCGGGCCTCCGGTTCGGTTGACAACCACTGCTGTAATCTATATGAAACTTTTCTATTGGGAATATTCATGTTGTCATGAACGTCATGCCTTGAACTCGAAAAGCCTTTGATTTCATCTTAAGGCCCGTCTGCGGCCCATTGTTCTAATGAACAGTGAACACAGGTTCAACAGAGTTTGTGAAACAACATCGTATTGAATCTTATTGTTTTTCGAGGTCAAAAGAAGCTTCTTGTCGAAGTATGATTCGCGACTGCGTTAATGCTTCCATCTCGCGTTTGGGTCTTGACATAAATGACTCATATCTGACATATCTGTTGACTGATAGGACAGCCCGTTGTGTTAGGTAGAAAACTGTCTATTTCAGACAGTATTCCCGGAGGCATATGATTGCCGCTAAACAAAGCCCTAGTCTAGTACATGTCAACATCCCAAGTTCAATACAATTCCCTAGCGTGCTTCGTGAATTCGCGAAGGCGCATGACTTTTAACGGCTGAAAATACCGCAAGGACCGCCTCAGGTAATTCAATTAGCGCCTATCTCACAAAGTGTATTGCGTGTTATCAAAGAATACCACGCACAACACTTGCTGTCATTCGCGAACAAGCAGGATACGCTGTCGATAATTCCACAATTTTGCAGTGTGCTGTGCAAGCACGGATTTCAGCCGATGCCAACGCGAACGATACGTAGCAACGCTCAGTTTCCAGAACCAACCGAATTTGGTGGATCAGCACTCCAACAAAACGACGTTAAGTAAATTCAGCCATCCGTTGCGAGGACCCTTAATTCCCCAGCAGTGCCAGCGATCACATTCAAAGGCAAATACAGAACTGATATGGGCGTGATCCAATTTTGCGGTTGCATTATTGCAATTTTCTTTGCAATTTCTATTTCACCCCCGAAATAGAAAACAAAATATACTCCAAACGGGTACTATATAGTCGGGATCGCAATAAGTTGTTTTCGGCATGACAACATCGAACCGCAGCCTAACGCCTCTGCTACACATTCACAATATAGTTATGACTAGGGATGGTGTGAACCTCCGAAAGGTTCAGGTTCGTGTGAACGCGAACCTTTTTGAAAGGTTCTGTGTGAACGCGAACGTGAACCTCATGACGTCATATCGCTAATTCCAACTCTACATTTCAGTGAAGTGATAGCCTATAATAATGCACACGATACCTAGCGACGACTAGCGCCACATAATACCACAATGCTGAAGTACATATTGACGTTTTAAACGTCGCCGATTGTATCAACTGGGGCATTCAAATGATATCATATTCCCATAAAATCAATATTTCCGTCGCTTTAACAACAGTTTCGACGAGGACTTGCAAGGGAATATAAGCGTACGCTTTAACGGTCTAGGCATGGCCGGATTGGGATTCTATACTTGCTACCGATATTACCACAGCAGTAGCCGACACCCCAATCGCACGGATTTCGTTTTTCTGATACAACAAACATATGAAATCAAGATTGACCCCGTACGCCTGCTACAGATTGTTTACATCAGACAACGATATCAATTTCATTGTTTGGTTGAATAAGCATCATTCGCTGACTATACCTATATGGTGTATTTCGCTCTTGCTGTTGTGTGATTGCGGGACAAGCTCACATCAGAGAGTCACTAAATATTCACAAACGGGAAGCTGGATATTTCGAGCAAACTTTTGTAACAAATCAAGTAAAATTTTTGAGATCGTCAGGGTGCATGCTCGTTTAGTGTTGATATTTTATGCTGCCAGCACCATACATAGAGTGGCCCGCAGTTGAAATGTAATAATAAAATTCAAACAAAGATGTTATAATGAAGTGAAAATTGTATTATATGAAAAAGGTTCACAGTGCAGAACCTACCAAGGTTCGTTTGTGAACGTGAACCTCTAAATTTCGGAGGTTCACACACAGAACGCGAACGCGAACCTCACGTTCACACCATCCCTAGTTATGACGTCACTTTAGAGATGATAATTGCCCGCTTTCGCCACGTACTCTGCCCAGCTGAGCTAGAATGGGTTACCATATTTCAGAAACCCCAATTCCGGACACTCTTTAGCGCCCACTAGTGGATTTCAAAATGAGTTATGACGTCACACTATCAAAGCTTTGCTCAGAGACCAGAGGTGCTGGTCACGACCGGTTCAGGAGTATGTGGCTGTGTGATGTGTAACCGGGACCGAAAGCACATGTTTACAGCCTCCTCCCGCCCAAATATACAATGATTTTGAGCCCACACTATAGGGTAATCGATGCAACTTCTGGGGGGGATGCTTGCTATATGAATCCGGTTTATATATGCATCTGGTAGTAAAATTATTTGAATGAATTCTGTCAATAATATTGGTCGTTCCATATATTACTATATAGCTACTGCTCTCCGCCCACATGACAAGAGTTAGCGTCGAGCTGGTGGAGGATCATGAGTTCGAAAATACAGGGAGCGTAATTGCACTTCATTATGTCATGTTCATGTCCTACCGATAAGATTGTTTATCATCCTTAAGCCGGTGCTCACCACGGAGCTTTATAAACACCCAACATCCAGTGGTTTCAAACCTTTTATGGTCGCGACTTCGTCTCCAATTTGAAAATATTCCGTGGCCCAGATCAAAATTTGACGAGCTGATTACTAAAAGAAGTCAGCGCCTTTGCCCAGACTTACTCACGGGCTATTTCGGAAGCTGATTACATTCAACATAGTTGCAAAACCCAGAATAAAGGCCGACGACCCCCCGTTTGGAACCACTATCTTTGAATAAAGCATTTAAACGGTTTTAACGATCTCTAGGAATATACCGTTCTCCTATAATTGCGATTGCAATTAGGCTTATTCCAGTCAATGAAGGTTGTTTTTATTGATATTTCATTGCAGATTTTGCGAGGGTGGTAGTCTCCATATTAAAATCAATAAATGTGATAGTAAATCGCGCGCAGCGCGAAGAAAAATATCATGTATCCGCATAAATATTCCCAAAAAATATTGTTTTTATGCTGATTTACGAAAAAATTATGAGCCCACGTCAAGTCATCAAAATTCCGGACATTTGGCATATTTTAGAAATTCCTCCCGGACGCCAGTTTGAACAGTGAAATTCCGGACATGTCCGGGAAATTCCGGACGTATGGCAACCCTAAGCTAGATGATTGTATTCCACGTAGTTGTGTCTGAGAAATCACATTTCATATTATGTATAAGACCTCGTTAGCCTGCTCTGACACTGCAAATACGTAGAAGGCGTACATGGACAGGACAGTCCTAACGGTTAAACATACATAGGCTGCGGTTGCCAAGCAACAGGTCAGGGATCTGGAAAAATTTTGTCTGCAGTTTTCAAAACGTACACATGGCTCAGAGAGACATGAATGTAAGTTGAATGGTAGAAGCAAACACAGTTGCGATAGAAACATAGTAGCGATGAGCGAATTTGATCTTTTCAATTTCAAATCCAATGTAAGCCCTGCTTCATATTTGAGAATCAAATCCAAGTCCGAATGCAATAATCCATACTGTCGTATTTTTTCAAAATACGGAAATCAGTGGAATGTAATCAAAAGTGCTGATGAAATTGGAAATCATGCCAAATTCCGTGTCCAAATCCAACCTCGCAAAAAGGGTAAATCCAAATACTACTATTACAACTACCGCTGGTTTCACACTCACATGTGATTTCGTGGAGAACGGGCTGAAGCTTCGCAAAGAGTTAAAAAGCGATGACACGCAACCTCGAGACCACAGAGATAAGCGAAATGGAATGGCACATTTCGTGAAAATCTTCTAGTTCTACAGTTCGAATAATGTGGTGTTTTGTGAATAATGGCTGCTACCAAAACGATTTTCATCCTTTCAAATGTAATTTTGAGACGACAACATATTTATATCACAGTGCTTCTTTCAGTTAGCATTCAGAAAAACAATTCAAGTTGTTTCGGCAAAAGAACTGCCTGAAGTAGTCTAAACACACAATTGAATTCGATTTATTGCTAAAAATTTCATTATTCCAATACACCACAAGACTGCTGTACAATGAAAGATGGGAAGGTGTCGAAACGACTTGGAGTAGTCTTCGAAATCAGACACCCACCTGGCCTAGGCGAATCAGTAGTAGCAGTAGGAAAACCCTATATACATGGGCACTCCGAAAACGTAGAGCTACTTCGTCACTGTCCAACTCTGGTTTTGTCCCATCGTATGAATAAAATGACCGCCACCGTATCACTGTTGAATAATTAAACGTGATTGATGTGCCTGTTTGCAAAGGAGTTGAGTGGTGACAAGTAGGGTCGTTTTAACGTACGTACCACGAACGGTTATGCCTGGGCCTTGCTGTAAGTCGACAACTCAATAGCCATCGTAAGAATATCGGTCCGATGTAAAATGACCACAGATGTCGAAACACAATAAACACTAAAATCAACGACAAGTGTGTGAAACACAACACCTTGCCTGATAGTTGACACCGTGGCATAGCTTCAACTGTCGAGGCGATGCACAATGCCTAGTGTCGGTTTACAGAATAATTGTACGGGCTTCTCGGAGACACTAACCGCGCAACCATTGAGCCTGCCCGAAAGGATGTAAGCAACGCGTCTAGATCAAATTGCATATCCTTTCCAAATTGACCCGGGCATTGAATATTATTTGATGCCTGTTTCCTGGGAGGTGATTATTCCCCCTTTGCATACTCTTCTTCAGTCTGTTCTAAAGGAAATTGACACCAGCGGTCTGGTTTTAAAAGACGACTGACAGCGACACGTTACCAAACAGACGTTGCGTATTTGCAAACGTCTACCGTACAGTCGGAGCGGGTCCGATAGCACATCCCATGAGCAATCAAATGCATATTATTATATTCCACCGATTTCCGCCCATAGTTCATGGTGCAAATCCGTTGAAATGCCATATCTGGTCCTTATTCTTGGTTCCACACCCACTTATGTGGGGAAACCTGTCAAATACACTAGTTCTTAATTTCTTATGGATATGTATCCCAGGGGTTATAGTATGTTAGCATACAGTTGGTAAATGTAAACAATCCATGAAACCCCTGGGATATTTTTTCCATCACAATTCGTCTATCTTACGAGTTTTAACGCATTAGCAGTGACGTGAAAGCAAAATATGGTAAAAGAAACTGCTGATGGCTTGATTTGCACCCCACGCTAAGGTTAAACTGCAATACCAGTTGGTACCAACAACCAATTATAGTCTCTTGATTGCTATAGCAATTGCAGTCAATTGATTAGTTACACCAGAAGTTGTCAATATCATGAACGCAAATATTGAGATAGTTCGAATGGTACTATAGGGCTTGACTCTTACAAACATCCCGATGAAATGTCAGCTCAATTTTAGCATTCTAGAAACAGTTGCGCCGCATTTAATTGGGTTGCAACATGCAGGGATTTTAACTCCGGAATCCCATTCAAATATTCATCGTGCAAATTACCAGAGGTGATCGAAGTATAGCAAGTTACACTACTCAAATAGAAGTCGACGTAACACCGTAAATTTATTTTCAATTAGAAGTAGAAATAGCAATTCCGAAGTCATGATAAAACTCCATCAAGTAATAGTAGACAAAAGTACTAAAGTAGTCTCAAAATGTAGATTTGCATGAAGGATTGCATACTTCGTGCTGTTAATCGGAGGTGTCTACTACTGAAATTGCAAGCTTTATATTCGCAACAACGCAACCGAATAATGTCACTGCGGATTGGTATAATATTCAATATTATATTCAGTTACCGTGATACAAGGGCTCTTTAACGCTAATATATGACCATTTAACTCATAACAGTGATACAAACTTATCCCCAAACTACTTTTCACTCGGCAAAATCCCACTTGTAAAACGTATGTAGTTTCTCCTGAAAACTGCTCACTTTTACTTTGCCTAAAGAAGATGTAATGTTGAACTTGAGTATAACTGCAAGTGGCCAAAACATAAACTCTTGAGTAAGTAGTGAAAGTGGGCAAAACGTACTTAAGTACTCCGAAAATGTAGAAGTACATCGTTAGTGAACACCCATGGAAACATTATGTAGCCACAGTGGCATGTTTCCGATGAAAAATTGTGAAGAGTTATGGCGGGGGTTCAACGAAGCAGTTAGCTGACGATCGATCGCAGCCTACTGCGGGTATAGTAACAGCAGATTTAAGATTGCTAATTAGAGATTAGCAACATGTGCCGACCTGAACAGCCGACTATAAAGAAGAGCCACGTCGTTAGGGGATGGTGATAGGTCGATGGCAAAGGGATTTCAAGAGATTTTTTAACGGCACGCCGCCCTATTACCGTTTAATCCGGTAATGTGGATTGACGTTGTGGTTATCCTCCGCGAGATGTTGTCAACTGTCAGCCAGTGATGGATTGAGCTATTACTGATTGAATCAGCAACTTGTGCTGCAGCCATTTTGTACTGTGCATAAAAGTCATCGCTCACGGAATCCAAATTTGGGGAGAGGAACAGCAACATGTTTACCGCCTCTTCTTGGGTATGTAAATCGTCAATATTACGCCCCGAACATCGCAAAACATTTATGGTCCTACCACGACTAGCATATTGCTGAAGTCTGGTCGATAAGATAATTAATGCAGACGTTATTAATGTGATTGCTACCCCCACAAAATATTAGTATCAAATAAAAACAAAAGTAACTGAAAAGTTGAAGTACTTCGTTACGAGCCACTCGTTAATAAATTTGCCCGAGTTTAACTCTGCCGGAAATGAAAATCTCTTAGTATTACTTAGGGTTACCATACGTCCTCTTTTAAGAGGATTTGTCTTTTTTTGACTTTTTTGAAAGTGTCCTCGGAGGACGCCTTTTTGTCCTCTTTTTTGAGATTTTGTCCTCTTTTTTGAAAATTTAGGTCAGATTTAGAGGAGTGATATGCCGTAAATTAGCACAGAAGTGACGCTCCGGCGGGTATTTCGGAGTGAAAAACGGTGAATTTAGCTCTGAGCGAAAAGATGACGTCACAAGAAATTGGTCTTGTAGTGGTGGATCTAATAGGCATGGAAATGTATAACATAGTTGAACATCTGCAGCCTGTGCGAGGCGTGTATATCTTCACACGTAGTAGTGTCAGTCCTGAATTTAGAAAATTGGGCATTCTCAAGGTCTCGGATTTGTATGAATTTGAAATTGTAAAAATCATGAAACAATATAATGAAAGAACATTACCTGACTATTTTGACAGCTTTTTTCAATGCCCCAATTCAATTCACCATTATAACACAAGATTCTCACAAAATCAGTCCCTATTTGTTAAATTGAATTCATCAAGACTGTCAAGAAATTCCCTATCTCATATAGGTGTGAAATTTTGGAACAACGTACCAACTATCTACCGTACTCTTCCTTATCATACGTTTAAAGCTCGCTATTGCAAATTTATATTATCCAAGTACTAAGAAGACATATCTCATGACCACAATGATGTTGTTTGTTGTTTTGTTTCATTTTATATGTTACAATAATATTATCACTGTGTACATGGGTCAAATTGTCTCATCACACTGTTAACTATGATAACCATCCTTCACTAGTGTTGCTGTCTTTTATTTACTTTTGTTTATTTCGTTACTCTTTGCGGTGCTACTCGACTGAGAGAAGAAATTGATTCATAATGTTATTAATACTGCCAATATGCTTGGGTGACTCCGGCCTAGAAGACTTCGGTCATATCGGGTCTCCCAGTCTATACCATGTAAAATATAGTAGGAAAAAATGTATACTATTGGACGTGAATTGTTTGTGGACATTGCCTTTACTATATTTCATGGTTGACGAATAAAATAATTCTCTCTCTCTCTCTCTCACTAACTCCAATATCAGCATCAGCGCGAAGCTTCGACCGCAGATAACCCCGCACTGTAATATTATAATTACCGTTTTCAACACGACAAAAACTGGCAAACACGACATTGTTATTCCATTATTCCCGGAAAAGTGCGGGCTGCTGTGAAAACAAGGCCCCGAAGAGCGTGCTTTATCGATCGCCCCGCGTTAACGAGGCGTCATCATTGTTGATGTGAATACGCAAAAAATCGATAGGCTCTGGCTGCTTCGGAATCATCGTATTTGATAAAGCAAAGGCTGCAGCCCAGACAGACAGAATGTAAGGTTTGTATGACCGGAAATATACACATGGGAAAAGGTATTTGCGACCACACTTCAGAACACTAGAATCCAATTCGGAATTTGCTTGTGAGATTGTACGCTGGTAAACTCGATTTCAGAGTGGAGGCTACATCGATTATTATCGATAGCCACAATATGCTCGATTTCTCAATTGCTTGGAAAATGTTAGGTCGCAAATCAAATCTTAAGGTGGTGAGACGACGAGACGACGGTTTCGAAATCAATTTCGATTTAACCCGTTCCCGATGTCACGACATATCGGCATATACGTCATTTCAAAATGATGCGAATTAACCAGTATCGAGATGAACCCATGGAGAAGTAGTTTCTTCGTGTTTCAGACGTGTCATGTCCCTCACCAGGACACGATAAAATGGGATTTCATTGCAATACTGACGGTTGCGAATGAAAGTTAAAACGAATCTAGCCTTTAGTAAAGTGGTGTGCAATTGTGCGACATTTCTTAATAGTGCGCCAGGTTTACAGATAGCATTGATACAACGGGTCGCACAAACGCTTTCTGTAGAAGTTGCCGAGACAATCATCTCAGTAAGAATTGATATAACGGTGCGTCGAGACTTAGCAATAAATACGATGTTGGACTACACATAACAATTATATTACTTGATGATAAATCGATTTTCAAGTTAAAAAAAGATTCTTAAATTATTGATTACATCTTGTCAAACATATCCAATTATCCATGCTCCTGCTCACAATCAACGTATATACATGTGTTAATATTTGCATCCTTTCTATTAGCTCGCTCAAGCGTAGCTCAATCGTGTCGGGTAAATTACAAACCCATTTCACAGGTCTAACAAAATTCAAAGTTGGAACTTCTTCGCGGGCCGCAGCTTGCGCAATGGGATTTGATAACCGCATTTGTTGCCATTTATCAGTTCCCAAATCGCCACTTAATGTTGGGAATGGTCTATCTCTATACAAAATGATCTTCCGGATTCCTGATTCAATGTCATTGGGACTTTGGGAACGCGAATAGTTACATGAAAAACCCCGTGAACAACGTAAACTTGAAATTGCGCATCGAGCGCATTGCAGCAGAGCAATCGCGATCAATATACCCGTGTTTTCGCAGACACAGCATTCGGTGTATACGCGTTGACTCCATTGTATACCACGCTCGTCAAAGATTACCGCAAAAACCTTTTAAAATAACAGGCATGCGCTTCAAATTTACGGTAAACTCTGTCGCTCGGAGGATTTGCAAGACCTGGATTCTCGTCAATCGATAAAAGGATATGGAGCCAACGCCGCGCGGTCCCGCCGTCTCACCCATACGCGAAATCTGTTTTAACACCGAGAACCCTATAGTAATGCGCCAAACCAATAATCAATTTCGTCGGGAAATTGATTTTCTGCTGTCAATCCCCCCTTGCGTGACAAATATTCCACAAAATCTGCTCTTCAAGATTCAGCCGGTTTCGGTATGGTCTTCAATTATTGTAACGCGCTAAATGTCGGGAGAATGCCCAAAAATCGATACCGTCAATTTAACACATAGAGGATGTTTCTGGTTTCTCCTGAAGAAGTCGCCGACATAATACTAACACTAACAGTAACTGTGAAACAGAACTATAAACAGAAAGGTGCTATTATATGCACCCGAACACCGGCGTGTTTGAACTCCAACTCGATACCATCTTCTGCTCGAGTTTAAACGCGAAGCCGGCGGTCCCGTGGCGATGGATCTTGCAATTGCATACTGCGGCGCACGTTCCTCAAACTACGGTTCGAGCTCTCAATACGTGAATATGCGATGAACTGTATACTATATTATCGCCTGGTCGATCTATCTACGTGCTGTAATTTTTTAAGGGATTTGAAAACATGAAATTGATAAAAAGTAAACTATGAACAGGAGACTGAATTTAGTCCTTGGTGAGCGTGGGTAAACTTAAACACTGTAAATTAATGGTTTCTAATCTTTACTATTCAGCGGAACACTTGCGTTATTCTGCAAGCCTTCGCGGAACCCCAAAATTTCGTTGAGCCACAGAAACAAAAATCAACCACAATATACATCTAACCAAACAACTAATGCATTGCATAGATTACTGGTGCACAACATGAACTATGAACCAAATGAGTGGTATAAGAAATAAAACATTAATGTGAATATTTATTGAAAATATTTTACACTTCTGCTGTTCCCATTAGGAAACCAGTTCAGAAAGAGCCATCGTATTGTTTGGTTGGAATTCAACAGCGTGATACCAATTACTTAAAAATGAGCTTCTAAATATTGAAGATAGAATTGACACTTCAGAAGGTCGGGGTTTCGATTTCGACCCTTCCCCGCGTATGCCACTGCGCATGCACATATTCACCTGGTGTCTGTACTGAAGCTTACGATAGAAATCAGGCCATCGGCATTTTATGGTATCAAATTTTGCATTCGCAGCCATTTCAATTAGTGAAAACGAGACAAATACACCAATTGTATTGGAGAATATCCCAGAGGTGTGGTGGATTCCGCTTACATGCATCACCTTTTTGTCCCTGAGCCCACATGAGATTGTAAACAAATATAGAACTCACTCTGGAACATATATCCACAATGACAGGGTTATTTGGCTCGTCTGCACCCATACCGGAATGTCTGTTAAAGCAGAATTTGGTACCAGAAAGGCCAGTTTACCGTATTTGCATGTCGCGCAATGGCGGAAATCGGCGAAATACGCGATTTTCGTCCGCAGTGCGGAAACGCATCACGTCACATCACTTCATCTGCGAGCATCCAGAAAATAATCTCACCCATCGGAAGAAAGAAAAGCGTGAAACCCAGATTGGCCACGGTCAGATGTGTCATCATGATCTGCGAATGGGTGTGGGAACGGTTCGGTCGCCGGATCGTGACGCTTGCCAATACGAACGAGTTTCCGGCGGCTGATATGACGAAGATGATCCACGTGATGACCACCCGTATCAGTCGCTGTTTGTTGAAATTGAGCTCTTCTGCTTCGGTAAAGTTCTGTAACCAAGAACGATAGGTTCATAGTTTTACTATTTTTCGCATCGAAACTTCTGCGACTCCTCAGCAGGCTCGGCACAACACCGTCAACATGAATGTGGAGAATTAATCGATGTCTGCCTCAGACAATACACACATCCGATGCCCGTAAAACATAAAATCAATATGGCCGAACAGTGAGTATAAGAAACACCGCTCATGTATAAACATCTCCGGGTCGTAAATATGGTATGAATGTGCAATGAAGTCAGCTAGACTCAACAGGAAACATAAACGCGCATTTATAGGCCTGACAGTGTCAATACTATAGAAATTAAACATGGAACGGCAACGACCGATTTTGCAGCTTCGTTCCGCTTCGCCGAGGCTGGAGTGGAGAGTTGTTTTGCGTAAGCGACTGTAGGATTTCTGGCAATCCAAAAGCTATCTTCCCGAGCGCAGAAATTATTGAATCTGGTCTTGATCGAAAGCTACTGTTGCACCGATTCCGAAAATATAAATTAAAATAATGATCAGGCACTGATCCACCTACAATCCCCCATCCAACTCTGAAATAACGGCATTGTTCGAATAATCGGAGAGTCGCAACGGGTCATTGTTATGGCCATTGTGTTGCGGTTACCCGATTGTTTCAATCAATGACACAATTTCGCGATCATCTCAGCGGGAGATCGCGTCGCGTTACATTGGGCACAGACAAATCTCGTTAATTGGCAACGCGCTTGTAGCTAATTGGCCGCGCGCAACGGGTTACCTCGCTCACATAGCGGTAGCAAGTAATGTAGTAAACGGAAATACATTGCGATTCGTTCTAAATAAAACAATCGGGGTTTATGCCGATTCATGCCAAACCGAATTCTAGGCATGCCGCATACCTAAAAAAATGTCTAGGTATGCCTGGCATGCCTTGCATACCCAGGTTCGGCGCCTATGTATACATACATAATACACTGATCATAGGGTTTTAAAAGTAGCAAGTTGCAACACCTTTATTTGCGAACAATTGAATTTGCAAAAATACGATGATTGTCCAATGTCCATGGTTGAATAATGAATACAGATAAGAACCGCTATAACAGTGGCGTTAACGACGATGTAAGTTGGCATATTCTATGCTCCCTGTGATTTAGTCCTAATCCGGCGTTAGCCCTGCATATGCGGTTGTAAAGAATACAAGACATTTAATTGGAAACGCGGACGTTGGAATTTGGTTTATTCTGCGATTCCGGTTTCTCTCGTGTCTGGGGATCTATTAGGTCGACACAGTGACACAGCAGTGCGACCATAGATATTTCAATTATATATTTGTGCAACTATTATAGGCTATTTCCCATGTAAACTGCATATAACGGTTCCGCATTGGCAGTTTCGCTTCTGTGAATAACTACTTTTTGTTCCATATTTGTATAAAACTCTCAACTTGGTGTGTACTTTTTGCCTTCTTGAAATTGCCTGTCGGTTTCACCAACTTGTTACCAGTGGTAAAGAGTGAAACCACAGAACCCTAGTCGGGTGGTTATAATGGGGCTTATGAACATGGAAGTATTTCCTGCAAAATATCTCAACATTTGATACAAATGTGTTGGAAAATATAAGAATCTTTCAATCTGCTCAGAATTGCTTCGCGAGCCGGATGAAATCGTCTGGCGGGACGGATGCGGCCCGCGGGCCGTATGTTTGACACCCCTGAGTTAGAGCGATATGCCGGTAAGCTAATTATATCATAATTTGTTCTAATTTTAACTCCAACCAAATGCCTGGTTTTCCTGGAAATGTTACAGGAGAACTGCGACTGCGAAACGGGCCCGGCTCGATGTACGGATATTTGCCACCCACGTGCTAATGAGAATGGGCTCAGAATTGATAAGAACTGAGCTTGAGTTTTGCTGTGTTTCATTTGCGAGTTCCAATCTAATTGGGAGAATCGTGTATCGAAAACCTACAATACTAACTCTAATACAATTTGTAGAAAACTGTGCCGCTGTAATTCTAATTCTAATCTAATCTGGAAAACCTGAAAGTTTACAAGTTGTCCAACACTGGCTCCAGCCTGTACGCGGGATATCCATGAATTACCGGGGCTTATTTAATGTGTGGTTGACTCCAAGAGCGGTAAATATTGATTTCGGGATATTTGTATGCAATCAGGGATAGTAACGGGGCGGGCTACTTCCTACTTCCTATCCGCTTGCTGTCCAAAGTCGAGTTGTAATAAATTCGGCTTCTGACATGAATTACGATTGTTTCGTGGTGTAATTGAATGACTTTCATTCGACGTGTATAAAAATCTGCAGCTGGGCATGGACTGCGAACTGTTGCATATACAGAGATAAAAAGCGCTCCGATATTTGAACCCTTATCAATTACTCGACACCAGAGGTTTACAATTGACGGATGTTGTCGTAATTATGATAATGGCTCGGGAATGGGCTATCTCAGTGGTTCCCAACCTTTTTCGACCCACCGCCCCCTTTTCAAGGTCAACACCGATCATCGCCCCCCAAATTTTGTGCACCGATAATTGGGCATTCAGACTGTAATCACCGGCGGGTTGACTAAAAAAAAAAGGTCATCTTTCTCCGCTCAGAGCTGAAAATAACGTTTTTTCTCTCCGAATTGCTAGGTGGATGACTAAAAAAAAAAAAAAAAAAGGTCAGCCGTTTTGACGCGTCATCGCCCCCCTATCGCCCCCTTCGCTATTTTCGCCCCCCGTCGCCCCCTTTGTCCATTTTCGCCCCCCTATCGCCCCCTTCGTCATTTTCGCCCCCCTAGATCGCCAAATCGCCCACGTTGGGAACCACTGGGCTATCTGATATTTTCCCAAGTATGATGTTATAACCATGGTACTCGACTCGAAATGGAATCAGCCAAGTGCTCAATTAAAATCACACGTAAATTGTACGGTATGGGAAGCAAAAACGACATTGTGGTAAAAAGTTTCATATATGCCGCGTCATATCTGAGTGCTTTTATCTCTGGTGTTTACAGATTATTTTGAGCATTTTCTAAACCGAGGTGATTAATGAGCATTACGCTGCTCATTCACGTATACGTTGTACAAACAGCTGCAAACCAAAAATACAGGTGGAACCAGGAAACAATTCATGCAGTACTTTTATCAATGCAGCGATTTAACCACGTCATGCAATAATCATATATTATGTACCATAGGGTTACCATATTTTGGAAATCTAAAAAGAATTTCAGACTTGCGAAACCGGAGTAGAATTCTAAAAAAATGGTAAATATTTACCACTTCGTGGTCGGTCAACTAAAAAAAAAGTCAACTTTCCACTCGGCTCCCGAAGTACCCGCCGGACCGTCACTTCGGTGCTAATTTACGGCATCTCAGTCGAATTTTGCTGTAAATATGACCAAAATTCTCAAAAAACAGGATAAAATCTCAAAAAAGAGGATAAAAGGGCGTCCTACGAGGACACATTCAAAGAAGTCAAAAAAGAGGACAAATCCTCTTAAAAGCGGACGTATGGTAACCCTAATGTACCAGCAGGACCGTAACTGCCGCACCCCAAACCCCCCAATTAGGGGGGCGAGCTCGAAGGGGGACCAAAATTATTTCGTGAATTAGCATAAATTACAAAGTGTTTTTTGAAAATTTAGGCAGCTTTTTCAAATTTTTTTCGCGCTCCGCGCGATATCAAGTTGTCAAATATTTTGATTATTGGGTACTCTTCAATCAAGAAAAAATACGCAAGATTTATAGAAATTGGCATATCGGCGTTGGCCATTACCGCGCCACGACGCACCAAGATAGGCGATAAAGTTTTAGGCCATGTAACATGCGACTCCAAGAAATGTGCCAGAATGATCGGCAGCGAGAAAACCTTGGCCGAAAAGAACTGCGCTTATGCTGATACGTATAGGTTTATTTGTCCATGGGCGCCTAAATGACAGACGCCGAATGTTCCTGTCTTAGCAATCTGAACCTCACAAGATAAATACCATCCCGCAGGGAAATATTATACGCCAGTGAAGAAATACCAATTTGAAATCGTGTGCGTCTTTTAGTTTAGTACATTTATGCTATTATGTATTTCTTTGATATAGCGGAGGTCACGAAATAACATCATGTAACGAATTCATACCAACGGGTCCGTCCGCATGAAGATGTTTAATTAGCCTATTATTTACGGGCCCTACAGTTTCCAAGAGACCTTACTCAGCTCTACCGGTAAATCTGATAACGCGAGCAGAGAGGACAAGAAATTGCTAGCAATATATATGCAATTCCCGATCTTATTGACCGATTTTATTATGAATTATTGACAATTTTCTCGCTTGGCGCGTGCTCACTAAATAGTACAACTAATTTCGCGGTAAAAGCGAACAACGTGATGGGGGGAGCGTCGGTTTATCACCCTATCGGAGCCCAAGACCCTAGCTTTTCGCCCGAAGATATCTAATTATTGTTGAGTGGTCCTAACTTTTCACTCACCTCACTCCGCTCTACCAGTAAATCTGATTACGTGAGCAGAGAAAGAATAAAAATTGATAGCAATATATAAGCAATTCTCGATCATATTGACCGATTCAATCATGAATTATAAAAAATTTTCGCGCTTCGCGCGATTAGTCCAGCGAAGCTAACTAATGAAACATAATCCAAATATATATGATAAGTAGCGGTAAACAACGTATAAGCTGAGGGGGGTCTGACAGAAGTCCGGTTTATCACCCTATGGGGGGCCCAAGACCAACGTTTTGGGGGGGGGCTGACGAAGTGCTGGTACGGCCCTGTGTACCAGGATTGAACAGTATTATATCCTCTAAATAACGCATGATGAAACTTGATATTATGGGATTATTATCATAGCTTGGGTAGCAGGCGGCAAACACATGGTGCGCAAAGTAGCCTTTATTTTGTAACCTAACACTTGACCTGGGATTAGACAGCCGATGGCAGAGGATTGTAGCCAACCCGAAGGATCATAAAAACAACGAACTTAGGTTACCGAACTATGCTTCGCATATACAATATACATATGAAATGGGGTCGGCAACCTTTAGTATGCAGTGTGCCAAAATGTCGAAATATTACGAACTGGCGTGCCAAACATTTTTAATTTTGTCACATTTAGCATTTCAAGCAAGGAATCCCACCAACCGCTTACCTGCAGCTGGCAACGGCACCAGTTACTCCAGTGATTCATAAAGTATTGTCGCGAAGGGTTAGCGGTTGATTTGCGAAATGATTTTGGGTCGCCTGCGAGCTTTGTATACATTTTAAAAACGTCTGTTTAAATTTTGTAAAAATATGGTTATAATATGTCGGGTGCGTCAAATCATATGACGTGCCATGAAAAATAATCTCGCGTGACACAAATGGCAAGCGTGCCGGGGGTTGCCGACACATGACATAGATTGTAAGCGAGTATACATAACATGTCGAATACAATCAAAAGTGGCTGTTAATAGCCTTCAAGCGCAAGTGAGACAGAAAGTCGTATTGTATTATCTGTCCTGCAATATACTCATCATGTTTTTGGTCTATTCTATTATATGAAAGACGCATAGCGTACTTTTTGCAAAATCGATTGAATTACGCATGGGTAACTCAATCACTGGGGATTTGCTTATGGAGATATGATAATAGTACAAATGGTAATCATTTATAAGCATGAAAAAGTACCGTACTAAAGTCTGAAGGGATTCTAATCATTGGATCATGGCGTAATATTGATCAATGTCGGGTTCCTAAACTGTATGGATATCGCAATGACAGTACCAATGACATCACAACTAGAATTCTACATAAGTTATTGTTAGGGCTATTTTTCTTCCTAAAAACGGAAGATTTTGACTTGAAAAATCAAAATTTTTACATTATTGGTAAAAAATAGCCCTAACAAAACTTGACTTTTGACCTCATGTATGTAAATTAGGTGTTTTCCCACACCATGATAGAATTGTACTATTTATCTTCATTTCTCGTTGGAACTATCTGTCCTTACGAAGAAGTTTGGCCTGAAAAAACTTTTTTGACTTCAAAACTGACAAATTTTTACATGCAAAAACTTGACTTTAATGAAATCTGGAACTTTGAAGAATTCCAGTAGTTTCATCACGCATTATGGTAGAAATAATTAAAATTTGTTGTAGTACAACAACGAAAAATACATTCCTACATTCTCGGGCATAAAGTGCGTACGTATGTCTGTCTTTACTAAGTAACTTGTCAAGAATGGAGTAAAAACATTCAACAGCAGCAGTTGTTGGCTGACAACACTGAAGTTGCGCGTACACTGCTGGTGACACATCTTGTTGCTTCATTCTGACAATGTTATCTACATCACAATTTTTCATCACGCGCTTCTTGATATAAGAAGCAATGCCCACGCACACGCAGTCTTGCATTAGTTAGGATATTGCGGTACGTTCAGCATAACAACATGTCAACCTATTTGTTTCATCTGACCGTTTATGATTCACAATGAGCAGATAATGGGCCGTCTACAAGGGTAGGCCTATAAAGTAGACTACAAGCTGTAAAATGTCAAATGATAAAGTTCATCCATACCCTCTATATTACAGGCTATGGCTCATCGACGGTGCAAACATCTACGATACCAACGAAATACAGGTTGCAACAATATTTTGACTTATTTCGACATGTCAAACAAATCGACCTAGTTATTATATATTAGGCTTACCATACGTCCTCTTTTAAGAGGATTTGTCCTCTTTTTTGACTTTTTTGAAAGTGTCCTCGGAGGACGCCCTTTTGTCCTCTCTTTTGAGATTTTGTCCTCATTTTTGAAAATTTAGGTCATATTTAGAGGAAATCGCGAGTGATATGCCGCAAATTAGCGCAGAAGTGAAGCTCCGGCGGGTATTTCGGAGGGAAAAGGGGTGATTTCACCACTGAGCGAAAAAAAGACCTTTTTTTTTTTTTTTTTTTTTTTTTTAGTCATCCACCTGGCAATGTGGAGTGAAAAACGTGATTTTGAGCTCTGAGCGGAAGTGGTGACCTTTTTTTTTTTAGTCATCCGATCATGAAGCGGGTGAAATTTACCTGTTTTTGAGAATTCTTCTCCAGTTTTGCTTGTCTGAAATTTCTGAAAAAGTGTCCTCTTTTTTCATTTCCGAAATATGGTAAGCCTATTATATATTAAGCAATTCATAACGATGGACTTGTTATTTGATTGATAGACATTACTAGTCTTGTAATTCTGTCCGCCCTGAATGTGATCGGGTTTGAGGTTGACAGGCGACGCCAAAGCCGGTATTGAATTTCATCACCGGACACAGAACTCCGGTCTGCACACGCATTCTCTCAATTATTAATGGATGCATGAAAGTTTAATGAGAAATCTCTTTGCCGACTTGTGCGACATTTAGCCAAAGCAATCCGGTCAAATACAGAGGCCGTTAATTCTGCTTAACTAAGGCGCGGAGAAGTAAAAACAGTGCTATTATAAATTTCATTCGCGTGCGGTTTTCACTACCGGGATTAAATTCTTTATGCAAGCAATCCAGTAGAGCATTTTGTGATTGATTTATCAGACATTTTAATTTAAACAAGAGCAATTACAGCTGGATTTTTGCAGCCCCTAAACAGATTTGCAAGCTGAAACAAAATTATGACTGGCGATGGAGCATGTGATTTTATTTTGGGTGGATGTTACACGAGAAGAACGCATTTGAAGTACAATTACGATCCATACTTTAATCGAACCATGTTACTCATAGGATAGTAAGTAGCAAGGTTCTAGTTCATGTGAACACGAACATATGTCACAATGCTAATTCAAAGAAACCATTTTACCTTCCTGGATACCAGTGGTTCCTGAACTTTTTTGGCTTGTGGCACACTACAAAAATGATAAAACCCTTGCGGCACACTTACAAGAAAGATGCTTAAAAATATATTCTAGTTTCAATGCGCTGGCTAGGATTGTTTATACGAACATATATTCGATTGAAGTGAGGTTTAATAGTTGACAAGCATATCCGTATTTCGTCGTTTTCCGGTAGCAGCTTTAAATTTCAATCGAAACGAAAAAAAACCTGTTCACGTACCCACAAGGTGCCAATAACAATACAATTTTAATTGCATTCATCATGTAATAGGATTTGGAAGGGGACATAAAAAACTCATCAATTTGTTTGTGAAAACAACGTTTTAAAATGCGGGGCGTTTTGTTAATCCATGAGCTGTTCTACTTCTGCAAATCGATTGCATGATTTATGGCTTCCAAATGAACCGCCCACCTACATTTCTTTACTGCAAAACTACAGCATATCCTGAAAAGTATTATTGAAGTAAAGACAATGTCCTCATGATTTGGGGCACAATTTCTTGTTTGATTTGATTTGAAACGAATCTAAGAATTTCTTTGATACATAGATTCCCAATTGTGACGTGACAGTACCCTATACACATCGGCAATGCCATGATCGGTTTCATCGTCATGGTCCAGCGTGCTTATTTATCAGTATAGGGCGATTTTTTCATGTTGAAATTGCCGCGTTAGGTCAAAAAATTGTCAAAAGTGTTTACAAAGTCAAAAAAAGTTTGCCACCTGCATTTCGTTTATATCATGAATGTTTACACTGTCGGTGAACTTATCATTTGACATTTTACAGTTTTAGCCTACCTTATAGGCCTCCCGTTGTAGACGGCCCATTATCTGCGCATTGTGAATCATAAACGGTCAAATGAAACAAAAGATTAACATGGTGTTATGTTGAACGTACCGCAATATCGAAACCGATGCAAGATTGCCTGGGCATTGCTTCTTAAATCAAGAAGCGCATGATGAAAAATTGTGATGTACACAACATTGTCAGAATAAAGCAACACGCTGTGTCACCAGCAGTGTACCCGCAACTACAGTATCCTTCATTGTACTACAACAAATTTTAATTATTTCTACCATATTGCGTGATGTAACTACTGGAATTCTTCATAAGTCCAGGTTTCGTTAAAAAAAAGTTATTTTCGTGTAAAAATTTGTCAGTTTTTTAAGTTTTTCAGGCCAAACTACTTCGTAAGGACAGACAGTTCCAACCAGAAATGAAGATAAGTAGAACAATTCTAACATTATGTGGGAGAACACTTAATTTACATACATAAGGTCAACATTTGGTCAAAATTAGTTTTTTACGCTCACAAAATGTCAAAATTTTGTTTTTAGGTCAAAATCTTTCCTTTTATAGGTAAAAAAATCGCGATATTCATCAGCTATCGAAGAAGTTAGACCGCTTTTAATTCGAATATGCTTGTCTGCATGTCTTATCTTCAATATTAAGTAATTCCTTTGCAAAATTCTTGAAACACTTGCGGCACACCTGAGAATCTGTGGCGGCACACAGTTTGGAAATCACCGCGGTATATACGATAGCTATTAAACCAGTGGCTCTTAAACAGGAGTCCACGGACCCCTTGGGCCACTAAAATTCTCGACAATACACTAGGTTTATCTTAGTTTTGTGATCACTGGTCATGTTCCTTTCTGACTGTTACCGTTATGCATAGTGTGATAGGACGTTGCAGTCAGAAGAACTTTGATGAACGAAGTCGAAATTACTGAAAAAAATATCCACATTTTAGAACCTTGCGAGGCTCATCAACGCGAACAGAAAGTTCACATCATCCCCATCGAAAAAACATTACGTAAATACAATACGATGGTTGAAACATCATGTTGAAGAAATCAAAAAACTCTAAAATTTCCGAAGACAAATGACTTGGTGACGAATGACCTGACCATATGACACCACAATTTTTTCACCGGGTTGAAAGCATCAATAGCTGCGCTTTATGCTTTATATCAATTTCTGCAATATGATTGTAGATGTAATATAGTTGTATATATCACTACGGCAATGGACCCTTTCCAACGAGGAGAATGATTTCCAGCACCAGCACTAGCATACACAATTGGATGACGATAACTTCAAATATAACTCATGTTATATCAAGCCAACCAAATCCAAGCGACATTTCAACTGCATCCCAATAGGATGCGGACAATCAACGCACAAAACAATGAACAGAGCTCGTCCGTTAATCGTTTTCATATGCAAATGACATTGACTATTACCGTTAAAATTTGTTATTGCAAACAACTGCCTTCGGCAGTGACCGTCGTTCTACACAAGTACTTGATACATATATTGCGACAAATTACGGAATCCTTATGTCTGGCGAGTCAAGTGGATTTATCGGCGACTGCGCAGTGCGCATGTCCTACTTACGTTCACACTATTCAATTTTTGCTACTTTCGTTCTATTCTGAACCTCGTTAGTAACGATACGAATTTGCAATAAACTTCCGGGTAATAGAAAATAAATGATACTTGGGAGTTGGGAGGCTCAATGGTAAAAAAACTGAAAAATGAGCACGCCGACTGCAGAGTGCGTATCATTTGCGTCGGAACACTTACGAGACTCGCCGCAAATTCACTCCACTAAATTCTACCGTGCCTGGCAGTTAACCGATTCTATTTCTAAAGAAAATTCTTGCTCACCACCTAGGTTGTTATAATTGATTTGCGATGAACTGATGCTTTGATGGGACACTAGAGTGTGGTGGCACTTATATCCTCTTAGGTTAGGGTTACCATACGTCGTCTTTTAAGAGGAGTTGTCCTCTTTTTTGACCTTTTTGAAAGTGTCCTCGGGGACGCCCTTTTGTCCTCTTTTTTGAGATTTTGTCCACTTTTTTGAAAATTTAGGTCACATTTAGAGCAAAATGCGAGTGATATGCCTAAAATCAGCACAGAAGTGACGCTCCGGCGAGCATTTCGGAGTAAAAAACGGCGATTTGAGCTCCGAGCGAAAAGTTGATATTTTTTTTTTTAGTCAACCACCTAGCAATGTGGAGAGAAAAACGGTATTTTGAGCTCTGAGCGGAAAGTTGACCTTTTTTTTAGTCAACCGACGACAAAGTCGGAAAAGTTCACCGACTTTTGAGAATTCTTCTCCGGTTTTGCAAGTCTCAAATTTCTGAAAAAGTGTCCTCTTTTTAGATTTCCAAAATGTGGTAAGCCTATCTTAGGTAGTGAACGGAATCGCTGTGTATACGCTGACTGGAAACGCCAGACGATAACGCACGAATGCAGGTGACTAACATCAAGAAAAGGACAACTACGTATACTGTGAATACCAAACGAAGTAGGGGAGATGCGGTTTCGATAACACGATGGAGCAGAAAATATTTGGATAGCTGTATATAATCAAATTTTCCATTCTGTAAATTTGTTCATATCTGCATGCTGGTGGTAAAAGCTTTCCTCACACGCTATTAATTCCAAGTTGCGTGCTAAATATGGGGTAGAAGTGTGACACAGATTGTCTGTTTTTTGGTTGATCGGTTTCACATCTCCTAGTATCTTCGAATCTGCAAAGTGGCATGGCGTACCATTCTCATGAATTAATTTTAGCAGACATACGCTCGTGACCGCATTTATTTTTCCCAGTGTACATGATTGTTGTCTCTATCAAATACCATCGTCCCGAGGCTGCTTGTAGTTAAAACAAACAGTTCAAATTTTACAAAATTCATATCGGGGAAACTCCTAGTGGAACACCGTTATCCACATAAATGCCAGAACTAAAAACTACACAGCACGAATTGGGAAATTCTTATTGGCAAAATGTTAGAGCGTCTTACGTGCGACACTCTCGAATCATACAATCATAGTAGCTTATACTTTGATAAGCTTTTGTGTAGCAGAGAATTTAATCCCAACATAAATGCAAGAACTGAAATCTGCATTGACCGTATTGCGAAATGTAGTGTAATGCAATGTAGGCCAAGTGAACATTGGTTACGAACGCTATCTCCAAGAACGAATACAGTATGAGCTATCGAGTGTATTGAATAGTGTCATATACTTGGATGCCGAATCGGAGCAGCGCGGGCTCTTGTATTGCAATGGTTTGGTGGCGGTCGTAATTTCCTAGTGCATACCCTTAAGCATATACGGTATCCTCATAAGACAAACCGTCCGTTCAATCCATGAAAATCAAATAAAGTCAAATTACGGCCACGGAAATAATTTGTTACGCTGTTACACCCCTAGCATCAGAGTGCAAATAGGTCTACACGCAAACAGAACTACACCACTGGGATATATCTCGATAAAAATTGTTGTATTTGGCTCGTTTTCGTCCATCGGGATGGCTGTGAAAGCAGAATTTGTTTCTAGAAAGTGCATGGACTAATTTGCCCCCGGATTGTTTTTGTTTGTGGTATTCATGGTGTTTGTCGATTACAATGGTCATTTACACCAGGCCCATAATCCTTATTTTTAATTAGCTGCCGATTTGTAGCACGGCTCACTTCTAGGCTTTTTAAGACACCGCTTACACCAGGGGCCGGCAACCTTTTGTGTGCAGCGTGCCAAGATGTCAAATTATTACCAGCTTGTGTGCCAAACATTCAAACTATTAATATTCAACGTTTCAAGCAAGGAATACCACCAACCATCTTAATGCAACTGGCAACGGCATTCGTTACGCCAATGATTCTTGAATTATTGGTCGCGAAGGGAACAAATTTCGGTCGCTACCGCACCCGACCTATCGCTTACTACATGTACGTAATATTTACATAATTTATTTTCAGTCGCGCAATGATCGATCTTATGTGGTTGAATTTTGAATTGATCGTATCTAAGTTCACTGTGTTCGGTACCATATCCAATAAGTAACAGGCCAATCAGTGTCGTTACGATGATATGGCTCGACGATGATGAAAAATTTGCCAATCCCCGTACCATTAAAGTTGGTTTGGTGTCACATTAAGGTTGGTCTGACACTAGATTTGTCTGCAAACGTCGCGGTAAAGCGGTAAAGATTGTCTGGACAGTGGACATATCAATGTCGAACGTTTTGGCCAGCATGAGGGGGTTATTTTTTTCAAGCTTCTATCGCCGCCAATAGTTTTGGCAACGCATACACCGCACGGGAGTCTTATGGTCGCATGTTGTCCGAAACATTGCGTCTAGGTCGTGTCTTCTATAGCGTGAAAATACCCAACGCCGGAATGCTGGTTCTCATACTAGTTGCACTCCCGTAGGCTGTGCACGTGTACAGTACAGTAAGCACTCCTAGAATGAAGCATCCGAACGGTTTCATGTGATATTCGGTTGACGTTCTTTCATAACTGCTAATACGGTTGACTCATTTCTGTACATTACACATATTTTTAAAAACCATTTTCTATATACACATAAATTTATTTATTGGGGGTTCCCACCTTATAATCAAAGTATCAGGTTCCAATAAATCGCGCGAAACGCGGAAAAAAATTCAAGATAAGTAAAATCTGCCCTTAAAGACTCTGTTTAATTTGATTCACGAAATAATTTTCAATCGCCTAGGAGCTTTGTACATTTTGAAAACTTCTGTTTTACTTTTTTTGCAAAAACATTGTCTCAATATGTCGTTCGCGTGAAATCATTTGGCGTCCCATGAAAAATCATCTCGCGTGCCACAAGTGGCACGCGTGCCGTGGTTTGCCGACCCCTGGCTTACGCAGATGATATGGTGAGGAGGAGCCTAGATAAACCTTGGACACTTAGGAATTCGGCAGTCGACCTCGGTCGGATTCGAACCCGCAGCTATGGATTATTTATACCACTATGCTATCTCGCCGCTTGCCCCCGGGTGAAAATCTGGTAAATACATACCATTTTCCACCTACTTATTTACGGCGTACGTTTTAAATGAGACAATGCTAACAGTCTGGTAGACCTATTTGCATACCAGAAAGTATATGTACTGCACACTGTACAGCTACTTGCACAAGATGACAGAACTAATCTTGCAATGCATACGGACATAGGGTAATATATAACGGCAACCTCGATAACGCTATTGTTTTTCTCGTGCGTTTCGTCTCGAGACGCCGGATTAGGAGCGCGCATGCAGCATAATTTCGTAGTCCTCTTTAAGTATAGTCGATTTACGAACAGCATCGTAGCCACATCCCATTGTCAGACGCCTTATCTTCTGAATAATTCACGGTAAGGCTACTTGGGTTTAGTTCCATACACGCATATAGGTACGCACGATTTTTTTGTGTATTGTATTGTATGTTATGTCTACAAGGCCAGTAGATGTTGTTGTTGCAATCGGCATGACAGGCTCTGTCGCCGGAGCAATACTTATTCACCAAAACGAAGTGTCGAGCCAAAAGTAATTTTTATCGGAATTAGTACAATTATAAGGTACGTACAGTCGTACAATCACAATGTCGCACCATGATCTCTTTATACGCGAAAATGAATGAGGTGTGCCACTTGATAAAACGGTAATATTTTTACTGGACGTCTACAAACGCCAGCCTTCAGTTCAAACAAACCGAAATTTCATCTATGTTTACCTTGCCGCATACCAAAAAGAACCCAGCAGCTGTACCCAAGAAGTCTAAGAAATTTTAACAACACAGCCCTCGCCTTGAACCAACCCCGCGAGCCAACGTGTACCGATGGTTTGGAAAATGGCCACTTTTCCACCCCTAATTTTCTGGGACATTGCGTAGTCATTTATTTTATGTGCACCATATATTCGTGGGGTCAGGACATTTTAAAAATGCCCCCCCCCCCCCACACACACGGAAATAAATTTACATATCCTTCCGACATTCCGTTCAGGCTACCCCTATATGACTCCATATCCACTTTTTGAAAAGTGCTGAAATCTACAATCTTATATAAAGACCTTTAGGCCTATATATAATAGCAACAATTGAACATGGCCGGATATAGCACATCATTGCGGCCTAACTTATTATCTACGTCATGACGTTGGATATTGGGGCGATAAGGCCAACAATCACTACAATGATTTCCTTAATATGCAATCTTTTGAATTGTGAGATCGATTCTGATTTCAATAGCGCACTCGTTTCGCATAGCATCTGCACAGGCCGGTAAGCTGAAGATGACCGACGGCAAAGATCGAACATAAAAGATCTCGCTTCGTAAATATCCCCATTACTTGTGTCAATTTCGCGTATTTCCACTAACAATGGCGACGAATTGAAAGAAAACACATTTGAAGCTAATAGGTTTCGTACTACAAATTGAAATTTCAGTCACAAACACGTCGTTGAGTGACTTTATTGAATATCATGTCACATGAGCGAAGCAATTCATATTCTCAATTTGAGTTCAACATGCAGTGTCACATTATTAGCACAAGTGCGACAAGGATTGTGTAATATAAGCTACAAATAGAAATTGGAGTCCGCACGCGAACATATCGAATAGTGTACATTAGCATTTGTATTAAGGTGTCGCACTTTTATGGTGGCAATAGAACATTGCTTTGCTGTGAATGAATATGAAGTGCACCCACCACAACTGAAACTGGATCAATTAGATTCAAAAACAGCTAATCACAATTGAGCAATTACACAGCATGCGATATGGGACATTTTTATTGTACCGCCTATCCTATATCCACTCATCGACCAACAACTTTTCCCCATTTTTATACTCAGCAAATTAAAATCTCATATCATAACGTATGTCATATCGCACTTGACATTGCGCAGTTCTCGAGAGTCGAAAATGGCAAATGTGTCTCAGTCAGCTGAACTCCAACAAGTTATTTTATTTCCGGTTGATTTGCACTCATTGACGGGAACATCTTGCCGCCATAGTATGGCTTTCAGACGACCTATTGATGGTACGTTCAATTGAAATGTCGAAACTCTGTGACGGAATAGTTACGGTTCACCATACCTTCAGACAAAATTTTGTATTATTTGTGATGTTCCAAAGTTTTTGTGAACTAGGCAATACCTTTACATATTTCGGAATTGGTGGTACGCGTTGGCCCCAATTAGCTCGATGGTGTTGGAAGTACATACATACAAACAGATACATTGTAGGCTAACATCCACCAGCTAAATTTCGAGATTAGTCGAATCACAGTCAGGTTATACAGCAATCGTCCGTTTGCATAAAAGCACTAAAAGACACTTGTCAACATCACATCCATGTAGTAGTAACGAGTATACTATTTTATTGTACTTGCTACATGACAAAATAGCGATAACCGACGAATACCTTAATCTCTTAATCGAGGTTTTCCCAAATTGGGCTTTGCGTAACAAATTTATGATTACTGATAAATAATATTCGCGTCGGCCATGTATTGTATTTTTTGTAAAAGTGAATTTTCGACCACGTGGCGGCACTTTGGTTTACTTGTGTAGGGTATGCTGGGTTCCACACTATCGCACGAGAATGATATAGATTACGGCAAACACGTCATGAACCCAGGTCACTTTTTACACAACTGATTGTTATTATACAGCAAATCGCAATGATTACAGTAAATTCACTATTACACCAGAGAAAACTACTCAAATTAAAGAATACTCATTAAGCAGCTTGCATCTGGATAATGCCATGAATATTTCAAGCACGTCAGCATTGTTGACTGTTGAACATCGCATTGGATGATCACCGCGTGTGTAGTTTTTATCAAGTCACGGCTTGAACATTGTTGAAATCATAATTGATATCGTTGTTTGTGGTATTCAAATTCAAGATATTTTTCGACTGCAATGGCAATTTACACCAGGCCGATTTTATCTTTATTTTGATTCCCTATCTGCCAACTTAACGGATATCTAAAGGCATGTGCCATTCGCTGCCTATCCTTTCTAGAACCGTGTGGACTGTGGGACGCATTTAACATCATTCTCATGACATCGCCCCACGCAATATCAAAGCAACAATTAATCGCTAATGGTTTAATTTGAGTATGATAACACGCCGACACTAAGGATATTGTTATAATCCTTCGTGCCACATCATATCGCGAGATATATGTTTACTTACCAGTAAAATTTGATCGCATGTGTCCACGGGCAAAGTAGAATTGTCGACGATGCTTGAATTTTGAGTTGAAAAGCTGTCACCGCTAATCAAGTTCGATATTGTGGAAAGTGCGGATACGGGTGAATCTGATTCGGAAGCATTGCTGAATGTTGATGACGGGGAATTCGCGACGTAGGCGAGTAGAAATTCGCTGCTTGTGGTTTCCAATAAACCCATCCGTGTTGAATAGATTTATTCTCAGATGTTTCACATGAATCGTCCGCGAACACGAAATGCCTTGGCCGAGCTTTGTTTGGAAGCAAATGCGCCCAAGATGAAATCGATTTTTGATGAATCGTAGATATAAATTATATTTTCTGAAATTGGCGTGAAATGTACGATTTATGTGGGATTGTAAAAACGCCACCGTTACCTAACAATTTGAATGGTTAGATAGCATGTACCTTTTGCTTACATGAATGTTATTTTCTGGAGCTCGCAACAGGCTGCGTGTGCTGTGACATAGGCTACTTACCACGTAGCCTCATACCTATAGCTAACATACATCAGTCTCCTCTCTTCATATATCGCCAAAGACATTCCAGTAGTATGGAGGCTGTCGTATCTCACACATCCCTCTCGTGAAATATTGAAATTTACTGCCATTGTGCCTCGCGTTCACTAAACTAACTAACTGCTTGACCTTGTCGATGCCAATTAGATTTTGCTCGACTAGACGATGAAGCTCTGTTTCGCTTAGTCTTCGAATCTATACAGCGATTGTTGCGAAAAGTATGGAGAAAGGTCGCCAGACAGGCGATGCATTGGCAAACAAAGCCGAATGCGGACGGATCGAATATATATCGTCTTAAATGCATGGAGAAATATACAGAGTCTTGAGTAAATTTGTAACGTAGTCCTATCTAGGCGGCATTTCCTATAGTGCAGTAACGCCAGGCGAACGTTTTGAATCGAGAGAAATGTTCCGAAGCCAGAACCTCATAGCATGTGAATGTGAAAAATGAAGCAAAAACGCTACGGCCAGAACCTGCAGGATGACTTCTCTTTCGTCTGAACGCCAAAGTTGGCTTACTTGTCTTGTATGTTGCTTTATAAATGTAAATACGAGTCGCCCAAGGTTTGTGGACTGGAATAGGAGCGTACTCGTGTTACCAAATATAGCTTTTACGAAATAGCAGCACATTGGGAGTGGGACACATAGAACAAATTACTATCGATCGGATCACCACGTTAAATTAACCTCAGGCAGCTGCTTGCACTCGGCAGTCGCTCGCGACACGTTTACAATGCATAGATAAATCGAAATCACCTGTCACTCGAGAAACGTAGGCTTATTTGAATCAATACGACGGGAAATTTATTATTCCTGATCTACATGTGATATGCGGTACAACAATTATCCAGTGTCTCGAATAGCGCAGATGAGCCAACAAATCTTGTCTTGTCACACCTGTGCTAACCTATTGAATCACTAATTTTTGCAAGTGGTTGAATACATGGCGTATTTGCAATTCACGACCCACGTATATCTTGACTTCGATGTTCATTCGATGCTGAAGTTTTAACCGCAGATTGGTTTTATTAGGATGTTGCCGAATCGGAAAGAATGAAATATCGACATGATTACCAGACATAGCGACAGTGATCAACGATAATATATTATAGCAGGCTAGCCCGGAGAATATCGTATGGAATGTGTGTTCAGCAGAGATATCTCTAGATCAGTCATATACTTGCATTCGCATACATCATGCATAAATCATATAGGTCATATCACCTGATTGATGACTATTCCTTGTAAATAGTCCACATTTGTATGACGCCGTTAGCCAACCAAATAAATTAGGGCTCTGTGTCACGGGATATAGGAATATCCTGTGGGCCACACTCAGCCACAGTCACGATAATATTGTAGATTGTAGGGCTGTGGCTCTTGTTTACCCTAGGTGGGCTCACTGATGGCGATGGAAGCATTTGAGGTGGGCCACAGAACTATTTTGAAAATCTTGAAGTTGCTAAAAGTCTTATTTTGAACTGTCTTTTTATTCGGGCAATTATGTATTCACATTTCCAAATTGATATAACGTAAAACTAGTAGCAACAACGAATTGAAATCCTGAAATTCTTACATTCACAAGTTTACTGGCAATTTTCTCCACCAGGTTACTTGTCATTATGACGCCACAAAGAAAGCATCATCTTATGTTTCCACACTTTGGGCCACGAATTATTTTCAAAACGGAAACTCTGTTATGACCATGAGAAGGCTGAGATCCTATGGAAGCTCAACTTTAACCAACGATTATAGGGCTCGTATACGATGTTGACAGATGTCCACGAAACGTCGCATTAGGACTTCTGGGTGCCATAAATAGGTAGCATGACCTCACAACAAAACAATATCAGTAACGGGTGCATCGCCGTTATCGGAAGGCCATGACATTGCTCCCGAAGAGAAGCAGAGCAATGCACATTATGCCGATACAATATCCACCCAATTAGGTCGATATATGAGCTCAATATAGCGACGACTTCAGGCGATGGCTAAGTAAGGCAAGCCAGTAAAAGATGCCACTTCTGCAATCGCAAAATAAGCGGATGACGTGATGACTTGTGCCGATAGAAATCCGTATGAATATGCCGGAAATCGTGAGCTGTTTCAGTACATGCACCTTACTCAACAAACAATGAAGACTGGAACTTTTAAAGTTGACGTCTTCTGCTACAGTTCATCAGCCGGGGCCTACGATACGATACGAATATCGTATGCCCCGGTCCAGCTTTTACCACAATACCAAGTTCCTCGTAAACCGTGCTCATTATATCGACCATTTATAAATCTTTAGAGGCTTGGCGTGTACAGTACAGAATAATGGTAAGAGACTTTTTCATTAATGTGATGTCCAGATCGATAACAAGGACTATGAAAACAGTTGCTTTAAAGTCGAACCATTCTTTCGAATCCAGTGTATTTTGCAGAATACACATGTAGTATTTCAGTATTTTGACGCTCGCCTAATCTAAATGCTACTCTTTCCTTTGGCTCGGCTGATCTTTTCATGTCGACTAAAATTGTACGCCAACGAGAAACACCGATCGTGTAAGTGACTTCACACAAGCAAACCATAGAAATCAAAGACGGAGCAACACATATAAGGTGAATGCGTCGGCTGCAGATCAGATTGTGTACAGTGTACAGTACATTGTACAATGTACAAGCTATGTCGATGATTACACTTGCTAATTACGAATCCACAAACTAATTAGAAATTCAGCACATTCAGAATGATGAAATGCACAGTCTCATTTCATCTACTATTAGCATGACACCGGAAACCGTGCAATATAATGGAAGCGTCAGTGAAATACGCCATATACACTATACACTATAATACAGCCTTCTTGAAGAAAAATGCGTAGTGCGGAAATCACTTTGTCACCATTTAACGAGCCTATCGGAATGCTCGAAGTATAGCACCCAATCATTCAGTACAGTTTCGTCGTGATTCTATGCCAACACCCGATCCTGTATTGCGTATACGTGTAGATTACCCACATGTACGGATCACACATTAAAATGTCGCGTGATATACTATATAAAAAACGCTCTCAATGACTGGTCATATCTCCAAAAAATATCTTCCGTGAATATCAAAGCCCAAGTTTATATATCAGTTCCACTGCGTTCATTGCCCCGAATATTTCAATGACTTCTTTACCTCGAAAGCAAAAGCGCACAAGTACGACACACACGCGTCTGCGTCGTCCAATTATCATATATGAAAAGACCATCATCGCTCTATCAAATATGCCAGACTTGACGTGTGGAGCAGTATACCGCCGGCTATCCGACAGTCGACGAGCATGTCCAGTTGTCCACGTTCAAATAGAAATATAAGCAATTTCTACTAAATCAGTGGTTCCCAACCGGTTGCGAATTACCCACTGGTGGGGAATTCAGGAATTTCAGGTAGGGGTCTGTGGGTCTCAACTTTACCATTATCAAAGTCTGTCCAAAGTTTATTAGAGGAAGCATTTTTTCGGGGTGGAGTCAAGGTAGCGGGGAATGATGACTCGGAATACATCAGAGGTGGGGAATGAGAGGGAAAAGGTTCGGAACCACTGTACTAAATGAATACTAGTCCGTAGGGATGGTGTGAACGTGAGCTTCACGTTCGCGTTCTGTGTGTGAACCTCAGAGATTTAGAGTTTCACGTTCACAAACGAACCTTGGAAGGTTCTGCACTCTGAACCTATTCACATTTTACAATTTTCACTTCATTAAAACATCATTGGTTGAAATTCATTGTTGCACTTAAACTGAGGGCCACTCTATGCATGGCGCTGGCAACATGAAAGAATCAACACTTAACGAGCATGCACCTTGACAATCTCAAAACTTTTACTTGTATTGTTATTAAAGTTTGCTCGAACTATCAAGTTTTCCGTTTGTGAATATTTAGTGACTATCTGCTGTGAGCTTGACCCGCAATCACACAACTTCAAGAGCGAAATACACTACATGTAGTCAGCGAATGATGCTTATCCAACCAATCAATGAAATTGATATCGTTGTCTGATGTAGAAAATCCAGCAGGCGTACGGGGTCAGAGTCAATATTGACTTCAAATGTTTATTGTATCACAAAAACCAAATCCGTGCGATTCGGGTGTTGGCTACTACTGTATAACTTCCTAATGTCGTAATATCGGCAGCAAGTATGGAAACCCGTTTTACAGTCTGCTCAATATCAACGTAGCAATACTCGGACGCCGAATACATTGTCCGGTCTGGCCTGCATCGTTAAGCCGTAAGTTTATATTCCCTTGGATGGGCGGAAGATATTGATTTTATGGGATTATTATATCCTTTGATACATTTGACGACATTTAAAACGTCAATATGTACTTCAGCATTGTGGCATTATGCGGCCCAAGTCGTCACTATAGGTAAAGTATCGTGTACCTCAGGGGTGTCAAACATACGGCCCGCCAGACCATTTCATCCGACCCGCGAAGCTATTTTGAAAAATGGCTGTATTATCCAGCACATTTCCTACAAATGTTGAGATTTTTTGTACGACATAATAATATATTATCATCAAATAATCTCTCAAGATAGCAAATGTCGAATATGTTCATTAGTTCATAGGCCACGTTATAACCATCCGACAGGGGTGTTGTGGTTTCACTCTAGTCACCATCAGCCGTCATTTACTGCCAATTCCGAGAAGGCAGAAAAATACACACGCAATTCTCAGTTTTACGGAAATATGGACTAAAAAGTAGTTATTCACAGAAGTGAAATCGCCATAGTGGGAAGCTGGTATATGCAGGTTACATGAAGAATATAATTGTTACACAAAAATATAATTCAAATATCTGTGGACGCACTCCCAATTTCGCTTATGACTCAACAACTCCTTTGCATACGGAAAAACCAGAATCGTGATATAATTAATGAACCAGCTTTAATATATCTAATATTCCCCAAACCGCATATACACATGAGGTATATCGTCCCCAAAGCTACTCTTTTAGCAGTTTATATTACCGTATTTAACCTGCCACAATCTTAATTTTGCTAATTATATTGTTCGCTAATAAAGGTGTTGCTACAGTAGAACCCTATGATCCGTTATAATGTAATATATTATTGCGTATAGGCTTAATAATAATTGAGTATTCAAGCAAAAAACAAGGGTAAGAAATTTCAATCATTTGAATGGTCCGGCCCGCGAGCGATCAGATGGTTTGAATCCGGCCTGCGACGCAATTTGAGTTTGACACCCCTGGTGTGCCTGTACATTAATTTAGGGCATTTAGGCTATCACTTCACTGAAATGTAGGGTTGTAATTATCAATATGACATCACGTGACGTCATGAGGGTCACGTTCGCGTTCACACATAACGTTTCAAAAAGGTTCGCGTTCACATGAACCTGAACGTTTCAGAGGTGCACACCATCTCTCCGTACTCAAGATTATACCAGACAACAACCTGACTTATCGATCTCGCCTTATATGACATATGTCACCGCATTTTTGTCGCTTACTTTTCTATATTATCTTCTTTTACTTTTCATTCAGCGTGCATGCCTTCTCTTTACATCGCCTATAGGCCAAGGTGGGTGTCTGATTTCAAAGACTACTCAAAGCCGTTTCGACACCTTCCTTCGACACACATCTTTTCATTGTATCGCAATTTTTGTGGTGTATTGAACTGATAAAATTGTTAATAAACCGAACCGAGTTTTTTTCTAAAATTTATGTCTAATTTTATTTTTTTACTGATACAAACATCTACATGGTAAATCTCCCACGGTTTCGCTTACTTAAATTTGCTTTCATCCCATTACACACACACACCATCTTTCGATGTAAAGTGACATCTGGGGATTTTCAGTATGGGAATAATCGGCTGATTGAGTAATTATTCAATAGGCCTACACCGACCGGTGACGTGGTGATTAAAAATGATACTAAAATCCATCAGTGGGGATCGATATTGGAGATCTTACAAGATGTAAGGTGCAGGTATTGTGCAAATGAATGATTTGATATTTACGATATTTGCTGCTGGCATAACCAGACGAATACATATTGGGAAATCCCTATTTATTGATAGTAATTGGCAGTATTGACACGGTGAAATAATATTTACATTGTATGTAGCCTATATATGTATGTGAGTATTTAATTATTTCCTCACAAACTCATTTCCTTTCATAGTGATTAACATCTCAAAGCATCGGGATTGTCCGACATCATATATGAAACGGCAGGAGGCGTTGAAACCAAATATAGTAAAGAAATGAGAATGCGTGTGACTACGGCTACGCGATGATCTCGAAGAGTTGCACAAGTAACGAGGGTGAGAACGGGGGACGCGAGGTGAACGAGGAGGATGCTGGAAAGTGAAGACATGGTTTACTTATGAGATATTACCCATGTAAACAACATCATTTTATATACACATGCACTCACTGACGGACTCCCGTAGACCTTTACCTTAGCAACAATTTCGGTATTCAGTCTTCGCACTTTTACGAGTAGACGTAACAGGCAGGGCTGTGGAGCGGGTAAATTTTACCACCGACTCCTACTCCACACATTTTCAATATGCCGACTCAAACTCCAACTCATGAGTCTTCAAACGTACCGACTCCGGTTCCGACTCCGGCCCCAACCCCGACTCCGACAGTATTACCAATTTACCTCGAAAACTATATGCGATCAGTGACGTTTAAATGACTATCATATATCCACTAAACATATGCATGCATACATATGATTAACGATGGCATGCAAAATGGTTTGATTGCGGCACAACTCGAATCATTCACTATGCAATTAACATGAAAGAATGCCTTTCTAAATATATTTCCTTTTTCATATTTTATAAGTTTTTATAATATGGACTCTCTAATATCCTAATATGTATGAATCATTCAAGTATGACATATATCCCATCCGGCATAATTAAAATATGAATAAAACAATCGAAGTGTAGCTCTTGTTTACGAGTCAGCAATTAATACCGACATAGATGTAACTTACTAATTTTCTCATTACAGACCTTACTGATTACAAGCACACACACTCTCACTACTAATAAACATTTGTCAGAAACGAAATTTTGGAAGTCGGGAAATAGCATATGTCTAGTCTACATGCGCTTACTCGGGTATCAAGGACTAGGACTTACAGCCTTTCTTAATCATTTGTTCGATCCAAGCAGATAAGCTACAATACAAATATTTTTAATTTTGTCAAGTGGGAACCCGCTTCTGGTTATATTTACATCAATTTTACATGACGATGTATTTACTTTGTTACGGTATCATGGTATAATTTCAAAAAATGCATCAATTTGTAACTACATCGCGAAGATGCATATTGCGATTTTCTTCCTCAATATGTAACTGAATTTTTGCAAGTAATGTCGAATTTTATCTATATCGTTACTAATAAGTAATAACAGTGATTGATGTTACATAAAATTCCTATTATAGCTAATATTAGTAATTTAAAGATACCTTTGAAAGCAATTGTTTTCAAAATAAAGAAGTTGGAGTCGGAGTCAGGGTCATTTTCACAAACTACGACTCCGACTCCAGTCAGTATTTTTGCTACCACTGCGACTCCAGCCACTATAGTTTTCACGACTCCAAGATGTGTTAAAAAAACTCTGACTCCATAAAGCGAAAATTAGCCAGACTCCGACTCCACAGCCGTGCTACTAGGGTTACCATATTTTGGAATCCGGAAAGGCGGACAATTTTTACAAATCACAAAAGTTAGATTACCGGATTAAGAAAAGATCATTTTCCCGACTCGACTCCCGGATGACCCACTCTTTATAATAATACTGCTGTGGTCTTGACTAAAAAATGTCATTTTTTCCGGTCTACTCCCGTTCAAACATCCACATTACAGATTTCGCGTCATTCATGGAGTGCTTTAGTTGCACTTATCCATTAGCTTGGCTGTCAAAGCTACAAAAGGAGAATGAATTGCAAAACATGAGGACATTTAGGCGTCCTCGGAGGACATTTCCGATTTCTGAAAAAGGAGGACATATGGTTACCTAACGAGTACTTGATTACTTGTTCTACTTAAGCAATGGTTATTTATTTATCATACTGTCACCGCTGCTGCAGATAAATGTGAAGTCCTACTACTTACTTTTTGTTACATATTCCGCTTAAATAGTATAGTATTTCGATAGACTTTTATCTCTTTTATCTGATATCTTCCATAGTCTTATGAAATATGCAATTTGTGTATGGGGTTCCGCATGTAAATCCTATCTTAGACCTCTAGAAGTTTTGCAAAACCATGCTGTTAGAGTCATCTGTGGATTTGGTCGACGTGAACGATTGTCACCAGGCTATAAAAAACTTGGCATTCTAAAACTGAATGATCTATATCACTACGAGCTAGCCAGAATGATGCATAAAATATACTACTCTAATAGGAAATTTTTCAAGAACTATTTCCATACATTTTCTTCGGTTCACTCATATGGCACTAGATCTAGCTCTCAAGGTAAAATAACATTACCTCAAGTTTCTAAGAAATTGTCACAAAACAGTTTCAACTTCAAGGGTGCCACGGTCTGGAATAACCTTCCAGAAGAATATAGATCGATGCAGTTCAGCCAGTTCAAGATCAAATACCGCAATTTTCTTGTTGAAAAATACTGAAATAGGTATAATTTGTAATGACTGTGATGCAGGCTAATACTGTTCCACTTGCTACACCTTCCTCTGTTGTCGTTGTTGTTGTTGTTGAAAAATACTGTCATGGTCCATGATTTGCATTGGCTGTGATGTAATACTGTTCCACTTGGTTCGTCTTCATTGTTCTTTCTTTGCTGCATATTTTTGCTGTGCACACTGTGTATTGTATACCTGTACTATGCTTGGATGCTTACTGCTGATTTTCCATGACTTTTATCTTTTGCTTATTTTTATGTCCATTGGTTAACTGTCATTATCGTTAGTATTGATCTTGCCATATTTACTCATTTATAACTCCGCTGGGTGGCGACTGAATATAAGACCTACCGGTCCCCCGTCGTCTCCCAATCTATACCAATTTACTTGTGTTTGTTGGTGAGATGAATAAAGCATACTGACTGACTGACGGTCATGTACCACGGTAACAGATCACATATGTTAAACCTAGAACATGTCACGATTTTCCTGATTTCACGTCCAACCGGATGGCTCGGGACCCCGAATTACATAGTTCAGCAGGAGCTGAGTGGATTCGAATTCCGCAAACCAGGGGTGGCCAACCTTTTTGCCATTCATGGTCGCATTTCGACTACTCATGTAGCCTACACGGCCGCTTTCCAAGGCATAGTCGTAATGAAGTAGCTGGACGCCAGATACCCATGTTAAAGTGTCTATGTCCGTTTCCGGATAACTCTGGATTAATCTATTTATTGATAGGCTTACTAGGCCTTGACCTGTCATCAGGATTGTCATTATAGTGAGGAGCACACGATTCCGAGTTGGTATTTCTATATGAGGCGCACCATTTTCCTCTGCTGTACGCATCTGTATTGTAGGGCTCTGACTGCAAAGAGCGCTACTATATTGAAACTGAAAAAAAAACGAAGTCACATTGAATCGCGCACAGCGCGTGGAAAATTTCAAGATTAATTAAAATGTTCCAAGAAAACGGGAGTCAATTCGTAAATTAAAACTGTACGTCGACGGTCGCCAAAACATACTAATTGAAATACGTATCCACGGCCGCACAAATTTCCTTGTACTGCCGCAGGTTGGACACCCCTATCAAAAACGATGGATGATATTATTTATGATGTGGCGACAGCGCTATCTACCGATATATGCAATGGCGGGGGATATAGTGTAACGGTTACGATTAGGGCTGGGCGCAATGATTCGAGTACTCGAATCTGAATCGAGTAATAATTTTAATGATTCGAGTCGAGTAGTAAAAGTCGATTTTTTCGAATACTGAAATTATACGCTCCTTGCCACTGAAAGTTAATTTATCAATGAGAATGAGAATTTCGATACTATTTTCTACTGTGGAAACCTTTGAAACCTTGATTAGCCGTATCGCAGCATACGAAACATTGTACAAAGCTACTAACGCTACTGGAAATAACACATTTCCAAAGTCATGATCATCCCACAACATTGTCACAAAGTGCAATGAAATCAGTACGGTCGAAAAATGTGCAAAGTATCTTTAATGTGATGGATAACTAAGCATCATGTTCTTTGTGGTAGTATAAAAGGTACTAATTTGATCTTTGACATATTACATTCTATTATGACGGTATCATAAGTGATACTCGAATACTCGACTCGAAGCATATTACGTGATTCGGAATCCAATCACTCGGGTACTCGATTTTGCCCAGCCCTGGCTACGATAAACGCCCACCAAACTGACGGACCGGGTTCGATTCCCGTCGGCGGTTTATCTGTGCTCCTCTTCCCCCGCCGTTGCCGTTCTTACGGCGACAAAAAAGCCAAGTAAACGACCCGACGAAAGAAAGCACTCACAAGCAATGGAAAGAACTAGTAGAAAGGGCCGCGGCTTCAAAAAAGATCATCGAAATAGCAACAAAATAGCGTCAAAATAGCATCGAAAAGAACTGTGACATCGGGCACTCTAGGCCGAGATGGACGTTAGAGTAAAGGATCGCTACTGATGCGTGTCGTTCGACATCCTCCTATCTGTTCATGACATCGCATTGTGTCTTATCGCATTGTACATTGTTCGTGACTTGTTCAGATGAAAAATATAACCCAACGATGATGATACCAAATATAGAAACATAACTGTTGTGTAAACCCTGGCCGTCTTACTCAAATCGGTATGCGGGCGGTTTTCAAGCTTTTTGGTTCCTCCGTTAAGGAACAGTCAAACCATAGTGTCCTACAATGGTGTGTGTAGACACAGCCAAATCGCATGGCCCACTGCGATCGGGTTACGTCTCACTTTCCATTCGGCTACAACAGGCAATTTTTCGGTCACTTTTTACCGACTTGCCCAGCGCTAAATTGAATATTCGGGCATCAATCGAAAGCTGCCGCTCTACTGATTACGAAAATGTAAATTTTATTGCACTCATGTCCCTGGAACTCCCCACAATTAGCCTCGAATTTTGCATTTTAACAGAATTTGGTTAGTGACCGCTGCTCTATAACGACGATATAAGCTTGAATAGTTCTATGCTCCCTTTGTTGTAGTCGTAATCTGGCCTTCGTCTTGCGCATGCGTGGTGAGGAATAAAATAGATATAACTGTAAACGCGGACGTTGGAATTTGCGTCATTATTATTTAATCGCGATTCGGGTTTCTCTGGAGCTTCTCTCGTCTTGATAAGTGACGCACCGCCACACTAGCCTCCGCTGACAGCGCGTCACTATGGGCTAACGACCTATATTTTATGATCATCATATGTCATATTGCGTAAAATGTAATCAGGCCCGTAGCTGCCGCACCCCAAACCCCCCAATTGGGGGGGGCGAGCTCTAAAGGGGCCCAAAATTATTTCGTGAATTAGCATAAATTATATAGTATTTTTTGAAACTTTATGCAACTTTTTCAAAAATTTTTCGCGCTGCGCGCGATTTCAAGTTGCCAATTGTCTTGATTTTCGGTACTCTTCCCACATGAAACAATACGCAACATTTATAGAAATGGGCATATTGGCGTTGGCCATTACCGCGCCACGACGCACCAAGACATATAAAGTAGACCATGTAACATGCGACCCCAAGAAGGGTGCCAGAACGATCAACAGCGAGAAAACCTTAGGCGAAAAGGACTGCCCTGCTGACCGAAAACTCCGTTACATATACAACATACTGTCTTGGCAATCTCACAAGACTAATACCATCCCGCAGGGAAAAATTATATGCCAGTGAAGAAATATCAATTTGAAATGGTGTAAGTGCGTCTTTTAGTTTCGTAGCCTGCGTTATGGCGATTCTATATTTTTATGTAGCAGACAGGAGGTCACGAAATACCATCATGTTAAGGAGTCATACCAACGGGCCCTACAGTTTCCAAGACACCTCACTCAGCTCTACCGGTAAATCTGATTACGTGCTGAGCAGAGAGGATAAGAAGTTGATAGCAATATATATGCAATTCCCGATTTTATCATTGAATTTTCGAAACTTTTTCGCGTCTCGCGCTGACTCACTAAGCAGTAAACAATTCATTTCGTGGCAAAAGCGAACACGGTGATGGGGGCTAGGTTTATCACCCTATGGGAGCCCCAGAACCAAAATGTTTTGCGGGGCCTGACGAAGTGCTGTTTCATTCCTGTTAACGGGTATACGACCGAAGATGTTTAGCCTAATTATAATATTGAGTTGTCCTACCTTTTCAAGCACACCTCACTCAGCTTTTACCTGTGAATCTGATTAAGCTACGTGAGCAGAGAGAGGATAAAACTTGATAGCAACATATATGCAATTCCTGATGATATTGACCGATCGAATAATTGATTATAGAAATTTTTCGCGCCTCGCGCGTTTAGGCGAGAAAAACTTACCCACTAAACTCCCCCTAATGTGGAGGATAAGTAGCCTAAGTAGCGGCAATAACCGAACAGCCAGAGGGGGGTCTGGGGGGCGAAGCCCCCCAGAAGTTGCGTTCATCAACATATGGGGGGCCAAGACCAACGTTTGGGGGGGGGCTGGCGAAGTGCCGTTACGGCCCTGAATGTAATAAATATTTATGAAACGATTGAACTTAGACCACTTATAAACCCAGTAAAGAGAGAAAATTATTTTGTCAGACGTGCGATTCCCAAATTGAATTTATTGACGAGGCGCCATATTTTCCCTCTGCTGGTCGCATTAGTACCGCGAGACTCAGACTGCAAGAACATGATGCATACTGCATAGACCTGAACTACATGGTTGAATGCTATGACACTACCAAGCGCGGTTTCAACTTTTACTAGCACCGAAACTATAATTCCCTTCGATAACATAAGTCTCATTTCATTTAACTTTTATTTCAGTACCGTCTTGCACTACTCGACTCGAATCATAACAATTAATACTGGATACAGATTTGAGTACTTCCAGCCCAGCCCTATTCAGTATTCATGCATGCCAGAACTATCAAAGAAACAAGGAGTTTCCATTATTTTCAGTCAATTTCACTAACAAAAAATGACTAAGCAAAAACATTTATGATTTTATGTTGAATTTGAGACCACATCATATTTAGAGCGCAGTGCCCCTCTGATTACATATTTGCACACTTTTTCGGACCAAACAAACTAAATCAGTGAATCCGCCTTCTCACAATCTTTCGACTACGCCGCTGCACAACCAAGCACGCAAAGAAACCAGCACAATGTCAACGGTTCGCGAATTTCATTCATTTAACGGCCAGTAGTTAACGAGAGAGTAGTTGGACATGTGAGAAAAGAAAATATCGCAAAAACGAAAGGGAAAATAACACAATATCTGAAACGACGTGCACACGAAAGAAACCTCAACACAAACGACACATCACGGTTCGTACACGGCTATCTTAGCCGCTTCCCTGAGCCCGCTCAAATAAGCACCGGTGACAGTCTGCGGAAAATGCCTGTTGGTGGCCTCGCCCGCAAAGTACAGCCGACCGCCGACACACTGCGCCAGCTTATCATACTCCTCGCCGCTGCCGTGGGTCTTAATATAGCTGTAAGCCATCCGCGCGTACGCATCTCTCTTCCAACGCGTCACAAAGTAATTCTTCGGCGGGGGCACTATCTTCTGCGGAAAAATCTTTCTCAAAATACCCATCGCGACATCCACTATTTCCTCCTCGGACATTTCCGCGGCTGCATCAACCGAGTCGCCCGATATGACGCTCATGAGTACCTTGTCCTTGCCCAAAGCCACATTCGGCATGTCATAAAACATAGTGAAAAAACCTTTCCTATCCGCTTTCGAAGGAACGTAACCAAAATAATTGGCGCCTTTCAACTTGTCGTCCCAAAACCTCTCCTCAAACTCGAGCCCGATTTTTTCGATGCATCCGCACCCGATTTTTTCCATAGCCTCTGTTTTCGAGAGAGGCAGTTTGGGCACAAATTCGATGGTCTTCGACTTCAAAACCGCCAAAGGAACCGTGACCAGAACACAGTCTGCTTTATGCGATTCACCGGAATCCAACGTGACAGTGGATTTTTTAGAGTCTGAATAATCAACCGACGATACTGGAGAGTTGAAACGTATGTCGATTCCCACCGAGAGCGCTTTGAGCAAAGTGGAAAACCCGTATTGAACCAGAGTGTGATCGCCGCCGAATTGAGCAAAAGTCTCATTTTGATCCCAATGAAACGCAGACACTTTATCTAATTTCGCCCCGCACGCAAACTCAAGATTTCCAATATGGAACTGCAACAGTTGCTCTTCCACGTCTGTGAAAGTAAGCCCGGTCTGTCTCACCCACTCTCTGTGAGCCTCCATGATTTTTTCGCCTAGAGAAGCGTCGCAATTCTCCTGCTGATTCCTTCTCCATTCGGCGATAATATCGAGCAGTGCGTTGAAATGAAAGTCCATCCGTTTGTCGGAATTACTCGGGATAGGCCGGCCGTTACTGTCGTGCAGGTCACACTTCGGGCGCAGCACTTGCATTTTTAGTCCGAGTTGCGCCGCTATCAAAGCCATCGGATTGTTGACGCAGCCATTAACAATTTGCGCGCCCCTGCCAACGCAAACACCATTTAACGACCAGTCATCGTGGACACGCCCGCCTATCCTATCTCTAGCTTCCAGGACAGTTACATTCATCCCGAAATTATGCAACTGCCTGGCCGCCCCTAATCCAGCAGGGCCGGCTCCGATCACGATTACATCTTTACGAACAAATTGTTTCGGCAGTAGCGCGCCGCCCGTCGGTATTCTCAAAGCTCCGGTATTAATCAGTCCTTTGTACGTCGCGAAACATATAATCCTAGGCAACAATAACTCGCAGATGTGTACCCGTGTTAGCCCGCGAAGCATTACAAACTCGCAGCATCGTTTCGCAGTCAAAAAGCTACATTTTTCTAAAGTCCAAAGGGCTACAACTAGATTTCGTAATGCCAGATAAATGGCTTGATCTTTGACGTACTCCGGGAACTCCTGCGCCTCGTCTAACTCCATAACGTCAGGCCGCATGCACAAGGCTTTCCCGTGTTCGAAGGGCTTGTAAAACGGATGAAAATAACCTTCGATATCGGTGTTTTTAGACTGATTCATACCTTTTCTGCCTCCAGGAGACATGAGCAGCCGTTTCTCTGTTTCCTTGCCTTTTTTAATGGTAGTATTGCGCGTATCTTTTGACACACCGCTGTCAGATTGACGTTCCACTATTTTTACAATTTCCGGTGTCTTTGCTACGTGATTGCTTTTCGTTATAGTTGGACGTATAGACTCGTCAATATCAACAGCACTCATACCTACCCCATCAGGATAATATGATGTTAAGAACGGAGCGGCAGGACTATACTTCAAAAAAGGATTATAATTTAGATTACTCATCCATGTGGAACCTGATTCAAAAACCGCTTCGACTGCAGGATCGTTGATTTGATGGCAAGTGTATTTTACATGTGGCATTCTGTCGTTAGCCCTTTCCGAATGTTCTTCGAGGGTGTTGTTCATATTTCCCATTGCGCACACATAAGTCTTAATCAATTCGTGCGTCAACTCGATTTCGTTGCCCAGCTGACGCCAGGAATCGCACTGTACACATTTTAACCAGTAAGACAGTTGTTTCTCAGACATGAAGTTAGCTATCGATCTAAAACCGCTGTCTGCTTTGCTGTTGTTCATCCACGCCCGCTTCCAATCATGATATTCATCAAAGCCTTCGTGCTTGCTTCTGTAGAACTGCTCGAAACAAGCGTTACAGTAATGCTCTTCAGGAGATAAGTGATACCATCTCGAAGAGTACCCGGTTGCTTCGCAACATAGCTTATTGGCTTTCACGGCGCAACGTCGTATTGTTTTTCCGCAGCCTGACTTTTTGCAGATGTACAATCGTTTAGATTTATCAGACTGCACTTTTTGATTGTTACTTTTTGATTGATACTGCGACGATGAAGAGGCCGTGGAGGGTGCGCTTTTCGCTATTTTAGAAGCGGTGGTTCCAACTTTGAAGATTCCTTCGGTAGCAATGATTTTAGAAGATGGTTTTGCAGCACGCAAGCTTGAACGCGAAGGCTTTGCCTTTGACGGTACCATCACGCCGTTAGTTGTAGATTTAGACGCAACTGACTTCTTTAAAATTGCATCTGTTGCAGATTTTGACACTATGCTTGCCTCTGGCACGCTTGCCGAGTCGATCAATGTGTCGGTACATTTTTTATCTATATCTCCATCGGTAATAGGAGATGTCATGCCATTACTTTCAGAACTAATGGGAATTGTAACCAGGGAATTCGATTGATCAGAGTCCATCGTCGTCTTCAATGTATCTACGGCAGATACTTTTATTGCGTCCCTGTTCGGAAAATCGGCAGGAGCCTCCTGTATCTTACACCCTTGCTGCTCGGCGATTTGATTTTCCACAGTTTTCAGGTGTTTGGGTTTCGGCAACAAAGTCGGTTCTTCGACGAAATCAGTGAACTGTTTCCGTTTCGGCTTTCTTCCGGATGTCCTAATGACAGTCGCATCACTCTGTTCCATTGATATAATCCTAACTTTAGTAACTTCAACTGCTGCGCCACTTTATCTATCACATAACATATCAACAAAACAATCCCGCGCAAACTAAAGCTTATGAACGAAGTATTTTTTCCGCTCCAGGAAGCTGAGAGCCGAAAGCACGAGAACGCTTCCCGAAAAAGAATTGGTTTACATGACAAATATTGACGAGTACAAATATAAAGATTAATCGCGGATTTTGTGATCAGGATAATTCTAATCAATCCTATCCAATCTGGTGCATCAAACGTGAAGCCTAGTATATTTCAATTATGTTTTACGCACTAAATTCATGATTTGGTTCCCTAAATTGTTCACCTTTGCGGATGGATGGTGTTTCAAATTTCAATGTCACCATCATCATTTTATGATTGTTTATCAAATCAATACACCACACCACATTATTTCGATAGTAAAATAGGAGGTTGCCGAAACAGCTTGGAGTAGTCTTTTAATCAGACACCCACATTGGCAGCATGTAAATACGTAAGTCATCAGAATTCATCACCAAATATGCTATAAAGGCAGTGGTGCTTAACCTTTGCTAAACTGTCGAGATCTTACGCTAATTTGAAAGCCTCCAGCAAGCCCAAAATGATCGTCTAGTCACAAAACAAAAAACTACCATCTTACGCATTACTTCTAGAATATTAGCGCACAAAATGAACTGTGCATCAACAACAGTGCTAAATGAACTGAACCGAAAAACATGATTTTCACGGGAATTAAATATATTATAATGAATATTTAAAGCAAATCAGTGTGACATCTGCTGTATGAGTTGGAGTGTCGGAAGCGACCTCCGGCGAGCCCCTGAATCTGGATCAGCGAACCCCGGTAAAGAACTACGCATAAAAACTTGACTCATAGGAGATTCACTCTAGGGTCAAGAGAATCGATTGTATACACAACCAGGAATTCTGACTTTATTAATTTATAATAATAATAATCGTTGAGTTATATTTTACATCTGAACAAGTCACACACAATGTACAATGCGATAAGACACAATGCGATGCAATGAACAGATAGGAGGATGCCGAACGACACGCAGTTGCCATCCTTTTAATCTAATCCTGTCCTGATCAGCAAGACGAAGTCGATGTTTTTTATAGAACGTACTCGATGGTTTCGACATCCTCCGATCTGTTTATTATGTAGTGTTACGTCTTGCGTATCGCGTAGAATATTTTTCACAAACAGGATCAGATCCGGATTTCTATTTCGGTTCTCTGTCGGATCGGGATCAGTACATGATTCTAAATTTCTAATGCACAATTGCACATGAAAGTGACTTTCTGTTTGTTTACTTCGATCGTTTCTTTCAGGGACATCTAGAATTCAAGATATCTCCTGCGATGGGGACATCATATATTCATTATGGCCTGTTCGCTTCCTGGCTATGGGTCGGTGGATATTGCTCGGTGCATACTGCATATTCTGCGCCATACTTCATCATATTTATCCCTGCACAGTGCACACATTTTGGCACACATTCCTCACGAGTCGATCACCAACCGTCCCATGCAGCAATAAAAGTTTATTTGATAAAAGAAATCGGCTGAAAATACTAATATAAAGCCTGCTGGGTGTTAAACATTCAGATTTTAAACAGTAAATCAAGATCTATCGAGATTCGATTTGGTCATTAGATGTTCGTTCGAACTTATATGTTGCCAAGAGATCGACTGATCCTTTTGTACATCAATCAAAAGTGAGGATCCTAGTATGTCTTTCATTTCTTCTACTGGTATACCCTTCGGCTCTGCAACTTTTCCCACGACATCACTTTCGGTTATAGTCTGTCCAGCACTCAATTTTCTAGTAGCCACCAAACTTTTACTCAGCTGATTGAGAAAAAGCACTCTCACGTCTCATGATATTACAAATTCAACGAAAATGATGACCGATACCTTGGCAATAAACTTTTCTTCACTTTTTCTGACACGCTTTTCCGTGGTCCCAAAAGCCTTCTCCACAGTCCTAATGGCTTTTATCAAATCCTTAAACTCATTTGGTTCCAGTGATGCTGTGTGATCATTACCTAAATTCAGAATTCGACTGATATAACCTATATATGTCTTGTCTCTATATTTCATATAAAATTATACGATAAAGGATTCTTTATTTTGAATTCATAGAAAGATATTCCATACCTTTCCAATTTTTGTTTAATGTCACGTGCCTCTCTAGCAACTTTGCCCCCATGGCCACGGCAGCAATGGAGATAGCACATCCTTGCTCATGGCTAGAATAACCAATAGGAACTTCTGGAAATTCTGTTTTGAAAGTCTACAAGGAGAGAATGACACACATAACATGCGTAAAATAAGGAATGATATACGGAATCACTATAGTTAACACAGGAATAACAATCTGACTGTATTGCAGAAATTTTATATATTTACTACAATCTCACCATTTTCCTTAGGGGCAGGTTGCTCCCCGGATTATGTGTGTATTTACCAGTTTTACTGTAAATTAAGAATATAGTAATAAAAATGAAAACCTGCATCACACGTAAATGTGCATCTTCTGGCGGAGTTGGATACGTGCTTGTACAATGCAAAATAGAAAACTTCTGATTGCATACTTTGATACTTTCGTAGATTGTTCGAACCGTTTCCATATTTTGCATTCCGGTTGAGATTATCAAAGGTTTACCTGACGGAAATTGAATTCAGACTGCTGACTTGCTCTGCGTATAGGTACAGATGTAGCTGTAGGCCTATATCAGTATAGGCCTGCATGAGAAAAATCGCAATTAAACCGAAATGATAGAGAAACGAAATCTTCGGCAAAGTATCTTAGTTTGTACAAATTGTCAAGACGAACCCTTTGATGCTGCGTATTGTACGAAGCTCAAGTTACCACAGTCCGGTGACGCGATTTTGAGAAAGGGCAGGCCGATATCATCCAGGAAATCGATTGAACTCTGAATATTACTTGACATTGAACTTCCTGTTTATGTGAGGTCTCGTATGTGCAATTGTGTATACTTACACTGTCGCCAGCCGATGAGCTGAATAAAATTCCGACGTCTTTGGCATGTTGTTGAAGCTCAATAAATTGTCCCTCGGAGAATTCGAGAAATGACTTGTGCTCGCCGTACGTCTTTCCCCACGAATGTTCACTAAACAAAGACCCAAATCTATTTATTTTTAAATCTAACATGGTTCCGATTTCGAGATGAATGGATTTTTGCGACGTCTGCAAATTGCATTATCAGTTGAGTTTACAAGATTATATGCTATAGCCGTCACATGGACATTGGACATTTCGAAAATATAACGTAAGGCTAAGGGCCCGCCAGGCCAATTTATAGTGGCGGAACCTAAATTCAAACACACATAGCAACTCTTACGATGTGCCGCGGTACGATATAGAACCTTCACGGGTCGTTATAATTACGAATGCATCAAGTATAGCACCAAACCTATTTAGAACTATATACTATAATACTCACCTGTCATACGATCTCGCTAGTGCCTGCTGGTTAAACTTGCTATCCAAATTACATTTTTGAAATTTAACACAATCTGCTCCGCAATCATAAGCCATTTTTATCATCTCCTTGGCAATCCTAATATCGCCCTGCAGATAGACAATTTAAATATTCGGTAATTGCGGTAAGGCGTAACTGCGGTGGCAAGCTTTCAGATGAGCGGATAGTGGGGTTCGTTGCTGGATTGGTTCGAAAATTATCACAAAAATTAACGAGGCGCACTATAGATCCAAAATACGGTACGGTAACACGATGCGGCATTGAGCAACGGAATGCCGCAACCTATTTCATTCCTCATCGTAAATAGATACGGTAATGTTATAACTGGTGACCAGAGCGCAATATTTATTAAAACTGGTCTTAAGCGAAAGCTAATGTCGCACTGATCACTAAAATATAATGTTATATAATATGGTCAGGGCATTGGAGCCCCCTGAAATGGCCATTAAGGCCGGAAATCGGCACGAACAATCGGAAAGCCGCAATACGACGAGGTCCACAATGATATCACAATTTGCATGCGGCGACCCGATGCCGACTTTGAGGTTAATCTTGGATTTGTTGCTGTGGACCGACTGGCTGACCAGGATAAAAGATATATTTTCGTAATTATCGTGCGAGTGAAGCTTTCGTTTAAATTACACCACATATCGTTATTACTATATCATATGCCTCATCTCTTTTCGGCACTGGGATTGACCTACCTGGTGATTTTGTCCGACTTCAGCAATTATGAAGCATGGATTATCGCCACCGATACGCCTTCCCGGAGCAATTTCGAAATTGGCCATGTTTATGCAACGTGTGATAGTAATTATTAAAAGACCGATTCTGCAAAAATACTGCGGTATATGAAATGCACGCGGTCCGCGGACATATGAGCATATTACAGCATGCGACACTTCGGCGTGCGACAATTTTGGATGCGACACATGAGCAATTGAGCATGTGGGTTAAATTACGGGTTAGGGGTAGGATAGGGTTGGACAATGCACGCATCTAATCCCGATCAGGTTCACAAAACGACAGAATCCAGAATCCGGAAAGCTAAGGATTATTCATTTTTCTTCTTAGGTTTGAGAACTTCGAGGTCAGCGCCGTCACAACGTAATAGGCCTACATCATATATATTCTATATTGACCACTCAAAATTGTTTAGGATACATCTGATTCCATTGAAGACGACAACGCATAAAGCGATGTATAGGTACGATGGTACGAGACACGAACAAACTATGGGATTTTCAAAACGCGCAACTAGAGCTATAACTACTCACTTTTCAAAACTAGTAACCAGAACTATAACTAACCCCTCAACCAACTATATAACTAACTGATCTCTAATTACTGGCTACCGCTATGTTGTATTTGCAATGGCCATATGTGATTTCTAATTGTTCCATGATGCTGTTCTTTTCGTTCCAGATACTGGTTTATTTTAATTTGTCATCTACTGTGATAATTTGTCCTGATCTGGGTGGCTCGACTTGGTAATATCGAGGCTCCCGTCTACATTGCATGTCGCATTTCACCGTGTTGCATTTTTGTTGTCTGTGTGATATTGCTTTGTAATGCGCAGTAAAACTAAAAATCAACTGAATTACTGAGTTACAAATTAACTAAGAAATATTGGGCATAGAATCAATACTTTAAAAGTACGGGATTTGAGTTTAAAATGAGAGGGGTTTCGACCCCAAAAAACAACCCCTGACTACACCACTGTTAGTAGTGACGACTCCGAGTTAGTAAGAAACCAGTAGATATATTGACTGTCAACCAAATATAGTTTGTTGGTTTGTACACGCCTGGCTGGTACAATATACAGCTCATTTCTATCGGCCATAGCATTCCACATAAATCACACGGACGCAGAAACACGAAAAACGTCCTCAACTGACTTATCTTTCACGCCTTACTCCGAGAGAGATCATGTGCAATGTGAATTGTGCAGTAAGGCACATTCCACAACTGTCGCAGTGATTTCCCGCGTCATTCATAATAACTCACGACTGAAAAGACTACATATGCATGCGCGCTGTGTACAATAGAGGCATTTTTTAAACCATTTATGACATATAGCCGGTCTTGGTTAATGAATAGCTCAACGAAACCGAGTATTTTGCGGGATACATACGAGAACGCTACACCCACTGCTAAATTTGCCACGCGCGCATACACCAACCGTCGGTGTCTCATGCGATTGAATGGGTTTGATGAGCATTATAGAGCGGACTGCAGCCTTACATCTCTTCTGGTCTTCGATAGGCCGTTGCCGTACGCAACGTAAACCGCATAGATAGCATGATACGACGGCGAGTACTTTATTCCAGAAATGACATACGAAAACTCATATACATCACTCAACACGGGCGTATAACAAAGTCAAAAGCAATTCACCCCATATATAGTCTAAAACAGTATACAGCGTGACACGGGCTGTACGATTAGAAAGACGTTGGTGGAAACTGAGTACTATGCTTCAAATAATGACTTAAACCAGGTGTGGCCAACCTTTTCTCCATTCACGGCCGCATTTCGACTATATACTCATGTATCCAGGGTATAGTCGTAATGAACGAGTTGGACGCCAAATACCGATGGTAAAGTGTCTATGTCCGATGTCCATTTCCGGTGAACTCCGGACTAATCTATTTACTGATACAAGCTTACTATACGCACCGAAATCTCGAGTGGTCACTGGTAATGCTAAGGAACTGGCGAAAAAAATTCAGATTCGCTAATGAACTTCGTCATTAATATTAGTAGTTTTACATATTACTATCAAACATTCACCATTTCTCAGCCTATGTGATCAGATTCACCGGTATAGAGTTGATGCGGGGGGTGTTTTCGAAAATTTTGGGCAAGTTATAAATTATGATGCATCTTCGGTGGGCCAATTGTTATTAGACACTTTGTTACGTGCTCTTATTCCTTGACCTCGAATCAGGATTGTCGGTATAGTGAGGAGCACACGATTCCGTGTTGGTACCTCCATATGAGGCGCATCATTTTCCTCTGCTGTTCGCATCTGTATTGTGGGGTTCTGATTGCAATGGGCGCTACTAAAGTAAAATCGAAAAATTGAACACACATTGAATCGCGCGCTCGGTATAGTGAGGAGCACACGATTCCGAGTTGGTACCTCCATATGAGACGCATCATTTTCCTCTGCTGTTCGCATCTGTATTGTGGGGTTCTGATTGCAATGGGCGCTACTATAGTAAAATAGAAAATTTGACACACATTTAATCGCGTACGGCGCGAAGAAAATTTCAAGATTAGTTAAAATCTTCCAAGAAACCGGGAGTCAATTTGTTAAATTCAAATTGCATGTCGACGGCCGCCAGCACATGCTAATTGAATTACGTGTAAACACGGCCGCAGGTTGGCCACCCCAGACTTATAGCTAAACTTGGAAGATTGAGCACAGCTTCTAGCGTCTGCTACCACTCGGCGTTGTACGTTCTCTCAATCGTTCGATGGACCTAAAAGTAAGCATTAGTTACGCTCCTACACAGTACACACGTTCGTTTTACGAAGGAATGATCCGGATTGGATGGTTATCGATAGATATGAAGATCACCACCGAAACAAGTTAACTTAATCGAAGTTACCCACAGGAGGACTATGTCACGACAAATTTACTCGTCATCTATGATTGAAGGAGTTCACAACGCTTGATGATCACGGGGCATTTGCTCCAATTTTTGCCCTTTTCGCCAATGGTTTTTGCTAGTGTATGTGGGGTTAATGGTGCTTGACTACTATGGTTTTGTGCACCAGACCACTTCGTAAGTAATATATCCGCAAAACTTAGACATTGTGAATCGACTTTGCTTGACATTTGCTGTCTTTGCAACAGGTTGAGGGATCGAGTGGTTGGGCTTATCTCTTATTGAGAAGTTATATCTTCCAACAAAAACGAACTGGACAGTGGATACTCTTCAGTTACGCAAAAGTGCCTCGAGGTCGGGGATATCTAAAACTAACAGGGAAAAAAAGTTTTAGATATCTCTGATCGAGGTCTATGTTTGACATGCCTGCTTTGAAATCTGAAGTCTCGGTTGTGAACTATACGGCCAGCAAACCGCGCGAGTCGGCTTACTATATAGATTGTATTCGTACAAATTAGTTATCAGACGATTTTAAGTGTCGCTCACGGCTCACGCAGATGTAGTCAGCGTTGGTACTCTCCACAGCTGCAACACCAATGGTCCGACCGAGGTCGACTCCAGAATTCCTATTTAAGTGTTGGAAGGTTATCTACGCTCCTCATCGCCATCTCATCCGCATAAGCGGTGTCTTATAATAACCTAGACGTGGGCCGTGCTACAAGTCGGCAGCTACGGAATAAAAATGAAGAAAATTGGCCTGGTGTAAATGACCATAGTAGCCGACAAACACCATGAATAGCAAAAACAACAACATCCTCCTATCCGTGAAGTTCGAAGACGATCACGAATCCTAAGGAGAAGTGGAAGTAGACTCAAAACAAAAAGTAGAAATACAAATATGCAAAACCTCCACGCTGATTCTGTTTGGCAGACAGATAAAATAACGAGAATGTCGCCTTTCGGTTTGTTACCTTTCCTTCACGCGCTCCTTGGTGGCGAAAAGCCGCTTTTGCGTCTCGCACAGCTCCTTGTGGACTTCCCGGTATGCATTAGAACTCTGATCAAGCGTCGTCAAAGTCTGCTGGAGGCATTTGCTTTTTTCACGCAGTTCTCCGATGGCGTTGAATCTCTCCTCGTCCTCTCTCTGTCAGATGAAATCAGAGGTGGTCAGTAACGGAGTCATGCTACTGAAGTACTCAAGTAGGTTTGTCTCCCTGTACTGATCACTCAAGTGGGCGTGTTTACAGAGTACTTCTTCCAATACTGCAACAGTTTCTAAGCAAAACTACATACCCTCTACAATTTGGATTTTGTGGAACGTGTTTTGAGATGTTTGGATCACGTTTAGGAATGAAATTGTCATATTAGCTGGGTCAAATTGGCCCTGACAGACTCGTACAAGGTACTAAATTTTCGAAATGCGCAACTAGAACTAAAATACTCACTTTTCGAAACTAACAACTAGAGTTATAGAGCTAGAACTACTCAAAAACCAGTATAGTTCGTTGACCGACAACTCACTAAATTGGTAGTTTGTACAAGTCTCGCACTGAACCACGCTAACAACTGAATATATTTTCGAAAATAGCACAGATTTGTAGTAGTGTCATTGATACTTTCGCTCTAGTTGAATAGTTGTAGTCACCTCCGATTGACCGCTAAAATTAGACCATCATTCGATCAAAACTATTTTTAGAAAATACTTAAGTACTGTGCAAATCTTCATGCTCGACTTTCACTTGAAGTCGTTTCCAAATGTATTGCAAATCGTTATACTTGTACATGAGTAGTCACTTCTATAATTGAGTATACCAACACGATTACTCTTGCCACACTGGATGAATTACAAGAGCCCACTTAGAAATGGGAAATCTTACAGCAGTCCGCGGCTGCAATGTTCCTCATATACGTCATACCTTGACATTTCTGATATCGAAATGGACTAGTAAAGCGGCAAGATAGATATCTTCTCCAAAGCTGTTATGCAACGGGACAGAGCGATAACCTGAAAAAAAGTATCGATAAGTCTTGAGTAGTTGATATTTTCGAAATAGTATACAGCGCTTCTTCCTACTTGATATAATCTAAGATGATGATGATCGTTATTAGCTATGGATCTTACTCAATCTGCGTTGGTCTTGCGATTTTACATTGCCGGCATTTCGCTCACATCAGCATAATTAGTCTACCTATATGAATGTGACAACAACAGCTATCATGGCGATGGAGATCATATCACGAAAGATACCTGTTCTCAAGCACGTCAGGGGAAGAGTGCGTTGCGCCAAGAAATTCGGATCGCCGAACATATCCTGGTCGTAAACGACAAACCGCAGAAAGCACAAGGGCGGATTGTGCACCGGGAATTCGAAAGATTCAAAGTACACCGGATTCAGGCCGTTGTCATCTGAACAAGATGCAATATTACAAGCAATGTTGTCAGACCACACACCTGTGCAGGTGCAAATGAGCAGATACAGACTCTTAATAAAAGAATATTGGCCTGGTGCAAATGGCCATTGTAGTCGAAGAACACCAGGAATGCAACAAACAACATCAATATCCTACATATGGTGATTACCTTTTCTGGTTGTTTTCACTTTATCGCAATCGAACTCACATCCGATAATCTCAATCTCTACGAAAGGCGATGGTATTCCCTTTTTCGACTTTGGCAAATGTCTTCCGCCTATCACCTTTTATATAAGCGAAACCAAATTAGTGATGTACACCAGACTTATTAACAGAGATGATAAAACTAGTCATCTCTAGTACTCAAGTAGATGTAGACATGAGGTCGAAAATTTCTATTCAAGAAGAAGCAGCTAACCACGAGTCAGTAAACATTAAGTATTCTAGGTCTAGTTTTATTAACATAATTACAAAAATGACCAGCAAGGCTCGTGCAGGGAACTGTAATTTGATTCACAATACATCGCTAATTTTCATATTGTGACGTCATTTCCATAGGTCATCACGAACGTACCTGTAAGTTGATGAGCAACGGATCCAAATCCGGTAAATGATTTTTCAGGTACGGATTGAAGTCTGGATTCTCAAAGTAAGCCGGCTTAGGGACGAAGCCGCTGTGTCCGCCCATTGAGAATCTGGCGCCGTTCAGTTGCATTGCTTTATCTGTCAAATCGAATGTTATATTCTTGCGTTTACGTTGGATCCTTTGCGTCTGACTTGTACTGGACTTCAAATTAGTTACAATCATTCTATAGTCATGTACTTTACGCTCGTATTCATTCATGACTTCCGTGATGTTCAGGGACTCAAAAACTTAGATGATCTTTGATTCGTCGATATCAAGTGGGACTTGGACAACTAGAAAATCTTCAGTTATTTCAAATTATATTAGAATTAGAATTACAGCTACACATTTTTTCAAAATTGCATTAGAATTAGACATACTGAATTCGCGAAAACTTGGACATTGAATCCATCTAAAAATAGTGCTTTGAGCTTATGAGTTCTCTTCGCCACGGTTATTCGAAATTCCATGTCGATGACGTCATAATTTGTGATACGATTGTTGATACGCAATGCGTTCTTCCAAATTCTCTACTATAGTTGCTGACGATTACCCCTGACGAGTGTCAGCCGAAAATATTCGGGTTCATTTCAATATGAAAGTATTATTCCATTGTATGCTACACATGAATCATGTGTCGGCTGATGTGATTATCGAAATAAGTCTCTCTCTCTCTCTCTCTCTCTATCTCTCTTGGTGGCTACTTGGTGCTTGGAGCGATCCTTACCGTTAGTCTGGAAGTTCAGAGCCACCAGTTGACAACCGCAATTCCACATGGGAACAGGATCGTAGTTCGAAGATTCCACCCGAGTTCCTTTCGGGTAAATCCTGGAGAACTGTTTATTGTTATACTGCAAGAAGCTACTGGCTTTATCCCGGCAGGCCAGCCGCTCGGCTTTATTTTCGGGGAACGACGACATCTCATATGCGGAACTGAACTCTGAAAATGTATAGTTCGATGCGTCACACACTGTTACCAGGATAAGTGCGTATCATCACCCAACAAGGCAATACGCGTAAACATATGCCTGTAATTATTGTGGGTATCCGACATACCCACAATTTCAATGGTCACGTAGCAGCACAACCTTGCCGGCCAATTACGCGGTTTGCAAAAACATGTGGGCTAACGTTATTTTCAGACCGTACTGATTGCTGACGTTTATCCGTACAAATTAAAGACAAGTTAAATCAGGCATTCTCAGCCTTTTACTCTCGTGGACTCCCACATTTTTGGGTGGTTACGTGGACCTGTTATTGTGACGTAGCTCGAGATAATTCTTGAACTTCCCGACCAGGTTTAAACTCTGAGTAGCCTAATGCGGCAATGTATCCAAAATCGCCTTTGTACTTAGCAAGTAATAGCCGCAACAGAACTCATTCTGTTGGTGAACAAGACGAAATACTGAATAGAATCAGTGCGGGAGTGCCGGTGTTCTATTTGCAATAGTAACTATCTGGTTATTGTCTGCTTGATTCGTACATACTCCCGAATCGTCAGTGCAGTTAACCCACACAGCGCATTGCGCAGTACACGACGTTCGATTACGCAGACGCGGCATGACATATGATGCAGCATCAAATTCTGAATTTACGCAATTCATTTGAACGGGAACTATATTCCAATGAACTTGGTGTGACTATGACGTCGTAGATCCGGAGTGATGGTGACGCCACAATGCATGCGCAGTGCGGACATAACATGAAAGTTCGACGCCTATGAAATCTACTTCGCTCCTTACGTATCATAGGTACACGGTATACCCACAGGAATTTGGGTATTTAGTTAATTCTGAGCTCACATTGGCGTGAAAGTGTAGTTTTGTAACAAAAAGTGCCGTTGACCTGAATTTAACACTAGGCTGCGGTGGAAATTGCTGAAATCCAAGATGATAGCTGACAGTGCATGTAGTGTTTATATATTGCCAATACGCTCACCTCGCATCCGCGGATCTTCTTGAAAAGCAACCGGCCGACAGTAGACCACCAAATCCGACAATTCAACAGCTATGCGCTTGTGTCTTTCGATATCCTTCTTCTTTTTCACCTATTGTGAAAAACTCCATTTATCCACCAACGGCCACATAATACCCGGGACAAGCATAGGCCTACTTGACTGTCTTTTCGGTCGATTGCGTCTTTAAGAGCCGCCACCCACGATAGGCCGTCTTCTTTGGAGGATGACGCTAGATCCAAGTCTTGCGATATGGCGTTGCAGCGGAGTTTGAATCGAAACCTCTGGCGTTCGGTCTCGAGCAGATCTGGCATGAGAAGCTTCTATCATTACCACATTGAAGGTGACCAACACTAACGAAGCGCCTCAGCAATTACTTCAAAGGTTGTCAAAGTACTCAAATAGAAGTAGAAGTAACACCACAATTTTCTACTTTATTACAAGTAGAAACAGCGGTTTCAAATACGTATATAGATTATACTTCAAGTAGATGAGTGAGTGAAAAAATTAAAAGTACGTGCGTACGTTTGATTTATTGAGCAACTTTGGAGCTTATCGCTTAATCAGGTTATTCGCGCCATGGTACTTGATCGATCTGGGCTTTTCGTACGACGCAGCGTTGGTTCGAGTCACGGGTCTGTCACGTTTCTGATTGCTGGATTTTTATCTGGGCTCCTCATCGCTGATCTCACTGCATATGCAGTGTCGTACGAAAAGTCCAGATAAAACTGCATTCAGAAACTCGGCAGAGCCGTGACTCGAACCAACTCCGACGCTCGTAAGTAGTTACATTTGCAAAAAGATTGATTTCGTCGATGGGTCTCGTACTTTTATCAATTAATCAGAGGCGGCTACTTTCGGAATTGCAGGATGCGACTTCGCGACTAACGAAGGATGACTGTAAAACTACCAATTGGTGCAATTTTCGGAAATACATCCCGTGAGTGTGATAGAGTAACGTTGCCATATTTTCGAATCGGGAAAGGAGGACACTTTTTCAAAATTTTTAGACTCAGAATACTGGAGTAAAATACGGCGAAAATGGTAAATTTTCCACGACATTGTGGTTGGTTGACTAAATAGATCAGGGGTGGCCAACCTTTTCAGCCAAAGGGTCACATTTGAATAACGAACCATTGCGCGGGCCACTAGACGCGCCAAGCGCGAAAATTTTTCGAAGTTCATAGGTCAATAATATTGTGACTTGACTATATTGCGGGCCTGCTGTGTATCGCTGGGCTCGGTTTACAAGGAATGGACTATTCGGTGCCTGGACATATCGATATCGAAAGCTTCGACCAACATTTGTCAATCATTTTGTGCCTAGGTTTCATAGTCGACGGTCTTTCTGCGAGCGCAAACACAAGATCGCATATGTTGAACGACACTTTGTCTCGTAATCGCGAATATAGTTAGACTCAATCTGATGCATAAGGCGTTCTTTCATTTTCACAAAAGTGTGACAATATTAAAAGCAAGAAATTGAGTGACAACATGTTGCGCGAAGCGTGTAGAAAATTTTTACTTTTGATAAATCGATCGCCAATTATTCTGCTTTATTGTAGTCTACGAAGATCTACCAAAATGTGACTGGCTCATGGATCTGCCAATGCGTCGAACTGATATTTTAATCAACACAACCCAAGTGTTACGGCCTGACTAATCAAATTTTTGGTTAGCCTTGCAAGTTCACAATCTGTGCAATCCATTTTTGATAATATTACTAATTTCGGAAATTACGTCGCGGGCCACTCAAAACCTTCTTGCGGGCCACGGGTTGGCCGACCCTGAAATAGATGGTCAACTTTCCAGCTCAACTCCAGAAATACAGTTTTTCTCTCACACTTTACATTGGTTGACTAAAAGAAAGGTCGTCACTTTCGTTCGAACCACGAATTTCCTATTTAGCGTCATTCATGCCCATTTTCACTCGAATCCGTCCACTTCCACTATCATAGCTTTAAAAGCTGTAAAGGAAGACGAATTGCCAAAAAGGAGGACATTTAGGCGTCCTCGGACGACCATTTTAAAAACCTCAAAAAGGATGACAAATCCTCCTAAAGGAGGACGTATGGTAACCACTGGCGTAGCCAGGGAGGGGCGAAAGGGGCAACCGCCCCTCCCAAATTTTTGGAAAGTTTTCGAAAAATCAATAAATATTACAGTATTTTTGGGCAGTTGAATGTAACCCAAAAATTTTCTTCGCGCTTCGCGCGATTTAGTGTCCACACGTGTCTTGATTTTATTATTTTATTATCAGTATCCCGAAAAATTAATTCTTCCGCCCATAGTTGAAATTAGCTGCATTCGAAATTGTAAGAATACAACAGTACCAGTAATAATACACTATCTATAGAGTATAGAGTATCCCGATGTTGTTGAGTTGATTGAGTATAGGGGTGTCAGTTCAGTATGGGGGTTTGGGACTGTTAGTTCCGTCAATTTCCGTTCCGGGACACACGAAGACATATAGAGTAGGCTACACGCGACTCCGCAAAGTGCCCTCCGAAAATGATTGACGGCCATAAAACCGACGCATGTGTTCCGAAGCCTTCGATATAGATATTCGGGTGCCTAAATGGCTGGCGCCTGCATGATGATCCTGTCCCTGCAATCAGACCCCTTCGACATAAATGTGTTTGACACAGGAAAATATCGCCACCTTCCGTTAAAAAAGGCTAATTTGAAATCGCACGAGTCTGATCAAAAGAGTTTTTTTTAATTTGATTTGTCATGTATCAGCGATTCCAATCTTTAAAGTAGCGTCAATCTTTACCAGAGGTTGCCAAATAACCGTGCTTCAACAAAGTAATTCAATTAATAAATATGGACACCGCACTTGCTCGTATACACGCACCAATATTATTGATCAATCTCTTTCATTTATTCAAAAATATTTACGCTCGGCGCGACTAGGCCCGAAATTCACACTGATTGTTCATCACTTAGTGTCAGCGATTTGGGCTCGTCCGTGAAACGATCGTCTAATAAAAGCTACAGTTGGCAACTGGAAGCTTCTATAGGGTATGTGTGTGCGTCTAAGAATTGTATGTATAAAAGGGTAGTGATGAAAATGGGCAATGGAAAGGTGTACGGTTCTGCGAGGTGTTCCCACGGGGGAGCTACCCTAGACTCATTAAAAATTTGCCCCCTCCATCTCCAAAAGATTTGTTTTTTTTCTGGCTACGTGGGTACGACCCTGCGCGTGAGCGATCTTTTGAATGGTGACAGCGTTCTACGCAAGTCCTGAAGTAACAGCAATAAATGACAACTGTCCCGCCCGGCGCCCACCATCTACAAATTCATAAATAGCTCGACGTGTGATATGAGCATATAGTTCAATGGATAATTACCTGCCCCCTGAATGTTCGATGACACCACATATATCAGCCCTACCGGTAAATCTGATAATTAAAACGTAGTTACAATATGCAAGTAACAATACAAGGTGTCGACGCCCGATATTTCCACCATCATTATGTCATCTCATCACTTTATGTCTGTGATTGGAATATATGCATAACGATCGCCCCAGATGCCGTGTTAAATCATCCAATAAGGGCCCAAGACCATATCGTTGTTACCTATTTTTTACTTATCTTTAAGGGGGGGTATTCATTTACGTCATCGAATTTTTCGCCCCTCCCAAATATTTTTTCTGGCTACGCCCTTGATGGTAACCCTATGATAGAGAGACTCTTTCGTCCAGTTATCAAGGCATTTCCCTCATAAAAGTGATACAAGCATATCGCGAGATCACTTCCTATTTAACAAAATCGAAAGTGTCAACAGTAAGTAGTTACGCCACTACACACGACGTGCCACCACAACAGTTATGAATACACTACTGATCGCGCCTGATTCCACGAAGCTAATGATGACCAAGAAGGGCGTGTCATCTCGAAGCATATGGGTAGGGTGTGTGACTGTGTGTCTTCGTCTTGGCCTTCTCGGAACACCTGAGACTGGCTAGCCGCTAAGTGAAACCCCGGGGTTCTTCGAAGTCGGGTTAAGAACCAGCGGATTTGAGTATGGAGTGGTGGAGGTCGATGTTTTCGAGGACCAAAATCATATGCCCCGCGAATACGAGCGATTTCATCAACGAGAATTACCGTTCCGATATTCTTCCACAGTTTGTACCGTGAAACGTCGACTGGTTGCCCGTATTATGTCATTCAAAACATGCCGCACAAACTGCGTTCATGTTCAATCTGTTCATGGAAACGGCATTTATATATACTCTGTGCAACAGGGATCGGTCCGCAGTATTGAATCAACACGCACTGTGTCATAGCGTTAACAAATTCGAAATCAGCTTGTTCAAGTACGGATTACTAACCTACCACGAGTACCACTAATATTCTTAGGTTAATAATCTATACTCTATAGTTTAAGCTTAAACTGGCTTTATATAATTTGTGTCACTGACATGCTAACTCTAATGGCTTCATAATGAAATGGATGCTTAATGACGATTACGATTAACCAATAACTCGGGTACTATCCCTGTCGATTTTCCCCAACCCTACGCTATCGTTCTCCTGCTCTCACTGGGCCAGTAATAAAAATTCAAGATGCGTTTGAGTAGAGGAAATTTAGATCCCTGACCAGTGGCCAGGCGCGACCGACATCAGAGCAGTGCTGCAGATACGCGCGAAGGTACGTCGGCGTGTCGACAGGGGAGACGAAATAGCCGATTCGCGAGTATCGCTTCTGAACCGTAACCTCATTACACAGTTTGAGTGAAAATTCATAACATCATCATCATCATCATTGGTTTATTAGCAATTTTATCAGTTCAATACACCACAAAAAATGCGATACAATGAAAAGACAGGAAGATGTCGAAGCGACAAGGAGTAGTCTATGGAATCTGACACCCACCTTGGCCTAGGCGATGTAAAGAGGAGGCATGCACACTGAATGAAAGTAAAGAAGATAGTATAGAAAAAGAATGCGACAAGAAATAGGGCGGCATGTCATGGGAAGCGAGATCGATAGGTCAGTCGTGGTCCGGATGGACTGTATTTATTTAGTAGTAATTGTTTGTATTTCGACTTGAATGTGGACATGCTCGTCGACTGTCTGATGGCCGGCGGGATACTGTTCCACACATCAAGTCCGGCATATTTGATGGAGCGATGATCTTTTCGGTCGATCATATGATATTTGGACGACGTGGACGCGCGTGTGTTGTACTTGTGCGCTTTTGATTCAGAGGTAAAGAAGTCATTGAAATATTCGGGGCAACGACCGCAGTGAAACTGATACATAAACTTGGCGATTTCTAGTTTCCGCATATCTTCTATGTTTAGGACGCCAAATCTCTTCAGCAGCGACTTATTGGATGGGCAGCCAGGCCCTTTTGGAGCCCTAGCTATGATTCGGAGTACTTTATGCTGTAGTTTCTGCAGTGGCTTGAGTGCAGTTTTACTGGCAGCCCCCCAACAGAGGATGCCATAATGTAACTTCGATTGGATTAAGGATTTAAAGAGTATCAGAAGAACCCATGCTGGCATGAAGCGCCCAAGGCTGTAGAACAGGCCGCACTTCGGTGATAATTTAGTTTCTAGGGACTGAATATGACTCTTCCAGGACATGTTCGAGTCCAGTAAAACTCCGAGATATTTGGCATTATCTGTGTTGGAAACGGGCTGACCAGCGATATTAACGGTTAGGTTATTTTTTGAATTTACTGTCAGCAATTGCGATTTCGAGGCGTTTATGCAAAGGTTGTTCTGGGCCGTCCACTCATGGACTTTGGGCATTTGGTCACCAGTCAGGGCATCCAGCTCTGCCGTCGAAGATGCGGAAGAGAGGAGGTGAGTATCATCAGCGAACAGTGTGGTGTTCAGTGAGGAGGTTTCAAAAATGTCGTTGACATATAAGGTGAAAAGGACCGGTCCAAGTACTGAGCCCTGGGGCACACCACAGGTCACCGGGTGAGGAGAGGACAAGGTGTCTGAGATCGCAACCATTTGTTGGCGTCCAGTGAGGTAACTTTTCATGAGCTCAAGTTGTGGGCCACGAAGTCCGTAACGCGCCAATTTCGAGATGAGAATTTTATGATCTACGCAGTCAAACGCTTTTTTTAGGTCGAGAAAAATGCTACATCCCACATTTCGCTTCTCTGAGATATCATAGTACTGTTCGGCCACTGTTAGGAGGGCATGAGCGGTTTGGTGTTTGTTTCGGAAGCCAAATTGTTGAGGGGAAATGACAGACATTTTGGCGAGGAATGAGGACAGGCGGGAGAGGAGCAACTTTTCGAATACAATCCCGATGCATGGGAGAACGGATATCGGACGGTAGTTGGTGACATTAGTTCTATCCCCAGCTTTGTGTACAGGGACTACTCTGGCTTTTTTTAGATAGCTTGGGTAGACTCCATTTTCTATCATGAAGTTGAAAAAATGGGCCATATATTGACCGATATGCAGGCCTATCATTTTTAAAAACCATGATGGGATTTGGTCATAGCCGTCGGCCTTGTGCGATTTCAGTTTGTGGATGGCTACTTCTACTTCGTATTTGGTCGTAGGTTCAAGCACAATTGACATACAAATAAAACAGAATCGAAACATGTATTCCAACAATGGCATTCAAATGACAACGCTCAATACATCGGCTGGCCAATTCAGTTCAGTTTCTCGGTCGATGTGTTCAATCGGTACTGATCCACGAACAGCGGTTTTCGAGCTGTTGAGTCGAATATGACAGTTTCGCTGAAGCGGTTTTTTCTGTTATTGATAGTGTCGAAATCGTTGTGATTGGTATCGCATTTTTCCAGTTGGCTTAATTCAATCTACGTATCCAGTACGTCACCAGTGTCATGAGCTTTTAAAAAAGCGCCCGCTTGCACGACAGTTGCGATGTGGTATTTTTTTCTTGCATGGGCGATGCTAAGTGCCTTAGCCTTCTTCCAATTCCGCATGGGCTCGGTGACAAACCGTCTCAGTGCCTGACCCCCTGCTTTATCCCTGGCAAATAGCCGACAACAAACGCAGTACGCCCCGTCTTGCAATGGGCTGTAGGCCAGCCATCTGAAGGTTTCGAGCCAACTTCTTTGAAATTTAAGTCGAACTATCTTTTTATTGACGCCATATTCACGAATCGGGAATTGAAAATCACGGTCCGGTTTCCAATGCCTAGTCATATACTTGAATTTTGTTTGGGCTTCAGCCTCAGTAGCACGGTCGTACCGATCGATGTCTGATTCAAAATGCGTCTGGCTAGATCAGGGGTGGGCAAACTACGGCCCGCGGGCTGCATGCGGCCCTCCACACCGTTCTGTGCGGCCCGCGAGAGTGCGAAGAAACTTATTGAAAATATTGACAAAATGCGTACTAAAAATCGAAATAATGCAGGAAATTGACTAAACTTTTTCTTAGTATATTTTACCATGATGATTCTAAAGCAGTGGTTCTAAAACTGGGGGGCGCATCCCCTTGGGGGCGTGAAATCATTTGTAGGGGGGCGCGAAGCTGAGCTAGACTGATTGCTCGACTGATTGATTTCTGACGCGACAGCCCGATCTCAAGGCCCACGTAGTATGGGAGATTTCAATTGGTAAACATCACAGAATACCTAAACGAGATTGACATAATTCAGATTACGAATGTGATTTCAGATTAGCCACTCCAGTTTTAATTATTTCAGTGATGTGCTCATGCCCATATAGAACGATTCGCGCGTGTCGTAGGTAGATTCGTTCTCTTTATGCGTAGAATTATGGTATTTATATTTTATCTACGCATAGTATAGAAGCGTGTTTGAAGCTAACATGGTTATGATGCTGTCAGCATTGTGTGTCCTCGAACTGAACCAAAAGTGGAATTAGATCGGATCGCTGCTCACAGATTTGAATTTCAATCCTGTTTCAAGAACCGGGACAACCGAATTTCATTTCTATAGTTTTGACAAGTTTGTTATTGCGGGCGACCAGCCTATGATATCTCGCCACTGTTTCGACGCGTGTACGATATCATCAAAGCAATGTTTGAATTGTTTTAAATGAGCATATACATATATGTTATCGCCATGTCCTCACTAAATACCAATATTGCGTTTTCGTTTATAATCCCAATTTTATATAGTGCGGCCCGCGAATGGATTCAGATGTTGAATGCGGCCCGCGAGCTCAAAAGTTTGCCCACCCCTGGGCTAGATTGTTCAGCACAACACGGTTCTTCGTCTTGAACATATTCAACTCGCCGCCTATATTCTGATGACAGACTGGCTTCTGGTTTCTCGGCTATCGGTATCGGTGAATCACATTTCACGTTTGCGTTCTTTGATGATGATTTGTGAAATGAAATAATCAATCTCTGTTTTCTTTTCTTCATGATTTCCCAACACTACCTTAAAACCCGTTGATCTGACCTCAATCGCTGCTGGTAGTACGATCGTATCGCGCGCACTGAATCGTGTAATTATCTTCACTACGCCAACACAGTCTCACTCCCTTGTTGCAGGACAGTAGTAAATCGTCTTGCGGATATTTAATTGATTCAAAACAAAATCGTCTGCATTAACCCATAATACGCAGAAACCCACGAAGAGGTATGATTCATTTGCGTGAATACCAGTACATGGCGATAATAGGTGGGAGACGCAAGATAACAGGATTAGACATAGGCCCTACGTTGCTAATCCATAACGCACTGAATCATATTCAGATTGTATTATCTCAAAGGGTTCCGCCTTAACATTGTGAATGTTTATGTGGCACGATACTGAGCAGAGGGACGTAACGATTTGAAAGCGAAATTATGTGATTGGCATGTCCCGCTGCGTCTCGCCTTGTTCGACTCGGTCAGAAATTTGCATTTGAAGCGTAAACCATGTTGGCTCATGTCATTGTCTCCCTTGGGGTAACCCTAGCGCACGCGCAACGTTACCGAAATACCTGGCTGTACATTGTCCGTTGAAGGCTGGCACCGTACGCCTACATACCGATTTGATTAAATAATATTTGCCACGTATTTGCAATATTAGAAAATGCCATAATTTTAAACAATTATATTGGACTCGCCCAAAAAATAATTGCGGACCCCTGCACTCATGCGCTGTTGCGAAGACCTAAAACAGGTACATACCAACCGTGCAGCAGGCAAGATCGATCTCTCCTTCTTGGATGTCTCCCAAAACGGTAGCACCCTGGAGAGTAATTATATATTCCGAAAATGGTCGCGAGCGAGAAGGCAAATTGCGACTTACACTTTCCTTGTCCAGCTCAGCATCGTTAGTCAGCAACTCTTCCACGTAATTGCTTGGGAACCACGCCTTTTTCTGACCGCCATAATCGCCACGCCACCTCAAATATGCTATAAGTTTTTATATACTCTCTGTGGTTTAGCTGAAGATAAATATATCCCATGGTCATTTCACATGACCTAATTTAATAGATTTATCGCGTAAATCGGGACGACCAGCAATCAGCAACAGAATTGCAATCATAGGGCCATGGTGTGGCGATATGCGTCGTAGACTTGTGCGATAGAACCAGTTGAAAAGAAACTAAATCCGACCACTGACCACATCAGGGTAGCTATTTTGTGGTTCATGGGAACTACTTCAATAATCCGAACATACTAGAGTAGCGATACCCAATATTTGTATATACATTTTTGGTTTGAATGCAGAAACAATAGGGAAATAAAAGTAGCCTAACCAACGATTACTTACCACCCGCCATCCTCCTTGAGCACGTTAGTGATTATCGCATGCTTACAGAAAGTTAGCTCATCGTTTCTCGTCGCTTGATAATCGTACACTGCTTTCGCCGTAACCGTGAACGTGTCCACGGACACATAGTCTCTGCTGATTTCACAGTCCTGGCATAAATCAAGATCCTGAACGCATTCACATGGATTATTTCGACCGCACTTAGAGTTTTCCAGTTGATTTAGATAATACCAGCATATTTTTCACGAGAGATCTGGTGATTGGGTAAGTGAGTTTGGTCCTTCGATATAAGTCGTTCTTCTCATAGAAAGATATGATTTCGGGTAAGTTTTCAAAAGTGGAATTCCCCACTCTGCACAGACGTCCATCCCTAGTCACTCTGCAGTGTTTTACTTCCCTGTTTGTTCTGTAACGGTAATTGGTCGCGAGGATAACATGATACAAATCCGAACTAATTAGTAATACAGAGGCATTATCAACACATCTTGTCACGAGTTTGCTGATATCGGACTTAAAAATCTTGTCTCAACATCAGTAATCACTCTTCATACATTTAGCGACCAACCAGAAGACTCGTGGACTTTGCAGTCTGATGAATAATTTAGTTCGGATATATTTTAGTATATCGATAAGAAGTGGTGGATTTGACATACGTTTCATATGTATGAGATTGCCAATTCAAAGCATTTCATGAATATATGCTATGATAGACCAACGATTTGAAAACTTAATACTCGTGGCGACCCAATAACCAATGCACTCACAATTTAAACGATTTCAAGATATTAAAATGGAATTGCTTTGAATTTGCTCAAAATCACACAACACTCAACTGAGTGGAATAATTTGCTGGTCGATTTTGCACAGACTATGAATCCGTGGCACATGTTTACAATCGCAAATGCACATCTTACGAAACCACTTTAAACACGGAAAGGGAGGAAGTGTGCACTATAGCTGTGTTTTAACGGCAGAGACACTAAGCAACCACCACGTTAACGAGTCAGCACCAACAATTTCCTCTCCGCGCAATAACGCAATACCGAACAACCAGCTGGGAAGCCTTGAAAATCTATTGATCGACTCGAGAAGCCAGCCAGCCCAGTAAACTAGAAATGTAATTCTGTGCTTTTCAAAACAACAATTTACAGGAGATTTACAGGTATGATATCTGACGCGATAGAGAATACTTGACAGTTGAACGTAGCCGTACATTGGCTCATTATTCGGCGAATCTGCTGTTCCTGCATTACCAATATGCCAAGGAGTTGGACCGTGAAATATTCAACAACTTCCACGTGTCTTCGCGGTGTCCAGCTTGTTAACTCTACACAGCTCTACACACGTTGTATTCCGCCCATCCTACAGATTATCGAGTTTGTACTGCAACGTTATAAATGTGGCCCAATTGTCGCAAATAAACTACCATTACGATTAGAGCACGAAAAAAAGCCGTTTTCGAGATTATATGGTGATAATGAGAGAAATTTCACAGTTGTCATTACTTGAATGATATAGCGTAGTTGGAAAAGCTCTCACAATCATCCCTACATTTCCGCACAAGATAAGCTCCGTCAATCTCGATTTGACGAATCGTACATTCCGCGGAATTCCTGTCCATCTCTTCAAAGTACCATCTGCAAAATTTATCAGCTATGATTCAGTTCCAAGATACCAATTCGAAGGGTAGCCTCACTCTTTGTCAACGTGTGCGTTTGGCTGGGCAACCGGGTCCGTTAGTTTCAATTCGAAGCTGGTGTGGTCACTTCTCAATGGATGGTTCATATAATGCCAGATAAGACTGTACAAGCTTTCGAAGGTCATTTGCGGAACGAGAAAATACACCGTGCACTCTGTGTCTCGACGCGAGTGAATAAGCGAATGGCAAACGCGACCGTTGTAACTGAAAATCGAGGATAAGATAGTATAGCTGACGTCGATGTCTCGTACTGCTCTACCACAGTCTTGTGCTCAAGATATATTCGTGCATTCGTTTGTTCAAAACCGAAGATATTAGTGCTAGGGCGTATGTCGGTTGTTGACGTGGTTCTACATGAGTGATTCATCAACAATGACGCGACTCAGCATGCTGGCAGATTCGCGGGAGTGTCTCTGCCACTGTTGTTATCAACAATGAGTGAGTGGGGTATATCAACGTATAACGAGATTCAGTATCACTCAGACGTGATAAAAGAAGTCAGCGGTGACTCAAATACAATTACAAGTAACGACGCAAATTTCTACTCAATTACAAGTTGAAGACACCTCAAAACTACATCAATTGAAAACAGAAAAAGCACTTATTCGAAGGTATGGCTACATCCGGAATCGCAAGATGCATGTTCACAACACACGCAAAATGAATAATGACACGATAAATAGGTGCAATCCTCGACAATATGTATAGAGTTCAGAGGTGGTCAGTAACGAAGTACTTCTACTTTTTGGAAGTACTCAAGTAGTTTTCCTCTACTTCTGCTACTTACTCAAGTAGATCTGTTTTTCTCTACTCCTACTTCGTTATATTTTGTGATCTGCTTACTTACTTTTCGCTATTTTCAGTTTGTCAAGTAGAAGTAGTCTAATCCCCCAATACGAAAGATAGCCTGAGGAATTTCGGGGCTGTTTTCACGGAGTACCGTCATTTAATATACATAAAAGTCAAGTAAAGCCCAGAAATTTTGTTGCGCTTCGCGCACAGTAATTATAGCGTGACAGATATGTTTTCATGAAGGTATCAGTGAATATAATTTAGGTATCGGATTGCTTGGTTCCGCTCACACCGCATTGTCGCCCATATCAAATATTTCATCACGCAGTAAATATGGCCCACTATAACGTTTGAAACTACCGTTTCGCAATCTAGCAATCCCTATCATATCGTGATCTACAAACCCGTTACGTGTCTTGCTAATCTGGAAAATTCAGCTTTTTTGAACGTTACACCTGTTTTAGCAGATCACTTTTGAAGCTTTATGGACAAAAGACATGAAATATATTTTCCGCTTTTAAGAAGTGGTATTTGCATTTCACTTTCAATTGCGATGCGAGTACCATACTTTGAGTTTTACTTACGTTCAGTTCTTTTGTCTGCAGAACATACATGTTGAAGCATAAAAGCAAATATAGTAATGCCTCCCTTTTTCGAAAATAAAGCTACACTGAATATAACTTACGATCCACAATATTTGTTATTAACTTATACTCATCGCGCAAAGTGATGAAACCGTATCCTATACAACTTCTACGTATTGCTCTTCGCCTAAACATGGGGCCTTATAATATGGGGCAGGGCGCCATGCCATGGTATTCTCTAATACGGGTTCTTCTAGTAAACAAAGGGTTATAGTATCGCATTTTTATATCAATACTATAATTTTAATTTGCATCCCATGATGCGAACGAATGCTTATTCTGTCGAAAATTGATATCTCCTGGGATGCATCAAGACGGATCAAGCTCTCTGCACCTTCCGCATAGCTCAATTCGCAGCTTTTGACAGTCCATGCGAACGCATTAAGACTGTTTTCAAAACTACTTATTTACTTGAGTAGATTTAAAGTCAGGCAAATCTACTTCTACTTCAAGTAGTTTGAGGTGGCTAATTGAAGAAGTACTTCTACTCGTACTTGAGTAGATTTTTCGTCGCTACTTCTACTACTTGAGTAGCTTACTTGACTACTTTGACCACCTCGAGAGTTACAGTGATGAAGTATATCTATATCACAAGCACATTCAGACTATGACACTCATAAAAATGTCGCGAACTTATCTTAAAACTACTTTCTACGTTTCAAAATCCAAGGTGCAAAAGGTTAGTAATAATGCCGGAAAACTGTCAAGCAAAAGTGGTTTTAGTCCAAAACATAGTCACTTGAGTAAGTAGTGTAGGTTGGCAAAGCCTACTTGACAACTCCACAAAAGTAGAATTACTTCTTTACGGACCAGCTCTCGTATTATTGTTATCGCCCGACTAAAAGCAATGTTCATTGTTCCCTTACAGAAATGACAGCGTGTAATTTCCTATGAATGTGAGACTATCTCGAACTAGAAAACTCCCGCTAGGCCCGCCGCAGTTGTAGAGTAGATCTTGTGATGTCGCGCGGTCCTGGCTTCCGTGATACCACTTTTCTCCGCAGTGAAGCTCAGTCAATTCTGTATTTTTCTGAAATATATTGGTTCAATAGTATGGAATTTGTATGTAAGGTATAGGTAGTCAATAGTAGAATTACATCACGGTTTTCTCCGAAACAAGTGTCGTCTTCGGCCTTTTTCTTACTCGCGATGGGTCGTTCGGCGTACACAAGCTTTCCTTCGGTCAGTACGAAATAATGCATGGTCCATTCCTAAAGTCGGTACAAATAGACATCAGGGTGTATTTTAGTGGAATGTTGAAGACAACAAGCCTTTGTGGTCTGATCTTGCATGTAAAGTAATCCTTCTTTCAGGGCGTAGCGTACATCCATGTTGTCACCGCCTAACAAAAGTTAATCGGATTTACCAATTAACTTAATTCGAGATTGCAAATTTCAAATAGCATATAATTCACATATTCCTAGCGGGATAAAATAGATCAATTTATATTGGACATATATTCTATAGATACCTGCATCTTCACCCCTCCAAACTTCGCTTGATCTGTTTTCATCCGACAGCTTTTTATGCTGCCAATAACATCTCATATAGTCTCAAACGTTTTACATCATATACCTAACTCTTCATACTTTTATAATTATTTTTCTTCTCAATTGATTTGGCGATGGTAGCCTTGTTTCTTCGCTTTCCACCGGTTGTCTCAGAAGCATATCTGAATGGTTTCGAGACATTCAATGGTATATATTGCATGGTTGCAAAGCCTCTGTCTTACCGCCGAATATGTCCACGAACAGGGCCGCCATGCGACGCTGCTGTGTTAGCTTGCAGTGGTTTTCAATGGACAGAATCACGGGTAGGCTAAAATATATTCCGACATAAGTCAGGCCAAAAGCCTTGCTCGAGTCATGATATTTACTCAGAGACTGCAAATGCGTGTTCTTTTATTGTCTTCAGAACGTCAACGAATTTTATCTTGGATGTGAACGTGTGCCCGTGAAAAATAATGGGTGTACCATCCGGACCATCCCAGCAATCCACTTAAAAATATGTAAAATGGCGACTGATTATGGAAACGCTGCAGAATACCGACATCGCTAGCTTACATTCAATACATCGACAGCCCATTCTCAAACATCTTGCGTACGCTTCGCATGACGAATCGCTGCTTATCTGATCTCCGGTAAGATATCTAAATAATGTCATAGTAATCAGTGCCAACCACCACGATTGATTATAGTCTCCACCATACGTATTATGAGATGACGATATCCAATAATGAGACATTGGACGATCGTATTCGACTTCATCGAAGGTTATTTTCTTGGGATCGACGATTGAATTTTCATTGCTGAAAAGATAGGCGACCACCTGTAATGTAGTCAGGGAATTAGATGTCGTGTTAATAGTCGATTTCAACTAAAAAAAGTACTTCGGAAGGAGCCATACAAAGCTGAGGCGGTCTTTCGTGTCCAAAATACGCTTTCAGATATTCGTGCACGCGATCCAATTCTACAGCCCAGTCTTCCTGCATTCGAAATAATTAGGTTGAATTCAAATAATGGGCTAAGCCGATTTCGTACATACCTTTTGCTCCGAAGTAAGAAAGTTTTGGATGTCGATTGCTGTGATGTTGGCACTGAACGCACGTGTGTGTAATTCAGATTGAGAAAATTTGATCGATAGACGAAAACTTAAATATTTACTGCAATTTCTCTTCTATATAGCATAAGCATCGAACGAGAAACGCGAATACACAATAGCCGGGCATTCACTGTGGTCGTTTTCCGTATTTTGAAAAATGTGATATGTAGGCCTACTTAAAAATGCCATCATGAGAGACATGAAGTCAATAGTGTCGAAGTAACTAATGATATCCTTACCTCGGCGAGGAGTTTTCCTTCACAATGGATATTATCCCTTTTTGTCCGTCCAAAATCAGGTTGTAGTAGAGAACGACAAATCTATCAAATCCGATCCATCCGCTGCCTTTGGAATCTGCGACCTGTAATATATTGCGACATGCACAATTTGCACGTGAACGCCTCATGAGTATTATATTTGCATTGTTCGATGCGATTGGACTAAAAACGACTGCAATCGTCGTTCAGAAAGAATTGTAGCAAATATATAAACACGAAGAATCCTAAAATACCTCGAATATTCCCTTCAGTGCTCGCGTGGGACATGGTTTGGCGTTGATGCTAGATAGCCAATTTCTTATGTTTCGTAAGTTCACCCTGACAAAATAAAATCAATGAATTTCGTCCCAGTATTAATATTACTACTAACAGTAAATTCGCAATAGCTGCTACCGTCGTTTCTTTCCTTGTGCGCACAAGATGATATGAGCACAAATGATAGCTATATTTCGTCACCAGTAAAGATGTAATTGTACGCTACTCACCGATCTCTGATACTTATCTTGTCAAATTCTTTTCGCAGCCACCTAGAAATATCAAATCAATATTTGCGACAAGTCTCTCAAGTCGGTTGTTGGTCGTGTTGCATTTGAAACAAACGGTATTATAAAACACTTTGTTTAAAACATGTTTTAAACAGTGTTTTAAACAAATGCCGTTTTAAAAAAAAATTGTTTTTGTTTCAAATGTTGTCTAATTATGCCATAATTGTGTAAATGCGGCCGAAAAAAACATGTAGTATAAGCCTATGGACGATTTGCACCCAAAATAGTCGAGGTATACGATGTGGGGTGGCTGGAACCCTCGAAATCGTCGTTGTTTCAATAGTTTTTGCACGTAGATATAGATCATTGGTACGGAATGGGTGTTCTGATGATGATGACCCCAGACCGTAAAAATGCTGCATAACGATACAGTCCTGGTTAAAGATATTTTTGGCCTGTTTATGACAGTGATGGTAAGCCCTTTTCGTCGAAGCAGCCACAGTTACCCTACATTTTCAATTGTCAATGTTAATCCACTATGACGTCACAATTAAATATTTGTGACGCCATGGCAAAAAAAAAACAATAGAAAAACTTGCTCTAAGCGAGGGTCTTGTTTTAAACATGTTTGTTTTAAATTGATTTTTGTATTAAATGCAACCCTAGTTGTTGGGATATTATTCCAATTGACAAATGTTCAAACTGTCGCAAACTGATAGCTTGTGGAATGAAGTCATTGAAACGGGTTCCGTTAATACTTACCAGCGAACTTGAGCTGGATAAGGCGCGAATTTCGAGTCCGCCACTAAATACGAAAGTCCTCTAATCCAGACATCGTATTCCTCTTTGTTACGAGCTGAAAATATACAAAATCACGGTGGTATCTATAAGCAGGTGGTCAAATTAGTCTATTCAGGTAGAAGTAGCGATTTCAAGGACATGTCAAAAGTACTTCAAGAAGAAGTAGAAAATGAAGATCTGAAAAGTACTCAAGTAAGTAGTTTCAAAAGCAGATTTGGTCAATGAGTCGCAAGCTGAAATTCCATTACGTGGATCAGGAGACACAAAGATAATGGTATGACGAAAATCTTTCGGTATGCTACGAAGTCTGCACGGGGTAACTACTGCTACCTACCGGAGACAGAAATGATCCTGAGGGTGAATTCCTGCCCGTAATGGATGGAGAAGCACAGTTGCTCATCGATAGAATCCTCTACTAGCCTCTCAAAGTCGCGGCACGATTTTCCCTCTCTGATTTCGCGAATTTCTTTAATATCGATGGATCCTTCCGCGTGATGATGGCTCCATAAGACACGCCGTGTGTCCAAGTCGATTTGGAAGGTACATGGCTCACTTCTATTTTTTCGAATGCTGAAATTCCGCATCAGACTGCCCATTTTCAACCGTCTCAACACGTCAGTGAGGTCACGGTCGTCTGTGAATTCGGCGGCCGGGAATCCAGGGATAGCGGGCCACTGCTTCAGTGCCACATCCATTTCAAGCTTCTCCGACAACGTGCGAATACGTAAAACAAGCCTAATACCTAACTACAGCGATCTGGTTGGAGAAACTGCGCGAATGCAAAAGCATGGTACAGTAGTACACTAGTCATCTAAGGACGAATTTTTGTGCATGGTGCTTGCCTTCCTCAGTCTCTCTCGATTGCCAGGCTGCTACGCCAGTCGAATATTTTATATCCGGCACTACCTGAATACACCGTATTGCAAATTGCTCAATCCAATGTTGCAAAATGTTCCGATGAATTGTACTGCGGTATAAATGAAAATTTCGCCCTGGAATTCAATACCCGCACTTCGTTATTGCCACCAATACAACCACAGACTCAATGCAAAGCGCCGCCGCTCGCCTGGTTATTGTCAGCGGCATCTTCGAAATGTTTCCTGAATGGCTTCAATATTTGCCTGCAAGGAATCGATATAGATTGGCGATTCAGTTAACCATTTTAATAAGAGTCGCAATTTCATGATGGTATTCCCACCTTCGGGTATACGTGATGTAAACGCGATTTTATTTGCCAAAATATATGAAACTCAGTGAGAGCTATTCGTGCTCTTTTGCTACAGCAATGTGCCTATACTTTTATCATTTCATGTTCGAAGGGATCATGGAAGTAATAGGCATTATCAGGTACTACGACACGAAGAAATGATGAATTAACGAATCCAAATGTTGGAAACCTTTCACAATTGTCTTTCGGGATGACTTGAAACGGAATGATGTCTCACTTTTATTATGAAACAAAGTTTTGAAATTACAATGCTTTCATAGTTAGTGCTCATTGTGTTTCAATGTTACGCCTCTATGAACTTAGTTGAACCTAGTACTGCTAGCAGAGTAGAGGATACCGCGAGTGAACCAACACCGAAATGGGAGTAAAGACCTTTCATATGTTCATCTCATCCGAAGTACTACTCCACTTAGAAATAACATAACTCCGATTATAAAATACATTGATTGCGAATTATTACAAGAGGGTGATTTGGTTAATTTTGGCCAAAGCCAGTTACAAGTCACTGAGGCAAAAGTGGCGAGATAACGTAGTGGTATAATTCACAGCTGCAACACCAATGGGTTGGGTATTATAGTCCGACCGAGATCGACTCCAGAATTCCTACCTAAGTGTTGGAGGTTTATCTGGGCTCCACATCGCCTTCTCATCCGTGTAAGCGGTGCCTATAGAAGTGGGCCGTGCTACAATTAGGCAGCTACGTAATAAAAATGAATAAATTGGTGTGGTGTAAAAAACCAATGACCAAAGTAGTTGACAAACACCATGAATACCACAATAGGGCTCTTCAAAATGACTTTCTTTCTCAAATCGTATTGGCTACTTGATAAAATTGTTAGGTTACCTAATTGAAGCCTACACACAAAATTTGGTTCAATTCCAGCCAGTAACCGCTTTGTTACAGAAGAAGAAAGTTTCTATTTATTATATAAAAATATATAATAAAAAATTTGAAAATTTTCTGGTCACCCTGTGAAAGTGTTAGGTTGTGTATAGAAACGATGTTCACCAAATTTGGTTCAATTCCAACCAGTGGAAGCGGAGTTATTGCCGTCGAAAAAATTTGGAATTCAATAAAATAGTATTTATGGTGGGCACCACTATAATAAATAATTAAAGAATTGGTCACCGTAAATACTATTTTATTCATAATCCAAATTTTTCGACGGCCATAACTCCGCTTCCACCGGTTGGAATTGTACCGAATTTGGTGAACATCGTTTCTATACACAACCTAACACTTTCATGGGCTGAACAGAAAATTTTCAAATATTTTGCTATTTATTTTTATATAATAAATAGAAACTTTCTTCTCCTGTAGCAATGCGGCTGCTGGTTGGAATTGAACCAAATTTGGTGTGTAGGCTTATATTATGTAACCCAACAAGAGGACGTATGGTAACCCTAGGTATATGTATTTCACTTTCAATTCCGAGTATCATACTTTGAGTTATAATTACTTCCAGTTCTTTTGTCTGCAGAACATACATGTTAGAGCACAAAAGCAAGTGAAGTAATGCCCCTATTCACCGAAAATAAAGAAAAAATAAAATAAATATAAATTTTACGATCCACGATATTTGTTATTAACGTATAGGCCTACTAATCGCGCAAAGTGTTGAAACCGTATCCGATACAACTTTTCCGCATTGCTCTTCGCCTAAACTTGGGGCCTTGTAATAAGGGGTAGGGCGCCATGCCATATTCTCTAAAATGGGGTCTTTTAGTTAACAACGGGTTAGTATCGCATTTTCATATCAACACCATAATTTGCATCCCATGTTGCGGAAGAATGCTTATTTTGTCGAAAATTTATACCTCCTGGGATGCATCAACACGAATCAAGCTCTCTGCACCTTCCGCATAGCTGAATTTGCAGCTTTTGACAGTCCATGTGAACGAGTTAAGACTGTTTTCAAAACTACTTACTTACTTGAGTAGATTTAAAGTCAGTCAATTCTACTTCTACTTCAAGTAGTTTTAGGTGGCTTATGGACGAAGTACTTCTACCCGTGCTTGAGTAGATTTTTTCGTCGCTCCTTCTACTTCTACTTGAGTAGCTTTCTTGACTACTTTGACCACCTCTTGTAATAACTTTACCAACTTTGCAAAATCGTGGTAGGACGAGAAACTTTGTCGCCATTCGCCACAGGACATCAATCTCCCCAAAAATCCAATCCTAATCCTAATTCATGAGAAAAAATTCGCAAATTCTAATCCAATCTAAATCCGTCAAAATTTCCCTAATCCGGATTTCCTAAATCCTAATCTTTGCTATATGGGACGTCAAGAAATATCTCAAAAATTTATTGCTCCCGAGGAGCTCTCAAGTTTTCATTGCGGCGATTTCTCAGCATAGTCGCATAGCACGCTGTAAACGACTATGGCCTCAGTGACAAATATGCCTTGGTGTGCTGTGCATGCCTCCTCTTTGCATCACCTAGGGCAGGCCAAGGTGGGTGTCTGATTGTGGAACGGAACGGACGTAGTTTATTTTTGTCCTTGATGGTTTTGCGGCATATACACCGACTCATGATAGACATACACACGATATGTGCATTTGCACACCAAGAGTGCATGATGTACATTGGGCAATGTGCATGTGTTTGTGCATATGCCGCTGGACAAGGAAGGTACAGATATAGCCTTGTATGGCTTTCTAAGTCTTGCCCCACCCCTCCATGCTATCCCAGTAATGCATGAGCGCCAAGCAGGGAAGTCATGGATACCAGTGTTTACTTATCAGGTCTTTGGTCTGACCCGGCCGGAGATCGAACCCACGACCTACCATTCAAGAAGCCGGACGCTGAACCATTACGCTATTGTGTCGATTTCAAAGACTACTCCAAGTCGTTTCGACACCTTCCTATCTTTTCATTGTATCGCAATTTTAGTGGTGTATTGAACTGATATAAATGGCTAATAAACTGAACTGAACTGAACTGAGCCATACATAAACCGACATCCAAATTTTCATGCTTCAAAATATATCAAGCGCCAGCAGGTGGCGCATGTTGCCTAGTAACATAAATGTATTGCAGCATGGAAAACATGGAAAACATTCAGTTTTCCATGATTGCAGGGTGCAGCTGATTATTTATTTTGTGGATCGTTGGAGGCCGGGTCAGAAACTAGTCGGTTCCTCGGTTGTGCACTGTGCAGTCTGGATCTGCTCAATTTCAGCAGTCCTATATAATTTATCGTTTTACAATGCGAAATTACGCATTAATAAGACGTAAAACTTTAACAGGGCTGCAATCAGGAGACAGGTTAGCCTCGCTAATGATGAGCCAGTGGTTGATTTCATGATTTCACTTATTACTAAAGCATACGATAGTTGTAGCCTACTGTTCTGTACCGGTATTTGTCTTCTTTGTGGTCGCTATCCCCACCCAACTGTAACTGGTGAGTATTATTTCATTCCTAGTGACGTGAGGAATGGGGATAGGTATAAGGAATGTAAATGGTTGTCACTTGTCAGTTTGAGTACTTTTGTAGCCTATGTAATTTTTGTGAAATTGAGCACTGAGCCAGCCGTGATAAGTTTTGAGCGTTACGGTACTAACCGTATGACATAGTGCGCTTATTTTTATACCGGAACTATTTCTAGAGATAGACTTATGAATGTGTACATCGCTAAGGGTCACTGCGAATTTTCCCTCTAAGCTGCGCACGTGCGCAATCGAGACACTGTCTCTGCACACAGAAAGTCTAAGCTGCGCACAAAAAATCCGAAGTGATGACTTTTTTTAGTCGTTACGCACTGTTGTCTAAGGGACCACGCAGTGAGTTGGTGAGTGCGCGCAGACTCGTCAAATATTAGAGGGAACATTAGTCACTGCCCCCTCTGCTCTTACCTCATAAGATGCATACTTGTTGGACTCCCGTTTCACGCACATGATTTCTGAGTTGGGAATAAAGGATGTGTGTTTATTGATATCCCGAAAACAGCTCATGGAAAAGAAATATACGTATAGTTGTGATGTGGTGTGAAAGATATTGGTGTATGGCAAAGGTTTAATAAATGAATGCTGGATATAAATAGTTGAAAGGAAGTGCTTGTGGTATTGTGGAATTCAAGTCACCCACAAACGGATTGTTATGATGAGTGGATAAATTTTGTCGAATACATTCAGGTATAATGAATGATCAAATAGCCTATGCAAAATATAGTGTCTTTTTTATCCTGTGCGATGTGCCCAGGTCAACTGGCGAATTGGGATGTAGATATCATGTATGTTTTACTTTTCAATTCATGTGCTGTGAATGAAGAATGTTGTGCCATGTGGTTGATTTCATGTGTTAAAATTATGGAGTGGTCTCAATATGGTAACCAGATGGCCTTACAAATTTTAGTAGTTCTTCTCACTGGTACACCCTATAAGAGACGGTGGTTATGTAGCTTATGTCAAATCAAGAACGTGTCTTAGGGCTGTTCAAAAATAACTTTTTTTCCTGAATCTAGGTGGCTACGTGATTAAATGGTTAGGTTGCCTAAAAAACGACCCACACCAAATTTGAATTCATTCCAACCCAAATTTTCAAACTGGTCAAAAACCGCGATTACCGGTTGGAATGAATTCAAATTTGGTTTGCGTCGTTTTTTAAGGCAACCTAACAATTTAATCACGTAGCCAGCAAGATTCAGGAAATAAAGTTATTTTTGAACAGCCCCACTGTCTACACAGTAATGTCTACCTGTGATTCTTAAGCTGAAGGCACCATGTTTTGTCTCACATACAAAAGTAATCGGATTCAGGTAGGCCTACAGGTTTTGATCACCCATACAAACCTAAATTGAATTAAAATCTCATGATGGGGTGTGCATCATTCGTGGGTCACATCGTTTTTCTCTGTTGACTGAAAGGTATATAACCAGGGTTGCCATACCGTCCTTATTTCTAAGATTTGTCCTCTTTTTGAAGGGCCACGTCTTAGAAAACTCAACTGTCCTTATTTCTAAGAAATGTCCTTATTTTAGACTTGCGTCCTTATTTTGTCTTATTTTCAACCACTACAGAACTTCCATCGTTTTCCTCTGGTATCTGTGTTGCATAATATTCTCAAATTATGCTTTTGCGTCGATATTTCATGACATCATAAATGAAAGGATCTCTCGTGACGCACACACCACAAATGACTTCCAAGTGGTGAGATAGCTATAGGGCAGTGAGTGGTGGTATAGCAGTTTCGTCTGTACCAAGCTACCGCAGCGGACGTCATTTCAGCAGTAAACAGCAGTACCAGGTTCCTGCTGCTTGGTCTACAGCAGAATAAGGTCAAGCTGTGGGGAAGGCAGCATTTATTGCGTAGTGAAAAAAGGCGCAGTGCAGTCGACACATTGGTTAAACAGTTACAGCTATAAATCATTGATAAATGTATCAAAATTATGTTGCACTTGCGCATATAGTTTTAGCTAATAGTAAGGCGAAATCTGATTAGTCAAAATGAGCAGGCGTAAGAACGTTTCTCGTGACGATTATGAGAGAGAATTCAAAGGTACCTAACGAAGCTTGAAGGGCGAGTGTTTCGCACATTGCAATATCTGCAATTGTGACATTAACCTAGAGGCCATTAATAGAGACCGCTATTTCAACTCACAATGGTTCCCCAAAACACGAGAAGTGTGTCATACTGATCAATTTGAGCCAGTCGATGTATAATTTTTCCACAAGTCGATCAGCACTAACGACTACAGACTACAAGGCAGATGCTGCACGAGGGTACCTGGGCATTCCATACTGTCAAACACCAGCAATCATTCCTCGCCAAGGATTGTACATCGCAATTGTTCAAAGCAATATTCCCCGCTTCCAACATCGCAAATAAGTGTCGGCCAGGACCAAGACTATAAGCATTGTTACTGGAGTTCTTGCTCCATACGTCAAAAAGGGATTTTGTCTAAACTTGGTGTACGGACTTTTCCGTCTTGATTGACACCTCTAATCACAACGAGGTGAAGAAGTTTCGTTTATCACCCTACGGGGGCCAAAGACTAACGTTTTTTGGGGGGAAGGGCTGACGAAGTGCTGTTTCGGCCCTGAGTAAAGGTAAACCTAGACCTGAGCTGTCGTGAGAACCAAGAAGCACTATCTAATAACAAGGAGTTGCTGAAGCAGATTGTTTCTGGCGAAAAGTACGGAATTTGATATGCCCCGGCTCGTATAAATACAAAGTATGTACAAAAACACTTTTTCATGCTAATCTAATTTTTCGACTGTCCTTATTTTTGGGTCCATGTCGATGGCAACCCTGTATATAACCCTAGTTTATGAAAAAACTGAACCTGAAATTACATAATATATTAATTGCTAGATGGTTGTTAAATTTTTCCTGTTGAATACAACTAGGACATAGTGATCGTCCTTCATATGCCTTATAGCTTGGATAACGTACATTGGGCCTACCAATACCCAGTTTTTTGCATCATATTATTGTGTTAGTTGTTAGGCCTACTATTGCGGTAATCAAAAGTTATAAGTTGTGTCATCTGGAACGGACTTTTAATAGAAGCCTAAAACCATAGTTGTTTGTACATAATATTTTATAAAATTTGTAAATATTCGAATGATAGTCAGGGAATTCGTGTCTCTGTTTGGATAGCGATGCCAGGACACCATCATATCTCATTTGCCCTTATGGTTCTTTAGCAATGATCGTCTGATTTTCATGGGCAATACTTCCTGAAAATAATCAACTGAAAAGCTTCAAGTAATAGCCTAAGTATAACTGTGAATATATGATTATTTATATACCGTAAACCGGGGTAACTTTGGCCTTAAGGGTAACTTTGGACACTAAGCAGTAAAAGATTTAGATGGTTATTGATGGAAAAGCGTTGCCGCTGGATGTCCAATTCTTTTTCATGAGGCAACAGTACCACAAGCAGTCTCAATAAAAGATGAATTCATTTCATTACCAGTTAAACTTGACCCAACATTGATAAGTTAATGGCGGGGGTCAATTTCATCAAAATTTATGGCCATGAAACTTCTTACAACCAAACATAGATAGCATGTGATTCAGAGATTCAAAACTTGACAGCAGATACCTCTAAGTAGTCTTAATCCATGGCAAAAATCTCAGTGGGCTCACCCTTAGATCAATACAAGAAAATGTGATGTCCAAAGTTGCCCCATCAAATTTTATCAGAACGGGGTAACTTTGGACAGTGGAAAATGTGATATTTAAAGCTCTGGAAAGTGGCTGCTCCATCTGTGTCAAAGTGTATCGTCAACTTTATTCCTTATGACCGGCCTGATGGCTTTTTAAAATGGAATGAGAAGGTTAATAAATTGAGAGTTTGCCAAAATATGAAAAAATGGGTACGCAATGAGCTGAGAGATTGTTATCGGGTGTAAGCTATTTCAAAAACTTATCACATACTCCTAAACATGTGCCTGCTGAATATGGGATATCGTAAATTATATATCCATCAGAGGGCATAAGAAAGGGAAAGTGTATCATTTAAAGAACAGTAATATATTTGAAATCGGCAATAAATCACGGTAACATTCTTAATGTTTGCTGTCGATTGCTGACACTGCCAGTGGGATACACCTTATCACCATATGTTATTTATAAATCCCAATTGGTGAAGGCATGAGAGAAAATTGAGATAAAGGATGAAAAAGGGGGCATTACCTTTCATAAACTACCTATTTATTTTTTTTGGGGGGGGGGTATTAGGTAAAAATCATGCAATAGGCCAGACATATACTATTTTTTTCAGTTTTAGCCACTGCTCTCATTAACTCTTACCAAATAAGCATCATTTACGAGGTTTCATAAACAATAGAGTGTAAAGGCATACAAAAAACTACATTGTCCAAAGTTACCCCACATGCAAGGGTAACTTTGGACACGGATAATTTACGGTAATAAGGTGCTTATTTATGAACATGAAGATTTTGGATTAGGCAATCCTATTCTTTGATCCATGACCCATGAAAAACACAAAACTTGCCTCCCCTACACCCTAGCGTTTCCAAGATACAAAGCGGGATTGTTGAAAATTGTCCAAAGTTACCCCCGTTTACGGTACTAGCGATGTTATAACTACCGTATTGTAAAGTGTTGAGTTGTTTATCCGTAAAAGAATCCCAATTGAATCGTCACTGTTTCAGAATTAAATTGCTCAATTATCCTAACAGAATGAATTAATTTAAGTTTCTGTAAATTTATGTCGATTGATTGACTTTGATTATAAAGGACATCATGGATGTAAATATACGACAAGTTCTAGCGGCAGCAAATGTTACCAACAACACAGAGCACGCGCGCAATCTTCTGCTGCAAGCTCACAAAATGCTGGACGCAGCCAACAAAGAATCCAGTCACATAGAAGGACAAAGCCCATGCGGGGCTGACTTGTATGTGATCGCAGCTGAAATTGCAATTAAGCTACAAGAGATGAAGATAGCCGAGAATCTTCTGCAGATGTACTTCCAAGGCTTGCAAATCACCGATCAGTTTCTGTGCAGGGCGTATATTTGCAAAGCACAGCTGCTGTCGAGTAAATCACCGAATTCATCGACGGAATTGGATTCGGCTGTGGTTTTCTTGATAAAAGCGATCAATCTAGCGAAAGACAAGCCGCGATATCATTTCATTGTATTCAACGTGTCGGTGTTATTTTGGCAAATGGCGCGTCCGTTCTTACGGCCCGGATTGAAGGGTCTGCTGCATCAAAGCCTTCAACAAATTGTCAAAGCTTTGACTGATATTGAGGATCCAGATTACGATTGGCGGGCTACTCTTATGGTTGCACTGGTAGAAAGTCTGATAGATGCAGGGAAGATGAAAGAGGCCATCAGCACTAGCGAAACTGTCTCTGACTTCACATTAAAGTATGCAAAGTCCCGATTCAAAGATGTCTTCAGGCTTCAAATTCAATACAAACTCGTGGACACTAACAAACTCACAAAACGTGTCAATAACATCCCGGAATTCCTCGCTTTTTTGAAATTACAAAGACTGAAACGAAACTCCGCTCGGTCGCAAGAGGACGACTCAAAAGTCAACGCAGAGAAAGAATTGAAGTCAATTATCAACATCATCTGCCCGTCTAACGTGAAAGAAACGCCGAAGTCTGGTAGAAAAAAGAGTGTAACCACAGACGCAGGTTCGGATGTATCGCGAGTTTCGAGCGTAAGTCCCCAACAGAGACGAGGCTCACGGCTTATGTCGCGGGCTAGTATCGACATCCCCACTGATTTAATGGGGGACATGGGGAGAGATATACTGCCTGGGCTCTTGTTAGAAACAGCCAGATTTTGCGCTGATAGCGAACAGGTCGCATTGGCCAGGGTGTGCTTGACTGCCCTCGACGAAATTACCGATAAAGACCCTAGCTTCGATTTGGAATCGGAGTGTTTGAAATGCGTTCTTATCGTTAAAGACTTGGGCGACATGCAAGAAGCGTACACTCAGTCTGCAGTGGACGTCAGACTGTTTGCTATCAAACGTATGGACCAAAACATAGAAAACGCTGTGAGGTCCGGAAACCCACAAGCAGTGCAAGCAGCGTGCGTAACCCAATGGAATCTATGCCTGCCACTTTTACAGCCGAATTTAAGAAAAAACGTACGCAAGTCACTAGGCTTAGTCGGGCAGTCTTTAGAGGACATTCAGTCTCTCGAAGTGAAGCTACGATGCCAGCTACACACTGAGCTGGCTAAGTGTGAAGAAGATGGTGAACAAATCGAAGCCGCGTTAAGGCATATCAGAAAAGCGCTGCAGCTGGACCATTCTGGATTTTACCACCAGAGGCTTCAAACTATGCTACACCGTCTCGAACTTAGCACGAAGCTGTATCAAAGCCCCGAGACTCCAGAAGACACGGCAGCTGTCATCATTGAACAGGCACGGAAAAGTTCTGATTCCGGCAGTGTGCGCATGAAGAGATCGTTGCTGGTGAAGGCCGGTCTTGCGCTAGCGCCTGACGCTTTCCAATACGTGCTGGACAGCGAAGGAGAAGTTAAAGTGACAGGGCAAAAATCTATGTCGGCTGTACAAAAACTTTCCGCGACCGCGTCGCAGTGGGACAAATGCGTGAAAAAGGCAGCCGGGCACTTGAAACGACTTGGAGACGAAAATGATAGGGAGAGAATGAGATTGTGGGCGGATTTGGCTAAAGTGGCCCGCGCGCAAGAAGTTTGGGACGTGTGCAGAGTTGCAGCGAGGTTTTGTTTGCTTTACGATGATGGTCGATGGGAGTCCTCGGCGGAATCCGCAGAAGAACAGCCTGAGCTGCAAGCTACCAATGCTGGTGCTACGGAGGTGCCGAAATCACGCGAAGGCACTGCCGAATCAGCACCTACTTTGCAATCTCAAGTTGAAATCACCTACGGCGCTGATCTCTCTGATAGTAATCGCCTCAACGATACCGATCTTTTAAGACTGATCGCGGAAATCCATTTTATATTCGGCGAGGCGCACATACACTTGCTGCAGTGCCACGGTTTGAAGCTGGGTCAAGTGCCGAGAATGCCAGAAGATACGCACCAGAGACCAAAAAGCAATGCGAGCTCGAGGAGAATGGAAGATGTGGACCAACCTTGGGGTATTTACACGGAATGGATTGCAAAATTAGGAAACAACGCGACAGGCGCATTTTTACGCGCCATCGAAGTCGGCGTTATTTTACGCGAATCTTGGATTGCATGCAGCGGCACATCTTACTTGTGGAACTATAACAAACATCTCATCGAGGATGGAAAACTTTCGGACTTGATACCGACTTTCGAATCCGCCTTGGCTGGGTTGAGAGACGTGGGACATTCGAGTGAGATCGTTCTGTTTGTACGCGTCTCAAATTTGATAGCGCAGGGATTGCTGCGTCCTTGGAAAGTATCGAAGCCTGCTGCCACACCCGTTGATCCACCGCCCGACAGTGCCGCCTCCAAACCGCCCAGCAGAAAAAAGACACCGGGCAAAGAAAAAAACGCGTCTTCCGCTCAAGTAACGGTTGACCCTCAATCGCAAGACGATCTAAAAAAGGCTCTCGAAATTATAGAGCACGCTCTTGATATCACGAAAGGCGCGATTAAGTCTGACGTGATCCCGACGGCAGTGAGACGCGAAGCGCTATCTACGTGGGCGCTTCTGAAGCAAATGTTACAGCAGCAAATCGGCCCAGGGCTTGGCGTCGAGAATGAATGCGCGCCTGCGCAGAAGGCGATGTCAGCCGCGCTTGTGATGCTAGAGATGCACGCTTTGAATAAAAACGGAATGATGGAATTCACAGTGCCAACGTTAGAGGAGACTGTAGCAGCTTCAGAAAGCTGTGATTGGGACGACACTAGCGTGGAACTGGAAGTGTGGTGCAGGCTATCGTTTTTGGCGCATAGCAACAAGGAGCATGCGCTAGTCGTGAAATGTGCGAACAAAGCCATTTCGTTCGAAGCTGCAGTCGTCAAGAAAAGCAGAAAAGGCAAAGAAGCAAAGGACAAAGCGAGAAACGATTACGAAATGCTGAGTCACGCGGCTTCCATCTTGGGAGAGAGCGTATTGTCGACGATTTCCAACAATCCGTACGCAAGGCGACAGGCGATGGAGTCTTTCGCGACTAGCGCACGATTCGCAAACTCGGCATCGAGCTATCATTTGGTTATGTCTGCGTGTTCATGGTGGTGGAACGCGTCACTACCGTTAATGTCATCCCCGATCGAAAGAGAGCTTCTACGCCAGCCTTTAACCGAGCTGCTGCATTACATCACTACTACGGCTAGCGGGTTGAAACTCAAATTAGAACAAAAAGAGAGAGAAGACACTACTAGTAGAGCGATGCAGACAGCTCCCAGAGAGCAATACCCATCCGAATTTGACAACCATAACACCCTACGCGCAGCTTTGTACGGAGTCTTGTTCCAAACCATCACAGACAAGGCACAGTGGGAAGAAGCGTTGGCCTGTATGGATCAAGCCATACAGAACATGCCGCGTACGAAACACAGGCTGCCCCTGTTCAAAAATCGCATCATGGTGAAAGCCAAATTAGGCAGAAGTGTGTACGCTGACATTGCTAAGTTTCGGGAAGAATCAGAGGAGTATGTCGCTCACATGTGGCGACGTGTTGCGTTATCATCGCACGAGCAATTACAGCAGCTGTCTTCTTATCAGAAAGCGATTGAATCTTTGCACAGCGAGGAAAATCTATGGGTTAAAGTCGAGTTCCTGGTGGAATTCTCAACTTGGCTGTACTGCAACGAGTATCCACTTGCGGATGCTGTGAATGTGATGGAATGGGCTGTCGATATATTGTTGGGCATGAAGTTCACCCCTGTTCTGGAGGAGACGGTGTCTCACGCGAAGGGTAAGCGTAAAGGAGCTGGTAAAGCATCGAAAACCCCGGCTTCGAAACCGACTCCGAAAACGAAAGACGGAAAACGCAGCGTTAAAATCAGCGACACCCCTCCGACTGTGATGTCGGATAAAAAAAAATCGGCAGAAGACAAAGACAAAAGCAATGCTGACAACCAGGAAGATATTGTCCCCGTTGATAAGGAAATTGTCATCGGTATCAAAGAAGCCAACACGGACGCGAAAATATCAGATCTCAACAGCGTGAGACAGCTTGAATTACTGGCGCGGACGCATATCATGTTAGCTACAATGTGCGGACGAGGCTCGGAAAAGCATAAGAACTACACTTTCCTTGCGGTTTCGTACATCAACCGACTTTGGGAAATCGCCTTAGCAGCAGCTGGACCTTTAGTAGGACAGTTGCCTAAGTTGGAAGAGACTCCGGCCGATAAAAAGGCGCCCGCAGCGCCGCCTGTAAAAGAAAAATCGACTAAAAAAGGGTCCTCAGAAGGCATGCCTCAAGATGTAATTCAGTGGGCCAACTATACTGTACCTCATGATATCCTCCGTGCGTTTTCGTTCAACCAAACCGACACTGCGCTCAGCGCGAAAACCGTAACTAAACCGGCTTTGACCGTGCATTATCTCAATGAGTTAGTCAATGAGCTGTATTTTATTGGGTACACTCATATGACATTGCCGGTACTCTCTCTGGCTGACGTGATGGTATCGACACTACTGGCGTCTCCGTCGTGGGGCGAATTAGTGAATTTGAAACGTGTGAAGGTACTGTACGATTTGGGATTGCCAGACGTCGCTAAGAGATGGGAGGAGTATGTGTCGGATATTATTTTGCCGGAGAGCGAAAGAGGCAGCTTTTTGCAGGAGCAGGAGATCATGATACAGAAAGAGAAGCAAGTACAGCACGAAGAAGCAAGGATAAAGAGGTCTTCGCAAGGCTTGATAGGAAAGGATAACTCGTCGGTCGCGTCGGACGAAGCCACCTTGCCCATAACACTGCAAGGGAAAAAGATCAAAGGCGTGTCGTTGAGACGTTTGTGGGTGGAAAAAGCGACTTTGTTGTTAGATCTCGGTTACAGGCAGAAAGTGAGAGATCTTCTCAGCCAAGCTTTGGAATCTGCCACTGCCTTTAAAGATCAAGACCTACTCGCTGACATTTACCTTCAGTTTTCGCGACTCGCGATTATGGAATCAAACCTCGGTCAAGCGCTGCGGTACTTGAGCGAAGTGCAAGATCTGGGAGGGGATGAACAAGTCTGGTATGATGTCGCAATCATGACCGTCGACTCCATTGTTCGGGATCCTGACGTCACAAATACAAGATTGAAGCAAGCCAAGGCGCTTATGTTGAAGGCCATTGATACGATGAACATTCTAAGTGACGCCAGGCCTACTAAAAAAGGTAAGATATCTTACATCATCAGCATGGTTTCCTCTCGGTTATCGTTACTGAGATTAGATAAATCAATGAAGGTGTCAAATGGAATTAGGGATTCGGTTCATTCCAACCTGTCAGACCTCCAAAATGCTATTGACAACCTTGTATTACATGGATATCAAAAAGAAGCGGCTACCTTATCAGCCAAATATGCCAAAATTTGCCTCGAACTTTACAACAGATCTGATACTATTGAAAAACAACACACTTTTCTTCTGAATGGATTGGAAAGGATGCAGTTTGCAAGCGCGAGTGTGTCTGATTTGTACGCTGAAGTTATCTCCACTATGGATGCAGGGCAATCTCAAACCGTCGGTCTCCCACTTGCAAGAGAGATGTGCGATATCACGATGGACAGTGTGAGGTACTTGCTTTCCATTGGGGACGCAAACGCAAAAGAGAAAAAATGGTTGCAACAAAATCAAGCCAAATCAGGTTCGCTATTGCATATCGTGAATGAATTTATCGGGCTGGATCGCAATCTGTCTCCGTTAGACGTAGAATGGAGGGATGTTTGTGAAGTAATACCGCAGGCTATCTTTTCGTCACTCTTAAGCGTGTATAATATTTCCCAGAACATGCCAGAGCACCGTGTTAGGTGCTTGAGTCTTATCGGCACTGCGATGAGACATCTCAGCATGTATTCATCGGATAATGCGGACTTGAAGTGGTCTGTGTTTTACCACGATGTAAAACCAGACACGCCTGTACCGGCGAGCAACGAAGTGAAAATTGGAGAAGATGTCACAAATCAGTCCGATGATGATGAATATGAAGACCGCGTCGTCAGCCGAAAGAGTCAAACCAGTATCGATTCAACTTTGACAAATAAGCAAAAGAAAAAACTCACAGAAAACGCAATGAGGATACTGACAGGCGAGGAAAACGCGAAAAATTTCAGTTTCCAAGCCACTGAAATACTGATGCAAAGCGTAAAGATGGGTCTCGACTTGAAACTCATGGACGTAGTCAGGGACGCGTCGCTTGAAATCGTTGAAGCTTGCGGGCAACTTGACTCTACAATCGCTTCTCAATACTTGGCGTTACATCAGAGCGCAAAAATCTCAATCGATTTCAGAGAATTCTTGTTGAAAGCGCAACCGGACCCTGCGTCTTCGCAATTCTCCTCGCTGCTTCATCAAGAATACTGGTTGATGGAAAATTCGCCGCATTTGAAATCAAGCTCGTTGTACGAGTGGGTGTGTCAGAATCTGCAGAATTTCACGGCGTGGAAACGTATGTGCGTGGGTCCCAACAGTCTGGACTTGTTGAAAGACTTCCCGCCGAATTTCAACTTCGCGATTTTACAGCACTCCCCCGACAAGAAGCATTTGTATCTGTCTCTGTTGCGAAACTCGAAATCAAACACTCAAACAAGCGAAGGAAAAGGCAAAGGTAAAGAAAGGATGGACAAAAGCACGCAAGAACCGAAATCGTCTATAGTTCGAATCGACGTAAACCCAGAACAATTAGACAATCTGAAAGACAACGTGGAGGAATACGGACACCAGCTTATGAGCTTGTTGCTGCAATCCGAGTATCAAAGAGCGCAGTTGGCGTTACGGCAAAAAATGCTGGAACAGCTATCTGCAGGAGATAGCGCCAATGTCACGCTGTCAAATGAGGCCCTTTCGGAGCAGGAAGAAGAGGAAATGAGAGTGACTGAAAAGTTTCAGGAAATCGTGGACTGTCTCGACAGTTACTTGTCGCCTTTGCTGGGAGTTCTTCAAGATAAATACGTTGACCCTTTGGTGAGAGAATGCACCACCAGCATAAAATCGGGACAAGCTAGTGACGTGAACGCCATGGAAACGTTAGTGCTGCTTGTAGACTATGATTTGATAGACTTGCCTTTGGAGGCGTTGCCGTCTTTTCAAACGCCTTTCATAGACTGCTTGTGTCGCGACTTTTCTCTGCAATTAGCCCATCATCGATGGTACGTGGACCCGGAACAAGCCGCTATACTGGCCGAGAAAAAGAAGACTGAAGCGCAGGCGAAAGGGAATCAGAAAACACCCAAAACCGGGAAAGATACGAGAAAAACTCCTGCCACGGCCGCTAAGATAGTGCCGTTAAACAGAGACGTGCTTCCAGGATGTGCCACTATCAGTACCAATTCCGTGCATTACGTCGTAGACCCGTTGGACGAGTCGGCTGAAACTGAAGAGTACAAGCCTATGTCTGTGTTTGAACAGGTGCTTCAAGTGTATTCGTCATCGTGCACTGCAGCTTGGAGCGGACTAACGGGTGCTAGCGGAGTAGCCAGCGTAGGACAGTGGGAGAGTATGGTAAATGGGTGTGAGATGTTTATATTTTACGGTATGGAGAGGTTTCTCTCGCATTTACCGCCTTCAAAAGTGGCAGCTCTCGACTTGAACGGATGTCAAATGATGTTTCTTCTGGACAAATCGCAAACCAGCATGAGTTTCAGGCATCAGAGCAAGGTCGACGTGGACAAGACCAACTCGTTGCTTTTGATGGAGAAACCAATGAACGCCGTTATCCTGTTGAGCTTGGTAGGCGTTAACACCGTGTGCAGTAACTTGTGGCACTCCACGCTTGAAGACAACGCGAAAAAGCTTCAGTGTGTCGCGAAAACTTTGCTCGAAGACGGGCAAGTTGTGGGTAAAGGTGTGCGGCGGCTTCTTAATCCTACATTAAAAAAGCCAGACCCTCCGGTGATCGAACCGCCGGCTACTGCGGCCGCGGGAAAACCGGATACGCGAGGTGGCAAATCGAAAAAGGGCAAAAGAGACACGCCCGTGGCCTCGCCAGCTGTAGCGACTCCTGAAGTGACTGTTGTCGAAGACGAGATACCGCAGGTAGATGACAGCGTGGAGCAAGCGCCACAAGATGAGGAACCGGTTCAACAGTCTTGGTGTAATATGGTTTTGTTTGGCTTGCCAAACGTGATGGTTGTGTGATGCTGGTGATCGCGCTTTTTAGGTGTTTTTAGAATAGTGATGCAATTTGTTTTTTAAATATATGGGTTGCTATTTTTGATATAAAAAGTTGTCTTTGAATGTGAGGCTCTTTGATCAGCGGTTGTCAGTAATGAAGTACTTCTATTTTTTTAGGAGTATTCAAGTAGAGGCTTCGGATATACTTCTACCGTTTCTACTTGAGCAGTTCCATAGGGAAAATTACTTACTTTTGTTATGTTCCTGATCTTGCTTGAACAATAACTCATACGACGAGGTTGCAATATGCAATCAGAATATTATCAGCAGAACAACTCAAGATAGACGACACGATCCAGTAGACAACAGAACACAGGGTATAAATACGACACACGAGGAAATAATGATTGGCGGTAGCCTAATTATTAATCCTAGACAAACGATAGCAACGTAAAATGCATGAACATGAAACTTTTTAGAATTTGGATGTTGAAAAGTAGTATTGGGATAAGTTTGTATCACTTGTATGAGTGAAAAAAATCACAAGTACCACGCGAAATAGACCACGGCAACTGAATTGTATTTATTTCCGAAGATTGTATCCACTCGTAGTATCACCAGTCATTTGGCGTCAGTCGGGAAGATGCATCTTGCAATTCGGAAATATGCCGTCTCAGATTAACTGCCAAAGGTATGCGACCCTCTATCAAATCTCCTTTCTGAAATTACTTACTTTAGTACTTTTCAGATCTTTCATTTTCTACTTCCACTTGAAGTGTTTTGACACGTTTTTGAAAATGCCAATCCCGCTTATAATTAGGTACAATTCATGGCGTTACTTTTACTAGAGTGGCACGTGCGCAATAGCAAAACTCAAGTGTACAAACCTTACTCGAGTACTGCAGAACGTGATAAATCGGATACTGCTCAAAGCCCACCTCATTCCACAGCATTGATCGTCTTAGTTTTCTCTGTTTGCATTATAGGAATTATGGCTTATATAGCTAGATTGACAGCAGTGATATGCCCAATCATTAATTACACTGGTCAACACATATTTTTAGGCGGACAAAGTAAGAGTGGTTTTGGAGGTTCTGAAGGGCACTGATTCTACTCAAGTACGAGTAGAAGTACTTCTTCCATGAGCAACCTAAAACTACTTGAAGTAGAAGTAGAATTGAGTGACTTTAAAAGTACTCAAGTAGGTAAGTAGTTGTGAAAACGACCCTAATTCGTTCACATGGATTGTAAAAAGGTGCAAATTGAGCTATGCGAACGGTGCCTAGCTTGATTCATATTGATGCATACCAGTAGGTCTCCAATTTTCGATAGCATGTAAGCATTCGTCCACATCATGGGATGAAAATGATAGTATTGATATGGAAATGCGATACTAATTCTCTGTTTACTCAAAAAGCACGTTTTAGAAAATATCATGGTACTGCGCACTCCCCCATATTATAAGGCCTGTAGTTTAGTCGAAGAGCAATACGGAGATGTTGTGTTTGATACGGTGTAAACGCTTTGTGCGATTAGTAAACGTTAATAAAAAATATGGTGGACCGTAAGCTATATTGTGTAGCTTTATTTCTGGAAATTGAAGACATTACTACACTTGTTTTTATACTTCAACATGTACGTTATCCAGACAAAAGAACTGATATAGGCCTAAATTAGAAATCAAAATATATGGTACTCGGAATTGAAAGTGAAATCTAAATCTAAAAACGGAACATGTAATGTCTTTGAAAGTTGAAATTGAAAGTTACGAAGGTTGGTATGCTAAAACCGCTCTAAAACTAAAAAAAGTCGGAGTCCACTTTTCCAGATTAGGACACGCCTTGGACAGCTTGATTACAATATGATAAGTAAATGCTAGATTGCGAAACATCAGTTTCGAACGTTATGATAAGCCATATATACTGTGATGAAATACTTGATGTGGCGAAGGGCGACAATGCGATGTGAACGGAACCACGCCAACCCGCGACCTAAATTGTATTCACCGATACTTTCGTGAAACCATACTGGTTGCTCCTTATTCACTGCGCGCGAAGCGCGACGAAAATTCTGGACTTAACTCAACTTTTATGAAAATTAAATGTCGATACTCCGTGAAAACAGTCCCGAAATTTCTCAGGCTATCTTCCTGATTGGAGGATTAAACTACTTCTACTTGGCAAACTGAAAATAGCGAGAAGTAAGTAAGTAGATCATAAAATATTATGAAGTAGAAGTAGAAGTAGTGAAATTCAGATCTACTTGAGTAAGTACCAGAAGTAGAGGAAAACTACTTGAGTACTTCGAAAAAGTAGAAGTACTTCGTTACTGACCACCTCTGGACATAATATGTCCAATGGTTCATCTTATCTGCCCTGCTATCTTTCTTTCGATATTCTGATGTCTTGGTCGAACCCTCCCCTTGCTAATCAACAAGATGATCGGGAATCTATCAAGATCACTGAACAGGAAGTGAACTTTTATGGTCATGTTTGTTCCAAGTTTTCGATATGCAGATACGAATTTTCGGACCAACTATTTGTAGTTGGGTGCTTTGCGATCATCTAAAAAGTTTTATTTAGTACATCTTAGGAGAAATTACATTGTAAACTCCTTCCTAATGTGAAATTGGAATCTTTCATCGGTATTCGAATACACCAGATATCAAATTTAAGTTTCTCGTTTGACAGGGTTACTAGGTAGGCCCTATACCCACTTTGTTAAATCAGTGGAAAATTATCCATTTACCAGTCAAAAGAAATGAGACACATATGAGCATTGTAGTTAAGCCTTTCGGGGACAAATTCTATAGTTTTATACTCCTCTTTAATCTTGGTAGGATGCCCAATTGATACAGGAGAATATGAATTTCCGTCGTGCAAAAGTGCAATTTTTAGACTTGGCAAACTGCTTTTTTGACAAACAAATCTTTCGCATCATGCCATGTTAATAGGCTATTTATTGAATGACTGAGAATGACATGACGGTTCTTCATAGTCAACTAGCCATTTATGCGCAGTATAAAATTTCAAAAAACTACGATTTTCTTCCTACCAAGTGAAATATTTAAGGGTAAATACAGTAATTTCGAGCTTTTTAAGGGGTATAAATATCTTCTGATAGAGAGCCAATCTGACAAAATTAATGTGATATTCGTAATCCGCAACCTCAAAAACCCCAGAAACGGATCTTAGATGTTCAGCCTAAAAAAAATTTCATTTTGTTGACCAGTGTTATAGATATACATATATGGGTTACAGACATGGGGTGATTACTTCATGATTGTAATCGATTGCGATTACGATTACTTCTGAATGACGCGATTACGATTACGATTACAGCAAAATCAGGAAGTAGTCGATTACGATTACGATTACATTGGAAAAGTAATCAAATCACGATTACTCACGATTACATTTATTTTGCATCTTGGAAGCTATGTTGGAAGACAATATGGATTGCGCTGAAGAGGCCTAATGAGATAACAAACTCCCTTTACTAGAGATGCGTCATTTGCTTGTTACGTCATAATGTACCATTGCCCATTTTTATAGAGTTGAATTTATCGCGCCCAATGATTTGCATTTTTGCCAGGGCCATAATTGCCGCACCTCAAATCTCCCAATAGGGTGGGGAGCGAGCTCGAAGGATCCTAAAAAAGTATTTCGTAAACCAACATAAGTTATAGAGTATTTTCGAGAGATCTAATTAACTTGAAAATCCTCTCTATATCAGTGATTCCCAACCGCGGCTCCGAGCAAGCCTACTTGCGGCTCCCATTGACGTTAGAAAATCCAACAAAAATATTATAAAATCAATTTGGAACAAACAAAAAAATTGATTCAAAAATTACACTTGCTTGGCTTGGAATCTGGAGTTTATAATTAAGGGTGGAGACCAATTCCTTTGCTGTCGAGTAGCGATTCTCTACTCAGCAACGATTTCGTTACTCAACTCACGTCAAAAAGTATGCTCACACTCAAATGCGTTTGGATCGTCACTCAAATTTAAGTCTGCTCATCATCAGACTTGATTAAGTGCAGGTGGTGTTGCAACACGTTTTAAAACGCTATCTGACTATCAAACCAATGGATCATTTGACTTGATTGTAAAGTTCGATGGCCGCATTGACGGAATGAATGCTTTTTTCCCCATGGTGAAAATGTTTTCATGTCCTATTGTAGTTAATGTGGCCACTGACCATGGTAATTTACAACTTGAGTTGCTAGACATGCAGTCAGATATAAAGACATGACAATTTGTTTGTGCGTCTCACGAAAGTTTTTCTTGTAGTCTGCTACGCTTGAGCCACTACAATATCGTTTGATTATATAACAAACCGGAAGTCACGAATTAACAACATACACTAAAGCAGAGGTCTCAAACACGCGGCCCTCGAGAACATTTTGTGCGGCCCGCGAAGGCATTTTTCAATTTCAAGTATTCGACAATGTATACTAGTATCATATATCTTTTTTTAGATTTAGGAACTTAAAGTTCACTCTAAAACTACTACAAAAACCTGAAATATAAACAAACTTCACTATCACATCGCTTCCTAAAATCTACCATGCAGTGGAGGATCGCTATTACGTCACATTTCAGGTTCATGATGACAAAACGTGAACCGTTGATGATTCGTGACTGAAAATTGTGATTTTGTTTGGTGCGACCTTTCGTCAAATTACTCGATTTTGGATTGACTGAGTGATAAACTAAAAATGACTCGAGTTGAGTAGGGTCGAACTTAAACATCAGAAAAGGACTTGACTCTCGGAATAGTGACTTGGCAATCCTACGGACGCAAAAATCTAGGAAGCTGTCGTGGGGAATAGTAATATATCAAAACCCCCTTGCTTGCGTTGCGTAGGGTATATAGAATATAGAAATCTAATCAGGTCTGTATGGAAACCATTGGCATTCTGTGGCCCCCGTGACGTATATTTACATCCTGGATGTTGTTTGTGCTCTCTGTCCATGTTATTATCGGTGACGAGTAAGGTAGTGGTACGCTCCACAGCTGCAACACCAATGGATTCTTCCGCGATCAGTCATTTCTATTCCAGGGGTTCCTAACCAGGGGTCCGTATCCCCTTCGTGGTACAAAGAACCGTAGGGGATACCAGATGCATTGTGGAAATTGGCCACAAGCTGTGGAATATTTTCTGGGCTAATTTATTCAACTGGAAAATATTCTTCGCGCTACGCGCGGTTTTATGTGAATGGGCTTTCTGATTGTTATAGGTCCCATCAGAAATTGTGTTGAAAATCGACAGGGGGCACTGGAAATCTAATTGAAAGTACAAGGGGTGCGAGCGCTAAAACGGTTAAAAAACAATGCTATTACTATGGATCAATGAATGATGATTGTATTTTAAGTTGTAATTGATCTGTTCCAATATTAATCGAAGAAAACTTAACGCTGGTTTAATTTGACTTTGGCAATGACAGTAACATTGGCCAATACTTATCGCGAGTATATCAGAAACCCCGATTAGGCTACACCGCTCACATGCTCTGATATCAGATCAATCTTTAGTGAATTCTAAAATATTCTACATAAAATTGCGGCATTTCAAAGGTCCAATAGCTGCAATATTACAACTCCACAGCTTTTACGATATCATCATGCGTCCTCTCGCATGATGTCTAAACTCATTATTTCTAACAAATTATGCCCGGCACAAAAACTATTTTAATAGTAAATTGCATTTTCTCGATGGTTGTGGAATGCCTGTCTGCAAGGTGCCGTTAAATAAGGCTTAGTTGGATATTATAGATTGAATACCCCTATTTATTGATGCTGCGGCCCGCGGGTCATCACAAATTAGGAAATTGGCCCGAGAGCACATTTGAGTTTGAGACCTCTGCACTAAAGTAATTATAACAAGATATCAGAGATTATAATTATGAATTACGCACCACCAGCTCTACATGTAGGTAATTATTGTGTGGCGAGATAGCGCAGTGGTATAATCCACGTTTGCAACGCCATTGGGTTGCGGGTTCGAGTCCGACCGAGGTCGACTTCAGAATTCCTTTCAAAGTGTTGGAGGTTTATCTAGGCTCCTCCTCGCCGCCTCATCCGCGTAAGCGGTGTCTTACTAGAAGTGGGCCGTGTTACAAGTCGGCAGATACGGAATCAAAAATGCAGAAAATCGGCCTGGTGTAACTGACCGTTGTAGTCGACAAACACCAAAATTACCTCAAACAAACAAACTCTACAGGTAAATCTGACCACCGGGGGCTGAGAGAGGATTAAAAATCTATAGTAATATAATGCAATTTTCGACGAAATTCAGTCTTCAACTTGCGATTACCACCCTATGGGGGACTTGCTGTTTTGGTCCTGATTCAAGCTACAACCCATGCTGACATGATATATAAGCCCATGGCGATGGCGACAGGTCCCAATGTTGAGTAAAGAATTGTGAAATAACGATTGGCGCCCTTTCAAGCAGAGTAATATGAGAATAAGACGAAGCGAACATAAAATTCTGCCTTCAACTTAATACAGATATTGTACTGCAAGCTGCCGTTGCGAGAAACGGCAAAACGGCTCGGTTTTGATTTATATATATATCACCAGCTGTTGATTTTTACTGCTTCGTAGTGGAAATGGCAATGTTTTGTTTGACGAGTGCAAAATTTCAAATCTTTGTCCTGTGTACGTACGTACTAGATAGGCCTACTGCTCGCCAAGCAGCTACGGTCAAATTGCGTAACTAAGCATAAGCATAACAAACATCAACCATAAGTTACTATTTGAAACTAGGCAGAGCGGAGATAAATTATACTGCTGCGAGGTAGTGGCGTGTGGAACGTGTTGATAACCTGATATACAGCACGGCGGGTGTTCTTACAATGACACTAATGTATCTATTTAGTGTGGATACTTCTTACGCAATGACGCGCAAAGCTAATAGGCTGTTTCTGACGTAATAATGAGCTGCGGCGTTCGAAAATCAGACGTTTGTGCTGTCACGAGCCTGGTATAATATCTCTTCCTTGTTCACGAATGTTCAGTTTATGTCATAGTCCTTGCAAAAAATAAAAAGTAATCGTTCTTTCACAGAGAAATCGATTAGATATGGGAAGTAGTCGATTACGATTACAATTACTTCGGAATTTTTTCGAATGTAATCGATTGCGATTACGATTATTTGAAAATGCTGTAATCGTCGTAATGGGTTACGATTACTAATCGCGATTACCCCATGTCTGAATTGGGCTATATGTAATTGGCATTGCATGTTGGCCTATATATGACTGTCTGTTTAATGTATGAGGTGACCAGTTGACTTGAAGACCTGAAGTTCGTATCGCTGGCCGCCATTTCCAGGGTTGTAATGACTCGAGTCATGACTCGACTCGATTCAGACTCGAGTCACGATTTTCTGATGACTCGACTTGACTCGAGTCATTTTCTCAAAATGCGGAAATGACTCGACTCGACTCGAGTCAATTTCTGTATTGACTCGACTTGGACTCGAGTCATTGTGCATGACTCGAGCCAGTCATATGACTCGAGACGCTGACTGCCAAGACCGACATTTCATTGTAATTTCGAAGAATAGTATAGTAACCACACTATTTGGATTTCGTCAATTGGTACTGGTACTTGAAAATGCGACCAGAAACTGCTAAAAGTGTGGGAAATTAGTGTATTATAAATGCGAACCGTTCGATATCACCAAAGAGAGTTATAAAAGGTGGGTTTAATATGACACGAACAGGAATCTGAGCACTGCTCGGTTCTCAGTGAGCAGTCAACACAATGACTCGGACTCGACTCGAGTCATAATACCGTGACTCGGACTCGACCCTTTTTCGCTGACTTGGACTCGGACTTGACTCGGTGGTGAATTGAAAATGACTCGACTTGACTCGAGTCAAAACTATAAAACTGAGATTGACTTGTGACTCGGTGCCTTGTGACTTGGTTACAACCCTGGCCATTTCACAGCATTACTTTCTTACACCTGAAAATAAACTTCTGTCTGTCTGTCATGGGCTCATGGCGTTCATTATATATAGCGAACTCCTGAACCAGGGATATCTAAATATCCTGGTCCTGAGCAAAATACATACAAAACAAAACCCTGTGTTTGGCTATCCCTGGTTTTCCGTACTATTCGTTGAACAATACCACTATCTCATCACCCAGGTTTTTAAAATGGAGGTGGCGAAACCGAAATATGACGCACCACCACCAACATCATAAAATTCTCATCTCGAAATTGGCGCGTTACGGATTTCGGTGTCCACAACTTGAGCTCATGAAAAGTTACCTTACCAGACGCCAACAAATGGTTGAAATCTCAAATACCTTGTCATCTCCTCACCTTGTAACCTGTGGTGTACCCCCAAGGCTCAGTACTTGGACCGGTCCTCTTCACCTAATATGTCAGCTACATCTTTGAAACCTCCTCATTGAACACCACACTGTTCGCTGACGATACTCACCTCCTCTCTTCGGCATCATCGACAGTAGAGCTGGATGCCCTGACTATAGTGACCAAATGCTCAAAGTGCATGAGTGGACGGCCCAAAATAACCTTTGCATAAACGCCTCGAAATCCCAATTGCTGACAGTAAATTCAAAAAATAACCAAACTGTTAACATCGGTGGTCAGCCCGTTTCCAACACAGATAATGCGAAATATCTCGGGGTTTTACTGGACTCGGACATGTCGTGGAAGAGTCATATTCATTCCCTAGACACTAAATTGTCACCGAAGTGCGGCCTTTTCTACAGCCTTAAATGCTTCATGCCATGCTGGGTTCTTCGGATACTCTTTAAATCCTTAATCCAATCGAAGTTACAATATGGCATCCTCTGTTGGGGGGCTGACAGTAAAACTGCACTCGAGCCATGCACTGCAAAAACTACAACATAGGTACTCCGTATCATAGCTAGGGCCCCACAGGGGCCTGGTTGTCCATCCAACAAGTCTCTGCTGAAGAGATTCGGTGTCCTAAACGTAGAAGATATGCGGAAACTAGAAATCGCCAAGTGTATGTATCAGTTCCACTGCAGTCGCAGTCCCGAATATTTCAATGTCTTTTTTACCTCGGAATCAAAAGCGCACAAGTACAACACACGCGCGTCCACGTCGTCCAAATATCATATGATCGACCGAAAAGATCATCGCTCCATCAAATATGCCGGACCCGATGTGTCGAACAGTATACCGCCAGCCATCCGACAGTCGACGAGCATGTCCACATTCAAGTCGAAATACAAGCAATTACTACTAAATGAATATTAGTCCATCCTCAAGATTACCGGAACACGTCTGATCTATCGATCTTGCCTTTCATGCCATGCCATCCATTTCTTGTTGCCTGCTTTTTTCTATACTGTCTTCTTTACTTTTCATTCAGTGTACTGTACAAGCCTCCTCTTTACATCGCCTAGAGGCCAATGTGGGTGTCTGATTCCATAGACTACTCCAAGTCGCTTCGACGCCTTCCTATCTTTTCATTGTATCGCATTTTTTTGGTGTATTGAACTGATAAAATTGCTAATAAACCAATGGTGATGATGAACCACACCCGACGTGTCAGCATAATGAATAATGAAATAGGTTAGTTGTGCCCGACCGTGACCCGCGGATCGGTTGGAGTAATTTCCCTCCCTTCGTAATTTAGTCCTATAGTTTACAGAATTTAGATAACCAAAATCTCCACCCTAATTGGACTTAATATGAAAAACGAATTGTATAAATTTCCAATACATTCACGGACCCCCTGCAACCTGTAACACGGACCGCATGACTGGGAGCACATAAATGATGTTGCTAGTAACGCCCGATCCATCATACGGAGACCGACTCACACAATCTGTATAGCTTGACCATCAAGGTGCATTGAAACCTCGTTTCGTGCATGCATGTGGCTTATAGAACATCAGTAGGCTAACGCACATTCATTATGCCATGACTTTATTTTGAAACGCGCCAGTCGATTTCTCAAAATGTAGGCTACCATCCATATCGAATCGAGCGCAGTCATATTTCGCAGATAACTCCCACTGTCCGGTGGTACGAAGGATCAGCGTTCCACATATTCTGATTGGTAGCTTCCCAGGATGTACCGACGGCGAGTATCATAGAGCAGCAATTTGTGCCGGGATGACCAGTGTACCATTTCACGTATGGAGCCGATGTTCCGTTGGAGAGAAGAATACTCTGCGACTGCAAGTAAAATCAATGATGATTAGAAATATAGCGACATATAGGAATTGTGACGTATCTTTCTCTTTAACCCGATCCAAAAAGGGAGATTGTGTATTCGATCTTCACTACAAAAACATTTACAGAACGACTACACCTGCTGCGCAACAATAACTAAAACGGCATATAGCGGCGATCTTGTTTGTTGCTCAGTCATATTGAAATGTTGAAGACAGATAGCCATAGAGATAATATTAAAAACGTGAACGGGCTTTGCTGTTGAAAATGTACATTTACCCTTTGTTGAGATCGAAGCGATTTGCTGGATATTGCCCGAAGGAAAAATCGCGGGGGCAAACTGGAAGGAATTATAGACACAGCACAGAGGTGGTCAAAATAGCCAGCGTTGGTAGGCTACTCAAGTAGAAGTAAAGTTAACGCCGTGAATTTCTACTTGATAACAAGCAAAAGAATCCATTTCCAAGACACGTCAAAACTACTTCAGGGGGAAGTAGAAATTGTAGGTCTGAAAGACGCAAGTAGTTGTTTCAAAAAGGTAGATTTGGTGGAGACGTTGTAGACGGCCAATTATCGGCACATTGTGAATCATAATGGCCAAATGAAACAACTACGCTGACATCGTGTTATGCTCAACGTACCGCAATATCCTAACTGAAGCAAGACTGCGCGGGTATTGGTTCTTATATCAAGGAGCGCAGGATGGAAAATTGTGATGTAGACAACAATGTCAGAATGAAGCAACACGGTGTGTCACCAGCAGTGTGCGCACAACTTCAGTGTTACCAGCCAACAACTGCTGCTGCTGAACGTTATTCTTTCTCGATTATTGGCGAGCTACTCAGTTAGAAGTGTTAGAACAGACACTTTCTACCCGAGAATGTAAGAAAGTATCTTTTGTTGTTGTTGTTGGTCAAAATCTGACCTTTTTAGGTAAAAAATGGCCCTAGTCATGACACGTTAACTCGTGAAAGTGACACAGACATGTCACTTAATTACTTTAATCACATTAAATAATGCAGAGTTTGAAAAGTAAGTGATTTTGCCTAAAGAACTTACAAGTAGAAGTGGAAGCAGGTCTAAAACTGACCATGACCACCTCTGTATGTTGTTCTCCCTGTCAGTACCGTTCTAAGTCAGTGTGACAGTTAAAAGTTACTTTGGTACTGTCATTATGGCTATTGTAAAATTCAGGAGCCCAACTGGAAGTAACGGTACACACTTGCGGATGGTACGTCATTCCCAGCCACCCGTTCACCCGCTCCATCGTTTCCGGAATGATCAAGCTCCTCATGTATCTCGTCATCATGTCGAAGTGGGACTTCGAATAGATATTCGCCAGTTTCCCGCGTCGAGCTTCGCATATCGCCCGAGCTTCGGCGAAATGGAGTTTGTAATAGCGCACATCCACCCAAAAGCATTTCCCGTCATGCTTCACTGGGCAGAGTCCTTGGAAGTGATTGAATGTTTACAGTCGGAGTTGCTTCTGAGCATAGCACGCAAGCGATAAGCGCACGGTTAGGCTACTGGAACAACTCTGGTGTAGGCTATAACACATCGGTTCCGGTATCTTTTTTTATCGCTATCGCGGGTTCCTAATTGTTTGGGATATAGTTTTCGTGAACCACGGTGTGACCTAGCTAGACGGAGAGAAATGTTGGCCTGAGGCATTAATTGGACATAATGTGCGATTTATACGATGCTTCGAGTCGACAGACAATAAGGCGTTTTGCGCTGTGACGAGCCCATGATTCGGACTTCGGCTAAGTTCCATAGTTTTCCCAAATTAAGCTTTCTTTGTGCGTAGTATAGATAGATCTTGCCGAATGAATTGTTGGGGTGAACTGGTTTTCGAAATGCTCTCTTAGCTATAGTGACTTCATACTTCCATTGGCAAGAATCTTCCCATATGGAAAACACCACGGCTTTGTCGCCATGAGGGATGAAAGTCCTGATACCATAGGAAATATATATAGGCTACCTCACTGGTCACTGTATAGTTTCTTGTCCTTGATATTTCTTGATATGGGATAAGTTAATAAAGTTGAAATAAGGTTGAAGATCAAGATTTTCGTTGCCTTTTCATGCCATCCTAAAACTAGGCCGCGGACCCCCAAGGGCTCAATAGATCCCAGTTGAAGAGCCGGGAAAGAGAGAGAGTCGAGGAAAATATGAAATGCGAATCCTTGAGATCCGCCCACACCTCTTGTCTGAAAGTCGAAGACATGGACCTTCGTGGCATAAAGCATCGTATTGGGGCAACTGTTGATGAATCACCAACGCTGATGACAGCCCATCGCGTGGCTGGAAGTACCCATACCCAACATTTATTGAATCAGGCATACTCTTGCAACATGGCAAGCTATTTGTCCAGGTCATCATGTCATTATAATAGCGATACGTACTTTAGAATCTGCTCTAGGCTATATTTACATTGATTCAGTATCAATAATATTCAATTGAATAGTATATTCATATTGAAATAAACCCTAATATTTTCGGCTGACACTCGTCTGGGGTAATCGTCAGCAACTAGTAGAGAATTTGAAAGAACATTGTATATCAACAATGGAATCTCGAAATATGACGTCACTACGATTACCCCACGATTGTTGATGTACAATGTTCTTTCCAATTCTCTACTAGTTGCTGACGATTACCCCTGACGAGTGTCAGCCGAAAATATTAGGGTTTTATTTCAATATGAATATACAATTCAATAGTATATTGAGGTTCTGTACCTCCAAGAATCTCTTCAATAATATTCACGACGAAAGCGATTCGGCGAAAAGTCGTACACCGATGAAGATTACAAAGACAAAGCAAAACATAAAATTGCTAATACCGTGGCGCAAAAGGACGAGAAAGGCAATAAGCGCCACAATAAATGTCTGGAATTATTAACAATATCAGTAGAAATGTTCACAACAAGTTTTGACATACTGCAATGACGACATTAGTGGCATTGCCCCTCTAATCCTATTCTAAACCGATATATAATTTTTACTAGTGTTTACGCAGAGCAACGAAAATATCAAAATTGTGGCGAAAAGAGTATTGTTTTCTGTGGGTTCGCTTGTAAATGCCTCGCTCTCTCTCGCCCAGTATGTCCAATATTTTGACGAGCTGCCACTAACATACATTAAATACCTTCTCTCTCCTCCAATTGTTCGATTCGCTTGTTTGCTTCTGAGAGAGCATCCGAATATGACTTCAGGCCTAACAATAATATTAGTAAACACCTGGTAAACTATCAGGTGCATGTGGCGTACCATGAATACTGCACCTTCTCGCACCTTTTCTTGGACAATGTCTGTTAACGTATCTCGGTCTATTATTCCACGCGGTCCACGATCTCCGCGGTTTCCCTTTTCTCCTCTCGGCCCCCTCTTTCCTGGTGCGCCTTGACCCGATCGATGCGGTGTCTCCAGAGCAAGCAATTCATCCGAACAAAAGGTCTGATGCGCTCGTCTGAGATTCAAACATCCGGATGGTTGTTGCTGCAGCTGAGCTGAAGCATAATTCGCTAACAGAATGAATGAAACAATCACTGCAATTCCAATTCTATTCATAACGAATATCCGCTACGTAAACGAATACATAATTTGTTTGGTTGTTGGTTGATTTCACGACTACTGCCTTATCTTTTTTATTCCTAATAATAAATACATATTTACAGATGATGCGTATCTGCAAAGAATAATTTTGCAACTCATACGCAAGCCCCTCGACACCCTGGATTAAATGAGTTATCCGAACATACGAAGCAACTTTTGTCACGCGCGCCGAGCCACACCAGAGTTGAAGTGCGCGCAAGACTTGAATGTGTCGTGGTTATAATAATATTGCTTCCCACTGCAATCTTTTTCCATCGCAACCTAAAATCTTGTCTGCCGCCACCGATGAGATCAAAGTGATTTACCCAGCAATAACAATAAACATTCTTCGATGTATATACGTTCTTCCTTATCTGTAACATAACAGATGAATCCAGTATAATCTGAAATCCGAGTGAACACTCCTAAAACAATACAGTTTCCACCAAATTATGATTTCCTATCCGCCCTTCTTGATTACTCATACCCAGCCTAGATTCGTTGATGGATTCCATTATGCCAAATGACATGATTCATGTGTAGATAGAAAACGGGTTAGGCCTACTTTTCGGAATATCAGTAAACTCACTATATTTAGGTTGGGATCAACTACTGCAACGTGTGTAATATAATGTCAGTTGTTGTTTGTGGTATTCATGGTGTTTCTCAACTGCAATCCTCAATTACACCAGGCAGTATTACTTATTTCGAGTCCGTAGCTGCCAACTTGTAGCACGCCACTTCTAGGCTTTTCAAGACATCGCTTACGCGGATCAGATGGCCTGGAGAAGCCTAAATCAACCTTCAACACTTGGAAGGGATTCTGGAGTTGACCTCGGTCGGACTCGAACCTGCAATCTATTAGGGTTGTCGCTGTGGATCATACCCTATTCCGCCACACTATACTGTCAGTCGTTAGCCTACTACCAACGCTGTTGAATAATTCGCTATCGCAGTCATACGTTTTAATTTATCCCATTCATATGTATATTGGATCATGCTATTCTTACTGAACAATTTGTATCGTGAATCGTTAGACTTCATTGGGGGATATAAATAACCACAAGCTGTTTAGATAGCCTACATTCCGAGAGATATGAAGTAAACAAGGTGGAATACCAACAACGAAGAGACCATCAAAATATTGCTATTAAGTGATATAAATGGTACTGCAAATCTCGGGGGCTTTAAAGTTTAATCGTTTTCCTAACAAGCGCAAACTAACGCAGAAACAGACCAAATATCGTAAATATAACAGGGAACAGAAAAGATATGCGTCCGGCGGAAGCTAATAGGCTACTTACATTTTTCGTGCGCCATGGTACCGCTGTGTTACGCTGCCGTTTACGAAGATCAATCGGAGGGAAGTGAGTTTGTAATCATCATTTCTGCGATGCGATGACCTTTTCAGTAAAAACACGAATGCAGGTTGAGTTGGATATAAAGTGGAGAGTTGCTGGAAAGGTCCTCGGATGTATATTTTCGTGGCAGTTCCCGCCGTCACTGCAAATAGGCGTCGGTAACTTTAGGAATGAAGTTGTCCCTTCGTTTCAATATTTTCTTAGTATTCTAATGACTATTGATTCGTGTTCACTGTAAAGCTCATTATCTTTCCTACATAGCCGAGGAGGAAATCGATTTTATCATCTAAAACTATAGCTGACTGTGATCTAGCCAGAAGACGGCTGTCATTACGGACCTCCCTGTCAATACCATTAAATGTTATAGTGTGGCAATTAAACGTATATTTCCTATCATTATTTTAGTCATTACCAAATTTAGTCAACGTAGTTAGCGCAGGTACTCAAGTAGACGTAATACCGTATATGTCTACTCAATTACAGCAGAAGTATAGAGATTTTGAAGAGATGTTGAATTACTTACGAAATTCAATGATGGATCTTGGCGACTAATGCTAAATAATAAATTCTAATGCAATATAGGCGCATATTTCGTGAACATATTCAGCTACCGTGATAAATGCCTATTACGCCTATTTGTTATGAAAATTTGCCTCATAAAAGCGATGCAGACATAGCCCAAAACTATAGTTTTTACTTACGTTACAAAATTCAAAGTGTGAGAATTAGTATCTTTGCCCAAAATCTATTGAGTTGAAGTGGGAGTAGTCTAAAAAGCATAAGCTCTATATACTTGTCTAAGTAGCACAATATGACAAAATCCACTCGAGTACTCCGAAAACGAAGCACTTCGTTACTGACTCGACCACCTCTAGTTTTTTCAAATACTTTCGGCGACTTCAGTATTTCGCGGTCAACAGAATCAATATACTCTCTCGTACATGGAACGATCAGCGATTTCGTAACACCCAACACTCGGAAACACATTTCAATCGCACATTTTATATTAAAACGATAATACTGTAAAATAATAAGCAAAAAACGAAGAAATAGCAACACGAATTATCTCCACCGCTGACGACGAAACAAATGGAACAGACTCGGATGCACATATAGCAACGAGAAAACGCAAGTTGAAGTTTGAAGGGAATGTGCTGCGCGCTACACGCAAATCAATTACAAAACACAATAAATTGGCACACAGAGATCACGAAAAGCGAGAATTAAACGTCAAATAACGACGCTCTGCTGCCTCTGTAGCCTGCGCCGCAACTGCTGCGAGAGGTACAAGTCGTCTTTGCTAACCCGCCTGCCCCTGCCGTAAGTTTTCGGGGTCAAGTCGCTGATTTCCACAACGTTTTCGCTGTGTGGTTCTGCTGGGGGCGCTGGACGCGACAGTTTTAACGTGTGGAGGGGAAAGCGTGGACTGCCTCGCCCTTGACTGCGCCTGACCGGGGTCTCAGAATCGGAACAGACTTCCAAATCAGGATTCGAAACCATACGGACCCTTATGTTTTTCCTCTGTTTTGGAGTGGGCGGCCTTGCTGTGCTCAGCGATTCGTTGGACGCGGAACTACAGTCTTCCAAACCAGTGGATGAACCAGTAGCTGAACGCAAAGCGATAGGGGACGGGGCCTTCGTTCTGTGGCGGATTCCGGTCTTGGTGGGCGATTTCGGACTGCCCGCCTCCTGAGACACAGCCAAACCCTGCGGTCTGGGTGAAGAGGTTTTTGACTGCGCACATGATTGTGCGGAGGCTTGCGTGGACAGAAGAGATTTCTCTGGGTTGGCAGTGGTGGGTTCTGGTTTAAGTATTTCTTTCATGTCGTCCTCGGTGAAGGTGACTGAGTGGTTGGTCTTCGAAGAGGAACTGTTGGAAGGCGCTCTCTGCGGTGGGGATAGAGTGAAATTGGAAGCGCCAGGCCCGGCGTACCTGAGAAAAGAAGGATCGCAATCATTTCGCTGAACCTATACAGATACAGATAAGTCTGTCGAAATACCGCCTACAAGCGGATGTGGTTACTACCGAAGTTGCACAACCTACTCGGACGGTTATGACTAGACTACATACACGTGGCGTTGGTAGTGCATACTGTATATGCCTGATGAAGATGTGATAATAATCTAACTTACGAGAAATTTAAATAAAAACAAAAAACTAGTCTGCTACGTCGCGTATTGTTTTCTTTGTTTGTCTATTATCCTAATTTCTTTGTAAGTTCTATTATTATCAAGTCAACATCGGGTATTACTACTCGCCAATTCGCCTAATTATACTTGGCCGGCAACGCACCTGCTGTCTGTTTGCGGTCGATACCTCGCGGCCAGCGCGGTCGAACTGTTGTTGCCGTTTTTGTTGTTGTTGTTCATGTCGCTGAGCGGCGGCGCGGGAAAACTCTTGGCAGTCTCATCGGAAGGCGTGTCCAGATTGTCGCTCGGAAATTTCGGGGACGGACTTCTGAAAAGCAGAGGGAAGGTTTGCCGATTGTCAACGGAGTAAGTCATGCTCACGGTACTGGTTCATCCTACATTTTGTTAGTTCAGTTTTGTTTATTTTGACGTCATCGAGCTCGTGACGCAACAGATCGATTCTTTGGGGTAATATCCACCGACTACCTGTACTATTTCGGAGTATTCAAGTATAGGAGGGTGGCTATGTTTTGGCAATGCTTCCACTCTTAATTTACATATTCTTGCATAACTCCTTGCTATTACCCTATGGTTTGTACTTTATAAAGTACAAAGTAGTTTTGGGGCACATTTGCATTGCTTTTATGAGTGAAATCGTCATGACAACCGGTCAATGTGCCATTTTGAATGTAGTTGCCACAGATTAACTGCTAAAAATTGAAATCTGTCAACCAAATCCACTTTTCCAAACTGTTAACATTGACGTAGTTTAAAACATGTCTTGGAAATCGATACTTGTACTGTAATCAAGTGGAGATTTATGTCCGTACTTCTACTTGAGCATCAACGCTGACTACGTAAACCGCCTCTACCTACACCTCACAAAAGAGTACGGCAAATCACTATTGTGAGTTCTGTCGTCTCGCGTTTACAACCAATAGATACCGCCCTTGGCGAGTTTTTTCTCGTTGCAGTTAATAAAAGAAATGTGCCGCTATATGGAGCAAGAGAATCGCGCGAGCAATTTTGAAAAATCCCGCCATACTGACTTTGCGTAATTGGCCGCTTTTCTTCGGAGCAGAAAATCGACTGCGTCCGGGTCCGATTCCTGCAGCGTGCGCAGTATCTCATCGTGCGTCTCCCTCGGTATCTAAACGGAATCGCACTATTTAAAGGTCTTCAACGTAATGCTTAGAGGCAGAAATGAAAGTAACTACTCAAGTACTCCGTTACTGAGCACTGTGAGCACCTCTGATTAAACGTAACAGAAACTAACATATAAGAGAAAAGCGATCAAAATAAAGTGACATGTGGCCGTAACAGATATGTCAGATCGTGGTACTGTAATATCGACTGCATGCTCTCAAATACCAACGCTTGGTATACGATTTCGGCATCGGCTATCGTGTCTTACGCAACAAGACGCTGGGAAAATAGCTGCGTCGCTTAAAATAACCTTATCAAGCCCACCCGCGATATCCAGCCCGACTTTGCACACTTCGCGATGCATCAATCAGACGCGCGGCATCACAGATACATCATCCGATCCGAAACGCGTACGCGTACACGAGATTATATACCACCAACGGGCGCGTATCGCTAAAAATTATTATTATCGGCTGCCCTTCCGTACCCAGCTAGCAACAGGCGTAATCGCGATCAGTCAAACTACGAGCGAAAGTTGCTAGCGTCGTTGCCGCGGCCGGTGGTGCGTAAATTCTCGGTTTTTAGCGACTAATACGAAACAACCACATTAATATGAGATAGCTGCTGATGTGGGTTGCCCGAGATATGACCATGCGGCACGAGAAAAAACGACAGATCAACATGCGACACTTTCGCATGCGTCACTTTGGCATGTGGTTTCACAACCCCAGATCTTACCCTAACCCCAAAACCAACACTTATTATATATTTAACCCTGACCCAATCTCAACAATACCCGTCCCTAACCCCCAATTTTACCCGCATGCTCAATTGTCGCATGCTATTATGTGTTTGATGATTTCTGCACATGTGCTAAAGATGTTCAGCGTTCAATATAGATTTGACATATCAACCTCACCTATCTTTACATGCTTCATTTATTTTCATGGCTAGTCGTTCTGTGTCATACCTTATTTCTTTCCACCCAGTGTGCACGCCTCTTATTTACATCGCTAGGCTCATATGGGTGTCTGACTTCAAAGACTGCTCCAAGTCGTTTCGACTCCTTCCTATATATTTTAATTGTCTCGCAGTCTTGTGGTGTTTTGAAACGATGAAATTATTATTAAACTGTTACTTATATTGAATACAAGATCCCCGTCAAGAGGAAATATCTACTCAGTACTGCACCCTCACTTAATAGTATCCTAACCATAAGAGATATATTGACTGCTCACGCTCATATCAAATGCATTACCATGACATACACGTGAATTTACCAGTGATCGATTTTAAAAAGATGTACTTGATTAACTGCTATAGGTATTGCCAACACTGTTACCCTCTTTAGCCCAGACATTGCCTCCGATTTTATATGTTAGCTTCTATTCAAGTCACCAAGATTTTCTATTATTTCATTTTGTGATTAGCATTTTTCGCTATTAGATCACGTAGAGACAGTGTTCTTGTTAATGCGGTGGGATCAGACTGGCTGATGTCTAAGGCTGTATCGATCATTCCTGTCCGATACCGAATATTGTACTTCCTATTTTTGCAGTATTATCATCATTGTAGTCTGTTTTATATGTATTTCGTTTGGATGAAAAATAAAGAATATGTCTTTGTAAAGTCAAAATAACGCATGTGGCCGCATGTGAATTTAACCCGCGGTTATACATTCAAGTCAGCCCGTTTGCGTGCAGCTTTTTTTACGACTCGAGATTACATCATAGTGTAAATATGGGTTGTACTTGAAGAGATTTTAGTCTGCAATTGGCAGTAGATTTATGGTACCGCTAAAAGCAGAATCGGACCTATATTTATCCGAATAATGCGGTCGTTTCGAGTGCGATTTTAGTGCGTTACTAGCACGTAATATACCAATACTGTCTGCGCGTGGAGTGTGCTGAATTCCATCTCTTCAAGTCAATACTCACCACAAATAAATCCTTTTGCGAACGTATCATATCGTCCACGATCTTGATGACGTAAGTGCTCTCTTCGGCGCGCTCCAAGCTCTGAACCTGAAATGACAAAGCGAGTGTTAGGCGAGCGCACCGCAAACAGAGCAATGACTTCAAAGTGCTTTTTCGCACATCGCGCGCCGAATTATCGGACAGCTCTGACGTAGCAGCATAACGTGTCTATATTCGCAACACGGAGAAGTCAACGGGGCTTTCTACCGCCGGGAATTTCGGATTATGAAAATCTCATACACGTATGAGAATACAATGAAATTGCCGAGATATATACAAAGGTGGAATCAATTCATCACGCCGCCATATTTATCAGGCACATACCAGACGTAGCAACTTAATAAGCAGCACGCGCTGTCTTTACAGACACCATCCGTTCCTGTGTTTCGTAAACTAAGGAGCACATGCAATACCCTTATGTTTGATTACGGCTGGTAACGTTAATACAACCAATTACCCTAATAACTCGACCGTAAGTATCTTAATGCAACCAAATATCGCGCTAATTCCGTGCCGGGTCGCAATAAATCTATGCCAAGGTTTGCGGTCGCATACGCTTACGCATTCGCCCTAGTCCTTGCGACTATACGTGCACCTTGTTTAACTTCGACAAATTCGAACTCACGTGAATCTTGTAATCGACACCCGAGCGTATGACCCAAATTACGCGCCTTTCATGTTACGCTAATACTAGACATGATAGTGCGCTATAACCTTACGGTGCGAGCCCATTGACCCGGGCAGGTGAATGAAAGTTATTAAAAATCAATATATCGTGGTGTCTTGATTATAGAGCTCGGTAAATACGAGTTTTCGCGGTAGAACACTGCTGTGTAACATGAAAATTAATGCATATGGACAATTAGCGGACGTAAACCGCATTTTCACGTATAAGCCTTCCCGGATTCGAGTTTCGAAATCCACGTTCAAAGCCGGAAACGATGCCTTTTCGTTACAAGGTTTTCGAAAATCCATATACATTAAAATCTGAAACCCACGATCTTTAATTCCATTTCCCTAAAGTCCAAGTCTGTAGGATAGACGTGCCTACGGACTGAGGACTATAAAATTTACAAACCATGTCAACCCAACAACGGCCAACATGTTTACCGCACAACGCGGCGCCAAATTACAAATCCCGGTATACGGAATGCATTCTCTTTCATTCATGAAATAGATTCGGCTCAGCAGAGGGGTCGTGACTAGTAAAACTATATTATTTGTTATGTTACGCATAAGGTACCTTCTAGTAACGCAAGTAGTTTACGCCGTAGGGTGAAATGAACAATCGCACGCGGAATGCGAAAGTATCGCAACCGAAAAAACGCACCGACAAAGGTAAAAGTCGCCTAATCCCTGGATTAGTCGGTCGTGAGAAAATAGACGTAAATGCGATATCGCGTTAACATCATTCCTATAACTCTGTTATAATCCGTGTCTGAGAATAATACGAATTACGATGTCATCAAGCTCGTCATTATGAGCTGAACTTTGTTAACGGGAGTAGTCGTAGTTTGCGTCTGGATAAGGTGAATATAAGACGAATTCAAGTCAAGCTCAAATATTCACACACATAACGATACGAATCACTATATTTATATTTTAACGCTTGAGACAACGTAGGCCTACCATATGCATACTTCAAAGTACTTGAAGTAGTACAGTACAATAATGTTACAATAGTACAATTACAACAGTTACAACAGTACAATAATGTTAACATGGCTGTGATGAGATGTCATTCAAAACCGTTCTGCCTAATAAGAACATACAAAGTACCTAAACGCGAATAGACTTCGAACCATTGTGTGTGTAAGAAGAAGCGATTCCTCATGCAAGGATGGTCTTCGTATTTTCACAAAAATTGTATTAGTAGCCACGACACATCACATCGCCAGATTGTCATAATACGAGATGAGCTTTTATTAAAAAATCATCCGATAACTAGACATTATTATGATCGGCATTGATAATTCCGCTAAAACTCAGGTTTAGTCATTAGCAATATCAGAGAGTCGGGGCGTTCGTCTCAATGGATACGCAAAGTAACCTTTCTCCCAGTGTATACGCAATAAAACCTCGCGACTTATGGTAATGCATGGCTGTTTTAATACCCGATTTATTCCTACATCTCGATGTCAACCTAGAAAACCACAACGAAAACAGCAAGTCCTACAGATCAAAATATGTGAAACGCAAGTAATTTCACAATTCACAACACAAAACCGCTTGTCATCAAAACAGCGCTAGCAAGCACACGATCTGTTTCTCATTACTAAACCCACCGCGCATTAACTCAATACTTAGAATCTCACTATAGATAATCAGAATAGGCCGGACAAAATTTTAGCGACAGACTAAACACAATAGTATATACAAAGCAACGCGTGTATCACCGACGCCACGTCACGAACCTGAAACTGCTGGTCGCTGGCGGATGGGTTTTTCTTGTAACGGTGCAGGATGTTGGGTCCGAATATGACGGAAAGGTTGGCAACGCCCATCTTGTTACCCGTGACCTGCAAACGTGGGAACAGTGAAATGGGAGACGGCTCATTTAGATTATGAAAGCATAACACTTGTGTATTGTGCGCATTCGTGCCAGTGAATTTGGCATTTGGTAAATTTGGTATTGGAAATGTAATACCTGTTATTCCTATGCAGAGTTGGGCCACTAGAAATTTTTCAGCTTTTCCAAAATAGATTATAATTAGAAATATTGCTACATAGTGGGTGGGCTGCAACACCAATGGGTTGCTGGTTCGAGTCCGACCGAGGTCAACTCCATAATTCCTACCCAAGCGTTGGAGGTTTATCGAGGCTCATCCTCGCCATCTCATCCGTGTAAGCGGTGTCTTATAAAAGCCCAGAAGTGGTCCGTGCTACAAGTCGGCAGCTACGGAATAATAATGAAGAAAATTGACCTGGCGTAAATGACCATAGTAGTCGACAAACACCATTACCACAAACAAAAACAAAACTAAATATTTTTCCAAATTACACTAGAGTTAGAATTATAGGTACACAGATTTTATTACATATTAGATTAGATTTAGAATTATAGCTACACATTTTTCCAGACTAGATTAGCATTAGAATTACTTAATTCTTGACAACTCGAAAATTTAAACAAGTTTGGTTCTCTTCATATCAAATCAGACATCATTTTCGTAAGAGCGAGTATGGCATAATTCTGTACGCCAAGTCTGGCTTGTTTCGCACCATACAGGTCATACGCCACGTGATCAATCTCAACCGTTATTATTACAAGTCCATGTATAATCTCCCGTTCGATAGCCACCGCGGATAAAATCAGTTTACAATATCGCGCCCTCAAATGTCAAGAACGGGCACTTAAAACGCGACAATATTGTACAGCAAACCGTCGGGTCGGGTCAAGTGCAATGCGACACGATACGCGCACAAATTGAAAAGTCAAGGCGTGCGTTGACAGGCCTGTTTTGAAACGATGTAGCGCTGACCCGCAGCAGATCAAGACACGAGGAATGGATACCGTTGAGAGTAATAACAAATCCTGTAGTGCGCGTAACGGATTTCAATTCACACCCGGGACACGGGGCGCTTTAATCCGCATCGCGTAGCACTCTGAGAAATGCGATTGGGCTACCAACGCGGGTCCGCGTAATCCGAAACACAAGCGTGAAATTGTGTAAATGAAGGATTTTAGCGCATAAAACAACGGATACTCTCATATTAGGTGAAACATTCGTTTTCGAATTTATGAATATATAATACTATACTACGCCGATGCATCGCTTTCATAACAACATACTTGGACAACCACTAGATAATTCTAATTGTCTAATGATAGTAATTAGGGCCAAATGCCGGTAACCTAATTCCAATCTAGATAGTAAATATTTATTTGCTCTAATTCTAATCTAATTTGTGAAACGCTTCTATACCCTAATTTTAATTCTTATCTAATTTATTCTTTTCCTGAACTGAACTTGACTCAATTCCCAAGCATTCGCGAATTCTGTAATTCCAATTTGATCTACTATGGAAAAAACTGCATAGTTATAACTCTAATTATAGTCTACTTTGTATAAAACTGTGTAGCTGTAATTCTAATTCTAGTCAAATTTGAAAAAAAAATGTGTAGCTTAAATTCAAATTCTAATCTAATTTTGAAAATTTGAAAATTTTGTAGTAGTTCAATTCTGCATAATAATAATAATAGCTATTACATTTCCAATACCAAATTTACCAAGTGTCAAATTCACCAAATGCCAAATTCACTGGTAACCTTAACGAATGCCCATCGGATTTGATTCGTTTGTATCGAGTATACGCGACTGCGATTACCGGCAGTTGCATCGCCTAACGCGCATCAAACCGGATACGGTCCGGCTACATTGTCAGAGCAGCGCAACTGCGCATTGATCGTCGCATGTGGATTTTCGGAAATGTCAATTAAAATAGGCTGTAAACAGCTGGTTCGCGGCAAAAAAATTGAAAAATTGCTTTATCACACGTCCATTGCAGTGATAGATTTATTAAACTCGAAGACTTTTCGGGTGTATCTTTTCAAGAGCTATTAAGCTTAAGGGGAAATGGATAGGAGATAAACATCTAGGGAGTTTCACAGTGGCCACAAATACGTCACTGTGATGGTGATGGCATATATACTTTCATTATTGAGAATAGTCCGCACAAATCTTGAATTAACTCAGCACACGACCTAAGGGTGTTGTCACGCCATTGGCGTACGCAATCACAAAGATTTGAGTATAGTAATAACGTTGCGCATTGGGATTACTGGTCGGATGTCGCATTATTACGTATGTGGTGTGCGGCTATTACGTATTGTTACGGACGCTTCAGCGGTTGACGAACCTGATACGCGTCTTAGCGTAAGATTACCTGTGCATCAATGTTGCTGTATTGGTTGTGAGAAATGCGCACCATATGTTACATAGGGATTAATGTGTGACTGCGTTGCATTATGTTAGTATTCTGACAGAATACGTGCGGTAGTGGATTTCCAGTACGGTAGTCGTTCTTCCAGTAACGTTCCATATCCATGCGAGATTTGACGGAATTTGAGTTATTACCGAATTCGAGCTATTGATTGGGGCCTAGAGTCGAATTTGAAGCTCAAATCTGAACAGGATTTTGATTCGAACGCATAAAATCAATCATGTTTGCATACAAACGTTGCTCACATGATGGTCACTCACTGGTTATGGTTCCCAACAAAATTAACAAGTAGGCCCATGTAGAAAGTGAAAACTATAGTTATTAATTCATCATTGTGGACGAGTAATGTGTGAAACATGAAGTCTCTCAGCTCTAGCTAACTTATAATCACCGTTTTTCCAGTAGCGTCCAGCCTGTCCTCAGAAAACTCGGCGACAGTGGCCAGAAAACTGAGTAACTGCTGTAGGGTATCGCGATTTGGCATAGGCAATAGCCACACCAGGCTGCGCAGGGCGTCGAGTCTTTGCGGTTGCGGGAGTTCTAAAATCGAAACGCATTATAATAAGGAACGGGCAACGTGGAATCAAACATCGAATAGACGCCCAGATTGGAATCGAATTCGGTGCTTCCGAATTATTTTTAGCAGTCTTATTTACATCGGATTTCGCTCCGCCGATTAGAAATTCGAAGAGTATGCCAAAATTCAAATTATTCGCGATTTCAATCAAAAAAGTTGAAGGAGTTCACGCAAGACTTGTTACTTACAACTGTGATATTATCGAATACAACGAACACTGCTACGCTGCGAAGCTTATTCGAACGAACAGTGCAAGATAAATCTCTAGGTTTGATATCGATACAAACATGTATCTATATTCTATAGATTCGAGCTAGTAAACAGTTTTTCGATACTTATGATATGTGGGGGCAATAAGAACACCAGAACTGCCGATTCAAGACACGCTCTGTCAAACTAGCGTGATAAATTGCCGTATTTACGACGTTCAGACATGAAGCGTGTATAATTGATGCGAAATCAGGGCTGTGTATTTTCACGGCATAGATATACCGATATGTATTGTCAAGATATCGCCAAGGCACAGAAATGAATTAACTACCTATGTCCTGGCAAAATAAAAACTAGAAAGTATAGTATGTTGAATTGAATGACTTGAAACTATTTATAGTTAGTTTCGAAAAACAAAACGATATTGTTACACCATGATCCCGCCTTGGCGGTCCATTGGCTCACAATCGCCCTGACGTTACAGCTTTAAACGACTTAAGCTACTTGAGTAACTTCGGTCACTACTTCAAGTGCTTTTGGTCGCTCTGGAAAGCATTGTTTCCCCTTGCATGCTTAAAAGTTATATAGCATTAGTTCTACTAAGCGTTAGATTAAGTTTTCACTGATATTACAGAAGCTCAGAAGCGCTGGTGTAAGGTTTTATGCTAGATTACAAGTACCAACGAAAGGTATTGCAAGAATTCAATTATCTTGTCGTCAGCAACTACACATAGCAGGCAGGCTCAAATACGACCCTGTATAGATGACAAAATTTCGTAAACACGCTGTCATTTAGCCTCAAAATCTGTCGCAGTGAAGGTGCGGGAGTGAAAAAATTCCAAACATTCGCAGCAAACGTACTCGCTGTCGATATAAAAGCCTGGTACAGTTCCCTGGTGAGTAGCGCTTCGGGCAAGTCCCGGAAAAACTCTTTCAGAAGCGCGGCCACGTCGTGGGCGTGATAGTCCTCGTCTATCTTCACGTCGACGCCGTGGTCGAACTCTTGGCGCAACTGAAACATGGGGCGACAATTTCGGCTGGCTGTAATTGCGCACAGTAATATATTGATCGCACCTGCTTCACTCTTTTCTTTGAGCCAGCGATTCGGAATATTCCAGTCACGTCCAAGCCTAACAATAAAAAATCAGGAGTTAACGCAATGCTCGCAATACAGCAGTGGCAAAAAGCGAGGAAAAAAGCGTCCTTACCCTCCTAAAAATTGAATTTCATTTTGATATCGTGACGTCATTTTCGTTAGTTACGTCACAGTATACCAACTACTAAGCATTTGAGCATGAGACACAATGGAAAACCACAGTTGAGCAATGAGCATGAGCATGAGTCATTTGAGCATGTGACACATAATGCATAAAAACTAACCATAATCATAACCCTACCCCCAAAAGTAACAGCAAACCTAACCCAAACTAACTCTAAACTTAACCCTAATCACATTTGTGTGAGTCAAATGCCGCATACTCCAGTATCACATGTTATATTTAATCGCAGACTCGTGTTTCCACGGACCAAGTCTATACTATGACATCAATTCAATATTCAGAATTTCCTACCCCTTCCAAATTGTGGTATGTTCCCCTCTGAACACAGCTTAAGCGAGCGTGCAAATTTGTCTTGCTCCAGCGATCGCTAGGCCTATCCCATTAGCGATACCCCTCACCCCATAAAAACGTCTCAATAGTAAACGGCGCACAGATGGCTAATTACCAATCTCATCTGTGTTCGTGTTGTCGAAAGCTGACTTCTCGATATTAATGTTCCATAAGGATTTTGGAATTTTAGTATCACAGAGCTAGCGGAGAATATACATAAGCTGATCGACATGATCGATCATCCGCTACACCTATTGATCGCTGTCATTTTCCATAATTGATGGTAATTTACATTGGACTCAACGTTAGGTCATACATTATGTTGCAATAAGATTACGCAGGGTATCTATCGAGTATATTATCTTTATGGCAGCAATATACGGAAAGAAATTGCGCCGATACCTATCCTAATGCCCGTATTGCTGCTAACTTTGCGGCCAGGCAGGTAAATGGTCGATTATGGCCACGGACTATAAACACTAACCGACCACTAGCGACTATACGTTCACAGCGGCTTTCCATTTGTCTAGCTTCAGTTAAAGGCAGACAGACGCGATTTAATTTGATTGCGGTGGCGACGCCACTTGAACTATAATAATTTTATGAGGCGTTACACTATCGATTTAGAAACGCCGCGAAATCAATCACGGCGGACTCGTCTCTTTCGTGAGAAAATAACGGTTATGTGATAAAGCCTACGCGGTTAAGACACGGTTCCGAACTCTTTTGTGTCTGCTGATCCTTGGCTCTGCAGGAATCGTTCGATTTAATGCGCTGACAAGCTCTGCACATTGGCGCGCAGCTGTGCAAGATTATCTTCAAGGGGCCGTTAAAATGTCGATGGCAATCCGTGACGGAATGATGTGAACTGAAATGTATTATACGCGGGCACTCCACAACGTATTGTTATTTGTAAATCTACAGCTATACAAATCCAAGTGGATTTGCTGTTATGGTCGACAATTCCTGTCATTATAATTGATACTTTTACCGAGACGCGAGGGAATATACTAGACAGGTAAGCAGTCGGGTTAAGACTTCACCCCAATTTCGCTCATGACTGGTCACACAGTTTACAGGCGGTTTTAGCGTGAAGTCGTGTGATAAATACTGTTGTAGAAGAATTACGTATTACCACCACCGTGCAACATTAGGTGGTTAAAGTAGTAAGCGTTGTTACTCAAGGACAAGTAGAAGTAATGTCATAAATGTCTACTCAATTACAAGTAGAAGTAGCATTTTCAAAGACATGTCAAAACAGCATTAATCAGTAGAAAATGAAGCTCTGATACTCAAGTAATTACGGTGGATCGCATACTTATGGCAATTGATCATAGTGGCTAGTGGCTAACTTCGAAATTGCAGGGTGCATCCTGTAGACCAGTGGTTCCCAACCTTCTTTTAGACACGCCCCCTTTATGATAGTGAGAAATTTCGCGCCCCCCTTATCGTCATATCACAAAATCCAAACGCGATGCTAGCAACTCCAACAGAATTTTTGATGGCATGGAAGGTTATAACTGTTGATGAGAGAATTAAAAAATATGAAATTCGGTGTATATACAGAGAAGCACGGGTGAATTGGAGGTAAATCGCGCAAAGCGCGAATTTTCTTTCAGTTGACCGCTTCTTCGCCCCCCCCCTTCCCCATCAAGGAGGGCGCGCCCCCCATGTTTGGAACCACTGCTGTAGACTCTCGAGTCTAGAGTCTAGACTAGACCAACGCAAGCTGGCCATCGACAGTAAATTTTGCACAATTTCCGAAAGTAGCCTATATTATACAGTTACCGTGATACAGGGGCTCTTTTGCTCAGTTGTCATGACGATATCAATAAAAAAAACGATACGGGCATAACCCAAAACTACCGATGATTGTCAGCCGAAATTATTCGGGCGTATTTCAATATGAATATACTATTCAATGGTACATGGAAGTTCCGAACCATCAAGAAGGCCTTCAAAACTACATTGTACTTCAAAAGTGCAAAAAGTGAGTAGTTGTGCGTAAAAACCTGTTAGCAGTGGAAGTAGTCTAATAAACTCGAAAAGTAGAAGTTATTTTTGATTAATATCGACCCCCTCTGCATACAACAAGCAATGCCACAATAGCGCGTTGAGAGCATCATATGAACTGGATTATTTACATATCATGCCACGACTGTGTCTTCATGACTTAAATTCATTTCACATAGTCACTGCATCGTCATACCCTTTCAATAGGCAGCCGCAATATTTTTGAAGATCAGTCAATTGCATTGAAGGGATTTCACTTCTAACGACGCCACAAAGGTACGAACCAAATACGGATATGCGCCGCACACACTCGGTTGTTATGTAACCCGTTGCAGTGCTGCGGTCACGGTAATACTACAACTGTCACAGCTCAGGATTGATGAGTTATTGATGACTGTTGATGAGATTACTCTGAGATTCTGTACCAAGAACGACAAGGTCCGCTGGGGTAATATGTAAGAGAAATGTAACCGCGCAAAGCGTAGGATTGACCGCTGCTCCGTAAAATTCAAGGGGGAACGACACTGGATCAATTGGAACATAACAAGTGACGCACTGTCAGCATGTTGGGAATATAACGCGCCGAGATTCGCGGAGCGAGCGCTAATATTTTGGGATACCTGTTTATGATCCGTGGCGGTGAATTTGGCGGTTACAAACACACCGAAGATTGAACTGCGATATGTTTTCAGTTTGGTTGCTACGTGACGCCGCTTATTGACTGCAAATACTCCGACCGTATTTCCAAGCTCATAGAGTAGGATTGTTCCAAATACACAAAATTTGGCTCAATTCCAACCCAAAAAAGTGTAGTTATTAGAGTACAAAATTTTGGATTTGAAAGAAATAGTACTTAAGGTTGAAAATTCTGTTGAAAAAGCTACGCCGGAAAACAGTTTCCCAGACTGTGTGAACGAGAAGTAAGACTTATTTACATGTCTTGATCTTTACAATTGCTTAGAATCAAGATGTAATATTATTAATACTATTAGCCCATATATTACATATGAATTTGACACCAATTCTGATGGAAGAAGTACAGTTCGCCTTGTAGCCTATTGTTTCTTTGATCAAATGGCTAATATCACAAGGTTGCTGCGACTTCTCCTTATATTAAAATCTACTACTATGCAATGCATAGTTGTATATACCATTACGCAATAACCAAAAGCACTCGAAACGCCAAAGAAGCCTTACCATGTTTCAAAATGTGGGCGCAGCACTTTTGCACCACGTACGGCACTTGAGGCATGGTCGGCGGCAATAGAGACCTCTTCTTGTCCTTGGTGCTGGTTTCCGATATCATCAGCGACTCCAGCAGTTTGGATTGGACAGCGTCTATTTCCGTGTCAGTGTTGAGGCCGACCGCGCACTGCAAGAGAGAATCGGATGCATTTCCGGCAGACTTGGGGAAGTAGATAATTCTAGTTGCTCAATTAAAGTAATTAAAACGAATTAGCATCTAATTAGTGAAGCGGTTTTATGCTCTAGTATTAAGTCAAGTATAATTTCTGGTTTACTGAAGAGAACTGTATAGCGTGAAATGACCCCAAGTTTGGCTTACATACATTTGCCATTCTTCTGTTCATGAGAATGTACTCTGGATTGATATGAACTGGTCATGGTTTTATTGGATTTCTTTCCGATTTAAAATTTAATTCGATTTCCACTAGTTCTGGCGAGTCCAGTCGTTCTAATTCTAAGCTGATTTGAAAAAGCTGAACATTTTCACCTTGTCGTACTCTGACTTGCGGCCAGCGTACGCGAATTACATCGTTTCCTTTTCGGAGGCTTATCGGCCCACGCTGAAGTTTCGGAAATAACTGCGCCGCTAATGCGGCCGTAAGCTCCCGCGTAATCCGCAGGCTAACACTGCCGCATGAGATTTCACACGAAATGGACTGTATCAGCGTAATAAGCATGAAGATCGGTGTATAATATACATGGGAGAACCTTTGCTTCTTTGTTACAGGTTACGGTCAGTCACACAAATTTATGTGTATTGAATCATCGTCTTTTACGCTATTGCTAAGTGCGCGTACCTCCGGGCGAGGTGTCATATAATTTAACGGCTTGTGTGTATCAGACGATACAAGCCGCGTCTACGGCAAATTATGGGCTACGAAACTGTCTAATAAACATGCGCGGAGGTTTGTATTAGACGCACAGCAGGTCAGCGCCTGCGGTGGTTTATAAATCCAGCAAAGCGAATAGATGGCTACATGATGACGGTTAGCCTACATATTAATTCGGTACTTAGAAATTTTGACATCGGGACGAGATGCATCAATGTTGTATTAATAAAGTGGAAAATGAATGTTTCACCAAATATAAGTGTGTATTGTGATATATGACACAAAGTAAATCGGCATGTTGAATTTAGTACTTGGTATGGGTGTATTATTTACGTATTATTATTTACGTATTCGACTTCACTGCTACCCATGATGACGACACAGTGCCAGTGCGCAGAGTCGACCATTCCACACACGATCGACGGTAACGCAACCAAAAACAATTTAACAAGTTTACGCAAAGGGGCCGACACCAAAACCAATACTAATAATATACTACTATATGGTGGCGTTCTTAAACTGACGGAATACACTTTAGCAGATAGACCTCCTACAATACGCGTTCTCGGCGACCTTGACGCTGTGTTATGTTACGGCCGAGTTGTAAGAAAAATTCCTTCTGCAAGCTCATGCTCAATTGCTCATCTATCACAATCAACCGCGCATGATTGTACGCACAGTGATGCAAACAAGGATGCGATGTTCGTGATAATAACACAACATGCACCCGGTTTGTTTGGAAGAGAAAATATGCAGTGGAAAAACGATCCCAAATTCCGATTTATTGAGTCAGTCTTAGGCAATTCACCAGGAGATGAAATTTGTGCCTCGTAGTGTCAATGACGTTCGCGATTCCGTTGTGATACGTCGCTATCTCGCTATGTAGTGGCATAGGGATGAGGTCAAATAGAGAATGACCTATCATCCAAAAGACCGCATAGGATTTGCGATCATTTTCGACAGGAATCTCTTCGAACTTCACGGATAGGATGTAGTGTTTTCGTGAACGAATAACTTCACATTTTGAGGCATTACGTAACGCGTCCGAAGATTTTACAATCCCATTAATGTCACCACAAAACATCGCGCAATGCAAGCTATACGCGATATTCACGTCCGACTATTGCACGCCAGCCCAAGATCGATGTTTGAAACTTATAAATCTGCCAGATCCTTGCTTAATTCCCGGCATAGCTACACAATGACTGACATCGCTGCAATATTCAGAGTTCATAATCAGCTCACGAGATCAAATTATGACGTCAATCGGAGTTGACGTACAGTACACCCTCCTTAATTAAAATTTCACGAAACTGCTAATACCATGTCCGCTGGACAAATGAATATCAAAATTACGGGCTGACCTACGACCCATAATTTCAATATATATCAGAAGGCAACAGATCGCTCAAACCATGGATTCGTATATGGACCCGAAATACCGGATTCAAGTGCCGAAACCGTACCCGGATAGCAGACTTGGACAACTAGATAATTCTAGTTGTATAATTAGACTAATTATAGCGAAATGGCGGTAATCTAATTCGAATCTAATTTGCGAAATTTTTCTGCGCTCTAATTTGAATTTCAATATAATTTCTGATTTTTCCAGGAGAACTGTATAGTGTGAAACGAGCCAAGTTTGTTCTACAAACATTTTCCAGTATTTTTCGCGAATTCAGTAATTCTAATTCTAATATAATTTGGAAAATGTCTAGCTATATAATTCTAAATCTATTCTAATTTCTATAAAACTGTATAACTATAATTCTAATTTTAATCTAATTTAGAAAATCTGAAAATTTTTCAAATGCCCAAAGCTGCCGGATAGTATATATATAGCCTTGCTAATTACAAAGTCAGTCGACGATTGAACCTACCCGCCTTCCCAGTGTTTTTCTGCCGCCCGGCAATTTCTTCCTGGTAACCGGAGATCCGTTCGGAGGCGTTGTGGGACTCGATGCCTTCGGTTCCCCGGACTCGTTAGCGGACGGTATCGAACCGCTGCTATTCTGGTCCGCGTATCTGAGATAGAAATACGCGCGCTCAATTGTCATACACGGCGAACCGTAGTAAAGATATCAGCTAGCATGAGACTGAAAAGAGGCGTATTCCATTAATCATGTTTAATCGCCGGGGTGAGCCATTACTCCTCGTGGGATATGCATAAGTAAGTAAGTAAGTAAGTAAGTACTTTATTAACTTATTCCAATTACCTAAGTAGGTCAAGTTTTACCTTGCTGTACTACGCACTCAAGCGTTTTGAACTACTTCCAATTCTACTATAAAATTGGTGCGTATATTCATATTGAAATAAACCCGAATATTTTCGGCTAACGCTCGTCCGGGGTGATGGTCAGCAACTAGTAGAGAATTGGAAAGGACATTGTATATCAACAATCGTATCACAAAATATGAAGTTATTGGCATGAAACTTCGAATAATCGAGACGAAGAGAGCACTTTAATGTTCTTTAGGCAAAAGCACTAGCTTGCAATTTGGATTTTGTAAAGTAGAAAGATGTTTTTAGATATGCTTGCGTCACTTTTACGGGTGAAATTATCACGTAAACTGGGTGAAAGAGCTCCCGTATCAAGGTAAATTGGTAAATGAATATATTTTCTAAAATTGCACGTAGTGTCATTGGTGATTTTGTGTTAGTCGCGAAGACGCGCCTTTTAATTTCGAAAGTGCTGACTACCTTGACACCGTCTGCATTATTATGTCATCATTTAACGATGCGGGACGGCTACTAAAGCCTGCGTCTCGTCCCACTTACGTTTTCATTGATAGTCTATTTTTGTGGTATGTTCCCGTATTATTCAATCAGTGAGCTGCCTCCTTTCAACGTCGTCTTCAATTTTAGCAAGATCTTGAGCCCTAATTGGATATTTATTTCATTGGAAGACCTTGCGAAGTCGGTTACGACCATAGACAGTCAGCAACAGTACTTTATGGGAGTATTCATTTTGTTTTGCCTACCTGCAATAAGGGTTGCATTTAAAACAGAAATCAATTTAAAACAAACACGACCTTTGTTTAAAACATGTTTTTATAGTTTTTTCTAAGCCATGATGCCACGAATCTTTAATTGTGACTTCACAGTGGACGGACATTTACAATTGAAAATGTAGGGTAAATATTGGTCCTTTGACGAAAAGGGCTTCCGATCACTGTCATGAACAGACCAAAAATATCATTAACCAGGACTACATCGTCATGCAGCATTTTTGCGGTCGGCGGTCATCATCATCAGCACACCCATTCCGTGCCAATTATTTCGAACCGACGACGATTTCAAGGGTTCCAGCCACTCCATATCGTATACGTCGATTATATTGGGTTCAGATCGTCCGTAATCTCACAATACATGTTTTTCAAAAGTATTTACACAATTATGGCAAGGATTATACAACGTTTGAAAAAAATATTGTTTTTTTAAAAAAGGTATAGTTTAAAACACTATTTAAAACATGTTGAAACGAAGTGTTTTAAAACACCGTTTGTTTTAAATGCAACCCTACCTTCACTATAACTAATTAGTCAAGTGGATATGATTCAAAACTTTTATACTTTACAGTCTTAAGTTTTTATGATAAGCTAGGCCTAGAATACGGACATGTACTTGTACTTCAGTATAAATTCAAATTTACGAAGTTACTTCTACTTCTACTTGAGTATCAACAATAGCTACGTTGACCACCTCTGGTTTCGACTCCTTCCTATCTTTTCATGGTATCGCAATCTTGCGGTGTTTTATGGATAAAATATTAATATACTGAACCGAAATCCCATTCGAAACGGGGCGTTTTCGCATTACGCACCGCCCTCTGTTGTTGCAAACGCCGCGTAACGAAGTTGAGGTTAATTCCGGCCATCTGCCTCCCTACACTTTTTAGCGCTCGGAAATGTTATCGACTGCGAGCGAAGGCCGTAGCTCTGACGCAACAAAAATCGATCCGTCGCGATCAGCTAACCCCAATCGAAGAAAATAGACAATACCGCGCCCGACAGCTTGTGTGGATGCACAACATTCCAGGAGTTTACACAACTGACGCATTCGCGCATTTCACTCGCTTGTGCGGGTGCGCGCTACATTTGGGATCATAAGTCGAATTTGAAAAGGCTATACGAACACAGTCTCGTGCAGAATAGCATCGGATTGAATATCAATTGATGCAACATCTGCTATAGACTGTCTTAACCGAACGCCGGGTAATTTTTATTGAGCGAGTGGCACATTTGCGAAATCAAAGTGACGTTTCTATGGCATAGTGCTAATCAATACACTGATCTGCAAGGTTCGCATGAGTCCGGTCGTGGCGTCTTGACAACGTGAGCTTGTTTGCGCATCTTGATTTTGAACAGACTATGAAACATCGATCACTGCATCACGGCACGAGACTCTCGGAAAGCGTACTTTTTCACAATTTTCGATTGTCCATCACCATACACGACTTACACGATTATAATCATGCGATGTTTTGAATGTATTGTTCCAGAGATCACGAATCTGCGAATATCTCTGACCATACACTTATTGCTGTTGTATCTTACACACGATGAGCTTCTTGGAAATACAGAACCTCTATATACAATTGAATGGTGTATTCAATATTCATTTTGAAATAAACCCGAATATTTTCGGCTGACTATAGTAAAGAATAGGAAAAGAACTTTTCGAAGATATCATTGTTGATATAAACTGTTCATTTCAATTCTCTACTAGATGCTGACGATTACCTCTGGCGAGTGTCACTCGATTATATTCGAGTTTATTTCAATATGAACTTACACAAGAAGATGGTGTGGACAGGACTACCTGAAAATATATCTTAGTAAAGCGTTTGGACTCGTAATGTGCAGAAACAATACAAAATTCAGAAGGGCCCAGGAATTTCGAAATGCTTCACAGCGTGATGACATTTCGACTTTTGACATGATTTTCAATAACCATGAATTTACAAACACGACTCCGATACACATACGCACTCAAGTGTGTCAGAATTTCTCCGCACAGTAACCATACAGTAAAAAATACTTAAGCATACACAAGCCATATAGACAGAGAGTCTCAATCCGACTAAATCACGTTAAAGCGTGGTATGAGAGTCGGTATAATTACCTAATTATCGCTAGTCATGTACCAACTATTTGCGAGTGTGGGTAATAATAGCCGATTATGCGGTTATTGTGAAAGGACAAGTATTTCATACACTTTCAATGTGCTTCCTGCTATACCATCACAATTACGCGATACGTGCGCATCTCAAACGCATCTCAAACCGCATTACATATGCTTCAAATCGCACTCGAATACGTACGCCCAGCGCCGAATCAATAGTTTTTAAATGTTTATTATCAGCGGTTGTCGCGCTATTTCCTGAAACCTTTGCAAGATATCAATATCTTATCGCAAGATACAAACTTGTGCGCTGTAATAGGCGGTTATACGAATCGCCGTGTGTATAATCAGGTCGGACATTTGGTAGTAGTTGGAAGTTTGGAATGGCTAAATTTTTCAGCAATGACGCAATGAATACATATGACGTCATAATTTACGAGCACAGAACTTCTGAGGCAAGGGCGTCTTTCACGCCAGCTATCCACGCCGGTGATTATGGCGAGATGTGACCAAAGTAGTAATTGTTGATACTCAAATACAAGTAGAAGCAAAGTAGTAAAATATTACTGGAGTACAAGTAGTAGGAGCGATCTCCAAGTAAGTAAAGATTTATGTATTCTATGCCTACTTTTACCTAGAAAATGAATAATGTTAAGTAGAAGTAGAAGTCTAAAGCTATAACCAATTGAGTCAGTAGTGCAAGTAGACAAAACCGAATAAGTAGACCCGTTTCTGTACTGCATGGTCACCTCTGGACTGGCGGAACGTGTGGGCTTGGTTAAAAACGAGATTAGCAAAACTCACGAGTCTAGCGAGGATGAAATACGCCTGCTGGTTTTCGGCGAGCTGTCCGAACTGGACCTTCCGGACGAGTCGTTGTCGTTTCCGGTGCCGTTTCCGGCCAGGAACGCGTCGTCGTTTTGCTCCACGGTTTGCAGTCGAAGCAGCTGGTCGTTCTCGACGACCCGCACGAGGGGAATCGCGAATACATGGTCCGGTTCTTCTGTATGACGACAGTGGGATGATAAACCACACAGGAGGTACAACTTACAGTTTCGATAACAGCTGAATTATAGCGCGCAGAATAAACAAATCGAAAGTATAATACCATTGCGCGTCTATACTTGGATTCACACAAATTCACAAGAGTAAGGTAGATATATTTGAGTGTTTCGACTCCAAAATAGACATTAAGTTTACCTCCGTTAATCAACGGAACCATGGTAGTAGGCCAGCTTAGTAGGCCATGACTGAACTTAAATATAATTTTCCGCCACAATGAAAAACGACAATTGAACATGCAGTACTTGAACATGTGACTGATACCCCATAACATGACCATAAATCTAATCCTAACCCGGCCCTTAACCGAACTTTAACCGATATACTCCAGTATGGCCCTTGAATATGCGGTACTTAGAGTAATCAAGGTCTTACTTTTTGATTTGTTCTTGGTGCCTGATAAATGAACGCCCGCCCTGCGCAGCACAGAGATGTTGTTTTTCCCGTGTAGATGTTTCGATTCGTCTGTTAACAGCAATGATCACAATGTAATATTACGTGATTACGCCGCCTGCGACAGGACTTATTTAGTTACCTTTCGGTACGGTAATCGAAACTCCTAAATCGATATCCCTGAGACGTTGTTCCGCTACTTTCTGAAGCGCTATACATTCGGACTCGGACAAGCTCAATAGATCAACTTCAGATATCTCCACGCGCTGCCCGTTCAAGTTGCCCCAAACAAACGGTTCCTGTAGGAAAATGTCATTTGCGTAATGGAACTGAAAGCTGTATATGGCGGTGGCTATCATTTGCATCCAAGGAGACTACGTTCTGAATGGAGTCGTTGCATCAGCATGTCTTCATATTACTGTTGGACAAATATCGCCGTAGGATATATACGACCAGCCTCGTAACCCGATTTCACTTAGGTCACTTAATGGCAAAGTGTACACAGTAATTATAGTACCATAATGACATACAACATAAGAAGTCATTAGCGTGTGCACGGCATCTAATGCAATTTCCTATTGATCTTGTACAAGACGAAACACAAAGAGGCACGCGTAATTTTTGACTTTGTATTGTGTGTGGGCATAGTTCACGGTACTAGCGGGGGTGTTAGGGTATGGTACTGTGCTTTTGGACATCGATTTCGCCAGAAAATCTTCAATAACAGAACAAGTCTTTGTAAAGACCCCGTTACCTGCAATGTAGCTTGCACTAAGCTTTGTACGTACGGCATATGCTCGAACATCACATCCAAAGTATCGCTTATACGGCAGCTAATCCTTGTTACACTAACAATATAATTTTCTCTTGACTCATGACAGATGACTGTATAGCTCGGCCATTGTAATAATAAATTGCGCCAGTATTTGCCTGCGAGAGTATCAAATTCGTGATGTAGTAACTTTAGCATCCAGCGATAGTCATTTCCGTCAACGCATTATAATCAATTAATTTCAGATATCTACTATATTCAACGTAACAATGAGGAAAGAGCGGTCTGATTGTCACTTCTCTGGACAGATGTATTGCGAAATGCGACACTTGAAAATAGCATAACACGAAAAGTTTATGAAATAAGGCCAACAAATCTACCAAAACCAGTATTATCTAGCGACCTGACTTGACAAATACGCACGGTGAGCTGGCTGACGGCTTGTACATGGCGCGGCTGCTCAACTGAACTAAAATATAGACCTACTTGAAGCATCCTTATGATATCCTTGAGCGTTCAACAGATGTACGATATACGTATTCGCGCTAAATTACATTTATATTGTGATTATGAATCGCATGGCTATAAGTGGAACGACGGGTTATGATAAATCGCCGCGACTAATAGTTAACGAATAGGTTACATTTATTTGGAGGAGAAACACAAACCCCAGAAACCCAAACCCACGCGATAAAAATCTCAGTACAGTAGCCCACATATTTATACGCCCCCGATACGTAAAAAGTGACTACCCGTGCGCCAGATAAATGAAAATTAGAAATTAGCAATTTCATAATTAATAGCGTCACAGACAGACCAGCAGACCAACAGTGACGTAACTAAAAACATAACGTCACAGTGTCTAAGATACAGAATTTGATGGGGTAGAGCTCCTTTGTCTCATCGTGTACCCCAGCAGATATTATAATTTGTTAAATGTTTCTTTGCCGTAATTGTAATTTGATTTGTGAAATGTTTCTATGTTCTATAATTTTAATTCCAATCTTATTTTTGGTTTGGAAATGTTACGGGAGAACTGTATGGTGCGAAACGATCCAAGCATGCTGTACCATGCATTTGCTATTCTCATGCTTATGAGAATGAGCAGTGTTTCCTCTTAACCCTCTATAAATTTTCAACCCTGAATTCAGTTACGATATCGACATCGCGACGCTACATTCGGACAATAAGAGATTTGGTATGATAAATCCTGTCACTGCGAGTAAATGTTTTGTCTGCCTGGCTCATCTCGGAGATAAATCCTTCGACTTGTTAAAAATGCGGAATACGACCCTTGCCATATTCATAATAGCCTTCGTAGATACCTGCGATTTCCACAGTGCGAGCATCCCACCCGAATTCGGAGTTCCAGGAGAACCGCTACGTTTGTTCATGCCTTTCCTTGTACTTGGCGGCGACCCGGACGACAGAAAAAGCGGTAGTTGCTGCTTCAACCGCTCTAGCTTCGGCGATCTATCTCCGTGTTGTTCGTCTTTCGGCTCTCCGCAGACATTAGTATTAATCAACGCTAATCTTCGAATAGCAATTGCCTGGCTGAGTTCCAATGGCATCCCAATACTGCCGAACTTGCCTGGTATCATATTCGTGCAATTCTCGGCAACCTCCGACAGAGGCGTGTACGCGAATTTGGTGATGCTTGAGGCTTTTTGGAGCTGTTTTTGGGACTTCAAAGGTCTCTTGTGGCGGCGGTAAATTCGATTTTCTATTATTGACGCGTCGGTGACTAAACTGGTCTTTTTTCCTTCCCTGCGCCCACCCTTTCTTTCTGAAACAGGCTCAAGGCATGAAGCGATTCTTCTGCCGCTGTCGCTTTCACAGCGGACAGACTGGCTTTGCTTCGAAAGGTAGGATCTGCGACGACTGACAGCGCGGTTCAATATCATTTGGTTGTTACGTGAATAGTAAAAGGAAGACTTCGGGTAGACTTGAACTTTATCACGTTGCGACGAGTGTGCAAGCCTACCGTCGCTTTGCGAAACAAGCCTCCTCGTCCGCAGTCGTTTAGACTGTCGGATCTCACTAGATTCACGGGTATGGCCCTCCTGAACCTCACGGGTAGCGGGTGAAGACACACACGCAGTCGCTCCATTATCCGTTTCATCCCCGTTGCTTGGTAACGCCTTTCTGTCTCTTAATGCCATCATTAGCTCTCCTTGAAACTGTAGAAGGATTTGCGAATTCGCCAGGCTTTCACGCGACATACTAAGAATGTTTCTGGTGCGGTCTGTTTACAGGATCGAAGATTTAATTCTCGATGTGGTTTCACCTTGGGCATGTAGTTACGCCTCGCGCTATAAAATAAATAAGCCTGCAGACACGATGTCATTCAATCGAAGCTCAAAATGCTTTTCGCTTTACACTTTCTGACATTTCTCTCCGCCATCAAGGTAACTGATTTGGCAAACCTAGTGCTTTCATGTTATTACAAGCGATATATAGGGGGCGAACATACCAAGATTTAACGAGGCATCGCATGTCGGCAAAAGAATTTCTCGGTAATATTCTTCGAATGCACAGTCTGACTGATCTCCGGCACCAATTGACCACAAAATAGACGTCAACTATGCGATTCACTTATAGTATAGTAAACAGGAAACGCGTAGTCCCAACCCTTAAGAAACAGATGACGGACCGACGGCTCTCTCGTTGCCGATGACGACGCAGAATTGAGTCTACCTCGTAAGACTTGTGTATAATTGTGCATGTAGTTATGCCTTCATCGGTTTCGTACAACACAAAATAAGCATGCGTGGATGGCTAGCTGATGCAATGCTTGACCGGAAGTAGGGGGCAATTCTCATATTGATTGTAAAATATTTTGATGCAAACTGATTGACTTTTCTCCGAATGCAAACATAACATTGCTGCTGTTGACCGTTTGTTCGTCGGAAGAAGTAAAGCCGACAACTTCTTCATCAAACTTTGGTTGCGAATGCATTTCTGCGTGATTTCTCCTGGTCATATTGGGTCACTCTGAATTTGATTAATTTCGTAAACAGAATTATGGGAACAAGAAAGTCAGTATAGTAGTATCGTGGTTGTTGTTGTTGTTGTTGTTTTAGTTTCCATGGTGCTTCGATTACATTGATCATTCTACATCAGACCGATATTTTTTCACTATTCATGAGCACTGATCAGTCGACTTTTAGGACAGCCCCCTTCGCTCTCTAAGCTTTTTGTAAAACATTCGTTACGCGGGTCGGATGACGAAAATGAGCCTGGCTAAACCTCTAACACTTCTATAGGAATAGTATTATCATGGCGAATTTCATGATATTTGACCATTCGAACATCTGTAGAGGATTAACGTTCTCAACACGCCAGGGCGATCTTGAAATAGTTCTATAGATATCCCTGCAACACACTCTCCAAGAAACCGATTCCGTCTATGACCAGACCATTGGCTCTTCAAAAATGACTTTTTTTCTCTAATCGCACTGGCTACTTGATAAAATTGTTAGGTTACCTAATTTAAGCCTACACATCAAATTTGGTTCAATTCCAACCAGTAGCCGCATTGCTACAGGAGAAGAAAGTTTCAAGTTATTATATAAAAATAAATCACAAAAAATTTGAAAATTTTCTGTTCACCCCATGAAAGTGTTCGGTTGTCTATAGAAACGATGTTCACCAAATTTGGTTCAATTCCAACCAGTAGAAGCAGAGTTATTGCCATCAAAAAATTTGGATTTGAATAAAATAGTATTTACGGTGAGCACCACTATAATAAATAATTGAAAAATTGATCACCGTGAATACTATTTTATTCATAATCCAAATTTTCCGACGGCAATAATTCCGCTTCCACTGGTTGGAATTGAACCAAATTTGGTGAACGTCCTTTCTATAGACAACCTAACACTTTCATGGGGTGAACAGAAAATTTTCAAATTTTTTGTGATTTATTTTTAAATAATAAATAGAAACTTTCTTATCCTGTAGCAATGCGGCTACTGGTTGGAATTGAACCAAATTTGGTGTGTAGGCTTAAATTAGGTAACCTAACAATTTTATCAAGTAGCCAGTACGATTTGAGAAAAAAAGTCTTTATTGAAGAACCCTATGACCAATGACCATTGACCCATGACTATGACACATCTATCAAGTGTTCTTACTTCGCGATAAATTCATCAATGCTAGTATGATAATTTATCATACCGAAAAACTATTATATATTCTCTTCCCATACATGAAACTCGTTAGGACAGCAAATTCAGATTCTGTATATACCCCATAATTATAGAAGTATATTGAAATCATATTTGAATGCAAGTTCATAAAGTGGCACTACGCGATTTTTGTACAAAAACAATCTTTTCAGTATTCATGATCATGGTGTTTCAACTATTGGTCATTCTACGCCAGGCCGATATGCTTTTTCGTTATTCCTGAACTGCCGTCATTCATGCCATATCCACACGCGAATGGTCGATGCATAGGAACATTGTGAATAATCATAAATAATCCGTGGTAATATGGTTACAGTATCAATTCTCAACGAATTCCTTATATCGGAAATGTGAAGTCGGGACTAATTCGTTGCGAAACACATCAAATCAAAATTACATTTCGTATCCAGTAGGTATATTCGGCCATACCCGCCTAAACACTTTCGCATATTCTGCCACTGCATTCTATATTTACTACATTAACCAGCTCAGTTTCCAACTGTAGAATAAGATACTTTTGCACATAGAATTACAACAGATCTTGTCGGGCACTATGTTTGTGAATCCCTGTATGCATGACTGCCGGAGAGTCGGAGACCCGCATCGCGCTACAAATGCTTACTTGCAAATAGCCCATGAACCGAAAATGAACCAGCAGTGCATATGAGAACAAACACAAAATTATGCCCATTGACAAAGAGTCAACACTACCAACAGAGCATAATATATTTTCGATACAGCCCAGTAGAAAACAGCCGTTCGGTTACGCGATGGTTCGCAGAAAACCTATGTAAATTTTACACAATAATATTGATCTCTCTCATTCAATCTTCCTGTGATTTGGCTCTTCTCGGCATATCTCAGTTTTAATCTGGGCTTCTGAATACTAGGGTTGCGGCTCGGTATACGGTGGGGCAGAAGAATAGCCGCTCTCCTCGAATTCGTGTTTGGATATGGCGACATCATATAGACTCATCTGTGCATTTGTGTCGCAATTAAATTGTTGAAACATCTTTGCACCCTCTGAATTTTCATTCTGGCTATTCGTCAAGTGTCACACTCCGAAATCCCCTCAGTAACAAAACGAGAGTAAAGTCATGTGAACATCGGATACCCTCTTCGACTCATGTTATACCAAGCCTTCCGATCACCACACACTCTACTACACTGCACGATAAATATTAACAGAGTTGATAGTTGAACTATAATATGATCATACCTAATTTTATCATACATCCAATCACTGTTATCATGATTTATAACATCATAAGCACTGTATTTGCCGAATGCCAGGTGCACCCACGGTATATTAATACAATTTAGATTTCTTTCGGGTAAATACGATACACGCGCGATCAATGACTTCCTCTCCTCAATAGGAATGCTACTATGTATTGGCGAACGGTAAGTAGTTCAATATTAAGGAAATTATCCTAACCTGTTACACAGATACATTGACATGAAAGCAAATAGAGAGACTGTTTGTTAGGCTAGTTTTATCGCCGTATGAGAAAACAGTCGCACTCATCTCGACTAACAGTTAGACCGCTCAATATGTACTCACCAGTAAATCCCAGGTACGTTCCGTCAATTTTTTCTTATCCGCGTCCGACATGGTTGCCGCTTTACCCCCGGACTTCATAGACTTTTGAAATCTGTGTGATGGAAAGAGGTCTTGCTTTAACCACAACGAAACAACGTAATCTCCTTGGAGATCCGATCCAGTGGGAAAATATTAAACTCGTGCGCATCGCCCGTTTATTTCTACGCGAATACGCCTTGCCCTAGTCATCTTAACCATTCTTTCACCTGCGAACAAACAACCTTTGAGTATCTATTGTCCTTCTGGATTGCAGTTCGTGCTTCCTTCAGTCGATCGGGAGCTCTGAAAACTCATCCGTTAGCATTAACACGTCTTGGCTTATTATAGATGGAATTGAGCGGATTTGGGTTGCATTTTTTAGAGTTGCGTTGACAAGGTATTTGTCATCGAGATGTTCTGCGATGGTAGGGTGATAGCTACGTTACGTTATTCGCACATGGCATCGCGCAATGCATGATATGCTGTCGGAGAGGATACTCCTTGTTTAAGTCAATATTTGTTTTCTGGTCGACATAAATCCAGTGTTGGGATGACTCGAGTCATGACTTGACTCGAGTCAGACTCGAGTCACTTTTTCGTATGACTTGACTTGACTCGAGTCACTTTGCTAAAATGACTTGACTTGACTTGACTCGGCGTATCAGAAATGTGGATTGACTCGTGACTCGGAGCAAAATTCACGAGTCAATTTCAAGTCATCAAGTAACCGGTGTCGATAAAATCACTGTATCTTGCACATGCTCGGATTGTTCGCGAAACGCTGGTGTAACCGGTGAGAGCGACCAATCATTCAATGATCGTGCGTTTTACTGAGCCGCCATTGTTCCATCACAAATATATTGATCGCAAACGAAGTGATCGAAGCTTACAGCCTACGTTGACGTAAACTATAGTATGGTTAAGTAATTTAATAGCAAAAGGTATATTTCTGTTCTGTGTTCTTAACCTAACCAAACCTCTTGTTTTCTAGTTTAATTGAAATTGAATTCGAAAATAGTTTATATATAGTCCTTAACCACAGCAGGCTCGAATTGTATCATATCAATTTGTAAAAGGGTGATGTATTGCATCTTATCAATTCGTTTCTCTGTTCTCTATTTTGCCTGGTAACTATAAACTGAGGCCGTGCAATTACTTACGTAGTTTATTAGTTCTACTTATATGTGAGCGATACAGCGCCTTACTTGCGTGTGTATTTAACTCTATATCCCTTCATCGGTTCAAAGTGAATGACCACTCAATCTGTATTTCAGACACCTAGCAAAGTACAATGACGTAATCACGCCTCATACCTTGAAAAAGCAATTTGACTTGAATTGTGACTTGACTCGTGACTTGACTTGACTTGACTCGACTTGACTCGAGTCACCTCCAAAAATCGACTGACTTGACTTGACTCGAGTCACCTTCGAAAATCGATTGACTTGACTTGACGCGAGTCAAAATGTGCATTGACTCGAAATGACTCGTGACTCGAAGGTAGTGACTTGATCCCAACACTGCATAAATCACAATTATACCATAAAGGCAAAAAACATTTCTATTTATCACAGACTATTATATAACGATGTTTAGTTGTTTACCTTTTTGAAACTGGTGCATCAATGTAAGCGGGTACGGTACACCAATGTATAGCCTATGTACGGTAAAATCCGCATCGTCACAATACTAAAATATGCATAACCTACGCGTAATTTTAGGATGTCTTTGCAACAGTTTTCGCTCCTAAACACAATTCCTCTACAAGGAATTGATAAGTCACTCTGGCATCGCCCACCCATGCATGCATGAGAATGAGTTCAATGCAATACGCAAGCCCATACAGCAGAAACGATTTGTCTCGCATGACTTGAAATACGGGTAATGCGTAGCATCGTAGCGTATATCATACAGAAATACAAAATTTTCAATTGGCCTATTTAGGACGAAAAGAGTACTCTACAATTCCTGTTACCATGTTGAATGGCCTAATCTTCTGCTGACCCCGCATACTGCCAATGTACGAGTACGGCGGCGATATATACAATTAATTGCACGTGTGGCATGTAGTGATCTATTTCTCAGCATAAATTCCTAAATCAGTGGTTCAAGATTTGACAGATCGCAATGAGAACTCAGGGATATATAGAACTATTCTTCTACTATATAATCATAAGTCTCCACTATACCATCTACTGCGACGCCATTTGTCTTCAGCGCCCCCCTCCCTACTGCGGGGGCGCTGGAGATAAGGTTGGTTGCGAGTCACTGCATTAAATACATCAGTGCTTGAATTTCGACTGACAACCCCTCCGTAACAGTATACGTTTCCAAACTGGCATGTACCGATGTCAAAGCTGCAATGGACTTTGGACATATCTCAATATATGTGAGATTTTTGGATTCAGCTTTAAATAAATTATATCCAATTTCATGGACACATGCTTTCAAGCAGTCGCAACCAATGTTCCCTCTAAGCTGCGCACGTGCGCAAATTCGCAGTGCTGACAGGGTCTCTGCGCACAGAAAATCTAAGTTGCGCACGAAAACTCCGAAGTTATGACCTTTTTTAAGTCGTTGCGCACTGTTGTCCACTGGGTCTGTGCAGTGAGTTGATGAGTGTGCGCACAGCGCAGCCTCGTCAAAAATTAGAGGGATAATTGGTCGCAACCACAAAATAACTCGGGGAATAAATAATAACAGACCGCAACATCCCCTTCAAAATGCGGAATCGCCAAGACGGGATGTACCAAATAATTTCTACGAATAAGCGTATGTATTACAATCGTGAGTAGGTATAAGCAGTTATTCGCAAATTGAGCGAAGCGCGAATTTTTATGTTGTTTTTGGAGGAGTTCGGTCAAACATATTCAAGTACCAAGCCAGTAGCGTGAGTAAGTGTGTGCAGATGCTGTCTAAATAAATTCGTATCTTGCGGATAAAAATTGTAGTGAATAATGGATTCAATTTCAGATGTTATGGAGTCCTGAGCAAATGATGCAGGTACTGATAAATCTTACTCCATGTTGTTCAGCGCTGATTGCAGATAGTTCAGTATGTCTGAGGTTACTGTGAACTATGATGGGCGAGTTTGCACCATGGCTACAGGATACTATGTTACAGTATTGTGTTATGAATTTATCTCAGCTGTCGACTGGTACAGGTCTGCGTTAAAAGGTATTGAAATCACTCACACGTACCAGAAAAAAAAAACTTTAAATCCGTCATAAACGCACCATTCAAAATTGGAACTTCGCGGACCGTGCCTTTGACCCGGAGGCAGCAAGCTTCACATAACTAATCTACATCATTGTGAAAATGCAATTGGAATGCAACAACTACAGCACCGCTCCGATATGGGACTACAAAATTCTGGTAAATATATAATATTAGTATAACTGAATCAATATCGAGAATGTGCGTGCGCGCGTCGGCGGCCATGGTACCTTGACGTACACCAGGATTAGCATGTGGAATTGAGGATATTGGTGACACGGTCACGGACTTACCGTGTTTATATTGGTAGTTGACGCCACAGTCACGCAAAATTACCCGAGAATAGACTGCGAATCGATTTGACGCACACGCAACCTTCTGACGTGACGTGACCGCCCAGATGCTCATTGCTCACTCCAAAGCCTTACGGAGCAATAATTCATCACTAATGACGCGTACCTCCGTCGCAGCAATTGCGTTCCTTATATACTGACTCCGCATGACACTGCAACATCGCCAATTGACAGAAGAGTATGCCTTCGTTTTTATGTCATGCGCAGGGCAGTTTGATTTCGACCTAACTCATAATGCCGTTATCTGAGTCATATTTTAAGAGATTGCACCTTAATCTATTCATAAGTATACTACATATACGGCCATAAGGAACGTTAGACGGCGTTCATTAGACACCTATATATTGACGTCTACGACATAATTTCCACTTCGTATCCCTGCTATAAGTGTGTTAGCACCTATGATCCGATTGAAAACGTATCCCCACGACATATTGTACCCTGGAAAAAGCTGACTTGAAATAGGCTTTGGATTCTAAAGTATGGCAAACCTATGCCTAAAACTCGAGTTGTCAAAGGTGCAATTTTCATGAGTCGATTTCGATTCATATCGCATTGCAGACCGGTTTTCAATTTCGTTACGCATCACTAATCACTGTCGCGAAGGTACGTACTCGGCTTAATTCAAGTCAATTTCCATGTGACTCCACTGTTGTCGACTGGGATCGCACTGTGCACTTCACGCACACGACTATGTTATGGTCTAAGCTCGTAATACGAGTGAATAGGTAACCAAGATGGCGATTTAGGAAATTGGAAATTTAGGAGAATAGGCGGAATCATTTCAACAATGAAGCAACTCCGCGCAACTGTTATGACGTAGTGAACTTGCTTCGCTTATGGCTGCGCCAGTGCGGATACAGCATGGAATTTGTCGTTCATTTCATAAAATAGCGTGATTCCTTTATTACAGGACTACTCAACTGGCGGATCGCGGTCTGTCTTAGTACTTTACTACTCAGCTGCAAATCTGCGTTTTCAAACATTGAGTTTATGGAGAATATATTTCACCACTGACTTCGACTCCCTCTAGCCAATTTCGAATCAAGACTCAGAGAAGTAGCAAGAAACAAAAATGCCAATTCAAAACAATAAATACAGATTTTTTTGGTGCTTATACAGCATTACTGGATCTTGTATATAGATATACCGTAGAGCACTGTAAATTTGTATGACGGTGAATTGTTTCACGAGATTTATATCTTATATAAGCAAATTGTAAACTATCGTAACTGTACCTTTGCTAAAATAGTCGAGTTACTTAAAAGTACTAACATGGGGACGTCACGTTGGTAAAGTTGAAAAAGGAGGCAGTGTACCCTTTTGGAGAACCTGACCGAACTTACACATATCGGAAATGCTTTTCTCGAGGCAGAGTTTTAATGTAGCCAATCGTTCACAGTTTTTAGGAAGTAATACCACAATATTTTGACGCATTCTTCTGAATATTGCATATAAATATTGAACAGTTATGGCACTTGTAACTCTTGTCAAAATGGATGTAACAATGACTCACCTTGATTTGAAACTTCCGCTTTTGTTATTTTTATCGTTTTCCAACGCCATAAGCTGCGATGTGATGGTATGTCCCTTCAATAGTCCCTCTTCCGAATTGGACCAGCGATTCCTATTACAGTCGACTGGCGTTACAACCGATTGCTCCTTCATGACGTGAAGCGAGTGTCTGAACACGTTCTGAGGCACCGCCTTCTGGGCGTTTTCGCCGCCGGTAGTTCGATAGATGTTCGGCGAGCTGGATCCTGTCTCCCGCGAATACGAAGCTCCGATTGTGGAGCGGCGGATGATTGGACTGCCGCCCGGGAGAGTTACAGATCCGGATCCGGCTGGACGATATGGAAACAATCGGTTGTTGTAACGAAATCAGTCGGTTAGAGACAAGCAATGTTACGTCATCTGAGACGACTCGTACCATGTAATGTAATTTCATGAAAGTAAATCTCCTTTCGGAATTGATTACAAAACGCAGCGAATTTATCCAGCGCGGTACTTACTCGTGTAACCTTTCACATAACCTATTCCTGACCTCGCAATCAGGGTCATAGGGGTATGCGTGTGAGAAGTGAAAAGGACGATAAGAGAGATTTTACACCCACTCTAATTCTTGATCGGCAGGTCGTGGGTTCAATTCCCCACCGGGTCAGACCAAAGATCTGGTTAGTTACACTGGTATCCATGGCTTCCCCGCTTGGCACTCAGCATTAACGGGATAGCAAGGCGCAGGGTGCAAGACTTAGAATGCCTTACAAGGCTATATCTGCTCCATTATTGCCCAGCAGCGGCATATGCACATTGCACAATGCACATGCACAGCACAACATGCACTCATGGTATGCATATGCACAGATCGTGTGTATGCATATCTCCATATCATGAGTTGGTGTATATGCTGCAAAAGCATCAAGACCATAAATATCCAACGTCCTATTCCTATTCTAAGTAATCTGAATTCGGTAGTCGCAAAATCTTAACGCGAGCTTTGGACCTTGTCATGGCTAAGTACCTGATATCACCTCTCACAAAGAAAAGGGAAGATAAAAAATAACAAGTAACTCAGTTCCACAATCTTAATATGACTACACGCTTATTTGTAGAGAACCTACTTTCGCTGTTATCGCTTTGCAGAGTATGTGCGCTTCTAGCGATATTTGATACTCTATCAGTCTATATATCGCGATACAATATCGCGCATTAGCGGTGTCCTTGTTTCATGATGCAAGTGAAAGGTATGTTTTTCTCGTCAGGTAATAATTTGTTTATTTCATACAGTCAATAACATAAAGGCCAAGATATTATATGGTAATTGATTTGGAGGGATAATACCATAATTATATTTTATATCACCCAAGGCGGACGCGGACGTCAGCCGACGAAAATTCGAATACTATGAGTGAAACTAGCATCACATAAAGTACGAAAAATGCTGTGCATGTTACTCACGCATTACGCCTCGTAATAGCTATTGTAAGGTGAGCCATTAAATGGTATGTTTCCCGGGATGGACGCGAACAAACACATGATCAGGTCAAGGAGAATTTGTAATGCAAGCGACCCCGTAACGACTTATGCGCTACAGGTCCTCGTATAAATATAGTAATTACTTCGGTTCATGTCAATGCATGTGAAATGTGTGGGATTGGAATTGAATTGTGATATCACTGTGTTTCCATATATGTAGGTTTCATCATCGCTTCTCGAAGTATTTATAAAATTTGATTTGTACTCGTAATGTCGTTATAGGCCTGATTTCAATGGCAAATCTTAAAACGTCGATTGCAGTGCAGTAGCGTTATCAAATACAGGTACATCATGGAACTGATTTTGAATAGCCGAGTAACCAAGTGGTCATAGTCTGAGCAAGGGGTAAAAGGATCTCCACCTCCGTACCAACAAAACATTATCCACTTCCATAGTGAAATTATATCACAAAATGATACTGTAAGTTAGTTGAAACCACACATCACGCATATAATTAATAATATCGTATGTAAACGGTTAGAGACAGTATGCGCACTCTGCTAATATCTCACCTGTAACAGAAGTGCTCGCTTTCTTATTCCTCATTACAACAGGATCGTACGAAGTACAATTCGGATCTTCCACGCTGCTGTCGCTGACAAGTCCTTGACTGATTCCGGAAGAGTATTCGATTTCGCTGTCTTGCGAGATGTATTCTCGGGGTAGTATGCTTCTTTGTGACTTCGAAAATAGTTTCCCGCTTTTACCCTTCCGCCGCGGGTCGCCGGGTATCTGCTGTGAGTATTCGGAGCAGGCGGAACTGCTTTCAGCGCTGACGAAGCTGAAATATCCGACACTTGAAGATCGGCTGCTGCGCTCGGGAGAATACTTTGTATCTGTATCTTTCACGGCGAATGTCCGTTTCAATTTTGCCTTGTCGCCTTTCCTACTGACTGAGTTGTTTGTCGTGTTCGGTAAACTTTTAGCAGATTTTAATTTTGGTTTTCTACGGAACGGGCTCAGCTTTTTACTGAACACTCGTTTTAATGATAGATTCTTCCAAGTGTGCGGTTCTTCGGAAGTGGGTGATTTGTTATCGCCGTATTCTGCAAGAGTACCGATCCTAACTTTACCATCCAACGTAGCGCTTTTTCGCTTTGTAATTCCGTCTATTGCAACTGAATCGGACGCTGTTTTGCAACCAATAACAGGTGAACCTCGACGTAAGCTAAGGTCTTGTCTTTTGGTTGTACTGAAATCAATTTCAGGTCCCTGTTTTATATCGACCACCTGATCCCCGAATTTATATTCGATTGTTGTATTTGCATTACTGTCAGCCTGATAAGGCGGGCTGTCATCGTTCACAGTCGCAAATTCTGAATCATGTGAAGTTGGTTCAGATGCCGAAAGCGTCACTATTATGTACTCACAATCATCACCAAGCGGCTCACCTGTGTCGTTTATGTATTCCACTTCAACTTGTTGACAACCGTGGTTAGATTCGCTATCTATTGAAGTACATTGCGTTACATTACAAATATCATGTTGTTTATGACTGCGAGTGATTTCTGGTAATTCTTCGTCCGTTTCCTCAGCACTTGATTGGATTGTTTGAGCAGGTAAAATTTCATTTATTTGGTTATGTTGAGTCCTTGATTCGACCTCATAATTACGTAAATGGGTACGTGATTCTTGTGTGACATCACGCTCCGTTTCGGTTGGATCTTGCTGCTTTGCGTCACTGAGACGTGACCGTCTTCTATCGCTGCGTAATCCTCTTATATTTGTCTTTGAACAATCATCTTCCAAACTGGATACCAAATTATGTAATTCCAATAAGATCTCATCGAAAGCAGTACTATGCTCCGAGCGGCGGGAGCCCATACTGAAATTATTAATATATACTGAAACGAACTGTATATAGTTATAAAATGAATGTACGGTCGTGTAATTATCCTCGCATGAAATGCGGAGATGTAAAACAACTACCACTTTTTGTCCTGCCAACCCCGTTATATATAATTTCGCTTTGTGTTATCTTCCTAATCAGCACTGTAAGAGCTCGATATCATATGGTTTCACGTTAAAAAATCATCACTCAGCTCTAAACCCTGATACTGAAAGGTTAGGGAAGTATCAATTATGCACTTATCAGAATTTTGATACTTGACAGCTGCTCGCTTACACATCGCTTTAAGAATAGTGTCGCAGAAAGATTATGATCTTGTCGGCGTGACTATTGTTTATAAGCATGAGAGCTTCGGAATAGTGTGAGTGTTTTGCGGGTAAGCAAAGCTACTTTCCATGGTGCACTCTCGCTTGAAACGTGTCTAAGTATGCACTGATAACAACAACAAAACTATATATCGCTCAAAAGTGAAACGGATAAGTATATGGGATGAACGTTATGCACATGCACAGAAAATCTACAGCGCTAAAATTGTGTTTAGACTGGTTACTTTACATTTGTGAACCCGCCATGCTCCTATTTTACGGATTAAACTGTTGCGAAACTGTGAACATCGGTTTCATGGTGTTCTCAGCAAGCAAGAAAGCAACATTTTCTTCAATGCGCTATGGTCAGTTAAACACAATGGTATCACGAGTATAGGTAGAGTCATTTTCGCGTCTGACTCGATTCCATGTCAACTCTGATGAACTTTAGACGTAAATTGCTATCACACCGCAATTCTTGTAGCGTCTATTGGTGACCTAATTCTTTCACGCTCCTGCGCTCTGAGTTGACTGTTAGAAGCACGTGCGAATGCATGAAATATAATCATGAATATGCTCAATGTTTATAATGCGTTGAACAATATACCACAATGATAGCCAAGCTTTGCATTGGAGATCTCTGACTGCCACATATCACAAGGAACAATACACGTCTCACAGACGACACCTACCGATAAAAAGATCGTGAAAAAACATAAACATACTCGATGCAGACAAGGCTATCCGACAAGTCCAATGCCTGGTCTAATTTAACTTAATTTTCGCCATCCTATTAGTGAACGTTTATCAGTGGTTAAAATTTAACCAAAAAACTTGCAGGCCCACATCTGGCCTGGATATGCAACTGATAAATCACTACTCAGAAGATTTGGTGTACTAAACATAGAAGATATGAGGAAGCTGGAAATTGCCAAGTTTATGTATCAGTTCCATTGCGGTCAATGTGCCTCAAATTTCAACGACTACTTCACCTCGGAGTCAAAAGCGCACAAGTACAGCACACGCGCATCAACAATAACCATATGATCAGGACGGAATACAAGAAAACGCATTGCTCTATCAATTATGCCGGACCCCGATTGTGGAACAGCATCTCGCCGGCTATCTGACAGTCGTCGAGCATGTCCGCATTCAAGTCGAAATACAAGCAATTTCTTCTAAATAAATACTAGCCAGCCTTCAGGATTACCGGACAACGACCTAACATCCACCTCGCCTTCCGCAACATGCCACCTCATTTTGTCGCTCGCGTCTTATATTCTCTACATTACTTTTCATTCAGTGTGCATGCCTCTTCTTTACTTCGCCTAGGCCAAGGTGGATGCTTGATCTTAAAGACTACTCCAAGTTGTTTCGACACCTTCCTATCTTTTCATTGTATCGCAGTTTTGAAACGATGAAATATTAATAAAACTGATTGATTGATAGATTGATTTTTTGAAGTGTCGCCGAAAAATAACCATCTACGGTTTAAATACAAATTTCGGACATAGTGTATTCCGAGGTACTTTGTTTTCTTAGTTTACATTTCGTAGCGAATTACACAGGCAGAGCTATTCGTGTAAATACACTGGATCAGCGAAGTGATTCTGGGTCAAATACTGTAAAATAAATATTGTGATCCATCCTTTCTATAGCAATTACTCAGATTCATACTACTATTAAATATCGTTTTCAGGTGAAACATTACGAGATTGTGATAAAGAAGTTTATACAAGTTGGAATGATCAATCAAACACACACATTTGCCTGCACATATTAATTGAAAGAAAAGCATTTAAAATATGTCACATGCTCAGTGCACTCTAAATGAAAAATAATGGAAGATAGCAAACAGATTCCATACGACCGTCTCATTGTGACACTCTTATCCTGCATGGCTACAAGACAGTCTGACTAGGTAAAATTGCCCTGGGACGCTGTAATCATTCTGGTACCGACAGTATGTAGCCTGCTTGTACCCCGCAATATATTATGGGAAGAGTATGCCTCGTACACGATGGATTTGTTGGCACTTCATACTCAAAAACGTCCAAAACAAGCACTTCATGCTAAGAAACAAGCAATCCGTAGACGATTTGACCAGGAATTTCCTTTCAATCAAAGACCATCGCAAACACACGCACACCGAGGACACTGGGTAAACAGACTGACGCATGGAACACGCTGATGGAATCATTCCAAAAATGCCTCGCATATAATCGCACCCGATACGGATACATGCATAAAATCATGACGTCACCACTCATATCCTGTTGTTGATGACATCCAAATGTGCGGACGGCACATCATCCCGTGTCCTGAAACGCTGCATAATTGAAGTGGGTAGCTGAGCAAACGAAGAGATAGGTAGGCAAACGCCACCGTGTTTGTACAGTGGGTGGACCATACTATAGCAATTTTCAGAAAAATAATATTCATCAATCTCGCATGTGCCACCTAAATACAATGCTTCGAATGCTTTTGAAGGTGGCTGCCGGTTTCCCGCAAATTGAGATAACGTGACGCTGAAATGCTTTCGCGATCGCCAGTTGTTATTTAGTAAATATCACAGATAGGAAAAACAAACATTACCCGAGCTCACATCTACAGCAAAAATATAGGCTACCTAGTAGGGCAATCCTAGCAAGCAGTCGCTAACGCAATTTCATAACTCTCCACAATGTTGCATCCTGCCGGTAATGAAGCTATTACTCTCTCGATAATAATCTATGTTCCGCTTTTTTCAGTTCGTCTGCTCCGTCCGCGAAATTCACACTCCGCATCATAAACGCAACCTTTTCATAAATTCTAATGTCATTTTGTGACAGCAAGCCGACATAATTCCAGTGATTCATTATACTTTAGAGGGGCCGCCGAACTTAACTCGCTGCCAACGTCTCGCCATGGAGTCTTCAGTCACTATGGCAGATGTGCTACAAGGCGTACAAGCGTGATGCCTTTTTTGGGGTAGATAAAACTTGTTGCAGAACGCTACATGACGAGATATGTATCGTTAGAAAACTGAAAACGCCTATAATCCGATTACCAAAGGCTTCTGGTATCGCAAGAGAAGAGATACGTTCAAATCTTTCCGTTATCTTTGCGGGCGATTGAATCCTCGATATAACATAATAATTTTCTGCGAATGGGCATTGGGCAAGCGCTCAATTTCGAGAGAAATTTTACAGCATCGTGCGGCCTCGGTAAATCATGTATGCTCTACCACAAACAACACTTGATGACCTTTTATCGCTATATTGACGCTTTGCTTCCATTTCAAGAGGTGTCATTTCGATTCTATGAAATTCCTCGTTCGGGGGTCGCAGCTGGGCGTGAGCATTGCGTAGCGTATTCCGTATCAAAAGCATACGATTACAGTTGATGTAATGATAACGACATCTCATTGAGAAGTAATGAAAGATTTTCAGCAGATTACATACAACGCCATTCAGGTGTCGCAAGTAGATGAAAACGACATTTGGGATTTAAAACATCTAATCACTTCGCAATTGATGCTAAAATTGTTAAATGAACCATATCATCACTGTCAAATAATACTTATCTGAAAAGTAAACATTGGTACATGATTTCACAACACCCGCTACATCGCATATAACCTAACGAAACAGAACTTTTCGACTTCTGGATTAGCGATTTCACCAGTGGTGACACTTGGCCACTGCTTGGTCATCGCAATGTGTCCAGGTTCCCATGACCAATTATTATTTACAGCGCACTACAGTAGAGTGAGGCACTAATCAAGGACATTTTAATTCCGCTAATGGTAATGTGAGAATCATAACGTGACTGAACTTAACGGTAGTTACTGGTAGGCTATTCTCTTGCATCGAATGAAGGAAAGTTCTGTGCTGAATTGGAACACATCTGTGAGCGTTTTCAAATTACATCAAACGAACTGTTTGTGAAAACTTGCAGCAAGACAAAACCTCTCATTAAATCTTTCATAGTGTGATACGTGGGCGCTTGAGTCAATGAAGTGCTAGTATACATGCTAAGGGCAGCGAAAAACCCTTCATCCTCCCCAAAAATTGTCGACCTGGTCACAATGGATGCGTGGCGTCAAGTCATTGTTGAAGAAATCGTCCTAACCTAATACTTTCCTAACCTTACCACGTGTTTAGCTTGTCCAAACGAGTCTGCGGTATAGCCTATGTCGCATTCCCTGGACTTCAGCCTTCGTAACCTCGCAGTGGCTTGTAAATGTTCTTATACATTAGCCTGATAACACTCATGCATTACACATCCGATTATGGAATGTCAGGAATTTGGTAACCTAAATCATAAATATTAGGCCTACCAACGTTACTCGAGCATAAATATTCTCCCGATTCGAAACTACCACATTGGCATTTACGTTTATATCACAAATGGAGTGCACTATGCGGTTCTTTCCTGGCAATGTTTGACAATTCTCCCCGTGATTTGTCACCTTGACATCAGTATGACGCTAACCGCGCCTGCGTTACGGCGATGACGCGAAGTTCATTGCAAAATTAAGATACATTCGTTTGCATATGAAGTGCGCTAAACACTATCTGGCATTTTTAGATATATACAATGAGTAATAGATCGCCTTGGTTTTATCACGCATTTTCGTTCTTCTATGAATTGAAAGACGGTGGGATTTCGACCGGGGAACAACAGAACGAGAACACTCGAAAGCGGACACAAAGGACTGAGGCTTTTCTGCGGTTCTCCCGTTGTTACAATCAAACATGTTTCCACTATGCAACAACATACTCCTACTCATAAGTGTTTAGTAGCGATGTAGTTCTACTTTTTCGGAGTATCAAAGTATAGGTTTTGCCTACTTCCTGCTGCCTGCTTACTGCAGTGGTTACGTTTTTAGGCTATTTCCATTTCTACGTCAACATTTTGCAGGAGAAACGACTAAATTTTTACACTTTAGGTTTTGAGAAGTAGAAATTAGTATTGTAATAAGTTTGTATCGCTCTTAGTAGTGGTATTGTCAAAAGAACCCCGTGAAATATTCACTGTATTATCTTAATTGATTATATTTTCGAAGATTATACCATATAGTGGTAGCGTATGTCAAACAGATATATCAGTTTAGAAAGTAGCTAACTCCGCTCAAGTGCTAAAAGAATGCAACTCCTTCATCAAATCTACTTTTTGAAAATACTTGAATAATTTTCAGTCGCTTCGCTTCATACTTCCTCTTGCAATAGTTTTGACACCTATTTGAAATTCCTACTTCTAACTTCTACTTCTACTTGAGTAGCAACGATGATTACTATGACCAGACTACCTCTGTCCATATACTCAACCTAAGCTAACCTTTATTATGCTTTAATGGTCAAAAGCATATCCTCAAAATGCAACATACCACGAATGCTCACGAACAAGGTGTGGATGGCAAACTCTGTGGTCAGAGCGGCCTGCGAAAACTCTGATTACTAGTCACGTAATGCGAAGAGCTGTATACAAACTTATGATTCAATTTGCGCTGTACCTAGATGCGATAACAGTTACCTTGAGGATCTGCACAGTTTAAATATTTATCTTGTCCTAATTTGCGGAAATTCGAGCTGCACTCCAGAACGGAAAAGATACAGCTTGATGACGGGTCGCATTGCCTTTCCGCTGTCACTGTGTAATGGTCACGTCGATAAATACCACCAGTACTATTCCTACATTAGGTTTGTTGATAACGAACGAACGTTTCAACCGCGATATTTGTACGAGATCGCCTCGATCCTAACAAATCTGATGTTTTACTTGAGCGAATACAATTCGAAAACAAACACCTTGGTGAGGTTATAACTTTCTAACAGTATGTCATATACTCGGTGGAAGCACCCGGGTGCGGTGATGAAACTCATATTCGCTCGTAAATCTTTCTTGGAATTGGCACAGTTAAATCAACTTGAAATTGGTACCCGAAGTATAAAAGAACATATATGCGTCGTACACGTGAAATAAGATCATGCGGCGCTGATGGAGAGGCTTAGTTTTGACAATCGTATGATGAAAGTAATTGCACATGTAAATATTGGGGGAAAAGGAGGTGTGTGACGGCAACATACTTTTTTTGCGCGAGAATTGTCAATACTCCCGGAAAACCTCGAGTCTAATTTTGGATGATCGGGGTGGATCATAACCTCTCGCGACGAGTAATATTCGGGAGTGAAAATATTAGGAATTCAAATCGATTATTTTTGAGAACTTGCAATCTATACGTTTTGTAGTTTACATTCGCTCACACGGTGGCGAGATAGCGTAGCGGTATGCTCCACAGCTACAACACCAATGGGTTGCAGGTTCTAGTTCGACTGAGGTCGACTCCAGAATTCTGACATATTCGTTAGTCTTGATATACCTACATCTAGACCTTCCGATCCGCAGTCGTCTCTCAATGACTTAATCCATACCAACTTACATGTTGTGTTTGTTGGTGAGATGAATAAAACATACTGACTGATTGACTGACTGTGTGTTGGAGGTTTATCTAGGTTGCTCCTCGCCGCGCTAAGGTGTCTTATAGAAAGCTTAGAAGTGGTCCGTGCTGCAAGTAGGTAAATGAGGAATAAATAATGAAGCGTATCGGCCTGGTGTAAAATGACCGATGTCTAGTCGAAACACCATGAATATCAGACGGACAAACATCCGCTCACGGCTCAATTGTCGATGATCGAGTGTGGTTTCGGTGCAATATATGTAGCAGTGTAGAAAAGCGCTCTGTCACCACTAATCCATTAAAGTCAGGCTTGGACAATCTACTGGATTTCAAAATGCGAAACTAGAAGCAGTTTGCAGCACTTTCCAAAAATCGTAACTACAACTTGATCCGCAACTAACTAAAACACAACTGACTATATTCAATTTCCAGAAACTTAATGTTATTTTATAAGAATTGGATCGGCTTGCCACAAGAACATCATGTTATATTGGAGATATAATCGGCATTTCAAAAGGACGAAGTTTCAAGTTTGAAATTGGAGGGGTTTGATCGCCAAAACCAATCCCTGGGAATGCCACTGTTTATGGTTACCATACGTCCTCTTTTACGAGGATTTGTCCTCTTTTTTTGACATTCTTCAAAGTGTCCTCGGTGGGCGCCCAAATGTCCTCTTTTTTGCGAATTTGTACTCTTTTTTAAGTTTGGTTAAATGTATGTTAAAATTAAAAATTTGACCAATTTGTTTTAGTCAACCAGCTGCGAAATCGCAATAAATTTATCAATTTTTTCGGATTTTACACAGACATCCACCTTGGCCTAGGCGATGTAGAGAGGCACGCACGCTGAATGAAAAGTAAAAGAAGATAGTACAGAAAAAAGCAAGCGTAAGAATTGGGGTGGAAGGCGAGACCGATAGGTCAAATCGTGGTCCGGTAATCTCGAGGATGGACTAGTATTTATTTAGTAGTAGTCATTTAGAACTATAATCACTCAAAAAATCAGTAGTTGGTCGACCATCAACTAACTGGATTGGTATAGTTTGTACAAATCTGCAATAATTCCCAGAATCTTCTCCACTCATCGGTGCATTGGTGCATTTAGTAGGCTAGTTCAGTTTGTAAGCATACATACCCCATCTACAAAGTTCAAAATAGAAAATAATACCCTCTGCTGCATTCATTGGTGAATTGCACAAGATTTCACAATTTCGTTCGTTTCAAGGAATAAAACTTAAATTAGTTGTGGAATTACCACAAACCAGTCGCCTGCAACGGAGTGTATAACGAAAGTGGCGTCACCATCGACTATGTAGCGACGCCACATTCTGTATGAAGTCACCACCAACAAGCAAGAAGTGTGGAACAAACCATTCAACACGATTGTACCGTAACTGGCTTCGCGCAACTGTCTACGAAATTTCACTCCAGTTCAATTTCCTGCCTCAGCATGGCTTATGGAACAGATATATTTACACTGGGTACATTTATGTAGCAGCATCAAATCCCCAATACACCTCCATTCCAATAAATCATTAGGTCAGTTTCCGATAAATCATCTTGTAACCATCTTAACCCCGGAGCACTCCATCTAAATATGAAACCAGGAAGACATATTTCGATACAGATATCAAATGATTTTTGTGTATGTCATACATTAATGATTCATGACGAATTATGAACGGACATCTTCTCAAAACACCCTTTCTGATCACCAAGATCGATACAGTTTTTAATCCTGAATAAACTTAATATTCATTAGTCCCGCTATACCTGCTGAGTAAACCATTATTGTGTGCGATACCCAGAAACCAGGTAATTGCCAAATTCAAATGGATGCAACGGACCAAAATTGATTACACATAAAAGCTGATGATATAGGCCTACTTTCAGTGCCTGTATCGCAGTCTTGCCTAATCTTTTGAAATCCTTGTCATACTTCGGAATTTGTAAAGATTAAATTCGTAGGCACAACGTCATCACAAATGAGTACTTGTAGATCAGTATAGTTCAGTGTCAAATTGTAATGTTAATTGTAAGAAGCAAAAACCTAAAAAAACACCCCTAAAAGGTGTGAACACGGACATCTCTAAAAGTTTCACAGCAAACGCGAACATTTGAAGTCATGTGAGTTTACAATGTTAATTTACAAACAAATCACTTTTTGCCTTCCTGCCTGAGTTACTGTCTATCGCCGCAGAGTAGTCATTAATCATAGTACGGTTGGCGCCACTCGGAAGCTACCAAACGTGACAGGAGTGAAATGTGCGATAATGAGCTTGCAATTCCTTCATCGTTAAATTCGAATGGATTTCGGGGTTAGTTTTTGACCAACAAATACCCCATATTCGTACCCAGTATTTTTGTCATGTTCAGATAATTTTCTGAGAACAGGTTTGCACCATTTCCACAAACTACATCATAATACTATAGTTTCTTCTCTACAAAACGGCCGTGACACTGGCACCGACATTAACATCTACTGTTAAAGCTAGATAGTCTTCTCAGTGGTTGGCAGGGGTGTTTCGGTCGCTCCAGACTGCGTATTCGAAGGTCACGTGTAATGATATTCGCATGAAAACAGAAGCAGTTTCGCATGGGATGAGTTGTAAAATGGGCTCCTCATTACTTGCTGAAAGTCACGGTTGTATGCCGAATATTTGAAATGACACAAAACGTACCAGGTTTTCGATGTGATAATATTTTTTATTTGCGGTAACATTCGCTCATGTTATAAACTCTTCCTATCAGCTCAGGCGATATCGGTATAACATTAATAACCTGCAGCAACCATATCAAAACTTATTTAAGCAATTCTTTCTGCAGCTTTCAGATATACCTAGACCTACAAGAAATTCTGGATTGTCGTCACTTGATACATTTTGAACGAATTCAATGCGTGGCCTTAATTAGCGACTGCTTTTAGACTTCCTTCCGACTATACGGTTGACGCATTACAAATACTACTCTTCGCAAAAAATACGCTCCGGAAAGGAGTCATCTAATTTGTATGTTTAGAGCTGCTAAATATGATAATGCAATTGTTTGTGACTATTTATAGTCGACTTTTACAGGGCTATAACTTGAGTATTTTTTACAGCTATACACGATGGGAACAGTCAACGTTAAGTATTGGAAGGATTACTGCGAAGAAAATATGACGGTAATTCACTAAAATTTAATAAACGACTTTATACTGCACCTGTAAATAAGCCAAACTTGTGCCACTGTTGACTGAGCATCGCTTTACAACTTGACCGCATTGTCGACATCATGCGCAACAATATAATTTGCTACTTTACGTCTTCGTATCCTAGCACTTTGCGAGGCTTACGAGGATTGCAAATCATTGGAAAAACTCAGTTTCTGTAATAAATTTCGTAAACAAATCCCTCAACCTTTGCCATACACAGTGTAGCTTCCTGTAATCCTCGGAATATCCTCGGTAAATCCCGACGAAAAGCACACTTCAACGACAGTGAAGGAAGATTGCTTACGACGTGTCACCTTTGCGTCAGCGACGTATGTCACTTCCACTGTGTTTGTGGAGTGCAGAGAATTTGATGCCATCAAAAACCTTGGCCATTATCTGTTGCACAATGCACATAAAGTGTTAAGAAAAAACGGAGACAGTTCGGTTTTTGATTGTTGTCACAATGTCGGGTTCATCGCATTTTGGTGACAACAATGTCATTCGAACCCTTTTCAAAGGATTCTTGTATCTAACTATGTACAACGTACCAATTGTTCGACTGAGTGGTAAGAATATTGAACTGGAGCCCAATCACAACAGAGCATAAAATATGACAGACTCGGAAGAAAGCCCACACGAAAGAATGCTCTAGCAAAATGCATCTGGAATAAGCAAAAATGAAAAGTCCGAGAATCTTTCATTGGAACCGCGTTCACGCTTCGGTCTACCTACCTACACGGTAACCTATGTCAATATCTATCCCTACCCTATCTGTGAATCTGGTCTTCAATATACAGAAAATGGTATAACGAATATAAATTCTCTTAACATACCCACACTCTGTGGTAATCAATAATCTGCAGTCTGCACCACCAGCTTCGTCGACTTACGTACAAGGCAACTTTCTATGAATTCAAGATCAGTCCTTACCAATTGATGAATAATGATAGATCGGTTTAATGCAAATTTAAATAAAATAGAAAGTTGGAAGCCATGTTTTTACAGTCGGATGCGTACACAATTTCCCAGCCAAACTCTGAGTAACACGCTTCCCTCATGTTACAGTTACAACTGCTTGTTATGGGTGTATCTGATAGTATTAATCCGCACATTCAGGGTTGTATTAAGGGGATCAAGTCTACGCTGACACGGATAATATGCGATAATTGCTGAAATAAAGACCAAAGATTTTCAACATCATCGATTTTTAGCATTCTGAGTCTAGTTTTTCAGAAACTTGATCATACTAAATTGTAATTCAATCAAGCCGACGGCATCATCGTCATTCATTCAGTAGTGTGTGCATGCTAGTGCAGCGTTTCTCAACCTTTGTGACCTTCCGGACCTGTAAAACTTCGAAACAAATGTCGCGAACCGGTAAACTTTCAGAGTGCTATCAGAACGTGTTTAATGTCCGTATTTAGTTGTCGAGAGAATGATTATCTCTTTTGGTTTGAAATTAAAAGTAGCGTCAGGTCAGAACCATCCAAAACTATCCGAATCAGAAGTTACAACTATCCGAAAATATCCTAAACAAAATCTGCAATAGAATCTTAGTCCGATGCGACTGTATCAAAATTGTGCAAAACCCAGTCCTAACGGTATCCGAGTCTGTTCGATGCTCATCACTGACTCAAATGTAATATTGTAAACTTCATTCAATGCTGTTTTTGTAGTAAGTAGTTGTGCGTAATTCTGTTGAAGTTTACGCAAGGCCAAGCTCGCGATCGCGACGTCATGTTAAAGGCGACTAACTTGGTCGTGTTGTTCGGTATCCTTTAAAAGGAATGAGATGCTGTTTGTCAGACCCTATTTTACTGCTGGTGTCGCCTAATTCCAATGACGGAATTTAATGACGTTTGGCTACCACAGCTTTCACATACAACTTGTCCGAAACGAGCCGTATGCTGCTGTAAATAGTTTCGGCCAGCACTTGCACAATTGTATAAGCTCTCAAAAAAGACCATGAACTCTCTGTTACGACACAATGCACATTGCACAAACACACGTTCAAAACTTCTCGCTCAATTTATAATTTGAAGTTTTATTTCTCCAATTTATACACAAGCGTCCATCTGACCGTATTTTGGAATTCAGGTATAAAATTCTAATATATATGTCGCGGATCAGCAGCAAACTTGCTACGGATGGCACGTTCCGGCACCGGTCCGTGGACCGGCGGTTGAGAACCACTGTGCCAGAGTATAGCGATAAAGGGATTTTCACTCCCACCTATGTGAAACTATCCCTATTTCCCAAAGAAAAACGGTGAAGCAACATGATTCCGTAACAACATGCAGACAATAAGGTATTGCGCTATAGCTTTCCGATATGTACTCGTCATTGATTACACAATACACATACATCTGCCTTGTTTATGGACTACAGAAGTCTGGCTGCGTAATGTCGTAACGGTGTACTTTGTATGTTCAGTCACACGAGAATGACTGACACATTGTCGACTTCCGTCATCTTTTCGGGTGGCAATTTCTATAAAAACTATATGCATAAATCAATTGGATCAAACTTATAATCAAATGTCATTCACTTGTCTGTCTGTTGCAATAACCAACGTAACTAAACACGCCTGTCCAGCCGCCTGGATTCATGGGTAAGCAGGATGGTCACCACTAAATATTGACACTAAGTTGCCAAGATGGTTATATAATTCGCTCCAGTTGAAAGCAAGTCTTACCAAGTGAATTTCGTCACACGACGCATTTTGGCAAGTATGATCTAACGACTCGAATCGATCACTCTGCACTGCAGATATGAGCAACTTTTTTATATCCGTATCCAGTCCGGATTAGCGCTTCAATCCAAATTTCAAATCGAAATCCTGACTTTATTAATAAACTACAAAACGTGTATAGGCTACACTTCACAGAGAAGTCTCCACAATACTCGCACACAGCGTATGAAATGAAGCGAACCAGACGATATATCTTTATATCACACTATTCGTTGATTGAGGCTACCCCATTCCGTTACATGCCCTGTCAATCTTCACTTGTGCTGCGGCTGTGAGTGCGCGTAGTCACATCTTTGGAACACCATACTAAACCGCAAGTGTTAACGTGAACCACAAGTCTCCTGACTGGCCAATGGCCATATATTCACTGCTCATTTGCGGAACAGCGGTGCTTCGGAAATTTCGGCGGTGATTAAGGAATATAACCATGATAACTGTTGATCACTCATTCGAATTCGGAAGCATATGGAGGCGTACTCATTCGCGAGCAGACCTGCTGACTAAAGAGAAACAAGCCGCCGTCGAAACAGTTTCCCCATTGACAAAAAGTATTCGCGAACGGTGCTAACAGAGGAACAGGAAAAGGACTCGACATACGCACGTCGTCTCACTAAAAAAAGTACAGTCAAGCAGCGATACGTCATCTTTTTACGGAACAGTTCATCAAATTTTATTATCTCTTCTTATCTCTGGCTATCTCTTTGCAGGAGAAAGGCCAAACCGATGGGAACTATCAATCAGATGTTGGCACAGCAGGGATTATCGACACTTCCAACAACACCATGCTGGCATCCTGGTATTGAATGACTCCATATACGGTAACATCTCATATACCGACTCCGTCGCAATATCGCTAACAAACACCGGAGTGCGACAGCGTTACATATTACAATGAAATAGGACAGGGCTATAAATGGCTCTTGGATTGTGATTGAAATGTTTATTTACTTTCCGTATAACTTGCAGTATATTTATATGTATATCATAATTTATACTTTTATAGCGTAATGTGCGATGATCCTACCTGACGATGCTGTTGTTTAATTGAAATTTTCATCAGATCGAAACACGACATGATTGCGATATAAAAGGTAGGAGAGTGTCGAAGCGACCTGGAGTAGTCATTAAATCAGACAGTCACTCACGCTCAGCGCATGTAGGTGATGTCGATATGTCAAATCGTGACCCGGTAAAGTTTAAGGCTGACTAGCATTCGAGGTGTTGCGGCATCTATGGTGACTGGTCATTGGTCATGGACACGGACCGGACAATGGATTGGACATGAACCACGCCGATACTCCTATCGATTATTTCGGAGCTGCCGACTAAAGGCTCGCTTTCGTTCTAGGACTTTGTAAGCTACCGCTTATGGGGATCGTGTGCCTGGTGCCTGGTTAAAGGAATGTCTGAAGTCGACCTCTATCAGACATGAGTGCAACGCACCACTACGCTACCCGCCAGCCGCCATACGTTGTCAATCAGTAATAATCAATGGGATGGCGCGAACCACTAAAAAGGCTCTGGTCACTTTTTCACTTCCCGTCTGCGCGACTGTCTGTCGCAATTGCCGAAGTAGCAGTCATTATTCACAGTACGCTTGCTGTCATATGAAAGATGCCACGTACAACGATGCAACTGATGCGAAATGTCCTTGTGGTTGGCTAAATTCATCTAATAGATCCGGGGTTAGTTTTCGCTTAGGGTAACTCATCCGTGTCGTGGTTGAGAGCATTCGCTGCGATTGCGTCGTTGACAGATCAATTTTAGTTAAGTATAACTTGGGTCAAGTTACGGTGCTTTCATCGTCACAGTTGGAAGTGGACCGCGCGCCGACTGCGGCCTGATTCCTAAAATTAAAATTTCAGCCGGATCCGGTACCGAAACGTTGTTCTTACCGCAGGATTTATGATGTTGTACACGCTGTATAACAGGGCTTCTCAGAAGACTTTTTGAGCAGCACACCCATTCGAGTTACGTGCATGTATGGCGTCCTAGACTGAATTTGAATCCAAAGTCAATGCACGGTTGTCTCTAAGGTCTATTTTAGTGTTGGGAGCCATAACTAGTTCCAACTGTAAAAATATATTCAGTGAAAAGAATTCCCGCAACTTAGGCGCTAATTAGAATACTATATTTGCAGTGCAATACCTTATCATTGCATTGTCTGGTTTATTATGATAATTGTATAATTCTACAATACACAATTTGCACAGTGTGTATAGTGTTGGTGGCCTGGCGAAAGCGGTCCTGGTCTGTCGCAATGCAAAATCTCAGAAACCTCATCACCGCGATTAGTGAAACGGAAACTCAACAGAGCCGAACAACGCAAATCTCATTCATTACGTCATACTCACACAGCAATGTAAAAGCACGGTGGTTTATGCCATTATAACTAACTGAACACTGCATTTAGTAAGCTGAAACTCATTTGCTTGCTTGACAGATATACGTTAAAATCGTTGTGGAAGAGAATTATCACGGTCGCAGAAAAATAAAGTTGCTCGTGTAGCCTCGTGGTTTATATATCGCGTATACCCCAGTTTGAAAACCTCTACTGTGTGACATTAAATTGAGCGACTATAATATCTTCGAACGTCGTTGGCCAATTCAAGAACGACGCTTTTCACAACTTCTAACCCGAACCTGATCCGACTTCCGGCTCCCATCTATGTGTCGCATGGCTGAAAATCGTCCGCACCCTTCTGTTCATATTCATCATGTTTGCAATTTGTACTGGGGAAACTCTCAAGAGACCGTGTCCACAATCCACAAACACATTGAAATATTACCAGGCTGAAATGAATGGTAGACCAGCGGCCGTTGTAACTGAATCGCAAATTGGCTTTCATAGTAGGGCATAGTATAGCCTAACCAAGCAGTAAGCAACCAAGCACATTACGTAATCTAAACAAGTTGCACAGTGTAGGCCGCACCGTTTCATAAGTATACACATTACATACTACTATGCTTACTTTTCTCCGTCTATCTGACTGTACTTGCTCCACGAACTAATAAATATATAATTATATATAGATAAATAGATATTGCACTTGCGTGACCTTTGGCGTAGGGCAACCAACAGGAAACTCTATGCAAAGAGGCTGATTATATAATTAAGTATAATTATCTTCAAATGTACCCTTTAAAGCTGTTTCCGTACAGGATCGAATGGTAGGTTCACAGTTCACACGGTGATCGCTTTGTTCGGGTATATCGATCCTGCTTCGCAGTGATTGTTTGCATCAAGAGACGTCGAAAATTAGTAGGCTTCGTCACCCAGAACTTGCAAAACATTATAATAATGGTACAGGATACGCTATCGAATTATTATGTCTATACGTTCGCTCTGTTTGCGATTAGGCGAAATAGCAATAAAGGTGACTAGAAAAATGAATAATGCGACGTACTACCAAATGTAATTATTATGAATTAAATTTTGCCAATGACTCAGTAACGCTACCGGAGAATCATTTACCAGTCCAACGTAATTGATACAGAATTTTGTCGTTTGTATAGCTACGGAAACCACAAATTCACAAAGAGTTTATCCTTCAGATGATATTATGCGTTGATTCAACAATCATGAATCCTGATAGATCTGGATTTTCCTTGACAGCGCACAAACATCATTCTTCATAAAGCTCCCTGAAATCATAACACTGAGCAAGCAGGCATTGACCCTCTGCGAGCCTGAAGAGATAATGGAAGATTCGCGCATTAGCAAAACTTATGCATGCGATTTACTGCATGCTTGCTTGAACAATGTACCTTGATGCATTATTTCAGGTCGGAGCGATAATTATCTGCCCAGACATAAATCTACCCTCCCAGGCCACCGTCGAGTCCTCAGTCACTTGCACGTCGAAAGTGACATTCATGATGAAATAACAGTACTAAGAAGATAATATTCCTCAAGTATGCGATAGCTATGGATATTACCATAAGATATTCATATGCCGACGATGCTATAGTATCTTCTACGCTGATCGACTACGCTATGAATATGCCAGAACGTTGAATATTATATCACTGTATTCACACTATTTCTGTAGATATAAAGTGAGGAGAGATCATGCTGTAGTTACACTGCCCGTAAACTGAAATGTTTCAATCAAGAAACAGCAACCCAGTGGGGGGTACTGCTGCAACCTACGAGTCAATAAATTTTTCATGATCAATAAGGGTGTAAGACTTACGCCCTTTTTGATGAGGATAGATTTATAGTTATGCTATTAGTTAGGGTTACCATATTTTGGAAATCTAAAAAGAGGACAATTTTTTAGAAATTTCAGACTTGCATAACCGGAGAAGAATTCCTAAAAAAACGGTGAATTTTTCCCACTTTGCATGTGGTCGGTTGACTAAAAATAAGGTCAACTTTTCGCTCAGAGCTCAAATCACCGTTTTTCACTCCGAAATACCCGCCAGAGCGTCACTTCTGTGCTAATTTTACGGCATATCAGTCGCATTTTGCTCTAAATATGACCTAGATTTTCAAAAAAGAGGACAAAGTCTCAAAAAGAGGACAAAAGGGCGTCCTCTGAGGACACTTTCAAGAAAGTCAAAAAAGGGGACAAATCCTCTTAAAAGAGGACGTATGGTAGCCCTACTATAAGTGCAATGTAATGGTTTGTGAACCGTAACAACTTGTTTTATACTGCGTCATGAGCATTATTTCCATTGCAAGAAGTTCAAATGAAATTGAATACATTTTCGTTGCAGCGTGCCATACATTGTACTTGTACAATCATTCGATTCCCTATTACACCATGGGGGTGCAGACTAGATCGCCTTACTATAAAGGCCGTATCGCATCTCCGTCGTCAAAGCATCTCGATGGTGCAGGCGAAAAAGAATACCATATCTCTCTCTCTCTCAATGAAATAATATTAGGAGGTCAAAACGACCGTGTGTGGTTCACCAATGTATAAGATCCACCTGGTCCTACGGGTAATACATGTATTAAATCCTGATATAAAACAGTGTGATTGACACTTTTAAAAATTGCTGTCTCATTCGTTGACGAATATTCGCTCTTTCCTGTATGTCCTTTTCTTAACTTTTTAGTAAATAATCCGTATGGACAGCGACATGGGAGAGGAAGAACTCAGATAAACCTTCGACACTTTGAAACGCGCAACTGCCGAGACTTTTCATACGACCTCCTCTTTTCGTTTACAATGTCTTTGACCGTGGTGCAAAAGGCCGTATCAGGCGATAAGCGACACATCTTTTTGTTTAATAAACGACAACAACAACAACGGTCGAGACGCGTGCAGCCTTCTCGTGCCTTTGGCGATGGAATCAAACAACTCCCGAATATATGATGAAATGCAATTCCATATCCGTTATAGACCCGGGGCTCCTAACCTGTGGGTCATTGCCCCTTATGGATAGGCGCCACGAGCCTCTTTGAAGGGAACTTGAAATAATTTATCATCTCTTAGCGAGGAGATAATATTTTGGCTGGACCACGAGAATGGGAATCGTCTGATTAAAAACTGCTAATCGTGGCACATATCGGGCGAAGATCATACATTTAGCTGATCTGGGGGAATGCTAATCGTCTAATTAGGAACTGTTGATTAGTTGTGAGCTCAGCAACTATAGGGTTTTGTGCACCAGGCCTGGTTGGCACTTTTGCTAAGAGGCTATATTGACTTTCCGGTCAGTAATACAAAGTATGTTAATGGGTATACCATCATACGATCGCTTAGCATTACATTAAGGCCCGTTTTGGAGGATGTTTCACATTACTCGCCCCGAGTAGGAAACCTCTTCCGGATCGGCAACGCATGAAGATAAAAACGAAAGTGTTTCAACGTTTCGGGCCACTATCCAATTCTCGAAAACACGTTGTTGGCTGTCAGTCTCAGGTTGTTGAGTGAAATGGCAGGCTGCTAATAAGATACTATGCTATATGACCATTTGCTAAAAATCGCAACGCAATCGTAAGTTGTAACAATGAATCTAAGGATTTACGTCTATATTATATTGAATATACAGTTGTCATTGTAATAACGAACTATGACTTGGTCTTGCAGCAACATCACCCGATCCTTCGTACTTAAACTTAATCTTTCCACATACTCTCTCTCTCTCTCTTTCTCTCTCTCTCTTTCTCTCTCTCTCTCTCTCTCTCTCTCTCTCTCTCTCTCTCTCTCTTTCTCTCTCTCTCTCTCTCTCTCTCTCTCTCTCTCTCATCTCAACATCATTCTTCTTCACGGCTATCTGTTATACACGTGACGTGAAAATCAAACACTATCGGGAATATTTCCGCGTTGGAAAACTTCTAAAGACAAAGTAATGCAGAGTCTTGGATGTTCAATGTGGCATGCAACAGGCCCTTTCCCAATCAGAGCGAAAATAAAGACCTCCACCATCACATTGACTGATATGTCATTTCTAGAGCAAGTTTTTGTTGCAGTCAAATCCGTGGAAAGTTGCACTTATTTTTCACAAAAGTTGCACTAAAAAGTTTCATTTATGGACAAGTTCCTTGAAATTATTAGGGTATGAGATACTCGAATCGATCCTTATTCGTGGCACTGCAGCACAACTCAATGTTGGCGACTTCAACAAAATCAATAGCCTGAAAAAATTGACCCAGTGAAAATACTATTTTCGGCGGTCTAGCCTAAATGTATGTCAAATCAGAAAGGACCACAAATTTGATTGACAGTGAAATGATCAAGCGATCTATTTACATATGGTGCCAAATATTTGAAGTAAAAAGTTAGTTGCATGAAAATGCAAATGAAAATTGCCAAAAGTTTCATGAAAAATCGAAAAAAGTTGCAAAAAGTTTCATGAAAAATCGAAAAAGTTTCAAAAAGTTGCATGAAAAAAACGGAGAAAAGTTGCAAAAAGTTGCGGTATAAGATTCCTCCAAACAGCTTGAAACACCATACTACATAACTTGTGTTTAATGCAATAAATAACAAATCTCTGGGCTTTACAGATACGGATTTCCAAATCCGTGCCCCTGGGCCTACAGCCGCTATGGATCTCCGACACACACTAGCGGGTAAATTTTGTATTTCCAGATGTAGCTGATCTAGTTCCGTGGGAAGGGAAGGGAATGGACAGTGGGCACCAGCAGAGGGCATAATAAAGATGCGGCTGAGAGCTGAAGGGAACTCACCATGGTGATATTGGTCCATGGCGTTGGCCATTTCATAGGTGCAGAGGTCGCGAACTTTTACCACCCCTATCCCTAAGGATCTATATCTCGGAGAAAGACGGTCATATCAACCCATGCCACTCATCAAACGGATAGCCCTATTATAGCCCAACTATTCTGTTCCTGCTTATATACCAGATCGTGACTACTTCTGTTTATGGCTGGTTATTTCGGACGAGGATTTGGAGGAAATCCAGAACACAAGCTTGAATTTGAATACATAAAATCCTCTCATAAGTTGCAAACTGCAGATTTACCCAACCGTGACCTTTACCTCTCGCGCATTGTGGTCTTGAATCTTGATTGTATAAAAATGTATATTTGTAAAGGCTATGATTGTATCTTTGTAGTAAAGGAATCTATCTACTCACTACTCAGTATTCGCTCTCATTACTACGTCATTTCCGTCCTTAATCAATACGACGTTACCCAGTTAACTACTCAGTAACGTAGCCAGCTCATAGGGGACAGCCCGTGTGCCGGTCACACCGTAACTGCCCTAATGGTATGGTATTTTCTGATTAACGCAGTTTATTGATTGCTCTGTTTTCAGAGATTTATGTTGATGGCAGCATGACGTGAAGTGTCCGTGGTGTGTGTGTCAAATCATTTGATGAGTCTGAATATATTCTTACACAGCAGTAGGACCCGATCTCATCCCAACTCACTTTCTGAAGCTAGTCTTTAATATTATTGGTGATGTTATATGCATTTTCTTTAATGAGTCGATACGTCTAGGCATTTTCCCAGATGCACTGAAAACTGCCAGAGTAATGCCAGTGTTTAAGAAAGGCTGTAAAAAGCTAATTTCTAACTACCGACCAATATCTGTTTTGCCAAATCTTGCCACGGTTTTTGAGAAACTGATTGACTGCCGACTAAAGAACTTTTTTGAATTGAATGCAGTACTGTCTCCGACTCAGCATGGATTCAGATCCAACCACAACACCGACCATGCAATACTATCAATTGTAACGGACTATTACAAAACCATCAAGCAAAAAGAAAGTGGCTGCAGCATTTTTATCGATCTCCGCAAAGCTTTCGACACAGTTAACCACAGATTCTTAAGATACAAGCTAGAACGCTATGGAATCAGGGGTATTGCAGCAACTCTACTTGAAAGCTACCTGGCAAACCGCAAACAATTTGTTAAACTGGGGTCATTAAGAACGACTACCAGAGATATAACTTGTGGAGTGCCACAAGGCTCAGTCCTTGGACCGACTTTTTTCCTCATTTATATTAACGACATTGTTAATGCATCTTTATTCCGCACAACGCTATTTGCTGATGATACTCACCTCTTCATAACCTCCAACACTGTCGATGGTTTGCATGCATCTGTGAATATGGAACTCCCAAAAGTGTCGAGATGGCTCCAAGCAAACAAACTAAGTTTGAATGCAGATAAGACCGAGATGCTCGTTTTAAATAATGCAAGTCATAATTTCACTGTGAACATCAATCATAAACAAATCTCAATATGTGACTCAGCAAAATATCTTGGCGTCACCATTGATTCCAAATTGTCTTGGAAGCAGCGTATTGAATGCACAATACCAAAACTAGCTGGGTGTGTGGGAATAATGACCCGTCTCCAATCTTTGGTTTCTAGATCAGTGCTACGAACCATCTACTTCTCTCTTTTCCACTCTCATCTGCAATATGGAATCGTTATATGGGGAAATGCATGCACAACATTTTTGTGCAGAATTCGAACCCTGCAAAACCGTGCGATACGGCTGATCTCATCTGTACCTTTACGTACCAATTTATCGCCTTACTACCGTAAGCATCGAATTTTGCGAGTTGAACTATATCGCTTCGAAGTATCAAAAGTTGTTCACAAATATTTTTCCAATAGTCGGCCTCCTGTGTTTGATGACTTTCTCATACCTGCTAAACATGTCCATTCCCATTACACGAGATCCTCGTCTAAAGGAAACATCTACTTACCCCCACCCAATAGCAACCTAACTAAGAGATCTATCGACTACTCGGGACCTGTCATCTGGAATGCATTACCACCACATATCCGTGAATTGCCTTATAATAGATTCAAAAAAGCCCTACTTGATCACCTCTTGTCGTTACACTAACACTGTTGCCCTACCTAGCCCAGACATTGCTTCATTGATCATTTGCCACCATTGTTTAATTTTTTTTTCTATTTTCCTTTAACTAAACATTTCTTTACAGCCAGACTGTTCAGAGTCAAGTGTACCTGTTTGATGCTGGTGTGATCAGACTAGATGACCTTCACGGTCTTATCGATCAGTCCTATCAAATACCGAATACTGTGCACGCATATTTTCTGTACCACCATCACTGCCGTTTGTTATGTATTTTGGTTCGATGAAAATAAAGACTCTCTCTCTCTCTCTCACAGAGTCCAGGTAGTAAGGAAAGGACACGTACGTAGCATCATTTTTTGTGTGACTCATCTTTACCTCACTTTTCATTCCTGGTATATGGAAAATGACTCAACTTGAGTCATTTGGTGTATTGACTTGTACTGCACTTAAATTATATGGACTGGACACTCACATAAGTGACTCGACCATGCCTGCGAGTCATATCACTTGATTCAAGTCCTGGAATTTGATAGCCGTTTTCTGGTGTCTGAATGATTTGGACAGAAAACTGTGGCCTCAGGTATTATGACTTGACTTATGAAAATCGGAGAACAACTTGTGACTCAGAATCCTGTGACTTGTTTACAATCCGAAACCCAGCATGGTCGGTACGGTACATTGAGTTAAACTGGAACCAGCCCCTGTCATCCATCACCACAACGTTGCTAGCCTACTGGATTGAAATTTGAATAGCCTGTAGTTGAACCAATCCAGCAGAAAAGCCTAACCAGAACTATTTCTATGTTTTTTTCTCTCAGCTACAGTACAGCGACATATCGACATAAGTTCTTATACTTCTAACTCACGAATCTTAGTTAAATCCCATTACCTAATCTAATGGATTGGATGTTTGATGAAGTGGAAAAGAAAGCTGCAGAAGACATCTACTCGGCAAGATCTTGGCTCTTAGTAACAAAATGTATATTTCCTCGGAACTTCCGTGTGCTTTTCGAGGCCTACAAGCTAGAGAAGTCGGAAATGAATGCATCGCAGTGTGCGTCCTTAATCGTCGAAATGTTTCGAAGCTTCCCAGACGAGTATCTACTCAACAAAGAACTTGAACTGATGGTGATTCCTCCACCCGGTGATAAAGACTCGCAACAATTCCTATCATCAATTTTCGATTCTCTGCAACCAGACATGCAGCAAAACATTCTCATGTATACGGCTGGAAGGCAAATCGACATTAATTCCCGATGTAAACTCACATTAACAGCCATGAGAAAAATTCCGAGAGACACAATGAAGTACGGAATACCACTGACTGAAAAATTGCTGGAATGCGAAAAAATTGAAGCGCCATCCACCGCTCTTAATAAATACCGAAAGCTACTGGTCTGTGATGTAATTCCGGTTATTTGTGAATGTACCGCTGTCGAATTGTCCCACAAGCAGTACTATAAGTGGTTGCAGAAAGCCATCGAATTCTTTGTGGCCGTCCACACCAGTCCGAGAAAGCTACTGACTGAAGCGATTGGAAAGTCCTCGATAAAATGGACCGATTTGGAGGCGCTACGAGCCAAAATAGGAATGCAGTGCAGTTGGGAACCGTATTCCGAAAAAAATCTTCCGCTCGTAGATAGGATGAAGTTTATAAAAGACATGCACCGACTCAGTCGCACTGATGTTTCCGGCAATATCAACAAACGTCAAATATTTTACACATCGTTACTACTATTGCTCGAGTCATCCATTGAGTTTTCAAAACTTTTAGACCCGGCATTCTGTGACTCAGTACCCGGTAATGCTTCTCATATTATTTACCTTCAACCTTTCAACAACAACGAGCCAGGATCCACACCGGTGTCTTTATCAAGTTTAAAAGAGTCACTTCACGATTGTTTCCAAGTCGCGCGTACTTCATGGTCTATTTTACAAACAAACGAGTCATTCAGCAAAGATTTCAATCACTTGGTGAAGCGATGGAAAATGGAACGTTGGGCTTGGTTTCAGTTGCTTATGTCGCTGCGAGATATATTCGAGAAAGATTACAAGGCCTGCGTGCTACGTTTGAATAGACTTTTGGAGCAAAACCGCATTGACCACTATCCACACGTTAATATACGCTGCTTAACCATTTTGGCGACAGTGTATTACACCACTAACCAAAAAGCGTTATCGTGCCGGTGCATTATCGAGTGTTTAACAAAATTGAAGTCTAATCAGTTACTACAGAATATGCACCATTCTCGAATTGATAGTATTGTATTCTCTGATACATCCGATGTTAACCCTATGATACTCATGCCGTTGAATCAATCAAACCTTTTACCCAGTTGGATATTCATATTTGTGACAAGTCTGATGCAGAATGTACAATCTTCCGCCTGCACTGACGAAACTCTAGGTCATATCCTTGTTCTCAGCCAGCACGGATGGCCTCAATGGAAAGAGGTATGCGGAAACATTCTCGACATTGTGTCGAGGAAAACCGCATTCTCCTACCCTATTTTCTTTGATTACATTGTCGTCGGCGATATTTTGGAAGAGATATCGCTTTTGTGGAACAGCAACGAGAAAAAGACCATCACCTTACATCGAGGCACCTTCGCAAGTCAACAGAGAGTGACGAGGGGTGTGAATAAAGGGACGGAGGAAGAGTTTAACAACATGATCACAACACAAATGAATACGGGAGAGAGCGGACTGGAAGACCTTCTGGTCGAGTTTATATTGAAGCAGGAAAGCTCGCTTATGGACTGTTTGCTCGCGGCAGATGGTGCCGGTCCAATGGAGACTTGATGTGCTCAGCCAGGACACGCCATGGCAAAATTCGTCCCACTGAACACGCACCGCAGAGGTGGTCAATAACAAAGTACTTGAATATCAAGTACTTTTTGGAGTACTCAAATAGGGTCTTCTTTGCACCACCTACTCAAGCGGTTATGATGGTGAACGACTTCTACTTGTCACTCTCAAGTTTTTTAGGCGAAATCAAGTCTAGAATTCTTACCTTTTTACTAATTTGTATATCGCTACTTCAACTTGTACTTGAGCAGAAATTTACAAAGTTTCTTCCACTCATACTTGTGACCAAACGATGACTACTTTGAGCACTTCTGCATATGTCTGTGTGTCGCAAGCATTTTCCGGTTGAAGGTTCTCCGCAGAGGGGTTCCTACTATGAAATAAAGATGTTGGGCAAAAGTTTTCTGGACGAGTTATGTCCTTACTGTGTTGGGGTGTAAAATGGAGATGTGTCTATGTCGAACAAGAAGCGGTCTCGAGTCCGTTCTCGGTTACACTACTATTGCGATATCTCTACAGAAGTAGCCTACTAGATTGTATGAATGCGACATCCGAGCGGTCATTGTGTGGCGCATTTTTCAATCAGCTAAAGTGCATGTTTAGGTGATGTCATATCTTGTCCAGTGTTAGGAAAGATAGGGTGCTTCTCTACTTCAACGTCATTCAATATAAAATCTAGGACTGTGGTCGCATGGTTTGGATAAAAACGACAAAGTGTTGGCCACAATACAAGATTTGAAACAGATACGCTTCTAGTAACTAGGCATTACAGATTGCACTGGGCACTGGCTACTTTCGGTAGCCTATGGAGTTCGTAATCACCACGGTCCCTTATCTACCCTGTGGTCTACGCTGATCAAACTGCAATTTTACACACGTGACCGTACCGCGATGTCCGCAGATCATGCAGGAGAAATAGAGCGATCGGAATTCAGGACGGCGATATTCTATTCCTTTAAATCCGTAGGATATGGGCATATATGCAGCCTGTGTAGAATGATGCGCATGTTTTATTCAGACATTTTGAATGAAGATTTACTCCGAAATTCCCGTTAAACTTCATGTAAAGGAGTCAGTTATTCGAGTGATAGGCGTATAACAATGAAATGCGGTTGAAATTCTGCAGACTCGTAGAAAGCAGGTCCTCAAAAGTTTTTCTGATAGTAAAAAATTTCGCGCCCCTTATCGTCATCACAAAATACCACCAGAATGCTAGCAATCCCAACGGATAGTTTGATAGCCTGGAAGGTGATGACTGTTGGGAGAATTCTCAAATATAATATTCCAACTAATCACAGAGCAACAACTATGATATCGCACGGAGCGCGAAAAATATTTCCAGTTGACCGCAGCTTCGCGCCCCCTTCAGATGCCTTCACGCCCCCCAGTTTGATCGCACAATAATACGAACAATAATATGAAGCAGTGTTGGGATTAAGTCACAACCGTCGGTTTCCCTCAGTCAAAGTCATTTCGAACCGACACTTTTAAATTATCAATCATTCAACTGAATGCTAAACAATTAAACATGTTCATGCGTTTGGGTGGTGTGGTGTACATCAGGGATGGTTCGGACATTCTGTTCACGTTCACCTTGGAAGGTTCTACCCATATATTTTGCGAAAGCTTTTTTGACCAGATATCAGAATGCTACGGAAAACACTTTTGATCACAATTCCTTGAGTTTCAACTTCCCATTACTCGCTTCATCACGGAAACAACTAGAAAGGAAATTCGACAGTGAACTACGATAATCCTTTCATCGCCAAAAATTATACTGATTCTTGTGAATTTTACATGAAATATCACGCATCACGTGGTTCTATTATGCACTACTTTTTAGACGCCTTTCCATGCTATTTTCATTCGTCCTACGCCGGGTATTTTCCTGGACATTTTGTCGGGGATTTTTAGTTGTAGAAACCCCTGATTTTTGTAAAGACGCTGCGATAACAGTGACGCAGGGGAGGACGAGCCCAGATTATCCGATACAAGAGCCGGGGTCTCTCGCGTCGATGGTGATAGATTTCTCAACTACCCATACCCATACGCTATTCCCATTATGTAAATAATAAATTGGCTTCCTTCCGCCACTGCTACGCGCTTGGCTAAAGCGAGGACATGAGTCAATCTAATCGCGCAGCAGCAGCAACAACTATGTGCGATGGTGCCACAAATGAGTGCCAGAACTGGTGTTGTAAATAGGGTTGCATTTAAAATGAAAATCAATTTATAACGAACATGTTTAAAACAAGGCCCATTTTTGTTTTAAACATTTTTGTTTTGATTTTAGTCATGACGTCACGAATATGTAATTGTGGCGTCACAGTTGATCCTCATTGTCAATTGAAAATGTAGGGTGGCACCTTCGATGGAAAGGGCTTCCGATCACTCATAAACAGGCCAAAAATATCTTTAACTACGACTACATCGTCATGCAGCATTTTTACGGTGGGCGGTCATCATCATCAGAACACCCATTCCGTACCAATTATCTATATCTACGTGCAAAAACAGTTGAACCGACGACGATTTTGAGGGTTCCAGCCACCCCACATCGTATACATCGATTATTTTAGGCGCAAATCGTCCGTAGACTCATGCTACATACTACACAATGACGGCATCGAGATCGTTTGAAAATAAAAAACAATTTTGCTTTTTTTCAATAAGGCATTTGTTTGAAACACTGTTTAAAACATGGAGCAACCCAACAATACCGGGAGCGAATTTAAAGACCCTTACGGGTGGCAGAAAACCAACCTCGGGACTATAGGAATTTTACAAAGGTCTTGTTATGAGATCATGATAGGACATTTCGTTCCAACATTTGACACCAAAAATAAAGGACGATAAGCCACTCTGGCAACAAAACTTGATCACCAATCAAGGATAATTCGAGAATTATCAACGAAAAACTGAAATAATTCCGCTTCTACTGGTTGGAATTGAGTCAAATTTGTTTTGCATTGTCTTTGAAGACAGCTCAACATTTTCATGAGGTTGACAGAAAAATCTGATTTAAAAAAAAATAATTTTCTCTAATAAATTAAAAATTTTAATTGAATCTGCGGAGTCCTACACAATGTTCCCTCTGGTTTTTGACGACTCTGCTCACACTCACCAACTCACTGCGCAGACCCTTGGACAACAGTGCGTAACGACTAAAAAAAAGGTCATCACTTCGGATTTTTTGTGCTTAACATAGATCCTCTGTGCGCACAGACCACGTTAGCACTGCGCAGCAACATTGGTCCTATACTTGTTAGAATTGTACCAAATTTAGTGTGCTGAGTTTTTTAGGGTAACCTGACAATTTAATCAGTGAATGGCTGGAATCCGGGGAAAAAGTTATTTTTGAACAGCCCTAATGCACATTGACAATCTCAAAAATTTTACTTGCTTTGTTACAAAACTTTGCTCGAAATATCCAGCTTTCCGTTGGTGTATATTTAGTGACTCTCTGCTGCAAGCTCGACCCGCAATCACACAATATCAAGAACGAAATACGTTACATGTAGGTAGTCAGAGAATGATGCTTATTCAACCAATCAATGGAATTGATGTCGTTGTCTGATTTAAAATAATCTAGCAAGCGTATGGGGTCCATCTTGATTCCATGTGTTTGTTGTATCATAAAAACTTAATCCGTGCGATTGGGGTGTTGGCTACTGCTGTATAACTTGTTAATGGGATGATATCGGTAGCTAGTATAGAAACCCGTTTCATACTCTGTTCAATATCAACGTATCGACATCGACACTAGACGCCGAATACATTGTCCTCTCTGGACTAGACAGTTAAGGCGTAAGCTTATATTCCCTTGCAAGTCCCCGTCGAAATTGTTGGCAAAGCGATGAAAGATATTGAATATATGGGATTATTATATCATTTGATTGTTCTTTAGTTGATACATTTGGTGACGTTTAAAATGTCAGTATGTACTTTAGCATTGTGGCATTATGTTAATATAATAATCACTTCACTGTAGGCTTGGAATTAGCAATATGACGTCACATGGCGTCATGAGGTTCGCGTTCACACAGAGCCTTTCAAAAAGGTTCGCGTCCACACGGACCTGAACCTTTCAGAAGCTCACACCATCCCTATAACAAACAGCATATTAAGTACGCACCCGGGGCCTATGATATCGTAGGCCCCTGCGCACCCTTTATCGTTAAAATCCATTCGGGCTTCATTGTGGATAAGAATTCAACGACCGACTTCCGAAACAGTGGGCAAAGTGCTGTATATATAATTCAAGGGATGGTGTGAACGTGCTCTTGCTAAAAATGCCGCCCCCCCCCCCTAAGTAGACCGCAGCAAATTTCGACATAGATTCATGTTCAAGCAATCTTGTCAATAAAAATAATTATATATAGTATGCTGCGTCTCAGCCTCACCGTCTCAACGTTCATAAGGCCAAAAATAATAAAGACAAGAAATAGCGAACGAATGCATTGCGCAAATAGAAAATCAATAGCCGCCTCAAAGCAAAATCAGCGATAATATCCTTAAATTCAAGTTTTTGAACGTAGTCTCTTTCTATAGACAGAACGGATAGAGCTGATAGCCGATCATCATTCATGGTAGAACGTAAATAAGACTTAATCAGTTTGAGCTTTGAGAAGCTCCTCACACAGCTCGCAATTGAAACACCAATATGGTCAGATAAAGTTTCAGAAACGAGCATAAATATGGTGTCGAATCAAGTAGCTTTGCATTAACTAACCACTGTAAAACATCAAACGCTGTTGCACTACGTTCAAACGCTCTGCACCAGTCTCTTAACCCTTTTAAAATCTCAAGTTGAACAACTTCATATGATTCATATGGTTTGCACGAAAAGCTAGCAATCTTCTGATTTATATGATCCCTAATTCGAAAGTGTAAGGCATGACAGTTTTCGCAGCTAACTCCAAAAAGTCCACCTCGTCGTCGTGCTTCTAAAAGCGCTGGTGAATAAATTGTAACTTTCGCTTTGCAGCAGCGCGTGGGTATTAAAAAATCAAAACATATCATTTAAGTGGCGTATACCGGTAAACCTAGTTTCAGCTTCAAGTTTAAATCAGTCCAAAGCTTGAAACATGCATCGTCTAACTTTTTCAACAACACTGAGGCCAGCATCTTTTAATTCTTCGCCAGGCATTCTCCTTCTTCTGCGAACTCTCCGAACAATCGGCCTTGACGGCAATTTCGGAGTGGTTCCATCGACATGTTAACATATTAAATCGTGTTTTCGGAATCAGCGCAACACTAGCTTTCGATTGAGACCTGTTTGATTAAATTTTAGCTCACGGGACGCCAGCTATAGGACTACCAATTACCCTTCTTTTAGCCGGTTGTGTACACTGTGCCGAGCGAGGTAGTGTAGTGGTGACGCGTTCGGCTTCTTGATCGGTAGGTCGTGGGGTCGATCCCCGGCCGGGTCAGACCAAAGACTCGAAAACTGGTATCCACGGTTATCCCGCTCGGTGCTCAGCAATCACGGAGGAGAAAATACGGGGGTGCAGCCTAGATGACGTTACTATGAACTCCGTATCGCATATCCGTCGCGAAAGCATCTCGATGGTGCAGGCGAAGAAGAATACCATCTCCCTCTCTCCCTTAAGTTGCAGCCTCATTTTGCCGCCCCCTTGGCGCCTGTCGCCCCTGGCGCAGAGCCAGAACCGCCAAGCCTAGACGAGCATGCACCTTGACAATCTCAAAAATTTTACTTGCTTTGTTACAAAAGCTTGCTCGAATATTTCGTGACTCTCTGCTGTGAGCTTGATTCGCAATCACACAACATCAAGAGCGAAATACTCGACATGTAGCAGGGATATTTAGATATCCCTGGGCAAGTGGACATGTAGGTAGGTATTCAGAGAATGATGCTTATTCAACCAATCAATGAGATTGATAGCGTTGTCTGATCTAAAAGAATCTAGCAGGCGAACGGGGTTAATCTTGATTTCGTGTGGTTATTGTATCATAAAAACCAAATTCGCGCGATTGGGGTGTTGGCTACTGCTGTATAACTCGTTAACGGAGTAATATCGGTAACAAGTATAGAGAAACCCGTTTTACACTCTGCCCAATATCAACGTAGCAAATGGCAATACTCAGACGCCGAATACATTGTCCGGTCTGGCCGAGACCGTTAAGGCGTAAGCAGGACCGTAACTGCCGCACCCCAAAACCCCCAATTGGGGGGGGCGAGCTCGAAGGAGGCCCAAAATTATTTCGTGAATTAGCATAAATTATGGAGTATTTTCTGAAAATTTATGCAACAATTTCAAAATTTTTTCGCGCCCGGCGCGATTTCAGGTAGCCAAACATCTTGAATATTGGGTACTCTTCCCCAAGAAAAAATACGCAAGATTTTTAGAAATGGCATATCAGCGTTGGCCATTACCGCGCCACGACGCACCAAGACATATAAAGTTGTAGGTCATGTATTATGCTACTCCAAGAAGTCTGCCAGAACGATCGGCAGCGAGAAAACCTTGGCCGAAAATGACTGCCCTTATGCTGACCGAAAACTTATACATATATATACAAAATACATATAGGTTTAATTGTCCATAGGCGCTTTTACGACTGGCGCCGGATGAATTTGATAAATTTCTCGCTCTTCGCGCATTTTAGGCGAGAAAGCTTACTCAATAAACGGCCCCCAATGTAGACGATAAATATCGATAAACAGCATATAGCGTGAGGGGGGTCTGAGAAGTTAGGTTTATGACCCTGTGGGGGCCCAAGAAACACGTTTTTTTGGGGGGCTGACGAAGTTCTGTTACGGCCCTGGGCGTAAGCTTATATTCCCTTGCAAGTCCTCGTCGAAATTGCTATCAAAGCGACGGAAGATATTGATTTTATGTAATTAATTATTATATTATTTGTTTGCCCCAGTTGATATATTTGGCGACGCTTAAAACGTCACTATGTACTTCAGCATTGTGGCATTATGCGGCCCGAGTCGTCGCGAGGTATCGTGTACAATGTACATTAATATCGGATATCACGTCACTGAAATGTAGGGTTGAAATACACACACCAATACGACGTCACGTGACGTCATGAGGTTCACGTTCGCGTTCACACAGAACCTTTCGAAAAGGTTCGCGTTCACACGAACCTGAACCTTCCAGAGGTTCACACCTAATATCCCTAATAATTATCTATCCATCGGTGCTCGTAGGGATTCTATTTGCATTATACCTATCCTATACGATACGAGTATATAGTTACCATGTTTTTGTGACGCAATTTCCAGACACTCGTTAGCGCCCACTAATGGGTTTTACAACATGGTATGAACACATTGTCTGTCACAGACCTGGGCAAAGTGCGGCCCGCGAAAGGTTGCTTGGAATTCAGAACATAAAACCTGCTTTTGAATGTTGATGCGTGGACTAAAACCATAGGATGCATCAACTGAACAGAAAATTCGTGCGCTTTGAAGCCTTTTCATTAATATTTCATGATTATGCTGCCTACGTAACCTCGCATGCGCAATCCAGATTAAAAATAAAGACAATGTAGCAAAGTATGAGTAGCAATCAAAGTCACAAGATATCCCTCTTTCCATATAGATTAGTTCAAACCTTCTTTGTTGCCATTGTCACGTTACGCCGTATACGCTCTGTGTTTCACATTGTACGTGATACATTTCCAAATCCGTAATTCGCGAAACATCCCTAATTCGCAAAACAAATCAATATGTGCTCGCGATTACTATAGACAAGTCATCACATCTATGACCCACAAAGGATGAACGTGACCGGGCATGTCAATAAAAAAAGAAAGACGAAAGCTGAAATTCGAAGAAGCTAAACATGGAAGATATGAGGAAGCTAGTAATTGTCAAGGGAGGCGACTGCGACTGCGCTGCGACACCAATCAATGGTGGCTGGTTCGAACCCCGGTTCGGGCTAGTTTCTATGTGTCGGAGGTTATCTGGGCTCCTCGTCGCTGATCCCGCTGTATACTAACAGTGTATTCAGAAAGCCCAGACACACAGTAAGCCACGCTGTACGAAGTCGGCACTAGACTCTCTCACACCGTTGGATGGATGTGAGAGAGTCTGTGACCAGGGTTGCCAGATTGGCCCTTTTTAGAGGCAGTTGGCCCCAAAAAATTAATTTGGCCCCTTGATCCATTATTTTCAATATTTGGCCCTTTTGGAAGCAGTTGAGACATACCATCAAACTAGCTATTCAAATAAATGTATCTCGCAAATTGAGCTGACAATGTTTATGCCAATGTCAAAGATTCAGTGGAAACACTGTAGAAGATGAATATTTGGATTCGTTTTTGTAGAATGTAGACTGTGTTGGAATTGTAAATAAGTAGCTAAGTAGCAGAAAAAGTCTGAAGAAGAGTACCCTTATAGTACTTAATGATTGATAGAAATTTTAAGTAAAAAAAACTTCAACATAACCGGAGATTTTTTGGTGAAAAACCAAAAACTTGAGTATATAAGTTGGATGAGTTTCGAATGTAAAGAAACTATTCTCTCAATTAAAATTCATAAAATTTAATCACTCTCATATTATTGCACAAAAAGTTCTATTTTACGATTTTATCTTCAATTGGGAAATGCTTGAAATAATAGCAGCTATTGTAGTTGGATCCAGTGTAGTTGCAGGTTGATGATTTGGTGTCCAACAACAGTATCAACAATATAAGATTGGAATTCCAGGTGATTGACAAGAGCTCTGTGGGTAATTTTGCAACGCTATTACCGTTATGTCGTTATTGAACAATTAGGCCCTTTTTGGCCCCTTTTCCGGCGCTGTTTGGCCCTTTTTCTCAAAAGATGTCTGGCTACCCTGTCTGTGACTGATGAATGGGAGTAAAAGATCGAAGCGCTTGCATGCGAATGAAGATACAAAGTCATTGAAACTGAACTGTTACAATATCAATCTCGTGATGCATACGGCCACAAATGCCGATAAGCGTCACTGAAATGTTGTGCATTATTAATAATAAAAAAAAAGAAATTGCCAATTTATGTATCATTGCGGTCAATGTTCCTCAAATTTCAACGACTATACTTCGCCTCGGACTCAAAAGCGCACAAGTAAAGCACACGCGTCAACGAAGAACAACTACCACATAATCAGGACGGTATCAAGTATGCCGGACCCCAATTGTGGAACAGCATCTCGCCGGCTATCCCAAAGTAGTCGAGCATGTCCGCATTCAAGTCGAAATACAAGCAATTTCTTCTAAATGAATACATTCCAGCCTTCAGGATTACCGGACCACGACCTAACATCGACCTCGCTCTCCGCCACCTCATTTTATCGCTTGCGTCTTATATATATTCTCTGCATTACTTTTCATTCAGTGTGCATGCCTCTTCTTTACTTCGCCTAGGCTAAGGTGGGTGTCTGATCTTCAAGGCTACTCCAAGTCGTTTCGACACCTTACTATCTTTTCATTGCATCACAGTCTTGTGATGTTTTGAAATGATGAAAATATTAATAAAAACTGATTGATTGATTGAAGCTTTAGAACAGTGATTCCCAACCGCGGCTGCATGCGGCTCCCAGTTAGCTTTCTTGCGGCTCCCATTGACGATTTAAAATCCCACCAAAATATTAAAAAATCAATTTTTAACAGAAAAATTAAATTCATATTCAAAAATTACCCTTATGCTTAGCTTGGAGTCTGGAGTTTATATTTAAGGTGGAGACCCATTCCTCTGCTGTATAGTAGCGATTCCCTACTCAGCAACGATTTAGTTACTCAACTAACTCCTCGCCACCTCATCCGCGTCAGCGGTGTCTTACAAAAAGCCTAGAGGTGGGCCGTGCTATAAGTCGGCAGTTACGGAAAATAAGAAGAATATCGGCCTGGTGTAAATGACCATAGTAGTCGACAAACACCATGAATACCCCCAAAACAAACAAACAAACTCCAAACATATACTCAAGCTCAAATGTGTTTGGATCCGCACTCAAATTTAAGTCAGCTCACCACCAGACTTAAGTGCAGGTGGTGTCACAACACATTTTCTAACTGTATCTGACCATCAAACCAAATATATCATTTGATGCATACAACAGGCTTATCAGCATCGTTATTGATGAGCTCAACAGCCGTATTGACGTTTTCTTGACCGTGATGAAAATGTTTTCAAATCCCATTACATATAATGTGGCCACTGCCCCTATCAATTTTCGAGACATGCAGTCAGATATCGAGCTCAAGCAATTATTTAAAAGTGAAGACTTACACTTCAATTTTGAAGTCAAGTTCCAGAGGCAAAGTATCCGAACTTGATAACCAATGCCCAGAAAAACGATCTTTCATTATGATCGACTTATGTATGTGAAGCACGTTTTAGCAAAATGGTCAGAATAGAATCTCAGTATCGCAATCGATTGACCGATGGCCATCTCAAGCAGCTATGCTGCGTACTGCATTCTCTGCAATTACGGTTCGCTTTGACACACTTCTTGAAGCTCAAAGCCAATGGCAAGTTGGACATTGAATTGATTTGTGTATTTTTCTTGTTACTGTAGCTATTGGCTGGTACGTGCTTTCATGCTTTATACTTTTTGTTATACCTAATGCAGTGTTGGGATGACTCGAGTCATGACTTGACTCGAGTCATACTCGAGTCACCTTTTTCGCATGACTTGACTTGACTCGAGTCACTTTGCTAAAAATGACTTGACTTTACTTTACTCAGCGTATCAGAAATGTGGATTGACTCGTGACTCGGAGCAAAATTCACGAGTCAATTTCAAGTCATCAATTAATCGGTGTCGATAAAAATCACTGTATCTTGCATATGTTCGGATTGTTCGCGAAACACTGGTGTAACCCGTGAGAGCGACCAATCATTCAATGATCGTGCGTATTATTGATCCTCCAATGTTCTGTCACAAATAAATTCACCACAGACGAAGTGATCGAAGCTTACAGCTTACGTTGTCGTAAACTAGTAGTAAAGTAATATAATAGAATAACCAAACCTCTTGTTTTATTGATTTTGAATTCGAATAGTTTATACACTCCTCAACCCTCAAATTGTATCATATCAATATGAAAATGGGTTAAGGGTCATGTATTGCATCATATCAATTCGTTTCTCTATTCTCTATTGTGGTTGGTAACTATAAACTGAGGCTACATATATATGAGCGATACAGCGCTTTCTTGGGTGTATATTCAACTCTATATTCGTTTCTCGGTTCAAAATCAATGACCACTCAACCTCTATTTCCGACAGCTAGCAACATGTAATGACTTAATCATGCCTCGTACTACGAAAAGGCTACTTGACTTGAATTTTGACTTGACTCGTGACTTGACTTGACTTGACTCGACTTGACTCGAGTCACCTCCAAAAATCGATGGACTTGACTTGACTCGATTCACCTTCGAAAACCGATTGACTTGACTTGACTCGAGTCAAAATGTGCAATGGCTCAAAATGACTCGTGACTCGAATGTAGTGACTTGATCCCAACACTGGGTTCTTCCATATATTAGCCTACAGTAAAAGCACCAGCAGGTTGTACATCAGGTGGTTTCCAACCTTGTACGGTGTCGACCTCATTTCAAATTTCAAGATGTTACGTTTCCAAGCTCAAAAATTAATAAGCTGAATAATAAAAAGGTCAGCTTGCCCATACTTACTCATGGCATACTTTGGAAGCTGATTACATTCAACATCTTCGTGATCACCAGAGTGAAGGCAAAAGACCCCCAGGCTTGGAACCACTGTCTCTGACTCAAGCACCCAGCCGCACTGTAAATCTAAAAGGTGGAAATTTCCTCCATTAAAAGTGGTTCACGCTTTCGACCATTTATGGTGGAATGCAAATCCACCCCCATCAGGGTGGAAATACTTTCCACCCTATATGGGGGAATACCCTCCACCCTATATGGGTACTACTTTCCACCCTATATGGGGGAATACCCTCCACCCTATATGGGGGACATACCTTCACCCCAACCTATCTGTCAGCTGCCACAAATCGCTGCGCTATGCAATACCGAATAACACAAATCCAATTGAAAACATACAAGTATGGTATTTCATGCATTTTATTAAGCGTATTCAAACAGCCATTACTATAGGGTTACCATATTACGGAATTAAAAAGGAGGACAATTTTACCAATTCAGGAAAGTTAGTTTATCAAGACTGAGAGCCGATTTTGCTATTTTTTGCTGGAAAACTTTTGGTGTTGAATGAAAGTGATGACTCAAGAATTACCATCTTTTTACTTACATTTAGTGGTGTTGACCAAAATAAAAATCGGCACTTACAATCGACTTCCGAATGACCCGCTCGAACCTCCGTATGGTAACCCTACATAACTATGATGACAGTTCCATTGTTTATGGCAACATATTGGTAGTCCTCACAACGGAATTTGTCAGCTCTACGCCAGGCAGATTTAGCAGGTATGACGAAATGAAGGTGAGAGTGTGCTTGATATTCTTCTGAAACTTGATGTTAAATATCCAATGAGCTGCGATCAGAAGAGCAAGTGCTTCATCAAAACTTTCAATGTTTTTTGAGAAGACGAGTCCGTCCAAGTGCAGGCTCCATTGCGAATTGTAGACAATCGTTGGATATGGAGAGATAGCAAACCTGAAAGATATATTGCTATGAAATCTTCGGAGTTCAGATCATTATGATATCGAGATATAGGTTTAGTACATAGGACAATTTATATTGCCACTGCACAAGTTATAAACATGACTTTGTGTCACAAAGTGTTGCTCATTTGATTTATGCTTTTAAAAATGATCTTGACACCAGTCAGTCGGCTTTAGTCGCGATTAAGTATATTTCAATCTCATGAGCTCCAATCCATTAATAAAGCTATGCAACGCCTGTACCAGGTCTACTTTGAAACTACTTAATTGAGTAATTTTGAAACTTGTCACTTTCTATTGCTATACGTTGTTAGGGCATATCAGAAATATTGATTGACTTGTGACTCAGTTATGAAACACTGGTCTACCACTATGGTCATTTACACCAGGCCGGAATTCCTTATTTTTCATTCCGTATTTGCCGACTTGTAGCATGGCCCACTTCTACGATTTTTGTAAGACACCGCTTACGCGGATGAGATGGCGAGGTAGGAACCAGACTCGTACAAAATACTGGATTTTCAAAAATCCAAACTAGAACTACAACTACTGTATTTTCAAAATCAGCAACTAGAACTATAACTACTTAATTTTCAAAATCAAATAAAAAAACGTCGGTTAGTTTACCATCAACTAGCTAACTGTTTAGTTTTAACAATGTGTATTATACATCATCTATCCACGAACAGCTTACCTATCCAATATGAGAAAAATTGTTGTATCCTTCTCCAAACATGGATGGTATACCAGTGCGCCAATCCACCACTCCATCACCTATAAAGCAGACGCAGGTTATTAGAACCATCGATGATTACTTCTAGCATTCCGATAGTTATTTCTAACGCGTGTAATTTTCGGAAATGAATCCAACTGTAACTGGCTGGTACAAGGCAATGTTATTGTAAAAGCCATGATTATTGGTGCGGCGCAAGTCAAACAAGTTTCTACAATTGCCTCGCAACGGCAGAAGTTAGAGAGCAACTGCACTCGAATTCATTCGAAAAAAGTTTTTAGCGGAAAATTTGCAATGCCTCACAATTCCATGAAATAATATTCTCACCTAGTAATCCTTGAATACTGAATAGTCTCGGGAGCTTTAGGCCACTTTATCTTGGCCTGAGCTATATTGTAGCGGCTCTGTGTTGCGTGCTTCAAAATATCAAACCCAATCAAGGTTTCAGCCTCTTTCAACATCTTAATATACATAAAATATGATGATCCTGTAGCGATGACAATTCATACTATAGACTACTGTACCTACCCATTGAGCATCCCATAGTGCTGGATAAATCAGGAGTATCTCCGATAACTGAGCCCCTTCTAAAATCTGATTTCTGCGGTGTTGGTGGGTCCTCTCCATTCGGTCTAGGAGCGTGTCTTGGCTTGGTCCCTCATTTTTACTTCTCGTTGTATATCTTTTATGTGATTATCAATGCTGTGTTGATCTTCGACAAGATCCGGACAGAAATTATACTGAAAAATCAGAATTTAACAAAGCTCATCTCAAAACCAAGATAAAAATTAACTGGACTTACAACCCCAGCTGTTCTGCAACTTGAGCTGCTGGTTTCTTCTTCCTCAATAACATTCTTTCGTTTTGTACCATACTTCTCCTTCATCTGATTCACCAATTTAGCTTTCAACGGTCTTCGATAGTCCTTGAACTTCTGCCTCAAGGCAATTTGCCACGGGCCCTGAAGATATTGCAATTATTGTTAAGACTCAACTCTGCAGAGGGTACTAATACTAAAAGCAAGGAAAAACCCATAAACAGTCCGCAAAGTCTGAAAATCGGCATTGTTTCAACAATGGCAGCGCCACGACACAATGAACATAACAATGGGCAATTTCGTCGAGGGATTGTTGGGAACAATGCCGATTTGCAGACTTTGAGGGCTGTTTTGAGGTGGTTCCATTGCATGGACTCGAGTCGCGATTTTTGGGTGACTCGACTTGACTTGAGTCTTTTTTTTTCAAATACGTTAAATAACTCGACTCGAATCAATTTTTCATTCCAACTTCGACGAATAGTTATTTCGAGTACGAGTCTTGATATTTGGCAAAATAGGGCCAGAAACTGTTAAGACTGAGGAAAATTACTGTATTCTTGATGCGAGCCAATCACTCTAGCAGAATTGATAAAAAGTGGATTGAACTGAAAACCGAACATTGAACATAACGACTTGGACTCGGCTTATCTTGTAGGTATTCTGGAACTGTGGTTATTGCCTTCGGAACTACATTGAAGCTGCGTACAGTGTACGGGTATAGTCATGACAAAACAGACCATAGGCGCCGACTTACGAGGTGGCGCAGGTTCGGACATTTTGATTTGGGAAAACTGTCGCCGAGGCTGCGAAATACCAACGCGTATTTAATTGTTCACCAGACATCAAGGACTCAGCGCTTCCGGACACTTTGGCAAGCTTATCATATGCCAAAAATCGTCAACAAGAATAGATTATATGATCGTCATTTACACATGCGCATATTCGTTTCTCTAACAAGGCTTCGTCAGTGACATTAATCGGGAAATGCAGCGATACAGCTTAAACACCGATAGCATGAGAAAACAATTGTCGCGACAACAGCTACTCAATATGGTGTTAGACTCAAAACCCATTTGTGGCGATACTGATTAAAATACACGCTTTCTCATTTGCCAACATCTATATTTCTTGTTGTCTGCTTGATACATTTGTAGTCTGAAATAGTCGCACAATGTCATTTTGAGTGTTATTTTCGTTATTAACGTGAGGTATGCCATGCCATTGTCAAATATTGATGCATCACAAGATTATGGGTGGCAAAAACTCTTAATTTATTCTTGATTGCTGGACGTACTCGTGTCTAGGACAACAATATCGAATTTTAAACTATTGGGCATTTGGTATACAGTCGATTTCTATTATTAAGATCGCGGCGTGCTCCCGGAACTGGAAATAATTCTAGCACAGGGGTGGCCAACCTGCGGCGGTGGAAGGAAATTTGTGCGGCCGTCAACACGTAAATCAATTAGTATGTGTTGGCCGCCGTCGATTTTGGTGCGTATATTACGCTGATATGAAAACATATATTAGTCCGGAATTCACCGGTAACGGGCAAGGACAGTTTACTATAGATATTTGGCGTCCACTTAGTGTATTATGACTATGCCCATTGCCCACTTGCCCAGGACTACAGGTACATGCAGCTGACTTACCTAGCTGGAAATTTCTTCGTTATTGTCTTTCAAAACTGGAGAGTTTCTTAATAATGCCAAGCATACTTCTCGATACTGATGCGCAGTAGGGTACCTGTTAGATAGATCCGCATATAGTTACCTGATATCCATCCAAACTAACGAAATGCATGCACGAGTTTCAAAACAAAATATGATGGATGAATTGAATAGAATTATACTTACAAAGTATATCACAAAACATCTTGAAAGAGAATTGTCCTGATCTCTTTTCTCAGTCTTGATGGAATCACAATATTGCCAGCGCTCCCATGCAGATACTAGGTCTTTGATGCGTTGCACCAGGTATTGAGGAAAAGTTGGGATGTCGTAGACCACAGGCCATCGTTGGTATGAATGTGAAAGTGATGATTCAACTGAATCATCCATTACATTACGTTCCGCTGTCGCAAACGCTTTGTAAATTTTCTAGGGAAATGGGGTATAGAGGTGAGAAAATTGATAATTGAAGCCAAGCATAAACTTACCCGTAACAAGAACTCTAATCCGATCATTGTCTTTTACATCAGCATCAGACAGATCAACCCAATCAGCCAACTCCTTATCATAACACTGAATATCAAGAGTTTCGGCTCCAAATCAAATTTCAGTGCAACAGATGATGGTATATCCTCTTTTGTGCGCACAGTAATGATCTTTGTTGTTGGTATTATTGAATGTAACTAAAACTCTCATAATTATTTGGGACTGAAATTACAAGTTACAATTAGATATCAGAAGAGTTCCTTTCATTCAAACAAGATCTATCCTTGCAACAGTCGTAATGAAAATCCAAATTACAAATATGCAGCTACTGATGGTAAAACTAAATACAGAACCAGTTTGAAAACCCAATAGCTCTATATATGGTATGCATGAATATGAAAATGTACTCTTCCTAGGTAATTTCTTGCATTACAATCACCTGTTGGCTTACTCGAATTACCTTACCACCAAACAAGATATCAGCAGCAAGACAGTATCGGGTCATCAGATGCATCATTCTCATCTATCAAGTACTGCTAACTGCTTATTGCAAGTTCATTATATTTTTAGTCACGAGCGATACCGGTACTTCATACGAAATCGATTAAGCAGACGAAATAACTTATGAACTAAAATCAACAATAATCCTAATTGTGATTAACTTAAAATCAATGAATATAGATATCTTTTTCTGTCGACTGACTGACTGACGACTGAGCGCGCATCCCCGTATATTCGAAACAGCAAATTGCCAGAGTCCCGGATGCTGAATTACCGCTGGTCACGGTTCATTGGTGAAAATATTGGCAATAATACTATACGTTAAGGTTTTGGATATGCTACGGTCGTGCAGGATCTTGAAATAATTATCACAATCCATTAATAGTATTCAGACATTTTCAAATTTACTAATCCCTCTACTGGCTTAACCACTTGAAAAAAAAAGTTAAATATTTTATCAATATTCCAAAATGCATGCGACTATGACTTTATATTGAGTGAAAAAACCACACTCGACTCCAAATTCATGTCTGATGACGTTATTAACTATAAGCCAGTATCGACTGTTATGTTTTAATTGGGCAATACGACAGTTTGCGAACAGTCATTCCTGATTTCCACCATGTCAATAATTGTTTTCCACCAAATATGGTAGACTATTCATTCCTCCCTCTTTCCACCCTCTAAATTCCTCCATATGAGGTGGATAGACGGTGGATAAATGGAGGGAAAGTATCTTCCTCCATTTTCCTACCATTTTTTCCACCTTTTAGATTTACAGTGCGGCTTTAACCAACTCTAGCAATATACCGTTATCTTAAAATTGCGATTACAACTAGACTTATTTCAGTGAATGATGGTTATTTTGATTTATTTTTGAATGCATTTTTTGCGAGGGCGATGTTTCCCATAAAAATCAATATTTGTTAGACTAAATCGCGCAGAAAAAATTCAAGTAGCATAAATCTGTTTGAAAACAATATTGTTCATGTCGATTTATACGAAATTTTTTCAAGCTGACTTAGAGCCTTCAAAATTCCGGATATTGAGGCATATTTCAGAATTTCCTCCCGGACGCAGTTTTTACAGTGAAATTCCGAACATGTCCGAGATATTCCGGCTGTATGGCAATCCTAATATAGTCCAATGTCGATTCAGACACGTGTGACGCATATTCGAATGTACAAGGCCTCATTCATTAGCTAGTTTCAAAGATGCGATCCTTATTTAATGAATTCGGTCATGGTTTGTAGGGATAATATTATACCAGTCATGGTTATTATGACGGCAGCTATGGTATGACCGAAATTCGCTAAAGTATCTAATCAGATTTATACATTATCGATACTAATACATTACATTGAAAAACTATTCGGGCTACGCTCGTACCAATTCGCCGGCCACTGAGTTCCAGCACCTGAAACATATATCATGCTTGACGCTGGTGGACAACGTCGTGCTGAAGAAAACTTGTAGTCATGGTGTCTTTCACGGCATGTAAATCAGTTTTTAGGTCACATTTTTTACACGATAGGAGCGTCACGTAAACTGGCCTTGGTCTCATTTCTTCAATTATAAATTTTGACATCACGTATTTTGTGCACTCATCGTATGAATCAGTCCCTCGGTATTCCGAAAAGCAGGCCTTGAGACTTTTGGTTTGCAACTTTCGTCTAAAAGTCTCTTTCCTCGTAAGAAACACCACAGTGCTAGACTGTTTCGTGAATTCGTGACATACTATGCGTTTGTATATCTCCACGGAGCGTAGCAGTTTCGGCGTTCTGCCATCGGTTTCGAGCTGATCGTAGCTTGCGAGATCGATACAATGTACAAAGACCGACACCCTCTCGAAAAACTGCAATATACTGTTCAAGTTGGTACTGCTGCCAATGGGGGCCAATTCAACTAACCACGCATCATGTCGCAGTGGAGTTTCTGTCGCAGAATTAAGTTTTTTTCTGCATAGCAATACGTCACTCACTGATGGCGTGTAATGGTATGATGAGAGTCGGTCAATGCCAGTGAAGTAAACTTCCAACTCGTTGTAAGTATCACACGGATACTTCGATTTGGCATAGCGTATTACATTATCATCCGCCCAAAAAGTTTTCAGAGCCATCCAAATATACTTTGGAATATTAGATGCACTTTGAAATTCGTATGACTTCACAATCTGTATTGATTTCACGGTCGTCTCTTCGAACGTAGCTCCAGATGTGCTCTCATCGAATTCAAGAACAAGGGATACCATCGCCCTTAGGGAGAAAGTTCTCATCAAGTTCAAGTATGGTGTAAGATCCATTGAGTTCTCTTCGTCACCAACGTTCGAAACTGATTTTCCAAAAATGTCTTTCATCATTTCTACAATTTCCTTTTGTCCCGCACCTTTGGCGCCCAAAATTGGAATTCTAACCACGCTGTTACTTGACGCGTTGAGTCTGATAGACTTTTGACCTTTCACCATCTTTTGCCATCGACTTGATCTATGAGGAGTCAGCATTGACATTGCGCCTCTATAGAGAAATTATATGGACAATAATCCACGTTTACTTATGATTTTATCTTTCTGCAAAGCATGTCACCACGAACAAAAAAGCACTATTTAGTTCCGACAATTCTTGATTCGCTTTTCGCCTATATTACCAGTTTCCTCATATCTCAACTGTCGGATAGACACACTGCGATGCTCTTACCCATCACTGTGTACTGTGTATTGTGTAGCGTGATATTGATGCGTTGTCAGTTGAGGTTAATTTCCTCGTTCAAATGTTTATGTCATCCGTATGCAACGTCACACTATTCTGTCTGGTTTCAGGAAAAGCAAGTCACTGCGGCTGAATCTAGAATTGTGTATGCTCTGATTGACGCTGTTTTAAATCGTACAAAATAGCAGAATCGTCGACGTCCTGAACATCCTCGCAAAAATCTGCGGCAAATAATAATTGCAACCAGAAAGCTGAATGACATGCTCGTTTAATTGTTGGATTAGCCGAGTCACATCTTTAACAATGACCGAACGTGATCACGTTTTCTAGTTAGCTGGTACGTGGTAAAGAACTTGAAGATAGTTTTCGTCATGATGCTCATTTCATATATTATACCTCGAATAATTTTAGGGCGGCTCTTATGACGAGTTTTCGGTACAGTAAAGGGATTCAAACAAATTTATAGTGAAACTATAATGTAAATCCCTGAAAGGTTCTGGTTCGCATGAACAAAAACTTTTGTGAAAGGTTTGCTGTGAACACGAACCTACCATATCAATTGAGTTTATAATGCTAATTCCAAGCAAATGTACGATTGTACGTACGTGTCACGGTGTCAGCATATATATTTACATACTATCCATATTGATAAGTCTTAACTTTTCAGTATGTCGTTATAATTGTACTGTAATTAACGTTAAAATCGTTTAATTCTCCAACTCTGCAGATCTCCCCCCTCGCGAAACCTAGTCGCCTCGTAGTTTATATCGTAATTTTGTTATGTATCGCTATTACAGGTATGTGCATTCTGTGACCCCCTCCGGGATAGAGACAAGTACTCCAGTCTCTCGCACAGTAAGGATCCCCTGGTGCGGTGGTAGATTGTTGTGCTGCGCGACTTGCAGGTAATGGTGGACGAAAGAAATAAGCGATACGTAATATCAATTATGCATTGAAGAAAGACACAGCCATAAAACAATAAACAGCAATGAATAGCCATAAAAACAATACCACAATACGCATTTGCGAGACATCTAATACGTCGTTATAGATTATGATGCACAAAATGAACTGTGCAATAACAGAGTGTTAAATGAACTAAACCACTCATATATAATTTGACACATTGAAATTCAGTGTGACTTTTCTGCTGTTCCCATTCTGATACCATCAGTTTTCAGGCTTCAGGCTTCACCTCGAAAAGTGCCATCGTATTGTTCGGTCGCAAGACTCGCAACGCAACAGTGTGATAACGAATGCTTTATTGCAAATGTCAACAGTTTACGATTAACTTCGAGCAGACCTTAATGAGGTGGGCCACGGAGTAATTTCAAAACTGAAAGTTCCCCATGACAAAAAGTTAGGAACGTATTACTAAATAATATTTTAATGCTATATTCAAGTCGAGATCATTCGAACGTCGATACGCAGACGTGTAAAGGGGTGATGAAATGTTAACTTCTAGGTTATATTCAACGTTGGTTGGCCGAAATCTCGTATGCTACTGTAATTTTCACCATGCGCCTTGTGATACTGTTGAATAATCGATTTCAAACTCGCGACATAGAACACAGCGCAATACCGAGTCCTATTTATAGCATGTCATCGGCTCGTCGCAGTTATGCAGTGCAGCCTATTAGCCTTGAGTTGATCCAAGTGTACGGTCTGCTTTATTATTCTGGCGAATTGAATATTGAGAAATGCTTTCCGAAATTCAACACGTTCATTGCAATCGAAACCAATATTTTATTGTGATGCTAAAATGCTTACATGCCTCGTATTCGAACATAACATCCAAAGATAGGAAGCTCGCATCCACCGAGGTAAAATTATTGCTATGATGCTATATATACAACATATGTACACTTGAACAGGTAAAAAATCACAGTACTGGAAAACGATATGCGCTTGAAGAGCAGTTCCCGACAATTTTATGCATATACGGTTTGTTTGTATATATTTTTTTACCCGGCAATAGACAACTCAAAAATAGAATTTGATTTCGCCGAATATTTGGAGATTTTTATATGCAAATGCATCAAAATTTTAGGTTTCACATATGTTTAATGGGATTTAAAAACTATGTTACAGCTATATATACACAAAAATATATTTCGTGACAATACACAACTCAGGCTCGCCAAAACTGAAGTATTATAGTTTTGAGAAATCGCGCGCTATTTCACGGGAAAAGCAGCCTCTCGCGAACGAATATCCACTACGCAGTCATGTATTCCATGCTTGACATTTTTCATGTCTTGATAGGAATCCAATCGCTTGCAAGACAGAACAAGTGCGGAAAAGCGATGTTTATCGACAGCGCTTTCGAATAGGTTGAGCAAGTAATTGGAAGCTGAAATGGCATCATTCGTTCCTTTGTATTCAGCAAAGGATAAGTTTAACGACTTTCCATCGTTCAACTTCTGCACAAATTCGTCCTTATTTGTTAGTATTACGAACACCGGTACATCTCGCATGCACGGGCTTGCGTTCAATGTTTTGAAGAGTTCGAAAGATCTCATTAATCGTGTGGTGTCGGTGTAATCGTCAAGTCGCTGGTCAAACGTGGATATATCGACACAGTACACTACCACGCTGTTGTACGTGATAAATTGCGCTACCTGTTTAACCTGCGATTTGCTCAGCATTGGAGGCATCTCTAACATCCACATGTGTTTTCGAAGAGGGGTCTCTACCACGCCGTTTAGTTCTTTCCGGCACATCGAAACGTCATCTCTCGTTGGGATGAAATTACCGGAACTTACGCGTGACACGTTGAGAAAATAGTAACGCGCGCTATCTATTTCACGGTCACTGAGCATCTTGTTGGACGCTATGGCGTCCTGAAATTCTCGCTTCTGCCAGATTCTTTCCAAGCAAGACCAAATATGCTTTGGCACGTCTCTCTTCACAAACCGTGGTTTGTACGACGTAATTTTGACTGCGTCAGGCACGATTTGTGGGTTCGTAAAGCTGCAGCCGTCTGCGAGAACTTGATTGACAGCAAAAACCATAGACTCCAGCGCTCGTTGTCGGACAATCTGTTTGTAACCCTGCCAATCCACCTCTCCATCATCCAAGTCCATTTGCTTGTCCGAGCTGAACTGATAAAATTCTCGCAAGCCCTTCGCAATGCCATCTGTTCCCGAATCTTGCTCTCCGAGCAGGAACACCTTTACAGACTTGTTGTCCCTGCCATCATATTTATTGGGAAGGTATTTGCCTTCAAGCTTTTGCCAACCGTCTGAGAATCCAGGAAGGCCGCGCATCACTGCCGAAGCCATTGAGGACTTCACAGGTTTTTCATACCATTGCAATAAATTCGCTTATCGAGATACGTCACAACAACGTTCGCGCATTGCGTAAAAGTCTGCGCCTGCAAAAAAGGCATATTTATATTAGTCTCTCTTCCTGAAGATATTGATTACTTTCATCCACGAATGACACTGATGTAATGAGGGTCATACGATAAGTTGTGCGCCTGTGTATCATTTAGGCCTATGTAATTTGGATTCCACTGTACCCACAAGGCTTTATTATATGCATTGGACTTGCTACTTATAATTCAAAAGCAACAAAACTGCATCTTATAATTTAAGTATAATTATGGCTGTGATTCGAAACTCACATGCTTCTGTGCATTTATCGATTAGCTGACGATATTTTATTGGTACGTCACTAACGCCAACGCGGAAATAAAATCGAGAGCAACTGCCTATTTGAACCCGAAATTTGATCATACTAATTGATATACAAAAAGAACATAGCAAATGCACAATTGCACATACAGCCACATACCGACGCGGAAATTATCGAGTGGCGATGCTTGTATGAATATTTTACTATATTCGATGCGTGCTATTTTCACACGTGTCTGGCTTCTTGAAACGATGCCAACTAGAGAACCTACAGTTTTGTTGGCATTGTCGATCTATGACGTATTTTGGTCAATTTAGACCGGGATTCCGATGTTTCCCGTTCCTTATGTAAATTACCTATCTAATTCATTGTGTCCTATACTTCTATCGTGACAAATATCACTGATTGTTCCGCGGTATAATTTTCTTTATATAAATACACATATGCTTTACATGTGAAGTTGTGATTAATGGGTCGCACCAACGATATTAGGCGAACACAATACTCATACAGTAGGGCTCTTCAAAAATGACTTTTTTCTCAAATCGTACTGGCTACTTGATAAAATTGTTAGGTTACATAATTTAAGCCTACACACAAAATTTGGTTCAATTCCAGCCAGTAACCGCATTGCTACAGGAGAAGTAAGTTTCTATTTATTATATAAAAATAAATAATAAAAAATTTGCTCGCCAAATTTGGTTCAATTCCAACCAGTGGAAGCGGAGTTATTGCCGTCGGAAAATTTGGATTCGAGTAAAATAGTATTTACGGTGAGCCATGGGTGAGCACAACTATAATAAATAAACAAAGAATCGGCCACCGTAAATACTATTTTATTCAAATCCAAATTTTTCGACGCCCATAACTCCGCTTCCACTGGTTGGAATTGAACCAAATTTGGCGAGCATCGTTTCTATAGAGCCTAACACTTTCATGGGGTGAACAGAAAATTTTCAAATTTTTTATTATTGATTTTTATATAATAAATAGAAACTTTATTCTCCTGTAGCAAATCGGTTACTGGCTGGAATTGAACCAAATTTTGTGTGTAGTCTTAAATTAGGTAACCTAACAATTTTATCAAGTATAGCCAGTACGATTTGAGAAAAAAAAGTCATTTTTGAAGAGCCCTAGACTCGATGGCTTCGCCCCCAGTAGTTGGGTTTATCATCCTATGAGGCTATGGGGCCCCCAAGATCAAGTTTCTGTTTTGGGGGGGGGGGGGGGAGTGGCGAAGTGCTGTTTCGGCCCTGAGTTCTAAACCGGATAGCACTTACGCTATTCTGCCAGCCATCGCGGATCCCCAAATTTTTCCTGAGTCGATATTACAAAAATCGATCACAATGCACATCTAACTATCAGACAGACAGCGATATTACCACTTTGAAGACGTGCGGTCATCGAGTCAGCTGTAACCATGATGGATGAGTCCGCTGCTTCAACTGTCGGTCAATTAACAAAGCAAAAATAAATAAAGAAAAAAGAAATACGGTAGTCATTGCGCACAAAGTAAAAAATACTTATTCATCCAGATTATTCACCATCGAAGAAAGAAAACGCAAACGCAAACAGTAATAGCAACAGTGGAAACTGGACAACAGTAAAATATGATACATGACAAGACCAAACTCTCAATATGAGATCATGAGTTGACACTTTAATTACCGGCAAAGTGATCCACATTGCATATGACGAACTTCTGTGCTCCACAGATAAAATTTATTCTTGGCCTGGAGCAGTGGGGCTACAGAATTTACCGATCTCTTGCACACACTAGCGGAGTAGGACTTCATGGATTTTAAATTTTGAAATTGCTTTGAAAGCCCGTTTTAGCAGGTTTATTCCATATATCTAGGAACAATTAGCAGAATTTTTGGTACCATCCTTTCAATTAGTCGCAGTTGGACGGATTCAGATCAAGAAATTTTATTTAGCTATGGTCTGCAGAATATTGTGCAGCGGACCGTTTCAATGCAGTGGTACGGCAAATCTACACAATCTGCATTGAGATGGCTAGTACCTGCAGTCCTGCACTGCCGAAGGCTGGTTATACCGTAATACAAGGGGACATTGCACGACTGTGCTATTCGACGATAGGCAAAATTGATGGTGAATTTTTTGATTTGTTTTAGGATATATGTCAATGAGCGCTATGAAACTATAATTTTATTTTATTGGAAATCTAGACGTAAATAGATGACCGGTGAACCCAAGTTTAGAGTTGATGCAGACCGTTCGACAGATTAAGACATCACTTTAATGTAATATGGAAATGGATAGCCTTAACCAATCTTGCGGTGTTTGTGAAAGGATCAATTTATTAATAAACTGATGATGATGATTACGATACTATGCAATGAATGATGGTGTCAATCGGTATTATATTCTATCACCCATCTGTGTCAATTTATTTTTTGTGTAGGATCCTGAAATTTTCTAAATTTATTAAATCAAGAACCATGGCTGCAAGACGGCTTGGAAGACTTTGTGAAAAAACGACTTCTCTTCTACTATGCGACATGCAAGAGAAGTTTGCGGGCAACATAGTATACTACCCTGAAATAATTGCCGTCTCAAAGAGAATGTTTGACTTGGCTAAAATTTTGAAGATACCCGCATTTGTGACCGAGCAATATCCAAAAGGACTGGGACCAACCGTAAATGAACTCGGTGACTTAGGCCATGCTAAGAAATACGAGAAAACTTGTTTCTCCATGGTGCCGAGTATCGAAAAAGAATTGTCGGACCTTCCAAATGTGAAGTCGACGATATTGTGTGGGATTGAAACGCAAGCATGCATATTGAGAACGACAACTGATCTACTCGATAAGGGATACGAGGTTCATGTTGTAGCAGATGCTGTATCGTCGCGCAGTCAGACCGATAGACTTTTTGCACTGGCAACTATGAGACAAATGGGAGCATTTATAACCACTTCGGAAACTGTGCTGCTGCAAATTCTTGGAGATGCAAAGCATCCAAAATTCAGGGAAGCACAAAAATTGATCATGACTTCAGCTCCAGATAGCGGACTCATTTCTGCTGCTGACATCAGCAAAATGTAAACAATCATGCTTCTTTGTAAAAACTTGGAAATTCAGTCCAGTAAGTTAAAGCCAAATCCATGTAATGTGAATCCAATGTCCAATTACCAATATATAATTGACGAGAGATCATTGGAACCCTTGCTTGAATGTTTCCGGTGGATAAGAGCTATTCTGATACTGGCCCCATCAAAAGTTGTGGTTTCCATATTATGGTGTGACATGTCGACTCAGTTTGACGCTTTTTGTGCTTGCCTAATCTTTTTCTGGCTATTCAGCAGTGACTCTGCACAATTAGATATATACAATGCTGTTGCTTCATGTAAATCTCCTGTGTACTACTATTAAACAGTACCAGTAATTTTATGTCACAATGTAAAAATATAATTCATATGTTGCCCTTCTGGCAGTTTTCTTTCCTCAAACTTGAGAGATGTTATTTTACCATGGTAAAATACCATGATTTCAGCCTCTGATCGTTGACAACGATCCATTAAATGTTGACTACGCCATGATGGCTGTTTCGAATCCCATGAAATTATGGTTGAACACTGCATACATGTATCAAATTGCTCCACATCTGTGAAATTATCCACATCCATGAAAATATGTTTATTTGTGCTAAACATCTCAGTTCTCAAATGGCTATGTTTTGCGTTATTACTTTCAAGCTGCAGGTTATTTATGGGGCAACAGTGCTATTTCGTTAGTCCCCACTTGAATAACTTCTATTGTAGGTTTTCAAATACGGTAATTTTAATAAAGGAGACCACGGTTCGATTAAATGAAATGATCAAAATTAACTCAGATATGAAGCAATATATATAATCGGGATACTATCTTACTTGATAGATCATGTTTACTCGGAAAGTGATTGTGCAACATAGGCTACTTCATATTGCTAGATTAATAATTAACAACAGGCAGGTCTTTCAAGAATGCACAAAAACGGCGATGCCAGATCGTTTGAAAGCCTTATATTATTTCCTGTCATGTGCGTTACAGTGCAGTGTAGAGCGCAGCTACGCGTATAATGGGATATTTGAGAATTTAGTCAACCTTGCTTTCAATGACAGTCAGAACAGCGTCGTACCTGCGATTGTCGCATCCAATTTCGCTGTATCATCGTGCTCCTTTTTGTCAGCTCTCTAACCGGTGAGGCATAGCGAAACGTACTCTATTGAAAATGCGATGTCTTGTGTCGAAGCGCACGTTGCAACTAGGACCACTAATAAAGTTTGCTGTCGATTCCAGATCGACTTGGCCAAGCGCAATGTCTCATTGTTTTCAGTGTGACTATTGAGAAACTTGGTAAATGCGAGGCGTGATGAGTTGTATTCAGGCATCTTATCGTTTGTTACAGCTGGCTTAACACATAAATAGGAGACATACGGAACTCACGCGCGTTACGAAATTACATCAAATGCGTACGTGACGGACTACTTTGTTTTGATGGCTGGATGTAGGTCATAGATGTGTGGGTACAGAAGAGAAGTTTGCTTCTGTTGTACTAAATATTCACTACTGGATCCATTCCTAGGAGTCAGGACAATCTCAAGTCCTCTGTACAGTGTACATTCGAGGCAAATAGCAGGCGAGTGCTGAATGTATTTCTATAGCGTACGAACCGCTGTGTTACAATATTTCTGAATCAATTTTTTGCTGTATCGACTTACGCTGTAGCTCCGGCCAGCACCTGCTTTCTACTGCTTTTCCGTGACCAGTTTCACGTAATTACTAATAATTAAGTTTTCCACACAGTGGACAATGATCTACTTATCCGGCCCCTGTTCCGTGTCTTTTAGTGCTAAAGTGTGGGCCTCTGGGCGGAGTCTCAAATAAATCGCATCTTTCCAATGCTGCTTGTAGGCCCTGAGCGAGGTTTCAATTAAATCAATGGGCTTCGATTAGTTTCGACTCTTTTGCCACCATCACAATCCCATATTTTGAACCGGTAAATGATTTTGTCATGTATGAATTATAGATTCTAGTATTCTAATCTAAGTTATTGCAATACTGCAATAGCGTGTCGGAATTATGGCTGCATGGTCCAGCAAATCAACGTTCGCCGTTCGTCTGTTGACAAATATGTCATTTTCGCCTCGGTACTCCAGCTCTTACGAAGTCGTGATAGCTGGCGGAGGTACCGGCGGAATATCAGTCGGCGCGAGGCTAGCGCGAGCTCTTGGCAAGGATAAAGTCGCCATAATCGAACCAAGCAATGACCATTACTACCAGCCGATGTGGACTATGGTAGGCGCCGGGCTGAAAACTTTGTCGGCGACCAGAAGCGCGATGAGCGATGTAATGCCGAGCGGCGTAAAGTGGATTCAGAACAGCGTCGGAAAATTCAATCCCGAGGAGAACACGGTTCAGCTTGCCAGCGGCGAAGAGATATCGTACAAATACCTTGTGGTCGCTATGGGTATGAATCTTCATTTCGAGAAGATCAAGGGCCTGCCTGACGCGTTCGAGACGCCAGGCGTGTGCAGTAACTATTCGCCGACAACGGTGCTCAAAACCTTGGAAGCCTTGAAAAATTTTAAGGAAGGCAACGCTATCTTCACCTTTCCGGCCAGTCCTATAAAGTGTCCCGGCGCTCCGCAGAAAATCATGTACCTGGCTGACGAGTACTTGTCGAAGCACGGCAAGCGCGACAAGGCAAACATCATGTTCAACAGCGCAGGGGCTGGTATTTTCGCAGTTAAAAAGTACGCAGAATCCTTGACTAAAGTCGTGACCGATCGCAACATCGCCACAAACTTCGGTCTTAATCTCGTCGAGGTAAAGCCCGATACGAAGGAGGCCGTGTTTGCGAAGTTAGCTAACCCAGAGGAGACTGAAACTTACCGATACGAAATGCTTCACATCACCCCGCCTATGGCGACAGCGGAAGCCATCAGGGACAGCACTTTAGCGGACGCCGCTGGATTTGTAGACGTCCAAAGCAAGACTACACAGCACAAAAAGTTTCAAAACGTATTCGCTCTGGGTGACTGCACAAATTTACCGACCTCGCGCACCGCAGCGGCCGTGGCATGCCAGAACAAAATCCTAACCGCCAATCTTCTAAGCCACAGAGAAAGCCGACCGCAGACGATGGTCTACGACGGATACACGTCTTGCCCGCTCTTAACCAGTTCAAACTCGTGCATTCTCGCCGAGTTCGATTATAATCTCGAACCGCTGGAGACATTTCCCGTCAACCAGGGCAAGGAAAGAAGAACGATGTACAGCGTGAAGTCGACTTTGTTGCCTTTCGTGTACTGGAACATGTTGCTGAAAGGCAGATGGGGTGGACCGGGATTTTACAGAAAACTGATGCACTTCGGCATGTCCAAGTAAATGGACTGCTCTTTCGAACTGGAACATTTTCGATTATTATTCGTCCACTGAATTTCATTTATCTTATGGCGTTATCTGCCTATATCGATAACTCTCGCCGGTTGCGCGTTCATTTCTGTTCAACAAACACAGAACCGGTTTGGATATTTTTAGAACAGTGCCTATGTAGCGGTTCGAAATGATTAATAATTAAATTGCGATGTTGCAATATCGTTATGTTTCGTTCACGAGACGCTGCGGTTAGCAATGGCTAGGCGAGTATATGATGGGAAATTGTGGTCAGAGTTAGGACTGGAGTGTCAGATTATATTTTCATCTGAACAAGACACCCACGATGTACAATGCGATGAAATGAACAGATAGGAGGATACCAAACGACCAGTTGCGGTTACTTAAACTGGCATCCACCTCGGCCTAGAGCCCGATGCCACAGTTCCTTTTTCGATGTTAGTCTCTATTCCGCGGCTCTTTCCATTCTTGGTGAGTGCGTTTTTTCATCGGGTCTTTTTTGTCGCCGTAAGAACAGTGGGGAAAAGGAGCCCAGAATAACCCCCGACGCAAAAAAATTACTGAGTCCTTTTATTGGCATGACTGTTATCTGTATTCTATGTATAGCAGTGGTTCCCAAACCTTGTGCTCCTTGCCATCTTGGCGTATTTCGGATCCATTGATGCCCCCTCAGGGGTGGTCAAAGTAGTCAAGAAAGCTACTCAAGTAGAAGTAGCGGCGAAAAAATCTACTCAAGTACGAGTAGAAGTACTTCTTCTATATGCCACCTAAAACTACTAGAAGTAGAATTGACTGACTTTAAATCTACTCAAGTAAGTAAGTAGTTTCGAAAACATTCTTAATTCGTTCGCGTGGACGGTCTAAAAGCTGCAAATTTAGTTATGCGGAAGGTGCAGAGAGCTTGATACGTATTGATGCATCCCAGAAGGTATCAACTTTCGACAGAATAAGCATTCTTTCGCATCATGGGATGCAAATTATAGTAATGATATGAAAATGCGATACTAACCCTTTGAATACTAGAAGAACCGTTTTAGAGAATATCATGGCATGGCGCATGGCGTTTATATGGCCCCAAGTTTAGGCGAAGAGCGATACGACGAAGTTGTGTCGGATAAGGTTTCAACACTTTTCGCGATTAGTATACGTTGATAACAAATATTGTGGATCGTAAAAATTATACTTAGTGTAGCTTTATTTTCAGAAAATAGCGGCATTACTACACTTGCTTTTATGCTTGAACAATGAACATATATGTTCTGCAGACAAAAGAACTGAATGTAATTAGAGCTCAAAATATGATACTCCGAGTATCATACTCGGAATTGAAAGTGAAATACAAATACTCGGAGAATATATTTCATGTCTTTTGTCCATAAAGCTTCAAAGGTGATCTGCTAAAACAGCTGTAACGTTCCAAAAAGCCGGATTTTCCAGATTAGTAGGAAACGTCATGGGCTGCTAGATAACAATAGGATAGGAGATTGCGAAACGATAGTTTCAGACGTTATGGTATAGGCCATATTTACTGTGATGAAATAGCGGATATGAATGGGTAATGGCAGCGAGCAATTGGACATATTGCCTCCACGTGCAATGGCCCAGACACGGTCAAGACCAAGACGCTGAGAAAATGACATGGGGATTAGGCCTATACCTACAAGACCAAGCTTTGAGAAGAGTTAGTTTTCCTGCAAATACCGTGTTTAGTTAACCGCGAAATCGACTCTTTAGTCGCTGAAAAGTGCTGTCAGGTGCGCACTGCTGTCAGGTGGTGATCATGATATTTTTGTTGTATTTGTATTTTTTTTTATATGTTATTTCTTTTGTGGTAGCTATGCCAGTCGTTCATGTACGAGAGCACAACATTGTACCAACGTAAAATGTTTACGTACACTGGAATATCGCGGTCCTTGTAGCAAAGTTGTATGAATACAATATATGTTTTTCGTAAGCCCTACACATTCACGGTTTCTATCCGAGTTTCACTTTTAGGAAATATTATATCGACACCGCGACATCTCAAAAAAAACAAAAAACGATGGGTCACTGCTTGAGAGACCTACCAACGACAACATAGTAATCTAGTTACTCCTACAAAAGAGTAGGCCTACGTGCGTTTTCTCGACACGATCCTTAAATCATACACACGAAACAATCTACTACGTGCTGAGTCATCAAATGATTGTCCACACAACAAAACAGCTAGAAGATATTATCATACAAAAATATTTCTAACCCTTTGCACACCAGTGACAAATCATACAACGAATATGTTTTGTGAGTCGAATTGTTGTTGCAGCGTCAAGTCTCCTGTTGAAACGTACATTAAAACAGCACAGTCACAATCGAACTAAAACCACGAATCTATTTTCATTTCGTCACAAACTGTCACAAACAGAAAAATAAATTTTCTTTCCCCGACGTCAAAAAATACTTGTAACCAATCGCTTTCATTAAACACACAACTCCATAAAAGTATTTACTTTCTACAACATAGACATTCCGATGTAATCAAGAAATATTTTTTATTAATCAAAATCATCAACTTCTGTTTACGGTGTTAGTGTGTGCACTGTGCATGTCATACCTGTGGGTCCCGTATTAAAATGGACACGACATGACTGAATGCAAAGAGATTGAAGTCTATCGCATTGATTTACATGTGGTCTTCGCTACGGTTTCAAAAAACGAATCATCTCTTTTGCATTGATCGAGACAGAACAAGTTAGTTACGTGTATTCGTGGTAATAATTTCGCTTGTCATATGCGAATGATAGGGTTACTGTCACGACGAATCAAATCTACATACAACAGCCTTCTGACACTCATAATAGCAATTTCATTCCCTCCTTCACGACAAGTATCTTGTACAACTCGACAACTACGTTTAACAAGACCAATGACACTGAACCAGGGGTCATCAACCTTTTTGCAACCAAGGGTTACTTTTGGGTACTGATTGAAGCGACGGGCTACCATTTACTCCCACCGTTTACCCGTGTCAGACGGAATTTCCGCTTTGATATTCATAGCATTGGGCAGGTATCGCATAGCGTTAAGACTTATAAGAGATTCTTTTAATTCCAAACATCTATCATTTCAACCTGCTAGCCACAAAGACTTTTTATGAAATCACGAATTACTTCGCACCGTGTCTAACAACTGTAAGCTCAGATTTTAAAATAAATCACGTCACAGTGGACATCGTGTTATCTGTTTCTAAACCAGTCAGTGAGAGGCCTGGCATTGAATGCTATCAACTAGTGCGCTGTACTCTGGTATGTAACTTACACTGCAACTCTGATTGAGTGTTGCAGATGTGCAACGTGCATTAGTGAGGCGTGTTCTGTGATTGTTTTTTGATCAATGTCGTGTCCGCAAAGGCTAATACACAACGATAAGTTGAACCAAACACGCTATAGCAACCTTCATCGCTGCTGCGCAAGTGCGCATTCACCACTGTACTTTTCCGTGCCAACAAGCAGTGTTGGGATGACTCGAGTCACCTTTTTCGTATGACTTGACTTGACTCGAGTCACATAGCTAAAATGACTTGACTTGACTTGACTCGGCGTATCAGAAATGTTGATTGACTCGTGACTCGGAGCAAAATTCACGAGTCAATTTCAAGTCATCAAGTAATGCAGTGTCGATAAAAGTCACGGTATCTTGCATATGTTCGTATTGTTCGCGAATCGCTGGTGTAACCCATGAGAGCGACCAATCATTCAATGATCGTGCGTTTCACTAAGCCTCCATTGCTCTATCACAAATAAATCGACCACAAACGAAGTGATCAAAACTTACAGCTTACGTGGTCGTAAACTAGTAGTGAAGTACCTTAATTGCAAAATGTCTATTTCTGTTCTCTGTTTTACCTTAACCAAACCTCTTGTTTTATTGAAATTTGTTATGTTCTTGATCTTGTTTGAACAATAACTCAATACGACGAGGTTGCAATATGAAATCAGTATATTATCAGCAGAATAACTTTATGACAGGTGGCACGATCTAGAGTACAGGTAAACGAAAGACCCAGAGAACAGAACACAAAGGGTATAAATACAAGCACGACACACGAGGAAATAATGATTGGCGGTAATTACTAATCCTAGACAAATAAGAGATAAACGATACCAACGTAAAATGCACGAACATAACAAAATTGAAGTCTATAGTTTATAACAGGGGTTCTCAACTTTCCTTGTATAACGGGCCGCATTTTAACAGCAAAAGACGCTGCGGGCCGCAGAACTATGTTACCTTGCATTCATGGGCTACTATTAAATTTAGGCTATTGTAGCCGATTTACCAGTCGTATACCGGCATTTAGTACATTTCTATGCATTATAAAGTAATAATGAACAGCGTTCGTAAGTTTGCAGCTGCTGCTTGTGAGAATGTGTATCTTCTAGCGGCGCATGGAGCGTGCATTACATTCGTTGTCAAGTCGGTATATGCAACTTCAAATCCTTCCACCAGAGAGCCGAACTCTTTGTTCCAATGCGTGGGCGAGCAAGTATAAAATTACTATAACTTTTGCGTTACAGAGACCATTATCACATTGAGCTCTGAGTGATATGAAAAGAAATCTGGTGTTTGGGGGCATTTCTGAGCAAAACAAACAACATTTCTCCTTTCCGTTCATGCCTAGGGCACTGTACCAATAGTTACAGAAGTCAGCTTTGTCAAGTTGATATTTTTCGCTGGTCCCCTCCCCACGTTTGCCCAGCCAGTAATTCTCTGCATATATGTCCACTCTGATGAAATTCAACCAGATAATTAGTTATACAATGTCGGTGGATTCATCCAAGGCTGCTTAAAAGTAGTCTACGCGGCAACGTGTTTCAGAACAGGCGATAAAAGATTGACTGATATTGATGTTACTCGTCTGGTCAGGATTGAATCAGACGATTGCATCTTCGAAATTTGTCTGGTGATGTTGTCCTTGCTGCTAAGTTCCGGAAACAGCAAATATTCGCAAAGTATGTTACGATTTTATTGAAATCACACCTTCTATATCAGATTTCTTGGGTTTAGCGATATTCGAAGCAATTTTGAACGATGCGACAGTAGCTCTCGATTAAGACCAGCAGTTTCATTAAATTTCACCCCTCGGGTCGCAAGTTATAACACCACCAATTATGCTGCTTTTAGATTGCTCAGCAGTAAGTGTAACTGCTTGCCGGAGCGTAACGGCGGGACCTGCGTATCTATCGGCCCTGTGGATATAAAGCTGTATCAGCTGTACCAGCTGTATCAGCTGTATCACCCTGTGGATATAAAGCTGTATCATCCTGTGGATATAAAGCTGTATCACCCTGTGGATATAAAGCTGTATCATCCTGTGGATATAAAGCTGTATCACCCTGTGGATATAAAGCTGTATCACTCTGTGGATATAAAGCTGTATCACCCTGTGGATATAAAAGCTGCCGTATCACCCTGTGGATATGAAGCTGTATCACAGCTGTATCCCGATCTTATAGGCCGATTTTATCATGAATTATTGAAAATTTCTGTGCTCAACCCTGGCTCACTAAACAGTACAACAATAATTTCGTGGCAAAAGCGAACAAGGTGATGGGGGACGGTTTATCACCCTATAGGAGCCCAAGATACAAGGTTTTTGGGGGAGCCTGACGAAGTGCTGTTTTGTTCCTGCCAACGGGTATACGCACCCGGAGATGTTTAATTAATTAACACTCGTGGGGTCCTACCTTTTCAAACACACCTCACTCACATTAGATTACGTGAGCAGGGAGACGTTAAAAAAATTGATAGCAATCTATATGCAATGCCCGATCATATATTGACCGACTCAATCATGAAATATAGAAATTTCTCTTTCTTCGCGCGTGTAGGCGAGAAGAGCTGACTCACTAAATGTGTGACAGCCTACTAGAGAGAGAGAGTCTTTATTTTCATCGAACCAAAATACATAACAAACGGCAGTGATGGTGGTATAGAAAATATGCGTGCACAGTATTCGGCATTAGATAGGAATGATCGATAAGACCGTGAAGGTCATCTAGTTTTCCATGATTGTATCCATGCACCAGAACACAAACCCTCGAATTGTGGCAGCAGCGTACGTGAGCAGATCGCGAAGAAGATTTCGGTAGCCTACGGGTAATTCGTAGCAGTACTACTAATTTCCGTTGCAATCATAATGAAATTCCTGATTTCTCAATGTGTCCAAGATCCGTCCGGAGTGCAGCCATGTTTAATTTGGTACGAAAAGTGTATTGTAAGTAGCAAATAGCAATTTGCTAATCGAAGACACAGCGCTTAAGCTACTGAGCTAGGCCGAACGGCTAAGCCGAAGTATTCAATCGATGGCCGACGAGTCGGCCGACATGGGTGTGCTACTGTGCTTGCGCAACAAAATTCTCTCGTTCGTCGGCCGAGTCTCTCGAAAATGGGCCCATCGGCCGTGCATAGAAACCAGGGATATCCCTGATAGAAACGCAGTAATTTACTTCGTTTCCATGCTCGGCCGACGGTCGGCCGAAAGGCCATGACGCATGCGTTGTACATGTCGGCCGTGTTTCCATGAGCAGACGTAACCCAACCGTGACTTGGCCGAACTAGGTGGGCGAAGCGATCGCAATGACGTTTTTGGCTTACTTACTCAGTAACAATTTCATAATAATCAGAAGATTGCGATAAATGACTCGGTAGGAATGAGTCGAAAAGACTTGTAGCGATCATTCAATCAAATAACACGCTTTGACCTTGAACACGAAATGCATCCAACATGTAAAATGGTCACGATGAACCAATTGCTTAAAACTAACAGAAGATAAAATAAGATGGATAAAAGATGAAAATTGGTGGCATATCTTCGTATGTGGGGGATATAGATATGGGATATCGTGGTCCAATAATTTCGAGCACAGAATAGTAACTTCTCCAGTAGTTTACCGGTACTACTGTTTCGTCGTCATGATTCAGACATGAACGTCCAGTGTCCTGTCGATGATTTGCTTACCAGGGGAATGTGAATAAGTTCACCTAGTTTGTGGTCAAGCGGTATAGTTTGTATTGTATCCATGCACCATAGAACGCAAACCTTCGAATTGTGGCAGCAGCGTATGTGATCAGATCGCGAAGATTTCGGTAGCCTACGGGTAATTCGTAGCAGTACCGGTACTACTAAATTCCGTTGCGATCATAATTCTTGGTTTCTCAAGGCGTCCAAGATCCGTCCGGAGTGCAGCCATGGTTAATTTGATACGAAAAGTGTATTGTAAGTAGCGAATACCAATTAGCTAATCGAAGACACAGCGCAAGCATGGCCGAAGGGCTAAGCCGAAGGATTTACTAGATGGCCGACGAGTCGGCCGACGTGGGTGTGCATCACTTAAAATGCGCAACAAAATTCTCTCGTTTGTCGGCCGAGTCTCTCGAAAATGGGCCCATCGGCCGAGCATGGAAACGAAGTAATAGTGTCCTATGTGGTGTCGACACAAGCAAATCTCACGGCTCAGTGAAATTGATTCACGTCACAATTTCCATTTGGCTACAGGCAATTTGACGGTCTTTTTTGACCGGTATCAATCGAAAGCGACTCTGCACTGAATACGAAAATATAAATTTTATTGCGCTCGCGGCCCTGGAACCCCCACAATCAGCCTCTAATTTTTCATTGTTATGGAGATTGGCTTTGGGACGCAACAATGCTGTCTGGGTCCTTTTTTCTTGAGCTATTCTCTCGTTTCGCTCTACAGCATTGTTGCGTCCCAATGCCAATCTCCATAACAATTAAAAATTAGAGGCTGATTGTGGGGGTTCCAGGGCCGCGAGCGGAATAAAATTTATATTTTCGTAATCAGTGCAGAGTCAGCTTTCGATTGATATCCGTTTTACCAAATTTAATGCTCGGCAAGCCGGTCAAAAATGACCGTCAAATTGCCTGTAGCCAAATCGAAATTGTGACGTGATACAATTTCACTTAGGCGTGAGATTTGCTTGTGTCGACACCATATAGGGTCGCTACATTCAGTTTGAGAGAGAGAGAGAGAGAGAGAGAGAGGAGAGAGAGTCTTTATTTTCATCGAACCAAAATACATAACAAACGGCAGTGATGGTGGTACAGAAAATATGCGTGCACGCACAGTCTTCGGTATTAGATAGGAATGATCGATAAGACCGTGAAGGTCATCTAGTCTGATCACACCAGCATCAAACAGGTACACTTGACTCTGAACAGTCTGGCTGTAAAAAGATGTTTAGTTAAGAGAGGAAAATAGAAAAAAAATTAAACAATGGTAGCAAATGATCAATGAAGCAATGTCTGGGTGGGGTAAATCGGAAACCACGAGGAAGTATGTAACTGGATCCGGATATTCACTCATGACCCAACGACCAATATTCAAGTAACATGTTACACCCTGTGTTTCCGTGAAAAAATACCGATGTACCATCCACACATACGTCGCGATTTATCGCGTAAATGAGGGGTGTATGACATTGCATGCGTTGTGTAGGTATACAAACATCGGGGGGGATAAGCCTTCGATCCACAGACATTATCACAGCCGGTAATTTTGGTGCAGAACGAATGTCATCAAGCATACCCGATAACAATGTCATACCGACTGACTGACCACCTCTGCGTGTGTGTGCGTGTGTTCAAGTGGGGGGGGGGGGGCATTGCCTCACCAGACATGAACCTCACTGCCCGTCACTGTAGTTTCGCGACGAACAATGCACCGGAAATTCGGACTGACTATGTCTATTCCTCCTTATAAGGCAGTCATCGCTGAATAACATAAGACTGAAAGATTTTTTACAGCAAAGAGACAATACAATACTAACAAGAAATCATCCAAAACGCTTAAATCTCAGTCACGGAGTTAGTTCGTCATTAACAAACATTACCGTGATGTCTGCACCCAGTAACACCGAATGACAGGTTGGGTATCACCCGCATAAAATCTCATGCTACCTCTATGGTCAAAAAAGCATCGAGTAGATACAAAAAGTGGGTACAGTCAAAAAGTCACTTTAAAATACTCCACTTGGTTCATTGATACTTCATTGCAGTAAGAAGATTGCACACTGAATTAAAATACAGAAGGAAAACATAAAAATGTGCAAGGTGATAAAAAGAGTATTGTGTCAGCACATCACACAATTATTGTCTCACAGTTATTGTACCACCACACAGCGACAGTTTACTTTCGTACACAACAGCAAAATTGCATTGAATTTAGTGGTATGATTTGCACAGGCCACAACACAATATAAAACAACAGTGATTATACATGGCTCTAGCATTTAGATTCAACTCGAGATGACAAATTTATCTGAAAACATCAGGCGCCGACCAGTCGATCTTCACATTGAGATTATTCGTTTTCACATATTCGATAGCAACATCTTTGCTATTTAAGAATAGCCATCTACAACGTGATATAGTTAGGTTACTCAGTTTTGGAGCATCAAGAAGTATTTCCCATATCGTAGCAAAATGGATGTGCCGCATTTCGTGCACACAAAATGATTTCAGATGCTGCATATATCCTAGGCGCAAAATATTGATCAAGACAGTATTGATGTTGCGGTCTGGTACACTAGTTAGTTTCAAGCATAGTAAGGAATCTTTTGCATGCATCATGATATCCTGAAGGACGAAACTAAAATGACCATGAACACTCCGGAAAGAATCAACTGGAAAAGTTATCGACAACTGTTTCAGGCTTGAGAATGTTTTGGTGGGCTGTGCGTAACTGCCGAACCCCAAATGATTTTGGAACCTAATCTCCATTTGATGAGATTCTTCACATAGTGCAAGTCTATCTTTAACACGAATTTCTATCGATTCAAGGTTTGAGCAAACTGCGCCTATGTATAATAGCAACTCGTACGGATAACTCCACTCAGTTTTTAACGTCAATAAATTCACACCACAGTGAATCAATATATTGGTAAACTCATATTCACGACCTTCCACTTCGTACAGGCACAGTGTTGTCAAACAAGGAACAGAGTTGAACAATTTGGGTATGTTCACGTTCGCCGGTAGTCGATCACAACTGTGGCTAAGTCCTAGTGCCATGTCATTACTATCACCTACCAATCGTAGTGTAACATCCTTTTCTGTGCGACACAATTCAATAATGCTTGCCCAGACATCGTAATGCGTCAAATTTTGCAGTCTGGGGCAACATTTCAAGGCTTTAGATAACAAATGCAGCCGTCCATAAATTGAGCAGTGGTCCATTTTCATAACTCGGAGAGTTTTCCCAGCTGGAGATACTTTGCAACGCTCTTTATCCTCAAAGAAAAACTGTTCTAAACCAGACTTGTTCACACGGGAACACCAGGAAATGCAGAGGACTTGTAATTTGTCACAGTGACTTCCAATAAATTTGAGTAACTTCTTCGATAGTGTCAAATACGCCAAGCTTAAATGAACGAGAGTGGAATGAAATTTGTTCATAAGTTTCAACAAAGCCTGAGGGGAAATTTTTCCACAGCAATCCAATTCAATACGAGTCAGACCCTTACACCTTATACAAACTAAATCTATAATGGAGTTGTTCACCAAGGTTGACAAGCGCTTGAAGTTAATTTCCTTCACAGTAGGCACAACCAGCAGTTCCAAATGCTCTTTTCTCAGTTTCTTTGTAGTCCATAATTCAAGGAGTAGATATCTCACGGAATCAGAATCAAAAAAGTTGAACGGTCCGTCTATGTACGCAAATTTTCCTGCATTGTTAGCTTTCAAGTGAACTTTGTAATTCTTGCTCCAAATGTCGATGTTTCGCGCGATGCTCAACAGACACATTACACGCAGGGTCTCTACGGCTTTTCTTTCAGGCATATCTACTTGAAACCTGTACCGGTGCAATGTTGTTAGGCCATATAACATGGAACTTGATGTAATCACATCAGCAAGGCTGCACTATAACCGTACATTAGGAAATTTATTAGCATCGTGCACTAGGTAATCGAGCAGAAAATTCCGACACATTCAGGTCAATCATTTACCAGACCAAGGTGTCATTGTTAAGAAATTCACGAAATGCACCGTCGCGACAGAAAATGACAATGCCACCAAGGTAGAGTCTTGGAAAAGATATCGAGTTATTGTGGTACAAAGGTAATTTCATGGGGTTCTTACGATAATTCCCCTCCTAAAATGATGCACAATCATCATAAAACTACTTCCTACATTTCAAAATCCAAATTTTAAAAGTTAGTCCAAAAACATAACTATTTGAACCGAGTGGAAATAGAGATTAAACCTACTTCAGTAGGCCTACTCCAAAAAAGTCGAAGTATTTCATTGGCCCACTGATCACCCCTGATTATTATTAGTAGCTGGCAATCTATGTTTGAAATTCATGAAGACGAATGTCAATCGAAAGCTTTTGTTACGCACCTCATTCCTTACAAAAATAAACACTTATAACTTGCCAGTGCCTAGTCCCAGACACAACAGTTTTCAGGATTTTCAACTGATGTTTCAGTCAAAACAAAAAGACAATCATCGCCGACTTACATAGGCCAGAATGGATTTTTTTCAGCAAGGAGATAATACAATAAAAACAATAAATTAGTAGAAACATTTATATCACAGTCACGGCGTTTGTTTGTTACTGCCAAACACTGATTCCGCACCCAGTGACACCAAATTACTGGTTGGGCAAGCGCAAGCCTATCAATCACGCAAAATCTCATGCTGTTATGATGAAAAATTCACAATCAGTCACAATCTTCATTTCAATCAGTTCAATATACTGTACAAGATACCTATACAATAAAAGATAGCATAGAGTCCATTGCAATAAAAAGAAGAAAAAGTTGAAATGAGGCGTGCACATTGCACACACAATTAAAAATACACGAAAGAGGTTTAAAATTGAAAATTCAAAAGAGAAGAGTCGCGTGCAACAGCACATCAAACAATTATTGTCTCGCACAGTTGTTGTACCGCTAATATAGCACATCAAGTTTTGCTCCCATACATGGCAGCGAAATTGCATACAATTAATAGCATGATTTGCTTATATGATATGCTCAGCCCACAATAGAATAAAACACACAGTGACTACTCCAGATCAAGAAAATGTCATGGGCTCATGGCTCTACCATTTGAATAAACTAGACATATGTCATACATGATAAATCATATTGCCAATCGATCTTAACATTGAGATTATTTGTTTTCACATGTTCAATAGCAACGTCTCTGCTGCGTGGCAATAGCCGTCTACAACGGAATATTGTAAGGTTACTCAGTTTTGGAGCATCAAGAAGTAACTCCCATATCGTAGCAAAATGGATGTGCAGAATATCACGCACACAAAATGATTTCAAATGGTGCATATATCCTAGGCGCAGGCTATTAACCAAGGTGGTATTAATGTTACGGTCTGATATGCTAGCTAGTTTCAAGGACAGTAAAGAATCTTTTGCATGCTTCACGATATTATGAAGAGTCACACCAAAATGATCACGATCTGTCCGGTAATGATCACCAGGAACAGTTATCGACAGTTGCTTTAGGTAAGAAAATGTTTCAGTAGGCGGTGCGTGACTACCGTAAATGGAAAACAAATGATTTTTAAAAGCCATCTCCATTTGATGAGATTCAACCCGGTGTTCCATTTGCGCTATACAATGGATTTCTATCGACTCAAGTTTTGGGCAAACTGCGCCAATGTACAATATTAAGCTGTAAGAATGAGTCCACTCAGTCGTTAACGACAGTAATTTCGCACTACAGTGAATCAATATATCGGCAAACACATTTTCGTGTCCCCCCACATGAACCAGGCACAGTGCCGTCAAATAAGGAAGAGAGTTTAACAATTTAGGTATGTTCGCAGGTAAGTCTAGTACATTGAAAATGCCAAGATCCAGTGTCATGCCATTACTGTCTCCAACCAACTGTAGCGCAACCTCCGTTTCTGTATGACACAATTTAACAATGCTTGCCCATACATCAAAATGCATCAAATGTCGCAGTCTGGGACAATATTTTAAGATTTTTACCAACACATGCGTGTCGGCCACTTGCATGTTACCTTTGACTTGGCATCCATTCATTTTCAGGACGGCGAGAGCTTTTCCGGCCGGTGACACTGTGCATCGCACTTCATCTTGAAAGAGCAAGTTTTCAAGGCCGGTCTTGGTCACAGTACACATGGAAATGCACAGGACCTGTAATTTATCGCAGTGACTTCCAATAAATTGGAGTACCTCGGTCGATATTTTCAAGTGCGACAAACTTAAATGACGTAGAGTTGAATGAAAGTTCTTTACAAGTTTCAACAAAGCTTGTGATGAAACTCTTTCACAGCGATCCAATTCAATTCGAGCCAGCCCTTTACATCTCGTACAAACTAAATCTATGATACCATCGTCAACCGTAGTCGAAAAGTACTTGAAGTTGATTTCCTTTAGAGCAGGCACGATCAGCAGTTCCAAATGTTCTTTTTTTAGTTTCTTTGTGGTCCATAGTTCTCGGAGTATGTAACTCACGGAAGCAGAATCGAGGAAGTTGAATGGTCCGTCTATGTAAGCAAATTTTCCGGGATTGTTAGCTTTCAAGTTATCTCTGTAATTCTTGCTCCAAATGACAAAGTTTTGTGTGATGCTTCGCAGGCACTTTGCGTGCAGGGTCTCAACAGATCTCCTTTCAGGCATCTTTACTGGATATCGAGCCTATGTATATATAACAGAGTATACTTAGATCTAATCACCTGCAGGCAGCAAGACTGCAATATACAAGATTAAAGAAGTGTTTCGTGTCCCCTATACAACCCAGGGATATCTAGATATCTATCCCTTGCTACAACCATAGCCTTTACAAAAGCTATGCTAGGGTATGCTATTTAATAACATAGGAGCTTTCATAGGAGATTTCATTATTTGCATCATTTGTTGGGGGGCTGCCACTGCCCTGCCAGTAAAACTGCACTCGAGCCACTGCAAAAACTACAACATAAGGTACTCCGTGTCATAGCTAGAGCCCCACAGGGGCCTGGTTGTTCATCCAACAAGTCGCTGCTGAAAAGATTCGGTGTCCTAAACATAGAAGATATGCGGAAGTACAACAACAACACACGGGCGTCCACTTCGTCCAAATATCATATGATCGACCGAAAAGATCATCGCTCCATCAAATGTGCCGGACCTGATGTCTTGAACAGTATCCTGCCGGTTATCCGACAGTCTACGAGCATGCCCACATTCAAGTCGAAATACAAGCAATTACTACTAAATAAATACTAGTGCATCCTCAAGATAACCGGACCCCGACTGACCTATTGATCTCGCCTTCCATGACATGCCACCCCATTTTTGTCGCTTGCTTTTTTCTATACTATCTTCTTTACTTTTCATTCAATGTGCATGCCTCCTCTTTACATCGCCTAGGCCAAGGTGGGTGTCTGATTACTACTCCAAGGCGCTTCGACACCTTCCTATCTTTTCATTGTATCGCATTTTTGTGGTGTATTGAAATGATAAAACTGCTAATAAACCAATGATGATGATGATGTCGCCGTTCTTACAGCGACAAAAAAGCCCAGAATAAAGACCCGAAAAAAAGAAAGCACTCACAAGGAATGAAAGAACTAGTAGAAAGGGCCGCGGCTTCAAAAAGATCAACATCGAAAAAGAACTGTGACATCGGGCACTCTAGGCCGAGGTGGATGTTTGAGTAAATATCGCTACTGATGCGTGTCGTTCGACTTCCTCCTATCTGTTCGTTACATTGTATTGTGTTTTATCGCCTTGTACATTGTGTGTAGCTTGTCCAGATGAAATTTATAACCCAATGTATTGTATTGTATTGATGATTATCATCGGACGTCGCATCGCATTGACTCGGCACATTCGCGTGTCAACTATTACGCAATAGGGGGTACATCTATTTTGTGAATGTCGGCAATGTCGGTCTGCTGATTCACTATAGATAACCAACCTACGTAGGTTAGTTATCATTAGATCCACTGACCTATATTTATATCGATTATCGAAATCGAATGAGCGACCTTACCTTGTGCCAGATTTGAAGAAAAACACATTGATTGATGATTTGGATGGGATATGAATTAACGCACTTTTGAACAAATTCCAGCCATTACCGGATTTGGACTCCGATTTGGACATGATCTGAAATTGGCTTTGAACTTCTATTTGATTCATGATACCGGAAACGGATTTGGAAATATCAAATCCGCTCATCTTTGCTAAGGCAACCTGAGATGCTGTGGTCTGCAAAAAGTTGGTATACTTTTGCACGTTGGCTTCTGAGATATAATGGTCGAGATCACTGATGAAACTGAAAATTCAATTTATTGCTAAAAATTTCTTCATTTCAATACACCACAGGACTGCGATAGGATAAGTTTATCTCTTTTCAATGTACCACAACCTTGTGGTGCATTGATTTGATGAACTGAACTGATCTGAGTTTATCGAAACACGTATGGTACTGCTTTAAACTGCCTTGTATTGCATAATAACTGTTGAACATTTAGTTGTGTTTTTGAAGACCAGTACGTGAAAAAAATTCATTTATAAACCGGTACTCAAAGTTTTGCTGACCAACTCCGTGTAAAGTAACAGCTCGCAAGTGGGCGATGAAGAGCTGTATAACTCTGTTGCCAAGAGTGGTAAGATTACTATCAAAGCTGATGTTGTCGATACGGTCGGTACGAGTCATTTGTATGCGACTTGTTCTGCATCTGGGTCAGTAGCGCTCTCTTGGCGATGTCCTGTCGTGAAAGGAAATAAGTGAATTGGTATTTCAATATACATTATGATCTTTGATTGTCCTTCGGTTTTCGTAGCCTATCCATCACGCTTATAAATCTGAGAAAATTGAACATCTCTCTTACTTTGATTGTAACCTCATTTGCATCATTGTATTTAACGAACATTATCCTTGCTATGCTCTGTAGATTCAATTAACATGGTCAGAATTTGAACTGATTTCTCTTCATGGTTGGGATCGACAACGCCAATAAACATCTAATGAACAAATACGAAGTGCTTGGGATCGTTGGGGAAGGTGAGTGTGATTTGTTGAGCAGATGAAGGAATAGTGACAAAATCCTAAAATGTGAAACTGGCTATATCTTTCTGACTTCCTGTAGTCTGTAAGTTGATAACAGATTCAATGTGTCTATAGAACAAAACTGTTCATAACAGCTTTTATAGTTTGATGATATCCCTCTGAACGTTCACAATCCAGTCCAAAACTAACCCTCCAACCCTCACTTGAATTTATTCCACGGAACTTAATTACCTTGTTAATCGTCAGTAACTTTTTCCAGTTTATAGTTGGTAAGGAATTTCATTGGATCATCAATTAACCGTGTGATAAGAATATTGAAAAAAGAGCTTGTTTCAACCTAAAAATTGGTGAAAATACTCGTATGAAAAATTAAATCGCCTTACATTTTAATAGTATTTAGGTCAATATAAACTCATTGAATTCATACAATATCTTTGTATTCATTATCTATCTCTTTATTTTATACTATATAATAAATGGTCGCATCTATTCAAATCTATGGATCCTAACTACTGTGTAATTGGTAATGGTTTGGGCATCATATCGAGGCTATTAGGCAAAGTTTAGGAAGCAGATTCAATGCTGACAACGTGGGCTTGGAATACTACTAATGCAATGAGTGGAGTCTATGGTCGCTGTATACACTACTTGGGATGTAGCCTTGGACTAAAACTATATGTATATGCATGGCGTGGGAGCGTATAAGCTGAGAAGTAGCGGTATTGCTTACAGCAGTGGTTCTCAACCTTTTTGGCTTCGCGGACCCCTTTTGACCGTCACGAACCCTCGCGGACCCCCTCAAGTTTTAGTTCAATTTTAGCTCTATTATGGTGCAACCTTCATCTATCTTGTGCAAATATGAACTGTAGGCTTGTGATAAACAGCAAAATAATGATTTTTCTTGAAGATAACAGCATACTATTTATTTAGAAATTGGTGGACTTTTATTATTTCAATGCTAATTTTGCTGCTGTATTTCTTGAAGTACGTGGTCGTGTCTTGAAAATCCGCGTCTTCGTTTTGATATGAACGAGGAGTGCCGAAAACCATTTCCGCAAAGATAGATGGAGGCTGATGCAATATTAACGTATAACGCTTCTGACGATACTTTTGGTGTGATCGCAACATTTATGGCACCAAAATGAAGAAACACATATTTTATGAACATATCAAGTCCAGCATCTAGCGCAGGGACGGGCAACATACGGACCGCTGGCCGGATTCGGCCCGTGACGGCATTTTGATCGGCCCGCAGAAAGTTTCTACCGTCAAAGTGAAATCCTAATCTAAAAGCTTATAGACAATTTTTATGCTCCAAAGGATGCGATCCAAGTTTTCTAACCAGAGAAAGACTGTCATGAAACGACTTGTTCTCTTCGGGTTTACTATTTACGAGCAAACATTTTCGACCATGAACAATTGAACATTAACAAGACAAGGCTGCATACCAATATAACTGGTGATATGAATTTCAGCGTTGGAGCGTAATGCTTTGATAGCAACGAAACACTCCATGTTCATCAAAAAATCAGCCTTGTCGATAGGGCATCCGCAATAAGAATGCGCAAAATCTGATAGCCGAGCTTTAAGAGCAGGTATATCATTGCCCGATTTATGACGAGTGTCAGCCGAAAATATTCGGGTCCATTTCAATATGAATATTCAATTGTATATTAAAGTTCTGTACCTCCAAGAAGCTGTTCCCTGCATTGGGACAAATTATGGAAATACTTCGGAAATTTTTATTTCAAACTACTGTTCACTAATTTGATGAGACTGACAACTTCAAATCGAGAAGGTTTCGCAGACATTACGAAGTCACCCTGATTGACGTTACTATCTCCATATTTTTATTTTTTCCACAAACCCCCCACAAAACGTCTCTAAACAGCACTATGTTTGTATCAGCAGGTTATTGGAAAATTGGCAATGAAAATGAGTTTCCACACTACGATAGTCCATGTCAGACGACTATTAGGATGATATGAGTCATGAGGTTTTAGCAGTTGTGGTGCGAAACTGCCTCATGCTTTCTCAAATTAAAAAATAGAATAAAAATTAGGTCATCAGCCATTTTAAAAATTTAGAGGTCTCGCGGACCCCCTGAAATTGCTTCGCGGACCCCCGGTTGTGAACCGCTGGCTTATAGCAACCAAATTCTTCTGGATAGTTTTATATGTTTCAATTTTAGGGGCCTATGGAGTTGTACTGAAGTGTAAGCACAAGGTAAGCCGTTTATGCGTTTCATTAGCTTTTTTGTGCTTGTCTAACCCGCAATATTTTTCACACATTTTCTCAATGATTGCTCTTTACCTTCTCTAATTTGTTTGCGATATCGTGAATCAACCTCATAATGACATGTTGCATTTGCTTTGCCGGTGCCAATTGAGGGCATTTCAATTGATTTTGAAAATGACAATATTTGCCCCGTCCAATAATTATTATCAATCGGTGTCATGTAGGCTACCGTACATTTCCGCACGAGCAATTCGATGGAATAGTGATCAATCGTATTGAATTTTGAGCTAATGGTACGGTACCCAATTCAATGTTAAAGTGTTATTTTAGAGCATGATATCTTTGCATATGGTGCTTGCAATCAACGATAAGCGTATTGAATTGACCGTGTATCTACATTATAGCGTTAAATATGAAAACAAATCATATCAGTAATTTTGTTCCAAATTAGGTACAATGAAGCGTGAATTATCGTGGCAGTGTGGATTAATTTGTAATTGCTTTGCACCCGGTAGGATAAGCTAAGTCAGGAAGTATTTATCCTAACAAAGCAATCTATGAATACAACGGCGGTCCACAAAAGTATTATTGATAGCGGGTATTGAATCAATGTTCACCTATTGTTTGTGTTAGTTCCACCTTTGTTGTGGTGAGGTGATAGATTATACATGGATGATGCCTCAAACACTAGATCTATAAAGCAGCAGCACATTTGTTGAACATTTCAAATTCCTTTTGTCTCAATTTGATGGTGATCTTATTTTGGGATGCTCTTTGGTAACCTTAATAATCATTGTTCGTTGTGATTGGGACATTATTGTATATTATGACGACATTTTTTGTACCGATAATGATTTATTTGTTTTGTTTTGGTTATAATTTATTCCCGCTATTTGCCATCTGGTTCATTTATTTATGATGGATTGGCGACATTAAATTGGCCTTATTGACGGGCTTGTGATTCTTAGTAACATTCTCATTATGATTAATTTGGCAATCCAGACTTTCGAATTCGGTACCGTATATGGTGTAAAATATGTTTGAAACAAGATATTCAAAAGATGGTAGTTTGAACAAGTAAATTTGAATTATTCAAGTGCCGGTGACAACTTCTAAAATTGAAAGATGCATGTATAGTGTGAATGGTGTGAATAGGCTCCATTGTCATTCAGTTGTCATGACAATTTCCAAAAACTACTTTGTACCTGCCAAAATATAAAAATTGAATAGGATTAGGGCGTAGTATATTTTTGTCCTTGATGTTTTTGCGGATGTTTTTGTTGATGTGCAATTGTGCATATGCGGCTGGACTAGGAAGGTGCAGATATAGCCTTGTACGGAAAAACTTTATGCACCAAGTTTGCCAACCTGAGAAAGATTGGTCTACATACATTTGCCGGCAAAAATATTCGATCGTGAACATTAACAAGACAAAGTTGCGTTCCAATCTAATTGTTGTTCACATGCAGCCTTTACCTCGGGTTGAAAGAACTTGTTGACAACTTTGATCGACCACAGATGTCTCATTGACTTCAACAAGTATTGAAGTAGATCACGTTATTAAATTCATTAAATACTTTTTGGCCTCTATGTTTTGAGCTTAAAGTTTACATTAAATTCGATTTATTCCTTGTATAGGTGGATAAATACAAGAATAATGTATCAGTTCGGGAATGCGACCCGCCAACTGCTTCATTTTCCCATATCAGACCCGCTGTCTGGAGAAGTTGCCCGCCCCTGTTTTACAGTCTTATTTCCTACTTCCGCTTGAAGCGTTTTTAACATATCGTGGAAAACTTGACATACTTGAGTACTGAAACTGACTATTTTGACCACGTCCAGTCGTTCGTATCATCTTCTAAGCCTAATGAAGTCAGCGTGAATATACGGATCTGGTAACGCGCCTCATTCACGCTTCCTTTACAGGAAAGCGAGGAACTGGTTGCGATAAAAAAATTCAAAGACAGCGAGAGTAAGTTTAGTTTTGATGATTTAGAACGGGGGTCACCAACACGCGGCCCGAGGTCATATTTTGCGGCCCACCATCGGACTTGAGATTTCGGAAGAACATGTTTTGAAATAAGGAAATTGATTTCAGTTTCAAAATCATGTTGTTGTTTCAAAATAAGCTATTCTCCAGTGCCCAACATCACTGCTAGTCACTGCTGAATCGACTTTGGCGATGGCAAGAGCATCCCATTGTGGTAGAATCAGCTGATGTGAATTAGGGTGGAGTGAAAAATGAAAATTTTTGAATTTCAAAAAATGGTCTTGATATGTGGTGCCAAATAGTAAACAAATAAATTCTATCATAATTTTGGGTTCGCACACCCTCTAGTGGTCGTGCAATTTCACCGAACGAGCCAAAAACAGCTAATTTCGCCATATCTGGATCATCATTTACACTAGAAAGTCAGTTTTGGGCTTAAAAGATGCAGAAGCAACATGTTTCTATCTCACTTCCATAGAGCTTACTCTTAAAAATGAACAGAAAAAAAAGTTACAAGCAAATTTCTCATTTTAGACGTAAAATTAAGCACTGAAGCAGTGGGTAGGATGTCGAAAGCGTGTAGTGATTGATCTTATGACTGAGCATTGAGAAACATGCCCCATCAATTAGAACTACTTTTCAAAACTTGCTCAAACAAATGACACCCCCTACAAGCATAAATAGGGCTCGGGCATCGAATAGAGACTGATAAAACTGTATTTAAAACAGCGTCCATTGGTAGTGCAGTGTCACGATGTCGGTAAGTTTATAACAACGGCCCTCATGAGATTTCTTACCAAAATGCTGTGGTAGGGTTTGTATCATATTTGTCACAAAGCTCCTGAATGAAAGCACGAAAATTGAAAATACACACAAACATCAATTCTAAAATTGTGAAACATTGAGCAGATTCTTATGTCACCACTGTCACATGTCTATCCACTGCCTGGTTCTGGCAAGGATAACTGAGCCTTAATGGTGATGATCATAGGTTTGCCAGCTCGTGATCAGACAAGGTCTTGATTGCGATGCAGGCGGCTCTTCAATATTTTTGAGGTTTAAGTTGACAATTTGGTGGAAAGATTAAGCCTTGATGTTGATAACTGGAATTTGGAAGAATCTGATGCTGGTGACAATGTTTCTGCTTTAGGGTTTGGTTTCATTTATATATCCTCCTTCAAAGTCGTTAATTGGAGCCAGATCTGCAATATTTAGAGGCTGGGCCCATCGTTCATTCAATATGGTTGACTCTCGTGTCTCAAATTTCAAAGTACTATGTGGGACAGAGTCATCCATTGAGAAATCGGAACCGTCTTGCTCAATTCTGCATGGGGGTCTATTTTCCGTCATGGTTTGAAATAAAAATGCACAATTCCATTGTTGAAGGTGCTAAAAATTTCCACAATATAGTTTCCCGTGTCACAAAGCTGAATGATACCTGAATTCACTATCCTGCACTATCTTTGCTACGAAGAAATGCTCATTTTGAACATCCAGAAAATGTTTTGCTGGGAATGCTTTGGTGACAAGGAGGGAAACGTCCGAAGATTTACAGTTAACAAGATAACAGCTATGCGCAGAACAACCACACCATACCAAATTCCAATTATGAATTTGAAGGAAGATATATAAATGACACCAAACATAAAAACAGCGACATTGAGCATCAGTTTCTTCCAAATTCCAGTTATCAACATCAAGGCTTAATCTTTCCACCAAATTGTCAACTTAAACCACAAAGATATTGAACAGACGCATGCAATGAAGACCTTGTCAGATGTCGGGGAGGAAAACCTAAGATCATCATCATTAAGGCTCAGTCATCCTTGCCACAAACAGGCAGTGGAAAGAACGTGGTTACTGAAGCATCCACCCATGTTTCAGGATTTGAACGTAAAGATAGCTTCATCCGACAAAAACTGAAGTCTTGAAAGCAGATGAAATCTTTCAATACTAAACATGATTTTAATGTTCGTGCAGTGATACTCATGTGATACTGCTACAAAAATTTTCCGTTTCCAATATAGAATTGATGTTTGTGTTTTGAATGTGTATTTTCAATTTTTGTGCTTTCATTCAGGAGCTTTGTGACAAATATGATACAAACCCTACGACAGCATTTTGGTAAGACATCTCATGAGGGCCGTTGTTATAAACTTACCGATATCGTGACGCTGCACTACCAATGGACGCTGTTTTAAATACAGTTTTAGCAGTCTCTATTCGATGCCCGAGCCCTATTTATGCTTGTAGGGGGTGTCATTTGTTTGAGCAAGTTTTGAAAAGTAGTTCTAATTGATGGGGCATGTTTCTCAATGCTCAGTCACAAGATCAATCACTACACGCTTTAGACATCCTACCCACTGCTTCAGTGCTTAATTTTACCTATAAAATGAGAAATTTGCTTGTAACTTTTTTTCTGTTCATTTTTAAGAGTAAGCTCTATGGAAGTGAGATAGAAACATGTTGCTTCTGCATCTTTTAAGCCCAAAACTGACTTTCTAGTGTAAGTGATGATCAAGATATGGCGAAATTAGCTGTTTTTGGCTCGTTCAGTGAAATTGCACGACCACTAGAGGGTGTACGGACCCAAAATTATGATAGAATTTATTTGTTTTCAATTTGGCACCACATATCAAGACCCTTTTGAAATTCAAAAATTTTCATTTTTCACTCCACCCTAATGTGAATGAGCATATTGCCTTGACGTGCAATGGCTCAGACCAAGACTAGGGCAGGGCACAATGATTTGAGTACTCGAATCTTAATCGGGTAACTGAAATTATACGCTCCTCGCTACTGAAAGTTATTTTACCAACGAGAATTATGGTTTCGATGCTATTTTCCACTGTTGAAGCCTTGAAACCTCGATTGGCCTTATAGCAGCATGCGAAACATATAGTACAAGGCTACAAATGTTACGATACTGGAAAAATATTTCTGAAGTCATAATCCTCATTCCTCACACAACATTGTCACAAAGTGCAATGAAATCGGGAGGGTCGAAAAATACCAAAGTATCTTTAATGTGATGGAGAACAGGCATTATGTTCTTTGTGGTGGCATAAAAGGTACATATTTGAACTTTGACATCATACATTTTGTTGTGATGTCATAATGAGAGATACTCGACTCGACTCGAAGCATAATACGTGATTCAGAATCGAATCACTCAGGTACTCAATTTTGCCCAGCCCTAACGCTTCGAAAACTACTTGGAGTTCCCCATAAGAGCATGCTCCACAAGGAGATAGTAGTCTCTCAACATCCCCAATATCGATTCCTGAAAAGTGTTGTCAGGTATCGTGCACAGCTCATAGCTAAAAATAAAAGAAAAGTAATCATATTCGATTTATACTTTTTTGTCTTATCTGTATTTCTTTCATAAAATGATACTTCTTTTGTGGTAACTATTAGGGATGGTGTGAACGTGAGGTTCACGTTCGCGTTCTGAATGTGAACCTCGGAAATTTAGAGGTTCGCGTTCACAACAGAACCTTGGTAGGTTCTGCACTGTGAACCTTTTCCATATATTACAATTTTCACTTCATTATAACATCTTTGGTTCATATTTATCGCATTTCAACTGCGGGCCACTCTATGCATGGCGCTGGCAGCAATAAAAAAGAACGCTCAACGAGCATGCACCTTGACACCTCTCAAAAGTTTTACTTGCTTTGTTACAAAAGTTTGCTCGAAATATCCAGCTTTCCGTTTGTGAATATTTAGTGACTCTCTGCTATGAGTTTGATCTGCAATCACACAACATCACGAGCGAAATACGTAGTCAGCGAATGATGCTTATTCAATCAATCAATGAGATTGATATCGTTTTCTCGTGCAAAAAATCTAGCTGGCTTACGGGGTCAATCTTGACTTCATATCTTTACTCAGTTTACTGCATTATTAAAACCAAATCCTTGCGATTGAGATGTTGGCTACTGCTGCATAACTTATAAATGGAGTAATATTGGGAGCAAGTATAGAAAGTACAAACCCGCTTCACACTCTGCTCAATATCAATGTAGCGATACTGAGACGCCGAATACATTGTCCGGTCCGGCCTATATTCCCTGGTAAGTCCTCGTTGAAATTGTTGGCAAATCGACGGAAGATATTGATTTGATAGGAGTATTTTATCCTTTGATTGCCTCAGTTGATACGTTTAGCGATGTTTAAATCGCCAACTTGGAGTTCGATGTGGCCCGAGTCGTCGCTAGGTATCGTGTACAATGTACATTAATACAGGCTATCACTTCATTGAAAGATAGGCTTGGAATTAGCAATATGACGTCAAGTGACGTCATGGGGTTCACGTTCGTGTTCACACAGAACCTTTCAAAAAGGTTCGCGTTCACACGAACCTGAACCTTTCAGAGGTTCACACCATCCCTAGTAACTATGTTCGAGAGCACAGCGTTATGCTATCTTGAAGTTTTAATACGTTGTTGCTAAACTGTATAGTCTATTTTGTCTTGATATTGAAATCTTACGGCTCGCGACCTCTACAAAATTTGAAAACTGGCAACGCGACTCTTTTTAAGTTGGCTGCCCCTGATTTAGAACTAAATTTCAATCTTATTCTGTAGTCTCTAGCCGACATCTTTAGAAATGTAATCTCGCTTTTTATATGAGCAAAATCAATGTAGGCCTTCATAACGTTTGAATTCCAGCCGAGAATGAAGAAGTCAAACGAACCACGATGCGAGAGCTTCGAATGCTCAAAGCGCTCAAGCAAGACAATATCGTTGATTTGAGAGAAGCGTTTCGCCGTCGCGGAAAACTCTACCTCGTCTTTGAATATGTGGAGAAGGTGGGGTAATGGGTTTGTTTCTTCTTCTCGGTCTTGACTTGGTCTCACTTCCGTAAAGAGACGCGCCGGCAGATATCGTCCATCACCGTCTCTACCAGAGTTGGATCAATTACAATATTTTAATTAAATTACAATTATATTTACTTCCTTGCATGTTTCAATTACATTACAATTAGAATTACTCAATGCTAAAAATATCAAATTACAATTACAATTACTGTTAAACATGTAATTAATTACAATTATAATTACAATTACTTTTAAACAGGTAATTGATTCAGTAAAGAGGTGTTCTTTGACAACCGTAGCTACGTAATTAGTAGGGCTGGGCACAATGATTCGAATACTCGAATCTGAATCGAGTAATAATTTAAATGATTCGAGTCGAGTAGCAAAAGACGATTTTTTCGAGTACTGAAATTATACGCTCCTCACAACTAAAAGGTAATTTGATTTGCTAACGAGAATTATAGTTTTGGCTCTATTTTCCACGGAGGAAGGCTTGAAACCTTGATTGGACGTGTCGCAGCATACGAGACACAGTACAAAGCTACGAACGTTACTGGAAATAACACATTTTCGCAGTCATGATCATCCCACAACTTTGCCAAGAAGTTTAATGAAATTGGTATGGTCGAAAAAATACAAAAGTATCTTTAATGGGACGGATAGCAGGCAGTATGTTCCTTGAGGTGGCATAAGAGGTACATATCTGAAGGTTGACACAGTGCCTTCTGCTGTGACGTCATAATGAATGGTACTCGAATACTCGACTCTAAGCGTAATACGTGATTCAGAATCGAATCACTCAGGTACTCGATTTTGCCCAGCCCTAGTAATTAGCAACAATCTCAAACTATTCATGTTTCATTCCTGATATGTAGAATACCCTTTAATTAAAAAAAACTCGAACGTATTCGAACTATTCCTAATTAGGAGTACTGAAAATTACAAGCACCAAAAAATGTTTCAAGCGACTTTAAGAACCAAAGGTTTGAGCGACTAACAGCGAATAGGCTACAGGAGAGTCAATGAGATGTAATCAAACGATTAGGCTACTCAGAGCTGAGTGAGGATAATGAAATGTAATTGGTTAGGCGTCGGCGATAAGGATGATACCGATAAGGTGCGTAAAATTTAAATAAATGCAAAAGGGAAGAACCTCCTGATAACTAAGAATTACAATATTATTGTTTGCATTTACATTTTCACTTGCTCGGAAACTGTTTGATTGCATTTGATGAAAAGCTTCAGGCCCCAGTAAATTTGGCCAAGATTGGAGGTGAGATTGGGATAACATCTCTACAAATGCGTGATCAAGTTTGATGAAGCCTTGGTTGGAAACTTGAATTTTTTTTTGCCGTTGTTGCAACAAGCCTCGGTGCTGTTCAGAGATTAGAAAAACCTTTGACCGTGGTGTAGGAAATGGTTCAGCACAGGTTTCAGAAGAGTTTATTTGCTGTTCATCCATTTTTGAGATATTAAGATTTAGTTTAGCCCACTGGTTCTCTAACTTTTTAGCCACGCCCCCCTTTTAGACAGTTAATATTTCGTGCCCCCCTTATCGCCATAGCACGCAATGCAACCAGAAAGTTAGCAATCCTTACATATAGTTTGATGGTATTGAAGGTTATGCCTGTTGATGAGAGAATTCTCCAATACGAAATTCAGACTATACACCAAGCAATAACCATAAAACGGAGGTGAATCGGGCCAAGCGTGGAATAGATTTCAGTTCACTGGAGCGTCGCGCCCCGTTCAGATGCTTTCACGCCGCCCAAGGGGGCACGCTCCCAGTTCGAGAACCACTGGTTTAGCCTATATTATAATTCACAAAGTTTTCTGTTGCTACTGAAGTATGGGAAACAGTTTAGCGTGATTGAATTATCTAGTTATAACGCAGCACGCATGGAACACCGATGTAATTAGGCTAATTATTACATGTGGTGACTGTTTACTAACGCCTTAGCCCCCTCGTCGTCATCCTGGTTCGTACCGGATTTTCACTGGTGCGACGAATAAATGATTGATGAAATGATTATTTTATGTTGTGATTTTCAGGTTTCCATGAAAATGTAATTGAGATTGTAATTGAGCAAAATTTTGCTCAAATTACAATTACAATTACACAAAATAGAAATGCTTCAATTACAATTACAATTACAATTGCATGAAAAAATGTAATAATTACATTCAGCTCAATTACAAATTACAATTGATCCAACTCTGGTCTCTACCCAAGTAGAAGGAAAAGTAATGCTGTGCGTCTCTATTCACTTACAAGTAGAGTAGAAATTTACAAGACAGCTACTTCAAGTCGAAGTTTACAATAGAATTACTGTAAATTTCTCGAGTGAGTACTTCCAAAAGGTAGATTTGGTCAAAGTTGGTATACTGTTAGCGGTTCATCGAAAGGGGCTACTGTCAAAATTACCAGATGTATCTCGGCGACTAGCGCAAAATGACTAATTAGGGCAATTTTTTTTGTCTAAAAACCGGATCATTTTGACCTAAAACATCAAAATTTTGACATTTTTTCACCTTAAAAACTTGCTTTTGACAAAATTTCGCCTTCTTGTATGTAATTTAGGTGTTTTCGCACATAATGCATTGTACTACTTATCTTCATTTCTGGTTGGAACTGTCTGTCTTTATGAAGCAGTTTGACCTGAAAAAGTTTTTTGTTTTTAAAACTGACAAATTTTTACATGATAAAAACTTTAACGAAATCTGGACCTATGAAGAATTCCAGTAGTTAGGCTACATCACGCACCATGGTAGAAATAATTAAAATTTGTTGCAGTGCAACGAAAGATACCTTGCTACATTCTCGGATAGAAAGTGTCTGTCTTTACTAAGTAACTTGCCAAGAATGGAGAAAGAAGGTTCAACAGCAGCAGTTGTTGATTGACAACACTGAAGTTGTGCGAACACTGCTGGTGACGCACCGTGTTACTTCATTCTGATAATGTTGTCTACATCACAAGTTTTCATCATGCGCTTCTTGATATAAGAACCAATGCCCACGCAGTCTTGCTTCAGTTAGGATATTGCGATACATCAAGTATAACACCATGCCAACCTATTTGTTTCATTTGACTGTTTATGACTCATCATAAGCCGACAATTTGCCGTCTACAACAGTAGGCCTATAAAGTAGGCTACAAGCTGTAAAATGTCAGATGATAAGTTCAACATCTACGATACAAACGAAATGAAGGTTGCAAAAAAATTTTGACCTTGTAAACAATTTTGACAATTTTTTGACCAAACACTACAATTTTGACAAAATTTTTAGTTTTTTCGACATGTCAAAAAAATAGCCCTACATATTTCAAATAGGTAGTATCTTTGAAAACGTTATACAGATGTCGTTATACAGGAGCTATTTCATGCGGCTCTTATGACAATTTCACTCCTAAAATTGATTCAGACTTATCCCAAAACCACTTTCAACTTACCGAAGTTGGAAAAAAGTTAGCAGTTTTGCCACCCAATCACCCACATTATTTAATTAGGTCTGGTTATTCGGTAGAATACCAAGTAGGCTACTGCCTGTATCCATCTTTTCGATCAACTAGGTCTCTTTTTTCTCTGATACATATCTGTTGTTTCTTTTGGTGCAGTAGTTTTAAAATTCCCAGGGAAATTTGGGAGATCAGAGTTACTGGTCTTGTTATTTGACTAACGCCAATATTTCAGGTAGTAGAAATAGAAATGACATAAGTCCAATTAACTGTGATTTCTTTTCTTAATTGATTACTTTGTGCTCTTCGTGTAACCATAGTCACATATGGGTTAGAATAATAGTAATTAACTAGTAGTTATCTAAACTGGATGATGCTATGACTACCCCACCCCAGTGCTGATTTTTATTGTGATCAGTGACTTGAAATCTGTTCGAACTTCCGATTCCGGTATATGTTTCAAAGCTCCCATTTGCATTCAGAATATGCTGGAATTGCTGGACGAAAACCCCAATGGTGTGCATTCCGACAAAGTGCGGTAAGTCATTGTTATGGTAATATTAAATATCATCAATAATTGATCGTATGCTCTATTTCGGAATTGGGCTCTAAATGTGTCGTTGTCTTCAAATTTAATTATGTGCAGATATGTTCATGGCGGTAACAGGTAATGCTATAATTTGTATTGTCACAACATACCTTATTTTGATTTGCATGAATTGATTCCGACTTTATCGACATGCAAGTTTTGTGTCTGGTAATGGTATAATACTAGAGACAATACCCGTAGGCCTATGTCTCTTGGTGACGCTTTTTTATAAAACAGACATTAGAATTACATTGAACTTGTGTGTTGATGTATGGGAAATTATTGCCGGCGTATCAATTCTTATTTGCAATGTTGACTCACGGTAAAAACTTGACCAATTTAGCCGGACTGGACTCCGACACAACTTGCATAATATACCATTCATGTACCAGCAATCGGTTCAATATTATTCTTTCAGTTATGCCTGTCAGTCCATAACAAGTCATATTCGAGATTGTTTTTAAAAGTACATGCCAAAATTGACTGGTGTGCTATTTCGCACGAGTAGCGTGATTATGATAGTAATATGTTCTAAGATAGCTGTTGATAGCATTATCAACAACTCACGCTAGATGTGCGATATACTGTTCTACTGACTTGCCCGAGGATAGGGCCTACGGCAGATGAAAAGAACATATAAAAAGTTTTATCTTGCATTAACTGGTAATGTAAAGAAAGATTTGACATAATCTAATCAAGTAGTTGGCCCAATTCCTTATTACACTACAGACCTCTTCGAAGCAGTTAGACCATCTGTTTGTTTGTGGTTGTGAAGGCAACATATCTACACGTTGAGTTGGCGCATAACTTTCAATGAACTATTTACTTTGGCAGGAGTTATATTTATCAACTTATAAAAGCTGTGCACTGGTGTCACGTCAACGACGTCATTCACAGGTAAGTTTGAGTATATTAATTTACTATTGTTGATTTTGCAATACCGGTATATCATGGGATTCAAGACGATTAAAAGAGGTTGGAAAGTGTTTCAATAACTCAGAGGCATGGACATAACGCACGTTTTGACCATAGTAGGATTAAAATGTTGGTGTGAGAACCACGAGTAAGCATTGTGATAATAGTGATTGTGTTAGGGCCACCCAGCAGATATAACATATTGCTCAGGATAGGGAGTTGAAATAACATAAGAGGTATGCACTATGCAATAGTTGACTCTCTTTAGCAAAGACCAATGTCTATTGGGTACATCTATTGGGAAAATTACACAATGAATGCGGTAGGATTTACGGCTGTTCAAAATTCCAGATTAAAATACCTATGCACTCACTAGCGGCTAGGTGATTATTATTAACCAAGGAATTTAGCTTGATGAGTTATTGACACTCCTGACTTGGAACATTTCCTCTATTTAAACTACTTGTTCAAACTTCATTCTAAAAGAATGTACCAGAGCCTTTTGTTTTCTATGCCTTCTAATTGGCTTAATCAATGTAATCTTTACTTCTAAACTCACTCTGGTAAAATTTTTCAGCATTATTTCTATTTGTGCGTTAGTAATAGTACCTCTATATGTGTGTGCTTAAGATGTCTGATCTTAATGACATGCAATAAATTGAACGCTTCTTGGAGGTACAGAACTTCAACATCCAATTGTATACCTAGTGTATTCATATTGAAATGTACCCGTATATTTTCGGCTGACTCTGGTCAGGAGTAGCCGTCAGCAACTAATAGAAAATTAAGCTCAAGTTTGAAACGATTTGTTGACTGATTATTAATTTTGCAGAGATATCAAACCTGAAAATCTATTGATAAGTTCGTCAGGCGTTCTGAAACTGTGTGATTTTGGATTCGCAAGACCTATTGCGGTTCCCGGTAAAGGCGGCACCGCATACACCGAATATGTTGCCACCAGATGGTACAGGTCTCCAGAGCTGTTACTCGGGTAGGCTGTCTGAACTTGTCAGTTAATCTGTTAGCCTCCGATATGACACTTATGCAGTGATGCGACTTTGTTTTTTTTAATTTGTTTTTTTGTAATTAGACACACTTTTTCCATGTCAATTTTTCTGGCAACGATGCTACTTATTCGTTTGCACATATTTGCAGTTGCACAATATTCGACACAATAGTAGATTTTGTGTCCCACAACACGAATCCTTTTCACCCTTTACCGTGGCTTTGTTACCCAAGTACCATCAAATCTTTCATTGCTTGTGGGCTTGTAGCAAGTCCATTCAATTTAGGCCTATCTCGCTACGGCCTTTGATAGATAGTAAAATGTTGAAATTAATAAACCAAAGTGCAGAACTACAATGAAAGAAATGATTCTATTTTGTCATAATCCTACCCTAACACACGAGGATTAAATCTTAATGTTTTTTTAACAATCTACTCAATTCTCTCTCTCTACACATCTACCAATTGGTCTGTTGATCGTGACTTGGTGGGGTATGTGTATTGTGACCTTTACAGTTTAAGTTTGTTTCGTTTTGACAATGTGATTACTTCGGAGTCATTCAAAACTCTCCAACGCTTTTGACATTTTTCCGAAATATGTCTAGTTCTGTATTGTCGCGCATTGTGAGTTTGATGTAACTAATCCCTCGTTCAGATGATGTTTATTGTGGTAGGGTTGTTATCTCTAGTACTTGAGCAGACTTGAAAGCTTCTTTATAATAGAGCTTTTTGTTGCTAGTATGTTTGAGGCTTTACTTAGCGGATGCTTATCATTCGGGATTTAATTCATCTGCACTTTAAAACTAGGCTATGATGTGAGAATGGGGAATCGCACATAAATTTATATTGTCCAACACTCTATTTAAATGACATGATAAATCAGACAATATTGATTTGTAAACATACACAACTATATGATCATTGTAAATACTGCTTTATCCTATCCAGTTGCCTATGATCAGCAAAATCTTTTTAATCGACTTCTTGGTTGTTATTATCCGATTACAATGATTGTCCTTTTGTAGGTGATACTTTAAGATTATATTAAATGATCAATACCTCAGTTAGTTGTATATGGGCCCATGACCATTGCTACATGATGGTGATTCTAGTAAAAATGGTAATAGCGGACGTAATGAGCACCCCACTTCCCACTTAATATAATATACCTAATAATAGTAATCCGATGTACCTAACCTATACCAGATTTGATGACCAAATGGTCCTATCACACCATTTCACTGAATTATTTCGTTAATATTGGAAATAAACTTCTGTCTGTCTGTCACTTGGGTTCTAGTTATTTAGTGAGACTCCTTCATGCAGTCCACTATTTAGTTTGCATCCATCAGAGGTCAATAGATAAACCAACCATCAAGTTTATAGGAGGTAACATCAGTCTGCCAATATACGGTGTGTTACATCATGTGTACAGTGTTTAGCAGTGCAGTTTTATGGTTCCTGCTTTATGGCAATATTTTGAGATTCAAGCCTCTGAAGTCATTGTGCAGACTACTGCCTGTTTTATGTGATTAGGCATAATACTAAGCCGGTGACAAGTCACTTCATCTGCCCAAGACGCACAAAAGTTACAGATTGGATGTTTTCAAAACAACCGTGTGCGGCCAGTCAATTTGACATTCATTTCTGCGCGCCGATATCCGATGGAACAGTGACATTATTATTGTTCACTATTTCACTTCTTCGTCGTTAAGAGTAGCCTACAGGCCCTGATAAGGCTCTAATGCAGCGTTCCTCCATACTGGGGTTCACTGACTAACTGGAATGCCTAAAGCAGTTTGATAGAGAATTTTTAATGATTGTGATTCGACATGCAGCTTTCTTGGGTGTAATGTTTGCTTGATTGAATTAGCCAATTTTTTTAACATCGCAGCTGTACTACAATGGTGTACTGGAAAAGTCTATAAAAGAGTATTTAAACATTGGGCTTTAACGAGTGTTTTAAATCTTAGTCTATGTTATAAACATTACCTGTCATCATCATTATTCTTTGGTTATGATTTATTATTTGGCAGCATAATGTATTTTAGGATGTGTCTATTACGCTGTGCTACCTGCTCAGCTGTAGCCTACTATCAGCGAATGTTGCTATTACGCCTATACTACAGGAAGCATGGTAGATCTGGCCCTTCAACACTCAGCATTTGTTTTCAGCAAAACAAGTGCAATGGCGCACCCATTCCATCAAATACTCCCGCGTTTGATAGATTTTGCTTTTTTCTATCATTAAAGTGTTGTTTTGGCATTATATTTGTAGCATTCTATGAGGTCTATTAGGTAGCGAAATATCAAAAGGGTCAATCTGGCTAATTTTTCGATTACACGCCTATTGTTGCCGTGCTACCTTTCAGAGCCAAGTACGGTAAAGCGGTGGATGTATGGTCGATCGGATGCATTCTAGGCGAGCTGAGCGACAGCCAACCGCTTTTCCCCGGCGAAAGCGAGATCGATCAAATCTTCACGATACAAAACGTGCTCGGTCCGTTGCCTCCCGAGCAGCTGAAATTACTGCTCACCAATCCGCGGTTTGTCGGAGTTAAGGTTTGTGAAGGCGTGATCGTCATGCTATTTTTTTTTCGTATGGATAGTTTTTTATTGTGTTCTGTAACAGTAGGCCTACATATTTGCTTGATTCCCTGTTGCTACAAATACCATTATGTGAATAAGTCGTGACGATATGCAGACTTGGTCAAAGCAGTCCTTTATAGACTTGCACAAGTGAAACTAGACTTTACAGGGAACTACTAACTATTCCGTGGGGAAAATCGAGTACCTGACTATTTCGATCGAAGTCAGTATTAAGCTTCGAATCGAGTTTGAGTATTCAAGTACCGTACCACTCATTATGCCATCATAACTACATGAATGACTTTGAAAGTTCAAATATGTAACTATTTCACCTCACCGAAAATAACTTTTTGATATGACAGCTTCACTCATCAAAGCTATACAAATATGTTCAAACACTAATTTTGACTAAATCTAAAATGCAGAATGTTAGTAGAAGGAGCATAAGACACCTGGTTATATTACAGAGTATAAATCGACAAAACATATCTGGCTACATTTTACCAACTTGATGTTGAAGTTAACAGTATCTCGCCGGCTATCCGACAGTCATCGAGCATGTCCATTGTCCACATTCAAGTCGAAATACAAGCAATTTCTAGTCGGCCGTCAGGTTTACCGGACCACAACCTGACATAACATTCTTGCCTTCCGTCATATGCCACCTCATTTTGTTGTTTGTCTTTTTGTATTATCTTCTTTTACTTTCATTCACCGTGCATGCCTCCTCTTCGTATCTCAGTCTTATGGTGTTTTGAATTGATGAAAATTGTTGATATACTGAACTGAACTGGTCATACCATCATCTCTAGTCAAATTTATGATTACTTTTCACAATGTGATGGATTGTCTGTATATCTGAGCGCGCAGGTATATGTACAATTAACCGTCTCCAGTAATATGAAAGAATTTGTTCAATTCAATTCTGAAATTCTGCATTGCCAATTTCACCTCTTTTCAATATATTCCAGTTTCCAAACATGAAACCAGCTAAATCACTCGAACGTAGGTACGCCGGAGTTGTGAGTAGCGTCATGTTGGATTTTATGATCTGCACGTTGAAGTTGGACCCAGAAGAGAGGTTTACAACACTCGACTGTTTGGACCACCCCGCCTTCCAGGTGCGTATTCGTTTGGTGTATTTTTTGCGTATCATCACTGTTAACTGACTTTCGAATTCAGTTGGACAAAGTGACTGACAAATCGCTGCATCGCATATTGAACCGACCTTTCAGCAGCAAGACGAGGCAGCTAAAATCAAGAAATGGTAAGCTTGTTTTGGAATAGATTATATTGTTCTTATGTAGTCTTATGCAGTGGTGGTCAGGGGTAGTTGTCAGCAACTAGTAGAGAATTGAAGAGAACATTGTGTATCAACTCATCACCAGATGTGACATCACCGGCATGAAATTTTGAATGTAAAAAGTAGCTTTGGGATAAGTTTGCACCAGTTTCATGAGTGAAATTTTCATATAACCTCGTGCAGTAGCCTCTCATGGTAAATAAATATAATTCCAAATCAATGTTTTAAAAGTACTTGCTTGATTACTTTCCAGACCTTTTCTTTTCTGATTCCAGTTGAAGTAGCTTTGATATGTCCTGGTAATTGCTACTTATACTGGTAATTGAGTGGAAATTTACTCCTCTGCTTCTACTCATACTAGAGCAGTGGTTCTCAACCGGGGGTCCGCGGACCCCTGGGGGTCCGTGAAGCATTTTCAGGGGGTCCGCGAAGCCTCTGAATTTGTAAAATGATTGACAACCTAATTCTTATTAATTTTTTAATTAGGAAAAGCATGAGATAGTTTTGCTTCGTAATTGCTAAAACTTTATAACTCAAATCATACAAATGGTCGTCTGAGATGAAATATCCGACTGTACAAACCTATTTTAATTGTCAAATTCCCAATAACCTGCTGGTGCAAACATATTGCTGTTTAGAGTTGTTTTGTTGGGGTTTGTGGAAAAATGAAATGTTGGAGATAGCAAAATGAAACAGGTTGACTTCGAAATTTTTGCAAAACATTTTGAATATGGCGTTGACAGTCTCAGCAAATTAGTAAGCAGTCGTTTGAAACAGAAATTCCTCAATTTTTTCCTAAATCTGTCCCAATGAAAGAATTGAAACCTCGCCACGAAATTCATTTTCTTCTTTGATATAACCACTAAATAACTTCAATATGAGATGGTAGATTAGAAATGAATACGCTGGACGTGATATGTTCATAAAAATTCACACCAAAGGGTGTCGTCGGAAGTGTTGCGCGTTAATATTACATTCGCCACCAATATATATCTTTGTGGAAATGGATTTTCGGCACTCTTTCATATCAAATCGAAGACGGGAATTTTCATGACAATAAATACAGATGGAGAATTACCTTCGAAGTAAAAGTCTACCTAATTCCTACATTTAGTGTACTGAAATCTTCAAGAAAAGTCATTTTGTGGCTGTTTATCACTAGCCTTCAATTAATATTTGGATGAGACAGTTGACGGTCGCACGATCATTGAGCTAGTTTTGAACGAAAACTTGAGGGGGTCCGCGGGGTCCGTGACGGTCGAAAAGGGGTCCGCGAAGACAGAAAGGTTGAGAACCACTGTACTAGAGCATGTCAACTGACGAGATTGCAAATATCATACATTATAGGCTATATGTCAGGTTTTCTTTCATACTATATATTTTTGATCATACTCACTCAATCATTGCTGACTTATGATTGTGATGTAAGCTATCAGTGGTTTTTAATAATTTTGTGGCAATTTTATTGCTTTATAGTACCAGTACTTTCATTTATGTATTTGGTTTGTTCGATTGTTATTAATCGCCATCCATAAAATGGAAATCAATTGTGTTCATCCTCAGTCGTAATTGGAAACTTTGTGATTGTGATTCGCTGGTGGAAATGATCACAATTAATTACAATGTATCGGTAATTGAGTGATCGGTAGTGCAGTTTAAATATCTTGGAAAGTAGGAAGCATTTCATCCAGGGATCTACAGAACTGGTAGAAACACAATCATTCATGGTCTCAATGTTTCTTTCCTGTACAATGTGCTGTAGACCTACACCTACATACGCTGTGAGTGTCACACAGTAGTAAAGTATTACAATATGGTATTCTGCATTAGAAAACCAATAAACATTAAGTTTTATGGTGTACTCTAAAAGAGCCTTGGATATGTTACAGTAACTAGTATGCGTCCCAACTTGTATTGTAATGCTAGGCCTATATAATGTATGATTATAAAAGCTATTACTGCTGTCTTGAAGGATAATAATGCACTGTATCAAAGAATCAAAATTTGTATTAGTGCCTATATACATTGCGATTTAATGTGTTTTATGAACATCTCATAATGTCATTTTACCTTAGTTGCATCCTCTACGCAGCCTGCTAGAGGGAATAGTGTATTATCTGGCTACTAATTTCTCTCTTGAAATCAGACAATGCAAACATCAGCCCGACTGATTCCAAGTGGGGTAATACCGTGGTGATGATTAGGAGCTCAATCATCTGTATTTTTGCAGTGATGATCCTTTTATGCTGGCAGAACAATCAACTGTCCCTGAGAGTGGAATACTTGGAATGGAATTCTTTGCATTCTTGTCATATTGAGTGTGTATAGAGTGAATAGAGACGCTTCAGTCAGTATGAGCTCATGTTTTGGTAAATAGCAAATAGCAACGCTTCTGCGATGGTGACATGTAGAGATCTTTTTTTTAAATATTTCAAAGAATTTCTCACTTTCTCGCAAGCCACATTTCCTTCCAGAAAAAATTTAACAAATTAAAAAAATCCCCATTTTAGCTCCAATTCGATGATCTGTAAATAGGCTCCTCGACATTTGAGCGTGTAATGCAATAAAATACATGAAATGAGCATGCGACACTTAGCATATGATTTTATAACCCTATGTCAATCCTAAACCCAAAATTAATCCTGTCTCAAACTCTAACCCTAATCCACACTTTGATCCACATGCTATTATATTACATGTCCATTTCTCATAATAATGCCCATCAGAGCCTGTAAATAGGAACTTGAATGTGTTAAAAAATATCTCATCCGTCTGCAGAAAACCAAGGCGACCCTCAGCGTCCCGCATCGCCAAAACAGCGCCCGCAAATCGATACAAGCCACAACGGCGACCCACAAAGCAAACTCAATCAAAAGCCGGAACCTCAAAGCCAACCCCGGCAAAACGGCATCGGCCCAAAGAAAGGCAACAGGTTGCTGAAAATGTTACGCTCGCAAAAAGACAAACTGCAGCATGACAAGAATCAAGCGAAACGGACGTCGCCAGATGACCAAAAGCCGGACCCCGCGACACATCCAGATTATTCCAGCAATAGACAAGAATCGGACAATCTCCAACAACCGGCTACCAATAGACACAAAAAGAATCAAAGCAAATTCGGATACACGGAAAATAACGCAGACATAACTCAAGATGTGACAGACGCAGTGCCGGGCAGAGCCGTAAACGGTTCTCCGGTCGACCAATCGGCTTCGTTCGAAGACGACCCGTCTTCGGACTATTTGAGATTTATAAAGACTCCGAGGCAGAAGCCTGGGCACGCGGCGTGGAAACAGCAGGATGCTGTCCCGGCAGTGAAATCGTTTTTCGAAATACGCGAAGAGGTGAGTGTCCTGAAATATTTTGTCGAGATGGACTGTAATCGGATACACTCAAAGACTTATTGACTCGAGGCACAACAGTCCAGAGATGGACAGATGAAATATTTTCATTTTACAAATTAGATTAGAATTAGATTTATAGCTACACAATTTTCCGAAATTAGATTAGAATTAATGAATTTGCAAAATCTAGGAAATTTAATTATATTTGGAATTAAATTAGAGCAGAGAGACATTTCACAAATTAGATTGGAAATAAATTGCTCCATCTGAAGAAATTTACTGCATAACTTCTACTTCTACTCCAGTAACAATGTTGACTGCTTTCACCACCTCGGTTGTCGACATGCCTTGAACATAATAGTCGTACGCCGTTAATTAATGGTGACTCATGTCTGTATAATCCAGACACACACACCCAGAAGACCATGAACGTAATATTTTTCACATCAAACATATCGTCGCGAATATAATGAGCTCATTGATTGTTCAGTGTCTAAACTTGTATTTGACTTACCGGTATGTTTTTCCACTGTTTGCCTTTAATAAACCGGCACCAGAATAGGATTTGGTAAGAATGGCGCTTTGGCATTACCGATTTCGTTCTAGATACGGAAAGAAGATTGGAAAAATATGAAGAACGAGGAGCTCAAGTTTGTGCAGCAGCATCAAAAACCTTTGAAAAGCACAGTCCCCGAACGAATCGGTACGCTAATGAGAAGTATGTGGGGAGTTTCAGCCTCTGTATGCTTGCGTTTGTTTACGGATAAGTTTCACTTTAATCTACTCTTCATCTACATGCGATGCTTACTTGTTAGCTATATTCTTATATGAAGATAAAATGAATTAGCTCTTAGTGGCGAGGGTCGTATAATTTCAGTATTCGAAAAATTATTGCACAATGCCGGACACAGATATGTCATCACCACTAACGTGTGTAGCTTTATGGTACATGTTTCGTATGCCGCCTTCCGCAGTATCGAACACCATACTTCTCGTTGATAAATGAACTATTAGTGGCAATGAGCGTATAATATTACATCCCGAAAAAATCATTTTCCACCGCTCAACTCAAATCATTAGAATTAATTACTCAACTCAGGTTAGAGTAGACTGCTTGAATCATTGAGCCCAGCCCTATACTATGCCTCTATGAATTTGAACGGAGGCTCGAAAGCCATTAAATGCACTGTTAGCTTATCATTCAGGCTCAATCAGCTATTTAAAGGGGCACTGCGCTCAAAAAATGATGTGGTCTCAAATTGAAGGGCAAAACGAAAGAAAACTGTTGGCCGCAGCCGTTCTCTTCAGAACGCCACCGTAATGGAGCTGTAATGTATTGAAATTTCCAGAGTTGCAGCACGCTCCAGCAGTCACGCAGAGATCGAACTTTATATAGTTGTCAGCCGATGTTATGAAGGAAATAGAATACACTAGGCCCGATTTTTACGTAAATCTCCTGACTGGACATCTTCCGTTGAACGCGGTATCTAAACCACCTTGGCGTGTACGACATATTTCCTTCATAACATCGGCTGACAACTATATAAAGTTCGATCTCTGCGTGACTGCTCGAGCGTGCTGCAACTCTGGAAATTTCAATACATTACAGCTCCATTACGGTGGCGTTGTGAAGAGAACGGCTGTGGCCAAAATTTTTCTTTCGTTTTGCCCTTCAATTTGAGACCACATCATTTTTAGAGCGCAGTGCCCCTTTAAACTTAAGTTCATAATCGGGAATAAATGAAACCAAAATATGTACAGGTGTCGGACGAAAACAGCAGCGTAGCGACGCCGACACTTCACATTCCACCGCGGTAAGTTACCAAGATTACGCGATAGCTCAAACACATTTTCTCATAAACTGCGGCTTTGCCTTCGCAGGAGTCAAAATCTCTCCACACCCTGAATCATAGCAAACACGAACCGGAGCTGCCCGTCTCAAATCCCAATAACGGCGACGTACGTCCGGTTTCGCAGCACGGAAAGAACCTGATAACCGGCATGCAGAGCTTCATGACTTCGATACCGACGGACGAAATGCAGGAGGAAAGGGTAAGGCCGCAGTGTACAATCTTGTAAAGTGGCCGCACAATGAGCATGTGTGCTCATTTGAAGTCATCTATGCTCAGATGTGATCAGTAATGATGTACTTCTTCTTTTTCGGAGTAATCAAGTTGGTTTTGCCTGATGTTTTTAGACTGCTTTAACATAACACAATTGAAACTTTACTAAAAAGTAGATTAGAATACTTACTTTTTACTTACTTGGAAATCCCAGCTTCTTCTTGAGTACTTGAGTAGAAATGAACGATGTTGCTTCTACTTCTTAAGTACCAACAGTGACTAATTTAAGCACCTCTGATAGGCAGTGTTGTAATGACTCGACTCTACTCGAGTCACAATTTTTGGTGACTCGACTTGACTCTGTTTTTCAAATGTGTAAAACAGGGGTAGGCAAACTTTTGAGCTCGCGGGCCGCACTATATAGAATTGGGATTATAAACCAAAAAGCAATATTGGCATTTGATTATAGTGAGGACATGGAGATAATACATATGCTTATTTAAAACAAACCAAACATTGCTTTGATGCTAATATCGTACACGCATCAGAAACGGCGGCGAGATTTCATAGGCTGGTCGACATCAATGACCAATTTCTCAAAACTATAGAGATGAAAGTCGGTTGTCCCGATTCTTAAAACAGGATTGAAACTTAAATCTGTGAGCAGCGAACTGTTCATAGATTTAATAATTCCACTTTGGGTTCAGTTCCAGGACACACAATGCTCACTGCATCATACCCATGTTAGCTTCAAACACGCTTCTACTATTTGCAGGCCTAGATAAAATATAAATACCATACAGAGAACGAATCTACATAAGACACGCGCGAATCGTTTTTTTATAAGCACACCACTAAAATAATTAAAAATGGAGTGGCCAATCTGAAATCACACTCGTGATCCGAATTATGTCAATCTCGTTTAGGATTTCTGTGATGTTTAGCTGTTGAAACCTATCAAACTGTGTGGGCCTTGAGATGGGACACCCTGGGATGTTGGTGAAAGATTTTGCGCCCACCTTATCGTCACATCACAAAACGGAACCAGGATGCCAGCAAACCTAACGGAATGTTTGATGGCATGGAAGGTTACGACTGTGGATGAGAGACTTTTAGATATGAAATTCAGACTAAATACAGAGCAATAACGAGGAATTGGGTGTAAATCGCGCTAAATTTTTCAGTTGATCTCGGCTTCGCGCATCCTTTTAGAGCAGTGGTTCTCAACCGGGGGTCCGCGGACCCCTGGGGGTCCGTGAAGCATTTTCAGGGGGTCCGCGAAGCCTCAAAATAATTGATAACCAAATTGGTATTTTTTTAATTAGAAAAATCACGAGGCAGTTTCGCTTCATTACTAGTAAAATTCCAGAGCTCAGATCAACAGAATCCCGATATAAAATGAAATATCCCGCTGTGCTGACTCATTTTAATTGATAAATTACCAATAGCCCACTGATACAAACATTTTGCTGTTTAAAAATGTTTTGTTCGGGATTGTGGAAAAGTTGGATGAGTAACGTCAATCACGGTGACTTCGAAATGTTTATGAAATCCATTTTCTCCTGTAATATACACAACGATCTTTCCATCATGACTTCACGATAAGCTGCTATATAAAAACGACCAGGCTTGACGTTATATGTTCATTAAAAAAATCTTTTTGGTCCCATATTTGTTGCGATCATACCCAAATGTGTCTTCGGAAGCTGTACACGTTATTGCCACATTCACCACACCTATTATATTTGTGGTGATGGATTGTCGGCACTCGTTCACATCAAATCGAAGGCTCGTATTTTCAAGACACGACCACGTATTTCAAGAATTGCTGTTGCAGAATTAGCTTTGAAATAATAGAAGTAAATCCAATTTCTATATGAATAGTATGATTTCATTTTCAAGAACGCTCATTTTGTTGCTGTTTATCACTAAGCCTACGGTTGTCCTTTGCACAAGACAGAGGACGGTTGCACGTGAGCTAAATCTGAAGTTAAACTTCGTGGGGGTCCGCGGGGGTCCGTGACGATGCGAAAGGGGTCCGCGAAGACAAAAAGGTTTAGAACCACTGCTTTAGAGGGTTTCATGCCCCCTGTTTGAGAACCACTGCCTTAAAATTATCATGGTGAAATATACTAAGAAAAAGTTTAATCAAGTCCCTGCATTATTCGATATTTAGTACGCATTTTATCAATATTTTTAATAAGTTTCTTTCGGCTCTCGCGGGCCGCACAGAAAGGTGTTGCGAGCCGTAGTTTGCCCACCCCTGGTGTAAAATGACTTGACTCTACTAGATTCAATTCGTGTATTGACTCGACTTGTACTCGAGTCATTGTGCATGACTCGAACCAAGTCATATGACTCGAGACTGGGACGGCCAAGACAGACATTTTATTGTAACTTTGAAGAATAGCGAAGTCACCACATGATTGGTATTTCGTCCATCAGTCTTGATACTTGAAAAATAGGGCCAGAAACTGTTGGGACCGAGGAAAATTACGATATTATGAATGCGAGCCATTTCTATATCACTTGAGCAGAGTTGAAAAAGTGGGTTGGATCGGATTGAACTGAAAACTGAACAGTGAACACAATGACTTGGACTCGGACTCGAGTCAAAACGCTTTGACTCGGACTGGACCCTCTACTAGCTGACTTGACTCGGTGGTGAATTGAAAATGACTCGACTTGAGTCAAGTAAAACCTTTTTAAGTGAGATTCACTTGTGACTGGTTACAACCTTGTCTTTTGGCACTCACCACTTCTCTGGTTCTGGTTTGTTTCATCAGTATTTTATCAATTAAAAACACCACAACATTGCGATAAGATGAAAAGATAGGAAAGTGTCGAAACATCCGAGTATACATGGCGTAACAATAAACGAGCCCGAAATTATCCACATTTGTAATCACTTTATACATCTCAGTATAGTAGATCTCAGTGGCTTGATACAATCTCTAAATTGTGATTCAATTATAGTTATCCCCTGCAGTCCCATGCTCATGGCATCCGAATTCACAGTTTATTGTTATAGTATGTACATACGGCTGGCAGGCATAATAAATCATCCTTTGATATCCATTATACATATATATTCAATATTGGAGAGGAGATTTATTTATAGTAATGTAACAATATATGCTGTTGTGCTTTGTGTGTTGTATTGAATTGTAATTTCAGACTCGATATTGCCGTCATGCTTACGGAGTAGTCCATTATTCTGTGTGAAGCTTCCCTATCTTTGTTCACTTGACTAGATAAACACTCCACCTCGTTCGAGTTATTTGTGTTGACTGACTTTGTCAATATAGGTGTGCGCGAGTGTAAATAATTTTAGTTTGAATTTCTGAATACGGTTTCGCTTTGAGAGCTGTTAAAATTTTGTTTCTGTTTATATTTGTTGGTGTTATTAACCTCGAGCTTGTGAAATATCATTATTACTACTGGTTCTTTGTATAAAGGTCATATGTGGCAAGTGGAAACTTGGTGTGAAAGTAATTTGTCACACATATATTTTTGTATATATATTAACAATGCCTTTAGCGTAAATGCAGTTTGCGATGTTTTGATTAATGTACAAAATATTGGAAAATAATCAATTGTATCAACTTGTATCATCATATGCATATTATCTTTGTTTTCGATCACAAAAGGAGTTAATCACACAACAAATTTGGGTTTAATTTACGTATTTAACTCCCACTCAAGTCATACCAGTAGTTTTGATCGTAAAAGAATATGGTTTGACTGGTTGTAAACTATTTCTAAGATGCTACATAATGTGTTGGTGGGGGATGCACTAAACAATATTATGACTTGGTTATGTGCGGCTTACGACCATCTTACCTATGCTAACGCTCATCAAGAGACGCACTCTGCTAGCTATTATGTTAAACAAAGCGTATAAACAGCAACGAAGCACTTATGGAAGTGGTGCTGTTTCTAGAATACTTCAACTGCTGTTGAGGCCAAGCTATTTACTTTTTATGTCTTGGATATCGTCAAATAGAAAGTACGGTGTCCATTTCGAAAGTGAATTTGTCAAACCAAACTGTCAATATAGCCTCTACATCAGGGTAACGGAATTCCGTTTCAAAAATTGAACTATGAACCTATTTTGGGTGCCGTTAGTCGCATAGCGTGTTTGTCGTAAATATTCATCTTGCAATCTTGAATGCAATGTCTCAGACATGTCCAAACTACTTCAGGAGGAAGAATAAAATAAGTAGTGCCATAAAGTGGATTTGGTCGAGGGGTCGTCTACTTTTTCGAAATTGTAAGTTATATCTTCACAACTAACGCAAAATGACTCATGTAATCAAAAACAGGTTCAATCATCGAAGATTTATCCAGTTACCGAGATACAGGGGCCATTTCACGCCATCCTTATAACAATTTCACCTATATAGTAGTAGGTCTATGCAGATTCTTATGCTCAACCACCAATCCTCCACCCTTCGTATTCCAGAACAAGCAGCTCGACAGCGACGATTACAAGAAAGAGGTGCGTCGCATCAAGTCCAGTATTTTCGGAAAACGGGCGTCCAACGACAAAAACTCATCCGTGCATAAATCCAGTAAGTTACATCTAAAACACACAGTCGGAATTCAGCAATATAACCGACAACGGCGTTCCATAGAAGCTTCAGTCCAACGGAATGATTCAATAGACGGAAAACACCAAACCACAAGCACACCATACGGTTTAATATCACGAGACCGCAATAACAACGGACATTGGCAAAATGGTACTTATTGAATACATGTCTTCAATCAAGAACGGTTACGACGTGTACCTCTGCGCAGATTCTCTCGGAAACGTGGCTTTTGCCACGGGGATGCAAGCCGGGTCGATAGGTGGATCGACTGCCTTCCTGCGCAATTCGAAAATTCGGGACCGGAGAGCGAAAAGTCATTATTACGGTAATATTGTTCGCCTTTAATGTATCATTAGTACTCAATTGGAAGTGTCTCGCGGTAAGCCTATAACCAGGAGTGGTCGACAACAAAGTATTTGTACTGTACAGTATACATCGGTATGTCTACTTGCACTCGTTGCTTGGGTGGTAACGATTTTAGGCTACCTTCACTTCTATTTCGGCAGTTTTTGAGGCCTGACTACTCAAGTAGTTTCAAAATGTAGATTTGGTTCAAGTTTGCATAGTTTTACCAGCTAATCAGAGCCGGCTACTGTCGAAATTAGGGGGTTGTATCTTTGGGACCAACGATTAATTGATGATACTGCATATAGGTAAAATCTTTAAAAATACCGGTGCTGTGATACAGGTATTTTTTCACATGATTCTTGTGACAATTACTCAAATAATGATACAAACTTATCCCGAAACGACTTACTACTTTACAAATTGTGAGAAGCAAGTAGAAGTCGGAGTGGAAAGGGCAGGGTTGTAATGACTCGAGTTACCACCCTAACACTATCGGTATTTTGTCTATTAGTACTGGTACTTGAAAATGTGACCTGAAATCCTTAAAAGTGAAGAAAACTAGTATATTATGCATTCGATATATTAGCATTCGATATCACCGAGCAGAGACATAGAAAGTAGGCTTAACAAGTCATTAACTCGAAACTGAACACTGAACAGTCAACACAATGACTTGGACTCGACTTGACTCCAGTCAAAACTATAAAAGTGAGATTGACTTGTGACTCGTAACCTTGTGACATGGTTACAACCCTGGAAAAAAGTCTAAAAACAGCCAATGGACTAAGTAAGCAAAGCTTACTCGAATACTCCGAGAAAGTAAAAGTAATGCGTGACTAATAGGGTTGTCCAAAATTTGGAAAATCTTACAAATCCTCAGTTGTAATGTCTTATTCTATAGATTATTGATAAAAAACGACACTGAGCCTGAAAGAAGCTCACAGAAAGGCCGTTAAGATTTCGTGCAAAGCGTTTGAAAGTAGCTGCCGAAGAACGGGCGTGCCACCTACCAGAGAACGGCGAGAAGACTAGTAGTCACGAAACCACGACTCTTGATTGACTAATCGGCTATGCTTCAATGACCACGACAGCAGCAGCTTGCTGATTAGGTGATCAAGGAGTCTGCTACCGGCGGCGATTCTGAAAGCGCATTGTATGTAGGTTGACAGATAACGATTTAGGATTGATTCAGGGTATGTTGAGGTACGAAACACATGATGAACAAACAACAGTTGCTTGACAAAAACGTCTAAAGCATGACCGCTTTATTGTGAAGGAAACCGCCGTAGCCTATATGCCTTGTTTTCAACGAGGGAAAGCATAGGCGCTTATGCAAGTGGCGACGGATTCCTCGTTTCACAAAGGATATATCATTATTGAATACGAATATAAAGCTTAACAATGACACTATAATGTGTGTGATCTTATTGGGCTCAGGTTGTAGTACATAGTTGAAGTTCTGAAAGCTCTAAGGATCGGCTGAATCAGCGGGTTATGCTTGGCACTTGTCAGATGCTTGCATCGAACTGTATTCTCTTGCAAGTGTTGTCAAAGTCCTTGATGATAACGCAGAAAAGTGGCGTAAAGGTGAGCACATACCATGCTGGATATGTTATGTCAAAGTCCTTAATAATCACGCAGAAAAGGGGTGTAAAGGTAAGCACAGACAATGCTGCATAGTGCACAGTAAGCAGCATAGTTTGTATATCATATCAAGCATAGTCTGTGCTTACTTCTACACCTCTTTTCTGCGTTATCATCAAGGACTTTGACAACACTTGCAAGTGAATACAGTTTGATGGAAGCATCTGACAAGTGCCCAACATAACCCGCGGATTAAGCCGATCCTTAGAGCTTTCAAAACTTCAACTATGTACTACAACCCGAGCCCAATAAGATCACACAAATTATAGTGTCATTGCTAAGCTTTATATATGCATTCAATACTGATATATCCTTTCTGAAACTAGGAATCCGTCGCCACTAGCATAAGCACCTATGCTTTCCCTCGTTGAAAACAAGGCATATAGGCTACGCGGCGGCTTCCTTCACAATAAAGCATTCATGCTTTAGACGTTTTTGTGAAGCAGCTGTTGTTTGTTCATCATGTATTTCGTACCTCAACATACCCTGAATCAATCCTAAATCATTATCTGTCAGCCTACATACAATGCGCTTTCAGAATCGCCGTCGGTAGCAGACTCCTTGATCACCTAATCAGCAAGCTGCTGCTGTCGTGGTCATTGAAGCATAGCCGATTAGCCAATCAAGAGCCGTGGTTTCGTGATTACTAGTCTTCTCGCCGTTCTATGGTCGGTGGCACGCCCGTTCTTCGGCAGCTACTTTCAAACGCTTTGCACGAAATCTTAACGGCCTTCCTGTGAGCTTCTTTCAGGCTCAGTGTCGTTTTTTATCAATAATCTATAGAATAAGACATTACAACGGGGGATTTGTAAGATTTTCCAAATTTTGGACAACCCTAGTGACTAATCAATCACCTCATGTGTCAAGGTATCTCTGTCTGTTCGTCATGTCATCGGCTGGCGCCATTAAACTTGAGTAAAGACACTCTGATCATTTTTGGGCATATTCCAGATTCTCAAGACCGAAGTCTGTCGCCTCCAATGAATTCTTTTATGGCTCGATCCTACTCTCGGGCACAAGAGGAATACCCCAATAACGAGTGGTAATGTCTTGAGTGTCTGTGTTTGAAGTCGATTTCAAACTAGATCATCGCGGCATCGGTTTAGGTCGACGAGTGATCATACGCGAAAAGACGTGGATAATAAAAGCATGGTGGTTCACAGTCTGATGAGTAAGAAGAAAAAGAAAATTAACAAGAAGAACAAGGTGATATTCACAATTACTATTTTACTCATGAGCGCATTCCTACTACGGTAGTTCTCATTCTTTCCTTAAAGCTAACAACTCTCCGTCTTTATTACATATCTTTATACTTAATATATTTTTACACTGTCAAGATAGCAGTGGAGCATCCGACTTATTGATGGGTAGGTTGTGGGTTCAATCCCTGGCCGGGTCATAACAAAGAGCTGGTTAGTAACACTGGTATCCGTGGTTTCCCCGCATGGCGCTCAGCGTTACAAGGATAGCATGGAGATGGGGTGCAAGACTTCGAAAGCCTTACTAGGCTATATCTGCACCTTCCTTATCCAACTGCATTCGCACATCATGCACTCATGGTATGCATATGCACAGATCGTGTGTATGTATATTAGGGTTGTCCAAAATTTGAAAAATTTCGAAAATGCTGCGTTGTAATGTCTTATTCTATAGATTATTGATTAAAAACATCAACAAGCCTGAAAGAAGCTCTCAGGAACGTCGTTAAGATTTCTTACAAAGCGTTTGAAAGTAGCCGTCTGCATGTGGGCGGGGAATCGATGAAGTGGGCGGGCAATCACGAACCTAGAATTTTGATTGGTTGGAACCTGTAATAATAAGCTACTGATTGGCTGAAATACTGATTTTGTGATCATTGCTGGTCACGATTTCGTTCTACTCTGTTGTGTTGGTTTGCAGCCATTTCTGTTCGTGGCATTGGCGATATGGTAAATTGACGTTGTTAATGCTGCCATCGACAACAGCATAACGATCCAGTAATATATTTTCTACCTGAACACTGTGTATAACAGTTTTGTTACTTCTTGCACAGGAGCTTGGCCAACTAAGATAAGAATGAACTAGATGCATGCATCGTGCTACCTTCGAGCCTTCTAAAACATACCAGTTGACAACGACTGTAACTCATAAATTGCAAACCAGTAGTCAATTTCTCCTTATGGCTTGTTATGGTAAGTCGACGTCTCTCTCTAAAACGAACGCATATTACACTTTTTATTCAAGATTTAACAAAGGCAAAAATGCTATTTACAAAAGGCATCATTAAAAAGTATATCGCAGGGTCAGTGTTGCAGATCACTGGCCTTTGATAAGAGTAGACTTCCTGCTGTCTCCAAAAATCTTCCTATGCTGTTCCACAGCTTGAAGCAAACTGTCTCTTTGCTGTTCATTGTCAGTCAAGATTGCAGCATAGTCTGTGCTTAGCTTGACACCTCTTTCTGCGGCATCATTAACGACTTTGACAGAACTAACGTAGCAATTCAATTTATTGAATGAATCTGAAAAGTGCCAATCATCAACCGGTTGACGCAGCCAATCCCCAGAGCATTCAAAAACTTCAAATATGTACCACGACTGGGGCCCAATAAGGTCAGACAACGTACTGTCCTTGTTGATCTGTATAGTTGCATTCAATGAGGGTGGGCCCCTTCTGAAACTGGAAGTTCGCTCTACTTGCAGGAGCGCCTTAGCCATATTTTCCCGGGTTTCCTTGCTTTCCGTCGGTGAAAACAAGGCGTATACAGCGGTTTCCTCAACAATATACCAGTCGTGCTTCAAAAGCTTTCGTGAAGCAGCTGTGGAAACTTGCTCATCATATTCCTTATAACTCAACATGTGCTGAACGAATCTCAAGTCATTACCAGCTGCATCACGACCAATGCTTGAATCCACCCACGCAGGGATATAAAAGAGAACCAAAAATAAATTGAAGCGGCGCAGCAGTTCAACTTCTTCAGATTTGTAATCTAATTGGTCGGCCCACATGAACATCTTTTGAGCATACAGAATTGTACCCATCCATCTCGCATGGTGTGCTGCACCAGGTTTGTGATGACGTATATCTTCATCTGCACCGAGAAGAGCAAGAGCATTAGTCACACATTGCTTGTAGTCATCCCGTGTGAAAAAATCTTTTCTGTTCAACAGTAGCTTGAACTTATCAACTATCATTGCAGCTCGTTCAGCAAAACATAGAGGAATAGTCAGAGTCTTGAATTGCTGTTCCCTGTCAAGACTGCTCCAGTTCCTTTTAAGGTGGGCAAACCATGCATTCTCTGGTCCAGTTGTGGCCTTTCCAAATAAAGATTTCCAAACGTCTTTCACTACCAGCTCATACACATGGTGCCGACATGCATGGTAGAACACCTTCCTTCCTAGAAGGTCTTCAAGAATCTTTGCTGCACCCTTCTTCCAGCCGCTGTTGCTTGCTGTAGTGTCAAAAACCAAAGCTGTTACAGCATCTTTTATATTCCAACTTTCAATTATGTTGAAAGTGGTTTCTGCTTGCGTCTGACCTGCAGCATTTTGCATCTTTTGAATGCCAAGTAGTTTTCCTTCTGAGTATTGAGGATGACAAGATAGGACAATTGACAGAGCCTCATACCGATTTCCTAATCTATCCTCTGTGAGCTTTCCATCCCAATGAATAGCAACATGTTGAGGTTTATTTTCTGCAAATTTTTCTGAAATATCCTTGGAAATTTCAAGACGATTTGTTTCCCTGGCTCTCTTTGTCGAAGATCTTGACAGAGAGAACATTGCTATGTCACCGCCACAAGCCGTAATAAATGCTCCGATCAGCATTGTTGCCTTGTTGTCTGTTAGTTGCAATCGATCCAGAGCTTGGGACACATGGGTATTATTCATAATATTTTTAGGTGCCATCAGCTTAATGGCTGTCGAGGTGCCAAGACCAACATCAGCATCATAATCAGAACTTGAACTCAAACTATCACCCTCTTTTGAAGATGAAGAAGATGCTAAAACAACATAGTCATCACTTGAGTCATGTTGAATGTTTTTAACAGTTCTATCCGCCATGGTTGCTGTTTTCTTTTCGATGTCTTTAGCGAGAATCTTGTCTCTTCCCAACATTATGCATTTGCGAGATTGCTGTTGATCTTCATAGAATGCAATGTCTTCGAGCTTTCTATCATGTGATAGATAAATGTCATTTTGTATTATTGCTATCGCATCTGTACTTCCAATATCCCACAACTTGTCCAAATCTTCCGTGAATTTTTTCCTCTTACCCTTGGGATCACTTTCCCGTTTCATGGTCGCCTTCAGAAAAATATATTTTTTGTTCAGTTTTTCAAGTAATTTCACCGCATTTCCTTTAAGTATTGTGGCAATTCTCGCCATTTGCCACACTGTCATGACATCATGAACCACCACATTACATAGCTCACGAGTAGGGGTTGACTGAGGGCAATGGTCTTTCAGATGCAGAAAGTAACTCATTACTTCTCGCAAGGTTGGTAATCTCGAGCCACAGATGTAATCGCAAGCATATCCGACCAAGTAATGCTCAGATCGAGATCTTGTTCTTCTCTGTGGCAAGTGCACAGTCTTCCGCCGTTTTGCCTCTGCCATGACAGTAATATTTTTGCCTTCTATCATAAATTACAGCTACGCCTAAAACATTTAAGTAACAAGTGTTACATTACGACTATTAACTCACCAACCCACAATGCCCTTGTACATAACCACAACCACTACTAACAAAATCGACCTCATCAGAACAGAAAATGCTGCTGCAACTAAAACATTGAGCAAGGAACAAGTGTTGCATTACAACTATTGATGCATCAACCCACAATGCGCTTTACAAATTCCCGTCTCTACTAACAGACTCCACCTCCGCAAAACAGAAACTACTGCTACAACTGATACATTCGAAGAACCACTGTTACATTACTACTATTGACTCATCAAACCACAACACGCTTTTACAGTATTACAGCCGTCACCAACAGACTCAGCAGCAGCAAAACCTACTCCTTCTGTCAAACACGGTGAAGCACCCAAATCAGAGCTGACAGCCGCCGTCATCATTGAAGCATAACCGATTACCCAATCAAGAATCGTGGTTTCGTCATTGCCCGCCTAGTTGCAATTTCGCCGTCGGTGGCCCGCCCACTCTTTGGCAGCTACTTTCAAACGCTTTGTAAGAAATCTTAACGACGTTCCTGAGAGCTTCTTTCAGGCTTGTTGATGTTTTTAATCAATAATCTATAGAATAAGACATTACAACGCAGCATTTTCGAAATTTTTCAAATTTTAGACAACCCTAATGTATATCATGAGTCAGTGTATATGCCGCAAAACATCATGGACAGAAATATGCTACATCCTATTATTGCACTTCCTTTATGTACAGTGCCTTATTGTAGGGATGATATATTAGGAATATGAGTGGCGCTATTTATTAACGTAGTTGAATAGCTGGTTTGTCGTAGATAGCTAGTAGATGTCAAACTAGAAGATAGCTTTTATCACCACATCCATTGCAAGAATATGTATATTTACACCTAGAGACTTTTCCTATGCCTATTATCAGGCGAGGCCTCAAACAGATTCAAAAGAAGAGTGAAAATATACATATTCTCGCGCTGGATGTCGTGATGAAAGCTATTAATAAAATTACGATGAATTCATTTCATTTTACCCTCTATACTTTCCAGGTCAACGTCATGCACGATGACAGACATTTGGGCACGCAAGGGGCCGTGAAACAACACATTGCGTTTTGGGATGGCAGGTACTATCTCGCGTACGGCGGACATGCCCGTGTTTCAACAGCACAATCTTTTCACATTCAGATCAAACGACGGAGTTGGGCAAAATCAGGGCGGTAGGAATTCGTCGATGGGTCAAATGTCGCCGCTGACGCAGTCGAAGAGTTATCACCGTCAGTCTTCGAGTCTTGCGAACGAGCCGCCCGGTCATTCGCAAGCACAGCAGCATTATCCGGCGTATAACGACAGCCGGATTTTGCACTCGCTAATGAGATCTGGCGCAGGTGCGATTCAGTTGTGGAGTTTGTATTTGGAGCACTCATTCATACCGAGAAAGGCCGTATTGCCAAATGTATTCATAATAATAACTGACAAAAAATTAGGCAAACGGCATATAACAAAGTAATGAAATACTGCTACTTTTTGGATCACACTAGCATGTCTATTTTTACTGCAGTGGTCAAATAGATGTAGAAGAAATGCCACAGATTACTGCTCGAGAACGAGTAAAAGTAGCAATTTCCAAGACTTGTCAAAGCTACTGCGAGTAGAAGTAGAAAGCTGATGGTTTGAATGTACTCATGTAGTTTTAAAATGTAGATTTGGTCGAGATGTCGCATTCTTTTAGGTGTAAATCGCAGTAGTTTCAAAATTGCAGGATACATCTCTGTAACCACGCAAAACTACAAATACGACAATTTTAGAATATATAATTTGTTACCATCATACACGGGCCAATTTGGCATGTTGAATCCCACTCACAAATACAAACCAATCTCAAAACTATCTACTTTACAAAAGCCGAAATGTAAAAGTAAGTAGTATGGATTATAAAGGAGAAACGGAAGCAGTCTGAAAACTTAACCACTTGAGTGAGTAGTAGCCTACAAGTGCAAATCCCTAATTCATTTTTTATCTGCGCAATTGAAGACCGCAAACTTAAAAAGCCGCGTGAAATTTGATATATTATTTGAAATTTCGTGTGAAAACCAGTCCATTTTAGCGGGATATTTGATTTGATTCCATTTGTGGATTTTAAGTCGCCGCCATTTTTCTGCAGGTCATCAAAATTTCTTACCACCCCATCATAACGCTTTCCATCACCGCGCAGCACCGTCGCAGCACGGAAATTTATCTAGCAGGCACGGAAGTCGCATCGTTTCAGGTATGAAGAAAATATTCCGTTGGGGAAAACAAATGCAAACATCTATGTCTACCGACGACCGTGAACACATTTAAAATCTAAGTATATTTCAGTCTTTCAATTCAGATTGCGATTCTTCGTTAGTATTCAACTAGTCAAGTGATTCTCAAATTTTTTAGCCTGAGGGGCCGGTAAAATTTAAAATGAAATCCAAACTGCAAATACGAAAAATGCATGAAATTTCAATTTAATGAAACTTGTTATTTCATATCTCTCATTAATGTACAAGCGACCAGCTTCTTGCATTTTGCAATTACGTTATAAAATTGAAATGTAGTTGGAGGACAGGCGGTTGAGAACCACCGAACTAGTCAGCATTCAAGTTTAACTCTCTTGGTTACTTTTTGGCCTCACTTACTTGTGTGTCATTACCTGTGTCCTTTGCAGGGTCGTAACCAAGTCTCAAGGTTCTGAGTCACAAGTCAATTTGACTTTTATCGTTTTGACTTGAGTCCAGTCAAATCATTTTCAATTCACCACAGAGTCAGTTCGAGTCACGTTGCAAAAGGCCGAGTCCGAGTCATAGTGTGAAGACTCGAGGCCGAGTCCAAGTCATAGAGTTTACTGTTCAGTATCGAGTTCAATTCACTCCTATAAACTTTTGGTTGGAATTGAAGGCTTCGGATTCATAATATACTCATTTTTCTCACTCTAAACATGTTTATCAAACAGATGAAAGACAGTTTCTGGGCCTATTTTTCAATTATTATTGGTCCTGATATATGAGGCTTGAATAAGACATATAGAATTTGTCGGGTCATATGACTTGGTCAGAGTCATGCGAAATGGCTCGAGTACAATTCGAGTCAATACACAAAAAGACTCAAGTCGAGTCATGAACGTGTCATTACAACTCTGGTTATTTATTACAGATAACCTGGAAACCCACTTCAATAGCGACCTACATATCGGAGGTCAGAATTACACGTCTCCATACGAGCACCCGTCTTCGACAAGCAGAACGCAGACGCTGGGCTCGCTTAAAAGTGCCAAACGCCGCAAAGGCCAGCAAGATTTTGGATCCATCAAAGAGACTCCAATTTGAACCAATGCTATTTATAACCATGGCTGCGCCGTGCGACCATTACTTGAAACTTTAAATAATACATTCGGGTGGCCACAGGCATTGCTCCAAGGTCTTTTTACGTTTAAGCCATGCATCGTTAACAGTGTTCTTCTCTTATAGCCAACGTCCTTTGTATCCCATTGCAACACTGACATCGAGTCAGTATCTGACTCGTTAATACGATGAATTTCAGTCCTCGGTATTGTTCTTTACACTGTTCCGTTACTTTGTATTACGACACATAGTTTTCTACTTACGCTCACACTCGACTGCTTCTTCAGATACGTTATTTAGAATCACCTCACTGAGACACTGCGATTTGTCTATTGTACCGTTGCTTTTCAGAGAAAACATTTTATTAATACAAGGTCTATATCCTACCGCTGGCTGGTGTTGTAGTAATAGGTTTAGAAAATAAGTAAGTAAAATAAGTAACAGAGAGTCACTGACGCAGCAAGGAGGTGAAAATGGGCTTCATGCCCTCTAGTCAATTCAGGACTCAAACATTACGACGCCATCTGATCCTCTTACATCACATGATTGTCAAGTCTTTTTCTACGCTTGATGACCTTACAAGTATAAAGGATGTATATGCTAATTAGGGAGACAGATCTGGGGCATTTGATCCCAAAAGGGCTTCAAAGTTCTTGTGGCAGTTTGTTTCAACTGCCTGACACAAGATGGTGCCACTACCGTTTTGGTTTGTCTGAATCGAGATACTTTACAGAATGCAGATTCACAGTTATACTCAACTAACTTGGTCGTAAAGTAGATTTGACCAGGGGGGTCACAGTTGTGATCAAACCAAGTAGTGCAATTAGCTGACATCTACCTCATCATTTTGTTACTGGCCACTTTTGCCTGTCTCATAGTAAAAAATAAGTTAAGCCTACTCTGACAGCAGAACTAACTTTCCACAAAGACAGCAATCACTAATCACTGACGGAAGTCACTAATGAAACCAAGCTACTACTGGGATATTTCCGAGCTGTTGCGTATGTATTACATCGAACTACCGTAGTGGCGTAATCGATCCATTGTTGATAGATTTGACAAAGTGTAGCGCAAGACCACGATACACAGGCAATCATGCTATTTTGAATTGTTTTATTAAGAAGAGATGCAAAAAACACAATTAGGCAGCATAATTATTCTAACCAACCGGATAGGACAGGTACACGCCCGCAATAATGCCGGCCAACACCATCAGTCCCGTGTTCCTCGATTCGACAAACTTCTCCCAGCATAATTCGGGATGACTGACATTCTGGTCGGCTTTCTGTGGCACAAAAGGAATGGAATAAAATAATTCCCTACAACAGGATGATACGGAAAACTCGTACACACATAGTCAGAGGAGGTTAAAGTAGTCATTTAGTAATGGTTTCCAAGTAAGCGAAAAAGAAAGTATTTTAAGCCCAGTTCTGCCAAAAAAACGAAAATTGTTCAGTAAAAGTAGATTCTAATATCATAACAACTTGACTACGAAGTAAAAAGTGGGCAAGAACCACTTAGTTCATTATTGACCACATCTGCCCATGTTAATGATATAGGATTGAAATGGAATTCATCGATGGATAACTGGGGAAAATGAGATGACATCGGTATCATTGGTTCCCGGTCCTCGTGCCTAACCCTTATCAACGTAATATCTAACTTTTCAGTAGAGATATCCAGAGGCGGTCGAAGTAGGCCGCCTTCCTACTCAAGTAAAAGTAGCGGTTTTCAAGTCTCACTGAAGCTACTTCAAATAGAAGTCAAAAATGAAACTGAAAAAATGAACTCAAGTGATTAGTTCTTTAAAGTAAATTTGGTCGAGGTGTCGCATAGATTCAGTAAATAGGAGTTTTTCTTTTTAAATTGCCAGATGAATTGTTGCGACATCACAAAAATTACTGATCAAAACACAAATAGATCAATTTTCGAAAATATCTACCGTTACTGTGATACCGTGGGTTTGTGGCTATGTTACCCGATTGTTTTGATAATTTCACTCACAAGAATGATGCAATCCAATTCAAAACTACTGTCCACAGCACGAAAGCCCCATTGTGTAAAGGAGGTAGATTTAGATCAAAACTCTGGAAATAGTAGCAACAAAATACAACAGAGCTGCACGCAAAATCTGTTTGTTTCATTACAAACACTGAACCGACTTACCGTGCACTTCAACATATGGGTGATAGGGACGAAAAACGCAGGAAAGGCGCAGCCGGCACACATGAACGCCGCCATCCACGACATCATAGTTGCGCCGTAGCATACGGCCAGGCTACTTTGCAGTTTTGCCATCGATTCGTTCATCTCCGTAAGTCTGAAGACAAACAGCGGGTTCATGGTACTGAACTTGAAGATTACTTCTATCACAACAGCCATTACAATAATACAGTTATTATCACGCAACAACTTTTCGATGCTTGTTATCAAGAGTTATCAGCACGCTAAAGGGATTCAAAAGTGATAAGTCGTCAGTATCGGGATCGTTTCATTACAGTTTTTATCGATTCAAGATGACACAAGAATTGCAATACGACGAAAAGATGAGTAGGAGTCAAAACCACTTGGTAACATCAATCTCCAGCCTTCGCCTACAAGTGCAGATTTCGAAAAGTGAGAAGTCATAGTTCAAACACGCGTTCAAAAACACGCGTCGTTTTGAGATCACGTCAAATTTAGAGCAAAGTTCCACTTTAAACCTGCATCATTATAGTTCAAATTCTGTAACCGTATGAATCTCATCGATTAACGTATCATACCTTTCACGAATCGGCAATCTCATCAACTCCTCGGTGTCTTTGGAAGCCAGGAAGAGCAACGCGGTCGATTTAATTCCCACTTTCAAGTCATCGCCGGCGTCCTTGTGGAAAAGCCATAATCTGAATCATGCACATCGACACCCGTATTCAACACAAACACACCGGTATAAAAACCCTTTATACTAAAGAAATATTATAGAAAACCAGAGATGGTCAATAACTAAGTAAGTAGCTTACTCCTACTTATTCCGAATAGTCCAATAGGTTTTGCCTATTACTTCTACTCAAACAGTAAAGTAGTCTTGGGATAAGTCTGCATCACTTATATGGGTGTGAATGTCATATTAACCATGTGGTATAGTCTCTATCACAGTTACTCAAGAAATTTTCCAGGCTTCTACCTTTTTATACTGTCATTAGCTATTTTGAATTAGTCGCCAAGATACATCTTGGAATTTCAAAAGTAGCCACCTATAATCAACTTCTAAAAGTATATGAGTACACGACCCCCTCGATCAAATCAATTATTAAAAACTACTTGAGTACGGCACTTTGAAGACCTTCCATTTTCTATTTCCACTAGAAGTAGTTTTGAAATTTTCCCGATATTGCTAGATATCAACTTGTCCTGGAGTAGAAACTTACAAGTTTTGACCACCTCTATAGATAACGCCGCCCAATAAACAATTAACGATCCCAACCTGCACTGCATAGATGGTGTCGTAATACATGGTCCACAGGAAGCAGCCAATATATAAGGGCATTACGATGGACCAGTTGATTTGTCCAGCGACGGCGGCGTAACCCATGATCGCACCCACGTTGAAAGTCAATCCCAACGCTGCTTGAGGAAAGTACGTCACTCGCTTGGCTAACGGATAAAGTATAACGGGTAGCATGGATGCGACTCCAATAACAATGCTAAGAATGAAAAGAACACGGATTTCAATGACCAGCGATTTGTCAGCAGTAGGCTATAGAATCTTTTGACATGAGAAACTGCCTGCGGCATTACTTTTAATGGTTGTAATATTAATTGAATACAATTGTGTTCTGCAAAAGCAGACATAAACTTGATGTAAAAATCCAAGAAAAAATATTAAATACAGGATTTAGAAATGTAGTTTGAGACAATGTAATCAACGCTAATCACAAATCAACGCTAATCTATCTGTAGGTGATATTCCACGAGATCGAATTTAAAAAATGTATAAATACTTCTATCACAAAATAAATTTGACAGAAAACAAAAGTATTAAAAAGTAACCGTACGTTGCGGATTTTAAAAATTGAGTAGCTCTAGTTGTAGTTGTGCATGAAATATATTTTAGTTGTTGATCAACTAGAAAACACGTGTCTTTGTTTGTCATGAATCAAGATACCGGTTTTCCGTTGTGTGATGTTCTTGCAGCCGTCTCAGAGTCATCACTACTAATAATGGTGAAGGCCCGGGGGGCTTGACAACTTGGGCCAGCGAGTATCAATCTTAATGAAACAAGTCAATAAGTGAGATTCTACGAAAAGTTCTATTGATAACCAAGTCTCCAAAGAGGCATGGCTCAGTTGAAGTACAAAGTATAATGTCACTGGCTGCCACAAGGTGCCGCCATTTCTTACCAGGTATTGTTTAAACTCAACAGAATTCCCAAAGAGATAGACAAGTGCGCAGCCAGAAGAGCGATAGCGTTCCGAGGCTTCAGCTTCCCGCTCGCGAGAGGTCGCGACCTCGTTCTCTCCACGTGTTTATCGAGATCTTTGTCCCATAAATCGTTGATGATACAGCCTGCTCCCCTCATAAAAAATGCGCCAACTCCAAACAGTCCTTAATACAGAAAAGATACATCGTGAATCATGATCTTTAACTTCAGTACCATGTTACAATTGATATATGTAAAGTAGGCTATATATTATTAATCTATACCTAGATTTAGCACTACAATTTCACTGCCTGCCGATATGTAATGTTGAATGGTCACAAGCAGTATTGGACAATTTCCTTCTACTTGTGACAATTTCTAGCCCAACTAGTGCTCGGCAAATCGAGTGCCTGAGTATTATACTTCGAGTCGAGTATTTGGACGCCATCCATTACGACATAACAGTACAAATGACTTTTGGAGTTCAAAATGTATCTTTATACGGCCACAAGAAAAATTACGCCAGCCACACACACGTCATGCAAAGTAATTTTGTATTTCTGGAGTAAGACTATTTCTTAGTACTTACTGACTATTGCTAGGGTGAATCACTACATGATAGAAATGACATTCCATGAATATTCGTTGCCTTGAAGGCTAGCCTAATCGAAGTTTCAACAGTCGAAATAACATATTGAGTTTTTGATAAAAAATAAACTTGGTGTGTAGGCATATATTTTTATTACGGAGAAAATCAGCTCCCACTACTCCACTCGAATCGTTATGACCAGTTTCAAGCAGTGTTGGGATGACTCGAGTCATGACTTGACTCGAGTCAACTTTTTCGTATGACTTGACTTGACTCGAGGCTTTAAAAATGCGCATTGACTCGTGACTCGGAGCAAAATTTACGAGTCAATTTCAAGTCATCAAGTAAACGGTGTCAAATAAATCACTGTATCTTGTGTAGGCCTATGTTCGGATTGTTCGAGATACGCCGGTGTCACTTGTGAAAGCAGCCAGTCATTCACTGATCGTACGATACACTGATCCTCGATTGTTAGATCACAAATAAATAGACCGCAAACTAAAGTATCACAGCTTGCGTTGTCGTGGTAGTAGTAGTAGTAGTAGTAGAAGAAGATTACTCTAAATAGCAATGTGTCTCTGTTTCTTAGACGGATCAATGCTTACGTTGCGAAGTGCTCACCTTTACCAACCTTTATGTATGATTTAAATCAAACAAATATAGTTTGGGCGTTTATTTACTCACTGATGTATAGATGTTGATTATGTCCTATATTTTGGCTGATAATAACTGACGGTAGCATGTGACTGTACAGTTACTCACGTATTTTATTAACAGTTCTACGTGTGCGTTAGGGCTGTTCAAAAATAACTTTTTTTCCTGAATCTTGCTGGTTACTTGATTAAATCGTTAGGTTGCCTTAAAAAACGACGCATACCAAATTTGAATTCATTCCGACAAATATTCGCGGGTTACGTAGAGTTTGAAAATTTTGGATTTGCCCAAAAACGCAAAAAAAAATTTTCTCAAATTTTTTTGCCAACCCCATGAAATTGTTGGGCTGTCTTCAAAAACTATGCAAAACAAATTTGACTCAATTCCAAGCCGTAGAAGCGGAGTTATTCCAGTTTTTCGGTGATAATTCATGGATTATCCACCAATCAAGGATAATCCCAGAATTTTCGAATAAAAACTGAAATAACTCCGGTTCTACAGTTTGGAATTGAGTCAAATTTGTTTTGCATGGGTTTTGAAGACAGCCCAACAATTTCATGGGGTTGGCAAAAAAATTTGAGATAATTTTTTTTTTGCGTTTTTGGGCAAATCCAAAATTTTCAAACTCTACGTAACCCGCGAATATTTGTCGGAATGAATTCAAATTTGGTATGCGTCGTTTTTTAAGGCAACCTAACGATTTAATCAAGTAACCAGCAAGATTCAGGAAAAAAAGTTATTTTTGAACAGCCCTAGTGTGCGTGAGTGATACAACGTCTTTTCGCAGGTATATTTAACTAGATATTCGTTATTTTATTCAAGATAAATGATCAGCATTGATCAATTAATCTGTCTTTCACACAGCTAGCAAAGTGTAATGACTTTGAATCATCACTCATACATCGAAAATTCAATTTGACTTGAATTGTGACTTGACTCGTGACTTGACTTGACTCGACTTGACTCGAGTCACCTCCAAAAAACGAGTGACTTGACTTGACTCGAGTCACTTTTGAAAATCGATTGACTTGACTTGACTCGAGTCAAACTCTGCAATGACTCGAGATGACTCGTGACTCGAAGGTAGCGACTTGATCCCAACACTGGTTTCAAGTGATTACGTCATTGGATTGAATCAATATAATTTTTGGCCAGATTTGGCATTTATACAAACACAGATATCGGTCACTCTCTGAGACTATAACTTACCTAAATAATAAAGACTCGGTAACGTGCCGACAGGCGCAGCGAGGGATATTCCAAAAGCGCACGGTAAATACAACAGCCACGTTCCGATAGGCTTATCGACTCTCGTCAGTTCTAAATAAGGCTTCACGCTGTCGGGGGCAGCCTTCACAAACCGGGCAGCGGAGAACTTCTTGTAAAACGCCGCTCTCTTCATTTTCAAAATGTCTCGCTTCATGTACATCTTCCCTAACTTGTCCGAAACGCCGGAATTAACAGCCGATAACGATAATTTCCTAACGTGCAACTGATCCATGGCAAATGTTCTTTGACGATGTGAACAAAATGGCGTCGAAGATGTCATAGTACGCGAAATTGATAAAAACCGTGTCGCATCGGTGCTGAAATCCGCATTGCATCGCGACAATGATAGAACTGTCCGCTCGTAATAACAATTGGATATCTTCCGCGGTAGCGTTCTACGCAATAATATATTCATGCCCCAAGCAAGCGTTTGTATGTGTAACATTTTTTAAAATAAATTTACTTACCGGTATGTATCTATCTATGACACCTAATGAAAAGAATATACAAAATCATTGTTAACGATAGAGTTGCAAAGCACACGAGACCTTTAAAAAGGATGCTGATTGGTTGCGACAACATCAAAACTTGAACGGCGGCGAGGCAGTGTACAATCGCATCGGCGCGTGCGTGGCCTAGGAACAAACCGACACTGGGTCGTGAAAAATACGCTACTCACAAATGGCACTGGACGATTGATATAAACGGCAGTTTCAGTCATGCATGCGACTTGGCCCAGGATGAAAGATGCGCTCTGGAAAGATTTTAGTTACCCGCAGAAATGCCATTGTGACAGCAGGGAATCTTAAACATTTTTAGCCAGGACCAAAAAATTTCTGCATCGTTGCATGCGTCTAGTAAAATTTAGTGTACTGGCACAAAATTTGGAAAGTTGAAAACTAAATGGACCAAGGTCATCACTTTTGCCAATTGCGCCTCGTCAACACTTAAAACTAGTCGGCGGGACTCCAGTTTAAGAACCCATGGATTACACTCATGAAAAGTCCTTGCGATTTCACCGACTACACTCGTGGAAAGTGATTTTGAGAAGACCTGGAGAAAAGTCTTTGTGACATCATCGACTACGTCACAAAATAATCAGTCCGACATCATCGCGCGTGCCTCGTGCCTCTCTCCCTGCTCGCCTTCCTAGACTCTCTCTCCACGCTCTTCTTCACTTTCTCTCCCCCGTCGGACTTCTTGTGCTTCTCCCTGGCGCGTCCTTCGTCCCCTGCTCCACCGCCATTCTCCGCCCTGGCCCTTTTCGCCTCCTTCGCAGCCCTCCTCTCGTCCTCGTCCCGCGTCGAGCTCTTTGACCTCTTCTCCTTACGACTTTCCGTTTTCGCCCCAGCCCCGTCAACCTTACGCCGTTTACGCTCCCGTTCTTCATTATCCACGGCTCGCGTCGCGCTACTGCCCCGCGACTTTACCGGAGATTTCGCCACCGATGATTTCCTAGATTCTTTTTCCGGCACAGCATTGCTGTTCCCAACAGCAGCATCAACTTCCGCAGACACCTTATCCCTGCTTTTCGCACGTTCCTTACTTTTATCGATCGATTCCCTCTTCTCTTTGGTCTGCGATTTCGACCTTTTCGCTTCGTCATTTTCAGTCTTCACTTTGACCTTAGCGTCACCGTCGGCGTGCTTTGACCTCGCCTGGTTCACTTTGGTCATATCTTTTAAATGAAACTCCTGTTCGGGCACCATAAACGGCCGTCTGGCCCTCAACTGACCAGAGTATCCCATCGCCAGCGCGTACAAATCAGGCCTCTTTTCCTTCTCCTCTTTTATCTTCTCAACGCGCTTTTCTAAAGCGGACCCGAGCGCGGTCACCATCGGAAAACAAGGCAAGATTTTGGTCAGTATCACGAGCGCGTTACGTATCGCGCAATACTCCTTCGAATCGAGACACACGACTAGAGCTTTGGTGAGTTTAAACTGCCACTTGTGGCAAACGTGCCGGAAATTCTCGTAATCCAGATGGTTCGCTTTGCTGGCGCCGTCCGTCGCGTTGGTACGCAGCACCGTAACAAACCCCGGGTAATTCTTACACTCTTTCTCGTACACGTCGCGATCTTTATGCCATTTAACCACGATCTCGAGCATGGAGCACAGAAAACGTCCGTACCTGGACGCTTCGTTTTCGCTGAAGCACGTCACCGTGTACGATATATCCGAGAAAACGCGGTCGAAACACAGCAGCGTTGAAAAATTCGGCGTGCGCAGCAAGTGCATCAAATGCACGAACCTCGCACAGTACACCGCGTCCAAAGGCGAGAAAACGCACCGCGGAAACACGCACAGCTGCAAGAATTTGGTGATAGCGTCGTTTTTCGAAGTGCGCGCTAAAAACCAGCTTTCCCGCTCGCTTTTAAGCCGAGCACGCACTCTGGCACGGTGCTCTTCTTGTTTCCGCTGCTCCTCTTTTAGCTTCGCGGCCAGAGACTCGCATCTCTCCCTTTCCCTACGCTTCCGATTATCGTGCGACCCCTCCTGCTGCATCTCGTCGACCTGCTGCTTTAATTTTGCGATTTCCCGGTCGTAAGCCTCACCTGGCACCTGCACGTCGTACAGGCTAAGCGACCAGAACGTGGCGTAAAACTGCGGCGACACATCCTGCCAGATTTTATCAGGTTGCGTACTCTTTATCATATCACACACAGGCGCCATGACGGCGCGACAGGCGTTTACGAAGCGCGCGTTTTTCTCTTGCGACGTAGATTTTTGCTTCGACTTTTCCTGCCGCCTCATCTCGTCGTACTTGGAACTGATTTGATGCGCGTACATGGGTCTGGACAGGAAAAAAGCCACATCGACAGGAGTGTGATACTCTCTCGCTAGAGTGTCGATAGGAGGAAACCTCTTCACGTATTCATCCATGCTTAAATGGATGGACAGGAAATTCCCGAATTGAACCAGCGTGTCGTGGCATTGATCGGTTAGCTTGCCGACTAATTTCAAATGCTTTTGTTCCCCTTCTTCAAACACAATAGCGTGACGGTGTTGCGATATCAAAACGCACATCGGCAATTCCAGCTTCTGCCCCAAAAGAGCTTCCTTCAGTCTGTTCGAAGACTTTTTCGTGTTTCGTATCTGTCCGAAGTACCCACCCTCAGCTTTTAGCAGTTCACCGCCGCCGAGCGCTTCCAATTGGTCCTTAGTCACTTCTTCCGACACTTCGACACCGGACATTTTCTGCACCACCTCCTTTAAAATCAGTAAATCCAAACTTTTACCGGCTTTCAACTGATTCGCGACGTACTGCAGTAAACCAGACAGCTCTATCGAATATTTCTTAAACACAGCGCCGCTAAATGACGCCAGACTTTGAAGCCAGTCAGATATGTTCGTGTCGTCATATTTCATCCGTTCCTTTTGCGGATTCGCGAGCGCTTCTATGATACAAAACGCGAGAGCGTCGTAAGTAAGGTTGGTGAGATACTTGAACGCGTCTACGACAGGATTTATCATGTTGTCGTAGCGCTGTATCTGATTTAAAATGCAATCGAACAAAATGACAGGATTGCCGTGACTCAATTTACCCATTTGCCGGCCGGACTGTTTCACGTTCTCTTTCGTCAGCCTACGCATGATATACTTGGTTCTGTCTACCGTGTTGGCTTGTACAAGCATCATGTCCGGATGTCTGCCGTACGCGTCGTTCTTCCACTCCCCGTACAAACGGTACCGTTGTTGGTACGGCAAAACTTGTAACATCACCCAGACTTCTTCGGACATATTAGCGTTTGATTGCAATAGAGAGAGAGCAGGCAAAAACACATTAGCGGTAGCGCCGAGAAAGCCACCGTACACAGCACGCCACTTATTCTGCTGTACAGTATCAGAGTTGTGATACTCGTTGAAAAACATTCTTCCGATACGCACCATTTTCGCCATCAACAGCGGATCCAAAGACAGCCTCGGTCCGAGCACGTCCAGCATGCTGAATATGTTTTCGGTCAAATCCTCGTACCTTTCAACGCGGTGCGAGACGGTTCCGTGTTTCAAAGTAGCCGCTGGCAAAGATAACGAGCCTTTAACTGAAGCCACACGCCTGTAGAACGGATCCACCATGGCAGAAATCAAGTGACAAAGGGCGTGTACTAATGTGTCTTGCGCCATCATATGATTGGTCTCATAATACTCGAGAAGTTTCTTGGCGTTACTCCAGTCGCCGACTCTAAGCAGGCCTTGGCAAAGACCGAATTTTTGGTTCTCTAACTTTGGTGGTTCTGCCTTCTCTTCATTTTCATCAGTTTTGTCAGCCCCCGAAAGACTGACTATGTTCATTTTACGGACTTTCTCCTTTGCCGCGTCAACAATTTTGGTCCATTCCGCCACCAATTCGTCGTCCCCCGGCACTAAATGGAGTAGTAAATCATCAATGTCCACCAGATCATGTTGTATTAGAAGTGCTGCAACGGTGTATAACGAGTCCGGTGTCTTCAGTCCGATTTCCTGGTAATGCGCAAATTTGAAACCGAGCAATTGACAAATAGTCGATCTTTCACAAAGCAGTAGGTAGTTGTTCAATAACGGCACAAATACTTGGATCGCGAATTGCGGGTGGCATTCGAACGCCTCTAATATTATATCCAGCACACGATTCGGATCGATATTGAAGCATCCGATTAGCGACTTGATATTTTCAAGAAGATACACTGCGCCTTCATCTTTATTCTCCAATTGACCAAGCTCAGATGCAAGTTTGGAATAACCTTCCATTTCTTCGCGTAGAAGGTTAAACTTTTGCTGCTTGTAAAACAATCTCGTCTTCGTTTTTATGTATTTCTGCTGGAATTGCTTGGTGTTTGAAATTAGCTTCAGAGCTTCCAAAGTTTCTACATCGAGCCTTTCCTTCAACAATTGAATCCCAACAATGTCTCGACACGATGTAATCAATGATATTAGCCTGTCTCGGTACAGTTTCACACCGGTTGCTACAATCTCGGTGTCTACCATTGAAAACACATCAACCATTGTGGAAGATATATGAGGATGCTTCTCTTTGATGGCGGTTATCAGCAAAGCAACGTTGTCGTTTTTTAATTTTTTCTGAAGCAATTGCCATATTACTTCATAGAGTATCCTTCGGACATCTCTGTCTTTGGCTGTGTTGACAAAAGACTTCTGAGATCGGAGTATTTCCAGGCACTTCGAGAGAACCTGCTGCTTTCCAGTTTTCTCCCAGTCGCTAGCTATTTCGTTTGAAACGACTTTGAAATTTACTCCTATCATAATTTCCCTGTTTAGCAGCTAGGACAGGAGAATTGCTGAATAAAAGAAGTACATGGTTTACTTGATTCTCTCATTTATACTTACGGAACGATCATTCTTTAATTCATAAACAGGTCATGTTTTACAACCAATATAATATAGTAGACAATCGATAGGGTTGGTGTCGGAGGTTGCATACATACACTGGCGTTGCATGATATAGGCCAGACACCATGAACTAATATTGTAAGGCTAGTCAAGGTCAAATGAGTCCTCGCACTTGGCTGATATACATATATATGCCACTTACAAGCAGTGTTTGGATCAAGTCACTACCTTCGAGTCACGAGTCATTGCACATTTTGACTTGAGTCAAGTCAAGTCGATCGATTTTTGAAAGTGACTTGAGTCAAGTCAAGTCACAATTCAAGTCAAGTTGCCTTTTTGAAGTACGAGGCATGATTACGTCATTGCATTTTGCTAACTGTCTGAAATACAGATTAAGTGGTCATTGATTCTGAACCAATAAACGAATATATAGTTAATACACATGTAAGAAGATCACTCGCATATATACAGCAAAGTTGCTAAACTACGTAATTGCACACTGCACAGCCTCAGTTTATAGTTACCAGCCAAACTAGAGAAACGAATTGATAAGATGCAATACATTACCCATCTACAAATTGGTATGATACAATTCGAGACCGCGTTTCAATGGTTGAGGACTATATAAACTATATTCAATTTCAAATTCAATTTCAATACAACAAGAGGTTTTGTTAAGGTAAGAACAGAGAACAGAAATGAATATTTTGCTATTAAATTACTCTACTATACTAGTTTGCGGTCAATTTATTTGTGAGAGAACAAGGGAGGCTCAGTAACACGCACGATCATTGAATGATTGCTCGCTCTCAAGGGTTACACCAGCATTTTGCAAATAATCCGACCATATGCAAGATATAGTGATTTTTATCGACACCGACTTTTTGATGACTTGAAATTGACTCGTGAATTATAGCTCCGAGTCACGAGTCAATCCACATTTCTGATATGCCGGAGTCAAGTCAAGTCATTTAAGCAAAGTGACTCGAGTCAAGTCAAGTCATACAAAAAAGGTTACCGTACTTGAGTCACTGCTTACAAGTTGGTATATAATGATAAAACAAAGGGGCAATGAGGTGGAAACTACGACACCGACACAGAGCAACACACACATACATGAGTTTGGTTACGAGCCCATCTACCCAATAAATAGATCAAACCCAACGCTACCGGTATACCACAAAATCTGCATTTATGCAACATGCCTTTTATCTTGTGTTGTCTATGGAAAGTGATCTCTTGCTTATATTTGCAAGCGGGGGGGGGGGGGGGGGGGGGTTGGTGCAATTGCAACTGAGTGCTCAATAAGGTCGGTCAGTCAGTCAGTCATGTGCACAACAGGACACGGCACAATAAATAAGGAAAGTTTGTGCTCAAAATATAAACCTGTACCATATCTTAAATTCAAATTTCAAATATACTCGTTTTTATGTAAATAGAAATTTCAATCATTTCCACGTATAGGACAGTCACACAGAACACAACAGGACAGTCCGCGCATAAAATCCAAATCGTTCATTTCCAATCCAAATATGAAAAGTTGCTTCAATCATTGTTCTACTATAGAATCAGTGTCCTGTGCTCACACAATTCTTTATTTTTCATTATTTTTCATCAAATTACTTAAACTTGGAGAATCATCGCTGCTCACCTGTTATATTAGGCAAAACTTACCGAGATTCCAGTTTCTAACATTCAAATCCCATTCATTTGTATACATGTCGATGTCAACATTCAAATTTCATACGGTACGGTATTCAATTACATATATAGATCACAAATCTGAAGATGTTTCAAAATGAGCAGTTTCTCCGAGCACAATAAGGTAAGGACAGCCGCTACGTGCATTATACAATAACGACGAGTCGACGACAATGTGTCCGCTGTCAAGTGTCAGCCAGCAGTGCGGTGCGCAAAGTGACTGTATAGTGTATATTGTATATACTTTTTGTTCACGCGATTGACCTTACTGTGCGTGTACCGACTGTCCTATTTAGCACCATCACTATAGATTTGCAATGCCCTTGCCTATATACAACGCAAACTCTTGCATGTTCAACGTTTCCATACAATATATAACCCCCGTTGCAAAATACGACAGCAATCATATTATATCATATGTATCGAATGTAAAGCACATTAGCACAATGGTGTGGGTATTCTGGCAAGACATAAAATAGATTCGAGTGATTTGTATGGCTCATGGTAATATCAGAGAACGACAAAATCATATATGTATGTTTTTATATATATGTCTTATATACATATGTCGTTGGGTTATATTTTTCATATGAACAAATTACACACAATGTACAATGCGATAAGACACAATGCGATATCATGAACAGATAGGAGGATGTCGAACGACACGCATCAGTAGCGATCCTCTACTCTAACATCCAATGATATGTATTGGGTTGCCAGTAAACTCGCCCCAAAGTAAATTCGGCCCGTCGAATTCGGCCCTCGGTCACTTTGGCCGTCGGTGAATTCGGCCCTCGGTAAATTCGGCCCTCGGCAAATTCGGCCAGGGCCAGAGTAACAATAACAGTTACAATACCATTACCTAACCTGAATCCTAACCCTAATCCTAACCTAACTCTAATCCTAACCTAACCCTAATCCTAACCTAACCCTAATCCTAACCCTAATCTTAACCTAACCCTAATCCTAACCTAACCCTAATCCTAACCTAACCTAACCCTAATCCTAACCCTAACCTAACCCTAATCCTAACCCTAAACCTAACCCCTAACCTCCAAATCACTTGATAATATTATAATTATGTAATATAATACACATTATTAGTTATTAGTTATTAGTAGGTTTAGGGTTAGGATTAGCGTTAGGGTTAGGATTAGGTTAGGGTTACGTTAGGTTAGGTTAGGATTAGGGTTAGGTTAGGATTCGGTTTAGGATTAGGGTTAGGTTAGGGTTAGGTTAGGATTAGGGTTAGGTTAGAATTAGGGTTAGGATTAGTGTTAGGGTTCAGGTTAGATAATATTATAATTATGTAATATAATACACATTATTAGTTCGTAATACAATTTCACACAATGTTCTCCGAGGGCCGAATATACCGATTGAAGTCGGCTGTCGGTAAATTCGGCCCCATAAACATTGGCATAAATATATACATATATGTATTTATACGCATACCCTGTTCTCCAAATCACTTGATAATAATATAATTATGAAATTAATTCACATTAATAGTTGGTAATACATTTTCATAAAAAATTCTCCGAGGGCAGAATTGACCGAGTAACCAGTGAATTGACCGGTGAATTCGGCCGTCGGTAAATTCGGTCCCCGTGAATATCCGCGCTATCTCCCGTGATTACGCGATCTACGCATACCCTGACATCCAAATCACTTAATAATAGTATAATTATGTAATTAATTCATGTTAACGGTTGGTAATACATTTTAATACAATATTCTCGGTGGGCCGAATTTACTGATGTAATGGCCGAATTTGCCTGGGCCGAATTTACTTTGGGGCGAGTTTACTGGCAACCATGTATTGTACAAGTACATGTATATATCGTCGCAGTGGAATCAAAGTATCTTATGTCCATTTGACACATTTTGGGAAAATTAACTTTGAGTGAAGTTTTCATCTTCTTTCAGCCGTATATTGGCCCCGATTAACTTTGATATACTGAGACAGACATAACCATGGCTAAGATATGCCCAAAAGAAATAAAAAAATCTTTGAAAAGTCGATTTTGTTCAAGTTTACAAAAGGGAGCTTCAAAATTTTGAAACTGGACATAAGATACTTTGATTCCACTGCGACGATATATCATTGGTCTGTACCTAGTGCTGCATCACGTCTCTTCATGATTGTGGACTGCGGAGGTTGTTTTTCAACAAGTGCAAATGCCCCTTTTACCATTTCCCCATTCTTTACAATCCCGGGTGCGAGTTTGATTGACTGGTGACTGACTCTTTCTTATTCTTCATTGCATCGCAAGATTCTTAAGCTTGTGGTGTTTGATCTGATGAAATTCTCTTATCATGCTGAGCTGAACGGAACCTGGACCATGGGCCTACTGGTGTTACTAATGATATATCATTGGGTGTTACCAACATTGATGCCCGATATAACAGTATTCAAGTTCTATCTTAAACGCTGACATCTTTCTTTTTGACGTTTACTCCCTCTATTCATTCTCTTGCATGTTTTTGTGTATTCGTCCTTCATCGGACCTTTCGATGATATCTTTTGCTAAGATGCCGGGAGGACGTAGGTGAGGGGGAGCCAATACCGATTTACAGCGCAGCTACAGCATATGTACGCTGTAAATTGCTGTCTTCCGACCCGTTTAAAACGACTCATGACAAGAGTAGCAACTCCCCGACAATATCACAAGCCACATTGTTCATTTTTATCGCCATGAGTATTCCAGTTTACTAGATTATTGTAAATAACATCCAGGTTCTAGGCATGGATTAACATTTGGAATACTCTTTTCATTATAACGCAATCTTGTGGTGCATTGATTTGATCAAAAAAATATTAAAATGAGGACGATGATGACTTTTAGAGCGACTGCTGACAATGTGACTCCAAAAGCTACCGCATTCACAACCCCCCCCCCTACTTTTGGGACAAACGGCTGACCTTCGTTGTTTCTGGCAAGAGGTATTCGTCAATATTTTGCCGCGAAATGCTGCACAACACATTGATGTAGTTTGTTGTTGTCGCGTTGTTCCATTGTAGTTGACAGAAGATGGTTAGTTTGTCTGCTGTTTTATCTTTGAACGTCTAAAATGCTTTAATTGTATTTAGGATATCCGAAATTTCTTCGCTCCAAAAGGTAGCAAACCTAAGAAGGGAAAGAAACCTGTTGTTGTTGTTGATGATGACGACGACGATGACTTCACGAATAATCGTACCAAAACGAAACGAAGACTAAAAGGAATCATCTATGAGTCAGGTATCATGTTGTTCCATGCTATATTGTCGAGAATATTGATGCTGTTGGTTTTCGTGAAGTATCATACTTCCCCTAAAAGACAGATACATAGAAATGTCGATCTTTGGGTTATTCCTTATTCCCCATTAAAAGCGGAAATCCAATGACGTTACCTTTTGACCTCTATATATGACGTAAGCTATTTGGTAAGCTATTGTTGTAAAAATTTTGAAAACCTGATAAAACTGTCTAACCATGAAATCCATAACAGTGATGATTAATGGCAACAACATCCCAATATGCATAGTTGCATGACTCACATTATCTAACCACCAAACCACCCACCCACCCCCAAAAAATGAATTAAAATGAAAAGTATTTATATACACAGCCCGTGGATGGTCTAAAATAGCTTGATACTCAAGTAGAAATAATGTGAATTTTCACTCAAGTACATGCAGAAGTCAATTAAATAGGTAGATACTCAATAGGCCTAATATGTTTTAGTTCGAAAACCAAAAAATGTTAAGTGGAAGAAGTCTAAAATTATAACCATTTTTGGAGGATACTTCAGTTCTTCGAAAAAGTACAAGTAGCTTATTCCGTTACTGACCACCGCCGCATGCTGACTTGGACAAATATATGTATTCTCGCTGTTTAATTATACAAATTAAAGCAAAATGCCGGTAATCATAGTATAATCTAATTTGAGAAATGTTTTCCTGAAAATGCTACAGGAAAAATGTATAGAGTGCAAAACATGCCAAGCTTACCCTACAGACATTTGCCGTGCTCTTGCTTATGAAGATGAACTGTGATTTAATATAAACTGAACTTGCTTAGATTTCCAAGTTTTCTTCGCGAATTCAGTAATTCCAATTCTAATCTAAATTTCAAGGAAAGAACTAGCTATAATTCTAATTCTAATATCGCTTGGAAAGGATGAATATTTTCTAGTTGCGTGTACGTACGTACACGCCGTACAGTTGTACACAAGACTAGGGCTGTTCGAAAAGTACCTCATTTTTCAAATTTTACCGGCTACTTGATAAAATTGTTAGGTTAGATTTGTAAAGAATAGTATTTACGGTGGCAAATTCTTTATTTATTTATTGCAGGTTTACCCACCATAAAAGTATCATTTTAAATCCTAAAATTTGCCAGGGTTGTAATGACTCGAGTCACGATTTTCAGATGACTCCACGCGACTCAAGTCATTATCTCAAAATACGGAAATGACTCGACTCGAGTCAATACACGACTTGGACTCGAGTCATTGCGCATGACTCGAATATATATATCGGCTTTCAATTAAATAAAAGGGCAAAAGAAAACAGGAAACAAATTAACATCAAGATAATCAGTTTTGGGCCCTTATTAAGCGCCTCCAGCGTGGGCGGTCGTGGGCGTCTTCGAGCGATAGCCGGCGTTGCGCTAGCTCGGTCTCTATTGTTGAGCGCCATGTGGTTCTATTCATGTGGAATGACTCGCCATGTGGAATGACTCGCCATGTGGAATGACTCGAAGCAAGTCATTGACTCGAGATTCAGACGGCAAGGACCGACATTTCATTGTAATTTCGAAGTCAACACACTATTGGGACTTCGTTTGTTGGTACTGGTGCTTGAAAATGCGACCACAAACTGCTAAAAGTGAGGAAAATTGATATATTATAAATGTGAACCGTTCAATATCACCAAACAGAGTTATAAAAAGTGGGTTTAGGAAGACTTTAACTGGGAACTGAGCAGTCAACACAATGACTTGGACTCGGACTCGAGTCATAATACATTGACTCGGACTTGATCCTCTGTTCGCTGACTTGGACTCGGACTTGACTCGGTGGGAATTGAAAATGACTCGACTTGACTCGAGTCAAAAATATAAAAGTGAGATTGACTTGTGACTCGGAGCCTTGTGACTTGGTTACAACCCTGAAATTTGCACATCAGTAACTTTACTTCAACTAGTTGTAATAGAGCCAAATTTGAAAAATTTTATAATTATTTTTATTAAATGAATGCTAAACTTTTTCTCTTATAGCAATGCCTCTACTCTATAGGTTGAGATTGAACCATAATTTGTGCGCAGCGTTATAATAGGTAACCTAACGATTTTATCAATTAGCCAGTAACATTTATAAAAAAGTTCTTTTTCATTAGCCCTAATGTGCAGTTGTACACTATGGTTGTGGTTGATGCATTCTATCTCGACTATTTAGACTCCTCAGAAGAAGATCCACTGCCGAAAAAGGTCAAAACAAGGTTGAAAAACGAAAATGTGATCCCCAAATCAGGCGAGTTACCGCTGTTGCTTTGGGGTTTTTCCTCCGAGTTTATCATTTCCCAGTTAATGATATCAACTGAAATTCATAGACGATGAATGGACGTCGTTGAATAAAAGCGCAAAGAAAATCAGCAAGAAGAAACCAGTTGAAGAGGAAGCGAAACGGAAAGAGATCTCGCCGAGTAGTTTTTTCGGTTCTTGCAACAAAACGATAAAGAAAGAACAAAGATTGCCAAAACGCAAAGCCTCCACCGAAATTGAGATTAAACCAGAGGTGATCTAATTTATGTTTACCTAGTGGCACAGTTAATCAAAGAAGGCGGTGTTGCTACTAAGTAAAAGTAGAAGTATTATTGCATATGCACTACTGCATTATAGGTGAAAGTAGCAATTTCATCGATATTCCAAAATTAATTCAAGTACGGAGATCAGAAAAGTGGTCTAGTGAATAGTCTCAGAAAGCAGATTTGACTAGCTAATCAGAAAGTGATTTTGTGATTCATATGTTATAACTAGGACGATATTTTTGACATGACAACATTTTGTCAAAATTGCAGCGCTAGGTCAAAAAATTGTCAAAATCGTTTACAAAGTCAAAAATTTTCCGGAGCCTACATTTGTTTGTATCGGAGATCTTTGCATTATCGGTGAACTTGTCGTTTGACATTTTGCAGCTTGTAGCCTACTTTTAGGCCTTCCGTTGTAGACGGCCCATTGTCTGCTCATTGTGAATCATAAACAGTCGAATGAAACAAACAGGTTGACATGGTGTTATGATCAACCTCAACGTACCGCAATATCCCAACTGAACCAAGACTGCATGGGTTTTTATATCGAGAAATGCATGATGAAAAATTGCGATGTAGAGAACATTGTCAGAATGAAGCAACGAGGTGTGTCACCAGTGTTGCCGGCCAACAACTGCTGCTGTTGAACGTTCTTTCCCCATTCTTGGCAAGCTACTTCGTAAGGACAGACACTTTCTGCCCGAGAATGTAGTAAAGTATCTTTCGTTGTACCACAACAAATTTTAATTATTTCTACCATAATGCGTGATGTAACTACTCGAATTCTTCACAGTTCACAATTCTAACGTTATGTGCGAAAACATCTAATTTACATTAGGTCAAAATTTGGTCACAATTAAGTTTTTTAAACTCCAAATTTTTCGTTTTTATGTAAAAAAATTGCCCTGGTTAAAACCAAAATTACTTGTACTGTTACTCAGCTAGGTCAGAAGCACGGGCTTATTGAAATATAATATAGGTCAGTGGTTCCCGATCATTACTTTCCTGGCAAACCATTATTGCTAATCTGCAAGAGTTAGAATTACACATCTAATGCATTACTATGAAATACTGGTGAATGAAATTAGCTGCACATCAACAACAGAAAGAACGTAACCATTAAAATATAAATGAAACAAAAACATGATGAATATTTGCTGCAAGTTAGTGTAAATTCGACTGTATAAGTCGGGTCTGTGTCCAGAAATTTGCTGAAACCTGGAGATTGGCTCACCAAACCACTGGCGTGGATGTAACAGCATACCAAAAACCACACACATCAATAGAGCAGGACACATTTCATCATTCTTACCCAAAATTCCAGGTGTTAGAGATTGATGACGACCTTGACTTTGACGGTTCGCTGAACATGACACCGCAGAAAAAGCCAAAGCGAGAACCAGACAGGGATACCGCAAGTACCTCAGCTCGATCGCTACTGCTGTCAGTACCCTATCAACAAAACTTATTCGTTTTTCAGACCGTTCGAAGCAGACTTCAGACGTCGCAAAGAGAGAGAAGCAGAAAGCTAAGAAGAGGAAGAAAAGCTCCGGCAAAAAGGATATTGACGCTGCGGGAGATAGACCGAAATTGAGAGACGTACCTGTCGAAATTTCGAAGACTTCTATAAAGGAAACGACACATAAATTGAAGAATACGATCGAAACAAGTGGAATTGGTCCAGACAGCGACGCGTTTGTAGACAATGTATCGTCTAATAAGGATAGCGGAAAACGTGCAAAGGATACACATGTTGCTCCGTCACAGGATACTAAAAAAAAGGACAAACTCGATCGTAATTCGAAAGCTAAGAAGGAATTGAAAGAAGAGTCAAAATCGAATGCCGATGGTTTGGAAAAACCGAGGAAGTCGGAAAAACGCGATGAGATATTTACCTTGACCAACGGCGGCGGTACTAAGGATGAGAAACGTCGCGATGATAAAGCAGTCTTGAAGGAGAAAAAAGCAAGTTCTGAGAGTGCCGCCTCCGGGAAGACGCCACAAAAGCCGAGCGCCGTCCGAGAGAAATCAGAACCTCTTCAAGAGAAGGTCGATAATGAAGAGAAATATGACGAGAAAACGCCAAACGCGAAACAGGAACGGTTCGTGAAATACATGCAGTGGCAGAACAGGGGCGGGCCGAAGGCTCCCGGCTCTAAAGAAATTCCTACTGTAAGTTGAATCGAAGGTCCGTTCATTATTTTTATCGTTAGGGCAGGTTTTTGTTACAGTCAAATCCATGGAAAGCTGCACAAATTTTTCACAATAGTTGCATTCAATTTCCACAAAAGTTGCGTTTATGGACAAGTTTCTTGAAATTATTGGGGGTACTCGAATCGTTCCATATCCAAGACACTGTAGCAAAACTCAATGTTGGGACTTCAACTAATTCAATAGCCTGAAAAAATTGACCCAGTGAAAATACAATTTTCGGTAGTCTATCTTGAATGTACGTCAAAGCAGAAAGGACCTCATATATTACATATTTACATATAGTGCCAAATATTTCCAGTAAAAAGCTAATAGCATGAAGTTGCATGAAAAATCGAAAAAGTTGCAATATAAGATTCCTCAAAACAGCTTAAAGCACCATACTACATAACTTCCGCGTATTTCGGAAGCTGCCGGAAGTTGTAAAAGTAAGTTGCAAAAACTTGCCTTAGTTATGGCATATTACTCGGTGCATTTACGGCATTCTGTACCGCCAGCGCATGTTTGAATTGTTGGATCATGTTTGTCTTGTGCCGTGCGCAATGCTGACAACGGCGCCGTATCACATAAGTAGAGTATTACGACTGATCCAATGCCGAATTGGGCTTCAAGTTGGGCCGAGTACTAGAGTGCTTGGTAAGGACGAATGTTTAAGTCGTAATTTGTACCTTTCACACAGTTACAATGGAAGTAATGCTAGTTTGACTACTAAAATTATTTTATTCATATTTTTTAACCATTGCTAAGACTATAGCGCTTAGTTATCATGTCGCTACACAAAATGGTCAATCTACCATGAACTTCGAAGACCCTGAGCCTAACGCAGCTATGCTACATGTCGTCGATACTATAATAAAGCCAATGAAGGTTGCGGTGCTTCCATTGTGAGAACTTCTTGGAGGTACAGAACTTCAATATATGAACCCAAAAATGTTCAGATTTATTTCAATGTGAATATACTATTCAATTGTATAATGTGAGAACTAAGTGTCAAAACGATGATTCTCGTTGATAAAATTGTTCTTCGTTAGTAGCAGCGTATAGTTTTTGTGCATGACTCTAGCTGCTCGACTCAAATGATTGTAATAATACTTGGGAGGATTTCAATCATTATGGGAAGCCCTGTCCATAATTTTTTCAAGTGTAATCGGAGACTATTTTCTTCGATCCAGGGTGCTGATAACTGTCTGGAAGGCCTGACCTTTGTCATCACCGGGGTGTTGGAGTCTCTGGAGCGCGACGAGGCCAAGTCGCTCATCGAAAGATACGGAGGCAAGGTGACCGGGTCGGTCAGCGGCAGAACGTCTTATTTACTCGTAGGCGACGACGCTGGGGAGTCTAAAATCAAAAAGGTGGGGAACCGACGCTATTTTATGTTATCATGTTTAGGACCAGAGGTGATCAGTAACGAAGTGCTTGTTGCTTTTCCGAGCGCTCTAGTAGGTTTCAAATGCTTGTGGCTTACTCGAGTGTTTTCAGACTACTTTCACTGATACTTGAGAGATTTTAAAGTTCTTTATGCAAAACTAGACCCAGAATGCCTACTTTTATAACTCTTGTTTATCGCTACTCGAACAGAAATGTAGGAGCAGTAAAAATTTCGAGGAACAACCAGAGGCCGGTAACGAAGTACTCGTACTATCTCTGAGTACTGGGCTACTACTTGGTCTAGCGGCGACGTTTTAGACTGCTTCGGCTTCTGGTCAACAGTGTCTCATGCAAAACTGCCTGCATTTTATACTTATGATTGATAAAGTAGGAAATAGTCTTGGGATAGGCTCGCATCGATTTTATGATTCGATTTGTCATCTTGGCTGCATGGGTGAAAGAGCCCAAGCCCCAAGCCAGTGTACAAGTAGTAGTGCATGTCTGTAGCAGACTTGGAAAATCAGATAGGTCAATTCTATTTCTTTTAGACTAAAGCAGTCCAATTCTAACCTAATTTGTGATATGTTCCCATGCTGTCTGGTATGCAGACGGGTATTCAATGGACCATGTCGTTTCATTATACTATATATCAGTGGTCGGGAACCTATGGCTCGCGAGCCATATATGGCTCTTTTGGGCATAAGATATGGCTCTTTGCGATTTTTTTTATTTTTGTGCCTAATTTTTCAATATTGCAGCAACGAGTTATTAAATCTTCAGCACGAGCAGTATAATTATTCTCGTGGCAGTATAAAATGTATTTGAGAGGTTATTACAGTGACGTATTCAAGGTTAAGAGTTCGGACCCCCTTTTCAAAATCCTCAAATTTAAGTTGCTGTCGCGTCGGCGACCAATATCACTCGCAATAAATCCGATGTACCCGGTACGAAATCTTGAATTGCACGATGCATTCATTGATCAAAGAGACGAGGAGGCATGGCGACGCCTGTATCACAATGCAGTTTTCAAATGTGCATTGTCTTTCTGATCTGCGGCGAGAAATAAACTGCGATGGAAGTGACATTCACAATTACAAATTACAAACAACGCCATAGCTATCCACGTTCTTGATTGATAACGTAGCTTTGTAGAATGTAGACGCTGTTAATATGTAGGCGTGTTGTGCAAATGTTACCGCCGAACACGTGAGAATTAAAAAGCCGAATCGGTATAGTGAGACAATTACATTCGAATAATATCAGTCATTATACATTCAATGATATTTACGATGAATTGCCCTATCACAATACCTTGTCCTCTGTTTCGGACTTTATTTTCTGACAAAAAATAGTCAATAATATACGTGATTTTGGTAATAAAGATGTTCAAAATTTAGTAGACAGGTGAGTCACTGCGAGCCATACATAGCTCTTTTGAGTATAAATACGCTTCTTTGCCAAATATATATTGTTGTACTGAATTGTACTTAATTATAAGATCTTTGGTTCAAGTTTATTGCATTTCAACTGCGGGTCACTCCATGCATGGTGCTGGCAGCATAAAAAATCAACACTAAACGAGCATGCACCATGACAACCTTAAAAGTTTTACTTGCATTTTTGTCACAAAAATTTCTCGAAATATCCAGCTTTCCGTTTGTGAATAATTAGTGACTCTCTGCCGTGAGCTTGACCCGCAATCACATATCATCACGAGCGATATACGTAGTCAGCGAATGATGCCTATTAAACCAATCAATGACATTGATATCGTTTTCTGATGTAAAAAATCGAGCGGGCGTATGGGGTCAATCTCGACTTCATATCTTTACTGTATCATTAAAACCAAATCCGTGCGATTAAGGTGCTGGCTACTGCTATATAACTTGTTGTTTATGGTATCGGTAGCGAGTATAGAAACCGTTTTACACTCTGCTCAATATCAATGTAGCAATACTCAGATTCCAAACACATTGTCCGGTCTGGCTAAGACCATTAAGGCGTAAGCTTATATTTTCTGGTAAGTCCTTCTCGAAATTGTTGGCAAAACGACGAATGTATTGATTTTATGAGATTATTATATCCTTTGATAACCGCGGTTGATACATTTAGCGACGTTTAAAACGCCAATATGTACTTCAGCAATGCGACACTATGTGGCCCGAGTCTTCGCTAGGTATCGTGTACAATAATATAGGCTATCACTTCATTGAAAGATAGGGTTGGAATTAGCAATATGACGTCACAAGGTTCACGTTCGTGTTCACACAGAACCTTTCAAAAAGGTTCGCGTTCACACAAACCCGAACCTTTCAGAGGTTCACACCATCCCTATACACTTGGCTTTGAGAGGTAAATAGAACGCCGTCTTCAGGTTTGGGGGCAGGAACCCCCTCTTTTCAAAATCATCAAATTTAAGTTACTGTCGTGCCGGCGACCAATATCACTCTCGAATTCGATGTACCCGACTCGAAATCTTGGATTGCACAATACGTTGATTGATCAAAGAGATTAGCAGACATGGCGACGCCCATATGACAACGCAGTTTTCAAATACATATTATCTTACTGATCTACGGCGCGAAATGAAATGCCGTGGACGTTACGTTCACAATTACAATGCTCAAATTACAAAAAATGTAGTAGCTATCCATGTTTTTGATTGGTAGGCCTAAGTAGCTCTGTACTACCGGCAATAAGACGTAGGTGTGCGGCGCAACGTTATGTGTAACTGCCGAATACTCTGAGGATGGAGAATTCGATCAGTATTTAGAACTTCGGAATCACAGGGACAATTAGACTAGATTAATATCAGTTATAATAAATCATATAAGCTATTTACGATGAATTGTGTTATCAATGGTCTGTGTCTGCGTCTGTGTCTACCTCACGTTTCGCGCTTTATTTACGAACAATAAATATGTAAATTGTGTGATTTCGGGAGAAAAATGTTAAAAATCGTGTCATTCATGAACATCGATAGAAGATACCAAAAGTAATTGAAGATTTAAAAATTTTCGTTCACTCATCCTGACGACAGGTGAGGTACTGCCTCACTTGCCTCCCCTAACCCGACGTCATTGATGTAGCCTATCACAAATTTTAGATTGGTAGGCATATTACTGCAGTAGTGGCCATGTTTGGCTCCACCTACGCATGTGATCATGGGTTCTCGCATTTAGAAGGACAATCACGACGAATCTACGTTCTAGTAACTCATGGTTTGCATGCTTAAATAAGGTAACCAGTATGATTAGAAAGGGTTTTAACAGAGAAAATGTGGCGCACCCGACGGATCCCATGTAGTTAGTTGAAATTAGTGCTACCATGACGTCACGAATTTTCAATTGTGGCGTAACAGTCTATCCACATGTATGGCTCTTTGGGAGTTGAAATGGAAAAAATAGGGCCAATATGGCTCTTCGGACAAAAAAGGTTCCCGACCACTGCTATATATAATATATTTAGGCTGAGCAGCACAAGACGCACCAACTCGACGAAGACGGATTGCTGGAACTCATTCGTAGCAAGCCAGGCAAGAAATCGAAATATGACATCGCGGCGGAAGAAGTCGTTAAAAAGGAGGCAAAATCTGTAAAGCGAGGAAAGATTTTTGCGTTCCTTGCAAGGTTGTAATGACTCGACTTGACTCGAGTTTTTTTTGTTAAATACGGAAAATACCGAGACTCGAACGTCCCACACATGCATTTCATTGCGACTTCGAGGAATGGTTAAGTTAGCTCATCATTGGTATTTTGTGTATCACTGCTGATGGTTGTAAAATAGGGCCAGAAACTGTTGAGTGAGGAAAATTACTATGTTACGAATGCGAGGCCTGCAGTGTCACCCAAGCAGAGTGGTAAAAAGGTTGGTTGAACGTGTTTTCAACAGTGAACGCAATGACTTGGACTCGTCTCAAGACTATGACTCGGACTCCGCCATCTTCTCCCCAACTTGAACTCGGATTTGACTCGGTGGTGAATTAAAAATGACTTGTGACTCGGTTACGACTCTGGTTCCTCGTCGCAGTTAGCGCCCTTTTCACCCTCAGATCTCGTAGAAATCGCGAAAATATTGTCAGCAGTGTAGTCGTTGTTGGCATCGGCTGGATGAAACTTGAAATTGAAATTATTCACAACACGCTTTGCAAAATTTCTGTAAATTTCGGAATCTTTGAATCAAGTCTGAACTTTGGTGCCGATTGTTACTTTGCAGAAAAAAGGTCACCCCAGAAAAGAAGCCGACGCCCAAAGCCAGTACCGTGCCGTCGGGTAGCTTCTACTCCAAGAATAACTCTCAAAAAAGCGACGTTGACTCCCAAGAATCGATCAAATCGCTTCCAGACTCGCAGAAGCTGACAACAGGCCCCGGTCGCGACTCTGGGTTTGCGTTGTGGGTCGACAAGTACCGGCCCACAACTTTAAAACAAATTATCGGACAGCAAGGCGCCAAAAGTAACGTCGAGAAACTGAAGACTTGGATGCTGGACTGGCATAAAAATAACCGGCCGAAAGATGGGTCCAAGCCGAAGGCAAAACCGAAAGTGAATATGTGGGGTGGAGGCGGGGACCCGACGGGGGCAGGGTTCAGGGCGGCGTTGTTGTCCGGACCGCCCGGGGTTGGGAAAACTACGGCGGCTACTTTGGTGTGTGAGGTGAGTTTGGTTAGGTGTGTCACGGAAGTGATCAGTCTACTTTTGTCATCATGATTTTAGACTGCTTCTACTTTACGGTTTTCTGATTTTTAGGCAAAATTAGGCCTGGAATACGTTCAGTTTATCTACTTGGAAGTCAATACTTTGCTAACTATATATTTACATCGTTACTTGTACTTCTACTTGAGCACTCTGGAGAACAGAAGATTTGCAAAACTTCAACATTTTTTAAAGTTTGTGGGAAATATAGGTTTAGCGACTAGAGAAAAAGTTTTCAACACGATTACCTGTGGTAGTTGCGAAATTCAACTTCTCACGGTGTGGTGTTTTTCTGAACATACGAAAATACATGGCATCGTAACATACACACATGTATTGTATCGTGCCGATTGATTGCAGTCATTTAAAGCGATGCTTTATATTGCAGTCTCTCGGTTTTCAATACATCGAACTGAACGCCAGCGACACGAGAAGTAAGAGAACTCTAAAGGAGGAAGTGTCGCACATGTTAGACAATTCAAGTATCAGCAGCATGTTTGGTACAAAGGTATTCCCATCTTTATCTTTTCACTCGAGATAATGCCCTTTTCTACACTAATCTGCAGTACTAGTTATGGACTCTGCTTAATTCGGACACCGGATAATCCGTAGACACTAGACACGCTTTATTCGGCCAAAATTCTCAGAAACGGAATGGAAGTGAAAATTGCATGGAAAAAACTCCTGTTAATTAGGACACAGGCTCGCAATTCCTATTGTTAGGTTATGGCTGGCACAATGAACAGTACTTCGTTATTTTCAACACAAAATGAGTGTCATTGTTCCGCTGTGATAATCCATGCAGTAACAATTGACAACAAACTCATAGAAGGACGTGCTAACTTTGTAGTCGCTTGTAATTGGTATAATTACATGCCTCTTGAAGAACAGATTGATGCAGAAAAGGGGAAATTACTCAATAAAGTACACACAGAAACAAGCAAGGACGCATCCGTGACAGTTTGGCAGTTATTTGCATTGAAGGGGGACTAAAAAAGTACTATTAAGCCTTATATGCGTGTGTTACACAGTAGTTCAATGTATTGCATTTGCTGAATGGTTTGTTAACGAAAATATTGTCTAATAAAATAATTGTATAGAAAAAAAGATGAAGTAATGTGACACTAGTTCATGGCTCGTACAGGAACAAAAGGAAACCGCGGCTGGAGGCACGAAGAACGCCTTGATCATGGATGAAATCGATGGCATGGCCGGGAATGAAGATCGTGGAGGCATGCAGGAAGTGATACAGCTGATTAAAACCACCAAGATACCCATCATCTGCATGTGCAACGATAGGTAAGCGCCGGGATTTTACCAAATTTTATTAGCGGATAGACCAAAATCACGTACGTTGATTCTGTAGTTGGTTGAAGCAGTCAGCGTTGCTACTCAAGTAGAAGTAGTAATTGTATATCTGAGAAGTACTGTAGTAGTTTTGTAAAGTAGATTATATGAACTATCCTCAATTACGGTGATGAAATGGTTCTGCCTGGTTGTCATTACAATTTATCTCGTAAAAGCGAGCAAGTGTATCAAACGTTACCATTGATACTCGAATTGTTTGCCCAGCTCTGGTTTTCAAGCGGCCAGACTTAGGTAACTAGATGATTCTAGATTTCTAATTCTCATGTAATTTTCGAAGTGTATCTTTGGTGTAATTCTAATCTAATTAGTGAAATGTTTTTGTGCTTATATTTTTATTTCTAATCACAGCCAACCAGGGCTGTAACGAAGTCACAAGGTTGCGAGACACAAGTCAATCTCACTCTAATAGTTTCGACTGGGGTCAATTTCAATTCACTACCGAGTCAAGTCCGAGATTGTGGGGGGGATATAGAATGACTAGCATTCATAATATGGTTATTTTCCTCAGTCCTATCAGTTTTTGACCTTATTTTCCAAGTATCAGGACTAATATCCGAAATATCAATGATGTGCTGACTCGCTATTCTTCGATGTTACAAGAAACTGTGTGTCTTGGCCCTCCTAGTTTCGAGTCGTATGACTTGGTTCGAGTCATGCACAATGACTCGGGCACAAGTCGAGTCACCAAAAAATCATAGTCGAGTCATTACTATTGACAACCCAGGGTGTTACCAATGAATGAATCTATCAATCTATTTCTCGTTTTTCTGAAAATAATACAGATGAAGCGCATAGTGCGAAGCGAGACAAGCTTGCTGTACAGACGTTTGCCATCGTGATTGTGAGAAGGAATGAGAATGACGTGACATGAACTGCACTTGATTCAATTTTCCTCAAATACAGTAATTCTAATATAATTGCCAAAAGCTGTGTAGCTATTATTCTAATCCTAATCTAAGGTGAAATTTTCAAGTTGGACTACTGGAGATGAAGGTTCCTTCATGTTTCAAATTCTATCTAGTGAAATGTAATCTCTGGATAGGTTTGCATTGACTTCCGACTGAGCAGACCAGAGCTACGTTTCCAATCTGATTTTGAACAATTACTCGAATCGTTGCAGTTGATACACGAATCGCCGTGTCCGGTCATATATGCAGATCTTTTCCTGTCACGTATTTCAGGTCCTCGCCGAAAATTCGTTCCCTTACAAACCACTGCTTCGATTTGCGATTCCAGCGTCCACGCGTCGAACAGATCACAGGCTCCATGATGAGCGTTTGCTACAAGGAGGGGCTGAAGATACAGGCGCCCGCCTTGCAGTCGCTAATCAGAAGCTGCAATCAGGACGTCAGGCAGGTGAGCGGTACAGATAGTTGGGTGCTGTGTACTGTCGTGTACTACTGTTTGGAAATTTTGTCTACTTCAAGAACAGTAGAATATGAAAGTTCTGAAAAGTAGCCAAGCAAGTAGTTTTGAAAAGTAGTAAAGTGTAATAAAGAATTGGCAATTGGTTACTTCTAAGATTGCAAAATGGAGCGGTTGACCAAAATATATTCTAAAAGAGCTTCTTGGAGGTACAGAACTTCAATATACAATTGAATGGTACATTCATATTGGAATGAACCCGAATATTTTCGGCTGACACTCGTCAGGTGTAATCGCCAGCAACTAGTAGAGAATTGGAAAGAACATTGTATATCAACAATTGTATCACAAAATGTGACGTCACCGACATGAAATTTCAAATAGTCTGGGCAAGCAGAGAGCTTAAAGCCTATTGTGGTATACGGATACCTTTTGTAGGCACAGACTTGGTCGGAATATTTTGCATCAAGCTTCAGAAAGCTTTTCGCAGAGCGTGATGTGCGTGTTATATTAAATCTAGGGACATGTTGTTTTATGCGGCCCCATAAACGTTGTTTCGTTTTCTGTTATCATATTTCGCCCAGTGATATGATAATTTCGCTCGCAAAAGCTACACAAACCAATCCCAAACCTTCTTTCTACTTGAGTACCTCGTTTCTGACCAGCTCTGGCCACCCCCGTGAACTGCTCTTCAAGTTGCCCTGAATTTTTTAGGTCCTCTACAACCTCAGCATGTTGAAAGCTAGCGGCAACGCGGTGTCTTACGACGACATAGCCAGCCATTCAAAGGAATCGCACAAAGACGTGGCAATGGGAATTTTTGAAGTGGCTCGAAAGGTAAGCGGTGCAATGGAGACGATACCATTTGCCTGTAAATAAATCCCAGTAGAATATCCTGCTAATCTGCGAGCAGTGTTGAATATTTTTGATGAATTAGGCGCGGTCACGCAGCTGTCTAACCGTGAATTTTGAATGTTATTGATCTGCAAACTGGCAATAATTGACTACGAGACCTTATTACTCCGCGTACGAGAGTGTGCGATTGTTTTTCAGCTTCTTACGGCCGAGTCCGCGTCGATTTCGTTGAACGACAAGCTGTCGCTTTTCTTCATGGACTATTCCATGATACCTCTCTTTGTGCAAGAAAACTATCCTCACATCGCGATGTCAGGTCTGGTATTAGCTTCTTTTCAATTTGCAATCGGCAATCTGTATCACAGCCTGCGACCTTTCTATTTATTTCATGCCAATCGTTCAAGCATAGGGTTGGGTTTGAAGCTGTTCAAATAAATGCTGCAAAGTTTTTTGAAATGCACCTTAAGCCTGATGCCATATGTTTTGAATAGAGGGCTTATCGGTGAAGCCACTCGTAATCAGTTTTTATCGGCAACGACTCAACAATCTGATAGTGGTCGGAATACTAAATTCTGCTTGAAAGTCCTGTGAAAATCATTTTTTTTACGAATTCCACATCCGAATTTATGCTCAATGCTCATCTCCGCCACGCACGCAGGCAGCATCGTCAAACAGCTGTCCTCTCTAAACCACGCCGCGGAATGCATATCTATCGGAGACCGCGTGGACAAGCTGTTGCGGCACGACCAGGCGTGGAGCGCCCTGCCGACCGTGGGCCTGCTATCTACCGTGGCTCCGTGTACGATTATGAACGGAAACATGAAAGGGATGATAAATTTTCCGGGCTTTTTCGGCAAGCTGTCAACGACGGGTACGCGTGTGCTGCTGTTTGTCGAAGGTGTATCTCGCAATGGTTTGCGTTCAGGAAAGAACAAGCGCCTACTGCAAGAGTTGAAGTTCCATTCGAGTGTGTCGACGTGTGGCGCTTGCGAGACGAGTTTCAACCTGGACTATCTGCCGTGAGTGTGTAACGTTTTGCGTCTTGACGTGAAATGAGTAGGGCTGCCTAAAATCGAGTGCCTGAGTGATTCGATTTGGGTCGAGTAATGAGTAGGGCAAGTTTTTGTTGCAGTTAAATCCGTGGAAAGTTGCATTTATTTTTGAAAAAAGTTGCAGAAGTTGCATTTTGACCACATTTTGCTCGGTTGACTAAAAAAAGGTCAACTTCCCACATTGACTAAAAAAAATAGGTCAATTTTCCGGCTCAGCTCCTGAAATACCCGTGAAAGCCTTACTTCGGTGCTGATTTACGGTGTTTCAGTCGAATTTGGCCGTGTATTTCACCAGAATCGATAATACTTTCGTGAAAAATCGAGAAAGTTGCATGAAAAAAATGGACAAAAGTTGCAAAAAGTTGCACTATAAGATTTCTTCAAACAGCTTGAAACAGCATTCTACATATCTTACGAGTATTTAGGAAGCTGCTGGCAGCTGTAAAAAAAAGTTGCAAAAACTTGCCCTAGTAATGAGCTTTTTAACTTCACTATGATGATGAAGGTTTGGAAAGATCAAATATGTATTGTTCATTCGACCCCAAATAGAACGGTATCCGATTAAAAGCCTACTTAATGCGGTTTTAACTCTGTCCTGTCTTCATTTTATTGCGATCTGTTCGAGTTGATGAAATTATTGAAAGAAATTGATACTGACGCTGTAATATATATAAATATATGTGGTTTTGTGTTCCGTGGCTACCGTAAATATGGCGTAACGCGTTGTGACAACGTTACGGGTTGATCATTACGCCAAATAATGTCGGCTTAGCCACCTATTTTGGATGCTGTGAGCGACTCGCGCTGGAATGGGAATTGTGCCCACCCATTAAAAACCTGGACAGCGGTGAAGTCGCTTTTTATTGTGTTTCCTGCAAAACATGCATGTGCAGTGTGCACTGGTGCATGCTGTTTGACTACCTCTACGTCAGCGGTGTCAAGCTCAAATTGCCACGCGGGCCCGGACCAGTGAAATGGTTCCACAATAATTTTACCTCATGTCATGACCTTTTCACTTGACTACTTAATCATCAAGCAGCGTATACGTAATAGTATCTTACAATATGTCACGGATCAGAGGGGTTATATTCTTGCTACATCTTCATTCACATACAATGGAATCGAGTCGGCAAAATACAGTTATGAACAGTGGCTCTAACGACTATAATTAGGTTGCATATTTTTTCTATTTCCCTCATTTTTTAGTGCAGCGTTGGCCCTGCATTATACGTTGTGAGGAATACACGAGATTTATCTGCAATCGCTAACGTTGGAATTTAGTTAATCACAATCATGATTTTTCTTGAAGCCCAGGACATTTCGAGTCGGAAGTAATGCAGAAGTGCGACCGCATGTATTTGAATGTATATTTTTGTACAACTTATATATCCTCCATCAGTCTTTTTACTTCTCCGATGTGCCTTCTTGCTAAAGTGGTTGAATTAAATTTGCAGTCCACTTTCCCTTCTAGTTAACATACTCTTGACCTGCGCAGATTGAAAACGACGCCTGCTTTTGCAGCTATTTGCGATCGCAACTATGCCGCCCTCTCGTGGAACAGAGCGAAACCGGAGATACGCAAGTGCGCAAAACTGTAGACTTGCTCCATTCCTACGATTTCCTGCGCGAGGACTTTGACAGCATCCAGGAACTGGGGCAGTATCCCGGGCGGCCGCAACTCATGTCCAAGGTTGGTGCTCTGTGCAAAGTCGTGATTTTTTCTTTTAATAACGATAGCTCGTTGCAAGGTCGAGTCGAAGGTGAAGTCCGCGTTTACAAGGGGTTTCAACAAGGAGAGTCATAAGACGCCATACGCTATGCAATCGACGACAAAAAAGTCTAAAAAGCAGCCGGGTCAGTTTATGTTTGCCTTGTCTTATTATTCTTGTTGTCTTGAGTTCAAATAATTCTTTCCAGTTAAGTTCAAATAGCAGTTTAGATTGTAATGAAATGCAATTAAGGCGGAGCGCTAACTCTCTCATCTTCAATCTTAATGCCCATGTGGTGGCAGTGTTTAAACTTTTTGAGTGGAGTGTTGGACAAAATGAATTCAAACTACTGCTCCATTTTTGATTAGGGCATTGCGACGTCATCTACTTTCACCATGTCGCGTCATAGTTGAAAAAGAAGTAGTCGGCGTTGGTACTGAAGTAGTGAAACAGTAAAATAGAAGTGAAAGCAATCTGAAAATGTAAGGTAACCTCTTGCACAATTAATGCAACGGGGCAAAACGAGTGATCTGAGAAAGTAAGATGTCTTCGTTACCGTTTGCATCTGAATTAGACACTTTTCCGTGTTACAGTGAGAGAAGCGAAGTACTTATGCACGGTTAATCGCGCTAGTGTCATATCTAAAAAAATCACCACCGGCTCTACTCCAAAATTTTGACATTCGGCTCATCTTTCCTGTAGCGCCTGATGATTTTGGGTACGGACTCGAAGGAGACGACTCCCAAACCGTAGCTGAAGATGAAGAGGAGGAAGACACAGATGTGATGGCAAAGGTAAAATAACGCTATCGGTTTCATCACAATGCACCAACACAATATTCACTTATTCAAGGCAAAGCCTTCGCGTAAAAAGGCACCTACGACATCCGCCGGCAAAGCTGGGAAAAGTTCAAAAAGCAGAGCGAAAAAGAAATAGCTCGCCAAGTTGAATAGTTCGATTTGTTAACTTTTCCTTCTGTATTCGTGCGTTAATAAGCTTTTGTCCATACGCGTATCATGTAGCTGACAATTTGTTTCGAAAATCATCGAAGCCTTGCAAGTTCTCGCGATCATAGTACTGTGAAGACAGCAATTGCGTTGAAATGAATTTGAAAACTTGACCGGCATTTCAAAATGAAGTGAATTCGAGGGGAAAACTATTGTCGCGGTAACGTTTTCGCTCAGCTTTGAAAATTGATAAAATCGTACTCTCTCTTCATTACCAGCGTCACTTCGAGAACGTGTTTTGTCAAGTCCCACTTGGCGCCGCCGCTGTCGGGATCGACGGGATGCGGTAAGGGTAGGGTGAGCTTGCTGGAAATAAATTGCCACGTATGTTAGGTGTGTGTGATGTAGGCTACACGGGAGTGGTGATTGGTAAGTTGGATTAGAAATAGAAGTTAGGAAAGTCACTTGAAGATGTAAAAAAATTCGAATCGTGACATGAGGTGATCACAATATGGTTTACGAACAGGATTTCATATGATGGAATATGTAAAAATGAAACCAGCCGCACGGATTTGCATTCTGACATTTTAGAATCTGCTCGTGCCTGATACCCAGTGGTGATGGTGCTGCTAATCCATTCAATTTCAAAAATTTGTGATGTTATGATGGTGCGTAACACATACTCTCGAGTGATTTGGGCGAGGCATAGCAGACTTTGCCAGTCCAGAAACATGACGTAGAAGGAATATTGGCGGCAATGTTACCTCTAAGCTGCGCAGTGCTGACATGATCTCTGCGCACAGAAAATCCAAGTTGCGCACAAAAAATCGGAAGTGATGACCTTTTTTTAGGTGTTACGCACTGTTTTCCAAGGGTCTGCGCAGTGAGTTGGTGAGTGTGCGCATACTCGTCAAAAATTAGAGGGAACATGGATTGGCGGGTGAATGTTTTCAATTACTTTGATACATGGACTACCGATCCAGCTCGAATGAATTTCACTTGGAGAACTGAAGCAAATATAATGTAATGCTAATTTCTACTTGAGTAGTGCAAGTAGACAAAATCTACTTGATAACTCAAAAAGTAAAAGTACTTCATAACTGACCTCTTGTTGCAAGAGTAAGCAGAGTCATATGCCTAGAACAATTTCGCTGAGAAATTAGTTAAAAAATTTTTGAATAAACTTTCTGCTCAATAACTTGATTTGGCAATTCGACCTATTTTTGAAAAAGCGCTTGGACCACTTCAATATACAGGCTACTCACAATTTCGGTGACCTACAGTCGAGGACACTTTCCTTCACTTGAAGCTCGACTTCAGACATTTTTGTGTCGGGAAGCGTGATTTTGACTGCAAGGCTTTCGCAGCATGCGCTTGAAGGATTTTTTCCGGATGTACCCAGGAACATGTCTTCGGAAGTAACCTTTTGTTTATATGATATATCGTACCTGAATCGAAATATCGGTTTAGAAACCGTAATTCAGAGACTTAATAAAAACTTCTAACAATCTTGGAAAATGATCGGGAAAGTAGTTAAAACCAGAGTTGTAATGACTCGACTCGAGTCACAATTTTCTGATGACTCGACTTGACCCGAGTCATTTTCGCAAAATGCAGAAATGACTCAACTCGGGTGGTCAATCTGTGTATTAACGCGACTTGGACTCGAGACGCAGACGGCCAAGACCCACATTTCATGGTAATTTCGAAGAATAGTGAAGTTCCCACACTATTGGAATTTCGTCTATTGGTACTGGTACTTGAAAATGCGACAAGAAACTGCTAAAAGTGAGAAAAATTAGTATATTATAAATCCGAACTATTCGATATCGCCAAACAGGGCTATATAAGGTGGGTTAACAAGACTTTAACTGGAAACTGAGCAGTCAACACAATGACTTGGACTCGACCTTCTGATTGCTGACTTGGAATTAAAAATGACTCGGCTTGACTCGAGTCAAAACTATAAAAGTGTGATTGACTTGTGCCTCAGAGCCTGGCGACTTGGTTACAACTCAGGTTAAAACAGTTGAATTTCAACACTTAGCTAGCCCCCTAAACTGCATGCAACACTGTCAGATATTTGGAACCATTTGACTCAAATCTGAAGTCTGAAAATATGAATTTTGGCTTGGAAAAGTAGTAACGGAATTAGTATGAAAGCAAAACCAATGGAGTGGTGAATACTTTACATACCCGAGAATGAGTTTTATCTACTTCTATTTTACTACTAACGGGGAAGATAGCATTGTACATTGTGTGTATATCTTGGGAAATAAAATATAATCTGACGAATATTGAATATATCATTATAATATAGCCGGGGCCGTCAGTCTTGTGATTGGTGAAAGGTACCAGCACATGAACAGATTGAACACCAACTACTCATACTGAAATATACATTATTATCAAGTTTACTCTGGTTGTGGTCTTCCGTCATCCTCCTCTTCAAACATGGCTGATGACGGAACTTCTTCTTCGTCCCAGATCGCTTTACTGTCTTTCTTAGCTGAATGATATATGAGTGATCACTGATCAATAAAAACTTTTGATTGAACGTAGTCGATGTGATTACCGTAAACGCTTTCTTGTGGTGCCTCTTTTGATGTCTTTTTTGGGCCGATGTTTCCCGGGTTATAAGCGGATGTCGTAGTGTCAGGCTGAATATAATGTTATAGTGCGGATAAAAACTTGTATTAGTTGTAGTGATGATGATTGTGTTTTATTATAAAATAACAGGGATATCTAGAAGTTCTAGATACCCCTGTAAAATAATAATGCCAAACGAACATTCTATAATTTCCAGTGCACACCTTCTAATAAATAAACATACCTCAATTTTCTCGTGCAAATATGAAAAAGAAATGAATGTGGAAATAAACGTTCAGCTGAGCTGACATGTTCATTCTTTTACAAAGTATACCGTAGGTGTTTACCATATCATCGTCGCTGGAATCATCTCGAGAAGGATTAAGCATTTGCGAGAGGAGTTCCAAATTGACAATATTGCTCGAACTGAGATCGGCCATCCTTGATCTTCTCCGCTCTGATATATTTATAAATAAAACCAGCACCTATTCACGACGTATGAAATAATATCGTGAATTGAAAATTGTGATTGTTGTTTCCAATCCGAGCGTTGGTTCGTTCGGGGTCATTGGCTGTTACTGGTGCGTGAAAAGAACATCAAATTTCTGCAAGCAACTAACTAGTATCTATAAAATAACTATATATAACTAGTATCTATAAAATATAGCATTGATATATTGCACAATGTCGTGTGAGTAGTGGCAATAAACACAGAAAGACACCCGTTGATCACGCCAAGCGTTCTTTTTTATGTTTTAATCTTGGGTAGAGGAAGATGTATTTGCCAGAATATTCACCATTCCATTTCGACTGAATCGTATAAGCAAATTATGATACTTGGTAAATTCGATACCGGTACGCTTCTGCGGTACTGTTTTCTGGAGCTCAGCCAATACAGGTTTCGGAATATGTAATCCAATCTCAGTGCAGTGATTCTCGTCCTTTCCAGTCGATCCACTTTCGAACGACCAGTTGCAGATTTGTTTCGGGTCACTTGGTATCTGGCGGTGCTTCCCCTTCTACATATGCCTGATAACAATAGCTTCAAGCGAGACGAGGGGAGGATATATACCTTTTGGATGTCAGAAAAGGACTGGTGCCATGGCTTCACCAGATCCGTTAGAGGTATCACGAAGGATGAAGAACATGGTAAACCAGCGCGACGTAGACGCTATTATTAAAGCTCAGCAAGAAACTTTGAATCGACTGGAGAAATCCAACGCGATGTTGACAAGCTGCAATAATCTGTCGGCTCAGCAACTTTCACTAGCGACTACAAACTTCACCCGACACACCAATATGTTACTGGAAATGCGAAGAGACTTGCAATCGATTTTCTCGCGTATTAGGACATTGAGAAGCAAGTTACAATCCCAGTACCCTGGCGAATTTTCGATGGCAATTGAAGAAGAAGTCCAAAATGTTGCTATGCAAACAACTGCTGGTACTACTGACGAAAACGAAATAGACTCGACTGTTCAGCAAGAGCTATTTGATTCCGCCACGCAGAGTCATTTTAGTAGTGACTCTGATCAAAAATAGATCACGCATGTGTAGTCAACGCAACAGTAATCGGATTTTTGCTGCAGTATATTATTACCCTGAATTTCATATTGTCTTCTTTTCAATGCCATAATGCCATATCCCAAATAGACATCAAAGATAATCATGGATTGATTTTCACTCACGGTTATTTCTCTTATAGTTTTATGTTTATGTACGATAAACAAAAGTAGCACTAATAATTTGATGTTAAATTCAACTAGTCGTGGGGTAGTAGAAGTTTGGGCTAACAGTTACCGTACACTTCAATTCATCCGTAACTTGATCTGTATTTTGGTACCTTAGTCATGATTACATTGCAATATGTACAACTTTACTTTTGAAGTTCTAACTTTTCTGAGATACAGAACTTCTATATACGATTGATTCATATTGATATGAACCCGAATATTTTCGGCTGGCACTCATCGGGGTAATCGTCAGCAGCTGGTCGAGAATTGGAAAGAACATTGTATATCAACAATCCTATCACAAAATATGACTTCACCAGCATGAAATTTCGAATAATAGATGTACTAATTTTAGATCGTGCATGAACTCCTTTTGTTGACAAAGCCTTGGCCGGTGTATTTTGGTATCCAGTGTTCTTCCCAATTCTCTGCTAGTTGCTGACAATTACCCCTGATGAGTGTCAGCCGAAAATATTCGGAATTATTTCAATATGAAGATACTAATCAACTTTGCTTTTATGCATATTGTGTTGTAGAAAGACACATAATGCTATGGTAATAATTTTTTTCGGTTCATCATATTTATTTGTTCCGTATATAGATGACTGCATGCTTTCTATGAAAGTCACAATTCGTTCAATGGCTTGTATAATGTGTTTTTCAAAGGTGAAGGTCATATCGTTTGTTGTAGCATAAATTTAAATAATATCAGTACAATGATGACGAATTGCTTGAGATGGTTTCTATTTCAATTCTTGTGCAAGAATGCACAGCCATTTTGGATATAGAACTATATATAAAAAATCTGATCATGCCAGAAACTTGCAATCTATGTTTATTTAGAGGCATTTTCTGTGCAACTGAACAAGCTACTCACTATCGTTCACATGTCTAGTTGTGAAACTTGGTTGCTATTGGGGGATGGCTATAATGATTACGGTTTACGGTTCATTATATATTGTTAGTGACTGCAACATCCAATGCCTTATATCCTCACCTTCTATTATACTAATACTCCCGTTATTTCATTTGTTGACGTTAGCTATTCAAGTGCAATACTGTAACTATGTTTCGTGTTAATTTAGAAAGAATGATTTGCCCTAAATGTAGTTTGCGACTTATAAAGAGCCAGTTGTGGAGGCAAAGATTTTATAATTGTGCTCTTCAATATTCGAGTTTGAATCGGAATGTTTCGACCAACTCCTGGGAGCCTGTCATCGGATTGGAAATTCACGCTCAGATGAACACGAAGTCAAAATTGTTTTCACGCGCACGCAATCAGTTTATGGCTCCTCCAAACTCGCTGGTATCAGATTTCGATGCAGCCCTGCCAGGAACGTTACCGGTGAGATGAAACTTCTGAATACTAGATTATTTTTGCATTTTTTATCAAATTATCATACTTGGTGCAAATTCTCTCGGCCATCAACTATTCATGTTGTACGCAGGTTTTAAACAGGAGCTGTGTTGAAGCTGCAGTCCTGACAGCATTATCTCTAGGATGTCGAATCAACCACAGATCTTATTTCGACCGGAAGCATTATTTCTATGCGGATTTGCCTGTAAGAATTATTTATTGATAGGCTATTTTCTTAATCCATAGCTTGAAATTGCCCACGGCCACCTGTTGTGATTGAAGCACAGTGATAATATAGGTTGCAATGGCTCTGGGATCATGCCAAAATGCTCCATTGAGCCAGTGGCTAAGAACCACTGCTATATATGATATAATGAATGTCTGCCATCTATTACCTTATGCTTGACAATGTTCAAATGGTAAAAATGAGTGTTCTTCATTGAAAAAGTTTTGAAGCTACGGTATAAAACAAATCAATATCAGGAATCCTTACTGATATTGCCGCTGTAACATATTTTTTCCTTTCTGCCTATATCAGAGTAGTTAATGTTCAACTAAAACTTTGGATGAGTGGCAATAATTTGAAAAATATATTCCATTTAAACTTTAATTACAATCAAACTCCAGCTGAGTAAGAAACTAGTGCTTACATTCCAACAGGTGTTTTTGTAGTTCAGAAGACACAACTTGACAACATTTTTCACCTAGAAGTTAACTCCTGGAGTTCTCATAAATCAATCCAACAGTATTGAAGACCACCTCACCTAAAACAATTGAAGTAGTGATGACATCATTGTGCAGGCCTATAAATATTTACTGGATTTTGCAGATACCGATATTCCTACAGAGACGGTTATCAGTTGGACTCTACTTGTAACCACCTCTTTTTTCAAGAACTTCCAGCATTTTATCCTTTTGCAGCAAGGCTATCAGATAACGCAGTACTGGAGGCCAGTCGCTGAAGACGGATGTCTGGAAATACCTGCGACCTGCGAATCGGAAAGCTCCGGAATTCGGTGGAAGAGGGTTAGGATCGAGAGAGTTCAAATCGAGCAGGACAGCGGAAAAAGCTTGCACGACTATAAGGAAAAGATGAGCCTTATAGATTTGAATAGAGCAGGTGAAATGATGTTTGTTGTTCTGTTGCCGGTTTGGAACTGTGCAAAATCAATGTAAGTTTTATAAGTTAGTTAAAGTAGGCCTTCTCTCGAATTGAACGGCATTGATCAAATTAGTCACTGTTGCTATTCAAGTAGAAGTAACGCCATAAATTTTCACTCAATTACAAGTGAAAGTGGTAATTTCCATGACATGTCACAACTACGTTGATTGGAAGTAGAAAAAGGTCTGAAATGTACTCAAGTATGTAATATTAAAGAAGTAGATTAGAGCGATTGATTGGCTGTTAATCGGAGGTGGCTGCTTTTGAAATTACAAGATGTATCCTTGCGACTAGCAAAAAATACCTAATGACACTACAAGTAGGTACCGCACAATCTTTGATAATATATTTGGTCACCACAATAGAGGGGTTCATCCACGCTGTTAAAAGAACTCGTTTCGACTTTTCAATCCCAAAAACGTAAGTAGTTTTGGTAAAATCTGTGGAAGTAGTCTAAACATAAAACCACTTGTGCAAGTAGACAAAACCTACTTGAAAACTCCGAAAAAGTAGAATTACAACCAAATTGGCAGCATTTTTTTCGATCAACTAGGACTAACTGGTGACAGTTTCTTCTATCAATATGTTATCATAAATATCTAATATTTTACAAAGCTAAATCAGAAAGGAGTGAAATTTTGAAGCTTCTGTCAACATTGTGTGATGCCAATTCAGAACCTGCTCTTTCACCTGCCAAATTCCTAATCTGGCCGCCACCAGCAGTATATTTGGTTCCAAACTGTGACATGATACTCGTTCACCCTTTCACAGGAGTAGGCTTGATGGAGATCGTCACAGCTCCAGATTTTCGTTCGGCGCAGGAAGCCGCCACGTTTGTTTTAGATTTACAACTGACTATGCAAAGACTCGGCACTTGCAAGGGAAACATCGCAGGCAATTCACACTTGATTTAATGTGGAATGCTGTTTTTGTTTATTTTCGTTTTGCAGAGGGTAACATGAGAGTCGACGCAAATATTTCATTGCATAGGCGAGGAGAAGCGTTGGGCACTCGGTCCGAAGTGAAAAATATTGCCGGAATTACATCGTTGGTCGACGCAATAAGTGGGATATTGGTTCATTTTGTATGGATAATCAATAAGTCAACCTGCTTTTCACAGATTATGAAATAGGTCGACACAAACGCATCCTCGACAAAGGAGGGGAGATTGTGAATGAAACTAGAGAATATAACTCAGAAAAAGGGTATTACTAATTGTTCAAGCACCTAAATTGATCTATATCACCTACCTTATCATCTTATAGAATTACAATCTCTATGCGGGACAAAGAGGAATTTCAAGACTATAGATTCATGCCCGAGCCAAATTTACCACCATTGGTTTTTTACGATAACTCTTGCTTACCGAAATCGTTTGATCCCAAGTAAGGCTGTTTAAACCTGTTCTTATATACTTACATTATGTGCTTATTCTCTGCTCTAGAAAGCAAATTAATGTAGACGAAATCAAGGCGCGTTTACAAGGTATTCGGCACCCTGTAGAGTCGAGGAAAAGACTGTTTGACATTCAGGGCATGAATCTGGAAAAGTCGTCGTTTTTATTGGTACGGATGAATTTATGAGAATATGACGTGGTTGTTGTTATTTTTCTATGTTTCCACTGCAGGAAAATGGTCTAGATCAGTTTTTCCTTGGCGTGTTAGAGGAAGCGTCATATCTACCTGTGGATTTGGTTTACGATTGGGTGCAAATTGAATTGCTGGGACTCGTTTACAAATTGAATGTTTCTGCTACAGAATGGTAAGCACAGATTGTCAAGTAGATCTCTCACAATCTGTTTCCTAGGATGTAAATTGTGTAATTGTCTGTTTGCTATTAGATCAACCGCACTTGTAGTGATGCTTGTCGCCAAGAGTATCTATTACTAAGGCATGAGTAAGAGTTTTGATGACTTGGCAAAAACTACTGCAGGTAGAAGAACAAAAGGGCATGGTTTAGTAAATAGTCAGGTATGACCTTGGTTTCCAACAGCCACTTTCACAATTGCGATATTCATCTTCGATAAGGAAAAGAATGGATTTCATGAATGGCTGTAGTCCGGTAGCTGTAGCAATCTCACTGAAAAAATTGCAATGCCACCCAAAACCCACACGAAAGAAGGTCAAAGTAGCCAGTAGAAGTCTAAGTAGAATTAATGTCGTGAATTTTTTCACAATTACAAGCTGACGTAGCTATTTTGAAGATATGTAACAACTACTTCAATGGAAGTACAAACTGAAAGGTCTCAAAGGTACTCGAGTAAGAGACTTGAAAAAGTATATTGATCAGGTAGTCTGAGGTGGCAACTTTTAAATCGCGAGATGCATCTTTGCGACTAATACAAATTACTAATGACACTACTAATTAGTGAAATCTTCAAATATATATTTAGTTTCCACGATACAGGGGCTATTTTTAATGAAGTTTTTATGACAATTTCACTCTTAAAAGTGATGTGCACAAACCACTACTTTTCTACTTTTCAAAATCTAAAGTGTAAAAAGCGAGTAGTTTTGCCTGAAAAGTGTCCAAGAACAAGTGAAAGTAGTCTAATTACATACCTCCTACATTACTCCAAAAATAGCGGCACACTTCTACCTCGAAATAATATTTCACGCAAGTTTGAGACCATAAGTAGTAAAGTCCGATAATGTAGCGTCATTATCGTGGTCTGCATAGTCGTGACGCGACATGCTTCTTAGATTTGGAGACAACTGCCACAAAGTGACGTTTGTTAACCATTTCAGTCCTGTTAATGTCAGACAAACGGCGGAATTGCTATCTCTACATCACAACAACGATGTGGATCATCATCACGCTGTGAAGATCTGGCGTATTGTGTCAGTTGAAGGAGGATCTCCCAAAGAGGTAATGTTGTATTCAGAGGTGGCCAAAGTAGTTAGTCAATCCCCACTTTCTTACTGGCCGTGTCTGGTTATGTCTCATATTTTATCAAACATTTTACAGTTTTAGGCCATAAGGCCGTATAGTTACTAACCATAAACCAGTGATGCTAATATTTTCATTTGATTGAGACACAAGCAATGTAGTAAACCTACACTGTAAAATGCAAGACACGGTGCAACACAACAGCAGATAGGACGATCTCAAAACGACCAATGTACGGTGTGACGTATACATTGGCTTACTCATACATTTAGGGTCACCATATGTCCTTGTTTTCTAAGTTTGTCCTCTTTCTATTGCTTTGAGAACTACACAACTCTACAAAGACAACTAAAAATTGTCATAATAGACGTGAAAACTGGATTTCAACATATATTTTTTTAGTCGACCCATCAGCAATGTCCCTAAAAATGACCAAATTTCCTGTATTAATATATTTCGGATCTCTGAATATGGTATCCCTACATTAATATCCGACATAATGGTGCCAACTGCCATTGATAGTGTTATGATTGCTGTCTTCTTTCCTACACTCGCTCCTTCATTCTCTTTGTTAACTACATCACAATTTGTTTCTGTTTCCAGATAATGGAGGAGAATGGATGGAAAATGATTAGCGACATAGAAGCAATCAAAGAATTTTGCTGCAAGGCGATTGAGTTACAAGACCAAGAAAAGCTTTTCAATAAGTACCGCCGAGGCGAACACAACAAGCCCAAAAACAAAAAAGCGATCAAGCTTGTTGTTGGTCTTGTACTAAAGATGAGTGAAGGAAAAGCCCACTCCAAAGTCACACAAACTGTCGCCAAAGATTTGTTGGACCAGTATTGCATTGAGTATCGCACAAATAAATTTCTGAAATAATGGAAACTATGGTTTGCGTGATCTATATTCCTTATCCCTAAATTTCAAAATACAGTGGACTATGAGGAGATGGAAATGTACGGAAAGAACTGTGATCTATAAATCAAACAAGGCAGGGACTACAATGTGGTCTAGTATCCTGGTTGAGATTAGGTGGAGGAGAAACTAACACTTTTGCACTTGCAGTAGATGTCCATGTCCAACCATAGTTCTGTGAACGTCTATGGTTACACTATCCCAGCCAAGCAATGACGTGAATAGCAGAGATGAGCATGGATTAGGATTAGGTTTTGAAAAAATAGGATTTGTGAAATTTTGTCGGATTTGGATTGGATTTGGATTAGACATTTTTTTCAGAACGGAATAGGATTTGGATTGGATTTACCTATTTTCTGGGAGATTGAAATGTCGTGTGGCGAATTGCGACAAACTTTATTCAGATCAGTTATTAATGTACTTATGGTTACTAAGTTATCTGGAATCAAGTGAATCGTTGGTTGTGAAAGAAAATTTTCGAATCCCTCCATTGCATAAATTAGTATTTTTTCTGAATTTCTAGTTGGAATCGGATTAGGATTGGACATGGACTTGAATAAGAAATAGTTATGGATTAGATTAGGACATAGAAATTTCAAATCCGCTCATCTCTGGTGAATAGCAGGCAGACAGTTTCATCATAGTGTCCTATATGGTGTCGACACAAGCAAATCTCACGGCTCAGTGAAATTGTATCACGTCACAATATCCATTTGGCTATAGGCAATTTGACGGTCATTTTTGACCGGCTTGCCGAGCATTAAATTTGGTAAAACGGGTATCAATCGAAAGCTGACTCTGCACTGATTACGAAAATATAAATTTTATTCCGCTCATGGCCCTGGAACTCCAACAATCAGCCTCGAATTTTTCATTGTTATGGAGGTTGGCATTGGGACGCAACAATGCTGTCTGGCGAAACGAGAGAATAGCTCATGACGCAACAATGCTGTCTGGCGAAACGAGAGAAAAAGGTACAAAAAGCATTGTTGCGTCCCAATGCGGACCTCCATAACAATGAAAAATTCGAGGCTGATTGTGGGGGTTCCAGGGCCGCAAGCGGAATAATATTTATATTTTCGTAATCAGTGCAGAGTCAGTTTTCGAATGATACCCGTTTTACCAAATTTAATGCTCGGCAAGCCGGTCAAAAATGACCGTCAAATTGCCTGTAGCCAAATAGAAATTGTGACGTGATACAATTTCACTGAGCCGTGAGATTTGCTTGTGTCGACACCATATAGGACACTATGGTCTCATGAATAATCAGAATACAATACATTGTTCGGCGATACGAACAATCATCATCATCATTGGTTTATTAGCAATTTTATCAGTTCAATACACCACAAAAAATGCGATACAATGAAAAGAAAGGAAGATGTCGAAGCGACTAGGTCACTAGGAGTTGTCTATGCAATCGGACACCCACCTTGGCCTAGGCGATGTAAAGAAGAGGCATGCACATTGCACACTGAATGAAAGGAAAGAAGGTAGTATAGAAAAAGGAAGCGACAAGAAATAGGGCGGCATGTCATGGGAAGCGAGATCGATAGGTCAGTCGTGGTCCGGTAATCTTGAGGATGGACTGTATTTATTTAGTAGTAATTGCTTGTATTTCGACTTGAATGTGGACAACTGGACATGCTCGTCGACTGCCGGATGGCCGGCGGGATACTGTTCCACACATCAGGTCCGGCATATTTGATACAGCGATGATCTTTTCGGTCGATCATATGATATTTGGACGACGTGGACGCGCGTGTGTTGTACTTGTGCAAACAAATCCACACAATTACAAACCGTCAATAATATGGTCCTGCATTGTAAACTTGATAGTATCATGGTTACGGTCGACCTCGATAGGGTTGGTGCTCGTACCTTGCAAATGACCAAGAAACCTTGCAAATGACCAAGAATTTACCTTGCAAATGACCAAGGAACCTTGCAAATGACCAAGGAATTACCTTGCAAATGACCAAGAATCTTGCAAATGGCCAAGGATTGATTTTGCCTTGCAAATGACCAAGAAGGGTCAAAACTCACGGCAGGGTGGGACAAGACAAGATGGGTTCTCCCCCCACCTATTAGGCCAAATCCAAATCCAAATCCAAAAAAATCCAAGTTTTTATTTAAAGCTCACGCTAGTTAACTGGTTCAACCAGATGGGTCCATCCCCACCAATTCGGCAAAATCCAAATCCAAATCCAAAAATTCAAATTTTCATCTAAAACTGACGTCGGTTAATTGGTTCATCCAGATTGGCCCTCCCATCACCAATTCGGCAAAATCCAAATCTGAAAAATCCAATTTTCATCCAAAACGGACGTTAATTAGTTCGTTCAGATAAGTTCACCCCCATCATCAGATGGTTCTCCCCCACCAAATCGGTTTAATTCAAATTTTCATCCAAAACTTGTCCTCGGAGGACAAATCCTCCTAAAGGAGGAGGTATAATAACCCTATCTATACTATCTTCTTCTACTTTTCATTCAGGGTGCATGTCCAATTGTCCATGCCCAGTTATGGCCCTGGAAGATCGTACAACTATTGTGGACTTCCGCTGTTGCAGATTTCAACGACTACTTCACCTCGAAAACAAAAGCGCACAAGTAAAGCACACGCGCGTCAACGAAGAACAACTACCATATGATCAGGACTGAATACAAGAAAACGAATTGCTCTATCAAGTATACCGGACCCCAATTGTGGAACAGCATCTCGCCGGCTATCCGACAGTCGTCGAGCATGTCCGCATTCAAGTCGAAATATAAGCAATTTCTTCTAAATCAATACTAGCCAGTCTTGGATTACCGGACCACGACCTAACATCGACCTCGCCCTCCACCACATGCCACCTCATTTTGTCGCTTGCGTCTTATATTCTCTGCATTACTTTTCATTCAGTGTGCATGCCTCATATCTACTTCACCTAGGCTAAGGTGGGTGTCTGATCTTAATGGCTATACTCCAAGTTGTTTCGACACCTTCCTATCTTTCATTGTATCGCAGTCTTGTGATGTTTTGAAACGATGAAAATATTAATAAACCTGATTGATTGATTGATTGATTGATTGGTTGTCGTTTTAGTTTCACTATGATGGGGAATAATATTAGGCCTACCAATTTCAAAACAATACTTTGGTGAGGGGAATACTACGGAGTAGCTCGGCAGTTCGGGTTTATGCGCACACCTTCGAGAGCATACGACGTATGGCACTACCGGACCACTTGGCGTGAGATATTGTCATATTTGTCGAAGACTCGAGTGAAGTCAAGTCAATCGATTTTTAATGGTGACTCGAGTCAAGATGCGCGCAGTTCATTTTACCTATTTAAAAATAGATATGATACCATTCGAGCCTGCGCCAATGGTTGAGGAATATATAAAGTATATTCGACTTCAATTTCAATGGAAAGGAAAGGATGTAGTTTATTTTTGTCCTTGATGTTTTGCGGCATATATACAGCGACTCTTCCGCATGCTACATTTAATCATGCGACAATTGCGCATTACGACACTTCAGCTTGTGACACCTTAACATGCCACAATTCAGTGTTGGGATCAAAGTCAATACCTTCGAGTCACGAGTCATTTCGAGTCACTGCACATTTTGACTCGAGTCAAGTCAAGTCACTCGATTTTTGAAAGTGACTCGAGTCAAGTCAAGTCAAGTCAAGTCAAGTCACGAGTCAAGTTGCCTTTAGAGTGCACATGCGGTATCTAATGTCTTCTAATATACTTGAAGTTACGTTGAGCTACGACGCGAAACCCCGGAATAATTTTTTATAAAACGAACTTTTGGACCCTTGAGTAAATATTTTCTGATCTGGAACAGAAACAGCATGTGTGAGTGAGAGGGGGTCTCGAAAGCGCTAGAAGGACTTCCACTTACTGAATAGATCAGTACCTGCCCGGTGCTGCATGGCCACTAGAGCTGAGCACCACCGTCACGAAGCTTCGGGGACTTGGGTTTCTGATCGTGAAGCAGCAGGAGGAGCTACATCGCCTGGTCGAACGCCTTCAAGCTCGGAGCTCAGCTAAGGACTGGGACAATGACACCCGCAGCAAGGACGGTTTTCTGGTCAGAGGGTGCTGGGCTATCAAGTTTACGTTTTGCTCAACTTGATTCTAATAATATAAAAAACAATGATACATGGGCTACTTTATTTGCGGCTCCGTGAATTGGTCCACGAACACCGAGGTTGGCTGTCGACCAAGTGGACATCCACACTGCTCGGAAGGCAGCGACGGAGACAATAAACTTTGTACTATGCCATATACGTTTCACGGCCGAGGTTCTCGAACTGGGGGCGTGAAAGCACCTGAAGATGAGGGACGAATCATGACGACAAATGATAATTTTGTTAATTAACCTCCACTTTCTCATCAGTAACACCAACACATTCATTGAGCAGCATTAATAACAATGTAATTTAAAAATAAAATTGAAAAGCAGATCCGTTTCTCTGGTCAATAGTGAGCGGAATCAAAGTTTGCGAATTGAGTGAAGTCGGCTGAAATTGGTTTAATCTGGTATCGGGAGTTTTTAGAGTGAGACAATATAGTTGATTATCACTGCGGGTATGTACAGTTCCCAAATATCCATATCACTGATTAGTTACACCAATTATGCGGCCGGTTTGCGTTCTTATACACGCAAGACTGGTGATCCAATTCGTCTGAATATCACCCTTCCTGCCTCTAGAACAGTGGTTCTCAACCTTTTTCACCTCGCGGACCGGTAAAATTTCAAAAACATTTTTGGCGGACCAGTGGACTTCCAGAAATTGAAATCAACCCAAAATGTAGAGTATGAAGCCGTTTTTGCAAGTATATGGTGCTAGAGAGTGACATTTTAGGGTTTTGATCGTAATTAATTATGTTCATGATGGTATATCCATGAGATTTTTCGGTAGTGAGTCCGCTGAGTCGAGGTAAAATTGCTTTGTCCAGATAAACTTGCTACCGCAGAGAGTCGTTTACAGTCGTTCGCCACATAGCCTATGCCGTGGATTTAACCGACCATGTGAAGTCGAATAATATTATTCTCTTCGACAATATCGAGAGAAGAAGTGTTTGAGAGTCGAACCAAGCACCTTATCGTGCTACCTTGCTGAATGCTGATTGTTCACTACCACCAGACGTAGGCTACTCTGGCTACTACGGATACAATGCGCCGCACGAAAACACCTGGCTACAGCTATACCTGGCCAATGGCCATACACAAAACCAGTGCCGAAAAGGCACTTCGTCAGGTAACCCCCCCAAAAAACGTTAGTCTTGGACACCACAACTAGATGGATGCTTTCACCACTGCTTGAGAGCACATCCGTTCTTCTAAGTACCGCCTGAGAGTTCACGTAGCCTAATCGCTAGAAGCGTGGAAATTTTCTATAATTCATGACCGAATCCGTCAATAATATTGGTAATTGCGTACACATTGCTACATTTTATCCTATCAGAATCAGATTCTCCGGTAGAGCTGAGTGAGCTGTCGTCTTGGAAAATTTATGGCATCAAATCAAATTAAAGATATTCGGGCTGGACTGTTGCAATAATTACTTTGTTGCATGTCATTAATTCATGACTTACTGTCTGTTATATAGTGAATAGATATTGAAATCGCCCATGCGTACTAAGCTAAAAGAAGCACACGATTCCAAATTGCTCTTTCTTTACTGGAAAATAACTTTTCTCTGTGGGATGGCGTTTTTGCTGTGGGGTACAGTACAGGGAAATTCGGCTCCAGTCATTTAGGTGCCTATGGACAATTTGACATATTTATATCGAGGTTTTTGGTCTACAAAGGGCAATCATTTTCTGCCAAGGTTTTGTCGCAGACAAATTTTTGGCACACTTCTCGCAGTCTTGTGTTAGCCCAAACTTCATCATGCATTGGTGCGACGTGGCGCCGAAAATGCCTGCGCCTGGTCACTCAATATCCAATTTATTTATTGACACCAAATCGGACAAAGTCTGGAATTTTGTTTTTAAAAGTTGGATGAAGTTTCAACTAAAATAATCTTTAGTTTATGTTCATTCACGAAATAACTTTGGGCTCCTTCAAGCTCGGCCCCTATCAATTAGGGGTTGTAGTGTGGCAGTTCCTATAGTTACTATACTGCACAAAATGAATGAATGGAAAACGAATCATCGTGCAAACTGCGCATTTTAGCAAGTCAGCTCGTCGCTCACATGTCGTCAAATGACACGGCTTGAACTAACGGAGAAAAAGATAGATAATTGTCGGGAATTACTTCAAAGAGCGGAAAATGAATCCGCCCAACTTCTGCACGCCATACATCATGGCCGACTTATAATGTTTTCAGTATTTTCTGCTGAAACACACTATTTTTGTCGTTTCGGAAGAGTAGTGGTATCTGCAGATATGGAGCTCGGTCGCATGTCATGTACTTGCTGCAACGCAAAAGTACTGTGCGTTCACAAATGTGTTTGTTTGTGGTATTTGAAGGGAGAAGATATGCTCGACAAATTTCGATCAATAGAGGATAGCGAAGGGGAAGACACCGAACAATACGAGCAGCGCCCCGATATTAATAAAAAGGGCGAACATATTTATCCACCGCAGGACGTTAAAGTCATCAAAAAAATGTGTGAGTACTTGATGGAGCATAAGCGAATTCCGTTACATTTGTCACCTGAAAGGTAGTCATAAAAACCATTTATGTGCACTGCATCCATCAGAATCCATATGTCACGAATGTAAGATTCCACTCTCGGATTCGCGACTAATTGCTGTCACGGGCTATCTGTACGATACCCGGATCTCTTTTTTTGCGAACATTGCCACGTTCGTTCCTTATAATTTTCGTGTTGTTTGTGTTGAGATTTCCATACTTTCTTTCAATCAATTCTAATGCACGTTGATAAACGGGTCGCGTTCGTTAAGCTACATTCACCGCATGCAGTACCAAGTTACAGCGAGTATAGACACTTTCGTTGCTCTGAAGATGCAGTTACAATAATAGCGAATGGTCAGGATTTTGAAGGCAAGAAGTGCGTATATATGTTCTATAAGATATAGATTTTTCGACCGATTTGGTGGGGGAGAACCATCCGGCGATGGGGGTGGACTCATCTGAACGAACTAATTAACTGGCGTCAGTTTTTAATTAAAATCAGAATTAAACCGATTTGGTGGGGGAGAACCATCTGATGATGGGGGTGAACTCATCTGAACGAACTAATTAACGTCAGTTTTGGATGAAAATTGGATTTTTCAGATTTGGATTTTGCCGAATTGGTGATGGGAGGGCCAATCTGGATGAACCAGTTAACCGATGTCAGTTTTAGATGAAAATTTGAATTTTTGGATTTGGATTTGGATTTTGCCGAATTGGTGGGGGGGACCCATCTGGTTGAACCAGTTAACTGACGTGAGCTTTAAATAAAAACTTGGATTTTTTTGGATTTGGATTTGGATTTGGCCTAATAGGTGGGGGGAGGAACCATCTTGTCTTGTCCCACCCTGCCGTGAGTTTTGACCCTTCTTGGTCATTTGCAAGGTAAAATCAATCCTTGGCCATTTGCAAGATTCTTGGTCATTTGCAAGGTAATTCCTTGGTCATTTGCAAGGTTCCTTGGTCATTTGCAAGGTAAATTCTTGGTCATTTGCAAGGTTTCTTGGTCATTTGCAAGGTACGAGCACCAACCCTTCTCGTCGACCTTGTGAACATTTAGGGAATCTCGCTGAGCGATGGGATTTTTCAGTACACAATCGTAGCCTTTACAACACTCTCAGCTCACCCTCTCATGCGTCATGTGGCGTGCTCAATGATTGCGATTGATGAGTTGTTCTCGCATGTTATGCATCACTGCTCCATTACTTGTTTCGTTGGTTGGTTGTTGCTTACAAGTTGTTCAATATGGTATAATCGTATAATGAAGTTTGCAGCGAATTCGTGCAAGAGAGCGATAAGTTCCTATTGAGTCTGCGATCTCCAAGTTACTAATGAACTCGTGAGAAGTGACTACCATTCAAATTGAGGATATTACGTCGAGAATGTCGTCGACACAGCCAACACAGGCTCATTATTCCCAAACTGCTTCATTTATTGAAAAACTGAGCGAATGGGACTCTGCAACGAAACCATTAGCACCCCTTAGTACCGAACAAAAGGATGTATATCTCGAAATTGCGGCTAACGCCAGCAATTTGCCTTTACCAAAAGGCCTGCCTTTGGACGATCCTGTAAATCTTCAAAACAGCTCTGTATCAACGCAAGTTCATCCTGTGGGATCACTAGAGGATGTACTACACAAAGGATTTATAGACATGGAGATGGCAAATCAAAAAGTGCACGATGTGCAAGAATTCTACTCGTGGTTCAACAAAGTCGAAGCCAAGATGTTTGCGATGGAGGACAATGGTTATACTGAATATGTTCGAACTCTGAAGGAGTATCATACATATTGTCAGAATATCATATCAGTTATTGATGAGGCTCTGGCATCTGTTGATAGCCTTGAAAAAGAGTATATTTTTGTGTCAACAAAAACTAACGCTCTGCATGATGCTTGTGAACAATTACTCGCGGACCAAACCAAGCTCATCAACGCTGCAGACAATATTCAACGTGATTTAATCCATTTTAATGAACTCAATCAAATCACTACAAAGCTCGGCGCTCCCAACTTGCCTGTAACTGGCGAATCTTTTCAGTCTCTGCTAATGCGTATTGACGAATGTATCGATTTCATGGTCAAACACTCTTCTTACAAAGATAGTCCTGATTATTTAGCGAAATTTAAGGGATGCCGTGCGAACGCACTGCTTATGATAAAAAACTATATTGTACGATCGCTTAACGAAACAACGTCAACTATCATAAATCGACAAATATCTTCCGAGTCACTACAGGATTCCGATGCTGGATTCAGTTTAGGCAGCGAATCGGTCTCTGCGAATGGTCAAGAAGATGCTTTTACTTTGTACTACGGTAAATTCAGGACGAACGCTCCAAGAATCATCGGACTTGTTGAGCAAATCGAAAAGAGGTTAGACCTCGATCCTGACTACGTCCGCCTTCTGACAGAAATACACAACTGCTATTTCTCCAAAAGAGAGCAATTGATCGGTCCGTCGGTAACTGCCGCAATGGCTGAGCTACTCAACGCTAACAAACAAGACCAATGCGCCTTAGTCAGGAGCGGATGCTCATTCATGGTCCACGTGTGCGAAGACGAACATCAATTACACTCTCATTTTTTCACAAAAATATCCCCAAAGTTAGATGAGATGCTACAACGACTCTGCGGGAGCTTATATGACATGCTACGACCTTTGATCATACACGTTTATCATTTGGAGACTTTATCGGAATTGTGCACGATATTAAAAACAGAAATGCTAGATGATCATGTACAGAACTATCCCGAGCAGCTAAAAGCTTTTGAGGACGTTGCAAAACAGATGCTGGAAGATGTACAGGAGAGGTTAGTGTTTCGCGCTAACATTCACATTAAAGACGATATACTGGGTTACAAACCCGCACCTGGTGATTTGGCGTATCCTGAAAAACTCGAGATGATGGAGGAGATAGCAAAAAGTTTAAAAGACACGGCAGAAAAAAATGCGGCACAACGGTCCTTTACGGAAGTTCAGCTAGACGACAGTGTTGATAAAACTGACGGGAAATCACAAGATCAAAGCTTCAACACGTCACCTGCTGACATGCACGGCATGTGGTTCCCGACAGTACGCCGCGTTCTGGTATGTCTCTCCAAATTGTATCGATGTATTGACAAGACCATATTTCAAGGTCTGTCTCAGGAAGCATTGCAATCTTGCGTTCAATCGCTGGTCAATGCGAGTAACGCGATACGCTCGCGTCAATATAAGGATTCAAAAGGGAAAGGATCAAAACCGAAAATTATCGACAGCCAACTGTTTTTGATCAAGCACTTGCTGATATTGCGCGAGCAGATAGCGCCGTTCCACGGAGAGTTTGCTATAAGAGAAACGCAGCTTGATTTTTCGAGAACGAAAGACGCCGCGTACAGCATGTTCGAGTTTCAAACGTTCCGGAAATTGTTGCGAGTCGACTCCAACAACGCGCTGCTGCAATTTTTTGTGGAAGGGTCTCCCGAGGTGAAAGAGTTCTACATCGACAGCAAAAAAGATGTAGACCGGCAACTGAAAATAGCGTGCGAAGATTTTATCGATCATGTATCTACTGCGCTTTCCGGGGGTCTTCCTGAATTCTTGTCCAAGGCCAGAGTGGTTTTAAACTTGAATAAAGAAGATGGCGGAACCAAGTCTGTTTTGCGGACGCAGGCGTTTGCCACTCCTGAAGTCTTGAAGGACATCGTCACGAGTGCTTACCGCGAGCTGAAAGTAGCGGGGAAGGCGATACAGTCGAGTCTGTCGTTGTATCTGGCCAACAGGGACACAGAGAATATTCTGTTCAAACCTGTGAAGCTGAACGTACAGCAGACGTACCAGCAACTGCAAATTATCTTACTGGAAAATTACACGGAAGAAGACAGGGACATTATCGCTGCGCCCACTCCTGACCAGATATCCGCGCTTTTAACTGCGGTGCGGAAATGAATCGAGCTTTATATACAGAACTTATGTTATTCTTAATTACGTGCCTGCCTTTAAATATGTTGATGGAAATGCAAACATAGTGACGTCTATTATACTCTATTGTACTTGAATGTGGAGTCAGATCAGATTCTAGTACTGATATTTTTGTCAGCTGGATGTCGAATATCTGTTGGCTTGCTGCTATCAACATGCTGCTCCATATGGCGAGGGATACAGGAGAGAATTCTTCAATACAATTTCGGTCAAACAAATAAAAGTTTTCCTTGTTGACACGACTAGATTAGTGTGTGTTAAGAAGGCTTTGGTGCGTATGGTGTGCCGATTTCCGCTACTGGATGTCTAGAGATTGTCAAAGTACTCATACTCACTGTTGGCAGTCAAGTAGAAATAACATTGTAAATTTCTGCTCGAGTACAAGTGAAGGTAACGATTTCCAAGACCCGTTAAATTTCTTCCAGTAGAAGTAGAAAATGAAGATATGTAAGCTAATCAAGTAGTTTCAAAAGATGAGCCTACTTTTAGTAGTCGATCAAAGGTGTCTACTTTGTAATTGCGGGGGCATTTTCACGACAAACTCAAAATGACTAGGGTTGGGCACAACGCACAATGATTCGAATCTGAATCGACCATTAAGGAAGCGAATTTACTGGCAAAAATATGACGTATATTTTTGTCATTGATGTTTTTGCGGCATAGCCTATACACATACATGACTCGCACACATACACTTGTACATACACACGATCTGTGCATATACATATCGTGACCGCTGGACATGGAAGGTGCAGAAATAACCTTGTAAGGCTTTCCAAGTCTTGCACGACCCCTCTATGCTATTCCGGTAATGCTAATACTGAGCGCCAAGCGCGGAAGTGTTATAAATCAGGTGTTTGGTCTGACCCGGCCGAGAATTGAATGCTCGACTTACCGACGGACGCTCCGCTATTACGCTATCTTTGTTGGTCATGAGTAAAAGAAGTGAATAAATTTTTCACTATGAGGAAGATTAACCCTCAATCTTGGTGACTGAGGCATGTACCACATGGGGTCTCATAACCTACTTGACAGATCGTAAGTTAAAATGTATAGTATAGGTCATTTCCAGATGTGGTCAGTAACGAAGTACTTTTAACTTTTGTAGTAGGCCTACTTGAAGTAGATTCGTAGTATGCTGTCAAGGAACATTTCATTCCTCTGCGATAGCAGTAGTGGCGAAGTAGATGAGATCATATTTTGTCATAGACTCATAGTAGGTCTCAGAGGTGGTCAGTAACGAAGTACTTCTACTTTTTTGAAGTACTCAAGTAGTTTTCCTCTACTTCTGGTACTTACTTAAGTAGATCTGATTTTCGCTACTTCTACTTCGTAATATTTTGTGATATACTTACTTACTTTTCGCTATTTTCAGTTTGTCAAGTAGAAGTAATTCAATCTTCCAATCAGGAAGATAGCCTGAGAAATTTCAGGACTGTTTTCACAGAGTATCAACATTTAATTTTCATAAAAGTTGAGTCAAACGAAGAATTTTTGTCGCGCTTCGCGCGCAGTGGGTACGGAGTGACAAGTATAATTTCACGAAAGTATCGGTGAGGTGAATATAATTTAGGTCGCGGGTTGGCGTGGTTCCGTTTACACCACATTGTCGTTCTTCTCCCATGTGAAATAATTCATCACAGTATATATGGCCAGACATGGGGTAATCGCGATTAGTAATCGTAATCGATTACGACGATTACAGCATTTTCAAGTAATCGTAATCGCAATCGATTACATTCGAAAAAATTCCGAAGTAATCGTAATCGTAATCGACTACTTCCCATATCTAATCGATTTCTCTGTGAAAGAACGATAACTTTTCATTTTGGCAAGAACTATATGACATAAACTGAACATTCGTGAACAAGGAAGAGATATTATACCAGGCTCGTGACAGCACAATCGACTGATTTTCAAACGCCACAGCTCATTATTACGTCAGAAACAGCCTATTAACTTTGTGCGTCATTGCGTAAGAAGTATCCACACTAAATAGATATTCGATATACGTACGTCGTACATTAGTGTCATTGTAAGAACACCCGCCGTGCTGTATATCAGGTTATCAACACGTTTCACACGCCACTACTTCGGAGCGGTATAATTTATCTATGGTTGATGTTTGGTTATGCTTATGCTTAGTTAAACGCAATTTGACCGTAGCTGCTGGCGAGCAGTAGGCCTATCTAGTACGTACGTACACCGGACAAAATTTGAAATTTTGTACCCGTCAAATAAAACATTGCGATTTCCACAACGAAGCAGTAAAAATCAACAGCTGGTGATATATATATATCAAAACCGAGCCGTTTTTGCCGTTTCTCGTAACGGCAGCTTGCAGTACAATATCTGTAATAAGTTGAAGGCAGAATTTAATGTTCGCTTCGTCTTATTCTCATATGACTCTACTTGAAAGGGCGCCAATCGTTATTTCACAATTCTTTACTCAGCATTGGGACCTGCCGCCATTGTCATGGGCTTATATATGTTAGCATGAGTTGTAGCTATGGAATCAGGACCAAAGCAGCAAGTCTTCCGCCATAGGTTGGTAATCGCAAGTTGAAGACTGAATTTCGTCGAAAATTGCATTATATTACTATTGATTTTTAATCTTCTCTCAGCCCCCGATGGTCAGATTTACCTGTAGAGTTTGTTTGTTTGAGGTAATCTTGGTGTTTGTCGACTACAACGCGGTCAGTTACACCAGGCCGATTTTCCGCATTTTTGATTCCGTATCTGCCGACTTATTGTAGCACGGCCCACTTGGTTTGTTATATAATCAAACGATATTGTAGTGGCTCAAGCGTAGCAGACTAGAAGAAAAACTTTCGTGAGACGCACAAACAAATTGTCATGTCTTTATATCTGACTGCATGTCTATATAGCAACTCAACTTGTGGAGATTACCATGGTCAGTGGCCACATTAACTACAATAGGACATGAAAACATTTTCATCATGGGGAAAAAGCATTCATCCCGTCAATGCGGCCGTTGAACTTAATTTAACAATCAAGTCAAATGATCCATTGGTAAGTTGGTTTGATGGTCAGATAGCGTTGTAAAACGTGTTGCATCACCACCTGCACTTAATTTAGTCTGATGATGAGCATACTTAAATTTGAGTGACGATCCAAACGCATTTGAGTGTGAGCATACTTTTTGACGTGAGTTGAGTAACGAAATCGTTGCTGAGCAGAGAATCGCTACTCGACAGCAAAGGAATTGGTCTCCACCCTTAATTATAAACTCCAGATTCCAAGCCAAGCAAGTGTAATTTTTGAATATCAATTTTTTTGTTTGTTCTATCTTGATTTTATAATATTTTTGTTGGATTTTCCAACGTCAATGGGAGCCGCCAGTAGGCTAGCTCGGAGCCGCGGTTGGGAATCACTGATTTAGAGAGGATTTTCAAGTTAATTAGATCACTCGAAAATACTCCCAACTTATGTTGGTTTACGAAATACTTTTTCAGTCCCCTTTTTCGAGCTCGCTCCCCAACCTATTGGGAAATTTAGGGTGCGGCAATTATGGCCCTGGCAAGAATGCAAATCATTGGGCGCGATAAATTGAACTCCATAGAAATGGGCAATGGGTACATTATGACGTAGCAAGCAAATGACGCATCTCTTTTAAAGGGAGTTTGTTATCTCATTAGGCCTCTTCAGCGCAATCCATATATTGGCTTCTAACATAGCTTCCAAGATGCAAAATAAATGTAATCGTGAGTAATCGTGATTACTTTTCCAATGTAATCGTAATCGTAATCGACTACTTCCTGATTTTGCTGTAATCGTAATCGTAATCGCGTCATTCAGAAGTAATCGTAATCGCAATCGATTACAATCATGAAGCAATCACCCCATGTCTGTATATGGCTAATCATAACGTTTAAAACTGATGTTTCGGAATCTAGCATTTACTTGTCATATCGTAATCTAGCATGTCCATGGCGTGTCCTAATCTGGAAAAGTGGACTTAGACTTTTTTTAGTTTTAGAGCTGTTTTAGCATATCACCTATGAAACTTTCTGAACTAAAGGCGGGGTTGTAAGTCACAAGATTCCGAGTCACAAGTCAATCTCACTTTTATTGTTTTGACTCGAGTCAACTCGAGTCATTTTCAATTCAGTACCGAGTCAAGTCCGAGTCCAAGTCACGGAGAAGAGTGTCGAGTCCGAGTCATAGTGTTTTGACTCGAGTCCGATTCCAAGTCATTGTGTTGACTGCTCTGTTTCAAGTTAAAGTCTTGTTAAACCCACTTTATATTACTCTGTTTGGTGATATCGAATGGTTCGCATTTATAATATGCTAATTCTTCTCACTTATAACAGTTTCTGGTAGCATTTTCAAGTATTAGTAGTTTCCTACTGATAGACAAAATTATTATAGTGTGATCTGATAACTTTACTATTCTTCGAAATTGCAATGAAATGCCTGTCTTGGTAGACCCAGTCTCGAGTTATATACAGGGCCGTAACTGCCACACCCCAAACCCCCTAATTGGGGTGACCCGAGCTCAAAGGTGACCCAAAATTATTTCGTGAATTAGCAAAAATTATAGAGTATTTGTTGATTCAACTTTTCAAAAAATTTCAAGTTGCCAATAGTATCTTGATTTTGGAGTAGCCTACTCTTCCCCCAAGAAAAAATACGCAAGATTTATAGAATAGGGCATATCGGCATTGGCCATTACCGGGCCATGATGCACCAAGACATATAAAGTTTCAGGCCATGTAACATGCCACCCCAAGACGTGTGCCAGAACGATCGACAGCGAGAAAACCTTGGCCGAAAAGGAAAACTTCGTTATATATACAAAATACACATAGGTTTAATTAGGCGCCTAAATGACTGGCGCCGAATGTTCCTGTCTATTGGCAATCTGAACCTCACAAGATAAATACCATCTGGCAGGCAAAAATTATATGCCAGTGAAGAAATACCAATTTGAAATCGTGTGCGTCTTTTAGTATAGTAGCCTACGTTTGGGCGATTCTATATTTTGATATAGCAGACAGGAGCTGGTCACGAAATAACATCATGTTACGGAGTCATACCAACGGACCCAACAGTTTCGATAACACCTCACTCAGCTCTACCGGTAAATCTGATTACGTGAGCAGAGAGGACAAGAAATTGATAGCAATATATATGCCATACCCGATCTTATTGACCGATTTTATCATGAATTATCGAAAATTTTCGCGCTGGCTCACTAAACAGTAGCCTACGACTATTTACGTGGCAAAAGCGAACAACGTGATTGGGGGTAGGTTTATCACCCTATGGGATCCCAAGACCCAAGTTTGTTTGGGGGGTCTGACGAAATGCTTTTTCGTTCCTGCCAACGGGTATACGCCCGAAGATGTTTTATTATTATTGAGGGGTCCTACCTTTTCAAACACACCTCACTCAGCTCTACCTGTAAATCTGATTAGGTGAGCAGAGACTTTAAAAATTAATAGCACTATGTATGCAATTCCCGATCATGTTGACCGATTCAATCATGAATCATATAATTTTTTCGCGCATGGCGCGCGCAGGCGAGAAAAGCTGATTAAGCTAACGGCCCCAATGTAGATGATAAGTAGCGATAACCAGTGTATAACCTGAGGGGGGACTGGGGGGTTTGGTTTATCATCATATGGGGGTTCAAGACCAACATTTTTTTGGGGGGCTGACGATGTGCTGTTATGGCCCTGGTCATATGACTTGATACAAGACTCGGACTCCAAGTCATGCGCAATGACTCGAGTACAAGTCGAGTAAATGCACAAAATAACTCGAGTCGAGTAATTTTTCATTTTTAAGAAAATGACTCGAGTCAAGTCGAGTCACCAAAAAATCGTGACTCTAGTCTGCCTCGAGTCGAGTCATGACTCGAGTCATTACAACCCTGACTAAAGGCATGAAATACATGTGCGGCCTGTTCTACAGCCTTGGGCGCTTCATGCCAGCATGGGTTCTTCTGATACTCTTCAAATCCTTAATCCAATCGAAGTTACATTATGGCATCCTCTGTTGGGGGGCTGCCAGTAAAACTGCACTCAAGCCACTGCAGAAACTACAGCATAAAGTACTCCGAATCATAGCTAGGGCCCCAAAGGGTCCTGGCTGCCCATCCAATAAGTCGCTGCTGAAGAGATTCGGCGTCCTAAACATAGAAGATATGCGGAAACTAGAAATCGCCAAGTTTATGTATCAGTTTCACTGCGGTCGTTGCCCCGAATATTTCAATGACTTCTTTACCTCTGAATCAAAAGCGCACAAGTACAACACACGCGCGTCCACGTCGTCCAAATATCATATGATCGACCGAAAAGATCATCGCTCCATCAAATATGCCGGACCTGATGTGTGGAACAGTATCCCGCCGGCCATCCGACAGTCGACGAGCATGTCCACATTCAAGTCGAAATACAAGCAATTACTACTAAATAAATACAGTCCATCCTCAAGATTACCGGACCACGACTGACCTATCGATCTCGCTTCCCATGACATGCCGCCCTATTTCTTGTCGCATTCTTTTTCTATACTATCTTCTTTACTTTCATTCAGTGTGCATGCCTCCTCTTTACATCGCCTAGGCCAAGGTGGGTGTCAGATTCCATAGACTACTCCTTGTCGCTTCGACATCTTCCTGTCTTTTCATTGTATCGCATTTTTGTGGTGTATTGAACTGATAAAATTGCTAATAAACCAATGATGATGACTTTTAGAAGTAGTATTTACATTTTACTTTTAATTCCCAGTATCATATATAGGCTATACTTTGAGTTATAATTAATATCAGTTCTTTTGTCTGGAGCACATACATGTTGAAGCATAAAAGCAAGTGTAGTAATGCCTTTAATTTCCGGAAATTATATCGAAAATTGGATACCTGTTGGTATGCATCAATGTGAATCAACCTTTCGCATAGCTCAATTTGCACCTTTTTACCATCTATGTAAACGAATTAGGATCGTTTTCACAACTACTTACTTACTTGGGTACTTTTAAAGTCAGTCAATTCTACTTCTACTTCAAGTAGTTTTAGGTTGCTCATGGAATAAGTACTTCTACTCGTACTTGAGTAGATTTTTTTCGTCACTACTTCTACTTCTACTTGAGTAGCTTTCTTGACTACTTTGACCACCTCTGGTAGGTCTACTCTAACAAAAAAGTAATTTAAACATTTTCAGGGAATATCCACGTCTTGTTCTGGATGTCAATTCTATTTTGCCCACCTGCACTAATTTACTCGAGTGGTTATGCTTATTTAGTCAAAACTTAGCATAATATATAGTTATTGCTTTTACACTCCCTGCGTTATGCTGCTTAGTTCTACTTGAGTATCGACGGAGACTAATTTGAACAGTTATGATGTTTTCATTTGAGAGCACGCTGTTGTTATCGCCTAAGCCAGTGGTTCCCAACATTTTTCATCTCGTGGACCCCTTGGCCGAAATTTGAGCCAAAATTCCCCCCTAGGAGAAATCAGTCCGATGATTAAAAAAGGTCGTATCTGTTAACTGAAGAATAAGACGGGCGCTACAGAGTGTTTGTGCTAAGGAGGGTCGCAACAATACCTTGTCGACCTCCAAAAAAACATTGTTATTTGACCCAATCAACACAACTTCTGGAAGGCTTCGCTAACAAGCAACACGCTCCATCAAGTATGCCGGACCCCAATTGTGGAGCAGCATCTCGCCGGCTATCCGACAGTCGTCGAGAATGTGTGCATTCAAGTCAAAATACAAGCAATTTCTTCAAAATGAATACTAGCCAGCCTTCAGGATTACCGAACAACGACGTATCATCGACCTCGCCTTCCACCACATCACCACATGCCACCATATTTTGTCGCTTGCGTCTTTAATTCTCTGCATTACATTTCATTCAGTGTGCAATGTGCATGCCTCTTCTTTACTTCGCCTAGGCCCTAGGGCTTGGCCAAGGTGGGTGTCTGATTTTAAAAACTACTCCAAGTTGTTTCGACACTTTCATATCTTTTCATTGTATCCAGTGGTGGCTTTTGGGGTGGGCGAGGTGGGCGGTCGCCCGGGCCCCCCCTGGTCGAAGCCCCCCCCCTATTCGGATTATTCGCGTTTTTAAGGATAATAACGAATAAACATGGAAATCCGTGTACGAAGCAAGAATTTGATTCCGTACGGATGTGTCAATCATCATCAAATCTCTGCATTTGTTAGAAAAGTCCCGTATCCCGATGATCATCACGTCTCTGCATGCGATAGAATTACTTAGTCTTGATGTAGTCTATCCTTAGACACATACAATAATAGACATAGCCGAATCCAGCAGCTCAACCTTACCGCGGGAAAGAGGGGTCTGGGGGGCGGAGCCCCCCAGAAGTTACGGTTAGATACTTATAGGGGGCCCTCCGGTAAGTCTCGCCCAGCCCCCCCCCCCCCCCCCCCCCGTTCGTAAGGCCACCACTGATTGTATCGCAGTTTTGTGGTGTTTTCAAACGATGAAAATATTAATGAAACTGATTGACTGATTGACTAATAATTCACACTAACTGCTTCGAAAAATCAGTATCCCTAAATTTACTAGTCGCGTGAATGTTGTTTTTAAAGTTTATTTGTATTTGATCAATAATATTGGAAATTCCATAGTCCATATATATCATAAATTTGATCAGATTTCCTGCAGGAGCTGATGGCAAATTTATGACACACATGCCATACAGTTTGAAATTTCTGATAGTTTCACATTGCTTTGTTCTAGTTCAAGCATGATGATATTTCGTGAGGCTACTCGAAAGATTTCAAATTCGCATTTCTTGATTTGGTGATGTGTTTTCCTCGTCGGGATCGCATTTGTACCGCTGGGCTCAGATTTAAGGGCAGGACTATTCGTAGCCCGTTATTGCCGCCGCGCAATGATATCAATATCGACGGTTTCGGTAAACATTTTTCGGTCGTTATCGCCGTCGATCTTTCTCGTAGCACACTTTGCGGATTCAAAGATTTCGCGTAACGTTAGCCTATATGTCGTGATGTGTCCTAGCGCGGATATGCACGTGCCTAATGGTCCCACACTAGCCTACTGCGCAACTCTAGACCATTGCACCCCTACGGCCCCAAGCGAGACTAAAAAAACGTCCTTTCATAATTGCGAATACAGTTTTACTCAATTCTGTAAATCAAGCTTATTTAACGCGTTATTTCATTCATTTTTGGTTTGCTAGTGACACTAAATCGCGCGATGCGCGCAACAAAATTTTTCAGGTCAAATGAATTTTATTCCTATGCATTAAATAAAATTATTCCTATGCATTAAATAAAATTACTAAAGAATTGGAGGCATGGTCCCTTTTGCCCTCTGGTTATAATAAATAGCACAAGAAATTATACATTTCGTCACTTTCTGTTTTGGCAAGAGATTTCAAATAGCATTTGAACATAGCCTACTTCCAGCAACAAAATAAAAGACAGCCAGCGGGTACATGCGCTCGGAAATAACTAGTTAACTATACTTGACAGTTCGGAAACGAAACATTTGGTAAATCTGTTATTCCTCTCCGGTTGAGAAACACTGGCCTAAGCCATTTCATGCCGAATGGTCGGTGGCATCGAGTTCGGATGAGTAATTTTTTTTTATCTCGCTATGAATCTTAAAACTTAAAATATCAGGACTCAAAATACATTACCACGTTCACGCATATTTTCCCAAAATATCACAGCAAGTCGCGACTACAAAAATGACCTGGCGGGCCGCGAGTTGGTGATTTCTCTAGGCCTACTGGGCAAATTGCATTCTTCCGGACCGGGAGATATGTTAGTTTCGTCAGAAAGAAATTATACCGTTAGCGGAGCTGTTCATTCCGTCCTTAGTAGGCCCATATTCTAATTTTGATCAGTTCAAAACTACTAAATACTGCGATGCGATCAAAATGCGGTGGAATAGGTCGATACGACGTGACATGACCGTTGCTCGAAAGGCACCTATCCCCCAATCTTCTATTTGTATATTTCCGCTAGTATTCCTCGCTATAGTCACTACATAACAGTAGTCAATAGATCCCTGAAGTCATTAGCCATTGCGTATATGTTTGCTGTTCTAATTTCCACTCGCCATACAAATTTTAATCCATTACGCCCGTAGAGGAATGCGAAATCGATATAGCAAAAAATGTAATCTGAGGTGTATACACAACCTATAGGCTAGTATTGAATCAGTGACACAGATGTTTGAAATTAGAGTATTGGAGTGTGGGGCCTATACTGTTGTAGGCCGTATTACGGGCAGAGGTAGTCAGCGCAGCTATAGCCTATTGATGATGCGCATTTGGTCAACTACAGGCTACTATATAAGTAAAAGTATATATATTGTAAATTTTTATCAATTACAAACATAAGTAGGCTATTAGGTTAGGGTTACCATATTTTGGAATCGGGGAAAGGAGGACACATTGTCATAATTTTCAAACTTAGAATACCGGTGGAAAATCCTGAAAAATTAGCCAATTTTTAAAAGGTCAACTTTCGCTCAGCTCCCGAAATACCCGCCACTCCCGCCTGAGCGTCAGTTCAGTGCTATTTTATGGAGGACGTATAGGCCTATGGTAACCAGAGTTGGATCAATAGTAATATGTAATTGAGCTGAATTTTTTTCATGTAATTGTATATGAAGCATTTCTATTTTGTGTAATTGTAATTGTAGTTTGATGAAAATTTTGCCTGATTACAATTTCAATTACATTGACAATCACAACATAAAATAATTAGCCTATTTACATCGGTATTTTATGCGTGCCTCGTTAACTAGATAATTCAGCCATGCTAAACTGTTTCGCATACTTCAGTAGCAACAGAAAACGTAGCGAATTACAATATAGGCTAAACCCGTGGTTCTCAAACTTGGGGGCATGCCCCCTTGTCACGAGTGAAAGCATCTGAAAGGGGGCACGAAGCTCCGGTAAATTGAAGAATTTTACCGCGCTTGGTGCGATTTACGTCCATTTTATAGTTATTGCTCTGTGTATATAGTCTGAATTTAATATTGGAGAATTCTCTTATCAACAATCAGCATAACCTTCCATACCATCAAACTATATGTAAGGATTGCCAACATTCTAGTTTCATTGTGTGATATGACGATAAGGGAGGCACAAAATATTTCACTGTCGTAAAGGGGGCATGTAATTGTAATTTGATATATTTAGCATTCAGTAATTGTAATTGTAATGTAATTGAAGCATGCAAGGAAGTAATTGTAATTGTAATTTAACTGAATTAATGTAATTATTCCAGTTCTGATGGTAACCCTAATTAAGTAGACTGAAGTGGTTCCCGGCCTTTTTCTCCATTCGCCACTTCTGATGTGTTTTGGGACTTCATTCCCCTCAACCTAAAATCCACCCCTTAAATATGCTCTCTGTAATATATTTTGGCCAGACATTGTTTAGTAAGAAAAACTTAATTATGGTGAAATTTGAGACCACAGAACCTCATCAGCGACCCCTGAATTCACCACAAATGGGGAATTCCCCATAGGTTGGGAGCCAATGAAGTATAGGCTAGATGAGAATGAGATTGTAATAGAAGGAAACGAAACTCCTAAACATTTTAGCCTATAGGCTATATCTATGCAAGTAGGCGGAGATGTGGTACCGATGGATCACTGGGGCCGAAAATATACTTTTAAAATTCTCTATGATAATTCCATGCTGATTACACTCCCTGAAATTATCTACAATTGCATGTTGGCATACAAAGAATTTCGACGTGTGCGACCTATGGGGTCTCTGACAGATGTTTTTTGTTTTGGGGGGTGTAAACTAAATTTCGATCGACGCATACATTTTTCTTTGTAACCTTCAACACGAACAAACCAGCAATCATTTTTAATATGAAGTGCAGGGCCTGTATCAGGCTATATAATGGCACCTATTATTTTATTTAATTCGTTCCTTGAGTGGAACTTTTGTCAATTCATGTATAAAATTCGTAGGGTGGGGACCGATACAATACCCAAATCAAGCAAAATATTCAAGCATAGGCCTACTAATCATGCAACAACTGAAACATGCCTACGTACAGAATCTCTTTATTTAATAATTGCATATGATGTTTTATCGCTATAACGAGGTATTTGGAAGTCACAACGTCGATTTTCGGGCAATATGTAGCCTATGTACCCTCAAATTTATAAGTTCGAGCTTTAATCGAAGCGTGATTTTATGGAAACATTTGAGCTATTATTTATTCTATTTTTGACGGTTGCGACCTAACATTCTTCTCTGGCTTGCTGTAGCTTCGATTATAATATTGAGCAAGAAAAATTGTCACATCTGAGTTTTTGAGAGTATGTCTCATAGGTCCCCGGGTCGCGTGCCATTGGACCCACCGGGTGGGACCGATGATACGTTTAAGCAACAAATTTTGAACGTCCATAAATATTTTTTGAAAAGACGGATATTCCTGTATATGTGCGCGATGTAGAGCTTGTATCAAAGTGTTGAGCCAGCAAAAGATCTGCTGTTTTCTAGGGTTACCATAGCCTACGTCCTCTTTTAAGAGGATTTGTCCTCTTTTTTACTTTTTTGAAAGTGTCCTCGAAGGACGCCCTTTTGTCCTCTTTTTTGAGATTTTGTCCTCTTTTTTGAAAATTTAGGTCATATTTAGAGCAAGATGCGAGTGATATGCCGTAAATTAGCACAGAGGTGACGCTCCGTCTGGGCGAAAAGCTGACACTTTTTTTTTAGTCAACCGATCACAAAGTGGGAAAAATTCACCGATTTTTGAGAATTCTTCTCCGGTTTTGCAAGTCTCAAATTTCTGAAAAAGTGTCCTCTTTTTATATTTCCAAAATATGGTAACCCTACTGTTTTCGGCTGAACATTTTCGAATTTTTGATCCAGCGGTACCACATCTCCCGGCATGACAATACACAAATTATCGCGACTAATAGAAAATTAGATGGCCCCTCGTGGAATTTTAATTGCATTCTGTTGTGTTGAGACTACCTCACACGTTGATTATGCAAATTTCGAAACAAACATCACAATATTGTGACACTGTCAAACAGCGATGTAGTCGCTGGTCTACTGGTGGGAAACGGAATATTTCGACATCGGCTACTCAAGAGAGGTGATCAAAGTATAGTCAAGAAAGCTACTCAAGTAGAAGTAGCGACGCAAAAATCTACTCAAGCACGAGTACAAGTAGTACTTTTAGAAGTAACCGAAAGCTACTTGAAGTGTAGAAGTCGAATTGACTGGCTTTAAATCTATACTAAAGTAAGTAAGTAGTTGTGAAAACGGCCGTAATTAGTACGCACTACGCATGGACTATCAAAAGCTGCTAATTGAGATGTCAATTTTCGACGGAATAAGCATTCGTCCGCATCATGGAATGCAAATAATAGTTTTGATATGGATGTGCGATTCTTATCCTCTGATCTCTCGCACACCTCGTTTTAGAAAATATCATGGTATAGTGCCCTCCCTCATATTATAAGGCCCGTACTTGTAGTCGAGCAATGCAGAGAAGTTGCGTACTTCGAAAAAGTAAAAGTACTTCGTTACTGACCAGTGACCACCTCTGATACCCAATGAGGTTTTGCGTACTTCCACGAACTCATGTAGTTTTTCAGGTGATATTGAAGAGTTCGCAGTAGTTTTATGATGATAAGTTTGCATGACTAGTCTATAGTACAGCCAATCATCAAGCATCCGTCTTAGAATCTAGTGTGCGTTTCTGAATTGAGACACACAGCACCTTGATATTTTCGCTCGATTTTACCCGTAAAATATTTATGCCTTTTTGTTTTACCCCGTGGGAGTCCCGTGATTAGATCATTACTAGATTTTCAATCAAGTGGAAGCGATTTATTTTTACTAACAAGTTTGAAAAACTGCCCGGGGATGTTTTGTGACAAACACGCCGGTCGAGTATTTTGCCCGAGGCAGCTAGTGGCCTATATCATAGTCAGTCGACGAGTTAAGCACCATAAGCAAGATATGCACCACTGGTGAATACTAATAAGCGATAAACAAGGGTAATATATATAAATGTTATTATGCGTAGGCCAAAGTCGGTGTTTGACTGTTTCTTAATATTAGGTTTGACTGTTCATGATTGAATATTTCGATTCCTTCCTCTCCTTCTATCCTTCGCAATCTTGTGGTGTTTTGAACTCATGAAAATGTTGGTGATGATGACGATGACAAGTCAATAATGTTGCAGAGATAGTTTGTGGGATGTGCTTATACGCAGTTAGTACTACCGAATGGTTTTGACAGACCCTAGTAAATGTTACAATGTTATATGAAATGAGAAATAAAGGAGAGAGGATGGAGTTTTAACAAACATTGTCGAGAAATTCATCGTGCTGACATTCAATGTCCATGTAATTTACATCGCTGGTCCCTTGACCTAATATTTCCCCAGGTGTAAATTAATTGGTATTTCCCGAATCTGTCATTGCTCGTATGCTGCGGGCGCTGCGCAAATACCATTTGGCCGACTATTAAGGGATGTTACAGAGATAATTAAGCGCGAATCGCGAATGGATTAACAAATATTTATACGCGAGTCTCGTCTTAGCGGTTCCCTATCAAAAGAAGGCGATCGAACTCACCGTTTACGTTTATTTACATATAATTCGCGGAGGTATACCATGTCCTTGCGACTTGTCCGTCTACGGAAAGTTGATTCTATGATGGCCGCTGTTGAGGATATGCTGTTGGTGGAGTCTACGGTTACGCAGATCGGACTCATCGGAGGACGGAGTGCATAGTCACTTAACACTGTAATGCTTTTCAAGACAGATCATATTATGTGATTATTATTGCAGGCTGGGTGTTTCTAATTTTGCTTAGTGTTTCGGGTTCGTCATGTGCTGTTATGTAATAGTGACATTCCGGACGCTGTTTTGGTCACTTATGAGCATATCTGTGTGTTTGACTGTGCTTACAACGCTCATGAGCTCGTATTGGTTGGTAACACCACCTTATCATCATGGAAATTCAACAGCCCCACGACAATACGCAGAAAATGATGTGCGAGCTATAGGATTCTTCGTAAGATGCACGGACTCCATGGAGCAAGTAAGAATTATCACTGTATATTTTTACCTAAATTTCCCATTTCTTGTACCCCTTACAATAATATTTCGGTGATTTAAAATCATACACACCAGCACACAGATGAGATGCCTGTGAATTCGACATGTTGAATTTGGAATTTAAGAAATATAATATTTATTAACTATTATTATCATGAAAGCGATGCATCAATATTGCATCATGCGCTCATGGTATGCATATGCACAAATCTTGTGTATGTGTAATGCGTATCATATGTCGGTGATGCCACAAAACATCAAGTACCAAAAATATAAAACATCCTATTCCTAATATTGTATTAATAAATTCAAATATTTATGTTTCACTGAATCACTGAATTAGGATATACTACATAGGCCTTCAGATTTAACTGTATAGTTCCAAACTTTGCAGTTAAATCTGCATGCCGTGGAGTTACTTGGGTCATGGACTTATTGAGGCCATATCTTCTTATAGCTGTATGCCCTATTTTTAAATTAGGAAAATTGATTTGTGTCTGCTAGCTACTTGTAACATGTACATTGTACATATCAGGAATCACACTAAATCATGCAACATCAATGTTAGACAAACGGCTGAGAATATGGCAGATGGTGAATTTCAATGTAATCATGGCTTAATAAGGCATAGATTTGCGGTATTAAAAGTTTTTGAATTGTGTGCTGTATTTTTTCTAATTTTGCTTTCACTTCCAGCATCTACAGCCAATTTCCAAAAGCTGCCGCGTGTATCCACAAAGCCTGTCAGATTTTGCGTCGCCTTGGTGGGCCATAGCGACCATATCGATGTCTCTTGCGAATTTAATACTTGCCATCGTGGCATTATTTTCCGTTGCTGCCCTATGCTTCCGCAGCCTTGGAAAGAAAAGTATTTTTAGTGTCTCTGGATTTTTGCAAGGAATAGCAGGTAAGTGTGGAAGGATGTCCATCCATTTACATTAATCTAAGAAAGTCAACAGCTTGCTTGTTTACTGAATTCTTCAATGTTTGTCTGTGTAAATCTATTAGTATTTGTTGAGAACCAGCATCACCAGTAATTGAAGTAGTCTCCTTGTGCAATTTCCGAGTGTGATATGATCAAATGTTTGCTGGATATGTTGAGAATTTGTATCCAAGCCTAGACAACACCATGAACATGTATTTATATGTCTGACTGCTGAAATTATTATTTGCTTAGTGAATTCCGCATCCATGACAAGATAGTGTTATGTCAAGAAATTTGAAGATAGGGTTCATCTATAGTTTATGGTGGCCTTGTACAGGAAAAGTTCATGGGAGGTTGATTTGATTTGGTGTTGAATTACCATCCTAATTCCAGATCAAGTTTCATTTACATCCTTCGATAACATCCTGTATTGGTGGGCTACTATTGTATATGGTCACTGGTTGGGTTATATTGCTTGTGGATATGATGTCATAGTGTAATCAGTATACTAGTAATGAATGCAATATGTGTTTAAATTTTGCATCTGTTATTAATAACCAAATGTTTAGCATATAGATATGTAGATATGTGGTATGTGGGCACTCGGCAGTCTTGAAGTCTATCAGTAAGATAAGATTAAGATATTTACTATTTTAGGCAGCTTTTTCAACTAAGCTAGAGAAGTCTCTTAATCTGCATATAGAATAATCTTATCAATAATGCATATGATCCCATGTAACCCTACTCCTACCATTACTTCATCATTATACAACAGTTCTTTCTATTTGTTGAGGCAAATTCTTGTTGGATCTGGATTGCCATGATAAGGATTTAGCCACAGATACCACATCATATGTATGTAGCAATAGTCTGGAAGCTGTCAATGAGTAACATGTTTTCTTATGAAGTAATGACCTCAAAATAGATCTGTCAAATCTAAAAGTATGCCAATACAGGGATATGACTAAAGTTTGTCTTTGAAGTAACAGACTGACGTTTTCTGGTCGTTCAATCACAAATCACATTTAAAAAGGATAAATTTCATAGTGTTAATATTATTCAGATATTGTATTTGTGATGAAAACATATTTTATTGACTAATGAGATTGACCTTCTCTGTAGGTCACAAATCTAGAAAGGTTAATTGAGACGGTGTAGCGTACAGATGTTATGCTTTGGAAGTCAGCTGTTTTCTCTAATATCTGTTTATACTAAGTCTGATATTACAAAACTCTGTACAATAACACGACAAACTAACATAAATATATTATATTACACCTATCATATCCGAACAAATATGTAAAAATAATGTCAATGACATTGGGCGTGAAATCTAAATAACTGTGTTTTGTTCATGAATCACGCAATGAGCGGTTCAAACAATTTTTCTCTTATCATCTATATATCTCTAGCCCGTAATTTTAGATATTTAGATAAAAATTGATGTGGCACTCTGTGAGAGATTGACGTATGGCAGCTTATTAATACCATATAAGGTATCTGTAGAAATGTTCAAGAGCACATCATCTCGTCAAGTTTATGACATCATTAAATTTATTCAATGCAATGTTTTTTTTCAGGTCTATTGCTGGTTATAAGTCTCGTCCTCTTCCCAGCGGGATGGGGTTCTGATAAAGTAAAGAATGATTGCGGCCCGCAAGCACAAGCCTTCAATGTAAGGGAAAAGTTCATGTTTGTTGAAAACCCATTATTTGTCATTCTAAGTTATTGCGAATCTGGCCGTGGAGGTTACATATATATTTCTGCGTTCACCAAGTTTACCACAATATATTATATTGAAGTGTAATTTGACACTGAGTATGTACGACAGGCCTTCTGCACTCACACGGCCCCGATATTCATGAATTATAACTGAGCCTAATTACATATAAAGGCTATTTAATTTTTGTAGCGTTTTCCCGGCTGCTCTTGAGGTCAATTAACAATATGGCCGTTCATCGCATGCGGTTAATAATCATCTGAAACTAGATCGCGTCACTTCTGGCCGTTTCCTCGTTTAATAGAGATGTGGACGGATTAAACATCTAATTGCCTGAGCCTTTTCAAGAAGTAATCTCGGTGTGTTGTTTGAAGATTAATGCGAATCTGGAATTGGATATTTATGAGTCTGTGACTACGATTTGGTTGTAGAAATGTCACAAACGGGACGCATTGTTATTACTAAATAAATCCTGTCTCGTAAGTTAGGAACTTGTCTCGGGGTCGTACATACCAGTAACTCACACGGTTACGGTATCAACTTTTGTGCAAACGCCTTCCGAAAATGAACATGTTCGGCGAAGGTAATTTCATGTCGTAACCCATTGTTAGTAATGCAAAACAGACGTTCTTCCAGTAACTTTTATTATCACCCGAGGACACTGTAGGATTTAATCCAACAGGATGTAGGCTTAGGTTTTGGTGAAGTAGCGCTGTTCCGTTTCTGCCTATTCGGAATATGGTCGGTTTGGGCCGTAGTTGAATAGAAATGATATTGCGATCAGTAATTTTGCGCAACGCGCTGTAATTTGAAAGGGTATTTTTATTAAATTACCGTGACTTTAATATAAGGCCATGAATCATGTTATATTTTCCATCTAGGTAAAAAGCGATGATGTAATTGTAACTCGTCCAGGCATGTTCACGTGCCTTCTAAACGCATTTTTACTTCTCTTTGAGTCACCTTTATGGCTATCAGGTGCGGGTATAGATCCACATAGAACACGAACACCTCCCATGTTTCTTTGCGATTGCTCGCCAGGTCAGAAACTGACTATCCATTCAGGTTTACGTAGCGAATAATGAGGTCATCACCTGTCAGACATAGAACGGATGGATGAGTTGCGGGTATTGTAATGGTTTTCGGCGGTACACGACTTCGGTGAATACGGGGATTTAGCGCATGATATTTAATACATGGCGACAGATGTAGCTCATTCGACTAATTACGAGAAATACATTGTAATGGCTTGTTTGGTGGTACCGAATTTATTAAGAATGGAATCCCAACTGCGCTGGTCATGCGCAAATAGCAATATTTTTGGTACTTTTAGTCATGGATCTAGTAAAAGGATATATTGAAATTGGGGTGACAATGGAAAATTGTCGACTCTTATTTACGACGTTTATCGCTATGTAATGATCATCCTGTTTGTCATCGGACCTGGTAATGGCGTGCGTGTGCGACTGTGCGTGTTTAAAGTGACGGCCTTCAAGTCATTTTGTGCCATACAGGTATGGCATCCTACCTCGATAGAACACATCCCGACAAGTGACAACACCTATATTATTTCCTGAATTCCATAAGATATGAGCAACAGATCTAAGAAATCTAAAAGATCTTTCATGTCGGTCACTTTAACATCATATTTGGCGATACGATTGTTGATAGACAAGGTTTTTTCCAATCCTCTACTAGTTGTTGACGATGACCCCTGACGAGTGTCAGCCGACACAAATCGGGTTTATTTCAACACGAATATATTATTCAAGGAATTTATTGAAATTGAGGAGACAATTGTTAAATTGTTTACTCTTATATGACGTTTATCGCAATGTAATTACCATCATGTTTGTCATCGGACCGGATAACTGCGTCTCATTTCAAGTAAGAGCCTTCAAATCATTTGGCGGCATACAGGTATGGCGTCCCGTCTGAAGAACACATCTCGACAGCGCCTCCCAAATTATTTCCTGAATTCCAGAAGATACGAGTAACCTGGCTTTTCCCAATTTAATATTCACCACAGCGGGGATGCGTTGCGGAATTCCTGTTAAATTTCATGGCGCCGAAGTTGACTCTCCCCATGGGATCGGCCCGTGATCAGCGCGCCTTGGTCGCGCTTTTGATATCGTTGTGGGAACGAGAAAAATAATCGATGTTGTAGTCGGAATAGAGCATAGAGATTGCACGACTCAATGAATCGATCTTTGGGGTGTTTTGGTGACTGTAAAATGAGGAGGGGGAAAGTATGGAGCAGCTGTTAAAACAGCTAAGAGTTTTTCGCTCGGAATCATGCTACAGACTTGCAAGGCGGCCAAAGCAGTCGGTGTTGCTACTTCAGTAAAAGTAGAAGTAACGCCATAAATTCCCACTAGAGTAAGTAGCACAGGTACGCAAAACCTACTTGAGTGCTCTGAAGTAGAAGTGACCACCTCTCGTGAGTTTGTATTTGCGGTTGTATGGCGGATATGAAAAGACATCTGGGGGCCATTGTTTCATTACGAGCCTGTGTACTATCAGCTTATAATCCGATTCACATATTTGCAGCTGGGCTCCTGCCACTTGGGATGGGCGTTCTACGCGGCCCTAGGCGCCATGGCCGGCAGCTTCGTGTGCGCCTTCCTGTCTCATCAAGCCGAGGCGTCGGCCGACAGCGATAAAGTCGAAAACGACATCATGGACGGAAAGAACCCCGTGTGTGGGATATGAAGGCGACCTGCGAGTCGGCCGTGGTCGGAAGCCTGGAAGCCACGCTCGTGGCATTTAGGACATCGCCAGTTTCTTCAATGTCGCGCTCATCAGTCATGTAACGAAAGTAGCCGTTGTCTTATGCAATCGACCAGTGCGGAGATTTTCTTCGTGGATGCGCAGATCTGTTATAGTCCTCTATCGTACGCTGTTCGCTAGGCCTATTATCTGAAATGAAATTTAAAACGGTGCTTCCTGTATGGAATCGTATCCGGAACGTTACGGTTCCGACAGATTTCTTATCGCAACTGTGCAATTTACTTATTGTTTCTATTTTCGCCAAAATAGATTAGTGTAATACATTCCGTAGTCAATGTATGCGTCTCGTTGTTACGGGTTTTTAAGGGGTGAAGCGGTCTCGCTTTTCTGTTGTTGTGCTGTTGAGCCGCTATCAGTATCAGTTTATTAAGAATTTCATCATTTCAAAACACCACTAGACTGCGACACAGCAAGGGCGTAGCCAGAAAAAAATATTTGGGGGGGGGGCGAAAAATTCGATGACGTAAATGACCCCCCCTCCTTAAAGATAAGGAAAAAAATAGGTAAAATCGATGGAATCGGGCGCTTATTGGATGATTAACACAACATCTGGGGCGATAGTTATATATATTCTACTCACAGACGGACGTGATCAAACGATGATTGTGGAAAACCAGGACGATAATACTTTCGCGCGAAGCGCGAAAATTTTTCATGGTTAATGAATGAAATTGGTTCATTATATTGGTCTTTGCATATTGTAAATACGTTTTCATTATCAGATTTGCCGGCAGGGCTGATAGAAGTGGTGTCATCAAACATTCAGGGGGTAATTAATTATACATCTTGAGCTATATGTTCATACCACACGGCAAGACTAGTTAGAGTTTCTAGAGCAGGGTGGCCAAAGGGCCACATGAGACTTACGAACCATTGCGCGGGCCACTTGAATGTTGATGACCTTTTTTAGTCTTCCGATAGGAGCGTACCGGATAATAGGTAACGTTGAAAACAATACTTATATTAATACGCATCAAAATCAATAACAATTATGACATGAAGACTTGGTGTGGATCCCCAACCTATCCGCTCGAAATATTGTACATTATATAGTCAATAGTCATATACCACGAGCTGCGAAAAATGTGGCTGGCCCCTGGCTACGCCAATGCGTCGGAACTCAGAACTGATACTTTAGTCGGCAAAATCCCAAATTTCGCGGTCAGGCTAATCAAATTTTAGTTATTCGGTTTTGGTAATTTATTTTTTGATAATACTAGTAATTTCGAGAATTAACCCGCGGGCCTCTCTAAACCTTCTCGCGGGCCACGGGTTGACCGCCCCTGTTCTATAGGGTGGACGCCGGACGGGACAGTTGTCATTTATTGCTGTTACTTCATGACTTGCGTAGAAAGCTGTCACCACTCAAGAGATCGAGCGCACGCAAGGTCGTAGCCAGAAAAACAATTTATTTTTATTTTTATTTTGTTTGGGGGGAGGGGGGATTATGACTTTAGGGGAGCTCTCCCGTGGGAACATCTTGCAGAACCGTACATCCTGCCATAGGCAATTTCATCACTACCCTTTATACATACGATTCTTAGACGCACACACACACATACCCTATGGAAGCTTCCAGTTGCCAACTATAGCTTATTAGGCGATCGTTGCACGGATGAGCCTAAATCGCTGACATAAAATTATGAACAATCAGTGTGAATTTCGGACCTAGTCGCGCGGAGCGGAAATTTTCTTTGAATAAATGAAAGAATTTGATCAATAATATTAGTATGTCTATATGAGCAAGTGGTGTCCATTCTTATTACTTCGTTGAAGCACGGTTTGTTCGTAACCTCTGGTAGAGATTGACGCTACTTTAAAGATTGAAATCGCTGATACATACCAGACCAAATTAAAAAACTCCTTTGATCAGACTCGTTCAATTTCAAATTAGCAATTTTTAACGGGAGGTGGTGATATTTTCCTGTGCCAGTTGCGTTTATGTTGGAGGGGTCTGATTGCAGGGACAGGATCATTCGGCGCCAGCCATTAAGCACCCGAAAATCTATATCGAAGGCTTCGGAATACATGGGTCGGTTTTATGGCGGTCAATCATTTTGGGAGCGCACTTTGCGGAGTAGCATGTAGCATACTTTATGGATCTTCGTGTGTCCCGGAACGGAAGTTGCCGGAGCTAACAGTCCTCAACCCCCATACTGAACTGACACTCCTACAGACTCAATCAACCCAACGACCTCGGGCTACTCTAGTGTATCTACTGGTACTGTTGTATTCTCATAATTGAGAATGCAGCTAAATTCAATAATGGGTATTCGCGGAATAATTTTTTTTCGTGATACCAATAACAAAATCAAGACATGAGCGGACACTAAATCGCGCGAGGCGCGAAGAAAAATTTTAGGTTGCATACATTTGCCCCCAAATACTCTAATATCTATTGATTTTACGAACATTTTCAAAAAATTTGGGGGGGGGGGGGGGGGGCGACCGCCCCTTTCGCCCCCCCCCCCCCTGGCTACGCCAGTGCGACACAGTGAAATAATAGGAATGTGTCGAAACGACCTGGAGTAGTCTTTGAAATCAGGCATCGACCTAGGTCATTGGCGGTGTAAAGAACAGGCTAGTTGAGCCATCCAAGGACAATTATGCAGTAAGCGAGTTGCGAAAAGTAGCACGGCGCCCAGTGCCCACTTTGGATGGTATACTGCACACTGTGACCAGACATATTTACGTATTGGTCTGCTTACGTTATAGCTGTAACCCGCTCGCTATTGCCTGATGAATGATTTTATCTTACGAGCATAACTGATATCAGAACCTGTTGATATGTGTGTGACATGGGCATTGAAACGAGAATTGCCACGCCCTGGGGTGTAGGCATGATTCATCGTATAGTTAAGTTCATGCTGCTACAAGTCCAGATCTCAAAGTATATTTACCTACAGCTGTAGGCCTGCGTCGCATAGACTACTGAAGTAATCCCTGCATAGGCATAACCTTAACGTGCAATAAAAGTAGGACGTACTGTACAATGTAGTCTACATGGGTCCTTTACCTATATCCTTATAGCCCACTCAACGATTCTCTGCATAAGGCCGGTAATGTGAGCGTGCTTAGTGTGAGTAGGCCTATAGGCTACCGAATTTTTGACGAACCAAATGCTATTAATTACTTTTATGACTGACTAAACCCGAGCTTGCGGGGAATTTGACCAGGCACCACCAGCAGTAGTTTTACAGAAGCCATTTTGCGTTAATCGCGAGTATGCAAAATTGAACATATCTTTAGCCTATCTAGGACGTGTCATGAACATTTAAATAACTATATTTGAAGCTACTGAGTACTTCTCCAACCGTTGTTTGGTACTTCGAGTAGCATTGGTGACATTTTTAACCATCTCTGGTAGCGAAAAAATCACTCCGAAAATTAGTGGATGTAGATTGCAAAATAGTGCACATCCAAACATTTGGTAACATGTACCACAATATGCTGCTAGGCTAGCCACTGGTAGGTTGCCAGTCGGAGTTGGAGTTCGAGCATAAACAGATTCAGCATAGAATCCGACTATACCACTGGTTATAAGTATTTGTTACTCGACCCCTAGTTCTAGATATTCCTGACTTCTACGAAGGATAGAAGTTGCTTTTCGGCAAATACTTTACGACTGGCCAAATAAGATTCTCCAAAACTACATGCTTTGATTAGCATACCCGGGCCGCAATATTGGGGTGTATTGATTGCATCAAAATTTCAAGATGAGATTCGAATCACTAACATTTGCCCGTCTAGCCCTGGACTAATTTCACGAGCAGTGAAGTAAACAAGGCTAGCAGGAAGTGTGCCATTTCCTCATAGTACAACCCACCAGAACTCGCTATACGTGACTCTTCGAAATATAGGAACTACTTCAGGTTAAATGAAACGGCGATTCGATTAGTCTGCTACAAGATACGAATCTGCCCACACATAATCCCAAATTTCATTTATTGCGTAGCAGAGTAAAAGATAGTTTGGCACATAAAAATGTGGTCTCGGCCGGTCGCAACAGTTCCACCAAACACTCGACCAATAGAACCATTCCCTGGCCCTCAGTGACTGCAAGCTTTCAACAATGGCAACCCATGCCTTGCCTTGTACGCAACCTCTACGTCCTGGATGACATGACCCAAAACGCTGTAGAGCCACCACTCCAATGCGTTCTCCCAAGATGGACGCATTTCAATCTCAAAGCATCAACCTGCAACAGTAACGAATATGTCATTGCCAAACGTCCTCGTTCGAGACGCCAAACACATGATATACGTTTGAAAATCTCTTTTCCTTTTCTTAAGCACAATCTCTTTCACGGCGGATATGAAGTCCTTGTTGTCGTCAGACGGGTGCTCCATGATATCCTGCACGCTTTTCATGTACGTGTCGGCGTTTTTCGCAGTCGGCAGCATGCTGGACCCTGAGAAAATGGAGTCACGATTCGTATTGGCGACAGAGCATACTTGGATCCTCCCGTTTGCGAGATCGTGGGACAAGGTGGCATACACATTCAAAGAAGTCACGGGAGGTGGTCACTGGTCAGTAACTGAGTACTTCTACTTTTTCGGAGTACTTGAGTAGGTTCTGCATACGTGCCTTAGTGGTACTGATTTTAGACTGCTTCACATGAGTTTTCAGTTTTTAGGCAAAACTAGGCCAAGAGTACTTACTTCTATTACTTACTTGGAAATCGCGTATCCTAGTTATACTCGAGTAGAAATTTCCAAGACACTTCAAAACTACTTCAAGTGATAGTAGAAAAGAAAAGGCCTGAAAGTACTCGAGTAAGTATTTTCGAAAAGTGTATTTTGTCGAGGGCTTGTACACTGTTGACCAGTGGTTCCCAACCATTTTGGATGTCAGATCCGCATTTGAAACTTCAGACTACGTATTGAGCCGCATGAAAACACTGGAGTCGGCTGCTTATAACGAAAATTTAAAGGTAGCTAGGCTACCTCTCGATCTCACCATTCAGCTAATTCAATAGAATGCACATGCTCATAGGCTTCTATAGATTCTATATCGGTTATTTTAACATTGATAGACGCAGATTGGTGAGTGGTATATATTGAAATAAACCGAAAATGAGTATCATCACTCCATCATACTATTTTGTCGTTATATGATAGCTCTTCATACATTCCAGCACTCAATGCACAAGTTTGAGGGGAATCATACGCTGAGAAATATTGGACTTATTGAAATTTATACTTGCCTATGAGCCGTTATTGTGATGTTAGTAAAATTGTGTCGAAATTTACTCTTCACAGAGAAGATATATAAAAAATGCTGACCAGCAGAATTCAAGAATAAGATATAGCCTTGTCAGAAGGGTATTCATCCATGCGTTTGACGCTGGAATTCTCTTTTCCGGTAATCAGAAGCGGCCTTGGATGGCTTCAGACATAACTTATATCCCTTATTTCAGCATTCATAAACAGAAATTGACTAATACTATTCATAGAAACAAACAACAACTGTCGTCAATTATATTTTTATGGCATATTTTCAGGCTAATCAGAGAGCTGTAAGAAGACTACATTGAGAGTCACGGTTGGGAATCACTGCTATTAACAGTTATTCGGTGGCGGCTACTTTAGAAATTGCAAGACTCATCTTCGCGACCAATGCAAAATATATTCAGCAGTTACTGTGACGGCTAATTGACACGTTTCCTTTCCTATCACAATTTCGCTCGTAAAAGTGATGCAAACTTATCCTTCAAGTACTTTCTACTTTTCAAGATACAAAGTGTAAATAGCAAGTATTTTTGCCTTGAAAACTGATCAAGAAGAAGTTGAAGTAGTCTAAAACATAATCACTCGGGTAAGCAGTGCAAGTATGAAAGACCTAGAGTACCGTACTCAAAAAAGTAGAAGCAATTTGTTACTGACCACCTCCGATTACAGATATATCAAGTATTCGAAGAGCTTCTTCTAGGTACAGAACTTCGATATACAATTGAATAGCATACCGTATTCGTATTGAAATGAACCCGAATATTTTCGTCTGACACTCGTCAGGGGTAATTGTCAGCAACTAGAAGAGAATTGGAAAAACATTGCATATCAACAATCGTATCACAAAATATGATATACAATGTTTTTACAATTCTCTGCTAGTTGCTGACGATTACCCCCGAGAAGTGTCGGCTCAAAATATTCGGGCTTATTTCAATATGAATAACCTATTCGATTATATACCAAGTGGTATATACCTACCTGGTATAGGCAAATCCTTGAACGTCTTCACAATCAGTTCCCTCATGTTCTGCAACTTATTCTTCAGCTTTGCGTTGTTCTGCACGTGGCTCTGCGTCTCAGAGTCGAGTCGCGAGATGGCGGCACGCAAGTTGTCGATGTGACGCTGCAGCATCGCGCTCTGCTCCGCATATTCGGCGTTGGACTTTCGAAGCTGACGCAATTCTGCGTCTTTGGCTGTGACGTAAAATCAGAGGTGTTCATGGTCAGCAACGAAGTATTTTACTTTTATATACAATTGAATAATATCACATTTGGATTTCTTTCAATAGGAATGTATTGATCAATTCGGTGATGTCATAGTTGGTTACCGTATACTATTGTTATACAATGGTCTTATAAATCTCTGCTAGTTACTAATTACCACTGACAAGTGTCAGGCTAAAATATTTGGGTGTTTTTCCATATGAATATACTATATAATTGTATATTCAAGTTCTGTAATCTGTACCTCCAAGTCTCTCCAAATATTTTACGTTTTTGAAGTAGGCTAATTCAGTTACATCTTTTAGTTCACTTCCAGTTCAACGGTTTTAGAAGCTCAACTACTCAAGCTTAAATGTTTAAAGTTGTAAGCACCATGACAGCTGCGTGATACAGATAACGGAGTCCTTTAAATTACTTGAGTAGGCTACTTCTAAGACCTTTTCATTTTCTGCTTCCACTTACAATTGAGTAGAAACTCACGGTATTATTTCTACTTCTAATTGAGTACAACAGTGACTACTTCAACCATCTCCGCGTAAGATTCGAGTGCACAATCTTCAATACGCACACGAGTCACGGAAACAAATTCAGATGCAAAATTTGAAATCTTGACCGGAAAATTATGTAATGGGTTGAATGTAGAATTGACATATTAGCTCATGCATGATAAGCCAGACTGAAATATTACTGAGTTTCTTTTGTATTTTTGACATTCGGTTGCATTTGGGCAGTTACCAAACTGGATAAAAACAGAGAACAGTAGTAGAGTAAAATCCAACTCAAGCGAGTAAAGCAGATACGCAGTACTACCTTTATTGTGGTCCAGAAATGCTTCTGTGAAAATCGGGATATCTCCGGGATTAGCTGGAGGAGTGCTGCACTCTTTGGGAGGTGGTGCATTGGAACTAGACGGACCTGGAAAGAGTTATCGGCTTGTGGTCAATGGTGTTATGTGGCATGTAGTTACTAGTTTGTAAGTAGCAAAATATACCGGCTTGGTACTGACAAAGAGAACCTTTAAAGGGTTACGTTATATACATAGGGTCCTGCCCAGTGGTAGACAATCCTACTACAAACACGTGCAAGTAAAATAAGAGGTGAAATTGGGATGGGTTGATCTCCTGGGTTGCAAATCTGTATTTGGAATTGAGGCATATATGATGCCTAACCATCAATAGATGTGATTAGTCTCACCTGGCATATTAGAAGCTTTCGGCTGTAATCCAGGTGGATGAGCTTTCAATTTTTGAAGGTATCGTGCCTTGTCGTTTTCAGCAGCAACTAGGTATTTCTATAGATAGAATAAATTATATTCATTGTAGGCCGTACATCAGTGGTACCAGAGGAAATGTTTATATATTAGAATTTTGTATCCCAATTCCAAAAAATATTTCGCGTCTGCCAATTAATTAGAAAAATGAAACATCAAATTTTAAATTTATTTAAGAGTCTGGAACGCATTTTTTTGTGTGGTGTCACAATAGAGAGATCATTGTCAACTTTGGGCATGCGTTGCAATGGTGCAAGTGTTAGAAAAGTGTTTCAGAGTAGACTATAACATGCTTCGGGCTGTAGTGATAGAGTGAGACTTTTAAATAAACTCCGTTAAATAGCTTAGCCTAGCAAAAACTTCAATATATATAGCATTAAAATGACATCATTGAATGAACTTTACAATATTACATTCAATTTGCATGTATTTATCGTGAATTTTGGTTGTTGAAGATTCACTGGTCTGCAGCATTTGTTTTAAAGTTTTACCGGTCTGCGAGGTCAAAAAGGTTAAAGAACCACTACCCACATGATCAATTGATCACCATCAACCAGGAAACTTGGTTCATCTGTTGAAGGGCGAAAATAACATACAGCACTACAAAAAATAATAAGACAATTTTGGTCTTATTGTCTTAAAGTGACTTTTTATGAAAAAATGTCTTAAAGAACAATCGGTCTTAAAGACTAATCTGTCTTGACAAGAATTTTTAGTCTCAAAATTAAGACCGAAAACGCTTGAAAATAAGCCTTTTTTTAATAAAAAGTCATTTAAGAACTCTTCGTCTCAAAATTAAGACTGAAATTGCTTGAAAATAAGACCGTTCTCACTTTAAATCAAGAGACAAATTACATGAAAATACTACGAGTGCTTTGGGGGTATTCATGGTCAGTGTTAGTAGGATACGCATGAAGGGATGCCTAACATGTATACCTGGATTTGCAGTTAATTAGATACCTATTACATAACATTATCATTGTACATTCCACTTACCACTTTGTATACAATCCTCAAAACAATATATAGTTTAATCTGAGTATATAATAGTATTTGTGGTGGGTGCGACATGCCACCACCATTGTGTCAGTGAAAACTGACAAGGTACAGTACTTTGAATTCTTGTTCTGGTGCAAATGCATTCTGTATTTGACTTATTTGAAGTGTGACATGTGACCGTCGAGAAATGGACAAACATGGCACCACCAGGTACGTTTTGGCTCTCCGTTCTCAAGCCACCGCTAGATTGTATTTGCAATGACCTTTGATGGATCAAAATTTGTCAAAGAAAGCTAATTACTAGGGATGGTGTGAACGTGAGGTTCAAGTTCACGTTCTGTGTGTGAACCTCGGAAATTTAGAGGTTCTCGTTCACAACAGAACCTTGGTAGGTTCTGCACTGTGAACCTTTTTCATATATTACAATTTTCACTTCATTATAACATCTTTGGTTCATATTTATTGCATTTCAACTGCGGGCCACTCTATGCATGGCGCTGGCAGCAATAAAAATTAACACTAAACGAGCATGCACCTTGACACCTCTCAAAAGTTTTACTTGCTTTGTTACAAAAGTTTGCTCGAAATATCCAGCTTTCTGTTTGTGAATATTTAGTGACTCTCTGCTATGAGTTTGACCCGCAATCACACAACATCACGAGCGAAATACGTTGTCAGCGAATGATGCTTATTCAATCAATCAATGAGATTGATATCGTTTTCTCATGCAAAAAATCTAGCTGGCGTACGGGGTCAATCTTGACTTCATATCTTTACTCAGTTTACTGCATCATTTAAACGAAATCCTTGCGATTGAGATGTTGTCTACTGCTGCATAACTTATAAATGGGGTAATATTGGTAGCAAGTATAGAAAGTAGAAACCCGCTTTACACTCTGCTCAATATCAATGTAGCGATACTCAGACGCCGAATACATTGTCCGGTCTGGCCTATATTCCCTGGTTGTCCTCGTTGAAATTGTTGGCAAAGCGACGGAAGATATTGATTTGATAGGAGTATTATATCCTTTGATTGCCCTAGTTCATACGTTTAGTAGCGATGTTTAAAACGCCAACATGGAGTTCGATGTGGCCCGGGTCGTCACTAGGTATCGTGTACATTAATACAGGCTATCACTTCATTGAAAGATAGGCTTGGAATTAGCAATATGACGTCACGTGACGTCATGAGGTTCGTGTTCACACAGAACCTTTCAAAAAGGTTCGCGTTCACACGAACCTGAACCTTTCAGAGGTTCACACCATCCCTACTAATTACGTCTTGTGCTCCTGGCTTATGACAGTTTACCATTCTGATTTATAAGACCACGGACCATGATGTTTCTTGATTAGCAAAATTCGTCTTAAAAAGAAGACCAGAAAAACTGATACATCAAAAACTGTCCCAATAAGCACAATGTGTCTTTTAAGTGTTTAGTGGTCTCAGTTTTAAGACCGAATAATCTTGATAATTCAATGTGGTCTTAAGAAGTTTGATCAGTCCAAGTTTAAGACCGAATAATCTTGACAATTGAATATGGTCTTAAAAAGCTGAATCAGTCTTAATTTTAAGACCGAATAATCTTGACAATTTAATATGGTCTTAAAAAGTTTGATCAGTCTTAATTTTAAGACAGAATAATTTTGACAATTCAATACATGGTCTTATAAAGCTGAATCAGTCTTAATTTTAAGACCGAATAGTCTTGACAATTTAATATGGTCTTGAAAAGCCGAATCAGTCTCGATTTTAAGACTTCATTTCATCAGTAAGACTACATTTGCTGAAAATGAGAGCAAATCTTCTCAATGTCTTAAATTTGAGACCAAAATTACAAATTATGAGTGCAGACGGTCATCGGAAACTTCCAAATATAGAAACTAATCATTTTTCTGCATCACTGCATATCAACCTACCTTCTTGTCCTCTTGTGACAGGTTGGTCCATTGGCTACCAAGAATTTTGGTAACTTCGGCGACGGATAACTTTGGGTTCTTCGACGCGACCCCTTCGCGTTTTTCATTCATGAAACGCACATACGCATTTTGGGGTTTCCTTGGGGCGCTTTCGTCTCTTACGCGCGAGTAAGGCTTTCGTTTCTTGCCCTTGGGCCAACGCTTTTGTTTCTCCATGGTTTGGAAAGATTTCTACACAGTTGTGGACAAGGTCAGTTACGTCAGTACAGAAACTCAGTAAGGTACTAAGAATTGAATGGTACTACACGTATCTGTTCGGAGTAAAAATTTTAATCATGGACCAGACTTTTGAAAATGACGATCGATTTTGAAGTCATTCAATGGGTAGTCCGGTCTGTAGCATGCGCAAGCACGCGAATATATCTGCCGGCCGTCAGGGTCAGGCAATACCGTATGTCGTGCCAAATATTAACAGTGCAATGAAGCATTTCCTTATAACAGCATTTCGTACTCAATTCAAAATATGCCTTATGAATCTAATCAACAAAGTTTTGAAACAGAGCTGTTTAGAGCGTTGCTCCAAGCCAATCTATGCCCAATTATTAACTTTTTGTTTTTGTAGAAGTATATCGTTTGCAGAAGCAGCAAATTTGGTGGACGGTCAAAATGACTCCAGTAAGTCGGGTACGATACATGACTATTTTTAAAAACCTCAACCCATAGGCATTACAAACTGTATACCGTACTAATATGCTATCTCGAAAAATTGGTAACAATGTTATCTAGTAAGCTACTATCGAAAAGCTGCCGCTTTTTTGTTTGTGATGATTCCAATGAGGGTCTTCCATGGTGCGGTTCCGCATGATTTAGCTTAAAAAATAGTAGCAAATAATATATAAGCATAAGCAGTAGCAATGACAGGGCCAGTGATGAGAGTTGATATTTTGTTAATCTATAATATGGCAGTTCGAAGATATGCAACGAAAGCCAATCTAAGCTCTAACCCAGTGATTCTCAAACTGTGTGCCGCCACCGGCTTCCCGATCGGTAGGTCGTGGGTTCTATCCCCGGCCGGGTCATACCAAAGACTCAAAAATTGGTGTCCGCAGCTATCCTGCTAGGCGCTCAGCAATCACGGATAGCATGGAGGAGAAAAAAAAACGGGGGCGCAGACTAGATGACCTCACGGCCGTATCGCAACTCCGTCGTCAAAGCATCTCGATGGTGCAGACGAAAAAGAATATCATCTCTCTCTCTCTCTCTCTCTCAGGTGTGCCGCGAGTCTTTCTCGAACTTTGGAAGAACACCATAAATGCTGTATAATACAATATTGTAGAGAAAGCATCCGGACAAGCGTAATGCGACTTGAAAGCGGTCTAAATTTTTCAACAGGCTGATAAATACGCACACGTGACCAAATCCACGAAACCAATCATGGCATTGCCGACGACAGAGATGAGCGGATTTGAAATTTCTATGTCCTAATATAATCCAAATCCGAACCTTCAAATCCAAATCCAAATCCTAATCCATAACTTTTTCATATTCAAGTCCATGTCCAATCCTAATCCGATTCCAACTGGAAATTCAGAAAAAATACTAATTTATGCAAAGGAGGGTTCGAAAATTTTCTTTCACAACCAACGATTCACTTGATTCAAGATAACTTGATAACCATAAGTACGTTAATAACTGATCTGAATAAAGTTTGTCGCCATTCGTCACACGACATTTCAATCTCCCAGAAAATATGTAAATCCAATCCAAATCCTAATCCGTTTTAAAAAAAATGTCTAGTCCAAATCCAATCCAAATCCGACAAAATTTCACAAATCCTGTTTTTTCAAAACCTAATCCTAATCCATGCTCATCTCTGGCCGACGAGTAAGGTAATGACGATATCCACAAGTGCAGTCGGATTTGGATTGGATTAGGATTTCAGATTTTTTTGTAGTGAATTAGGATAAGGATGTGATTGTGATATACCGATTTTCAGGGAGATTGATGTTCTGCGGCGAATGGCACTCGAGCCACTACAAAAACTACAACATAACGTACTCCGTATCATATAGATAGGGCTCCAAAGGGGCCTGGTTGTCAATCCAACAAGTCGCTGCTGAAGAGATTCGGTGTCCTAGACATAGAAGATATGCGGAAACTAGAAATCGCCAAGTTTATGTATCAGTACCACTGCGGTCATTGCCCCAAATATTTCAATGAAATCTTTACCTCGGAATCACAAGCGCACAAGTACAACACACGCGCGTCCACGTCGTCCAAATATCATATGATAGACCGAAAAGATCATCGCTCTATCAAATACGCCGGACCTGACGTGTGGAACAGTATCCCGCAGGCTATCCGTCAGTCGACGAACATGTCCACATTCAAGTCGAAATACAAACAATTACTACTAAATGAATACTAGTCCATCCTCAAGATTACCGAACCACGACCTGACCTATCGATCTCGCCTTCCATGACATGCGACCCATTTTTGTCGCTTACTTTTTTCTATATATACTATCTTCTTTTACTTTTCATTCAGTGTACATGCCTCCTCTTTACATCGCCTAGGCCAAGGTGGATGTCTGATTCCATAGACTACTCCAAGTCGCTTCGACACTTTCCTATCCTTTCATTGTATCGCATTTTGTGGTGCATTGAACTGATAAAATAGCTAATGAACAATGATGATTAGGATCAGGATTAAGATTGAAATATACAAAATTTCTGGATTAGGATTTGAAGCTTCGGATTTTGATTGGATTAGGACATCGAAATTACAAATCCGGCTATCTCTGCGGCCGATGTCACTGTTTTCTTCGATATTAATCTTTCTTCGTCGGTCCTTTTTAGAAGATATTTCTTGCTCTTTTTCTTTCTTTATCGGGGAACAGGAGGGGGGACAGCGGGGAGGCCAGAGCAACATACGACGGCGGGACTTTAACTCGGGCCGTCTGCGTAGATGGCGCCGACGCTAAACACCACGCTATCTCCCAGCTACGTCTGGATAAAATACATTGATTTGTTTCTTATCAACCCATGAACAAGGAATCGTGCCGCATACCATGAGCAGTGAGCACATTGTCTGGAATTCAACTTCCCTTTCAACAATACTTGTCTAAGGATTTGCGGTTACAGGCCTGTCTGACGCAGAGTAGGCAATGCAGATCTGTCATTAATAATATACAACGAGGTTTCTCCATATTGGAATACCTGTTGTTATTATAGCAAATCAAAGATGTCATATTTTTGTCATAGTTGGAAAATTAAACTTGCTGTGTGATCGCTCAATACGGTCGTCAACTTCTAAATGGAGTCCAACTTGCTACCTGATTGTTTTCATTGCATGATAGAATTCTTGATCGACCAATAGGACTGAGATTACATTCCCAAGCGAATGCGAAATTTTTTCTAAAGATATCATGGATTTCAGTGTATAATGATAAAGTGATTACTAGGGCAATTTTTTTGACATGTCAAACAAAGTCAAAATTAGGCCAAAACTGTAGCGTTAGGTAAAAAAATGTCAAAATTGTTTGCTAAGTTGAAACTTTTTTGCAACCTTCATTTCGTTTGTATCGTAGATTTTGCACTGTTGGTTAACTTATCATTTGACATTTTACAGTTTGTAGCCTGCTGTATAGACCTATACCGTTGTAAACGGCTTATTGTCTGCTCATTGTGAATCATAAACATTCAAATGAAACGAATAGGTTGGCATGGTGTTATGAGGGTTACCATACGTACTCCTTTAGGTGGATTTGTCCTCCTTTTTCAGGTTTTTGAAAATGTCCTCCTTTTTGAGATTTTGTCCTCTCTTTGTAGAATTTTGATTAAATATATGGCAAAATTCGACCGAGATACAGTAAATCAGCACTCAAGTAACGCTCCAGCGGCGATTTTGGGAGCTGAGCCGAAAAACCATTTTTTGAGTCAACCGACCACGAAGTGGGAAAAATTTACAATTTTTAAAGATTGTCCTCCGGTATTCTAAGTTTGATTAAGGTGTCCTACTTTCCCGATTCCCGAAAATATGGTCACCCTAGTTATGCTCAACGTATACCGCAATATCCCAACTGAAGCAAGACTGCATGGGCATTGCATGGTTCTTATAACAAGAAGAGCATGATGAAAAATTGTGATGTAGACACCATTGCCAGAATGAAACCACACGGTTTGTCACCAGCAGTGTATACAAACGCACAATTTCAGTGTTGTCAGCCATAACCACTGTTGCTGGTAAACGTTCTTTCTCCATTCTTGGCAACCTTTTAGTAAGAACAGACACTTTCTACCCGAGAATGTAGGAAAGTATCTTTCGTTGCACTACAAAAAAAATCAAATATTTCTACCATAATGCGGAATGTAACCCAGCAAACACAGTACAGACCAAAGATGTAGAAAAGCCGAGCCGATATAGTAGATATTAGATCTCGGCAGGTCGTAGAAAGGGGGATTTTGTGTCGACTCAATTCAACGTCTTTTCCATGTCCTTCAATAATGTAAATATTATGCAGATGCTACAGCCTTTAAACATGGTGAGTAGAATGTAGATCCTACGTTAGAAGAAGAAGATCCTGATATAATAACCTGTTTTCTACCACTATGGGCTTAACCTGATCACGGCTGCGTACACACACCACATTATTTACTACATATTAATCACATTTGTGATAATTTAATTTCAAACGAATTGGCAATAATGCCGTTGTAAAAAATAAAACGAACAAACGAACGAATGTCTTTAGAAAGAAAGTGAAAACAGTCCTTATCATCAGGTTTCATCTTCTGATGAGCCAGTTAAATAACCAGCATGCGGCCTTTTTTTTTCAACACCCTGCAGAAATAAAATGAAAATGATGATTAATAGCTAAGACATTCGTACTGCGAAAATGGCAGAGGTAGCGACTAACGAATGACTCCTACATTTTTTTCGCCCATACTTACTAAAATGGATTCGATTCTGAACTATTTCCACTCAAGTTTTCAAGTTTTATTATTATATTTTTTAATATTATATGACTAGAGAACTGACTTCAATCGTCACTTCTACTTGATTATCAAGATCAACGATGACTACTTCAGCACTCTTTGAAAACAGCCACTAACACAAAAAGAATTCTTGACTAAAATTTCTTCACATTCTGTCCAAAATGATCAATTCAACAATCCAAATGAATCAGTTATTTGGCAGCTAGTTGGAGAGATATATACTCAAGTCTAGAAAGTGGAATGATACTCTGCCTGGAAAGCTGAAGACCTAACAATATTGTGTACAGAGAACAAAACATTTGAGTGGCGGCACTGGTATAGACATTAATAAATTATTAGAATTGACAGCAAGATAACCCGCAAGACATTAAAATGAGAATTAGTGCAGTTTCTTAGGCTGTAGTGATACTCAGCCAGTAATTGACCTAGCAGAGAACAAAACGTTGTAAATAAAGCGAGCGAAACCTCCGACAAATGATACGATAAAACATTAGAATCGACAGTCTTACTAGAAGCAGAATAACAATCATGAGGGGTTAGAGAACAGAAGCCCGGGAAGTGACCATCAGAAATTACTGCATACTGGCCGAACAAATCCATGACCACTAACAAATGGTCTTTCAATAGTCAATATTGATACCAAATGACACCACACCTATTTCATAGCAACATTTAGCAAATACAGCGCTGGAGTCAACCTTATATAAGCCCTAACCAAACGCCCATTAGTTTTCCCACCTACTACTTCGCGGATGGAAATACGCATTAAAGCGAACGGACGCGACTTGTCACACTCTTGCTATTTCTGCTCCTTTTTTCTCTTCGTTCCTCTTCTCTGTCGCTTCCGCTTGAGGAGAGAAACAGTCGGCCGCGTTTACGGATCGTGAATTCCCGGTGGGTGATTCTTCCTCGAATGGTCAGCACCTTGAAAATTGAGAACAATGTTGTTGCAAAATGCATGACAATTTGAAAGTTACATCATTCTAATTATTCCAGTTATGGCCGTGAATCGTTACAAGTGCGGTAACCATAAGAATTATTACTATACTTCAACTACAAATACAATAGGGCCCTATATTGTATAAAATGATTACCAATTCTTTTACGTTGATCGAGTCCCAAATAGATGAAATATGTCCAGATTCCGAAATCTTCTCAAAGTGCACCTTTCAAAAATTTGATATCAAGACTCCCAACATTTTACAATTCGAAGTTGGATGGCTTTACCAATACAAGCAAACAGTTTGTATCGCAATTGACAATTATGTAGAGAACGCTGCGAGACATATGAGTAGGCCTACCCTAAAACGTTTCTCTGACATGGACATTAGGGCTCTTAAAATATGACTTTTTTTCACAAATCGTTCTGGCTACTTGATAAAATTGTTAGGTTACCTAATTTAAGCCTAAACACAAAATTTGGTTCAATTCCAGCCAGTAACCGCTTTGCTACAGGAGAAGAAAGTTTCTATTTATTATATAAAAATAAATAGGTAATAAAAATTTGAGAATTTTCTGTTCACCCCATGAAAGTGTTAGGCTGTCTATAGAAACGATGCTCACCAAATTTGGTTCAATTCCAACCAGTGGAAGCGGCGATATTGCCGTCGAAAAATTTGGATTTGAATAAAATAGTATTTACGGTGACCGATTCTTTGTTTACTTATTAAAGTTGTGCTCACCGTAAGTACTATTTTATTAAAATCCAAATTTTTCGACAGCAATAACTCCGCTTCCACTGGTTGGAATTGAACCAAATTTGGTGAGCATCGTTTCTATAGACAGCCTAACACTTTCATGGGGTTAACAGAAAATCTTCAAATTTTTTATTATTCATTTTTATATAATAAATAGGAACTTTCTTCTCTTGTAGCAAAGCGGATACTGGCTGGATTTGAACCATATTTTGTTTGTAGGCTTAAATTAGGTAACCTAACAATTTTATCAAGTAGCCAGTACGATTTGAGAAAAAAAGTCATTTTTGAAGAGCCCTACTTTTCATGACCGTCCACGTTTAGAGTTGCATCTCAAAGATGCTAAAATAAGCCTAAATATAATCCAGGCAATACGATCGTCCACTTTGACTGACTGAATTTCTAAAAACACCTTGATAGCTTCCACATCTTACGTTTATATATACTGTCTGCTATCGGCACAACAAAGTAGGCCTATTTAAAAATACCAAAACAGATTCAACATACCACATCTCTTGCAAAGGCTTTTGCTTTCATTCAATTTTCCATCAAACTTCTTTAAATCCTCCTTTGTGGTGAGTTGCTTTGGAATTCTTCTAGGATCAATTCCGATATTGTTTTATCATATACAATCTATGGCGGAATAAAAGTTTCGGATAAGTTCTAAAACGAACACAATTTTCCACACAAAAGTCAATTGCCACACGAAATGCCAAATGCTACGGTCTCATTTTACAAGGTATGGCGAGGAAACGTAGTGGTACGTTCCATTATAGCTAAACACCAATGAATTGCGGGTTCGAGCGTGACACGTCGACTCCATAATTCCTACCGAAGTGTTGGCCGTTTATCTAGGCTCCTCCTCGCCATCTGATTCGCATAGCCATGTCTTAAAAAGCCTAGGAGTGGGCCGTGCTGTAAGTGGGCAGATGGTTGCCGATGCACCCGGCACTTGGTGAATTCGGCCGCACAAACTCGGCACTTGGTGAATTCGGCCCTCGGGAAATTTTGAAATGAAGTGTATTTACAGCTATTAATATGAATTATCAAACTAATAATAGTATTATCAAGTGATTCGTCAATCTTGTAAGGAGGTCAGGGCATCCGTAGATCGCGCAGTCACGGCGTGATTAGATCACGGATTGCGTAGCCACGGGAAATAAAACAGCGCTCATATACCGACCACGCGCGGTCTGCTTGGAATCGATGGCGTGAGTCACGGGCCTGTGTCGTGTAAGTTTTGAGAAGATGGATCTTGGCGTTGTATGTGAGATCAACACTGTGGAACATCAAGCGGCGCTTCTTCATTTATCGATCACGACAAGCCAGTGTTCCTCATCAACAAATGTTTCGCATGATCACGTCAAAATAAATTATTTTTCGCCTTTGGAGAGACGATTCCACTCTGGGATTAGGGTGTCTCGATAACACGGTTGAAGGATCCCAAGATTACGAGATCTACCACGAGCCACGACACGTTTAAATTTCCTTTTTGATACTGTTCATTCATACTTAATGCATTTCTAATGCGAAGGTGTTCTAGTGCCAATTCCTCCAAGGGCCGAGTTCACCAAGTGAAGAGCGTCGCGTTATTTCCCGCAATTACGCAATCTGTGATCTAATCACGCCGTGACTGTGTGATCTACGCATGCCCTGACCGCCGTACAACATTGACAACCACTCAAAGTGCCAAGTTCACCGGCAAAGATTCCAGTAACCAATCATGGTGACCGGTACCGCTACGAGATCTACCAAGGCCGAATTCACCAAGTGCCGAGTTTGTGCGGCCGAATTCACTAAGTGCCGAGTTCACTGGTAATCGGTCAGATACGGAATAATAATAATAAGAACCGGCCTGGTGTAAAATGACCAGTGTAGTCGAACCACCACCATGAACACCACAAACAAACAAATAAACATCTAACAAGGAAAAGAAATTACCTTTGCAGCCTTTGACAAACACAGTTACCATTGAAACCAGCGATTAAGGTCTTATTCGAAAGCAGAATAACAACTGTTTTAGTGGACATATCAAATCAAATGTTGGAAAGTTCATGTAAAATAGCCCAAAATATTATCTTACTGTGACCATATTCCATCAATATGGTCTGGCTAGCCAAATTCTCTGGGCCAACATAATCAAGCTGCGTTTGGTTTCAACGATTAATAATCTTGTTACTGGATTCGAGGTATAATTGCACTTAAATATCAAATTTTGCTCCATTAATCAACATCAAGTTGAAAATGTCCATTCTTGCACCAACTTTTATAAAATCATGAATCAGTGTTCTACAGGAATGTATCTATATGACTTATATACCTAGAAAATTCAAGCATAAATATTATGATATACCGTAGGTATAGGTACCGGTAATTCAGATGTTTGAAGCGAATTATAGTGGTCTAATTTCACTAAATTAGAGCGAAATGCCAGCAATATAATTGTAATCTAATTCGGAAAAACGGTTTAGCTCTAATTCTAACCTGGAAAAGCTGAAACTTTTCTATAGTTGTCTACACCTGTTTTGCAGAAAGTCAAACAGCTCTAGGCGTCATATACTACAGGCAATTCGAAATACCCCATAAGCTATATGCTACTGCATATATACCTTTAACCCGCTACCTCAGTCAGTCACAATTCCTATATATTTACGGCATTTACCATACAGAAAGAGCGAACTATGCCTGGCTGCGACCTGTTGCGCTTCAAATCTTTGTATGGCGCGATGAGCCGATGACGTAAAATTTGAATCGCCGAAATATTCTAGAAGTCACGCATCGATAATCATATTCCTAAACGTACAACATATCACTTATTTAGTTATTCTCTGAATAAAACTATTAACCATACTCGTTGAACATGCGAGATTACCGAAAGAGCGAATATATATATAATGAAGATCATATATATCAGAGGAAAACAAAACTATTCGACCTTAGAGCAACAACACGAATATACAACACCGGTGACATCCTCACGCAATAAAACGAAGGGAGAACATTGTTTTCTAATGGATAGAACGAAGCTACCGCATGAGATCGAACAAAACCGGATAGATTTCATCGTTATTGAATGTACCGAAAAAGTCATCCTTTCTACGTATTTAAGTCGTACCCGCGAGAGATAGAAAATTTGCATTATTAGGTTAACTACCGGATATAACGAAGCCTAATGCATGAGATGGAACAACACCGAGTATGAATTTATTCTGATTGAATATAACCACAAGACCATCCTACTACGTATTTTAGACATTCCCTCGACACTTAGAAAATCAGAACCTAATCGAGATGATCCCGGATGATCCTTTTACGGTTTTGTGTTTGCTGGGAAGTACCGCAATTCTTCATAGGGCCAGATTTCGTTAAAATAAAGTTTTTGAATTTAAAAGGCCATCAAAGGCCATTAATTCTGCCATTGGCAAACATCTGTTAGATAATCCGATTTGTGCGAATAACTATCGAGACGACAGATTTCGCGTCGTTGGGAGGGGCCGTTCACACTTCCATTTGTGAGCCTTGGAGTCGACTTTTATCAAAATACACCAACCCAAACTCTGTCAACAAAAGGAGTTCGTGTACCACCTAAAAATAGAACATTGAACGCTCTCTCTTTCATGTTGGAGACGTCATATTTTGTGATACGATTGTTGATATACAATGTTCTTTCCAATTCTCTACTGGTTGCTGATGATTACCCCTGACGAGTGTCAGTCGAAAATATTCGGGTTTATTTCAATATGAATATACTATTCAATTGTATATTGAAGTTCTGCACCTCCAAGAAGCTCTTCATTCAAAAATTTGTCAGTTTTTGAGGCAAAAGCGTTTTTTTTCAGGCCAAACTACTTCGTAAGGACAAAAAATCGCCTTAGTTATTACAAATGAATTAATATCGACTTCGAATCTATAAGCGATCAGCACAAAGTACTTTTTGTTTCGTGTACTCAAGTAGGATTCCTGTACTTGCACTATGTTTATCATTAGATGTCTTGACCAATTACTTATACGAGGCAATCTTATAAACAAAGTCATTCACTTTTTACAACTTGAAGCTTTACAAGCAGAAAGTAGTTTTTAGAGGCACTTTATATCTGTTCTATGGCGATTATATAGGGTATTGTTTAAAAATTCCCCTACCCGTCATTGTATTAGTCACGGAAATGTTTGCTTCAATACTGAAAACTCTCGTCACCCGATCCACGTAAGCGGTGCGTTAAAAAGCCTAGAAGTGGGCCACGCTATACCCGTCGCAGATACGGAATCGTCATAAAGAATATCGGTCAGGCGTAAATGACCATTACCATTGTAGTCGAAAAACGCCATGAATACAACAAACATATACAAACGATGCTGAGTGGCGAGATAGCGTAGTGGTATAATTAGGGTTGTGTTTAAAACAAAAATCAATTTAAAACAAACACGTTTAAAAAGAAGGCCCATATTCAAAACATGATTTTTCTTGTTTTTTCTTGTTTGTTTTTATTATATCATGACGTCATGCAAATTCAACTGTGACGCCATAGTGGATTGATATTCACAATTGAAACTATAGGATAAATATAGCTAGTTTGAGAATAGGCTTCCAACCCCTGTCATATACAGACCAAAAATATCTTTAACCACGACTACATCGTCATGCAGCATTTTTCTGGACGGCCGTCATCATCATCAGAACATACGTTCCGGACCAATGATCTGATCTACGTACTATAGCTGTTAAACCTACTATTTCGAGGGTTCCAACCAATGTTCCCTCTAAGCTGCCCACGTGCGCAAATGCGCAGTGCTAAAACGGTCTCTGCGCACTGAAAATCTAAGCCGCGCACAAAAAAATCAGAAGTGATGTTTTTTAGTCGTTGCGCACCACGCAGGCGCAGACTCGTGAAAAATTAGATGGAACATTGCCAGGGCCAAATAGTGTTATCACCGAAGTCTGAAATCAGGTACAAGTGCGGCCTGCAAAGGTAAATATTGCGCTCCGAGAAGAAATGAGAATTTACTATCACGTGCGCCTCACGGAAGAGATTTTTTAGTATGGTCTCGTACGCGTGAGCGATACTGATATTATTTCAATAGCGCATTATTTTCTGGGAATAGCGAAATAACATGGTTTACCAAAGTTATAAATAAAAATGGGCTAGCTCGAAGTTAATCTGCGAGAAACTAACGAATAGTCTTCTCCGCGTGGCATGAACATTGCGTAAGATTTACTCAGGACTGTAACAGCCGCACCCCAAACCCCCAATTGGAGGGACCGAGCTCGACGGGGGCCCAAAATTATTTCGTGAATTAACATAACTCAAGGTGTATTTTTTGGGGGTTTTCAGGAATTTTTTTGCGCTACGTGCGACTTAATATTGTCGGATATCTTGATTATTGGGTACCCTTTCTCGACAAAAAATACGCATGATTTATACACATGGGCACTTGGGCGTCAGCCATTACCGCATGACGCGCCAAGACAATGAAGACATATGAAGTTGAAGGCTGTGTAACATATGTGACTCCTAGAAGTGTGTCAGAACGATCAGCAGCGAGAAAACCTTGGCCGACAACGACTGCCCTTGTGCTGTCTCGACGATCCGAGTCGCAAAACAAGACAAATGCTATATCGAGGGAACATTATTTTCCAGTAAATAAATACCAATTTGAAATGGTGTACCTCTTTTAGTTTGGAACGTTTGGGCGATTTCGATATCTTTTGACATAGCAGATAGGAGGTCGCGAAACAGCATCATGTAACGAAGTCATTACCAACGGGTACGTACGAAAATATTTTATTATCATTTAGAGGGCCTATCTATTCCAACACAACTCGTTCGATCAGCTCTACCGGTAAATCTGATTGTGTGACCAGGGAAAGGATAAAAATTGATAGCAATTTATATGCAATTTCCGATCATATTGACCAATGCAATCATGAATTATATAAATTTTTCGCGCTCCGCGCGTTTAGGCGACACAACCACTAAACGGGCACCCAATGGCCATGATAAGCACCCCATGGAAAGCCTAAAGCTCGGGAGGTCTGGGGGGCGAAGACCCCCATAAGTTATTTTTTCATCCTTTAGGGGTTGCGCATTGTTGTCCAAGTGCCTGCGCAGTGAGTGGGCGTGTTTGCGCAGACTCGTGATAAATTAGAGGAAACATTGGTTCCAACCATCCCATATCGTATACGTCGGATATGTCGGGTGGTAATCGTCGTCCGTAGGCTCATACAACATGTTTTTGGAAAGAATTTACACAATAGGCCGTTGTTTAAAACACTGTTTTAAACACAGTTTTTTAAACAACTATTTGTTTTAAATGCAACGCAAGGTATAATCCACACTCCACAGCTACAACACAATTGGGTTGCGGGGTCGAGTACGACCGAGGTCGGCTCCAGAATTCCTATCTAAGTGTTGAAGGTTTATCTAGGCTCCTCCTCGCCGTCTCATCCGCGTAAGCGGTGTCTTAAAAAAGCCTAGAATTGGGCCGCGTTACAAGTCAGCAGCTGCGGAATCAAAAATATATAATATCGGCCTGGTGTTAATGACTATTGTTGTCGACAGACACCATGAATACCACAAACAAACAACAAACAATACCGAAAGCTGTTGCGGTGGTTCCAATTCAGCAGGTCTGGTTCTACGTACTGACAACGTTATGTTCAGTACTTTTTATATATCTTGCTTCCATATGTTTCAGCTCGGCCAGATTTTGTCCTACTTCTGATATTGCTTCATTTATTTAGTATGGATTGAGTAGAATTAGTTCTGATTCCATTGTAGCATAATCGATGACTATACCTCGATCGACACTTATAAAATTACGACATCGCATATATATATTGTAATTACAATATATATTACACATGCTACAGTTGTATGACTTGGTTTATAACTGGGTAGATTACTTCTTGCAACATAATGTACCGTTGTCAACTTGTAAATACATGGCCCTTGAATACTCGACATCGATTCATCATTCGGGTATCGCCTTTTAGAAATGGTATCTTATCACAATTTGCATTTGCCAGGATATGCATTCTGTGGGAGAGCTTATAGAATCACCAAGCCGGCATCAGCCGGTGAGAGAAAGGGAGCTAGCTAATCTTAGTGATTTTCTCTCACGTTCAATGTACTCGTACTGTATAGGTATTGGAACAAGAGCGACATCGCAAGAGTGGTGATTACGCAGATGAGGTCGTCGTGACAAGAGGCGTGAGATTCGTTTTGGTCAACCAAGCGAAGCAGCCAAGATTTCGACCCAATACCCCGGAGAGGTTTTATAAACCAGTCAGAGGCGAAATAAAATTCCTTCCTTCAGTGAACATTATGTTGGCATCGATTCAGAGCATAAATGAGCTTTCACACCGAACAGAGCGAAGCGAAAATAAGAATCACACGCAGCAGTCAGATGTAGCTGTATTCTGAAAGACTAACGCACAGAAACAAGCTCAGTGACACGACATAGGGTGAAGTATGCTTGTTATAAACTGTCAATCGGGTGCAGTTGCCTGAGTCGCCAGGATATTAGCCGAAAGCTACGTATAGTAATTCCTTCGAATAAATGTCTCTTCTTAAAAGGTTTCTCCGACAGAGTAGAAACGCTACGCATAATACTATGTAGCTATCAACTAGAGGAGCATTGATATGGTGGATGTAATATTCCTTGAATCATCTGATCGATAACGAACCAACGATACAGTTAAAGACCAGCGTTCAATTTTGGCGGAATGAAAATATGAACGGCTCAAAGAGATTACCAGTCGGCTGGGAGGCTCGGCTGGGATTGAATGGACGAATCTATTACTACAGGTGTGACATATGTAGTATATCATCATAGGATTGCGCACGCCAGAACTTCGTTTGAGTATTGTTTACGACACACAAGTGCGTGTATGTAGAAATGGAATGGTAACTGATATCGATTTCTCGATGAAGTACTTGACTCATCCTCTCTAGGCCAAATGTCTCGTTCAGAAACGATGACACAGTAGTAACGTAAACCCCAATTAAGGCAACATCAAACTCTGCTCCGTTATAAGTATCATAAACTAGTATGCTGGGTAACGAGTAGACTCGGAAATTGTCTTTGATATACTTCAAAGTCGGCCTATTATTCGCTCTGCTTGACTGTGAACTTCCTGGTCATTCTCGAGTCCATTAATTCCACGCATTGTCGTTACCGTTGAATTGTCGTCCGAAATCGTCCGATAACGTTATGATGTACATTCATATAAAAGCATGATCAATTGTATTTATCGATGATCGTGATCTGGTAAATATAGTATTATCACATTGCGCTATAAAGTAATGTGGGACCAGCTTTCCCAGACTTCTATTCGTCAGTGCTAGATCTCAGAATTGCGAGATCTGTTTTAGTTATTTTTATACTTAATCTCAGGATAACAGATGGTACTACAGATAAGCGCGATTTCGAATTTATATCCCGGGAGTGAGACACATGCAATGGCATGGGGCCACGGATGGACAAATACACTATTGCAAAGTTTCAAATTCCGAGACCTCAGCTTTGTGAAGTGACGTCCTCCGTCTTGGTTACGTCGCCATGTATCCGCGTTTTACCTCGCTGTTGAAATTTTTTATCCTATCTAAACTTATCACGGACACGCCGAGAATAATATCGTGAGAATGATATGCGAGCTGTGCGTATTTTAAGCGGACACGTAAAAACAAGTTGTATTTATAGTAGCCATTGGTTGTGCCGAGGACATGTATATTGTACAACCTACCCTTAATATTTTTTAATGTGCAGTTTGCGTGTGCAACTGTGCATGTGCAGTACGGACAGAATACTGTGTGTCTGGTTTAATATATCCTAGTTCCAGAATAAAACAGATCTATTTGTCGGCTTCCTTTGGTTTCCTAATTGATATTTGGGTGTTCCTTCGGTATTCAGTAATCACTCATACGGTTAGCGTATAAACATGGACCTTGCTTGAGATATAGAATTTTACAGTGGATTTGATAGTCTTTATGTCATACAAGTTCTCAATGTTTCTGTTTTAAATCGCTTGATCAGCGCTAAATTACAGAATATGGGGTATATGACTCCTTAAAATTCCCTAACGATTTGACATTCTTACAACAGACCTTCATTGTGTATCACCACGCCGCACAACTAATACCCTCGTCTGTCATCACTCTATGTAATACCCAAGAGTGCGTATATTGTATAACTTGACTATCAGGTCATATGGTGTTACGGCATTCGATGATTGCAATGTATGTTCGTTTTAGTAAACAGTTTAGAATGCGTTCGCCGAAATTCAAATGATATAAAAACCTAAACGTTTGTTGTACTAATCAACTAACAGGACTTTGGCCAGTGTGGAAATTTATAATCAGCAAATTATTTCAGGAATGGAGTATCGGCAGAATATATTATGAGATGAATGTTGATTATTACGTCACAATTTTAAAAACCAAAAATAATAGGGGCAAGAGCTGATTTCCTCCTAAGTCACGTCTATAATTGAAATCTTTTCAATAATAATGTATTTTAACTGTTTAGGTCGTAATATAACATAGGCCTCTTCACTATCGCCAAAAAGAATCGCATTATTTTCATGTCATATCTTATATGCATTGCTATTTTCAACTACAACCTCTTGAGAATGGTTTCCCGTATGTTGCTGGTTACGTAGAATAAAAAGCAAAAGTATCGATGAAATATTCATTACGCTATAGCAAAGGCGATATAGGCCTATACCCTTGCGTTAGTATGTTATTAATGTTCGAGGTCATCGTTTTAATCAAGCCAATCTTAATGTGTACGTTGCTTTCTGCAAAATATGGTTTTCCTCGTGATTTTACAGTTACATCGGTGTGGATTGTCGTTTCGAAATGGATCTTCGCGCACCGTAACGTTCGCATATTTCAATCTACATAATGAGTGGATTAGTGAGCCATGTTTTGAGCAATGAATACACCGTACACTCTGTACAGTTTACGAACCACTTAAAACTGGCTTCGTTGAAGTATCCCAAGACACGCACAATACAATGAACGTTGATCATTTCGTTAAACACCGCTATAATTATGACGCTTCGACATGAAGCGGCTTCGCAAATTGTTGCGATGGGTGCGGTGCAGCGTTATAAACTGATTTCGCGGACGGGTAATACAGGCATATGACACGACGAACCATTTTTGACCACTTACCGTGGCATGTCATGAAAAGCAAAGACGGCAATGAGATCTTCATACATGTATTGTTTCATTTCTCTGGGTAATGACTGAGTGGCAATTACTCACATATTCCAGTCCTTCAAAATTGCGGTATCTGTTTTCAGTGTTCCAGATGTGTAGGTTTATTATTTATTTTGAGGTTTATTTGTAGGTTTATGAAATATAGCTTTATGAGGAAACGTGACTGTGGTATAACCCTATTCAACTGGGAGTGTAGCCTATTATTTGTAATGAAACTTCAAGCATATTGCATATCGCTGAAACGTTGTCGTCTTTGTTGAAATTGCACCAACTTCTTGGATGTTATTGTTATTACTTATATATCCTAACCGGGAGCACAATATCGTGTGTGGACGCTGGACAGGGACATGTTATGCACTTGGCGAAAGATGTTTCATTTTATGCAACTTTTAGTGAGCACTATAGTGAAGCTTAACTTGGGAGAGTGGAATCTCGTCAAGTTGTAAGGTAATTTGTCTTAGATATTAGGGGCTCGGTATATTGCTTTTGGTGTAATATATTTCCCTTTCTCGGGACAAGAATTGTAGTATAACGACGTACATTTCCATCCTGTCGAATAATATATAATAATATAACGAAACAGTAATATAATAGAACATTTTAATAACATGTAATAATAGGCTAAGCGGGAGCCCACAGATATTCATATCTGCCCCCCATAGGATGGTTGCGTACTCCAGCTTCAGAAAGTTATCAAGGTTACGAAACACGGCGTTCGTTTGGTAACTTTAAGCATTGACTATTATGCCAAATATAAAAGTTGCGCTAAGGTAAAATAACGCTAAACCGTTTTCAAACAGACTCGCGGCGTCTCAGTTATAAAATTCCGTCGAGCGTGAAAGCATTTTCAACAATTCACCTCTTTGGTTGGTCCTTGCTACATGCAGCTGCTTTTGAGATGATTTGCCGGTTTCGGGGTAATCACTGAAGGATCGCGAGATCAACAGATCGCTAATTAAAATGGATATGACATTAAGATTTGAAGTGGCAACCCTGTTTAGCGCTTTTGCCCTTTCTCGGTGTTTATAGTGGCATGACGTAACGCAATGGCTATTCACATGCACAATTAAAAACAATGGCCGTTTCGATCGAATGACTTCGTCTACGACAGTGCGGATCTGTAGTTCAGTGGCGTTCGTTCGTGCATGAAAATTGCTTGAAAGCAAAACGGATTTCCGTCTCATTATTCTCAAGATCGATTTACCCTATAGGTGCGATGCACCACTTGCTTGAGGTGTGTTTTGGTTGGGTAGTTTCGAAAACACGTATATTCGCGTTGGATCCCACAAAATATTCAGACAGACAGCGCGTTTATGGTTATCGTTATATTAGATTGATAGCTACAATATTGACCGTGCTGCTATACTGCAAGCACTTCCACTTTCGATGAGGGTTTCGCATAATCTCCTATATATCCAAACTTGCAGTCTGCATTTGTCGGTAAATCTCGATTTCAAGGCTCTGCTTTAACCTCCTAAGTGGAACAAGATTCAAACGCCACTATTCCAGCAGTGTACGGCCTTTTGTAAATGATTTTAGACAATGGCAGGTAGATAACATCCATTGATTACATCCATAGAAAAGCGTTGCTTATGTGTGGTTTTGTCTTGCAACTATCCGATAGCAACACGGTATTGGGGATTCCCTGCACAGAGACGCCGGGGAGTGCTATAGCCAGGGGCCAAAGTTTTCAGCAAGCTACAAGAAGTTGCGTTTATAATATTAGACGGACAACAGGACAGTGGTAGTATCATCTATTATTACTTAGCGAGTTTCTACGACCCACTGTTATCACGCTCCTGTTACGAATTTCCGTGATATGTTGCAATTAATCCTTGATGTATATTATCACATATAGTTGAAGGCGGAGAATATACAATCGTGCGCCGCGTATCGAATATCAACAACGAATCGATTATTATTCGATTTTAACAAAGTGTACTTATTATCGGGAAAATGTGGCGAAGATATGTAACTTATTGGGTGACTGAAACGGCTCGGAAATATTATTTGGCAAAGTAGCAGTGTTCGAGTAGTGCCAGCGAGCGGTAATCTGTAGCTTAAATTGTGCGATGTCCACTGTACTATATCCAATTGTCCAGTTGTCCAATGGGATGAAGTGCGATTAGACTTGTTACCATCCATATTGAGTTTAATTGATGTATACAGAGTGAAAGTTAGTGGCGAAGGTGCCGAGAATGACCATTCCGTTTGAAGAATACGATGCGTGCAATACAAACATGAAAGGGATTCAGGGATGACCGAAGGAACAGCTAAGAACAATATCACACTACAATATAAAATAGGACACTGCGGAAATGATATACAGTGAAATATAACCCATTTAGTGTTTAAGAATTCCGAGCGTTAAAATTCCGTCTTCAGCATTTTTCCGACAACTGAGTGCATGGCAGTTTTGTGAATTTTGATTTTCGTGAAAGTATGTCATTAGACTATAGAGTATAGACTATGAACTATAGAAGGATGGAAAATGAATTTGATTTGATGATTGGATTTGCACCATATCGAGAATGCGCTTGAAAAATTGCTTGCGCCTTATAACATAGTGTTGGAAAAGCTGTCTGTTCAGGGCACCAGCCAGAGAAATCACTTTCTGAACGTATCAGCGTTGTTCGAGGACTTTTTTTCATTTGGTAGCCTATGTGCTTTATTTGCTCAATACGATATGTGTACATGTGGATGTTTCATATTTCAAGCCCCGTGTAACTTGATGCTGGTATCATAGAGCACTCCTGAATCAAGGACAATAAAGATACCGCTCAGAGAATGTTATTAGTACAGCAGAGTTAGAACCATACTTTCTTCCTATAATGCTGTTGCTGTATGTCTGTGTAATAGCTCTAAAAACAAGGGATCTGGGAACTATTTTTGCAGAAATGATACAACAGAATTTATCGCTCATCAGCTACAGAGGAATTACTGACTATGAGAATATAGTTTCGATTATAGCCCAACTCAAGATAACTTCGATTTTGCCTTGGATAGCGGGTAAAAAAACACATGGCAAATGCTTTGCTTCGCTGCAGTTGGTTTATTGGTTTTCGCACGAATGGTGTACAGTACATATATTTAATGTGTTATGTGTATATCATAAGCCGTCTGGCCAGCGTTGTGACACCTTTATAACGAGATATTCGGGATGTGTATACTTGATACTGGAAATTTAATTTTCGCTTGAAAATAGCCGTAAAGGCTAAGGTATCATTCTATCCCATCCATTTCTTTCAATAATTGATAAGATTCACATGCAGAATATCGAACGACATTATCCGTTATCAATGCACTTTCTCGGTTCTATTAAACCGAAACTATATAGGATGCAACAGAAGCTTACTCCGTGCAATGACACTGTTCAAACCCATACCTTTATTTTTCCTTCAGTAAGCGGAGTCAAATAGTTCAAATCTTACCGCCGCCTGAGACTTGGAGATGTAAACACTGCCTTCCGTACGGCTGGGAAATGGCTGTCGACTACGACAACAGAAATTATTACATCAAGTGAGATATACGTACTTTTCTGTAGCATTGGGGATTTTATAAATAGACAAAGCATGAAAATTTACACCGTAAACATCGGAAAGGCGCTGCGTTGCTTCCGCGTGGATGCTCAAAATTATTCATCCGAATACATATATCTTTCTTCGAACTCGGCATCGTTACAAAGTCACGCCGCAATCCCGATAACGGCGGCACATTATTGGAGATTACAGCTGCTTTATTTTATTACCAGGTAGCTTTGTAAGCAAGTCTTGTATAATCCCTTGTATCGGAATGCAAAAGTGCCTAGCGCACTTCGAGCGAATAGCATTCAGCGGAATTTCATCGTAGTACTTGTTCATGCGTGTATGTCGGGCTTGATTGTATGCAAAACGCTTTAGTTAGAACATTGGGAGAAAGGGCGTTCAATCCGTTCATGCATCGCACATATGCATTGTAAGACAGGAAAAAGTGAGTTATTTTGAGATTGTGTTCTATAAAATAAACGATAGCGGTGCATACCCGAAATAATACGCACGTATTTATAGTTGGCCTACAATGTCTATCAAGGGTCGCCAACCTTTTTGAAAACAAGAGATACTTCTTGGGCACTGATTAATGCGAACGGCCACCAGTTACTCTCACCGTTTACCCGTGGTTGGTTGAATCTCTTTGCTTTGAGAATCAGAGCACTGGACAGGGTTCCCGCTCCGGGAAGCGGCCTCGAACTGTTACGCCTAATAACTTACTGGATCCCAATTTTCATTTCTTCTTTGGGAATATGATATTATATTCATATTGAAATAATCCAGAAAATTTTCGGCTGGCACTCGTCTGGGGTAATCGTCAGCAACTATAGTAGAGAATAGAAACGAATATTGTATATCAAACAATCGTATCACCAAATGTGAGGTCACCGGCGTGAAATTTCGTATAATTGAGGCGAAGAGATCGCTTAAGCTAATGTGTTATTTTCAGATGATATACACGGACTCGTTTTGTTGGCGCAAATTAGGTCGGTGTATTTTTATATAAAGTGTGAACGGCCGCTGTATCTGCGTCTTCTAGATAGTTTTTTCGCAGAAACAGAATTACCCATTAAAAATGTTTGCCAGTGGCAGAATTTATGGACTTTGCCTGTTCCGATTGTTGATATGCCATTATATTTCCAATTCTCCGCTAGTTGCTAATGAATACCTCTGACGAGTGTCGAAAATGTTTGGTTTATTTCAATATGAATATATCTGCATCCTGGACCAAATCCGTCATCCTGGTGCACAGCTATTACCACTGTTACCAGGTTACTAATATCCTTCCAGCCACCTTACGCAAACAGTCAGTTACGAGGATCCAAGAACGGAAGACGATCAAGCCACGTCTGCTTTCCATCTGTCTCCGAGTGCTGCATCACCTGATCTCTTGGTAAATGATTATGGTTTTAGTAGGTTCAATCGTGACAGCTATGTTCAATACTTCATTTCTATTCCAGATGAGCCCGCAGCCAAGAGAGTACACAATCGAACGCGATTCTGAGATGGGATTCGGGTTTATTGCCGGAAGTGAAAAGCCTGTTGTCATCAGATCGGTTACCGCAGGTATTCAAAATACGTTCCAGTATTTATAATTGTCTGACATTGGTATCGGCCAAAATGTCAGTTAATATCGGCCTCTACTAAATCCGGAATACATTACTTCGTTAGCTTGTTTGCTGATGCCAATAGAGCAACAAATCAACGTTGAAGTCATATCAGAAGTCATGGTACCTTCATCATAAACTTCAATATCGGTTATGATATATCCACCTAATGAACACGTTACATTGGTCAATAAAACCTTTGCGTAATTACTAGTCATCAAAGAGATATCGGTGCCTGTATCAGAGATGAGCGGATTTGGAATTTTTATGTCCTAATCCAATCCAAATCCGAAACTTCAAATCCATATCCAAAACCTAATCCATAACTTCTTCATTTTATAGTCCATGTCCAATCCTAATCCGATTCCAACTTGAAATTGAGAAAAAATGCTAATTTATGCAAGGGAGGGATTGGAAAATTTACTTTGACAACCAACGATTCTCTTGATTTAAGATAACTTAGCATAGGGCTGCACCTCTCATGTTCATTTGCACCGAGTGAACCATAGTGTAGTGTACTATAAGTACATCAATAACCAGAGGAGGTCAAAGTAGTCACCGTCGCTACTCAAGTAGAAGTAGAAGTAACGGCGGAATTTCTACTCAAGTAGAAGTAGGAGTGGTGATTCACAAGTAAGTAAGTAAGTAGGTATTCTACGCTTATTTTTGCCTACAAAACTGAAAACTGTCAAGTAGAAGTAGAAGTAGTCTGAAATCATAACTACTTAAAAAGTAGTGTGAGTAGGAAAAATCTACTTCAAGTACTTCAAAAAGTAGAAGTACTTCGTTACTGACCACCTCTGTCAATAACTGATCTGAATAAAGTTTGTCGCCATTCGCCACACGACATATTTATTCTCCCAGAAAATCGGTAAATCCAATCCAAATCCTAATCCGTTCAGAAAAAAATCTCTAATCCAAATCCAATCCAAATCCGACAAAATTTCACAAATCCTGTTTTTTCAAAACCTAATCCTAATCCATGCTCATCTCTGGCCTGTATGTCCGTTTTCGTTTTGATGAGCCGGAAAGTTGGATAGCGATAGAGAATGCTATTCATTATTCCTACTACGAACGTCGAAATTATTTTCGCTATAGGTCGTGATGAGAAGGGATAATATTATCGGAGGTCCGCGGTAGAAAAATGGAATTGTTCACGTGACTCTTGCCATATTTCCGTTTGCTTTATCATATCAGGTGTGTGTTGACATGGGTATCAGGCTATTGAATGCGTAATTCTCGAAAGCATCACTATGTCGTAAACGCGATCTGTTTCGATACCAATCTCTCGTCTAATAGGCCCCAATGGTGTTTACGTTTCGGTGAATTTACTAAAGAATCATTTTACGAAATGTGGTGAAGGGCCTGCAATGTATATATTTCCTGTGGTAACAGGGGGACCGTCAGAAGGCAAGCTTCTTCCGGACGATGAGATTCTGAAAATCGGCAGCGAAAACGTATTGTACGCTCATAAGGACCGCGTAATAGAGCTCATTAGGTATGGCATTGGATTGATCATCAATAACACAAGGATTAGGAATGCGTATTCGTTATTACAGACAGGAATCGCAACAGGTTTCGATGACAGTCCTCCAGCCGACGAGAGTAAGTATACACACTACACAGTTACACACACACAGTGTAGGCGATACGGAATTTTTGTTATGATAATAATAAATAGGAGTATAGGACGCATAGTTATCAGCCGTCAAGAATTATTGCTACTCGTCATGCCTGACTCGACGTTCGCAAATGGTAAAGTTGCGAAGTGGTGAAAAGATGGTATCGTTACTGCAGCATACTGGACGGTAAAATTCAAACTAACGCGGTTTAAGAACTTCGATTCTCCGAATAAAATTCCAACTAGACATACGGATGAATGGTTATGGTTACATTTGGGAATGTTACGATAGCGTTGCGTCCTGACCATAGCGGTGCAGACTCAAGACGTGAAGATCAGCACTCATGCGTATACGGCGAAACGGAAAATTTCGTTACATCGTCTCTAATGAACCTCGGTGATAGTTGAAGCCCTTGAAGGTGTTCGGGTATACGTTGACTTATTTACAATCGATTTCCAGTCCGCCAGTTCATCATTCCGCAACCCAGCGAAAAAGACTTTCAGGACGTCCGATCGATTGAAGGTACGATTTGCGGACGACGTGATTGTCAACGGCCAGGAGCGCGTGAGTTTCTAGAATAATAGCAGAGCAGTGGAGTTGTTCGCTTTACCCCCGACTCCCGATATTTTCTATATACCAATTGCGATAACTTTAGATGCACCGACTCCGACATCCCTGCAAATATGCATTGTTACATTTTTAGTTATCACAGGCTAATTTCCATGTGAATCAACCTATATTTGTAATTTAACAAATGCTTGCAAAATGAAATTAAGTTTGTGAAGGTCCTCCTGCGCGAAAAACTTGTCAACTATACTATAACGGCACTAACATTGCAGAACATTTGGTTCGGGTTTGAAGTATAGTTGGAATCGGGGTCAGGGCATTTAAAAACACTCTGACTCCGGTTCCAGCCCCCAACTCCGACTGGTGTGTGACTCCGACTACACAACTAGAAAAATTAACGAAATTCCACTGCCCTGATGAGTATAGTATTGTCACATATCGCTCGAGCTACTCTGTCGTCCCTTGCTTGCAGTCCGAAGGCTCCAGCTCTCTTCTCATTTCTCCCGGTACCTGGAGGGTCGAGCTCGAAAACAAAGAAACCAAAGCATTCGAGTTACTGTCAGATCCAACCGCCGGCGATGTGGTGGCGACTTTGTGCCAACAAATGGGGTTTAGGGACCCCAATCTCTTCTCTCTCGTGCTGTGCCCTTCTGCGGAGGTCGACGAGACTTACGGTTCAGGTATGGAGCGGACTGCGCGATTTAAAGAAGTTGTAATTTTGTTGGTTTCGTGTAGACAAGAGCGTGAAATCTTCCTATTCATCAGTGACGTCAGATAGCGCTCCTATGACGAGTTCGTCCGAGGACTTGATCCTTGTTGCACCGTGGGAGTCTTTGGCCAAGGTACGTGTAAGGAACTCAAATGCGTTTTGGCCAATAATATGAAGATTGAGTGCATTTTGCATTTCCGGTTTCAAAATTTCACACAATCCATGTCCAGATCCTATTTACCCCCATGATTACATGCACAATTGCACATAGATGTGGTTAAGATACTTTGTCGTATTGTTGGAGTCCCATTATTTTACCGGGTTCGAGCCTCACTGTGTTTTGCAATCCAGCGGTTCTCAACCTTTCCAGCTCCTGGACCGGTAAAATTTTAAAACGAATCTCACGGGCCAGTGACCTTTCAAAGGTCAAAATCCACACAGAATATAATAACACTAAAAAGTTATACAATTCAAAACAAAGAATTGCAACCTAAATTTAATGAGGAATTCGCTGTTGTCATTTTGATATTTAACCTGCCATGTGTGGTTCTCGTTGTGAGCACTAAACAATATTTCTAAGCAGTTTATGACTTCGGCTTAAAGGGGCACTGCACTCAAAAAATGTTGTGGTCTCAAATTGAAGGGCAAAACAAAAACGCCGTTTTCTTCAGAACGCCACCGTAATGGAGCTGCAATTTATTGAAATTAATGGTCTTAGTTAACTAATACCTTAACTACGATACTCGCATACCAATAGTTACGACAACAGCAACATAAATGAAGAAAGGTTCTCAGTACGCGAAACATGCGGACAGTCTGCGATCATTATAGTCCACGCCAGTACATTACGACGAATGATAAACACAGAAAGGTAATCACACCAAAACTGTAGTCGGTACCAATTTAACACCAAACATACAACAGTTCTATTGAAATTCACCAGTAAGATTTTGACTGTTGGATTTCTTTTGCCAGAAATGCGACTTCGTTGTTTGCTACATCCCTGTTAAATTTTTATTTAAAAAGTCGTCTTAGCTTTCCCAAATTAATGGTCTTAAACAAGTTGCTGTTTACTTTAAAACAGTTTGGTACCACATTTGCAGCATTACGACTTAGGATTGTGAAGTAGGTCGATTCGAAAGTAGATCACGTGAGAAAGCGTTCTAAATTTCAAAATCAGTTAGAAATTTGATGTTTGATTCCTCTATTCAATGTGCGAGTCTCCAACGTCTTACAATTTGGAATTGACAATAATATTGAGATGTATTTGGCGGACCTACTGGAAAGTTGACACTATTCTAATCCCTAAGAGCACGGGGTGGGTAAATATTTTTCTCCGCGGGCCGAACTGAGAAGCAGAAAACACGTTGGCGGGCCGAGTCAAAAAATTTAGCCGTATTCTCCTGCGTATTAATTTTATTTCTAAATTGAAACAGTGAGGTACACTGATAATAAATGCTGCTGAGAGGATGTTGATATTATGGAATGAGAAAGTGGGAGTTAATTAATTAATTATTTACCGTCATATTTCGTAACAATGGTAAATATGATACATTTTGAACCCTCTTTAATACCCATATCCCCGTTTTGCTATCAAGACAATAAAATGTATATTTGTGAAACTGCAAATCTTATTGTCTTGGTCTTGGCGAATTAGCCGTGTTGTTGAGCGAAACTTGCAGTTCTTCTGAAATTCGCCCTCTCTTGACCGAGTGTATGTCTTCGTGTTTTGTCACAAGACTGACTAAATTTTTACTCCTTAAACACCAACTACTAAAAAGACGAGTTTAGCCTACTCCTGACACTAGCAGTAAACAAATATTTAGTGCTTCAAACCTTGTTTGAATTTCTGCTTTCGGCCTTGTTTTTGCCGGTTCATCCTTTATGGGTGATAATGACACTTAGGAATCGCGGGCATTGAATGACTTGTTTTACGAATTATAGGGATTTGGCAACAAAGAAGGTTTTGTGACTTCTTGTGACTTTATTGTTGCGGTATAATTTGCTACATTGACATTATTTTGAATTTGGACTACCCAACCGCATGCGAAGTAGGCCTACGTATAGGCTGCATAATCGCGGCATATTAATGAACAGCAGGCTTTAAAGTGAACGAATTTTCGGTTCAGCTTATGCAGCTATGGTCTTAGTCCACGCCAATGTTCCCTCCAAGCTGCGCACGTGCGCAGTGCTGACACGGTCTCTGCGCACAGAAAATCCAAGTTGCGCACAAAAAATCCAAAGTGATGACCTTTTTTTAGTCGTTACGCACTGCTGTCCAAGGGTCTGCGCGGTAAGTTGGTGGATGTGCGCAGACTCGTCAAAATTAGAGGGACATTGATCCACGCAGTAACATTAAAAAGTAGGTTTTATGTTTTCAATTCCAAGCGACTTTTCGCGGGCCGCGCAGAATAGCTTCGCGGGCTGCATGTGCCCCGAGGGCCGCACTTTGCCCAGGCCTGCTTAAGAACATCAAGCAACACATACTCCCACTCTGACTGAACAATATTCTCTTACTTGAACACCACAACAGCAACCCCACCGCAACGTATTTATGGGCTGGTTACTCAAGCAACTGTTGGCACTATAATGCTCATTTCCGCCAACAGGTCGCTGCTAATCCGTCTCTGCGTCAGCACTTTTGTTATTTGCGTCTCGAGTTCCTGCCAAAAGACCTTCACGTTCTGTCAAGAAATGATCCCGAAGCATTCCAGTATTTGTACATTCAATGCGTCAATGACGTTGTAACGGGTTCGTCTTCCGGTTTTTGTTCTAATTGCATCACGTGTTGAGATATCATATGCGACTTCAACACTGCAAAATGCGTTGAACTGCAATTGTTGCATTATGCTCAATGCTGAAGTCGCCATTTGATATTTCAGATGAGGCCCAGTGACATGACTGCAAACTATTTGCGCTAACGCACGGCCATTGGACGTAAATTCACATCTTCGATGCAATGCAATGCATTGTATTCCAGCCATTTCTAAATAGACCTCATAATCCACACATTTCGCATTGTCTTATAGCTCAATGTGGTTGATACTCGTAAGCAGGGGTTTCGACTTGACTCGAATCATTTAATTCTTGAGTCTCTTTGTGTATTAACTCGACTTTTACTTCTACTCGAGTCATAGCGAATGACTCGACCAAGTCACATGACTCGAGATACGAATTGATTCAAGTGATACATGTTGAAAGCCTTTCTCGATTATCGGGTCTTTTACCTGTTAAAAGTCAGAAAATGAGAATATTATAAATTTGAGGCCTTTTATATCACTCTTGTAAAATGGTGAGTGGATCATGACTTGAACGGACGTTATAACGGATGGACGACGGACGTGTTCGTGGTTAGCTGCGGTTTGCAATTACGGTATTTTAAATATCCAAGGTTGGGTTAATTTGTGCAGAGTAAGACGAAACGCATAGCTTTGAAGGTCCCACCGTCTGTAACGGGATTTAGAAGTAAATCAATAGACTTCAACGATGCTTTTGCGTGGGTGGTCGATATTTCCGTATACTTTACCCCGGTGGAAACTGGCGAACGTGCCAATTTGAAAGGATCATTGGCGTAGTAAATTGCTTACTTCTGAAATACCTATGAAAAAGGCCTTCTGGATATATCACAGGACTTTGTTTGTTGGGAAGTACAAGAGATAGTCACATTTTAAGTGTATGAGATGAGCATAACATTTCAAGCTACGCTTTACAACATTCATGTCCGTTGTGCACCCTCGGGAATAATGGGCGGTACGCAAATCTTCTGAAATGTTGAAAATTGTTGATGCGCTTCAATACGCATAGTGGCGCGGTCAATAATCGTAAATACAATTATGCAATCGAGTCTGGCGTGCGTTATGTCAAAGCTCGGAACCAACTTGATACTACTGTTTATGTAACGTCATGCTGTCGTAAGAAATATCCCAATTCTTCGATTAGTCGCGCCCCTGAAAAATCATGGCAACAAATGCCGTCACTTCAGACAGTGTTATAAACTCAAATATGCACACCGGCGTTTACGTTTTACAGGAGAGCGGTATAAAAGCGACCTATCCCGAGAAGACTACATCAAATTGGCTGCTCTGCAGATGCTGGAGCTCTTCTTTTGCACAGCGCCTGACACACCTCCCGATATGAGAATGTCTTCAGCCACTGCGGAAAGCCCGTTTCAGAGAAACTCATTCCGCTTTCAAGTACCTTCCAACAAGCTGACACTGAAATATTTCGAGTAAGGCCTACGTCCTGACAGTTACGGCTGGCAAAAATCGACTACCTGAGCGATTCCATATTGAGTATTTGACTCCGAATACCACTCCTTATAACGTTATAACAGAAAGATTGACTTGGAAACTTCAGATTTATGTGCGACCACAAATTTTAATAATGCTAGTTACACTACATTGAAGATAACTTCGTATTTTTCGCCATATCTATTTATTTTCTTTGTTTTAAGGTATTCATAGTGTTTGTCGTCAACTAATAGTCATTTACACCAGGCTAATTTTGTTCATTTTTTATTTTCCGTAGCTGCCGACTTGTAGAACGGCCCATTTCTATAGGCTCTTATAAGACACCGCTTACATGGAGGAGCCTAGGTAAACATCCAACACTTAGGTAGGAATTCTGTAGTCGACATCGGTCGGACTCGAACCCACAACCCATTATACCCATCATACCACTACGATATATCTCGCCACTTCCTGATGGCAGTTTACTCTAGTATTCGGCAAGATTTAACTTACTCTTCTGATTGCTGTGTCGCAGAAAAGAATATGGTATCAAAAAGTTCCTGCCGCCTTCCATTCTTGATGCAATGAAAAAAGACAGCACCGCTGCCAAATTGATCAAGAAGTCAATACAACAACATATGAAGGTGCGGTGTGTACGGAGTATTGGATAATGCAAGAACGTAATTCCGTGTAGAAGTCATCAACAAATAATACCTGTCAATGCTATCATCACTTTCTTTATAGAACGAGTAGCCTACATCCATTACCATGCAAATAATAAAAATGACAACTTCGAGTAATATTGATGAGGCAACTTTGTCTGTTGGATATGCGCTTAACATATCTACTGAAATGTTCCCCGTGCTGCGCGCGTGAATGTCTATAGATAACTAAGGTAAAGCGGTTTACCTTAGTTATCTATAGAATGTCGCGGCCTCGATGGCGCAGTAGGCAGCGCGTGAGTCTCATAATCTCAAGGTCGTGAGTTTGATCCTCACTCGGGGCATCTTTTTCCGCAATCTACAAACATCATGCTTCCTCCTAGCCTGGCTTTTGAACCACAGGGTCAATCGAAGTAGTAAGCTGACTACATTTAATTGCATAGCCAGCGAAATAGAATTCACAATTTTATTGCGAAAATTGGCTGCATATGTGATTAATCGGAGTATAGCGATCAATGATAATATAGTATATTCGACCAAGATAATTTCAGATATTTATTGTATATTTAGCACAACACTCGAACAACTATATATAGGAAAAACGATAATTTCTGTAATTGACAAAATACGATATGTCGAAAGGAGCGATTGTCTCATATCCATATTTACGGTATGAAAGACAATATGGTTTTAATTGATTACAATTAATCGCTATTTATTTTAGATGTAATCGATTATGCTATTACATATTACTTCCGTAATCCGTTTCATCGATCCATATTACAATTTAATAATAATATTATTAACGATAATTTTTGCATTATATCAAGATCATATGTGGTACATGCTGCAAGCCAACGGCGCTTTCCACCCTATTATAAGTTTTGAAGGCCATAATCACTGTTGACTTCGTTCCCATTTACTCCTCATCTTTGATGCTCATAATAATGCGATACGCAATTTCTCCCATTTGACGACACTATTGCATTATGCGAGAGCGCTTGCGCGAACTATTATTTATTGCGTTACACTTTTGGTAGATGACCTATTCCTCGTTCTTCAACGAACACCCGACTAGTCCGATGTCGCCGTCATCCCCAAACCTATTGATTGGCATGAATCCGGAAACCGGACTGTACCAAGCTCGGCTTCGGTATCTAAAAATACTCTCACCTCAGCACTTATTTGGAGGCAGATTTTTTTCAGTATCCATGCTGGTGAGTGTCGGTGTTAGTCAATTTAATGAATCGACTATGAAGCTTGCGTTGTATGTTGTATCTGTACTGTATGCATCTCTTTCGCTTGCCAAGCATTATTATCGCATTTAATCCATGGTTTATGTGTATTATGCGAAAATGTATCGTTATAAATCCGGATTAATAATCGTTTGTTGAAGGCTCTGATGGAATCCGATATCGCCATACTCGTTGGGCGTCATTACGGTATTAGCCAATTGATCAACGCTAAAACAAGGATGGTGTCTGTGCTCGCTGAGTTTCAACATGTGAAAGAACTAGAAGTGTCATCTTGCCGACCAGATTCCAGTACAACAAATGTGAAGATTCAATTCACCAGAAAGAAGGTGAACGAGAGTGGAACTATAATTTGAATAGGGATGAGCGACGAGACAGCATAGCGCTGTAACAGATTTTCAATGTAGATCAGGAGTGAACCGTACAACTTAATTAGCAGTATAGGGGCAAACGGATATGGCCCGACCCGTTGGCCTATTTTCCCGCTCCCTGTCTAGAAGGTTAAGTTGCACCGTATATATTGAAGTCCGTCTATCACCGAAATTGTCGGCCGTTTAAAACTGAAAATGTAGACCCCGATTTTCTGCTTTATTATGGTTCATGGACGTGCTTTAGCCCACGATGCGCTGGTGTTTATACAACCTACCAGACTGGAAAATATATTTGGTTATGGTATTAAGCGCTGACTTTCAAGCCTTTGCCCCCTTCCTGGTCTCGGTTGCGGATTTTATATTCCCGATAGATGCATAGTGGATTGGAGATATAGGAGACGTGATTCCACGTATTTCCGATTGTAATATATATCATGACGGCAAATATTTTTGTGGTCACCAACGCATTCGTAAAATATACTCCTCATCAGGAGTTTCCAATAGGTTGGTTTCAGAATTGGTTTCTTATCCCATTTTCGGTTATCTCTTGCGCCAACTAAATCTGAATAGCGTATGTTTATCGTTAAGTCTACGTTGGGACCCCTTGAATGGTGTGTATGTTTTTGCTTTGTGAGTTATGGCCTGCGTAAACATACCTATCGCTATTTAGTGTTTGAAACATTTGTTCTTCATAGGCCTATATCAGGGGCGGGCAACATGCGGCATGCGGGCCGGATCCGGCCCGCGACGTGATTTTGTGCGGCCCTCAGACTGTTTTCGGTCGTACATGATAATGTTGCGCGCGGCCACAGTCTGTCACAATTCTCCACTATACTTGCTTACTACGTAAGATTATTGTGGCTGTAGGTATTCTTTCCTTTTTCCGGACACAAATAGTAGTGATTGTTAGTTATCCTTTAGTTATTTGTTTTCTTTGTGTTCGGCATGTAGCCAGATTTTAAAGAACCTGTTCACAACTTTCATCGACCACAGATGTCTCATGACTTCAGCAGCGATTGAAGTAGGCTACATTACGTTAATAAATTCATTGAATACTGTTTTGGTCTCTATGCTTCAAACTTAAAGTCAACATTAAATACAAGTATAATCCTTTTGCAGGTGTATCAATACGCGTTTATTGTATCGATTCAGGAATCCGGCTCTCCAAGTACTTCATTTTCCCATATCCGGCCCGCCGACTGGAGAAGTTGCCCGCCCCTGGCCTATATTATGGTGGCGTCTTCCGTTAATCTCGTATATTACATCGACCAGAATTATTTTCGATGTCAGTGTAGCCCATGCTGTGCTGGTTCATTCGAATTTCCCTTCGAATATATTCTGTTGTATGTCAATGAAAAAATCGAGTGGTAACATTTCTGTTGCAGGACATTCATTTTACAATGGGACGTCAAGACGCACATAAGTTCGCGTTAATGGTTGCTGGATATTGTCGCGTTTACGGCAATACAAATATGGTCTTGACTTTGCCTTTAGTGGAAGCCACAATTGGTGAGTGTACTGTACAAGCAGATATATATATGTGTTTCTATTATGTTCACCGGATGTGTATAGCACCGAAATATTTACGAAAACGATTATGTTCATAGTGAACGCGGTTTTCGAATTACTTTTATTCACATTTAGCTCTCTTATGGTAAATATACCGTAAATTTGCTTCATTGTGAACATGGCTCTCTAGTGTTTCGAACCTACCGACTGGAGGTGTTACAGCTACGAGGTTGCGATTCGGGGTAGTTTCGTAACGCCAAGTCGATATAATATACTGCCTTTTGGAAAGAACAGATAGAGATAGATCACATTGTCTGTCTTTAGAAAGTCATCCAACCAAGAGATGGCTTGATGCAGGCACCAATAATCCCAATAAAGATCTGATTACAAGGGGATATCAAGTGAACCTTGTGGCTTGGTTTTGTTGAAACTATTATCACCGACCCTTCGATATTATGCATTATTCTCTCGAACTGGGATTGATGATGATCCCACATTAACAGCAGATATTAGCTTGAGTATGGATTTGGATTTTAAAAACGGACTTGAAGATGTTAGCCGGATTCGGATTTTCGATTTTTGCGAAGCTGGATTTATATTTCGACATTATAATTTTAACTTTTCATAGTGTTTGAATAACTTGAGTCACTGGACAACTCGACCTAGATTTGAACATGATACGAAATGAATGAAACATTATTGAATGCAAGCAAACGAACAAGCACTCCACTGTCTCCACTTGATTAAGTGGTCCGAGTCAAACTTACTCGTGTATACAATTCAGGGATATCTAGAACTAGATATCTAGTTCTAGATATCTCTGATACAATTCTACTAAATGTAGACCACCTCTTTACCACCGCCATCGTCACCATACGAATAATATAATTATCAGAACTCACGACGTACTGATTATTGCTTGTGGATAGTGCGGGCGTTTATATCACACTCACCGTTTGCACTCATTGCAGCCCCGACATATTTCGGACCACACACCGTCAAGCCTTCCAACTGGAACTATCCAAGACCGACCGATTTAGACACTGGCACTGAAGACCTGTCGCCACCGCCACCATTTTTCCACTGTGATTTTTCCGAACCTGTCACCCCGCGCTTACTGTCCCATAATACACCGGCACTTACGAATTTTGGTCTCAAAAGCGTTAACCACCGGCCTCCCACTCCTCCGCCAAGCTCCCCTTTACCGGACGAAGACGATGAAGATCAAGTATTCATGAGCAACCGCGTGGAAGATGCCGACACAAACAATAATGACTCTACGCTTATGGCCAAATCTAGCGGAAGACTAGTTCACGAAACGATCACAACCTCGCTTTCTAAAGAAAGAGACGTTTCGCATCTTCCATCACCCGAAACACGTGGTGGTGATCATGTGGGAAATTCTCTCACATGCGATTTTTGTGACGTAACAACAACATCGGAGAGTACCGGTGGCTTTGACGAACAAACGCAATCCACGGCCAATGCTATCACAGTGCGTGCTGACGTTAATTCGGAGAGTGTGCCCTCTACGCACATTTTGGAGGCACCATCACCGCCAGATTATCCTACGCCGAGAAGGAAGGATATTGCAGTAAAGCAGTCTTCTCGTCTCAATTCCACAAAGAATGGCTTCGCCGAAACAGATCCAGTACGCCCTGTAGAGACTGCTAACGGCGAGTCTGCAGTCGAAACTGAACCGTCTTTTACGAACGTGTCGGTACAAGAGGCTAATCATACGCTTCGCAATCCAGAACTGGAGCCTCTGGAAGATTTTGAAGACGTGAAAGACCCCGAGACCATAAAAAAGCTCCGCGAAGCCGCTGATCTGATGGAGTATTTCCGTCAACGAAATCGAGAAGTCTCCAGCGCCAGCAGTGGCGCAGATGGTGTCTCGGACTTGGCGGCGGGAAACAAGAGATTGCGGAGAGCGGAGAAGGCGGCGATCAAGAACAGAAAATCGTGGGCCGGGACCGACAATCTGCCGATGGCGGAAGATCCGGTTTTGATGTCGGTTTCGAATCCGGATCTCTCTTCCGTGCCCGGGCAAAAGAAACGCGAGCGCGGATTTTTCTGGTACGAATAATCAGCTGTATCGAACACGCGTATATTTACTTGAAGCTTAGTGACGATAGGATGCACTATTCACACTTCCATTAAGCTCAAATCAGTACAAGTAATGTATTGAGAAAAACAAGTGTGAAAAAATTTATTCTACTAGGTTCTACGTTCATATAGCTTGTGGTTACAATGCTTTCTATAGACAATCGTTCTTGTCCATAATCTTAGTAAATATGAATATTGATAATAATATAATAATAACAATGGAAACATGAATATTGATGTTTCAGCTATACATAAACATAAGAAATATTGTAACTAGGGATTAAAAGAATCAGCTGTGAAAACACTGATTTTGACTTGAGCGTTGTATTTGATAAGAATTGATAAAATCATAGCTCACTGGAAAGATGATTAATGCTGCCAAATCCTTGAGAACTGTTTCATTGCGACTTCTCTCAATTATTACAAAGCATTGTGTCCTCTTCTAAGCCCCCCCCCCCCCCCTATAGGCTACCTTACTCCAATCGAGCTGTGTCTGATTAGATCGTCCGTTCATCTTATCGCTATGCAGCTTAGTTCATCATTATCTTACAATTTGCGTTTTCGTATCTTCTGTATACTGCAGAACCGAGGCTAACTCATGAGTTCCCGTTCCTTTTGTAATTCAAATTATATTTCTTAACGCGTGTAGGAAATTCTTTGGGAACCGTCGGAAAAGGCCTGTATCAATGTACGATTCGAGGGGGTCGGCCTACGGACGCCGAAAACGCAGATTTCGCATGCCGCGTCTGCACCTAAAAAAGGCCTTCTCTCTGAAGCCCTCGCGAAAATCCAACCGGCAATCGGTCCTTCCCGACACAAGCAGCGACGAGCCAGTCGCTACATCCCGGTTTCGACTTTTCAGTTCCAGTAAACGGAAGTCACACGGCATGCTCGTTATATCCGAGCCGTGCGACGATGTACGCGGAGTCGACCTGCTGCCAAGCGGCAGGTACACCGTGGCGGGATCCATGTTTAACGGCGACTCCCGGGATCCGGAGGTGATCACTCTGCATTCCAAAGAGAATTCGATCGAAAATCTGACGGAGGTTGGCCTTTCCGAGGCCACCCGCCCGTCGGAGTCGACTTCTAAAGTGAGGATGCGCTCTACGGATGGATCGCTGAGGTAATTATCCGAATGTATATTGACATTAGGCTTAGTGACGCGAAATCAATTGTTTTCTATCACGCACGTTTTGGTTACAAGCTGACATGCAGAGGTCGCCAACACGCGACCCGTGGGGTCATATTTTGCGGCCCGCGACCTGATTTGAGATTTCGGAGAGATTTCAGTTTAACAAATATTGTTGTTGTTGTTTAATATAAGCTATTCTCCTGTGTCCAGCATCACTACCTGATAGTGCATCTGCGATGGTAATAGCATTCCATGGAGGAAGAATTTGTTGATATGAATGGGCTGGGCATATTGCCTTGACGCGCAATGGCCCAGACACTGCCAAGGCCGAGACGCTTGGAAAACGACTTGGGGCTTGCCCACAAGACCGAGCTTTACAAGGAGACAGTTTTCCAGCAAGTACCGTGTCCAGCTATCCCCGATATCGATGCTTTGGTCGCTAAAAGTGTAGTCAGGCATCGTGCGCAGCTCATAATAGTTCAAAATAGAATGATAAGTGATGATCATGATATTGTTTCTTGTATTGGAATTTCTTTAAAGTTTAATAAAATGTTATTTCTTTTGTGGTAACTACGCCCGTCACCCATGCTATAGAGCTCGGCGCTGTACTGACGTGAAGTTTTAAAAACGTGGTTATTAAACTGTGTGGCCTATATTTTTTCGATATTGAATTCATGCGCCCGCGGCCTCTTCGAAATTTGAATTACTGATTAAAACTAGTTGTATTTATCAGGGCGAAGAAGCGGCCTGTCAGTTTCTTCACATTTCAACAATCCGACGCGGAATCGGCAGACGATTCCCTGACCAACGGCACCAGAGTTCGTTCTGCCAGTACAGAACACCTCAGCCCGTGTGAATTGTCTCAAACCGAGTCCACTGAAGCAATCCACGAACTCATTCCAGTCGCCCGCGAGCCAGGGCTGCGCATTGTAAAACCGCCGAGACAAGCTATCTCCCTCCGGAATTCGACCGCTTCAGAAACTTCTACCGAACTGATCGTTGATAATGTTCCCGAACACTTGATGATCTCGCGGAATCCGGTCATACAAATAAAAAAGAGGCCATCCGCCAAACGTCCAGCCCCGGCTCCACCAGCTCCCCCATCTCAAATAACTAGACCCTCTCAAGTCTCAGATGACATTACAGTAGCTACAGTCAATCAGGAAAATGATACTGTCGATGACACCGAGCTTATTACTGATACTGTCGAAGATGCACAAATCACACATGCACAGTTAGCTACAACTACTGTCGATAGTGCAGAGCCGGCTGAAGATGAGCTATCAGAGGGTTTACAAAACGGCCTTGAAGATGACAGTCACTTTTCTGACCCGAAAAGTGACGATTCCGTGTCTCTCGTAACAGAAATCTTCTCGTATCTCAATTCTAACAGCGAACGTGAAGCCTCGTGTATTCCACAGTTACCAGATGACAACGCTCTAGAATCGAGCGATTCACAAAACGAGAAGTCGCTGCTATACGACGACAGTTATTCTATGCCTGGAGTAAAAGCTCACGCGATGAAAGTTAAAAGAATGGATGACTCACCTGACAAATCCACATCTACTGCGGAGCAGCAGGCACTTTTTGACATCCTACGCAGCGAGATGATAGCCGACAACTCGCGACTGACGCTTGGCGAGCCTGAAGACCAGGAAGGTTCTAGCGTCGACTCTGACGTCACAGACGATGATGATCGACAGGGCTCCTATGACGTCACTGTATCCGATGAGTCAGACGACGGGAAAAACGCGCCAACCGGCGATGATGTTATATTGAAAGGCTACGCGTCGACGGAAGGAAGTACAGCACGAGAAACGGAGAGCGGTTATAAAGTGTTTGAGAAGCGACAGAACATTCCCCGCAAGGCGGTCATCGCAGAATTACCAACAAGATTTGAAGGTCATGTCGCTTCAACAAGCGACAAAAACGCAAGGACTGACAGCAATACCAGCGACTTGAAAACAGGTCTTGAAACCGAGTTTAACAGCTCTTCCGCGGCGAAAACGAGTGGTAACGCGGTTAGAGTGTCATATTTTTCCTACGGAAATTTGGTGTCTCCTACGGGATTTGTTAAAGGCGTTACGGGCGCAAAACGCACCCCAATTTCTAGACCTCCTTTGCCACCGAAACCTGTATTTCACTAACATTCAACTGATTTCTTGTTATGTGAACATTCTTCTCGTCGTTTTGAGCATTTTGCATCTGTTGGCTCTCATGTGCTGCCCATTAGGTTGATTGGTAGTATTGGGTCTTTGTTATGCATGAAAATGAAAAGCTCCACTAGAAGGGTAGTGACTAGCCAGTGTGTAAATTTTGAGAGCGACAATTTTGTAACGACGCTGTAACGCCACGGGTTCATTGTGACGCAGAAAAAACTGTTGGCGTCACAAGGCTACGTTCGCTCCACTGGCTGCGCCCCTGAGCAGCGCGGCAATACCGCGAATGAAAGTAGGTATTGGTTTGCCAGTTTTTGAGTTCTTTCATCACGATCTTCAATAGCTGCTATCCTTGTTAAGTTTGAATTGCCTAAGGCCCGCAAGCCATATCTTTCTTTGGTCTTCATTAACTACTGGTAGTGTTATACTTTAACCTTCGGTACTTTGTTACTTTGTATTTGTAAATCATAGCGTTCATTAAAAGATTAACAAGAGCAACACTTATGAATTCGTCGTCAGGAGGCATAGTGTCGAGACGTTCGCTCGCAATATGGAAAAATCGCCCCAAACGCGTTACAAAGTCAGCTTTTTTCATTTTGTTAATCCAAGATACTCGAAATTGCTGGGTAGCTGCGTGCAGTGTGTAGCCTACTACTGTACATTGTACAGTGGATGACGGTCCACTCGACGCTTGGGAAATCATTAGCGAAGCTACTTCATCCGGAAAAACAAATAACACAACATGCTTATCAATGGATAACCCGGATCCCTCAACATCCAGATTATACATAGGCTCGTTTTTCGATACTGAAGCGCATCTATTGAGTCTATACACGAAGCAGTGACCATACACGCAGTCGGTTATAGATTACAGTGATCGATAAGCCAGGTCATGAAATACATCTTACCACTATACTAGCTATGTAATGTTCGTTATAACAGTGATCGACCAATGACCATCATGTCCAATGATATGATGGGCGTCCAACAGCCGATCAATGATAGGCAATACTCGGTGATCTTATAGCAGGGGCGATCTGATTGCAAACTATCTGTGCCTAAAGTAAGCGTCGCCTGCAGTTGGTAAGCCAAGGCTTTGGTTAGCAATACGTTCTTCATTTTGATGCGTTTTCAGCTCAAAACACCAAAAGATTTCAATCAAAATATATTAATGAGAATTGAAACACCTTGGTAAAGGCTAAGGACCAAAATTTAAAATAGGTTATGTTGAAAAAGGAAACCAGATCATTTCTCGACACGATCCATGTAAGCTAGTGTTTCTTCACGTCTCCACATTACCAATTTTGTCTTGAATGCGGACATGCCCTAATAGCCGCGAAGTACCTTCTTACAGAAGATCAGCGAAGCAATGGAGCGTTGCGTTCTCCTTTGAGATGACCGCGGTAGGCGTGCGCTATTCTGCCACAAGACGTGTTGTACCTATTGCGGGTGATGATGAGGAAAGAAATATGGTAAATTTCATTAGACACCGACCACAATCCAACTGATACGTTAAATTGGTAGTTTCTACGTCCGTCCTGTTTTTATATATGTTCAATATACCGAATTATCTGTAGAATCGATCGATTCGTCGCATACGTTGGTCCTCGAACCGCCTCAGTCAATCTCATAACGTAACCCACACGGAGGGCATTGACCCTGCTCTGACGCTATGATACATGATCGATCAGAGATTGTATGACTATTTTCATCCTGTAAAGAACACATAGAGGATGTCGAAACGACCATATGCGCTCCATGAATCACCTTCTAGTGATATTAATGACATTGACGCATGATTTTCGACCTCTTCAAGGCGTTCGCGTTCGGCTGACATTGAACTCGCGTCACATCACACTTTGATATGACAAAGTGAGGCTTAGCCTAATTTTGTTTGCGTTAATACAGTGTCGACTGAGTAGTCCCGTACCTGACAGTATGCCAACGCCTTCACGATCAGACGTTAATCGCAATTGAGGTGTCCTATCGCGTGGAGTCGAGTTTGAACAGGCCAAACACATTTGCAGTTGCTCATAGTGGCTGCATATTAAACTCAGCGGCGAAGTCTCTTCCCGGCCAATGTACAGTTGTACACCACCGTGTTTCGACATACTAGTGACATTTTCTCAATACCATGCATTGAAGGCCTTCTGACATGCCAAAAAAAGATTTTGCTAGCTCAGTTGGTTATGTCGACAGACTGCCTGTATGTTTTCAACTTCTAAAGAAATCGGAACACCGAATAACCCGTTTCGAATAAAAGTCACAAAAATGTTGCATATGAAATTTTCCGCTGTATTACGCACTCGAACTCAAGAAATACCCACAGAAATAACTATATCAAAGTGCACGCTTTACCACCACTAATTCTTCACCATTTCTATAATAAAACACTTGTCTGAAAAATATGCCGTTTACAGATAGCCTAGTCTAAAAAATCAAATAAATAAAAAGCATTTAATGAAATATGTCAAGCACAAATGAGAACTTTGTTACCATCAAACCAACATACCATGTTGTACATGTTTACATGCTAGTCATCATCAGAAAGTTAACACTTGGTGCTTTCAAAAATTCATAAAATCGCTTGGCAAGGCAAGAACATATCACCACATCACAGAGATAAAGGCAGCATTCAGATTCAATATTTTCGTCGTTGAACTTAAGGTAGCAAAACTGAATAGGTAGACGGTTAAATAAGTCATTTGACATAATGAACTTCAAAATTGTAACAAAAAATAAATTTTTAATGTAGATCTTCAATATTGTGCAACTATTTCCTTACTGGATTCATCATTATTATTCCATAGGACATCATGATAGGATGTGATGATAACGAGTGTTCTCCAAAAAATTTCAACTCTTGACATATTCCCAACAAAAATTTGGCGTCCTTGTGCTGTCCATATCTATGATCTGTGGGATATTCACTGTCTATGCATTGAGAGCTTTGTCGATAGCGTCAAAAATTTTCTGTAACTTTTTGTCGCTGTCAATGTAGCCGTCGCCATTCTTTTTTGAATGAACCAGCTTTCCGTTGACGGAAACCTCCAGGTATCCGGAAATTCCGGGTGTCGACTCGCCATCGACCTTTACAGAATTTCCAAATTCACTGCCAATTTCCGCCTTCAGGTTGTGGTAATATCTCCCGTACCCTCATCCACCGCAGTAAATCACTTTCACAGCCACAGTCATGTTATTTCTAAGTATTTTACCTTTTGAATTCTCTACATGAAAAGCACAATGATATTATTAGAAAATTCTAGCAAGCCATGAATAGCAATGCATAATCCTTATGCTAGGGCGCCACACAGTAGCCTGCACGGAGGCAGGCAGCTTATAATTTGAATCAACAGAAATATCGAAGACAGTACAGAGTTAAATTGGCTATGTCACTCGTCAGTGGTAATCGTCAGCAACTAGTAGAGAATCGGAAAGAACATTGTATATCAACAATCGCATCACCAAATATGACACTGAGAAATACATCTGCAAAAGCTGTAGAGATGCTCTGTTTAAATATATCTGACCAGTAAATGATGACGGGCACTCATGTAACAGCACATTTTTGAAGTACAATGTGCTATTGTACACAGTACAGTATTGGTAGAAATAATTCATAGAAATAAAATAACTAGGATACGGTTAAGTTATAATAGAGTCATCATTCCCATTGTCCCACGCAGTCTTGTTCCGAACTGATGAAATTCTACATCTATGATTTAATTCACTGGTCAACAAAAATATCTTGCAATAACTTTAGGTACTGTTTTCAAGTAAGTTTGGCTAGCTGATTCCAAATCTCTTGTCGGATATTCTCTATCACATTCATTTTTGTTCTTTTAGCATACTGTATGGCGTATGCCATCTTCGCAAATGGTACCGTACCCATATCGCCATTCCTACACTTGCAGTCAATATGATCGATCCTTGCTAGCGAAAATCACATCCAGTGGCTATGGGATTACATTACAGAGTAATCACCTAGTGATTTCTATAGCAGCCACTGATCTGAACTGTACAACTATATTTTGGTAGAATAAAGTTTCCATTATCTAGGTCTAATGACTCTATAGGCCTGTAAAGGGACATTATACGGTACTGCTTAGCCAGCATAGCAAAGCCAGCATAGTGAAAACGAAACTAGCAGTAGCAAATTATACACAGATATATCAATTAAATAGCCATGGGCTGATGGACAAGCGCAGAGTTGTTTGGTAGTTATCTGTTTGCAAATAGAGCCATGACGGTTTATTAATGACAATTGCTCTTGGACGGCGACAAGAAACGGGGCGTAAACAAACTCCCTTAGAGTAAAACCTTATCTAGTGACAAAAATTTTTTGTTTTCTCTCTTTCGAACGGAACTCGAGTGTCGCAGTGGGCAACACTAAACTACTGTGACAAAAACCAAGAGCTCTGCTAACTGTAACTGAAAACGATTCAAGGTTATTTGTGAAACTGACTCCAAAGGAGTCTACCTCCCAATTCATGTAACCTTACCGTACTTCACTAACTAACTTGGCTAAAGCAACATTTCATGTACGCGAGAGGTAACATGAAACAATGGAGATCTTGTGATCTCTATAACGAATGAAACTACAGATTACTGCGCGCTAGCGCTAACCAGAAACATTCATGTTGACATTCAGGTGGTTAGCGTCACCCAGTGACTGTTTACTTGACAATGATGACAACAGAACAATAACCTCAGTTCAGTTCAGTTCATTATTAGAGAGAGAGAAAGAGAGAGAGGGAGTCTTTATTTTCAACTAACCGCAATCCAGATCATCGGACGGCAACCAGGGATGCCACTGGGATATTTCGGAAAAACCCAGATGTTGAGGCCAAATAAACCCAGATCCTATATCACTCAAATTTGCATAAAATAGCTGTGAAACTGAAACCTGACAGTCCTCCTACAGTCATAGGAGCCTTTGATATTGAATTTCCAACAGTTCATACTATACATTTTGCTCGGTTAGCACTGAAAATCCCACAAAATATGTTGTTCTCCTCTCGACTGGTGCGCGGCTTCAATACGTATTTACTTAATTAGGCCTATATCATTGCGCTCAGAAAGTTCGTAAGAATGCCCCCCCATTCCCTATTTCTGAGGGTGATTTTCTTATATTTTCAATGACCTGACCAGACTTAAAGTAGCTTTCAATTGATTGCTCCTGGGACAATCACTTTTAGTAGAAAAAATAACTGCCATAACTGCAAAATCATAAAATTCAGGATGTATACAAATGTGCTGATAATAACCAACGTAGCCACTGAATAGATTGCTGGGGGTGCTCCTGTGTGAACTAAATGGAATCAGATAAAGTTACATGCTACATGTTATGACATGTTTACATGAACCATAAAGATACATGTTATTTATCGATACACGACGAATTTGTTGGAGTGAGAGTCATGAATTGTTTTAAATTGTAACACAACGTTTCCAATGAGTTTCCCTATGAACATGGCTTTCTTCGACCCGGAAGTTACTATGTAATGAAGCTCCGTCAAATCACGCCGAGGCCTCTCATAGTAGTGAAACAGTCTCTCAAGAATATGTCGGTAAAGTAACAGAGAAATCCGTCAACAATGACGAACTAAAATGCGCGCATTTTACAATATCATGATCTTAATAAATTAATTTTCGAGCGCAAAACTGACCTGACGAATATGATGTTAAAAAAAACAGATTTCAAGGACAAAAACCCAGAAACCCAGGTGATGCTAAAAAAATACAGATCTGGTTGGAAAAATCCAAGAGTGGCATGTCTGTCTAACGGCAACTGATGCAGAAAAATACGCATGCACAGTATCCGGCATCGGATAGGAATGATCGAGACGACCTTGGAGGTCAACTATAGTCTGATCACACCCGCATCAGGTACATTGACTATGCAGTCTGCACATGCACATTGCACATGTACAAATTACAGTGTACAATGTACAAACACAGTCTGTCTGTAACAATTATATGCGATCATCACACCACAAGATTGCGATGCAATTAAAAGAAAGGAACGGATCACGTCGAAACGATTTGGAGTAGACTTTGAAATCAGACACCAACCTGGGCCTATGCCAGCGGTTCCCAACGTGGGCGATTTGGCGGTCTAGAGGGCGAAAATAACGAAGTGGGCGATAGGGGGGCGAAAACGGACGAAGAGGGCGATAGGGGAAGAAAATACCGAATGGGGCGATGGCGCGTTAAAACGGCTATATTGGAGTCAAGCTGGAGAAATGACTATTTTTTTATTCAACTCACGAGAATTTAGCTGTAAAATTGTAATTTCGAGGTCGAGCCGAAAAGTTGATATATTTTTAGTCAACTCGCCGGTGATTACAGTTTGTGTGCCCATTTTTCGGTTCCCAATATTTGAGGGGCGATGATCGGTGTAGAGCAGTGGTTCTTAACCTTGCCTCCAGCGCCCCCCAAGGGGCGCTAGCGATTCTGAAGGGGGCGGAAACGCCCAGGGGGCGATATGGGGGGCGCTGGGCTCAGGGGGGCGATATGGGGGGCGCTGAAGAAAAATGGCTTCGCAGTAGATGATGGGGTAGTAGGACATATCCTTAATGAGTATTCAGAGCAAATTAACATTCCACAAAACATGTCAAATCCCGAAATGTTTGGTCGCGCTACGCAGTGATGTTTGCTACATATGTTTTCATAAATGTAGTGGGTTATTATAATTCATGTAAAATGAATTGCGCGGACTTTTACATCGCCAATTTCCCGTTAAAACACTGCTGTCACGCTTGCTAGGGTTATTTTCAACATCATTTGACTATATAGCGGACAGGAGGTAACAAAATAATAACATGTAACGAATTATAGTTGTACCAACGGGCACGCCCGAATATGTTCAATTATTAATTACGTGGCCTTCATTTTTCAATACAACAGCTCACTCAGCGCTGCCGGTAAATCTAATTACGTGGGCTGATAGGACAAAAAGTTTATAGCGACATATATATGAAGTTACAGTACGTACCACCTATTCATTCATGCGTTATAAAAAAATATGGCGCCCAGGTCACACAAATTTTGCTGACCATCGAAATCACGCGACGGGCTTCTTGGGGAGAAGCTCTGAGAAGTTTGATTTATCACGCTATGTGTGCGCAAGAAATTCGTTTTTAGGGGTACTGATGAAGTGCTGTTACGGCGCTCCCTCTTACCCAATGTCTTTATTACAGTCCTTACAATATGAGGTGGGGGGCGCTGGAGCACGATACTTTTTGAAAAGGGGCGCTGGAGGAAAAAAGGTTAAGAACCACTGGTGTAGAGCTTGAAACGGGGGCAATGAGTCGAAAAATCTTGGGAATCACTGGCCTATGCGATATAAAGACCGGATGAATGCTTGCACGTAGTGACGTAGGAAGGTATGCACGAAGTGAAGTAGGAAGGTATGCACGAAGCACCGATGACATATAACCGCGATAAAATTCTTAGTTAGGCTCAGTCGAGGGCTACTACCTTTTGGGTGTGAATACACACCCTATTTGAAAAGAGTGCACTGTCAAATTTCGCTATCACGAAAATCGGGTTAAAGAATGATTGTGAGCACGGGAGCTTGACTTACGGCACAAAAACAATTTAATTGGGAGGAAGAGAACCGGTATTTGCCTCTTATCGTCGTGAGAAGATAGAAGTGTTCGATAAGTTCGGCAAAATGAATAGACAACTGTAACATTTCGGAATTCTTGGCGACCCACATGGCATAGCCAGGGATATCTAGGAGTTTTAGATATCCCTGGGAATAGCTTCGATCATCACGACCCACTGGTGGGTCGCGAAACTACTTCATGTGGGTCACAAAGGATTTATAAATGCTACAGTTTTTCCTATTCAATATGACAAGTAGGCTACCTTATCTTCACACGATTAGACGATCAAATACACGTTCACATCCTCTAAAATATAGGTTGATTGTGCGCCCGTAAGCGCCACTGTGTGATTGCGTATGCCTGAGAATTCCTTCCCCTAATGGCTTTGTTTACGTTGATCGGGAAATGCAGCAATCCAGTCCGATCAGGTGTTATAATGAGTAAATTGTAGCGACGCAAGCTACTCAGAACCCCATGATATTCAACGTAAAAGATACGCGCTTTCTCGTTTGTAATCATCTGTATTAATTCATGTCTGCTTTGTAGCATATACACCCGCATTCCTGAATTATCGCGCAACTTGTTGGCATCCAGTTCAACTCGTTACTCATTAGGGTTGCATTTAACACAAATGGTTGTTTAAAACACGTTTTAAACAGTGTTTTAAACAAAGGCCTTTAAAAAAATGTTTTTTTTTTTAAGTTGCAAAATTTTGCTATAATTGTGCAATTACTTTCCAAATAAACATGTTGTATGAGCCTGCGGACAATTACTACCCGACATAGCCGACGTATACGATATGGGATGGTTGGGACCCTCAAAATAGTCGGTTCAACCGCTATGGTACGTAGATATTTCGTCAAAAAAGTTTTATTTACCCTATATTTTCAATTATCAATATCAATCCATCATGACGTCACAATTGAATATCCGTGACGTCATGGCTTGAAAAAAATAAAAACATGTTTTAAACAAGGGCCTTGTTTTAAACATGTTTGTTTTGAATTGATTTTTGTTTCAAATGTAACCCTACATACGATGCATTGTGCGTGGCGAGACACCGTTGTGATTCACAGCTGCAACACCAATACGTTGCGATTCAGGGTTGTAACCAAGTCACAAGGTTCCGAGTCACAAGTCAATCTTCCTTCTTTAGGTTTGAGTCAAGTCGAGTCATTTTCAATTCACCACCGAGTCACGTTCGAGTCACGAAGCAAAAGGCCGAGTCCGAGTCATAGTGTTAAGACTCGAGTACGAGTCCAAGTCATTGTGTTCACAGTTCAGTTTTGAATTCAATCCGGTTCAAGCCACTTCTTTCAACTCTGCTCGAGTGATATAGAATGGCTCGCATTCATAATATCGTAATTGTCCATAGTCCTAACAGTTTCTGGCCTTAATTTCCAATATCAGGACTGACAGACAAAATACCAATAATGTGGTGACTTTACTATTCTTCGAAGTTACAATGAAATGTCTGTCTTGGGCGTCCCAATCTCGAGTCATATGACTTGTTTCGAGTCATGCACAATGACTCGAGTACAAGTTGAGTCAATACAGAAATTGACTCGAGTCATTTTACACATTTGAAAATATGACTCGAGTCAAGTCGAGTTATCAAAAAATCGTGACTCGAGTCAATACTCGAGTCATTACAACCCTGGCGGTTGCAGGTTCGAGTCCGACTGAGGTCGACTCCATAATCCCATTACAAGTGTTGGAGGTATATCTATACATTGCTTCCGACTCTTCATCTCATCCGCGTAAGCGCTGTCGTAAAAATCCAAGAAGTAACCTAGCCCGTGCTACAAGTCGGCAGTTACGTAATCATACTATGCAATACCGGTCTGATGGAAATAACCATCGTAGTAAAAAAACACAATGAATACCACATAATCCAGTGGCGAGGTAGCGCTGCGGTATAATCCGCGGCTGCAACACCAATGGGTTGCTGGTTCGAGTCCGTCCGAGGTCGACTTCAGAATTCGTATACCGAAGTGTTGGAGGTCTATCTAGACTCCATCTCACCATTTGCGTATGCTGTGTCATACAAAAAGCCTGGAAGTCGACCGTGCTATAGGTCGGCAGTTACGGAACCAAAAATGAAGAATATCGGCCTGGTGTAAACGACCATAGTAGTCGACAAACGCCATGAATACCACAAAAACAAACAAACCACAAAACTCTTAACAACGACTTATTGTGCGCTGAATCACGATTTCAATCGTTTTGTCATATCTCATGGTGGGTCGCACAATGAAATTTGGTTGAAAAGTGATGCAAGACTTACAAGACAAGTCTTACAAGGCTATTCTTGCACCTTCCTTATCCAGCGGCATATGCATATCGAGCACTCATGATATGCGTATGCACAGATCGTGTGTATGTTTATCATGAGTCGGTGTACATGCCCCAAAAACATCAAGGACAACAATATATAACGTCTGTCTTTCCATGTAGCATAAATGAATAACCATGGAGCGAGTCGAATATTGATTGTAATAATTCGAGTCAAATTGGGAAAGTAGATTTATTTATTGTCTCAAGTATAACGAAATGGCAACTAAAAGAAGTTTTGCTTCTTTAATCACTTTCATAAACATCAAGGGAACGATGAAACGTCGATTCTCCTCTGACACAGTAACACACACACTTTTTCATGGAAGTGACTGACACGCAGCACTGACTAGTGACGCTACATAACAGCCTATGCTGACGAGTCCCGATTGGTCACGTTTCGATCCGCGAGCGGTCCGAAGACACACTACCGAGTACCGACTGCCGAGCAGGCGAGCTAGAAGACGCAATCCAAAAAGTTCCCTATATTATAGCAAATACAATTCACCGTTCGTAAATCGACATCAATTCTTGCCGAAACCAGAAGAGCGATCTATAGATTTTCTACATGACCACGTCGTACACGTACAGTATAGCCTACAGTGTAGGGTAGTCCTACTCTGCATATTGTACAAGTACATGTACTACACTGTACAAGTGAGCCGGGAGAAACTACAGTTCGTCCAGTGTCAATGAATACACTGTGTTTATTTGGATTCGAGAAAGGCATGAACGTTGTTGTCAACTAGTTGTAATTGGGATATGTATGTTGAGATGCGCAAATGCTGATAACATAATTGATAGGTAGTACAGCATAGTACACGAATGAATAGTCAGCTCTCAAAATTACCGGACGTCGCTCTGACATCTCAACCTCTCCTATCGACACATGCGTCATTCATTTTCATCTCCAGTCGTTTTATGTTATCCCTCATTTCTTTCCATCAAGCGTGCATGCTGCATCGTTAGATGGACTATGCCCGGCTGTCTGATTTCAAATACAACTCCAAGTCGTTTTGACACCCTCTAATCGTTTCATGTATCGCAGTCTTGTGGTGTTTTGAAATCATGGAAATGATTAATAAACTGATACTGATACCCGTGCTCACTGTTCCGTGACGAGGTGATGTAGTATGTAGTGTCGCGTTCCAGTGTCGTCAAAGTAGTCAGAGTAGAAATTAACGCCGTAACTGTTTATTTAATTATTAGTAGAAGTTGCGATTTCCAAGAAGTGCCAAAACTACTTGAAGTAGAATACTAGAATCATGTATTTTTAAATGATCTAAAAATAGTACATTGATCTTAAGCGAGTCATTTTGACTAAGTAACGGATTTACGAAGTCAATCAAATGTTCCATCATGATCAAATACGCTCGAAGGTGTAAGCAATCGTCCGGGCTTCTCCTTTCCTGACACGTCATTGTAAGTACTAACAGGTTGATCAGAATAAGGAACATAATTTTCCTAGTGATAGAGCCATACAACATTGCATCCGGCGTTTGGTGATGCAATATTCTGCTAATTTTGTTACAAGCTTGAGATGTTGAAGACATTTATCATTCAAGCCAAGAGAAAAACTCCGACGAAGAAAATGCTGTCTCATGCCCCGATAGGTTTCAATCTCACGTGCTTACGAAATGAAAATTAAACACGAATGAGAAAGGATATTGACGATTGATTCTCGAATATAGTATATGCTTTTGAACTTCCAGTTTCTGCTCTGGATTGATACCGATGAGGTCATTTGAACATTCGAAACGACACATTCAAAGAGTATAGTACACACATTCACATCTGATTAGCTGTCGCCTGTTTAGGATATTCATATCGTGCGAGGTAAGATAAATGCAGGGATATCAATGCGGCTTCTTTGTTCACAGCATAGGCTACTTTAAGTACCGTAATTTTCCGAATGTAGTGCGCCCCCATGTAGGCTATAATACGCTATAATAGGTGTGATTTCAAGTTTTTGATCGAGGGATTTTTTTCAAGGCTTGCTGTACCCATATATAATACGCTCCCCCCTATTTTAGGGCAAAAAATCGGTAAAATTTTGCGTATTATACATGGAAAATTACGGTATACTTTCCCGGTCATGAAAAAAGAAGTTACGATCCCTATGAAAATGACTTTATATATTTTCAATTGCGGGCCAACCAAGATTTTACCATAAATATCAAAATATTGACCTCTTCTCACATAGTCCATTCACGAGCAAATGAACATTAGTCTTCTTTTTGGCAAGAACGTCGGCTTACCACAAGTTCTAGTCGTGTATGACCATATTTTAATTGTCAAAAACTTTGGATCCTGTATGAGACTCGGACAACCAGATAATTCTAGTTGTCCAATTAGACTAATTAGAGCGAACTGCCGGTAATATCATTCTAATCTAATTTGTGAAATCTTTCTTCGCTCTAATTCTACTTTTAATCTAATTCCTGGTTTTCGTGTAAATACTGCAGGATAACCGTACAGTGCGAAACAAGCTAAGCTTGATGCACAGACGTTTGCTATTCTCATGCTCATAAGAAAGTACTAAGATTTGATATTAACGGACCTTGAGTCAATGTCCAAGATTCGTGAATTCAGTAATTCTAATTGTAATCTAATTGAAAACAAAACTGGGTTGCTATAATTATAATTTTAATCTAATTTGAAATAGCTATTAGTGTGTACTAGCCATAATTCTTATTCTATATGTCGTTGTAATTCCAATTCTAATCTAATTTGGAAAAGCTGGGCATTTTCTAGTTGTCCTGGCAAGTCTGTAGGCTACGTCCAGCCGTCCATGCATGGATCCCAGCTGAGGCAACGTAACTCTAACGTGACGAAAGCCGATCGTCCTGTAGTTAATTGACTCGTGACATCAGTGCGTCCCAAGGGCGCACTTTCTATCATAAAGTTCAATTGGACATTTCTCAGATGACACAGCGTTTTGTGGCGAATCGTCGAATTCGAAGTATAAAAGTTGCGGCTAATTTTACCTGAGAAGAGGGAGAATACATAGTTTTTTGATTGTAACACAACAATTCAATAAATGAACGTAGAACGACATTGCGACCACTGATTGCAATTAGCGAAATGCGTTCATATGCATAGGTACTTCATTCCACATCGCCTCCGATTATAAGTTATTAAGAGTGAAAAGCAAATGAGCAGTAATACTTCTTTGTGACGCATAGTTACGTTTTCTATTTTTTTCACGATAAATTGTTCAGTACCTGTTTCAATACATCAATATATTCGTTTGTTTTGTTGTCCGATGTAATAAAGTTTTGTCGAAGTGATAATGTGTTGGTTGGTTTGTGGTATTCATGGTGTTTGTCGACTACTATGGTCATTTACACCAGGCCGATATTCATTTTATTTTGATTTTTATTTGATAATGTGTGATAAGTTCATATAATATATATTTATAATGTGCTATTATATCTATCCGGTTTCCATATCTCCGTATCCAGCCGCGGTATAAGAATCCCTATGGAGCCTGAACTTGGATGGACTCATCATCTTCAAAAAGGTTGAAGGTTTTGATGAAGCACTTGCTCTTCTGATTGCGGTTTATTGAGTAATTTAACAATATTGCATCAACTAGTTGGTAAATTCTCATGACGGCCCTAATAATTATTCTCGTGACAACATAAACATGTCTTTGAGAGGTCAAGACAGTGGGGTAACCAAGGTTGGGTTTTAGTATCCCCCCCCCCCCTATTTGGAAATCCTCAAACTGAAGTTGCTGTCGCGCCGGCGACAAACACCACTGGCGAATTCGATCTATACCCGCTCTCGCGCCTCGAAATCTTAGATTGCACGATTCCTTGATTGGTACTTTGACGTGGCGACGCTTGTAGGACAATGCAGTTTTCAAATACACATTGACTTTCTGATCCACGCCGATAAACAAACTTCCTTGGAAGTGACATTAACAATTACAAATCAAACTAAAAACAACGCGATAGCGATCCAAGTTCTTGATTGGTAACGTAAGTAGCTTTCTAGAACCGCCGTAAAATGCAGGTATGTAGCGTTATGTGATGCCGAATACTTTAGAAGTCGATCAATATTTAGAATTTCGGAATCAGCGCGATAATTTCAATTGAATAATATCAGTGATGATAAATTCTAAGGTATTTACAATCAGTTGCGCTATCACGGGCGAGGCTTGGCCCGTCTGTGCCTAATCTGAGCCTTAACTCTCCCTTCGCGTTTTATTTTCGAACAATGAGTATGAAAATTCCGTAATTTTGGGAATAGAAATGTTTATAATCGAAGCATTCATAAACATCGACAAAGAATACCTATAATCATTGAAGGTTTCTCAATTTACCCTCGCTCATCCCTGACGACATGTGAGACACTGCCTCGCTTGCCTCCCATGACCCCACGTCACTGACGTAACACACCCTGCATTGGGTATGTACCGCTCTAGTGACCATTAGGGATGGTGTGAGCCTGTGAAAGGTTCAGGTTCGTGTGAACGCGAACCTTTTTGAAAAGTTCTGTGTGAACGCGACCGTGAACCTCGTGACGTCATATTGCACCATCACACCATCCCTATAGTGACCCTGTTTGTCTCCACTAACGCACATGGACAGAAAAATATGGCGCACACTACGAATCCCATATATTAGTGCTACCAATACGTCAGGAATTTTCAATTGTGACGTAAAAATTGATTTACATGTATGGCTCTTTGGAAGTTACAATTGGAAATATTGGGTCAATATGACTCTTCGGTCAAAAATGGGTCCCGACCATTGCATTAGGCGATTGAAGATACTATCCACACAACTCAAGACGAGTCAAGAGTCGCTACGTATTCGTATTCGATAAAATTGATTCACTTTGGTACGTCTTCGGGTTCGCCGATTACATCACAAATTTCACCAGATTCTCTCTGCCCGTCTCAGCAATACTCCGATTCAATTTTATTAGTAAGTCTTGCGATATCTGAGTGCTAGTCTCTTCGAGCGCATACAGCAACTATTGTCAAGACCGTGACCAACAATCTCATACGACAAATTCCGTGTGGTGAACTAAGATTGTGACGTCACCGTGACGTCACGTATATTCAATTGTGATGTCACAGTTGATTGGCATTGTTTTACGGCTCCTTGAGAATCACAATTAAAGGATACAGTTCCAATATGACTCTATAGACGAAACACGTTCTTAATTGACCAAAGAATTTCCTTGACCACGACTACATCGTCATGCAGCAGTTTTGCAGCGGGCGGTTATTATCATCAGAACATCCATTCGGTTCAAGTAATCTATTACTGGATATGACTGCTGAACCGACGATGTTGTCAAGGGTTTTAAACCTTCATACACATCGACTATTTCTCGCGCAATTTTCATACTACATGTTTTTCGAAAGTATTCAAACAATTACGACAAACTTATATAACTTAAAAATATCAACACTTTTTTGAAATGACATTTGTTTAAAACACCCTTGTTTTAAATGCAACCCCCGCGTATATATTGGTCATCGCCACATATGTTGTTGTGGCTTTGGGTATAGGCAAATGATGTATATCGTATTAATCTTAATGTGCCCTTTTATACAATTAAGCGCTTGAAGTTCTGTACAATTATAAAAACAGATTTACCGTGAAAAATAATAAAGGGAAATTCCACCGTGAACTTTTGACTCCCTTCTTGGTGATAGCCGGAAAATGATCAGGTTAAGCTTATACCTGCCTTCATCACATGTCATTTAATTGCACGCTATACTTGGCAGGTTCAGGCTATACCGGTTCCTGATACGGGCTCATCCGGATACCAATATATTCTCCTATTGTACAATGTACAGTGTACATCTAAATCTGGTTAAAAGGGATGGAATCAAATTGTGACTTTAATATTCGCTTATCCGGTACAACAGTCGGATATAGCGGATGATAAAAACGGCAGGTTAACCCTAACCCACAAACTGGATATCCGCTGTCCGGAAAACTGATCCCAGGTTATTTTAGCAACAAAATGACGTGAAACGTAGTTCCTTCGCGTAGGGGAATTTGAATATATTAGCTTCCGTGCTAAGTAACCAAATATAAGTAAAGTGGAAACTGTAAAGTTGTTATAGTTTCCGACGACATGCGATATAAAGTTTGTATCCACCTGCGGGAAGCCTACAGTATACATTCAGAAGCGAATCGATGAATAATTGCATCTGAATTGCCGCCAATAAGTGTTGGAGTATGCGTATCAAATGAGACTATAATCGCAAGTTTATGACCTCTTTTTTGTCTTTGAGAATAACTGTATATGTATATTGTATAGCCTACTTTGAAGGTAGCATTGTTGAACAATTATAAATGTTAAGGCTGTGCTAATTGATATTGAGGCTGCAAGTCGAACACATAGCGGTATATCGTTCGAAAAATTCACTGCGGAATTCACGCAATAAAGTATATATACCATTATACTGTACATCGCAATAGTTTTAATAATCCGAGTGCAATGCGTGTACGATGATTGCAAATTATCTCCTCGATGTTGTGAGTGTGCAATGTGTATTGTACAATCTGTACTTACATTCCTTGATGTCAGTTGGGTGCACTGCGATAAAACAAGCTCACGAATGTGAATAATGATAATGAAATAGATTCTTCGTCTATCAAGATGGTTGAATGTGTGAGAATGAGAGGTCTTCACGAGTTCACCATTCTCACGGTCTACATCTGAATTATTTTGGAAAATTAGACACGCGATTATGCTCTACTATGTAATCTATAAATTAGGCGTTATACGCTACGATTTGAGACAGCTTTTCAGATAACTGATGATTAATTCGAGTATTTTCCGTCGGCAGGCTATTTCTTTGCACTAGCCTTGCTGTAAGGCAATCACATTATTCCAGTGGTTAATTACCTATGCCATTACATCCTATCCTCGTGTCGGCTAAAGACAGCTAATAAATTTCTCACCACTGTCCTTAGAATTTAAAGGGATGGTATTTGAGAAGAGAACATGTCATCGTGAAACTGCAAAATATCGGTTGCAACGAAATTCGAGATTAAGTACAGAGCGGGGTGGCTTTATTTGGCAGCAGCCATTTCCAGAGTGCTCCTTGAACTATTATAATGATAATCACAATGAGAGTGACGGCACCAATATGCTAAAAATTCTCAAATAAATGAAGTCTTTCTTGATCTTCAGTGTCGCCAGAAATCAGCTGACTTAACTTCCGTTTCTTTAGTCCCGTCGCGTGCCAGGCTTTTATATTTGACCTCGGCAGGTATTCATTAAATTTAAGTACGAGATAATTACGCCGCTGCGCCTATCTAGATCTTTTACAATGCATAGTGGAAGCGTACGACACTTGCAATAATTTCTTACCAAAAATACAATGCCGGTGAAGCGACGGAGTTATAGTAGGATCTATAGGGATGGTGTGAACGCGAGGTTCACGTTCGCGTTCTGTGTGTGAACCTCGGAAATTTAGAGGTTCGCGTTCACAACAGAACCTTGGTAGGTTCTACACTGTGAACCTTTATCATATATTACAATTTTCACTTCGTTACAACATCTTTGGTTCATATTTATTGCATTTCAACTGCGGGGCACTCCATGCATGGCGCTGGCAGCATTAAAAATCAACACTAAACGAGCATGCACCTTGACAATCTCAAATGTTTTACTTGCTTTGTTACAAAAGTTTGCTCGAAACATCCAGGTTTCCGTTTGTGACTCTCTGTTGTGAGTTTTACCCGCCATCATAAACATCACGAGCAAAATACGCAGTAAGCGAATGATGCTTATTCAACCAATCAATGAAATTGATATCGTTTTCTGATGAAAAAAATCTAGCAGGCGTACGGGGTCAATCTTGACTTCGTATCTTTACTGCATCATTAAAACCAAATCCGTGCGATTGAGGTGTTGGCCACTACTGTATAGTGTATAACTTTTGTAGCAAGTATAGAAACCTGTTTTACATTCAGCTCAATATCAATGTAGCGATACTCTGACGCCGAATACATTGTCCGGTCTGGTCTCGACCGTTAAGGCGTAAGTTTATGTTCACTGGTAAGTACTCGTCGAAATTGTTGGCAAAGCGACGGAAAATATTGATTTTATGGGAGTATTATATCCTTTAATTGCCTCAGTTGATACATTTAGGGCAAAGATAATAAAGTTGGATTAGCAATAAAGTCGATTAGCGCGTTCGTCAGGATTTATCAACCCAGGATTAAGGAAACCGGTTGATCGCGGCGCATAAAGTTAGTGTTAATCTCATGATTTAACAAACTGGAACAACTATAGATTTCTAGTTATCTATAGAAACTGCGTACCATTCCTACGTCTAATTATTCCCGATAATGACCGTGCCGATTGTCTCCTAGGTTATGGCTTCACTAAACAATCAACGAATTATGTAGGACTACCCGCCATTGCAAAGCGATATCCGTTTCTTAGCTGTACCGTACTAATTGGACACGACTTTCATTTCGCGATGATGATAATTCTACCTATTACAGTGGCAGTATCGTCGTTAGCAGCCTGCTGTTTCAGTATGGAGATTGTGGGATCTCTAGTTTTATTCACCAACTAGCAGCCAATCTATAACGCATTTTCGCATTATGATGCAGCAGATAACGCCACTTGATTGAAAACTCGGGACACCGCGACTAACCATCGCGCGTAACCCTCACCTTCATGCGTCGCGATTAGCAGTGTTTGATCACACGATTAGCATTCTCCCGAATGAGCTAACTTCATTATCTCCGCACTCAGCGACGTTTAAAACACCAATATGTACTTCGGCATTGTGGCATTATGTAGCCCGAGTCGTCACTAGGTATCGTGTACATTAGTAGGGTATCACTTCATTGAAAGATAGGGTTGGAATTAGCAATATGACGTCACGTGACGTCATGAAGTTCACGTTCGTGTTCACACAGAACCTTTCAAAAAGGTTCGCGTTCACACGAACCTGAACCTTTCAGAGGTTCACACCATCCCTCTAGGATCATTAATAACTCTCGTCTTAAAGGTGAAGTTAACTGTCTCATGGGGATTGATTGTACATGGGATTCCAAACCACTGGTGTTTCAATGATATAAATTGTGCTGGAGATGTCGAATATTCCTAAAGACTAACTTGACATATAGAAGTATATTAGACCATCAAAAATTGAACGGATTTAAACCCAATCAAAATGTTTGTTCAATGGGCTTTTGTGCGTATCGTACCCCCATACGTTATCTCTGAATTGCACTAAATTTTATTCGGTTTGAGTTTACTTCTGATTGTTACCATAAAATCGAGATTTAGTCTCGTGAATACTTAACACTAACAGACAAACCGATTACCACTATTTTATGCGTCATCATAGACCAGTTGACGGAATTTAATCAATGGTTCCAGTCTTGGCTCAGTCATGCATATTTGTCATACTCCGTAAATTGGAGCACTTATTGTCTATTACTTTATTGCTGTGTAATTTGCTAGGGTGATATCGGCCGAAAGGTATTTTCGTTTGCAGAAAGTGTGTGTACGAGTGGCAGATTGCCTCTCAGAGATCTCGAGCTCTATTCATGTCACATGTAAATTTACATACAGCTGTTGAGTTGGTCGAATGCTCTATACCGCTTTCTGACCACTCGTAATTACTAAATACGTATTCGTAAAGTATTCTGAAAAGCTGAACTACAGTAAATGCTCGCTCAATGACGCTCACCACTACGGTATCATTCAATATAAATAGCAAGTCGATTGCCTTCACGGCGCTTGGCATCTGCGGTACCTCATATGCCTAGTACTTACGCGCTTAGTCAAATTTACTATGTGGTGTTAGTCGTGAAAAAATTGCCAAATTATCCATTAGCCGCAAAATATGGTATATATAGTGTGCGGTAGTGTGAGCCTCACCCATTCACATAAAGTAGGAAACTGAGTAGCCTACTGGTAGGCTAATCAGTCCAATAGAATGTAAATGACCATGACCATTGACCATGTCCATTGAATTTTCTAATGATCATAGACGTCGAGCACTACGGAGTGCAAGCAACATAAATATACTCACGATTGCTTTGGCCTACATTCACGTTGCATCCAAGAGTCAACAGATGTCTATACGAAGCTTGCGACTTATTTCCTTAGCATATTGATAATTAAACTGTCCCGCAGTTACGAGGTATATGACACGGCATGTGGCAATAAGTATGCTTTGAACTCGATCGATCTCACGTTACCTCTTGGGACATATCAGAATTGCGACCCATTTATTTTACATACCTTTCTTGCAATGGAGAACTATTGTAAAGTACCACTTATAACGATTGTTTCTGAGTATTCTTAGGATTTTATTATGAACATTCGGTGAAATAGTCGACAATTATATTTTAGGCAAGCGTCAGATAACTTTATAATTTTTAGATCTCTTCGTAGTGCAATAGTGGTGGTGAGAAACGTATAATGGTGCACTGCACCGTCAACGGGTTGCACGGCCGAGTCTGACCAAGGCCGAGTCCAGTCCTGACTGTTGTGGGTTTACCTTGGCTACTCAATGCCATCTGATCCATACAATCTGTGACTTACAAATGACTATAAAACGACATTGTGCCGTGTGTTCTTGTAAGTCAGCAGCTCAGGAATGATAATAAGAGAGTCAGCCGGTGTATCCAGTGACCACTGATCGTAGATCTCGAAACTACATGAAAACTGTGTGATAGTTGCAATCCAAATGCTTGCAAATGTAAGGATAGCCCATTATTGCGATTATCAAAGTTCAGACCCATCAGGGAACTTGGAACATATGGCGAATATTATAATTTGCATCGTTTACATGAGGTGACAGGAGTTGTAATGGTGGCATTTACCAAGAAATTTATTGCTCCCATTGTATGCTATAGTGCGTAGTGAAGCAATATAGTGTGAGGTGTATAGCGTAAGTGTTAAGGCATTTATATAAAGATGGCTCGTTAATTCGGTTATTTAGATAGTAATTACAGTTTGCCTTCCCATTTCGCACTAGTAAAATCTGATTTATGAAATCTTCGCGGGAGACAAGTAAAAAATCTAAATGTTCTATAGGCCTACCTACCATTTAGATTTTACATTTGGACAGTTGAATCTCACCTTATACCCCTATACTATGGTAATCCGTCGTGTCTTTTGGACTATATGCATAGGATGCACCGTATAGAGAGGGGTTTCGAAAATGAAAGTATGTTAACCTAAGTTGATAAATTTGATTTAGCTGCTTTAAAGTTTGTTTTGTAAGGTTGTAAGGTTCTAATGTTTTGAGGTGTGGTATATGCCATGGGTCAGGTTGTCGCGTTGTTTTCGTCAGTGTAGTGTAATTTTCCATTGTTATAGAACGTTGGTAGAACGGACACAACACCAGGCACTGAAAGGATGGTATAAGCACTTAGAATCAAAAAGTTCTCAGGTGAGAAATAATCCTCGTGGTGGCTGAAACAAGGATAATCAAATCATACCAACAATAACAACAACATCTCTATTTAATTTTTGGTAATTTCAAACGGCAAGAATGTTAAAGTACACGGATATATACAGATATTATCAAAGAGGATGTTTCTAAAAAGATTCATTTATCGTGTTTCAGAGAACGACTAATAGGGATAATTTGAATGCAAATGACTGTTAGACAAAATAAACAAAGCACTAAGTAAATATATATCTGCAATGTGGAGGTTGTAGGAGAATAGTCAATTAGACATTCACGTTTCCGACCCGTACAGCCATTTACTTAACACTTGACGCTATCTGCGCTATATTTGGGAGCCTATAATGTTTAATTAACCGCAGCAGTAGACTCTCGAGTAGGCCCATATATAATCTTCTTGTATGCTGTAAAATAAATGTTTCTAACGCCAACACCACGGATTCTAATCGTGTTTAATTAACCGCAGTGGTGTGAATTAAAGTGTTAAGCCCTTACGAGGAATTTAGCTAAATACAATGATAAAGCTACAAACCTTTGATCACGCAAACAAACGCACCCTATCTTCCATTTTGAGCAATAACCGTCACGACTATATTTCTCCTCCCACTGATATGACTACTGTTTTGTGTGGGAATTAATTTAATGCTGAGTATATGTAAACAACCGACAATGGAGAAAGAGATATGGAAAAAAAGTACTGCAAGTCGTATGATACATGTTATTAGTGGCGTGCACATATGCAACATGTATAATATGCAAGAAATGAAAACTTGAACCCCTACTCTACACCCGATGTAGGTTCAATGATGGAATCACTCGTAGAGGATTGTAGCTGTGGACAATACCGCAGCATTGTCATACCTAAGTAATATTCACGTTGGTATGATCATTTTTTACACGGATACATTATATTAGATTGGTAATGGTAAGAGATCAGTGGCCTGAATAACAGTTCAAAGTTTCGGATATGGCATACTGATTTAATATGGGAGATTATAATCAAGTTTTTTCAATACAATTCAAGAAAATATAAATCACAAAGGATATTTGGAGAGGATAAAAATTTATAGACTGGCAGCGTAGAACAAGAGTGGGACCTTTGAGTGCTGCGGACCACTCGAGTTGCTATAAAATTTTCGATGGGCCAAATTATGTCAACCGGGAAAAATTTACCATTTCTTCAGGATTTTCCTCCGGATTTGCAACTTTCAAAATTTTGAAAAAGTGTGCTCTTTTCAGATTTCCAAATATAGTAACCCTAGTATATCGAGCTCGAATGAGTATTTCCGTGACGCGAATCATGTACATGTACAATGTCTGCTCCAGGGATATCCCTGGTCTGCTCACTCAAACTGAACCAATTGCGATGTTGCAATTTTCATTTTAACGTGTCTGTTAGTTCTAGCGGAGCCTATCGCAGAGGTACAATCCAAACGTGTATACTAGCCTAGCCAAACCCCAAGGTTTATTGCAGCTTCATTTGAGTTCAATTTGACTCCGAAAACCAGTACAGATATTCTAACTTTGATTGATCGAGGTGCCAGTCGACCCGATTTCAAAGACCTGACTTCCATCTCCGATTAGTATTCGAAGACCTTCTTTCCTCGCCTACATACCTTTCTAATGTCCATATCGCTATACAATGAATATATATAGCAGATATAAACACAGGGAACGATCTAACAGGCTACATTGCGCTAATACATTCATGATGATCCTGAAACTAAGATCATGCGCATGGAAAATAATGCTTGAATGCATGCACTGGACAGGCAACTGGTTGGGTGTATTACGTGATCAATATGGGAAATCGCCGACTTCGTGTCACGTTGATGCCTGGGGTTCGCAGGTTCACTATCCCTGCTATAGACTGACATCAATCTGATTATCATACGTGCTGAAAACACAGTCGCGTAATTGCACTCAAGTACAGACGCAAGAAATCGCGGAATTAGTCGCTTTAATTGTTGACCATGATTGCAGAAATAAATATTTAGTATTTCAAGTACCCTCACCTATTGGCCTTTCGTCTAGACGCGATTGATAAACAGTTTAGGCAGTGATCGGTTATGCATGAAAGGAATGCTGCTACTATCACTATTTATGCAATGACTTGCATTTGCTGAAGCCGGGTAAGAGGCAAGAGCATAATAACAAAATTTCACCCTAATCGTCAAGGCGCAAGTCTAGCCGCGCGAATACAACATTAGGTGAGAATATCTGGCCGCAAACAACTTCATAAAGCTATAAACACGACGTCAAATAAAACTTTGTGTTAAGCACTTAAGCCGTTGGCATTGTTCGCGTTCATCGTATTAGTTAACGAGTCAAACTGATGAACTGTCAATGATACACGTTGCAGCAGGGGTGGAGAGCCTGCGCCTAGCTATCCAAAGAATTCAACATACTGTATAGCATGAAATGTTCGTGTGAATTTTGCCACGAAATCAATAAACTTATTTGTGATCTATAAAAATCAATTTCTCCCCAATAACTTGACGCAGTCAAACTTTCGTACAAATTGCCGCACAGTGGACCACTTTATGCTGTTCTTAGGTGGTACAGCCACTCTTGATTACCTTTCCGTGCACTAAAACAATCACTTACCCCGTACATGATGTTAGTTTCAATGTGATCGGAATGGCATAAGCGCAATATGCAATTGTTAAGTCGACCCGAGGCCGAGCAGGAATGGAAGTCGACCCGGGCTTTTCAGTTTTTGGGAAATATCATCCGCCACACAATCAGCAATCTAAAATGTGTGCTGATTTTACAGTATAAATTGAACTCAAAATATTCTGCAATGAACTTTTGGATTAGGGGCCAATGGACCGTGTACTGTATACAGGTACACGTCTTAATGCTATCTCTACCGCAGGTTAGGCTCCGCCATAGATATTTAACCGATGAAAACGTTGAAACGAAATGGCAATTAGCGACATGAACTGTTCATGTTCAGTTTGAGCCAACATCGTAAGATTCGACCCATATGGAAAATTTCGTTCACTTACCCCCGTGAGAGCTCTTCTCGTTCCATATAACATCACTCATGTGCTTTATTTTTTTACGTGGAGTTTAATAATTCAATTCAATTCAATTGATTGCTAAAAATTTCATCATTTCAATACATCACAAGACTGCGATACAATGAAAGATATGATGGTGTCGAAACGACTTGGAGTAAGTCTTTGAAATCAGACACCCACCTTCATAATGAAAACATTATGTGGCCGCCTAAGTTTTTAGCGATTTATGATGACCCGCAGTGCTCGTAAGGCTCCTCTGTCCTGGGTTACAGTACAATTTTATATCCACTCCGTGGGAACTCAATACCGCATAAGATTCATCAGAAAATATATCTAATTAGCGCGTAATTATAATGGGAGCGTGCTCACAGTGGTAACGCATTTAACATTCTATGTTATAGCTTCCCGCATTGTCTGTGTGACGTAAAATGGTAATTGTTATTATAGCGGGTCAAAGGGGTTTCCAACATCTCTAATACTGTATAATACTGTTAGCTTGATTATGGACGGATTTGCATACTAATCGCTAAATTGCATCTTATCTATTCAAGTTTGCTGAAAAATCAAAGCGAAAGTGATTTAAAGGTGAATTCATTAGTGGTTAATGTTGCTAAATGATCAGTTTACTTTGTAAAACCCCAGTTATGGTATGCAATCAAGCCCCTATTACAAGTTTTCTAATTCATCGTGTCACGATTATTGCTACGATTCCCGAGAGTGGCGAATAAGCTGTGGGAGTTTTCGAAGATCAACATCTCATTGATACATTGTGATTTACCTATGAATAAAATGGAAAAAAGTAGTTTCACTATTGTTGACATATTGCCATTCGCGAGAAGGAACGGATTTACCTATGCGTAGGCTTAAAGCAAATTAAAATTGACAGTAGAGTGTTGTCATAATTCCATGATAAAATTATCAAGTCTGTATGTTTAGAATTCGTGACGATTTTAGTATAGGATGCGGATATGTTAAACCTATCTTGGTGTGATAAATAAAATGTTCTGGCATGATAGCTATAATGCTAAATTACGTGTTGGGGAGTTTGGTCCCCCGTACAAATAATATATTGACAATACACAGTGACACTAAAATTGTTCGTATTAAGTTTGATTTCGAAGACAACAAGACAAATATGTTAGTTGCGACATTTCCGTTGGGCAGTATAGGCCAGTGGTTCTTAACCTTTTTTCCTCCAGCGCCCCTTTTCAAAAAGTATCGTGCTCCAGCGCCCCCCACCTCATATTGTAAGGACTGTAATAAAGACATTGGGTAAGAGGGAGCGCCGTAACAGCACTTCATCAGTATCCCTAAAAACGAATTTCTTGCGCACACATAGCGTGATAAATCAAACTTCTCAGAGCTTCTCCCCTAGAAGCCCGTCGCGTGATTTCGATGGTCAGCAAAATTTGTGTGACCTGGTCGCCCTTGGCGCCATATTTTTTTATAACGCATGAATGAATAGGTGGTACGTACTGTAACTTCATATATATGTCGCTATAAACTTTTTGTCCTATATCAGCCCACGTAATTAGATTTACCGGCAGCGCTGAGTGAGCTGTTGTATTGAAAAATGAAGGCACGTAATTAATAATTGAACATATTCGGGCGTGCCCGTTGGTACAACTATAATTCGTTACATGTTGTTATTTTGTTTCCTCCTGTCCGCTATATAGTCAAATGATGTTGAAAATAACCCTAGCAAGCGTGACAGCAGTGTTTTAACGGGAAATTGGCGATGTAAAAGTACGCGCAATTCGTTTTACATGAATTATAATAACCAACTACATTCATGAAAACATATGTAGCAAACATCACTGCGTAGCGCGACCAAACATTTCGGGATTTGACATGTTTTGTGGAATGTTAATTTGCTCTGAATACTCATTAAGGATATGTCCTACTACCCCATCATCTACTGCGAAGCCATTTTTCTTCAGCGCCCCCCATATCGCCCCCTGGGCGTTTCCGCCCCATTCAGAATCGCTAGCGCCACTTGGGGGGCGCTGGAGGCAAGGTTAAGAACCCCTGGTATAGTTAAACTAAAATGACTCTGTAAAGACAGTCGTCGCAGTACGATACATCTAGGTAAAAATCTCATTGTTTCATCATAAACTATAGGAGTAAACTATTTAGCAGAGTGTCTGTAAAAAGCATGCTTTACATATTTACAAACACGAACTTGTTCCATGTAAGGTATATTCTCGCTTACATTAATGCTTCACCCATTCAATACTGTTTCTTTGCATAATTAGATCTTTACTCAGGACTATACCAGTCGGTTAGAAGGGTGTGTGATCTGCTGAAAAACTCGGGACGGATATTAGGCAATTTGTCGCTTCAACCCTGTGTTTTACGAAACTTTTGCTAATTGTTAATTTAGACCTTCATCATTACCATTCACCTTTCTCACGCAATTTCGACTTTGCGAAGGTTATAATCGTTTTAATGTCTATATTTAGATCATCACTACTTTTTGAATGACACAATATATCTTTTCACATGTAGACTACTTAGTATAGAGTCATTAGGATTCATCAGGAATGTATTTAATGGCATGACTCTACATGTGCACCGCGCAGTGCGTGATGAAATGCGCAGCAGTGGCTATATGCGTGTATTTGATAATTTAGGCCTGAATTGTGTGCTTACCAACTTGATTAACAAATCCATTTGGATATAATCGTAAGGATATATGGCGTTCGAATGCCTCCATTAGAACGTTGGATTATATGAGTAAAATTTTATATTTCTCAATAACTTTCATTAGAGTTTGAATCATAGTGTACAGTACACCGTTTGTCAGTCAAAATATCATCATTGATCAGAATGATCACCTTATCAGAAAACAATTTATACGCTGAATAGATTTTAGCTGAAAAGGTTCTTTCTGAGATATGACAAGCTGGGAAAATTGATCGTTAACAGTGCCGACTATACGCTACCTAACAGCCCTCTAATTTTTCTGTACGATACAACCGCCACAAAAGAGCAATCTCACAAACAACACTCACTACCTAATATACCTTCATCATTCGGTTTTAGCGTTGGATTATGTCGACTAGAAACTATGAAAATTATTCGGGGACATAACACTGTCGAAAACTTTCCATCACAAACAATCCTTTTCATTATTTCTGCAATTGATATCCACTGAGTGACCCTCTCCGGAGACTGATATTTGAAGTGCCTGGAAAGGTACCGGTAGGTGCTGAACACATAAAAACTTTGGAATGGCAGAGTCATTGTGAGAACCAACCGGTGATTGGCTGTATCGCAACCATAGGTCGGCTATACACATTAGTATTTTTCTCTGACTCATTTCCTTGGACTTTTGCTAATAAGGCTCTAATACGCACGTATGCCTTTTTATTCTGCTATTCCCCAGAGTTTCCGCAAGCTAACCAGAAGGTGTCCGCAACTGCAAGGATTTCGGAGTGACCCATTTCCTTGGCCAGTCACTAATTACATAAAACACGTATAAGGTTGGCGCGAAACCGGGGGCGGTTTGTTCCGTTCGGTGTGCTCCACGTAATCACTGCAAAACGACGAAACCCTCGATGTGTAAATGGTTTCGCTCTGTTACCAAATGACGATGATTCTCTATCTTTTCCGTAACAATTCAAAAGTTTCCGTTTGTTGCTCGTTAGTTTCAGCTTAGTTCATTGTAATTAAGTTTATTATTTTCATGATAATGTCTAGTACAATTCCTCAATTATGGCGAGATAGTGTAGTGGTATAATTCACAGCTGCAACACCAATGGTTTTTGGGTTCGAGTCCGACCGAGGTCGACTCCAAAATTACTACCTACGTTTTGGAGGCATATCCGAGCTCCTCTTCGCCATCTCATCCGTGTAAGCGGTGTCTTACAAAAGCCTAGAAGTGGGTCGTGCTACAAGTCGGCAGCTTCGGAATAAAAATGAAGAAAATTGGCCTGGTGTAAATGACCATAGTAGTCGACAAACACCATGAATACCACAAACAACAACAACAATTCCTCAATCTAGTCTTGCGATCATTTCCAAAACATTTCCATCCGTTATAATGGAGTATAAAGTTTAGTTGACGTTCAGATCAAATCAGATATTAGGTATATGATCGACTATATATTAATTATATATATATAGATATCTTCGAGTACATAATTACATTTATGAAGTATTATTCCACCGATCCGAATATAATACGTATCGTTGCGGTTAACGTTTATCAGTTTTGATGACGACAATAATCTTCACTATTTTCGACTCCGATTATTACGATGATTATTACGAGGCACCGAAGAATTCGTAAGTCTTACCAACAAACGGCAGATCAATTGTTGACGTGTTCCGGGTAATTTTGTTTTTGTTTCGGGTTGCGACTGTTCCCCGGTCTCAACCCAGCTATAAAACAAGTGAAATCGTCTCATTTTAGCAATGTGGCGGGGCAAAGTCGACTGCTAACCGCAATTGAAAGTTCGTTGTGTCGGTATCGGGCTCGTACCTGATTATGAGCTTCTATTAATGCTGGTAAGGGTTATATGAAAAACGACCACCTGTCTGGAGAAAGGTCTAGCGCTAAAGGCATATCGACGTTGAAAACTTGAAGCCATTTAATTAGCTGTTGGGTATATAAAGGAATGTTTCAGTCCGAAAGTCATAACTAATCGAATTCACAGCAAAAACTGTATCGAGTATATGGTTGCGAATTTAGGCGAGAACGGGAACGATTAGATAGCAAATAATTTCGATTTAACGTATAGATTGATCGTATCACGAGTATACTCATCTATGAGTGATCCAGATAAGCGCACAGAAATTTTGTGTGTGTATATGATAGGCCGAAGTAGAAATGTGGTCTACGCGAGATGAGAAACATGCAACCACTGTGCGCTATTGCGAAAAATTTGCCGTTCTGCTTATGTTTTCAATTCGTGAGTTTTACCCATTATCGATTTTTCAAGAAGCAATTTTCGAATGACAACGATTATATTATGTATGACAATGTTTTACATTCCAACAGAATGGTAAATTATTTCAGATTATTTATTTCCTGAGTAAAACCACACTTGAAGAAGTAACCTGGATCCAACAGCATGGGAGTAACAAGGGGAGTCAATGTACTCATCCCACTCAGGCCAGCACTACAAATCCATCATAGCAAACAATCACAAGATATCTACGGAAACTACTACCGGTACAGAACGCCTCCAAAGAACCAAGAATCGTACTATTCTCATACATCATTACGATACAAGACTTCAGAAATTCGCAATGACGAATTCATTCCCTAACTGTGGAAAATTCTCGACTGTACTATGCCTATTAGCACTTACGATACAAAGCGCAAGGGGTGAATACGTGGTGACTCGCAATAGTAGTAAAATTGCCATTCAAAATACCGGTTGGGTATTGAACACAGATGTTCCAGTGAGATGCCATATAAAGTATGCCGAGAAAAGCTTTCTGAGATATTGGTTGAAATATCCAATTCCGTGGGGAGGACACAAGGGAAGCTCAGAGTGGCACTGCTACGAGTACAGCAGACTTGGTCGGACTGGCTACGTTTTCGCCACTCACGGTCTAGATAAAGAGTATTTTCTAAAGGTATCCAACACCACAAACGCGATAGTGTTTTCAAATGCGACTATGCAAGTTGAAAACCCCGTGCCTGGATCAATATTCCTGTACGGCCATGACGAAAAGCTGGGAGAAAACCAGATGAAACTATCTATTCCCGGAGAAAAAAAATGCTATCTACACATGCGTCCGGGATTATTTGGAATGGCATTAGTTAAGAGATGCCGGCTTCCACCTAACCGACATTCGCATTTCAAAATATGCCGCCAGGGTCAATCAAAATGCATATAGCTGTGTTGCAAACAATCACTAGTACACTGTAGAAGTTCCACTAGAAAACAGATTGCAAATAGCGCCGAAAGAAATGAAAGAAATTGGCCCCCACCATCCACCAAATTTTACTACGCTATTGGCATATGAAATCATCGGCCATCAACGTCGGTAATTACCAAAATCATTTGTACAACCCCAAAGGATGTAGGACCAATTGGTGGCCTACCAGAACTCGAAAATTCTACGAATACGGAGCTTTTATTTCTCAGGATTTTCTCCATCAAAGTTCTCGATGCAAGTCGCCATGACACATGTTAAAGATAATGCGCACTGTGATATGCTGATCACTCACAGCGATTTACTTGTCACGAATTAGAATCATCAATAGATCACTATTGCCACCTTCACGTCTTCCATCGGATTACAGAAGGGTACATGGTAAAATTAGGAATTTACCTGAAATCCTTTATGAAGAATAAGCACTACAGGTACGGAAATCCATGGTCTATTAATAGTGCGGGAGCGTAAACAGAGTGTCCTCGTGGATTCCATATTGAGCAGCATTTGCGTTCTCACAGTGTCGTGTAGCTGATCAAAGAACTTGCTGTTATAACAAATATGCCTCAACATTCCAAGCTCTTTTCGGAGAACCATTCGTATGCAAGAATAATACCAAAGAAACGACAGTACTCTCACGAACTCTGAAGCAATGTTATAATTTTAAACACTTACCGCCTAAACAAATACCTTAAAAATCGAGAACTGCTAATATTGTTTTGTATGTCCGTGTAACCGTGAGATGATAAGGCGATTAATATTCATTAATCCGTCACCCTGCTGCTATAACTCGATTTTAGCGGAATTGGGATTATACTAAATCGCATGACATCTTTTGTTGGTCAAGTTGACCTTTCTCATAGGTCGCAGGCCATGTATCCGCAATTGAGCTTGAAGCTGATTATGACGGAATTCCGTATACCATTGATGTCTAGTTTGATGAAAATATATTGCCAAGCATTATAGATCAACTTTATATTATGTTCGCCAGTGTACTTGCTGCCATATTTATAGCATACTAAGCTCAAAATTATGCGTATTTTAATTTATAAGTTGTCCTTCGTATATTATTTATTTATTTTCCATGGATCCTTGCTTATACTATGCATTTAATTTCCTTATTGCACATTTAAATGGAGCTAAAGCCTTTGTCTTAGTGAACGAATGCAGTATATAATACTATCACCGTTGCAATGATTTGAAGTTATACAGGGCTGATTTGAAAGAGTTCAGGGATATTGCGTAAGGGACTTGCTGTGTGCGCCTATTCGCCATAGCTGACAAGATTAAAGTGGCGCTTCAGTCTTCACGGTGTTCGATGGGGCGACGTAGAGCGTTGACCACTGCTCATCGTGATTGGTTGGATTGCAAGTGCGGAAACCCTTTCGCTGTAGTCCTGTCCGGATATTTAGATTAATCTTATCGATACACGATTAATGTTCGAGGAATGTGACAGGCACGCACTATACATAACGCCAGCAAAGCTTTCCCGTGCTTCGGTTGCGTAAATGGCACAGAAGCAGTCTTTTAGTTGTTCAGTCACAATGGATTAAGTTATCTGTTTGTCGTGCTTAGCTGCAAGCGGACGATCATGTGGATATTATCCCGACTTGTAAAAATGTTTCAATATTAATGCGCGTTGGCGTCAGAATGCGTAACGGACACACGAATTGAGCTATGGATCACGTACGAATTCGCGTCTGTGGCAATATGTTCGAAAAGCAATTTAGTGAGAAAATTCCACGGCAATACCAATTACTTGGTGGTATCATATAATGTTTTCCATAAAGTTCAAGATCATACAGCCTCCTTTCGAGGAAGGTTAATTATTCTCGACAACGTCACTGATATCGACAGGTAGTGTAAAAATGTGAGGTAGATCACATAACGATTTTATGCGTCGAAATGAATCATCACGTCGTCATTGTATCCTTTGAAGCAACAAATTAAGCAGCAGGGCCTGATTGCTGTGGATTTTGATAATTGATGGTGATCAGGAGTGATTTCACCTTCGACAATTTTAGTCGAAATATCTTCTCAAAATGTAGCATTTGCCGGCTTATATAAGGTCGATTATTTTATGAATTTGTTAACATTATGCTGAAAGTGTGTTTATGCATCGTCACGTGTTGCCGCGTTATGCACTGTGATATCGAACGTTGCCGAATCAGAGACACGGTTGCTTGTAAATGATTTTCACGTTCACAGATTCAATTGAGTAAACTTAATAATCTATGTCCTTCAGAAACGCGCTAACCGCAGTCTACAGCTGGAAATCAATGAGTGTGGTCGAAGGCGGACAGAACACCCGGTGTGATTAGGGTTGCATTTAAAACAAAAACCAATTAAAAACAAGCATGTTTAAAACATGGCCCTAGTTTAAAACAAGTTTTTTTAAAGCTATGACGTCACGAACATTCAATTGTGACGTCATAATGGATTGACATTGACACTTGAAAATATAGAGTAAATATAGCTCCCCTGACGAAATATCTGTACTATAACTGTTGAACCGTCTATTTGAGGGTTCCAAACATCCCATATCGATATACGTCGGCTAAATCGGGTGGTTATTGTCCGTAGGCTCATACAACATGTTTTCTGGAAAGTCTTTACACAATTATGGCATAATTTTACAACTTGAAAAAAACGCAACTTTTTTTTGAAGGCTTTTGTTTAAAACACTGTTCAAAACATGTTTTAAACAAAGTGTTTTAAAACATCGTTTGTCTTAAATGCAACCCTAGGTGTGATACATTCGTGCCACGAATGAGTAGTTAAACGAATAGTATTCCTATACTTCAGTGCGATGTATGTACGGAAGTGACTTCAGAGTAACAAGGTGCAGCGCTCGATTTGGACTAGAAATCTCAAATGTGAACCATTGAAAATTGTCCAATTTAATGATATATTCATATTGAAATAAACCGGAATATTTTTGGCTTACACTCGTCAGGGGTAATCGTCAATAACTAGCAGGGGAAATAACATTGTATTTCAACAATCGTATCACAAATCACAAACTTGTCCATTTAACAATGTAAATGAAAAATTGTCTACATCAGAGAGATGTTTTGTCAAACCTAATTGGTCGTAGCCACCAGAAATTGTATATCCCAAAATTCACAATAGTCGAGGTTCTGCTATCTCGTAACCACAAATAACAGAGGAGAAACATTGCATACCATAGAGAGAATAGGGATTCGAAAAATTCTTCAAGCTATTATGTCAATTTGGCATTACCGTATTTTTCTATAGTTGCGACTATTATTAATTATATATTACAACAATTCACAAATACGCTAAGCAGTTCGATCGCACCAAACGCTGCGCGAACATTGCACGGTATATCTAAATCGAGGATGTGCATTGTGTAAGCGCCGATCGTGTACGATTGAACTCCGTTTTCGCAGAGGACTGAATATCATGCGAATTCTTTTACCAACAATTAGCTTTGACTCAGCGACTTTTTTGGCGAGTCGTGATAAATAAGTTAATATAAAGGGATCTTCTTTTGATCGTGATGTTCCGGAGTTATAGGGCGATAACTTGAAGTTTCAGCAATCCCCGTGAGCTTGACACAGACTGATCAATGTTTGAAAGTTGCGCGTAGACAAATCTGTATCTTCGATGACACTGTAATTGCATGTGTCCGCGTGATCTATCAGCGAGATGGCAATTTCAGAGATTTCACAAATCAGATTAGATTATTCCCGATTTCCTACTTCGATATTGGTGCAAAATACAACAATTACGTATCTTACACTTCCGGCATTTTACATAGTATCGTTTATTTTACACTGTCTCGTGATTTAGCTAAGTGACACTCGAATATGATGAGATTGGCGAGGGGCGTCGCAATAATTCAATTCGAGAAACCGTTAACATTACGATATGATTTGAGATCATTCATCCAATTGTTTGCTATTGCAGTTACGGATTTGTCAAACAAGCGAGACAAAATTACTACATTTTGTGGCATGGCATTTGTATCGATCCGTAATTGTCTATGTTATAAGATTATGTTGTCGAAAGAGGATGCACGGCTCTTTTTCCTATCGCTGACAGAGTGGCAGATAACAATATTGTCTTAAAAACCAATGTCCTTGATTCGACAGCAGAACAAATTTTGAAGTTCCAGAAATTTGGCCCGAAATATTTGTTCTATGATCATTAATGATATAATCTTTGAGACACCTTTTTGATTGCTATACCACAATTTGAGGTTTTGAGCTGTTGGACCTGTCCAGAAGTTCTGCATCTTCGCTAAAACAATTAAATATTTTTTTTAATTACCACCAGTGTCCTCAAGGACCTTCAGGTACCGCAAAATGGACCCCGTGGCGCATTGATCGCCGGGTGAGTACCACTGTGTATAGCGTATAAGGTTCATAATGATAACAATCATAATATGTGTAGAATGGCGAGAAAGCGTATAGTGGTATAATTCACAGCCGTGACACCAATGGTTTGCGGGTTCGAGTCCGTACGAGGTCGACTTCAAAATTCCTATACCCAAGTGTTGGAGGTTTATCTATAGGCTCCTCCTCGCTATCTCATCCGTGTAAGCGGTGTCTAATAAAAACCTAGACGTGGACCGTGCTACATACAAGTCGGCATCTACGAATAAAAATGATGAGATTTGGCCTGGTGTAAATAACCATAGTAGTCGACAAATACCATGAATACCACAAACAACGGTAGACCATGTGGCTGCGTAAGTGCGTATATGCTTGCAATTTTAGAGGTCGGGTCTCGGAGTATATACGCACGAAAACTACATCTAATATTTATATCGGCCAAGAATCATCATTTTGTTTAAATATTAGCGAAAAAACTATACATGATCAGTTGTAAAAATTGTGTGGCCGAATAATATACTGCTACAACATATTTCTGATTCACACAAGACACTATGTTTACCAAATAAATCGTGAATATGAAATCGATAAAAGTCTTTGAGGCGAATCGTATGAGAGCCCTATTTCATTCAATTTCGCTTATATTGCATTTGAAGATATGTCATCGTCAACAAACATACGGCCGCTTATCCCTTGCTTTGGAGAATAATATGCATATTTTCAACTGATATATTTATTTATTTGTATTATTTATATATATATATATGTGTGTGTGATTTGAATTATGTTCTATTTATATCTGCTTTCGTAATATCTACTGTAAAGCAGCCTAGCGGATGAATTCTTATCGCTTCATCTGTTGCATAAACGAACGACACTTATTTGCTGTGTGGTGTGCGGTATTTCTTGCGCACTGCGTTTTATGATAAGGATTGCTGGATTGCATATAGGTGGCATTGTCGCTTATCCAAGTGAAGCTTCTGTTTAATGCAACTCTGGGGGTGTGCGCATATACAGTATACACATTACACAACTCGAAATTATATACATATATGCGTCGATGTCAAAGCCTTCATTTATTGTCACCATATGAGCAGTATGTAAGATGCCAGAGGCACGAACGTTGATATTAGTATTATAAATTGTCGTCAAAAGAGCCTATTATTGAAGATCACTTTCCCATAACTTAGTGCTTCTTGAGCATGGATTTTTGCGCCCCGAGTCAAGACGACGTATACTACCACAAGTCATATTTATACAGTATATATATCACGATCCGAAGCAAGTCACTATATATGGACAGGGAATCACATAGGTATAGTTAAAATGACCAATCCGTTGTCATCGAAACTCGCAAAGAATAGCCAATAACCGTTGGGCGTTGGGCGTTGGGCCTAAATCCCGCATGGTAACCCAACAAAGTCGATGGTCGCGAATCCCACCAAACCTTTCAGCGGTCTAAACCTGGGTCGCAGCTACATGTCAGACACTGCTGTTCGGCACCATTCGACTACGGGCTGCCCAAATTGCAGTATTCAATATATCAAGGAATGCAAATGCGTATTGCAGGCACTGCAGGTTACAACCGGAGCTTTGGGAATTCAGCCATACGCAATGCATGTCGTTACTCATCCTATCCATATACGATATATGCAATTGTGCATTTATTGTTACCGGAGTAGTGCTAATGTGACATCTGTTTTCGAGGTTAAAAGTACGTCATAACAAGTGTGGAAACGGATATAGATAATCTTCTACAGACATATAATGCAAATACAAATCATCATAAGTTTAGATACTTGAATCCACATTAAGGCAATAAAATACGGCCAATCTTCGATTACATTGCTTTCTTAACCAGGTGGCGACACCAGCCCTCCAAGTTGTAAATTGGTATTTAATTGATATGTGCACCAGACCTACGTCATATCGAATAACCTAATGATAGGAAAATAGCACTCATTAAAGCTGCGGCAGAATCCGAAGCAGTGAAATCAAAGCTAGAATAGGAATAAACCGAGAATTAGGATACACACTCAACCACGCCATTGTAATTGGTCTTGTCATCGCTTCAAAGTACATTTGTAAATGTGACTAAAATATATGCCTATAATACATGCTGACATGCCAGTATAGTTGGAAGCGTGTCGTGTATTCATTATTAAAAATAAGACGTACGGAAATAAATACCTTGGCACGTAAGTAGACTCGTGACAACGAGTTTAACATCAAAATAGCCTAATATATATTTTACAATTTTCGAAACGTATGCTATCATACTGATAACAATTAATATATCATCTTGTAGTTGTTGTCATAATAATAATAATAATGAGATTTGGCAATATGATTTCCGCACAGCATCTAGCAATTGCAATTTCGGCTGTGTCAGCCTTAACCTTTTATGATCGCCGACCTATTATACTGAATGGAAATCTCTTGCGACCGTTCATGACCACTGACCAGCTACTTCTCTAAACATCAATATCGTTCAATTTATTATGTATTATTTATTTACAAGAATATGCGATGGACGGATCGGCTAACGATAAACCGCTTAGGCTAGATATATTGACATGCTGGTTGCTGGTTGACATGACCCTGGCGTGGTTATGTTGCGGCAATAGGCAGACCACCGGGTTATTTTGTTCGGCTAACAGAGAGTATACAAGAATGGCATGTACAGGTTTTCGTGAAATCTCTGGCGTGGGAATGTACCATTTTGTACAAAAATTTCAAGAGCAGCTTCAGACTACGCTTGTAAACTAGCCTCATTTACCTTGCGAAAACTTCGGTGTAAACACTGCAGCGCTCTTTTAGTCCCCCCCCCATCGGTGACGTATTTTGGAACCCATGATTCTCTCTCCATGCCACAGAAAACAAAAGCAAAAAGTACCAGTTATTTCGATTGCTCGCGCATGCTCGCTCCATGCGACCATGAAGTAAATGATGTCAGTTACCATTATTTATATGAATTATTTGAAGTTTGCTGACAATAATAGGTCATTGTGATTTGAGACAGCACTGCAGGTCGGTCACTACTATATAGCTTCTGCACATAAATGTCCTTGCCGTGAACGTGCATGTATTGTTTATATGCTATCTCATATGATGGTTGGGATCTCTTCGAATCACAAGTCATGTCACTGTACATTTTGGCTCGTGCTAAGTCAAGCCGGAGCCGGATGGTCCTGTTCTTGCAATCTGCGCCCCGCGGTACAAATGCGACCCGGAACAGGAAAGTGTTACACCTAGCGAATAAATGCTAATATGAAACCGCGTGCGTCTCCTTCCATCACGAAAGGATTTTTCTTTTAGCTTCGCCTGATATGCGTGAGCCGTGAACGATTCCAATATTTTTCTAGTAGCGGCAATCTTTACCGGAAGTTACAAAATAACATGCTTCAACATAGTAGTAAATAACAATGGTCCGTGGTCCCACCAGAAGCTAACTCGCGAGAAACTATTGAATAGTCTTAACGGTGTAGCATGACCAATTGGACATGGCTTAACTTAAAATGTGTGATTACCTGCCCTATATTTGTGAAGACACCACTTCCATCAGCTCTACAGGTAAATTTGATCACGTATGTGCTGTGCAATATATGCAAGTACCAACATTATTGACTAAATTCATTCATTAACCTGGAAAAATTTTGACGTTTCGCAAAATTAAATACACGGTGATTTTTCATCACAATAATACTACCGATTATTACTATTGTTATTATCTAAGTAGCGATCGTAAGCTGATAGATATGGACACTTGGACAGACATGCGTTCGCCTTAACTTAATCCAGTTATTTCATGAATAGCGTAATATCCGAGCCCGACTTCGTTCGCCAAGGTGAGTGTGTATGTATGTGTGAGTATGTATGTGTATGCGGGAATTGTATGTATAAACTATAAATGGTAGTGATGAAATTGCCCGTACAAATATGTTGGATTTGGGAGAATTCGCACCCCTGAAATTCTGTTGATCAATACCCAGACTTGGACACCAACACACAAAAAATGGCTACGTCATTTGGCTGAGGTGGGTGTTTGATTAAAAGACTTCTATTTTGGTTCGTTTCGACTCCTTCATGTCTTTTCGCTGTATCACAATCTTGTAATGTTTTGAACTGATGAAATTATCAATAAACTGAACTTATGATATATTATGTAATAACACTCTGAAAGTGCGCCTTCGGGGTATTGCGTGCTTAGAATTACCAGAACCCATACTCCAAAGCACCCACCGTCTGCTATTTCTCGCTCGTGACATTGTGTTTTAGCGACCACTAGCAGACACGATATTGTGAAATTCGATTCCCTGCACTTTGGCGACACTGCGAACACTGCGCGTATCGTTCAGACCATGCATAAACTTTAACACAGACATTACATACAGTGTGATAATTTAACGGTTGACTTTGAGTAATTACGTCGGTATACAATTTTACCATAAGACCGGTGATGACGGTTGTCCCTATACCTATGTCACTAACTAGTTCGTTTGATTTGGATGTAGCCGAGTTCACTGCACCACTCTCTAATTCTTCACATCAGTTAAATAACAAACAGCTTTTGGATCGAGCTGAATACTTTCCACTGACGGGATCCACCAGGTCAAAACTAATCTCTGTACGTCTTTGCTATAAATTTAAGTTGCCAGTTATAGTCTTCTGAGTTCATAGATCCAATGAAGGACATTATAATCGAACAAAAGCGATCACGAAAGAGCGCCCAAAGAAAGACAGCCAAAAGCCGAACACTGTTGCACAAGGCAGAGGGGAATGCCAGATTGAAAGACCGTATTTGGTCGTTTCGTCATCCTCCTATCTGTTCATTACATCGCATTGTGTCTTGCGTATCACATTGTACATTGTGTGTCCTGAGCAGATGTAAATATATACGTCTACGATTATTTCCATCATAGTGAAGTTTGACTCTCGTAATACTGCTTTCGACGTCATAATCAAACCACGGAAAATTGAAGATTTGATAAAAACTGGTGTCCTTACATAAATACTTATGATTGTATCTTGTATATGTAACGAGGAGTGATAGAGATCAAGACGTAGCGAATGCCCGAGTTATTTTTCTCACTCACTTTAGCGACAATTTGTGTAGTTTACCGCCGCCATCAAAATCACAGGAGGGAAATGCGGGTAAATCTCTCGAATATTTTACTTGAGTCGCGTGAGAACTTCCTAGTCGTGTTCCCATTAACCGATCTTGTATAAAAATGGCTACGTTGCATAAGTGTATCTGTTTACATTCCCTATGATAAGCCAGGTAGTAGAAATGACGCGCATCTCTAACGCGAAAATAAAATTCCACCACGACACGGTCACTATAACGCATGGATTTTATTGAGAATTTTCCAAATTTACTGCGTATAGTACAAATTCTATTACCATTTTCAACCCAGTCATATTCATTCATTGATTGTTTATTGCGACCATTGGTGTTTCACAAATATATGGTTTTCATCTATCGCCATATCGTCATCAATCAATCATAATATGAATATTTATTTGAAGACTGTTGGAGGTAATAGAACTTCAATTTACAATTGAATAATATACTCAATTAAAGATTTATTTATATATTGTATACGGGCTACATGCATGTTTTTATTAACTTTAAAATTGTGAGCAGATGCTTTGGTATATTCCAAATATTTCCATTTACGTCACTATATGGAAAACATCGTCAATTTAATATTCGTTATTTCGTGTTGCATTTGCTATTCCTATAGTGTCGACGTAAGCAATATGGGCGGAGAGATCTCGGCGCATTTGAATATCCATCACAACATTACATTCCTGTGACGTGTTGTACGTAACATTACAATGATTTAACTCCTACTCAAACATCATGAAATAATATTTGTTCCTAAAATCCAATGAATATCTTGATCTGTAGCTTTGCTGAGCTTCGGGATGCACCATGTGTACCGTGTTTGCGTATGCTTGCAAAGCAAAACTATAGCACGATATCATACAACACATGCACCTATATACTTGTAAATTGTAAATTATGGCGAGCTCCACTACTTGAAGCGGCATCCCCTGGCATGAAACAACGCTTATACATAAATCAGATTTATAAAAAATCTCGCAATAAATCGGTTTACTCAGACATTGCCCCGTGAAACATAATTACATATTTAGGCATATTATTAATATCACCTTTCAATTCTTTTAGGGTGACTGCTACATGTGCAATTGTGCATGCATCAAATTAATCACCGTTTGCCTATTCAATTTGATACTAGTATTGACAAGAGAGCTCTACAAAAGCAACATATGCTTTCGTCCGAGAAACTTTTAGGTTCAAATGTATATATTTATTTGTGTTGATATGAGAGTGGCATGTTCGACCTTGTGCTTATTTGCGAAGCTCATTGTCACGATAGCAATATTTTTGTTTATTGTCTGTCTTTCTTGTCTCTTCTCTCAAAGCCCGCGAAAGTGACGCAAACTTGACTACGAATCCATGATTCCTGTTCTGTGTTGAGAAGAGAAAATCCCGCATCGCAGTGGTTCAACGTACTCTATATTTATGTATCGACAAAGAAGTATGCGGGCTATATCCAACCACGAGAATCACGCGACTACAGCCTTTACTTGAACTTGGCTGAAGAGATTCGTCAATTTATTAATAGACCGTTTGCATTGTTGGGGTTGCGATACGCTCCATAGCCTCGTTAGTAGTTCCTTCCCAATATATCTGCCTGAGTAATGAAGTAACTACATTGTCACGACTCTCGCAACTCATTTTCGGCCAGTCACTGATATCGATGGCTGAAAATAACGCTATACGTTCACCTTGGCTGCTCAGGATTATACGCGTGGTAACCTTTCAAACGTTTGTTGAAGTCGAGCTGCACGACTTACAGCGCCAGGTGCCTCATAATTTGTAACAGTTGCTTAGTACGATACGACTTCTAAATTTGGGCATTTATAGAATAATGTGACAAGTCACTGTCTGTTTATATTATTTTTTGACCCGTAGCGGCTTATTAGTTGTATATGATTCAACGGCTAGAAAATGACGGCGCAGATCGGAAGGTTGCGTGCATTACGATGCAAAAATTTACACAAAATGCTGTTGTTGAATTAATGACCCGACGGAAGGATAATAGAATTAGAATTAGAATTAAAATTTAATATAATCCGCAAATATGATCTCGAAGTGCCACCAGCATGATAAACTTCATATATACTATTCATAAAATTGAAGAGCATAGTACTAATCATCAAAATCCGAGTCAAATCATCATATTACGTCAGGTGCATGTATATAGCTACCTAAAATGTTGATATATGTAGACTGTAGAGTTCTTATTCCCAAAGTAACCCACTTATATATCCAACTCTAAAATGCATGTATGGCTGACGTCGCACCATAGCGTGACAACACCAAACTCCGTTACAATGAAACATTCGAGGCTGATTTTGGGGGGTTCCAGAGCCACGAGCAGAATAAAATTTATATTTTCGCAATCAGTACCGCGGTAGCTCTCGATTGATACCCGTTTTATCAATTTGATGCTCGGCAAGCCGGTCAAAAAGTTACCGCCTTTAACCAAATGGAAAGTGTGACGTAGACCAATTTCACTGACTCGTGAGATTTGCTTGTGTCCGCGCCACCATATAGGACACTATGGTCGCACAGATAATGTTGAGATCCTGCAACACCGAACGTAGAGAGACTATATCGATCCCGCTGAATGAACTGCGTATGTACATGTGTCCATGAGCCTTGGAGCTCAATAGTGACTTTAGCGGTCATCCGTACCCGCGTGATTTGTTAATCAGTTTGAGGCTTGGTGCTGGTGATAAATTTTTTGTCAGTGATTCAAATTAGTCAAAATTAGGGGTATAAGGGATTCGATTATTGTATTGTTTGGACGTTTGGTGCATCATTGAGTTAATTGTCGTTATTCATTTAGATTATCAGTTTAGCCTAGAGAGTTAACTGTTGTTAACCGATTTGTAACCGCTGCCTTGAAGTAGACGTGGACTTTCATATATTTGATAAATTTGTGTTCCTATTTCTGTAATTGCTTGAATTACTTTGACCGTGTCTCAGGGGTAGGCTCGGATAATAGGACGCATAGAAACTAGGTAGTGGTTGGAATCGAGTTAGCAAGCTACTCGATCAGTCTAAGTTGATACAGCCAAGTCTCTAATCGAGCCAAATATAACGTACTATCGTAACTAGGCTACGATCAAAAGTACGTTACATTAAGTTAACAACACTACTCGTTTGTGGTTAAAAGCTTCTTATTAGCTTTATACCGTATTTTGCAGTTATATAGTGTTTGCAAAACTGATTGCCCCAATACTTGTGAGTCTTCAAATTGAGTACCGGTATTCCATTCATTCCTACCTAATTATTGTAGTGTTCACGTCGACTGAAAGGCATTGTTTACAACTGAGGTTTCAGCGGCACTCGAAGGGTTGGACTATAGTTAAATAGTCATGGCGATGAAGGAACCTGTTGCAAAGGATGAATTGGACGAGGCGCTCGCTTGTTTGGGAGAACAATATAAATTTATTGAAGAAAAAATGTTAAATCCGGATGAGACCCTGCAAATGTACCGCAAGGAGTTGGAACGTGCATTTGAGAAATATGTTACAGTCCAACGACTGTATACTATGGGAATAGAGGATGATATTGTAAAGACAACACACATCAAGGATTATGAAAGGGAGCTTCGGTATTATCAAGAATTTCGATACAAACTTCAAGAATGCTGTAACAAGTGTATCAAGCCCTCTTTAGCACCGTCAATCGGTCGCTCATCTATTCGATCAGGTACCTCATACTCCTTCAAGAGTATTGACAGTGAAAGTTCGAGACGTATTAAAGCTATAGCTTTGAGAGAAAAGGCTCGTTTGAAATTGAAACAGCAAGTAGAAAGAGAGTCTCTGGAGGATGAGCGTATACAGGTAGAACGCAAATTGGCTCGCCAAAAAAATGCGCACCAATATGAATTAGCCTGCGCTGAAGTTGAGGCTTGGGAATTGGGTGATGACAGAATTGACATTCTTGAAACGCCATCTTATCCAAATCCCAAAGAACAGGATGTCGTTGAAACCAGACCGAGTCTGGTAGCATCACGAAGGCACGAGAAAGGTTCATTGTTACAAGGGCAGGGTTTCGAATACCCGGGATGCAACATGACTCAAAGAGAAGGCCAAGAATTTCAGAAAACGTTGTCGCAGCCTGAAATAACCAGGCCCAATGAAAGGCACACCCAAAAAATTGAAGATCGTGGTGATTTGATGGAGATTGCCACGGCTCTGCGAAACGCTTCAGATTTGCCAAAATTAGAACTATTGACGTTTGATGGTTCACCAAAGGAATATACAAGATTCATTCGAAACTTTGAGAAAAATATCGAAAGCAGGGTTTCAGATGGTTATACCCGATTGACGTATCTGTTACAATACTGTAAACGAGAGGCCAAGGAATCAATTCTGCATTGTGCATCCTTTATAGATGGAAATGAGGGCTATAAAACAGCAAAACATATACTGCAAACCGCGTACGGTCGGACCTTTACTATTGGCCGTCAATTTATGGAAGAATTGAATGCCAACCCTAACCTGAAACGAGGGGATAATGAAGGATTAATAGCGTTTTCAAGGAAATTACAGCAATGTTATATAACACTGAAGAATTTGGATCAATACTCAGAATTGGAAAATTTCGACAATTTGGCAAAAATTGCATCTAAGTTACCACCAAACCTGTTTAATGACTGGATCAAATTATCAGCCACAAAAGAAAAGCAAAATGTTGCACCGTCCTTCCATGATCTGGTTGTCATGGTGTCCAATGCAGTGGAATGCTCAAATTCGAGCATGGCTAAGGTGAATAATTCTATTAATAAGGAGCAATCCACTCAAAGAGCATCCGGTACAAGGAACAAATATTACGCCAATGCTACAACTGCAGAATTTGAGGCGACAGATAACAAGGGGGTTGTATCGCTCCTAAAGAAATTAATATGGTATGCCCCGACTGTAATGGCAGTCATTCGCTTAAAACCTGCTCTTCATTCTCAAAGAAAAGCCCGGAGGATAAATATAAACTGATCAGAGTCAGTAATATTTGCGCGAATTGCTTTATACCAGGACATATCGCGAAAACATGTAGATGGCCAAACGCTTGTACTGTGCAGTCTTGCAAAGCTGGAAAGCATCATACCCTTTTGCATCGAAGTGAGAACAATGCCGCCGATGAAGAAGGGGCTCAAAACTCTGTTGTTGGTCCGCGATCCTTCGCCTCAACGATCCTTGGACGGGGAGTATATTTGAATGTTGTTCCGGTGAGAGTTCATTCTCAGAGCGGTATACTTCTCGAAGTTTGGGCCTTTTTGGACCCGGGCAGTAGTGTGTGCTTTTGCAGCAAAGCTTTGACAGAAATGTTGTCTGCCAAGACGCGGAAACTGTCCTACTCTTCAATGACAATACACGGAACAAAGACTCAATCTGGTGAGTTTGTTGATTTAAGTATTGAAGCACTGGAAGGCAACAGTCGAGTCAATCTCAAGCACGTGCTGTCAATTGACAAAATCCCTGCTTCAGCCAACAAGTATAAGGAAAATCCGGATATTGAACGCTACCCTCATTTGAGTGGGATTGAATTTCCCAGTCTTCCATGTGATGAAGTTCATTTATTAATTGGTTCTAATGTAAGTGAATCATTGTGGATTGAAGAATCAAGGGAAGGTCGTTCGGGGGAACCTGTTGCACAGAAATCTCCATGGGGTTGGAGTTTAGTCGGACCAAAGCCGGAAACCACAAGTGATTCTGAAGTCGATGTTATCAACTTTATTCAAATTCAAGACGTACTGACAGAACAAATTGAAGATTTGTGGAATACAGACTTCAAAGATGTGGCCTTGACACCCCAACCCGTCTTGTCTAGAGAAGATCGTTATGCACTCAATTGTGTAAAAGACGGTATAAGAAGAGTGGATGGGCATTATGAGGTCCCACTACTGTGGCGACCAGGATGTCCCAAGCTTCCAAACAACCGACCAGTTGCAGAGAAACGTCTGTCTTGCTTGCACAAAAGACTGTCCAAAGACTCCGTCTTGAAAGAAAAATGCTGCGAGGAAATGAAGAAATTCATCGATAAAGGTTTCGCCCGTATTGTGCCGGAAAATGAAATTGATGCACCGAAAGACAAGACCTGGTATCTGCCACATCAACCTGTGCTTTCTGATAGAAAGCCGGGGAAAGTGAGACTAGTTTTTGACGCAGCTTCTCAATTTCGGAATACATCTTTGAATCAACAACTACTCCAGGGCGCAGATTTGGCAAACAGCCTACTTGGTGTTCTTCTGAGATTCCGTCAAGGGAAGTATGCCATCTTGGCAGACATCACTGCGATGTTTCTCATGGTTAAAGTCAGTAAAAAAGATTGGAACACACTTCGGTTTCTGTTTTGGCCTGGAGGTGACCTTGCAAAGGCACCAGTTGAATATAATATGATGGTGATGAACTTTGGAAACAGTTGCAGCCCATTTTGTGCAAACTATTGCTTAAGGCAAACAGCTATTGACTATGGTCGAAACTACCCACCGGAAATTGCAAGGAATGTGGAAAGGCGCGTCTATGTTGATGACTTTCTCTTAACGGCTGACACGGTAGAGGAGGGTAGAAGAATGGCAAGACAGACTCAAGAATTGGTAGCCCAAGGGGGTTTCCACTTATCCAAGTGGATAAGCAATCACAGCGATATTCTTGAGGATATACCAATGGAAGACAGAGCTCCGTTGCAATCTAACATTGATTTGGATGAGGATAAACCAGAACGTGTTCTGGGTGTGCAGTGGTCAGTGCAAGAAGATTGTTTTTTGTATCGCATAGAGTTGAAATCGAAGCCAAAAACCAAACGTGGCGTATTAAGCATTTTATGCTCAATTTATGATCCAATGGGATTGGTGAGTCCTGTCATACTGACGGCAAGATTACTTTTTCAGAACTTATGTCGGATTGATATCTCCTGGGATGAACAGATTCCAGATGACATTGCAGTCAAGTGGAGCAAGTGGACGGATTCCCTGTCAAGATTATCTGAATTGCGAGTACATCGTTACATGCTAAGAGATACCGCGGGTGGGATTAAATCAAAGCAGTTGCATCATTTCGGCGACGCATCAAAGTCAGCGTATGGCACAGCATCTTATCTCAGAGTAAAGGACGGTGCTGGAAAAGTGCGCTGCACTCTTTTATTGGCCAGAGCCAGAATTTGCCCTCTGAAAGCAGCATGCACCCTTCCACGTCTGGAGTTAACGGCAGCAGCACTGGCGGAGAAAATGGACCAATGTCTAAGGAAGGAATTGGATATGGAAGGCTTGGAATCCTATTTTTGGTCCGACTCCACATGTGTTTTACAGAGTATTCACAATACATCCACAAGATTCCCAACATTCGTAGCGAATCGATTGTCTAAAATTGAGGAAGGTTCGAAACCGCAGCAATGGCGCTATGTGCCGACAAAATTGAATCCAGCTGATTATGCGTCACGAGGCATGGATGCTCAAGATTTGGTTACATCCAAGGTATGGCTCGATGGACCTGAATTTCTATATGAAGAACAGAGTGAGTGGCCTGTCATGCCAATCAACTTACCTCAGTTACCAGATGAATTGGTTTCAACAAAAACTATCGTTGCCAGTGCAGTACAGGCAACACAAGAGCCACTAGATCGGTTCTTGGGCAGATTCTCATCGTGGTATAAACTCTTGAAGGCCACTGCTTGGATGATACGCTTCAAAAAATGGTTGAAAGACAAAGGTCAAACGTCTCTAAACGGCAATCTGTCACCCAGTGAAATGGAAGCAGCAGCGATGTCGCTGATACGATATGTCCAGGGTAAGCAATACAACTCTGTAATCGCTGCCCTTTCGTCGTTATCCGACCAACCAGGGAAAAGAGTTATACGGAAGCACAAAATTGCTACTTCTTTATTGAAGTTAAATCCTGGCCTTGTCGATAACGTACTAAGAGTGATTGGCCGTCTGCGAAACTCCACTCTGAAATTTGAAACAAGGTGTCCGATCATCATTCCCAAGGGACATTTGGCTGACCTACTCATCAGGTATTATCATGAAACTTCTCACCACTGTGGGCCTAGTCACACTTGGACGTTGCTTCGTCAGAAATATTGGCTTGTTGGTGGAATAACAGCTGTGAAACGGGTTCTCGGTCAATGTGTGATTTGCAAAAAGCGATCTGCACCTACATTGACTCAATTTATGGCTGATTTACCTAAGGAAAGGTTGATGTCCGATGATGCTCCCTTCTCACACGTCGGAATAGACAACTTTGGACCCTATATCATTAAACAAGGACGAAGCACTCCAAAACGTTGGGGTTTAATTGTGACCTGCATGGCTTCTCGAGCAGTTCATTTGGAGATTGTCCATTCAATGGATGCAGATTCATGTATAAATGCGTTGAGACGTTGCATGACTCGTCGTGGTCGATTCAAGTCTCTTACCTGTGACAATGGCGGTAATTTTATCGCGACCAACAGAATACTACGTGAGGAAATGAAAGTGTGGGTAACTCGAGTAAGATGGGAGAGTTCTATCGACAGGAAGGCATTGAATTTAAATTCAATCCACCGACTGCGTCACACTTTGGAGGGATTTTCGAGAGACTGATCCGATCAGCCAAGCAGATACTTTCTTCTTTGCTGAGTAATCAAATAGTTACTGACGAAGTAATGTCTACTATATTTTGTGAAGTTGAAGGGGTACTCAACTCACGTCCTCTTACTCCCGTGATTATGGACGCACAAAGCGATACACCATTGACACCAAATCATCTACTGTTCGCAAGATCTGGTGATGAATTTGTTCCGGGGTTGTTTAATCGCAAAGATTGCTATACAAGGCGTCGTTGGCGTCAGGTCCAATTCTTGACCGAACAATTTTGGATGCGGTGGAAGCGAGAGTACTTGCAAACTTTGCAAGTGCGACAGAAATGGGTTTCTTCCAAAGAGAACCTTCAACAGAATGATATTGTCCTCATAGTTGATAATACACAGCCAAGAGGGAAGTGGCTCACAGGAAGGGTAACTGAAACTATCAAAGACAAACTCGGCTGCGTTCGCCAAGTTTGGGTTATGTCTTCTCAAGGTCTATTGCGTAGGCCAGTGACAAAGTTGTGTTTGATATGTAAGGCTGAATAGCTTTCGATGAAGTTGTTTCTTTGTGAATTTGTTATTTCTCGTTGTTTGATGTTGAATTTCGATGTACTCAATGTGATTCCTACATCTGTGGGGGGGTATGTAACACGAGAAATGTTGAGTGTCCATGAGCCTTGGAGCTCAATAGTGACTTTAGCGGTCATCCGTACCCGCGTGATTTGTTAATCAGTTTGAGGCTTGGTGCTGGTGATAAGTTTTTTGTCAGTGATTCAAATTAGTCAAAATTAGGGGTATAAGGGATTCGATTATTGTATTGTTTGGACGTTTGGTGCATCATTGAGTTAATTGTCGTTATTCATTTAGATTATCAGTTTAGCCTAGCTAGAGAGTTAACTGTTGTTAACCGATTTGTAACCGCTGCCTTGAAGTAGACGTGGACTTTCATTTGATAAATTTGTGTTCCTATTTCTGTAATTGCTTGAATTACTTTGACTGTGTCTCAGGGGTAGGCTCGGATAATAGGACGCATAGAAACTAGGTAGTGGTTGGAATAGAGTTAGCAAGCTACTCGATCAGTCTAAGTTGATACAGCCAAGTCTCTAATCGAGCCAAATATAACGTACTATCGTAACTAGGCTACGATCAAAAGTACGTTACACATGTGTGCATTTGTGTGATCTAGAATGACAAAGAGTGTGTCCGAAGTTAGAATGAAAGAAGATTCCTTCATATGGTTGCAGTAATTCTAACTTACTATGCGCTATACGCAAGTATAGATTGCGTAATATATATGCTTTGTGTACGGTACAGACGATAATTGGATGACACGGCAATAGATACGCCAGCCTATATTTCCGCCACTTGAATCTGCAATGTAATGCGTCATGCACTGTCGCGTGCGTCTTGAGAATTCTGACGGAAAGGATTATTTTTAGTAATGGTGCTATATCAGTAGCCCCTTCAACTCACGAGCGATGTTTAAACAAACAAGCGATATTCGTCATACAGACGGCCTATCAGGCGACCGGACTCCCACACCAAATCTTATCGATTCTGGTTATAGTTCCCATAGGGGCAAAAAAACATCTGATCGTTAAAAATAATGTGCAAATATATACCCTTTTACGGCAAAAATCAAAATACATATAAAGGCGGACATTGATGGGTGGTTGCCATCTCATTGATACCTGTTGATTGAAGAAATATAGACTACTCGCAGAAATGTACAACTTCAAATTGAGCGTGGGGAAAATGTGGTTGATTTTCATATTGGATATGACCTGTTACAGAAACAATATGTTTGTTACCTCTTCGCCGGTGCTCCGATCAGGCGAGCGAACGGGTGCACGCCCAAGTAAATGGATCTACTATGGAGAATACCCTTGTCACGTCAAATCGAACGAAGAAATATTAGCGATACAATATGGGTGGATGAGACCTGCAATTCACTGGACTTGTCACTCATACGTCCAAGCAGACGAGCCTCACGTACATAGGTACGCATTTTCATTGCAACGGGGGAGACAGCGCAAATTCCTAACGGTTGACAGAAACGCACGGAAAGGATATAGATTGACAAAAGGTTGGAAAGAGGCGCCGTTGCGTAATGAAGATCACAATGCAAAAGAAATACTCTTCCGCCACACTTTCGACAAGAAGTTGAACGGAGGGCTGCTGAAAACAGACGATGAATGCACCCTGATGAAATGGGAAGGAAATGGAAATCCAGCAGAAGTGGGTGTAAACTGCAGCAGTTCATGTCGGCAGTGTACAAATACTTCCGTCATTGGGGTGTTTTAAAGCACTTTGTTTGAAACATGCTTTAAACAGTGTTTTCAGAATAATGCCATTGAAAAATGTAAACAAACATGTAGTATGAGCCTAACACGGACGATTTGCACCCGATATAGTCGACGTATACGATATGGAGTGGTTGGATACCTCGAAGTTGTCGACGTTTCAACAGTTATAGCACGTATAGATAAATAGATCACTGGTACGGAATGGCTGTTTGATGATGATTACCGCCGACCGCAAAGATGCTACATTACGATGTAGTCCTGGTTAAAGATAATTTTTGAACCGTAGGGGTCGGAAGCCTTTGTCGTCAAAGGAGACATATAGATCCTATGTTTGCAATTGTCAATGTCAGTCCACTGTGACGTCACGTCTGTAACATGTTTGTTTTAAATTGATTCTTAAATAGTATATTCATATTGAAATGAACCCGAATATTTTCGGCTGACACTCGTCAGGGGTAATCGTCAGCAACTAGTCGATTACCCCTGACGAGTGTCAGCCGAAAATATTCGGGTTCATTTCAATATGAATATACTATTTAATTGTATATTGAAGTTCTGTACCTCCAAGAAGCTCTTCAAATTGATTCTTGTTTTAAATGCAACCCTATCCGCCATCCGCTGACTAAATGTTATTGGGCACTATCATGGTACTTTTGAGAGTGTCTACCTGAATATATTTTCACCTAAAATTTACCTTTATTATGTATTTTGATAGCAATATATGCACTTTATTACTGTGAGAAAGCACCGCCCGGAGAGATTAGACATCGTATGTCTGGCTGATACGAAGTTTTTGAAACGATTCTGTCGACGAAGTTGTTTTATGTAAACGTTATTTCCCTAAATTTTTGATTGCATTTCTATTCATACCAATACCTGTGGTAGTTTGACTTTATTTAATTTATTTTACACGTGTAAAATATAAATTTAAATTATTAAGTATATATGATATTGATATGTATTACCGGAGCTAGCTGTCAAGAATTTGTTCTGTTGATTCTGATGCGCTGGCGGTTAAGGTCACGGTTTCATGTGGTGTGAGTATCGTAGGAGTTTATTTGTCCACAATCCCATTTATCCACAAACTCACAACTTAATGCCCAAAGAGCCTACATTATTATGTTAATGACGCGAAACGATCACAGGCTCTCTGATATTCATAACCCAAGCCCGGCAACTGAGACGCAACTCTATAAAACTGTATAAATCGAACTAAAACAATCGATTTATGTTATCAACTTTATAGGAAAATTTGTCTTATACAGGTATCGGCTCAAAATTCTGATCTTTGTCAAGCTCTGTCATATCTACGCCTAAGTCATTAAGCTGCGCTGCGTCAAAAAGTACTACAGTATTTGACAATCGCAATGCAAATTGTTCATGAAATTCAATTTATTTTGACTTATAACTGAAAAATATCGAACTGGGATATTTTGGAGATGCTACAGCGATGTAAAAATGCTGGTGTACAAATCAATTTATATCTCATTATAGAGACACAAAAATATAAATCGTGGAACGGATTTATGTAATGAATTATAATTAGGGCTGAGCACTCGAATCCGAATCGAGTATTAATTAGAATTAGAATTTATTATAATTATTATAATTATAATTCGAGTCGAGTAGCGAGAGACGATTCTTTCGAGTACTGAAATTACATGCATTCATATTTACATTATCAACGAAAATTAAATAGTTTCGGTACTTCTTTCCTAACATGGAAGCGTTGAAATCTCGATTGGTTGTATCACAGCATCCAAAGCACGTTAGCCTACGAAGCTACTCACGTTATAGTAGGAATGAGATTTCTGCGGTAAACATTCTTAACAACCCACAACGTTGTCATAAAGCGTAATGAATTAGGTAGGCTATGGCCGAAAAAAAATACCAAAACATCTTTGTGTGGAGTAGAGATATAGATTAATAACCTATGGAGGTTAGTAATCTATCGTAGAATTGGCAATGCTGTCTTTGTGGTCGCATGAAAGGTAGCCTTTGAACTTTCCACATAATGCATACTCATATGACGTCATAATGAGTGGTACTCGATTCAGAACCGAAGCAGTGTAGTATTCCTACTCGATTTTGCCCAGCCCAATGATGATCCCAGTGGAATAAATTCATACTTCACAAATTTCAAAATTTTCCATATTTTAGGTGTGTATTCCACAGATCTTTATAAGTGGCATTGGCGCTGCACTCAATAAAGTTTGAGATTATTTGGCAATCGGATATACTGATACTGATCTGATAACAAGACATCAAGCATCGCTTAACAAGTGACTCGGCAAAGTGCACGGCCTACGCATACTACAGATACCTACGTGCTTACCGGCGGCGATAAGACTTTTGCCGAGAAACACCGGCGCATGCAGGCCAAAAGCTTACATCTCGATATGTACGAGCAGTGAGCACCCATCTCGATATATATTCGAGCACTGAAATGTTCAGCGTTGATACAGTGGTGCCCAATAAATATACATACGGGCTTTCGTCAGTTATGGACCACCAAGAACTTCAATGGTAGCCGCATACCTTCCTGAAGCTGTAAGTGCCACGAGAAAAAAGTTGCTACTAATATAATAGGACTGTGCAAATGTTCTCAATACAGTATCACCACTCCGGGGATCGTATACGTGCGTAAATATATCATTGGGATCCAGGCTCTTGCTATTGCGACGGCGCAAGATAAGCCTGGATGATTTCGACGAACTTGATACAGAGACAACTTTGTCACCCCAGGTAAGCATGTATGTGATTCCAGAACTTTCTGCCGAATAGTATTCGAGCATGTAGTGGCAGTTCCAAGCGACTTTTTGACTGCTGGTTGCCATAATCAAACCTCGATATGGCGTCAGATATTTTCTTTTGTCACCCGGCGATCGCAATTTGATAAAACATTTCTGCGGTGGAGATAGACGGATTGTTTGTTGATCCAGTTCATTAGAACTGAGAGTCTTCTCGTCGATTCCACTCGGCAGCTTGTAACTGCTTACAATCCTAACTAACAGGTCTAATACGATTGAAAATTTAAAAATATATATCAAAACAGCTAGCATCCTTGATTGTTCGGTAGCGTTAATGGTATTTTCGACAGGGATATCCCTGATAGTTCTAGATATCCCTGATTTTCGATTTCACTGGACGATCTGCGGTCTATTCGTTCCAATGATATCAATATATATCATTGATTCGTTTGCTGCAGAGAGTATCGATCTCACATTTCTTGGCAGATGATTTACAGCACACGGATTATTTGCCGTAAGGATCACCGAATATCATATTTAATATTGCTAAAACGACAAATTCCTTGATTTAAAAGACGATCTATAATAATGCACCATAACTACACTGGTCTCGACCCCATCACAGAACGGCGACGGACCTAACATCCAGGTCAAATAGCAATTTAAAACAAATATAGTATTGAATCCTACTTCTGATAGCAGCTGCGGATAAAGGCTTATCAGCCTAGTGACTTCAACAAAAGTCAACATCCTCAAACTACATTTCATGGTTAAGCCGGAGTGCGATGCCTTTGTTCTGGCGAGCATGAAATTCAAGTATTTCCAAGCACACTGCTATGGCTTCCTAATATAAATAGCGCATGATCAGTTTTTGAAAAATACGGTAGCCTACGCAATACACATCCGTTTTCATGTGATGAGAAGCCGAAGGCTGACGCTCTAGCTTTGCACTTTCCGTCGGTTAGCAATAACAGTAATTATAATTATTCTTCCACATCTCGTACAAGGCTGAATGCGGTTGAGGATCGTATTTACTCCCAAATTACCAGTTACACTACTCCGCAGTCCCCACTCAACAATGGCATCATAAACCGTCCCTTTTCCATGCCGAACTGAAATCGGTCATTTCGTCTCGGGAAACACTAGCCTTCGTTTGGACGATATCGCATACCCCGTGTTAAAGCATTTTTCTGACAAGTCTCTGACATACCTCCATATGATCAACGCCTAATGGAGTAAATGTATTTCTTCTCGACTCATGGAAACACTCTGTCGTCGTCCTTATATTCAGGGCATGGTAGGGAACGAAATTTCGGTATGAAGTATGGAATGGTATGGAAGTATTGAAGTATGATGGTATGGCAATATTGAAGTATGGTATGGTATGGAAATTTTGAAGTGGTATGGGAATTATTTTCCATACTTCCATACTGTGGCAGTTTTGCCAGAACCATATGACAATGATCAATCTCTTTCATCCGTCTACTCTCCCTCACATTACCAAAAGCAACTTAGACGATCAATTTGGGGAGTTCATGTTCACCATCAAAGGGCTGATAGATAAATTTGCACCTCTTCAACGCATCTCAAGAAGTCGTCGAAAATTGAACAGGGTACCGTGGATGTCTTCAAAGTTGGTGCAACTGATCAGAAAACGTAACCGGTGGCATCACAGACTCGACACCAAGAACACCTCACAAGACGAACGAGAAAGATTTCGACGCTTCAGGAATCTCATCTCCCATCATATCTCCAAGGCAAAAGCGAAAGCTAACGCGCAATTCTTCAACAAACATAAAAAGGACACTCGAAAAACCTGGTCAAGAATTAAATTGCTCTTGCACCGGAAAAAACGCCCCAGGCCTGTCTCGCAAATCACGAACTCGACTACCGGGGACAATCGGACAGATCGTGCGGCCATTTCAAATTACTTCAATGAATATTTTTGCAATGTAGGGCCTAATATCGCCTCATCTATTTCTAAACCTGCGTCGGCCAGGCCTGAGGTTAAATCAGTATCCCAATCCATCATGCTCGAGCCTGCAACTTCCACGGAAGTGGTACTTGCCATGTTCATGAACCTAAATCTAACAAGGCAGTTAGATATGATATAATTCCAGCCTGATTTTTAAAACTGATTAGCCTGCACATCCGCCATCTCATTGCGCATTCATGATAGAAAATGGTGTCTACCCAAATTATCTGAAAACTGCCAGAGTTGTCCCGGTTTACAAAGCCGGAGATAGAGCTAATGTCACTAACTACCGACCTATATCTGTCCTACCGTGTATTGGAATTGTGTTCGAAAAACTGCTCCTCTCCCGCCTATCTTCGTTCCTCGCCAAGGTGTCTATCATTTCCCCACAACAATTCGGCTTCCGCAAAAGCATCAAATCTCGCATGCCCTGCTAACAGTGGCTGAACAGTACTATGACATCTTGGAGAAACGAAGTGTGGGGTGTAGCATTTTTCTTGATCTAAAAAAAGCGTTTGACTGCTTCGATCACAGTATTCTTCTCTTGAAATTGGCGCGCTACGGGTTCCGGGGTCCACAACTGGAGCTCATGAAAAGCTACCTGACTGGGAGGTATCAAATGGTTTCGATATCCAACACTTTGTCTTTGTCCTCCTCCCACCTTGTTAAATGTGGTGTTCCGCAAGGCTCTGTTCTTGGACCTGTCCTTTTTACTTTATATGTCAATGATATCTTTGAAACCTCATCATTGAATACCACACTCTTCGCTGACGATACTCACCTCCTATCTCACGCACCTACTACCGCAAGCTTGAATGCCGTCACCCGTGATCAAATGCCCAAAGTGCATGAGTGGACTTCCCATGATAGCCTTCGGGTTAACGCTGCGAAATCCCAATTATTGGTCGTGAACTCCTGCGATAACCTAACCGTTGACATCGCTGGCCAACCAATTTCCAACACTAAAAATGCCAAACACCTTGGTGTCTTACTGGATTCGGACATGTCCTGGAAGAGTCACATACAATCACTAAAACCACAACTATCGAACCGAGCGAGATAGTGTAATGGTTATGCGTCCGGCTTCTCGAGCGGTAGGTCGTGTGTTCGATCCCCGGCCGGGCCATACCAAAGACTCGAAAATTGGTATCCGCAGCTATCTTGCTAGGCGCTCAGCATGGAGGAGAAAAAAACCGGGGGCGCAGACTAGATGACCTCATGAGCCGTATCGCTCCGTCGTCAAAAAGCATCTCGATGGTGCAGGCGAAAAAGAATATCATCTCTCTCTCTCTCTAGGCTACGGCACACGCGCGTCAACGAAGAACAACTACCATGTGATCATGACTGAATACAAGAAAACTGAATTCAAGTCGAAATACAAGCAGGATTATTGGACCACGACCTAACATCGACCTCGCCCTCCGCCACATACCACGTCATTTTGTCGCTTGCGTTAATTCGTATTGAGTGTGCATGTGCTTGTGCATGCCTCTTATTTACTTCGCCTAGGCTAAGGTGGGTGGCTGATCTTAAAGGCTACTCCAAGTTGTTTCGACACCGTCCTATCTTTTCATTGTATCGCAGTCTTGTGATGTTTTTGAAACGATGAAAATATTAATAAACCTGATTGATTGATCTTACTTTCGATTAGTCAAATCGAGTGTATACATCAGAAAAGCGTTCACTTACAGGTCTATGTTCATTGTTCAATTTTTCATGTCTCAAATTGGCACTGTGGCTCACCCCCCAGGTCGACATCTATTCGACGACAAACAAGTTGCGCAACACGCATATGAAGGAAAATAATATTAATGATAATTATTCAAATCAAACATCATAAAAGAGCTTCCTGGAGGTACAGAACTTCAATATAGCCTACTTTTCAATAATACGATAAAAACGAATGATATTCTACCGCTGTCGGGTTACAGCCCAGCAAACACTAGATGTCTTTTGAACCTGTCAGGATATCTTTTTCTTGTCCAGCCAGGTTCAAATCATATCTTGTGCATGCTTTGTGCTGAAGCACGACTTAAATATATCTTTTTCATGTCCAGTCATGTTCAAATCATATCTTTGTGCAAACCTTGTGCTGAAGCACGACTTAAATATATCTTGTTCTTGTCCAGTCAAGTCCAAATCGTATCTTGTTCATACCTTGTGCTGAAGCACGAATTAAATATATTTTTTTCTTGTCCAGTCAAGTCCAAATCATATCTCGTCCATACCTTGTGCTGAAGCACAACACAAATATATCTTGTTCTTGTCCTGTCAAGTCCAAATCATGTCTTGTCCATACATTGTGCTGAAGCACGACTTAAATATATCTTGTTCTTGTCCAGTCGAGTCCAAATCGTATCTTGTTCATACCTTGTGCTGAAGCACGAATTAAATATATCTTGTTCTTGTCCTGTCAAGTCCAAATCATGTCTTGTCCATACATTGTGCTGAAGCACGACTTAAATATATCTTGTTCTTGTCCAGTCGAGTCCAAATCGTATCTTGTTCATACCTTGTGCTGAAGCACGAATCAATTTTTTTTTGTCCAGTCAAGTCCAAATCATATCTTGTCCATACCTTGTGCTGAAGCACGACACAAATATATCTTGTTCTTGTCCAGTCAAGTCCAAATCATGTCTTGTCCATACCCTGTGATGGCCTCCGCTGCTTTCGGTGGTTGATGGGTATTATAGAGTGTATAATTGGAATTGGTCGGCTCCGAAATTTTGGAAGGCAATTTGAAAGTCAGCAAAATCCGGCTGGAGAATTTCCGGTTCTGCGTCCCAAAAACTTCTACCAAAATCATGATATCGTATTTAAGATTATAATTAAGAATGTTGCTAAAATCCAACTGTCGAAATAAATTCAGAATCCGCATCCAGTCCGGCTGAAATCGCTGAAATCCTGCTACGACTCCGGCTTCTGATCCGGAGTGTAAACGAGAGGCCGTTTCTCCCTTGCGAGTTCACATAAGTTTTGGCGCGGAATACTGGCAGACAAAGCGCTCTCGTAATGGCGGCTTACAGCTATACAGTCGTATGTTAGGTTTAGTTGCGTTCTGGAATTAATCGTGGTAAATTGAGGCTCAACCAACCATATTCCTTCAGAGGATTACTGAAAACTTAACTGTAGATGGTAATTTATATATGCTTCATACGAAACATAGGTATATGATGTATGGTATAAATGTCACAAAGTATATATAGAACTTGGTTTGCACTTTTGCGAATATCATAAGCTATTGTGACAGTGCTGGATTATATATAATATCATCAGATGGTGGTCGTTGAAATCATTCATTGTGATCGAATGTTTTTGTACTTTTGTCTATAATAGTGTAGTGGGGGCTCAGCTACCAACAACGTGGTAATGCCCAGACATAAAATAAGACGGGGGAAGCATAGACGTAGGCAGTACCAGAAAGAGTGGATACGGTCCAAGCGAGCTAGAATCGGCGATTTGACGGGACGGATCGTTTCATCATCATCAAGTCACTTGAGTACCTACTCCGAAAAGTCCAGTAGCAGTGGTGATGACGTTATACCTGAACCTGCAGTTATGTCGCACCGTTTGCATGATGCATATTCAGAGAAAAGAACTTGACTGACGGCGATTGCAAGAAGTCTGAACTGGTATGATTTGTATGACTTGTATGACATTTGGTATGATTTGTATGACATTTGGTATGACTTGTAGCACGGCACACTTCTAGGCTTTTGTAAGGCACCGGTTATTCTAGGGGCGCCAACTCAAAATTGGTCGCAGGCCACTTTTCAATTTCGGTAGAGGATGCAGGCCGCATGAATTCAATAACGAGATTAATTAGGCCACAGAGTTGAACGCCTTATGAAATCTTAATTAGGGATTGCACCGTGTGTTGATTGATCAGGGAGAAAAAACATGGCGGCGCCTGCATGACAATGTTATTTTCAAATTCACATTGTCCTCAGCATTATCGGTGGGAAATGGATTTGAAGTGACATTGCTGTCGTTGTAATACATTCATTAAATACGATTTATTCATTGTATATGTGGATAAATGGGCGAATAATGTATCGATTCAGCAATCCGGCCTATATCCGGCCCGCCGACTGGAGAAGTTGCCCACCCCTGATCTAACCTCTCGTCAAGATCAACGTTCCATCAAGTTATTTGATGTCTATGCAGGCGCGTAGCCAGAGGGGGGGTTTCGAGGGTATAGTCGTCATTTACGCATGTACTTAACCATAATGAATTGATGCTATATTAGTGAATTCGAAAAATATCGAAACCCTGCCATATTATTTTAAAAAACCCTACTTATTTTTTGCCATTTGTATTTTGTACTACAGGTATCTGCTTTGAAAGGACTTCACGGTGAACAATTGGCCTCAACGGTCAGAAATATCATGACAAGCATAGCTGTAAAAGATGTGTGGCAATTGTTCAGCCTAAAAGGTCAAAGAAGCAAAAATGGACAAAAAAGAAGTTTTCAAAATTTTACTCTTTACAAGACTATAAAACGTAAGTTGTTACTGATATTACAATCGCGATTTCAAAACCCATGATAACGATGTCTTCGAGAGCATTTTTACAGAGTTAGGGTATTTTGCTTTCCCTTCTTGTGAAAGATCATCGCAGCTAAATTGCAAATCGTTGCTGACCACACACCCTTATAAGCCCTCGTTTGAAGTCATCTTCTACTGACATTGCCGACATGGCGAAATCACAAGCAAGTGCGTTGATTGCGCAACTCCATGTTGAGTCTGGAATGTTTTGAAATACCAATTTTGACACCATGGGGTGATCACATTCGAGAGAGATTGTTACCGCTGGCGGAGATTCCGATTTGCCGCATTGTTTTGTAATGCCGCCCCTGATCTACTTATATTCTCTTTGAAGGAGCATGTAAAGTGGCTCATCCTACGGCCGACAGTACAACAATTACAACTAAAGTGGGACGATTTCTAACTGTTATTGGAGCTTGCAAGGTAATTTTGTTTATGAATCTGACGTCTGTGTGACAGCTGCGTTCTTTATCCGTAAGTGAATCGTTGCTACCTCCAGGGCCACTACCATTCATCTTCAGAACACTATACCAGTGGTTTCCAAACTTTGACGTGATGTAATTTAAAAAAAAATTATAGTTATTTAATTTCTCGGATTATCCTTGATTGGTGGATAATCCGCGATTTATCAACGAAAAACTCACATAAACCCGCTTCTACTGGTCGGAATTGACTCAAATTTGTTTTGCAACGTCTTTGAAGACAGCTCAACAATTTCATGGGGTTGGCAGGAAAATTGGGAAATTTTTTTTTTAATTTTCAATAATAAATTAAAAATTTTAATTGGATCTGCGGAGTCCTATACTTGTTAGAATCGAACCAAATTTGGTGTGCAGCGTTTTTAGGGTAACCTGACAATTAAATCAGTGAATGGCTGGAATCCGAGGAAAAAAGTTATTTTTGAACAGCCCTACTGCACACGTGAGCAATTACGCAGTGCTTAGTTGGTCTCAGCGCAGAAAAAGCGCAGAAAAAATCTGAAGTGATGTCATTTTTTTAGTCGTTACGTACTACTGTCGAAGGGACCGCGCAGTGAGTTGGTGAGTGTGTGCAGACTCTTCAAAAATTAGAGGGAACATTGGGCCGGCTGTTTCGGTGGCGAACAAGATGCATGGCAAATATGGCTCAATTCCAACGTGTAGAAGTCAAATCATTGAGATACAAAATTAGGGATTGGAAACTTCGCTGGTATATATATTAGGTACATTTTACAGCTAGCTATACTATCCCATTCACCAAAGAAATGTTTGAAGCTGGCCCAGAACGATAACGATGAGTTATACGATCTTCCAGGGCCGTAACTGTCACACTCCAAACACCCAATTAGGATAGCTCGACTGGACCCAAAATTACTTTGTTGGTCGTTTGTTGAAGTAGATGTAATCAAATTGAATATTTTTGTCGTGCTTAGCGCGATTTCTTGTCCCTGTAGGTCTACATTTAAATATGATTAGTAAGATAAAAAGGTGCTTATGTTAGAGAAATATGCAAATCGGTGGTGGCGATTACCACACATTGAAAAGGACTACGACTCTACTCTGTGCTAAGAGATGGGCCTCAAGAACATTTTCAAACAACACACACCACCAAGGTCGTCGTGACTTCCTAAAGGCGATTCGGAATCCTTGGATGAATGTGACTTGCCATGACCGTCCCATTGTACTCGCAACCAAACACATATAATGACTTTTGCTCTACTGCTAATCAATCGAAGTAATCAATTCATTTATGTTTTAGGATGACGATAAAGGAGAAAACAGGAGCAAGACTGTTATCGAGGAGGCTGAAGATTCCGATACCGATAACATAGACTAATGCTAATGCAGAAATATTTGCTGAAGTGATTGCACAGTTCTGTATCAAGGCCCAATTCTTGCTAACGTATTTTCTTCATCCATGTTTTTTTTGGCGTGTTTTGTTCTGATTTCATACAGAACAGAAAGCCATAAACATGATTTTTAAAATTGGCGATTAGTTTTAATTCTGAATCAAGGCCTACCTCTTGCTGCCTACTTCTTGCTAACGTATGTTGTGTCACGGACTGTTATTTTACCTTGATTCTTCATCTATTTTTATTCCAATTTTCCGTCGAGGTCTAGTCCAGTTCATTTTTTTTTGAACTGGTATAATACAGAACAAAAAGCCATACATGATTTGTAAATCTGGCGATTCGTATTCGTTCATATGTGAAGTCCAGCAAATAGCAGGTTTAGCCAACCAGGGTTCAGGGTCACACAGGGTCGAGTTATACAAAAAATCTCTCCTAGGATATGTTTAAGGATGTTAGTCAGGATATCTTTGAGGATGTTTATCAGGATATCTTTGAGGATGTCCATCAGAATGTCTTTGAGGATGTTTATCAGGATATCTTTGAGGATGTCCATCAGAATGTCTTTGAGGATGTCCTACAGGACATCTTATATATATCCATTTCTGTCGACAAATGTATATATTTTGCAGTTCAGTGAAGGACATCTTTTGAACTCATGGAAGATGTTTAAAAAATATCTTTAATAAGTTTTGTGTTTGCTGGGAGGGTTACAGCGCTGTCATGAGTAGGGCTGGGCAAAATCGAGTACCTGAGTGATTCGATTCTGAATCACTTATTATGCTTCAAGTCGAGTCGAGCATTCGAGTATCACTCATTATGACGTCACATCAGAATGTGTCAAAGTTCAAATATATACCTTTTATGCCACCCAAAGGACATAATGCCTGTTATCCGTCACATTAAAGATACATTAAATGTATTTTTTCGGACCATATCGATTTTATTGCACTTCTTGACAATGTTGTGGGATGATCATGACTTCGGAAATGTGATATTCCCAGTAACGATCGTAGCTTTGCACTATGTCTCGTATGCTGCTACACGACCAATCATGGTTTCAAGGCTTCCTCAGTGGAAACTAGTATCAAAACTATAATTCTCGTTAGTGAATTAACTTTCAGATGCGAGGAGCGTATGATTTCAGTACTCGAAAAAATCGTCTTTTACTACATTGTGCCCAGCCCTAGTCATGAGCTTCTGTTGTGATTCCCAAATAATTCCATATTTATTTTACGTTCTGTCATCGATTATAATAATAATTATTAGGCAAACCTACATGCAGTCATATCATGACACAAAAAAATTGGGGATAGAATCATCAGAGCTGTTAATGATGCATCAGTGCTGTTACAATGAATAAAGTTCATCCAAAATAATCAGATTGTACACGCCGGAAAATATACTCACATCAAACATAGAATGTTATCTGAGAAGTTGGGCAACTGCGGAAGTGTGGGAAAAGGATCAAATATGGTATGGAAAATTGTAAGTATATGGTATGGAACGAGTGAGGAAATGGAGTATGGAAATTTTCCATTCCATAGCATGCCCTCCCATATCTGACTAGTGCCTATAGTCAGTCACTTGTGTAAAGTAATGGAGGTAGTGGTAAGGGTAACGAGGCACTTGCGATGGTACTTTTACTCGAAATCTTGTTGTGTTGACTAAAAAAGGTCATCATTCAGATTCGACTCCTGCATTACCCGCTTTTCAACGATTCTGTTGTGGTGTTGATTAAAAATAAAAGTTAGGTCATTTTTTCAGTCCAATTCCCGAATGACCCGCTCGGACATCCGCATTACATGCTTCGCGTCATTTACGGCGTTTTTTAGTTGGGCCTGTCCATTAACCTAGCTGTCAAAGCTGCGCAGAACGAATTTCCAAAAAAGGAGTACATTTAGGCGTCGTCGTGGGGCATTTCCTCCTTGAGGACGCACCTAAAATATTGTCAGCTGCTTTGCCCTGAAGGCTGCGCCAGAGTCGGGGACTAACCAAACACTCCGCTTTAGGCTCATCTGCCTGTTGCTAGGAACATATTATTCGCCCCTTCATGTCCGATATCGTATCTTGGTGAATTATTAAATATAACCGACTGTGATGCAACTTTATTCACGAGACAGGCACAAAACATAACGCTTCAAACTTGCATCAATTTCTTTGACCACAGTAACGCCGAAAACGCTTCTGGATTTGACAAATTCAACCCAGCCGTGCACGCTACCGCCCACGCTGAAATAATGCGACTTCGCGCTCATGTAAATAACGCAATCCCTACCACCCACCGCATCCAAATAGTCATGCAGGGCACCGTAATTGACCTCGTTGTATATCGTTTCGGACGACACGATGATATCATACTTTTCGAAAGCGACGTTGCAATTACGACGGCCGCGTAATACCGACCAATCGCCCGATACAAAATCCATTTTCGTAGACGCGGCTTCGGCGAAACCCGGAGTTCTAAGGTTACGCATATTGGTCGCCAGCACTGAACCCAATTCGTCGCCAGTATTTTGCGCGTGACTGACTTCACTACACTCGTCTGGCGCGAAATTACTTATAGCGGTTGGACCTGTCGCGTCCATGATCACGCTTTCATTAAAATCTTGGAAAGTAACATGCGCAGCTCGGCCGTATTTCATAGCGTATACTCCCAACAAGCCGACCCCGCAACCGACGTCTAATACGTTTTTTCCCTCGAACAAACCGCTATTATCATCGCCTTGCAAATACATCAGCAGGTCTGTAGTGCACTCCCAAACTTTCAGCCCGCCTTCGTACACGGCAGATATCAAATCCGTGTCGCCAGCATGACCGTTAGAGATGGGAGCACTGGCCGAAACCGCCAAGATCTCCCCAAATGACGTGGACACCTTATCGATATCGAACAAATCGCACGATTCGTTGTTTTCCCATCTTTTCGCTACATCTGCAGCAGTAATACACTTGGCGTCGGTCGTAGTAGAGCCGGCGACACGGTCTTTCTCGAGTTTCTCATCTGTCGCGTCCAAAACAGTTGGGATTTCGGCGGCTTCTCCGTTGTCGATTTCAAAATTGAACTTGAACTCCATCAATTTATGTGTGTCACGAAACAAAATACAATCTACATCGAGATACCTCTGCTGAAAAAGTATCCAGTTAGATACCGCCATGGCTAATGTAAATTTACGTTGCGGAAATCCCTGGACATCACACGTTGCAAAACAAAGACTCACACGAAACGATGAACAGACTTTCGATAACAAGGGCGTGCTGCAGCTTCGATGTGGCATGTAATGCGGAATCGGCCAAGCGAGATCAACTGCAATTCAGGATCAAAGCAGTGAAGCCCTAACCAGTGTTTGGAGCTAGTAGACTCGTAGAAATTTCAATTCATACAAGAGCCTCAAGATAACAAGTCTGCGAGACATATATTCACAGAACAGCCTATGGTAACACGAAAACTAGCACAAGAAATGAACATATAACACCGTTATAAGAGGCACCATTATCTTCTTCTGGGCGAAGGTACATCACAGTAAGTACGATCGCATAGAAAACCGATATTCTCAACACAATCTCACAGGATCAAAATGGCAAAAAGAGTACATAGCCATATCCCAGTACAAACGGGGCTTCATTGTCTCAACTATTTTGGGTATGCTTAATTTGCTGAAATCCAAAGCAAGATACTGATTGCTGTGATGTCATTGCACGTCACTATTCCAGCTAGGTGTTATAGGTGTCATGCATTATGTGCAGCGTTGTCATACCGTCCTTATCCTTGGCACAGAGGCAGTGATTAGGAATGGACGAAAGCAATGGCCTGTTTTGTAGTCGTCAGCTCATCCAAGACCATGTACAGGTGATGCGAGGGCTGGGACGTGCCAAACATTTTTTTAATCATCAGTTTACAAATTTCGCGATTAAACTGCCTCGAGTTTTTGTCCTTGTCAATGACAACACTGATGGTATGCTACCGCGTAATTGTCTCAAGGCAAAAAACAGCCATGACCTGCCTAGAATCAGAATGATCAGTACAGAGTTTCAGCATTTTCGGAGACTTTGAGAAGCGTTTACAAAATTTCTTGAGAGTTGATTATTTCGATTTACCGGAGACCAGGGTCGGAATCGGAGTAATCATTTCTAAGCAACTGGAGACGTGTCTCATATTCTTTGCTTCAAACCACCCATTCAAATGGAAAATCAGGCCAGCACCGAGTACAACTTTCTTCACCAACTTGTTGCCAGAATGAGTCCACCGATAGGATATGCACCGCTGTGGTGCCCACTGGCACCTGATTTTTCAACAACTTAACCTTGTCAGTCCTTATAATAGAGTAGAAACATTCTTTCCAACGGAGGAAGCCATCGTTTTGAAAGCGTCGTGTAGTTGAGAGTGTTGCCCCATAAAATTCTCGTCCTTTAGCATGAAATAATGAAGGAACAGGTGCAGGCCGCGCCGCACATGCTTCGCCTTGGCGGATTTCAAATGCTCAAAGACCCCTGCCAGTTTCTCTTCGTCGGGACATTGCTCCGCGAGCTTGCACAGGAACAGCCGAAGAAATATGATCATGGTTTTGTCAATTTCCGCAAACTCCACAGTCTAAATAGAAATAGTACGGTAAGAATATTGATCGGTGGTGACCAACCCCTTCAAAATTATAACTTCATTTATTGCTTCCTTTTTAACAGTAGACATGTTATACGTCATTCTATTGCATTTAATCCGGTTTCTTCCGCGAGAAATGCGACTTTGTTGTTTGCTCGCCCATATTTACTGCCAATTATACATACTATTGAAATGTAACAAATTTTGTATATAAAGTTTTCTTCATAAAACTTCAACATATAACCAATCTTAAACAAGTAGCAGACTACTTAGAAACAGTTACGCAGCAAAATTGCAGCATTGTGACGTAGAAAGTGGAATGAAGTCTAAAGTTAACCATGAGCTCTATATTACAAAAACATGTTGAAAAATGCATTCTAAGTTTTCGAGTAAATTCAAAATTTCACGTTCCAATTCATTAATTAATGGACAAGTGTCCTACTATTTTCATTTTCGAACCGAGATTGAAATATATTAAGCAGATCAACAGAAACTTAACACAAACGGCGATTGAGAACCGCTGGCATAGATAGTATAGAAACAGTTATTCGAGTGAAAAAGTTTGCAAATCACAGATCTAAACAGCATTGCCGATCGCTGGTCTAGGAAAAGGGACAAATAACTTTCCATGATGTTCCATTTCTGTAATGACACTCTCAACAATCGAGTTGCTGCTGGGTGTGACACCAGGAAATCTAAATTCGAACTTTGAATGCACTGCATAATTATCAGTGCCTTGAGTTTCCTAAGTTTTGTCACACATTCTACATTGCGATCAAGCCACTTGATTGAAAACTCCTACAAATATTACACAAAACAGAAAGAGTGAAGTAAGAAACCAGCTGGATTTACCTTGAGACAACTCAAGTTTAGGGCACCGCTGCTAACAAGTTGCGCCATTAGTGTGGCGACATTGCTCTGATGAGGTCCTTTCATCGTACCGAGAACTTTGAACCGGTCCCACAGCGTGCATTGGATGCTGATCGCAAATTGCCTGCAAACGCATTGAGAGTGATAGACCGCCAAGCTTTACCACTCTGGTTGAACACACTGTAGCATCTCTATAGAACACTAGAACAGTGATGATCGATTATGATCCAACTATTTTGTTCACTGTACTGAGCTGTACTGTACTGTACTACTGCACTGAACTACCCATCACGGCAATCCGGCACAATGTAGCAAAATCCCTTTTCCCTTTACACGCACTGTGATGATGAACACCAGCCAAATAGAGTGATTCATGGCCGATGGATATTATTTTGAAATAATTATAATATTATACAGAGGTGGTCAGTAACAACGCACTTTTTAGCCTGCTCACAGTATTCAAGTGATTATGTTTGTAAACTACTTTCACTTTTACTTGAAGAGCTCTTTAGTCGAACTAATCTTCATTTTACGCCTTGGATCTTGAAAGTAGAAAGAAGCTTAAGGATTGGTGTACAGTGTATGCCTATTTTATCAGTGAAATTGTCACAAAAACCATGTGAAATACCCTTCTATCAGGGCAAAAAAGTAGGCTTTTTATTCAAAGATTGCAGTATTTTTAGTGACATTAGTCCTTACATGTTAGTCACAAAGGTGGATCTTGCGATTTTGAGAGTGGACAGTTCCATTAACCGCTAAAAGTATCCTTCGTACCTATCATATTGACAAAATCGATTCAGCAGATGCATGTAGTATGGGTTGTATGACTTTCCCCTTTGACAGCAATCGACTACGACATTGGCAATTTCCCTCAGCTGCTTACCCTGAAACAGTAAAAAACATAATAAAAGCAAGGATGAACACCAACAAAACACAGATACCTACTTTCAGATTGCATTTCATTATCTTTTGAAACGCGTCAACGTAATCATCGGCCCCCATTACGGAATAGAAGATTTTTCGTCGTACGTCGGTATTCATTCGTTGGAGCTTGGCGGCTTCTACGATTTTTTGCGACACCGAAAAGTCTACCACGAAAACGAACAAGTTGTGATAAAATATTAATGTTATCATAAAAATAGCTTTTCATAACTATTCACGTAAAACATTTTTGCATCAGTGTTCATAAGAAAGTTCACACAGATGCAATGTTCAACAACAGTATTCGCATGGAGTGCTCCAGTTGTGTTATTTCTTACCATGGCCAACGGTTGGCATGAAATGACAATATAGATTGGTAAGATGTTGCTGCATCATAGACAGGATTGCCACAGTGTCCTTATTTCTGAGATTTATCGATACTATTGAAGGCAATGTCTGATAAGACTACAGTGTCTTTATTTATTGGGTTTGTCTATGTTCTACACTTGTTTTGTTAAATTGTGTCTATCTACATCGAGCGTGATGATATACTTGGACAATTTTCATTGTATTGTGCGATTTGTGCTGAATATTCAAATATCAAGGAAAAACTTTTTCACTGTATAAGACATGATGGTATTTCCAAAGACCAATCTTCTAAGCCTAGGGTGGCCAGCCTGCAGCCGTCGACACGTATTTCAATTAGTATGTGTTGGCGGCGGTAGATATGCAATTTGAGTTTACGAATTGACTACAGAATTTTTGAGAGATTTTCATCAATCTTACAATTTTCTGCGACTTCATTGTTCGATTTTATGATAGTAGCGCCCTTCGCAATCTGAGCTCAAAGTACAGATGCAAACAGCAGAGGAAAATGATGCGCCCTATATACAAATACAATTTCGAAATGTGTGTGTGCTCCTCTCCATAACGACAATCCTGATGGGAGGCCAAGAAATAACAGCACGTAACAAAGTGGCTAACAGCAATTGGCCTAACGAAGATGCATCATCCTTTATAGCTTACCCAAAAATTTCGAAAACACCCCCTTCATCAAGCCTACCGGTGAATCTGATCACATGGGGAGAGAAAGGATAAATGGATGATAGTAATGTTAAACCAGTGATATTAATGACAAAATTCATTAGTCAATATGAAATAATTTTTGCGCTGCACATGAGGCATGACCATATCCAATACCATCGCATAGCCACTCGCGATTTTAGTGAGTATAATTAGCCGAGATCATAGAATAGATTAGTCCAGAGTCCATTGGAAATGGACATTTACAGATTAAGATAGGTATTTCACGTATTTGGTTGGCGTCCAGCTAGTTCATTACGACTATGCCGCGGAATGCGGCTGTAGGCTACATGAGTAGTCGAAATGCGGCCTTGAATAGCAAAAAGGTTGGCCACCCCTGTTCTAAGCAGATATACCTGCAGGAATTAGTCGGCTACAAGAATCATATTGCAAGTAAATATGGCTAATAGGATGAGACTGCATCTTATATCGAGAGCACATGAAGACGATGATTTTCTTTTCAGTATTCGAAATTTCACCACTTTTTCACACACATTTTAGGTGATGTAATGGCAGGTGGTGTTTGGTAACACAAATTTGCAACTGAAGTACATACAAACGCATGCTGATGACCACAAACGACAACCATTATTTCCGGAAATGATGAGTGAAAACTGAGTCGTCTCCCCAAAATTCAGTGTCTAATATGCTATTGTTACCGAAATGCACATCAACAATTTGAAGCGGACATAGACTACACATAGGCTATTTTGTTTACCAACCGAGCTCATTTGGAGTGGAACTTTCGCCTGTCTCCTGAACCGTGTCGTCTCTCAGCATAGGACGGCCAGAAAAAGAGCTCCCGACTATCCACCATCGACCGTTTTTTCCAATATCCAGAAAGTCCTGTGAAGATAGTCAACACTTTGGATAAATTAGCAATACAGTTGATTTCTGAAATCCAGCATTCATTCTACCCTGCAATTATGCACTCTGGCTTTTATACACATTGTTTACTTTTATATTTTATTGCCTCTTGTGTACTGCGATCTAGGGTAGTAATGATATATTGTTATATTAGGCGCTCTATAAATTATTTCATTATCCTCATTCCTTATTATTATATATTTAGTTACCATGATACAGTGACGTTACCAGAAGGTCTTATGACAATTTCCCTGATAAAAGCGACACAAACTTGTCTCCAGAGTGTGTAAATCATGTGGTTTTTCCTAAATTCTGCTTTCAAGAAAAAGCAGTAGTAGCAGAAAAACATAACCACACAGAAGTAGGCCTAATTCGTTTGACTGTCTCTTATATCTTATCAATATCTAGGATCTATTTGTAACTATCTGAGATCACAAACTGAATCGTCTGTACAGAAATCGTCATCTATGCTAATGAAACTGCTGACCTGTAATGTTATCGGTGGCATGGTATCCATATTGCTGCCAGCTCTGTCTTTCGTCATCCAAGCCAGCTTTTTTCTTCTCTTTGTCACCGCATCCGGATCATAACCTGTGATTAAACAAGCACGCACATTGCTGACAACATCTCAACGCAATTTGTGACTTTTCAACGTCATGCTTACTTGTGACCTTTCTTATGTTATTATTTTTGATAGCAGTCAAGACGCTCAGCATGTATGACATTCTGGATCCGCCATCGGTTGCAATGTTCAAATCTGTCAACCGAATCACATGATCAAATCCAAAATGCAATTTCGAGCTAAATCCAAAGGAGATAAAATATAGTAGAAACAAACAAATGACCGACTAGGTGTACGAGACTGTGGAATTGTTGTTTGTGATCGATCGCATAGGTTGTTGTTACCAGGGCTGTGGAATCCGAGTTTCATTAAGTTTTCTCTTGATGGAGCCGGAATCAAAATGCTACTAAAAGTGCAGTTGCAGTTAAAGGAGCTATCAATAGTTTTCCACGTAGGTGAACCTTCACAAACATAATTTCATTCTGCCTGTGCAATCTTTGTCAATCAATAATTAGGTTGATTCACTTGGTAATAATAACCTACCAAAAGGTAATAAACATACAATTTTCAGAGTACATTTACAGGAATGTTGGAGTGGACGGTCTGTGAAGAAAATAATACGAGCGGGAGCTGGAGTCAGCGTGCTAAAAGTTACCGGAGTCGGTGTGTATTCAAATTGTCTGGAGTCGTGAGTAAAGTGAGCCGGATCCACAGCCCCGGTTTTTACCATTTGACTACACACAAAATCTGATTGTACCCCTTTTGGACCGCGGATCCCCTCAAGTTTTCGTTCAAAATTAGCCAAATTACTGTTCAACCGTCATCTGTCTTGCGCAAATATCAATTGTCGTCTAGTGATAAACAGCCACAAAATGACTTTTCTTGAAAATAACACAACACTACACGAAGAAATTTGATTTTGGTGTGAGTTTTTGATAAACATATCACATCCTGCCTAGACATTTATATTCAGCATCTCATCTCGAAGTTATTTAGGGGTTATACCAAAGGTGGGAATGGAGTTCGTGGCGAGTTTTATATTCATTCATTGGGACAGATTGGGAAAAAAATTTATGTGGTGAGACTGACAACTCCAAATCCAAAATGTTTTGCAAACATTTCGAAGTCACCCTCTTTGACCTTGCTATCTATCCATCTCAATCTACTGATAAGTATCAGGTTGTTTATGGTATGCCCTCTCATGTCAGGGACAGTAATTATTAAAAAAGAAAGAATGTAATTTAAAATGGGTATATATGGCTATAACTGCGCCCTTAGTTCTGCACCTACACCCTAAATGTGTTAATACGCCCTCACATATCACGAGAAAGAGAGTTGCTTTAACCCTCGCTACGCGGTAGACTCATGCATGAGCCCGGATTGTATTTTCACGAACACGCTTCACTTAATCCCCAATATCTTGCGTTGTGCAGGTCGTAGAAAGTTACATCTATTTCAGATGGATAGCTAGTATCAATACGCATACGTCGAGCCATAAATAACCTATCAGACTATGAAATAACCTCATCAAAATGCCGATTGAATACACAAAAACGTTTTGCGCAAAATACAACTTGCGGCGGCGCTCGCGTGAATGTGCGCGCGCGAGATAAACCAGCGCCCGTGACCAGCACATCTCCGTTACAGACGTCAAATTCATATGCAGCTCTTTTCTCCAAACAGCTGTTGACTGTGTCATCGCCCATCTATTGGAATGCTTATATCTAACATTGGGCGCAGGACAGATTATTTCTAATTGAAAGTAAACATATTTTACGAAATAATATGCGTGGGTTTTAGTAATATATTCCATGTTGTGATTAGCGCGGATTTGCTGTTGCAGACTACGCATATGGATTATTCGTGCTTTTCATACCAATACACCAACACTACCATATTCAGTGAGCTACATGATCTCCGCTATTGATATGACAGCAAATTTACGACATTTTCTGATGAAAATGTTGCGCATCTTTCCCTTGGTAGCGTACGAAACGCACCGCTCAATAATATGTGACAAACTGATTTGAAACGCCCATAAAATATCAGTGAAGCACTGTAATCATATTGCACGTATGACTCTGTCAATTCAACCAATTCAGTCCTAGTTGTTTTACATCGGCAAAGTTCGTTTCAACACATAGTACTATCTCGTACAAAAGATGGATAAGCGATAACATATACCGGCGCGTTGTGAAATGAATCATTTCGGGGATACTATGTTATTACCAAAACAATAACATGCCGCAATATCTTTGCTGTTGTAATTAGCGCAGATTTCAAGTTTCAGATTACGCAAAACAAGGTATATCTTTACAATAAGTTGAGTCGCCAATATATACTATATAATACATCATCTACATTGTTTCATACGAAGCCATCATTGTACCCATGACATGGTTTTCCATTTGTTGGTGCTAGATTTGGTTTGTTACCATTTCAATTTGCTGTTGTATTCCACGCGTGATGCATTATTTCATATGTTGTATCATGCAATATACTATTTTCTTTTACCATAATATGGCTGAATGTCGATTGTCAAGTTAGCGTATAGATGTATTGTATAGATATGTAGAGTCTGCTGTCGCGAAAGCACTTCGAAACTGATTGCTGCGATGCGCGTGTGATACAGAAACCACTATATCCTCTGCGATAGCTGAGGTGGTTGTGGATGCCTATTATCTGTTCAATAGATAGGCCTTGTCTCAAAGCGTTTGTCTACACCACCACCGTCGATGGCTTGCATATTATTTCATAAACTGATTTGAAATGCCAACGAAAATATCAGTGAGACAATGTATTCATATTGCATGTATGACTACTTGTCAATTCATCCAATTCAGTTATAGTTGTTTTACAACGGCAAAGTTCGTTTCAACACATAACACTATCTCGTACAGAGAATAAGCGATCACCATATAACGGCGTTGTGAAATGAATAATTTCAACGTCCGCGATACTACGTCATTTTCGAACAATAACACGCGGCGCGTGTATGTGCGCAGAATGCGAGACGCCTGGCGTCGAACACACTGTAGCCAACTGTAGCCATCGGTATATCAGCACTCGTTACAATCGACTATATTATCGTAAGAACCTCACTCAGGTCGTTTTGGAATCCTGATATTGCTGTGAAATCAGTCAGGCGATGATTCTATCCCGAGCACCTCCGTGTATGACGTAGTCACAAATTCAAATTTCAAATTCTCTTTTATTTTCTAAAAGTTGAGAACACTTCCAGATATAGGGGCATCACCTATTACTCTCTCGCTTTTAGAGTAGCTCAGTTGGTTAGGCGCCTGTTTCCTGATTGCAGCGATATATTGGGTGTCGGTTCAAGTCCCGTGGTTCGGATTTTATGAATCTTTTTCTAAATGTATTAAAATTCGGTCCTGAGGCCGACCGCGGAAGGAGGGTTAATACTCCTATCAAGAACTACTGCTATAACCATCCATTAATCAATAGGCTAGATTACCGTTGCATTTCACACTGATGTCTTGAATCATATTTTTTAAAGATTCCGGATCTTCCTTCCTCATTTGGAAGCCAACCTTGTTGAGCACTTCGAGGATCAATTCAACGTCTTTCTCCGTGAAAGAGTCGATTAGCAACCGAAGCACGTCCAGTACGACCTTGCAATCGATGACTTTGTACTGGTACAAAAAACACACGAGTTGCAGTAAATTGTTGGAAGCTTTACCGTCGCTTTCGTCTGCCATAAAATAAAATAAAATCATCATAGTCCCAGTAATACAACACGGTTTATACTGATATGGGTCTAGTGACAGTTACCAGCTTACCACGAATACTACTACGGTACTACCGGTACTACTCATTTACTACAAATTATACTACAACTTGAAGTAGTGAATTAGAATTACGCAAGTGCAAGAAATTGCCGGAGTCATGTGTGTATGCAAGGGCGGAATTCATAAAGTTGGATCAGTGATAAACTCGATTATCGTGTTCATCAGGATTCAACAACCTAGGATTATAGAAACCGGTTGATCGCAGCGCATAAAACCGAGTTTTAGCATTATGATGCAATAGATAACACCACTCAATTGAAAACTCAGGACACCTCGAGTAATCATCGCGTAACCTTATCCACTTTCATGCAATCAGGCGTCACGATTAGCAGTTTAATCACACGATTAGCATTCTTCCGGAACTTAAATGTAAAATAATACATCGCCACACTACTGTGCAGTTATTCATTACGAGGGTAATTTTTTTGACATGTCAAAATAAGTCAAAATTGTCGCGTTAGGTCAAAATATTGTCAAAATTGTTTACAAGGTCGAAATTCTTTTGCAACCTGCATTTCGTTTGTATCGTAGATGTTTGCACTGTCGGTGAACTTATCACTTGACATTTTACAGCTGGTGGCCTACATCATAGGCCTACCGTTGTAGACGGCCCATTGTGAATCATAAAACAGTCAAATGAAACAAATAGGTTGACATTTATGCTACCACAATATCCTAACTGAAAAAAGACTGTGTGGGCATTATTTCTTATATCAAGAAGCGCATGATGAAAAATTGTCATGTAGACAACATTGTCAGAATGCAGCAACACAGTGTGCCACTAGCAGTGCACACACAACTTCAGTGTTGCCAGCCACCAACTATTGCTGTGTAACGTTCTTTTTCCATTCTTGGCAAGCTACTTAGTAAGGACCTACACCATCTACCCGAGTATGTAGGAAGGTTTCTTTCGTTGTACCATAACAAATTTCAATTATGTTTACCATAATGTGTGATGTAACTACTGGCATTCCTCATAGGTCCAATAAAGTTTCTTTATGTAAAAATTTGTCAATTTTCAAGTCAAAAATTTATTCTCAGGCTCAACTACTTTCTAAGGACAGACAGTTCCTATTTTTCAAGTCAAAATCTTGCGCTTATAGGTCAAAATAAATATAGCCGTATTCATTACCTTTGCCCTTGATCAGAGAATGCAGTTTGAGCGATATGATTTCATATACATTCATCAGAACCTCGACGCCGACACGAACGCTCAAAGCTGAAATTAACGCCGCGTTTTCTACGAGCATACTCTCAGGAGATGGGTCGGGCTGGCTGAACTGGTCCATCATCACGTCGGTAATAACTTTATGGAGAATAGCGCGGCTGTTGGAGAGATACATTTTTTCGATATCGTCGCATATCGAGCTCATGTTCGACTCGCTCAAACGGTTGAGAAGACCCTTGATTTTGCGTCGCAGTTTTTCCATGTTTTTCTCCTGCTCGTCAGATAAGTTCACACGCATCGCCGGCGGAATGTATTTTTCAGCTGGCGTGTCAAAATTTTCTTTTTCCGTCTCTTGATGATCAGCCGTCACGGTATCGTCTACTTGAATACCGGAAATATCAGCACTGTCATTATCGCCTGGTTCTTCATCGTTGTCTGAAGACACACCATCACTTTCACATTCGATTGAGTCTGCATCATCGATTTCGCTTTTGGGGGACTCTGGAATAGGCGGGCCTTTGCTAGACTTCGAAAAAAAATCATCTTCTTCGTCACTACCGAGGTAGTCTCCGTTAACGACGTCAAGAATGTAGTCGAGCCCCGAATCAACAAAAGATTTTGGGAGTTTTTTCTTATTCTTGGATTTGTTGAGGAACAATTTTTTCTCAAGGGATCCAATCATTTTATCCTCGTGTTTGTTTTCGATTCGTAGAGCCTTTTTTCGGACATCGTCGGACGACAGTTCTTCCGACTTTCTCTTCCTTTTGGTTGTGGGTTTTTTCTTCGATTCACGGGACTGTTTGGTAGTTGCTGGTGTGTTAGGTTGCTGGTTTGTGTCGTTTTTTTGCGTACTTTTCCTCTTTTTAAGCAACTTCGCTTGCCTCCTTCTTTGCTTTCTGCCAATCTCTTCATATCCTTTATTACATTTTGTTCGTTCAGTAGTGACATCGTGGCCATACCTCTTGAAAACCTTTTCAATAGTAGCATCCACTCGGGTTGATTTCAGGTTTGTTTTCATTGTGTTTATATATGAACATTGAACAATGAGGCTGTTCAAAATAACTTTAATTTGGCTACTTGATAAAATTATTAGGTTGTATAAAAAATGCTGTACACGAAATTTGGTTCAGTTCCAACCTGTATAAGCATTACTATCAGAGAAAGAAGTTTGGAATTATTAATATAAAAATAACAAGGGAGAACATTCTCTTCACAAGCATTGGCCCATAGCGAAGGTGAAATCCTGTGACAACACTGTCCAAATATTTGTAATAACACTTTTCAGTCTCAATTTTCGAAATATATTTATTTAGATAGCTATGATTTGCTAGTATATGCCACTGCGTCTAAAGAGCCAATCTGGCAAGTGGCAACCCTGTAGTATTTGATGGAAATCTGGTTTTGGATTTCGCCGCATTGGTGGGAGGGGACATATGGACTGTTGTCAGTCGAATTGGTGGGGGGACATGTTGCACAAACTAACTGGCATCAGTTTTGGTTGAATATCTGGATTTGGATGTTGCCGTATTTGTGGGGGTGGACCCATCTGGGTATTGCCTAACTGGGGCTGATACCGGGAGGAAGTTGGCCATCAAATTCTAGCCTCCACCCTGTCGTGAGTTTGGACCGTTCTTTACTTCTTGGCTATTTGCAGAGTGAAATCTATCCTTGGGCATTTGAAAACTTCTTGCCATTTTGCTAGGGCTACTATCAATTAGGGATGGTCTTAACGCGAGGTTCACGTTTGCGTTCAGAAATTTAGAGGTTCGCGTTCACAAACAAACCTTCGAAGGTCCTGCACTGTGAATCCTTTTCATGTATAACGAGTAGCCTATAGAAACCCGTTTTACACTCTGCTCAATATCGACGTAGAAATACTCAGACGTCGAATACATTGTACTGTCTGGCCTAGACCGTTAAGGCGTAAGCTTATATTCTCTTGCAATTCCTCGTCGATATTGTTGGCAAAGCGTCGTAAGATATTGATTTTATGGGATTATTATATCATTTGATTGCCTCAGTTGATACATTTAGAGACGTTCAAAACGTCAATATGTACTTCAGCAATGTGTCATTATGTGGCCCAAGTCGTAGCTTAACGTGTACCTGTACAGTGTACATTAATATAGGCTATCAGTAATTGAAATCTAGGAGGAGGGTTGGTGCGATGACATGCAAAATAAGGTCAAAAACATGCAAAATAAGGTCAGTCGCGACATGCAGAATAAGGTCAGTCACATGCAAAATAAGATCAGTCGCGACATGCAGAATAAGGTCAGTCACATGCAAAATAAGGTCAGTCACATGCAAAATAAGGTCAGTCGCAACATGCAAAATAAGGTCAGTCACATGCAAAATAAGGTCAGTCGCATGCAAAATAAGGTCAGTCGCGACATGCAATATAAGGTCAGTCTCATGCAAAATAAGGTCAGTGACATGCGAAATAAGGTCAGTCGCAACATGCAAAATAAGGTCAGTCACATGGAAAATAAGGTCAGTCACATGCAAAATAAGGTCAGTCGCAACATGCAAAATAAGGTCAGTCACATGCAAAATAAGGTCAGTCGCATGCAAAATAAGGTCAGTCGCGACATGCAATATAAGGTCAGTCTCATGCAAAATAAGGTCAGTGACATGCGAAATAGGGTCAGTCGCGACATGCAGATTGCAGAATAAGGTCAGTGGCATAAGAAAAAAGTAGGATTTGAAGTAAATACTTGGATTTATACGCAGACTGTTAATATTCTACATGCGATCGACTCGCCCCGTAATCGTAATAATCGTCTGATTACATTTTGTTGAAACATCTTCAGATTTAGGATATAGATGGGGAATGTCAATCATGAAATTACTATATAGGAAAGATATTTTGAATTTATTTTTCATAAAAAAAAGAATTGGATTTGTAATTGAACTGTGGATTTGGATTTATGCGCGGACTGACCTTATTTTGCATGTCGCGACTGACCTTATTTTGCATGTGACTGACCTTATTTTGCATGTCGCGACTGACCTTATTTTGCATGTTTTTGACCTTATTTTGCATGTCATCGCACCAACCCTATAGAAATATAGGGTGGGAATTAGGAATATGACGTCATGAGGTTCACGTTCGCGTTCACACAGAACCGTTCGAAAAGGTTCGAGTTCACACGAACCTGAACCTTGCAGAGGTTCACATCATCCCTGCAATCAATATTCCCTCTCATTTTTCACAAGTCTGCGCGCAGTCACCAACTCACTGAGCGGCCCCATGAACAACAGTGCGTGACGATACGCCTGCGCATTTGTATCCGGACACGCTCCGGAGCTGATATCTCATCATCATCATTGGTTTATTAGCAATTTTATCAGTTCAATACACCACAAAAAATGCGATACAATGAAAAGACAGGAAGATGTCGAAGCGACAAGGAGCCCAGACATGTTCCGGACCTGATATCTGCACAATGAATGGACCCAGTCACAGTCGCGAGCCAGACACGTTGCGCTTGCTAACGATAGGTGATATCTAGGGCAAGTTTTTGCAACTTTTGCGACTTTTTTTTACAGCTTCCAGCAGCTTCCTAAATTCTCGTAATGTGATATACGTAGTCCTAATGATTGGTGTCTTGTGTTCTCGTTCGTATTTAAGTTGACGTCATGCGAGTAATAAAGGACTTTCGCTCACAATCACTTGTCTGCATGTTAGGGTCTCGGCTAAAGACAGATATATTACATGGCGCTGCGAGCATAGAATGAACATACGATGCCGCCGAAGATAGATTGGTCGCTGAAGAAAGTTCTTGTGAAGCAAGATCTCGATCTTTCTATTCACACGGGTCAATCGTTCCTAACATGGAAACGGCAATTCCAGAATTTTGCAAGAGAATCGGGAGTGACAGCTGAAGGCGTAGATTGGGTCGCTAAATGGGCTGCTTTTGAAGCTTGTGTCACCGAAGACACATTCTTGAAGATAGAAGCGTTGCGATTGCAACTTCCGATCGACAATCGGGAAACTCTTGACGAGATATTGAAAGCTGTTAATAGTATCGCCGACGCCGCGGAGAACGTTTGGATCAGACGACATAAGTTTGAGGAATGCAAGCAACAAGCTGGACAATCGTTCCAACAATACTATGCTGAAATTGTAAGCCTGATCTCACCATGCAAATTCGACGATGGAATCTGCAACGCAGACAAGCAGAAGGTACTCGACATGTGGTTACTCTATAAATTGGTGTTCCACACAAACAATCAAGCAGCGAAGAAGAAACTGTTTGAAGAAACGGAGCTGACATTAGATCGCGCGAGGCGAATTCTCGAAGCATTTGAATCAGTTCAGAGAACCGAAGATGCTTTCGCTGGAATTTCGACTCAGCCCGGCATCAGCAAGATCGCTGCTCCACACAATAAGACAGCGAAGTCGACGTACAAAGTGAATAAGAGCAAACCATGCCAATCATGTGGAAGAAAGCACAGCAAGCAAGAAACATGTCCCGCAGAGAACGTGGAATGTTATTTTTGCGAACGAATGGGTCATTTCGCTAAACTATGTTTCAAAAGGAAGCGAAAAGGTGGCAAATCCACGTGCTCGTCTGGTACAGTTGCAAAGAAAGCAGGTACCAGAACGAAGACAATTCAAGCCACAGTAGACACTGGACGTTTGAAGATCGTGATGACATTTACGATTGATACTGGTGCTGACTGGATCGCAATCGGGGTAGAAGATATGAAAGTGTTGGGAGTGAAACAATCCGCCCTACTCAATCCGACCGATGATATGCGCAAAACCAGAACAGCGGCAGAAACACTCATGGAGCCACTAGGTTATTTCTACGCACGCGTTACCATTGCATCGAGACAGGTCGACGAGAAAATCGTGGTGTTTCGAGGAATCAAGATGCCATTGTTATCGCTTGATGCGTCTGAAAACCTTGGTCTTGTAAAGTTCTCCGATGAAGTCAATCGAAATAATCCGAAACTACGACTTATGACCCCACAAACGAATCCGCTACCAACGATAGAAGTTGAGAGGATGAAGCTATTGGACGAATTCCAAGATGTGTTCGATTCAAAGCAACCGTTGAAAGGTGAGAAATTTAAAATTAACCTGACTAACGACGCTGTACCATGTTGCGTAAGGACAGCGAGGAATGTTCCGCTAGCATTCAAAGATCCTTTGCGAAAGGAATTAGATTTGCTGCTGGAAGAAGGTGTAATATCACCAGTCACAGAACCGACCGAGTGGGTCAACCCGATCGTAGTGGAGCCGAAGAAGGACGCCAATGGAAAGTTCAGTGGGAAGGTGAGATTATGTGTTGATTTTCGCCACCTGAACAAATTTTGCCGCAGAGAGATTTACTCGTCTCCAAGTGTTTTGGAAACCGTTCAGCAGATATCAGGAAAGATCTTCAGTGTATTTGACGCGTGGAAGGGATACCACCAGATACAACTGGATGAATCAAGTAAGAATCTGACGACTTTCATTACACCATTTGGGCGTTTCCGCTACGAGAGAGCTCCGTATGGAATAAACTCGATTAGTGAGCACTTCAATCGAAGGATGACTGAGGAATTGAATGGCTTGCGTAATCACGTTAAGGTTGTTGATGATAATCTCATTTATTCGGGAGACGATCTAACATCGCATGTTTCGCTCGTGCGCGCTTTCCTGCAGAGATGTAGGGAGAGCGGAATTCGTTTGAATAAAGAGAAGTGCAAACTTGCGCAAAGTGAAATTAACTTTGCAGGGGTAGTATTGAATGGGGATGGCTACAGAATTCAAAACAAGATCTTGAAGGCCATTCGCGAATTTAAGACACCCGAATCATTAACCGACCTAAAATCATTTCAAGGTATGGCCAACCAATTAGCGCCGTTCAACCGAGACTTGGCGACAGCGATGGAACCGCTGCGACCGTTGCTCAAAAAGAGTGATAAGTTTGAAATGAATGATTTGCACAAAGCTGCATTTCAGAAAGCCAAAGACATGCTGGTAAGCGAACAGGTAATTGCGTACTACACGCCCGGTTCTCCTCTACATCTATATACGGATGCGAGCTTGAAAAATGGAATTGGTTTCCATTTGAAACAGAAGCAGAAAGATGGCACGTGGAAGGTAATCCAGACAGGATCACGGTCATTGCAGGACGCTGAGACGCGTTATGCACCAATCGAATTGGAACTTTTTGCTGTTGTGTACGCTACGAGAAAGTGTAAAACATTTTTGGCGGGCACAGAATTTAAGGTCTTCACTGACCACAGACCTCTTGTTGCCATATGCAATAGGAAGCGACTCGATGAAGTCGAGAATGTAAGAATTCTCAGATCACTGATTAAATTGATGGATTTCAATTTCACAGTTGAATATATACCAGGAGCCCAGAACAAAGCTGCTGACGCGTTTTCGAGAAACCCAGTAGACGCTCCTGACGAAGACGACGAACAGAGTAATGACTTCGGCAAATTTTATGTGAGTACGATTCGCCACGCAAACGCTGAGGAAGCAGATTATTCTCTCAGGTTGGAAGATGTTCGCCGGTCAGCAAGCGAAGATTTGGAATATCAGTTGCTGAAAAACCAGGTAACCAACGGGTTTCCAGAAAAGAAACAAAAACTGAACGAAATTCTTAGCCCATACTGGAATGTACGGCAAGAATTACAGGTTAGTGACGATGGCTTTGTGATGAGAGGAGTCAGATTGGTGATTCCCAAAGCGATGCGAAAGGGCATCCTGAAAGACCTCCATGCGGGCCACAGAGGCATTGAAAGTTCAAAAGCCCGAGCCCGGCTCATCGTGTATTGGCCAAATATGAATAATGAAATTGAGATGTCATGTAAGACATGTGAACTATGCATCAAAGATCGTCCAAGCCACCCTAAAGAGCCAATTAAGCATCTCCCAATACCAAATTACGCATTCGAATTTATCTCTGCCGATTGGTTCGACCTGAATAATGCGAAGTTCCTGGTAATTGTTGATTGGTACTCTGGCCTATTCGAAGTTAAAGGCCCTGTTACAAACCCAGATGCCACCACAGTGATTAGATACTTACGAGAGTGGTTCATTAATGGTGCGGTTTGTGATTACTTTTGGAGTGATGGCGGTCCTCCATTTGGATCGAAGGAGTTAAACGATTTTTTTCAAAGGTGGAAAGTGGAATGGTCCCCTTCGTCACCATGGTATCCGCAAGGTAACTCCATAGCAGAGTCCGCAGTGAAATGGGCGAAAAACTTGCTACGTAAGTGTTGGAAACCTAATGCAAAATTCCCATTTAAGGCGACTGATGAATGGACCAAAGGTGTACTACAATGGAAGAATACGCCTCACAAAAGCACAGGATTGTCCCCCGCAATGATGCTGTATGGTCACTCTGTACAGGATGCAATACCTTGTCACAAACGATCGCTCATGCGAAGTTGGCACGACGAGAAACTTCGTGTTGACAGGGAAGCCGCCAAGCGAAAGCAAACGTCTGATAGATACTATAACCAGAGAGTTAAGTATTTACCTAAAATGCATGTTGGTGACTATGTGTCTATTCAGAATGCGATCACAAGAAAATGGGACAGAAGCGGATGGATCTTGGAATGTTTCTATGACGAAAGAAGATACCTCATCCGACTTGAATCTGGCATGCTTATAAAAAGAAACCGGAGACACCTGCGGAAACTTGTAACTGATGTGGAACTGAAGCTGGAACCGGTCGTGGAAAGGACCATACCCGAGAGGACGTTGACGTCGACACAACCGTCGTGCTTCAATGACGTAGCTGCCTCCGTGGTTGCTGATGAAGCAACCAGTATACCCACTACACCGCAACACATACCACGAAGATCAGAGCGTATCCGAAGAAAACCTAAATACTTGGAGGACTACGTAACTTGAGCATCTTGGGGTGAAAAGGGATGTGATATACGTAGTCCTAATGATTGGTGTCTTGTGTTCTCGTTCGTATTTAAGTTGACGTCATGCGAGTAATAAAGGACTTTCGCTCACAATCACTTGTCTGCATGTTAGGGTCTCGGCTAAAGACAGATATATTACACGTAAGATATGTAGAATGCTGTTTGAAGGAATCTTATAGTGCAGCTTTTTCCAACTTTTGTCCATATTTTTCATGCAACTATTTCGATTTATCATGAAAGTATTTTCGATTTTGGTGAAATACGCGGCCAAATTCGACCGAAACACCGTAAATCAGCACCGAAGTACCGCTTTTATGGGTATTTCGGGAACTGCGCCAGAAAATTTACCTTTTTTTTAGTCAACCGAGCAAAATGTGGTCAAAATGCAACTTCTGCAACTTTTTTCGAAAACAAATGAATATATGCAACTTTCCACTTTCCAAAAACTTGCCCTAGTGATATCTATCTGCGGATTTTGGTGATATCTCAGCAGAGAGAGAGAGAGATTTATTTTCGCCTGCACCATCGAGATGCTTTGACTATAGATAACTAACCTACGTAGGTTAGTTATCTATGCTTTGACGATGAAGATGCGATACGACCTTTAAGTAAGGTCATCTAGTCTGCACCACCGTATTTTTCTCCGCTATCCGTGGATGCTGAGCGCCTAGCTCGATAGCCGCGGATACCAGTTTTCGAGTCTTTGGTCTGAACCGGCCGGGGATTGAACCCACGACCTACCGATCGAGAAACTAAACGCATAACCATACACGATCTCGCACGGTAAAGAACAACAGAGAGCCGGGATGAAACGACTCGAGACTCAATTTTTCGTTGACTCATAACATGGTTGGGTTATATTTTTATCTGAACAAGTCACACACAATGTACCATGCGATAAGACACAATGCGATGTCATGAACAGATAGGAGGATGTAGAACGACACGCATCAGTAGCGATCCTTTACTCTAACATCCACCTCGGCCTAGAGTGCCCGACTCGACTCGACTTGAACTCGAGGCATTGCGCCATAACTCTTTCGCTTTATTGTAGCCTATATTAGCAATTTTTATTAGTTCAATGCACCACAAAAAAATGAGATACAATGAAAATATAGGAAGGTGGTGAAACGACTTGGAGCAGTCTTTGGAATCAGACACCCACCTTCGCCTGGGCGATGTAAAGAGAAGGCATGCCCATTGCACACTGAATGAAAAGTATAAGAAGATAGTTTAATAAAAAGCAAGCGACAAAAAATGGGGGGGGGGGGGCATGTTACTGGAGGCGAGATCGATAGGTCACGTCGTCGTCAGGTAATCGTTAGGGCGAACTAGTATTTATTTAGTAGAAATTGCTTGTATTTAGACTTGAATGTGGACGTGCTCGTCGACTGTCGGATGGCCGCTGCGCTATACTGTTCCACACGTCAGGTCCGGCATATTTGATAGAGCGATGATCTTTTCGGTCGATCATATGATATTTGGTCGACCTGGACGCGCGTGTGTGTTTGTTTGTGCTTGTGCGCTTTCGTTTCCGAGGTAAAGAAGTCATTGAAATATTCGGGGCAATGACCGCAGTGGAACTACATAAACTTGGCGATTTCTAGTTTCCTCATATCATCTATGTTTAGGACACCGAATCTCTTCAGCAGCGACTTATGGACAATTGGACATCCATATCATATGAGTCGAGATGACTTGATTCAAGCTTAGATTAAGAAAGTGTGTGTGTGTGTGTGTGCTGTGCTGTGTGTGTGTGTGTGTGTGTGTGTGTGTGTGTGTGTGTGTGTGTGTGTGTGTGTGTGGATGAAATCTATCGATTATTGTATGAATGTGGGGCATTCAATGTCACCAAATAGTTTCCGTAAAGTGAGTTGAATCTGACCTGATCTCGATAGTGAACACAGCTCGGACTCGGACTCGACCCTGACCTTGGTGGAGAATTGAAAATGACCCCACTTGACGCGAGTCAAGTGTCAAAAGTAAGATAGACTTGTGACTCTGAACCTTGTGACTTGGTTATAACCCAGTACATGAGCATAGCGTAGCTGAACTGAACCGAAGTATATCCAGTATCCAGGTGGTCAAAGTAGTCAATAAAGCCACTCAAGTAGAAGTAGAAGTAGCGATGCAAATATCTACTCAAGTACGAGTAAAAGTACTTATTTTAAAAGCAACCTAAAACTACATGAAGTAGAAGTAGAATTGACTGACTTTATATCTACTCAAGTGAGTAAAAGTTGTGAAAACGGTCGTAATTCGTTCGCATGGACTGTCAAAAGCTGCACAGTGAGCAATGCGAAAGGTGTAGAGAGCTTGATTCATATTGATGCATCCCAGGAGCATAGCGTAGCTGAACTGAACCGAAGTATATTCAGTATCCAGAGGTGGTCAAAGTAGTCAATAAAAGCCACTCAAGTAGAAGTAGCGACGCAAATATCTACTCAAGTACGAGTAGAAGTACTTACTTTAAAAGCAACCTAAAACTACTTGAAGTAGAAGTAGAATTGACTGACTTTAAATCTACTCAAGTAAGTAAAAGTTGCGAAAACGGTCGTACTTCGTTCGCATGGACTGTCAAAAGCTGCACAGTGAGCAATGCGAAAGGTGTAGAGAGCTTGATTCATATTGATGCATCCCAGGAGGTATCAATTTTTGACAGCATATAACCATTCGTCCGCATCATGTGATGCAAATGATACTGTTGATATATGAAAATGCGATACTAATCCTTTGTTTACTCGAATACTCCGTCTTAGAACTTATCATGGCATGGCGCCTTCCCCCATATTATACGGTCCGTAGTTTAGTCGAAGAGCAACACGGAGAAGTTGTATCGGATACGGTGTTACGAGTTTGAGCGATTAATATATATTAATAAAAAATATATCGGATCGTAAAAATGTCATATTTAATCTAGCTATATTTTCGGAAAACAGAGGCATTAACTACTTGCTTTTATGCTTCATCATCCTTGATCTCCAGAAAAAAAGAACTGAAACTGGGAATTGAAAGAGAAATGCCAATACTACTTCCAAAAAGCGGAATATATATTTTATGTCTTTTGTCCATAAAGTTTCAACGGTTTTATGCTACAACATGCTAACGCACAAAAAAGTCAGAGTCCACTTTTCCAGATTAGGACACACGCCATGGGCTGATAGATTACTATATGATTGGTAAGTGCTAGATTGCGAAACTGTAGTTTCAAACGTATGTGGGTAATATTTACTATGATAAAATATTTCATATGGGCTGCGTGAACAGAACCACACAACCCGCTACCTAAAGTATATTCACCGATATTTCCGTGAAAACATCTGTAGCTGTGCCGTAGCTATAGCCGTGCGAGAAGTGCGACGAAAATTCTGGTCTTGACTTAACTTTTATGAAAATGTAATGTTGGTCCTCCCCGAAAACAGCCCCAAAATTCCTCAGGCTATGTTTCTGATTGGAGGATTAAGTAATCTACTTCTACTTGACAAACTGAAAAGAGCGAAAAGTAAGTAGATGACAAAATATTACGAAGTAGAAGCAGCAGAAATCAGATTTACTTGAGTAAGTACCGCAAGTAGCGGAAAAATACTTGAATAGTTCGAAAAAGTAGAAGTAGCCTACTTGATGCGATTGACAGCGTCGATCACAGTATTCTTCTTTCGATTTCGGCGCGCTACGGGTTCAGGGGTCCACAACTAGAGCTCATGAAAAGCTACCTGACTGGGAGATATCAAATGGTTTCGATATCCAACACTTTGTCCTTCCCCCACCTTGTTACCTGTGGTGTTCCGCAAGGGTCTGTTCTTGTACCGGCCCTTTTTACTTTATGTGTCAATGATATCTTTTAAACCTCATCATTGAATACCACACTGTTCGCTGACGATACTCACCTCCTATATCACGCACCTACTACCGCAAGCTTAAATGCCGTCACCCATGATCAAATGCCCAAAGTGCATGAGTGGACTTCCCATATAATATAGCCTTCGGGTTAACGCTGCGAAATCCCAATTATTGGTCGTGAACTCCTGCGATAACCTAACCGTTGACATCGCTGACCAACCAATTTCCAACACTAAAAATGCCAAATACCTTGGTGTATTACTGGATTCGGGCATGTCCTGGAAGAGTCACATGTCATATAATCACTCAAACCACAACTATCGAAGGTATGTGGTCTATTTCGCCGCCTTAGCTACACTCTATACCAGTCAGGGTGCTGTTGATACTCTTCAACACTCTGTTCCTATCAAAGGTATAATACGGAATTCTTTGTTGGGGTGCTGCCTGCAAGAATACAATTGACCCACTGCAAAAACTTCAACATCGGATCATCCGTATCATTGCCAAAGCCCCACGGGGGCCTGGATGTGCAACTGGTAAACCGCCCCTCAAAAGATTTGGTGTTCTAAACATGGAAGATATGAGGAGCTAGAAGTTTATGTATCAGTTCCATTGCGGTCAATGTCCCACTATAGAGACTGTAGGAGACTGTACAGTCTCTATAGTCCCACCATATGATCAGGACGGAATACAAGAAAACGCATGACTCTATGAAGTATGCCGGATCCCGCCGGCTATTCGACAGTCGTCGAGCATGTCCGCATTCAAGTCGAAATACAAGCAATTTCTTCTAAATGAATACTAGCCAGCCTTCAGGATTACCGGACCACGACCGAACATCGACCTCGCCCTCCGCCACACCACATCCCACCTCATTTTGTCGCTGCGTCTTATCATAGCCTTTGTAAGCCTTATATAAAGGCTATGGCGTTATATTCTCTGCATTACTTTTCATTCAGTGTGCAATTCCTTCCTATTTTTTCATTGTATCGCAGTCTTGTGATGTTTTGAAACGATGAAAATATTAATAAACCCGACTGATTGACCACCTCTCCCAGTATTCTAAGTGAGAAATGTGATATCTGCGATACCTGTGATGTCTGAGTATACTCACGTTCAGTCCAGCAACAGGATTTCAGTCAATAGGCTATAATCGGTGACTCTGACCAGGCGAGTCATGAAAGTAGAAAAATTATTTCATAGTAGACATGCACATTACACACTGCTGAATTAAAAGTAATATAGCAGATAGCATGAAAGGACAGGTGATGAAAACGAACTGTCAATACGTTCTGTGACTTAGAAATTACATTGGTCTGTTGCAAAATAGCTGGACAGTTTCAGTATGTGGACTATATATTAAAAAAAGGTCAACTTTCCGGCAGGGTTGTAACCAAGTCACAAGGCTCCGAGTCACAAGTCAATCTCATTTTATTGTTTTGACTCGAGTCAAGTCGAGTCATTTCAATTCACCACCGAGTCAAGTCCGAGTCCAAGTCAGCGAGCAGAGGGTCGAGTCCGAGTCATGGAATTATGACTCGAGTCCGACTGTCCGAGTCCAAGTCATTGTGTAGACTGCTTAGTTTCCAGTTAAAGTCTTGGTAAACCCACTTTTTATAACTCTGTTTGGTGATATCGAATGTTTTGCATTTATAATATACCGGTACCAATTTTCCTCACTTTTAGCAGTTTCTGGTCGCATATTCCAGTACCAGTACCAACAGACGAAATCCCAATAGTGTGTTGGCTTAGGAATTACAATGAAATGTCGGTCTTGGCCGTCTGATTCTCGAGTCAATGACTTGGTTCGAGTCATGCGCAATGACTCGAGTCCAAGTCGAGTCAATACACAGATTGACTCGAGTCGGGTCGAGTCATTTCCATATTTTGAAAAAATGACTTGAGTCAAGTCGAGTCATCAGAAAATCGTGAGTCGAGTCATGACTCGAGTCATTACAACCCTGCTTTCCGGCCCAGCTCCCGAAATAGCCGCCGGAGCGTTACTGGACAGTGCTGACTTATTGTGTTTCAGTCGAATTTGGCCCTATATCTATCCAAAATTCTCAAAAAACAGGACTTTGGGTGTTCTCCGAGGACACTTTCTGAACAGTCGAAAATGAGGACAAATCCTCTTAGAGGAGGACTTGTTAGAGTGGATTTGTTACTGATAAGTTCAATCTAGAGATTTGTGAATGCATATAGTGTCTTCTACATTAATGTCTTTGTAGACATAGGCAATGTTCCCAATTTTTCACGCTCCCACCAACTCAAAAGTCACTGCGACTGCGCGCTCCCTTGGGCAACAGTGCGTAATGAGTATAAAAAGTCATCACTTCGGATTTTTTGTGCGCAGCTTACGGTAGGTTTTCTGTGCGCAGAGACTGTGTCAGGACTGCGCAATTGCGCGTGCGCAGCTTAGAGGGAACATTGGGATTGGACATAGGCAAATCGCACGGCTCACTGGGGCTGAGCCGCAACATTTTCTCCCTGGCTACTATGACAATTTAGGATTGGAAACATTGATTTATTATTGGTTTCATGGAGAATGCTGGAATGGGAATACTGGTTTGTTATGGAGTGTATATCCACATAAGTACCCGTTATTTCCCGAACAAAATTATTTGTTTAGTAATTTATTAAAGAGGGATTGGTCGCCCAAGTTTCGATGAACTATCGTTTTCTTCACGGAATGGAATATGCACTATTATAGGCTATGACATCTCTTTGAATTTTGCACACCGGTATGGCAACTGGTTTTAATGTGAATTTTATCTCACAGAATTTTAAAGTGCTAATATCTAATGCTCAATGATGCATCAATACGATTCGCCAGGTCACAGGTTCCCAATGTTCCCATCAAAAATTCGAATAAAGTGACGTGTGAATCCGCCGGAATTCGTTTGTTGTAAAACCCGCAAAACTATCAAAAACAAGACATATTCATGTAATCTGTCTCTTTCAATACTCCTGACTGGAATCGCTGGCCGTTTTGCCGGATATAACAGGTGAGCAGCGATGATTCTGTTGGTCAAAGTAAGTAAGGCGCTCACAGAGAATTATGTGAGCACATGACACCGATTCCAAACAGGTCAATACTGGCAATGTATGGTCTTTCAAGATATCATAGATTATAATCAAATTCAACAGTACGCAAAACCCTCAGAAATTTGAGAACACTAATAAACCATGAAGCATTCATCCATTTGAATCTTTATATCATCCCGCTAATTTTTAATATTCATATCTTCAACATCCTGTTATCTATTCTCAATCATTTCTATTTATCTGTGAATTTATTTGACCTCGTTTTTTTCCGGAGTCCACCGACATTCTGCCATAACGAATAACGCTTTGTGTAGTTAACGCACATGTACCTACAATCTTCTTAGTCTTGACAGAAGCCCGCAACATCCGTACTAACGCCACAGAGCAGATCATTGTCACATTGTAATCATTTACAATGGCGTATGACCACTTGACCAGGGGCGGGAATATATGACGCCATTTCAATATTTGATCAATGAGGAGTCTTGTGAAACAATACTTAATTCCATGAAGTGAAAACCTGATAAGAACATGGTAGTCTATGCGCCGTGTGGAATAGAGATAAGAAGAAATGAATGTTATGATGTTTCGTGCATAATCTCTTTGGCTATAATATATATGTGCATGTAATACAATGTATAGAGATTCACTTCAATTCGTGATCGAAAAGCTATTACGTCATGGTACGTTGAGTCAATAAATTTACAAAACATCTCGACACCCTGACATGAATGAAATGGCTAATTCTGATATTGATATACAGTTCAGTACACACGCCAAACCGAAATAAAACGCAAATCTCTGTCCGGGAATGCTACTTAGCTTCAAGATGTGTTGCAACCGTTCGTCTCTTCTGGGCAGGCGCTATTCGTTTGTCGACTCTTCTTGCGAGAACTTCGATTGTTGTTTCTGTATTGTTGATTGGTCTTTCTCGCCGTCGTGTAAGACGAATCTTTATATTGATTGTCTCTGTGGCCCGTGGTTGCTCGGTCGGTCGTTATTGAACGTTGCGGGTCACCATTTTACGTAGAGCGAATGTTTGTATGATGTTGTACTTGTGTAATCTGACTCCAGAAGGTTACTTGCAGCATTCGTTGCGTATATCTTCCCTTTGACGGACCGGTGTCCGCGCCAGTGGACGGCTCGTTGGCTGACGTACCACGAAGCCTGTCTAGTGCACGAGTACTCGAAGATCACACGGACAACTCTTTCTGTCTCCACGACTTGTAAATTTATGGAATCAGCGTACGACCTACGACGACGTAATAGTTTTTCGATCATGAATTGAAGTGAATCTCTATACGTTGTATTACGCGCATATATATGTTATAGCCCCGACTGAGAGATTATGCACGAAACATCGTAACATTTATTTCTTCTTATCTCTATTCCACACGGCACACAGATTACCAGGTACCACAAATGTTCTTATCATGTTTTCACTTCGTGGAATTATGTATTGTTTCACAAGACTCCTCATTGATCAAATATTAAAATGGCGTTAACAATATACTTCGTTATACCCTCCCTTTTGAAATTGTATCTCCAATATTTCTTCAACATTGGAACACATATGCCTGAATACCTGCTGATTTGAAATTGCTTTTTGTGCCCTGGGAATTTTCCAATATATGCGATCAGTCCAGAAATGTTAGCTCAATCCTTGGTATTCTTTTTTTGTAGATAGCCTACTGCCTGCTTCAAGGTTTGTACAGTAGCTGATGATTGCAATTGCATCATTGTGTGCCAAATAGATGGAGTTACTTTCACCAACAATGTTCCTTTGACTGAAGTAAATTTCTTAACACATAACGTGGACTCTCTGGCGGATTCAAATATTTGATATACCGGTACCGTAAACCGGGGTAACTTTGGACTTAAGGGTAACTTTGGACACTAAGCAGTAAAAGATTTAAATGGTTATTGATGAAAAAGGGTTGCCGCTGGATGTCCAATTCTTTTTCATGAGACAACAGTACTACAAGTAGTCTCTATAAAAGGTGGATTCATTTCACTACCAGATAAACTTGACCCAACATCGATAAATTAATGGAGGGGGTCAATTTCGTCAAAATAGATGGCCAATAAACTTCTTACAGCCAAACATAGATAGCATGTGATTCATAGATTCAAAACTTGGCAGCAGATACCTCTATATAGTCTTAATCCATGGCCAAAATCTCAGTGGGCTCACCCTTAGATCAATACAAGAAAATGTGATGTCCAAAGTTACCCCGTCAAATTTTATCAGAACGTGGCAACTTTGGACAGTGAAAAATGTGATATTTAGAGCTCTGGAAAGTGGCTGCTTCATCTGTGTCAAAGGGTATCGTCAACTATATTCCTTATGACCGGCCTGATGGCTTCTTAAAATGGAATGAGAAGGTTAATAAATTAAGAGTTTGCCAAAATATGAAAAAATGGGTAGGCAATGAGCTGAGAGATTATAATCGGGTGTAAGCTACTTGAAAAACTTATCCCATACCCCTAAAGATGCGCCTGCTGAATATGGGATATCGTAAATTACGACAAATATATCCATCAGAGGACATAGGAAAGGGAAAATATATCTTTTCTAGAACAGTAATATATTCGAAATCGGCAATAAATCACGCTAACATACTTGATGTTTGCTGTCGATTGCTGACACTGCCAGTGGAATACCCCATTGTCACCATACGTTATTATAAGTCCAAATTGGTGAAGGCATGAGGGAAAATTGAGTAAAGGGATGAATAAGGTGGCATTAGCGTTCATAAACTACCTGATTTTTTTTTTTGGGGGGGGGGGGGATTAGGTAAAAATCATGCAATAGGCCAGACATATACTATTTTGTTTCAGTTTTAGTCACTGCTCTCATCAACTCTTACCAAATAAGCCTCATTTACGAGGTTTCATAAACAATAGAGGGTAAAGGCATACAAAAAACTACATTGTCCAAAGTTACCCCACATGCACGGGTAACTTTGGACACGGATAATTTACAAAAATAAGGTACTTATTTATGACCATGAAGATTTTGGATTAGTTAATTCTAATCTTTGCTCCATGACTCCAAAAAAACACAAAACTTGCCTCCCCTACACCCTAGCATTTCCAAGATACAAAGCGGAATTGTTGAGAATTGTCCAATGTTACCCCGGTTTACGGTAGGTGAAACTGTATTGTTGCCAAGGCCCACAGTCATCACTAAAATACTTTAGAACTTCGTTAGCTCAGTTCACATGACTGTTCCCAAAGTTACTTTAAGCTTTTTAAATTAACGAAAAATGGAATCTCGCTTGGCAACAGCATGGGCATGAAATGTCAGAATGTTAGCCGTAAAGGCATGCCTATGATACGCCTCCCATAGTCCAGGATTACTATTCTCAAATCGTTGAAGGTTTCAGACTAGTCTTTTGCAGTGCAATCATAACACTGGCCAACAAAAAAAAATTTTTTGAGTGCCAAAGATATTTCAATGGTTTCTTGGTATATTGTGGCTGCTGAGTCCAAAAATGACATTTGAATTGGCTCTATTTTTTGAGATATTTTTCATTTGAAAAAAAAGAAAAATCGTTAACTTTATTAACTGCCAAATGTGAAGAGAAGTATCAGTTAACATGCATATTAGAATTGCCTCTTAAGCCATTGCATTAGTTATTCTGAACCAGATACTGCACTATGTCTATTTGCTATCGTAGCATCCCATTACTTCAGAAACAAGACATTGAAAACGCTCCACTTTGGACTGCATAAGTTATTTACCTGCAGCCTACATACAGTATGTTGCTGTACTGTATATCTCTATCATTATGAGGCATCACACAGTAAACCAGGCGATGGGAGTGTAAAGGCCTAGACCTTTGGTTCTCAACCAGGGGTCCGCGAAGCATTTTCAGCGGGTTTGCGAAGCCTCAAAATAATTGATACCCTAATTTGTGTTTTTTTTAATTCGGAAAATCACGAGGCAGTTTCGCTTCATTAGTAGTAAAACTCCAGAGCTCAAATCACAGAATGGCCAGGCCCAGTGGATATAAAGCTGTATCAGCTGTATCACCCTGTGGATATAAAGCTGTATCACCCTGTGGATATAAAGCTGTATCACCCTGTGGATATAAAGCTCTATCAGCTGTAACACAGCTCTATCAGCTGTATCACTCTACCTGTATGGAATCGGTGTCTTGTGTTCAAACAATTCTTGATTTTTTTATTAATATTTTTTTAATTACTTCGACTTTGAGAATCATCGCTGCTCCCATATTATAGACAAACCGTACCGAGATTCACCCAGGTATCACTCTGCAATTAGTATCAGGTCTATGTCTGGGATGCGCGAAATAGTCTAGTAGGCTGTCACACATTCAGTGAGTCAGAGCTCTTCTCTCCTACATGCGCGAAGAAAGAGAAATTTCTATATTTCATGATTGAGTCGGTCAATATATGATCGGGAATTGCATATAGATTGCTATCAATTTTTTTAACGTCTGTCTGCTCACGTAATCTAATTTAGGCTACCGACCGGTAGAGCTGAGTGAGGTGTGTTTGAAAAGGTGGGACCCCTCGAATAATAATTACCGTAATTAAACATCTCCAGGTGTGTATACCCGTTGGAAGGAACAAAGCAGCACTTCGTCAGGCTCCCCAAAAAACCTTGAATCTTGGGCTCCTATAGGGTGATAAACCGTCCCCCATCACATTGTTCGCTTTTGCCACGAAATTATTGTTGTACTGTTTAGTGAGCCAGCTTGAAGCGCAAAAATTTTCAATAATTAATGATAAGATCGGGATACAGCTCTGATACAGCTTTATATCCACAGGGTGATACAGCTTTATATCCACAGGGTGATACAGCTGATACAGCTTTATATCCACAGGGCCGAATGGCCATTGGATTTGAAATATCTACTGTGCAGAATCATTTTAATTGCCCAATTGTCAATAGCCTACTGATACAAACATTTTTCTGCTTAGGGATGTTTTGTTGGGGATTGTGGAAAAATGTTGAATGAGCAAGGTCAATCACCGTGACTTTGATTGTGATATACATACCATTTTATACATAAAAGCTTCAAGATAAGCTGCTAGATAGAAATTACCTGGCTTGACGTTGTATGTTCATTAAAAAAAGTTGTTTGCCAATTTTGGTGCCATATTTATTGTGATCATACCCAAATGTGGCGTTGGAAGCGTTACGCATTATTATTGCGTTCGCCACCACTTATAGGCTATTTGTGGAAATGGGTTTTCGGCACTCGTTCATATCAAATTGAAGCAGTGGATTGTTAAGACACTAGCAGTTGTAGAATTCGCTTTAAAATAATAGAAGTCAACCCAATTTCTACATGTATAGTATAATCTTATTTTCAAGAAAAGTCATTTTGTTGCTGTTTATCACTAAGCCTACAGTTACCATTTGCACGAGACAGATGACGATTGCACGACAATTGGGCTAAATTTGAACTAAAAATTCGTGGGGGTCTGTGACGGCACGAAAGGGGTCCGCGAAGACAAAAAGGTTGAGAACCACTGGCCTAGCGTAGTGGTTTCAACGTAGAACGTATGCGATTCAGACAGGTCACATACGAAGAAGCAGTCTCTCGTTTTTGGCCTGTGTGGCGTATAGCGTACGGGCGCGTATTGAGTTAGAATATTTTTAACTTTATATGCTATAGGCGCTGACCGCTGGTCGTTCATCGTGTGCTTCGGTTGTATTTGGATGGCTGGGCGATGTTCTGTTGAGTGTTGTGAGTCGTGGGGAGAAGAGATGCAGTGGCATTGACGATGTTGTTTGAAGTAACAGTACTAATTTACATCAATTTGGATCAAGTCAAGTTGGATTAGCAATAAAGTGGATGATTGTGTTCATCTACATTTAACAACCCAGGATTAAAGAAAAAGGGTGGATCCCAGCGCATAAAGTTACTTTTAATCTCATGATTTTACAAGCTATAGATAACTAGAAATCTTTAAAAACTACGTACACTGCGTACCATTCCTACGCGCAAATATATACGATAATGACCGTGCCGATTGTCTGCTAGGTAATGGCTTCACTAAACAATCAATGAATTATGTACCCACCATTGCAGAGCGATATCAATATTCTATAATCTGTACCGTACTAATTGGGCACGACTTTCATTTAGCGATGATGATAATTCGATCTATTACAGAGACAGTATCTGTATCAGCAGGCTGCTGTTTCATTCAACAAATTGACAACTGACAGCCAATAATGTGTCTTTGCATTATGATGCAACGGATAACACCACTTCATTGAAAACTTGTAATATCCGACTAAAATGCGTCCCGATTAGCAGTTTTCAATCATATGATGAGCATTCTTCCGGATCAGCTAACTTTATTATCTCCTCCCTTAGTGAAGTATAGTGCCAACATATCGATGAAATATTGTTCACCGAACTGTATATTTGATGAGGGCATTAAGAGATGGTCGACAACCACGACACCACATATGTTGTTAATCAATGATATATAGATTAATAGGCGAGAGTTGGGTGCATGGCGTCCTTCCACACCATCGCCTACGAGAAGTGAAATATGTGGGGCTAGCTCTTCTGATGGAAGTGGCCCTGTCTATTTACTCATATTTCGTATGGTAGGCTATGTAGTGTCTCCAGAAGAAACGAGTAGAGCCAATGCCAAGCAGATATTTTGCTGCACGAGCAACACTGCCGGTATGCAGTCAATATCACCTTCCTCCAACATGCATGTCCATTTCCAACGATTCCATGCCAGTCAGCTCACATTCACGTGCAGCAAATCTAGCACTGTTGTAATCGGCGCCTGTGAAAACGCTGACGGTCCGATACACACCAATCAAGCTGAAAGCGTGAAACCGCTACGCCTTACGCGATACGCGTGCAGCGAACAAACCGCTACGCTTCACGGTATACGCGCCCTGTCTGTCTAGGCCTTAACAGTCGGACACCCATTACCCCCCCTCCCCTAAATACGCCCCTGGTAATATGGTAGAGGCTATAGTAAATAGCAAAATCTCATTTCTTTCAAAGAAAAGCGAACAATTACAATGAAGTGGTATTTAACAGGACTTCGCTAGCTTCGCCTTGCAGAAACTTCCAAATATTCAAGTATACATATCCAATATCAAAACACCAGCATTAATGACGTTTCCAATACCACATTTGAGTTGGCAGAGTGCATACATTTGTGACGTTTGTCGTAATTAAATTTGGGTTAATTTTGATTTTTGAAGGATCACTGGTCCGCAATATTTGTTTTGAAAATTTTACCGGTCCGTGAGGTCAAAAAGGTCGAGAACCACTGATCTATAGCACGCAACCTGAAATTTGAGGATATCCTTTACAGTAATTCAAAATTGTAGCATTTTGTATCCAAGAGTATGTGTTCTTGACCAGTTGTATATTCCTTGTTTACTTGCACATTGAGACACATGAAGTAAGTTCATTCATTACACTTTCCACTATATTAAATGCATTGCATGCAAAAGGATTCTATTCATAATTTTTCACAACTGCTGCCATCTTGCTTGTGATTTACCACTGCTACAAGGATGACCAAATGGTTATGATAAGCGTCCCTTTGTTAGGTAAAGTGTAATAGCAATGAATTATTGAAATACTTGAAAAACGCAAACACTCCCCTCATTTTGAATATCTCACTATACTGGTTAAATACTGTATCATATCTATTATTTGGTCACCAATTGAAAACATTACCTTGATCTGGTGATTTTTGTACCTTGTCTATGTCTATATCCATGGATGGGTGATTTTAATGAATACAGATTATTTGCCCTCTACAAAGATTACTCAATTGACATGTCAGTGCAGAAATTTCTGCTAGATGGACCAAAATTGTAAAATAATATTATAAAGAATATCAACTCCCAATCGTTTCATGGTGCGAAAAGAGCGCATAAAGCATGGTAATTCAAAATCAGCAGGTATAGATGTTCGAGCATGTAAGGATATGAGAGTTTAATGCAAAATCGCCTATGCTACTGCAAGCGTATTAAAAAAATATTGATTATTGAAACAGACATACATCTTATCATCCCAGGCCCAATATTGGCCCATTCAAACTTCAGAGTGAAAGCTTCCTCACGCATTTTTCAATATCGAGAAAAAATAGGCCGCACTTTTACTTCAGTACAACGCTGTGCTCTCTAACATGGGCGACGGGTATAGAAGCATAGTTATCACGAAAAAAAACAAGTAATATTTTATTAAGAAATAGAAATGCAACAAAAATATCATGACCATCATCGCACAATAGCTGACAACACTTTTCAGCGTCTAAGGAATCGATATTGGGCCCAAGTCGCCATATAAATTCCTTAGCCACTGAAAAGTGTTGTCAGCTAGAGAGGCATGGAACTAGCTGAAATACTCTCTCCTTGTTAATCTTGTCGAGAAGCCCTAAGCCGTTTAGTAAGTGTCTCAGTGTTTGGGCCATTGCACGTCGAGGCAATACTGTATGCCTATTTATATCAGCTGATTCTCCCTCGGTGGAATGCTGTTGCTGTCGCCGAAGCCGTTTCAGCTAGTGAGGAATAGTGGTGTTGGGCACCGGAGAGTAGCTTACTTACAAACAACAACAATATTTTTGAAACTGAAATGAATTTCAGCATTTTAAAGTGCTTTACTTAATGTTCTTCCGAAATTTGAAATCAGATCGCGGGTTGCGTGTTGTCGACCCCGAGTTTACTGTGTCCATTTCATTGTGGTGTATTTTTGTAGCTGTAACTATAGCTGAACACTGTCTGGTGTACCGCAGTGGAACATTGATCCGAGTTCTCACACAACATTTAGTTGTCACTCTTGTTATGGTTTGTTTGTGTTCAACGGTCAGGGTTTTTGTACTGTCTATTAAGTTATTGCAGGGCTGTAATGACTTTCGATTTTTGGTGACTCAACCAGGCTCAAGTCATTTGCTGTATTTTGAGAAAAAAATAGTGAATCGACTCGAATCAATTTGTGTTTTGACATGATTTGTACTCGAGTCATTGCGCATGACCTGACGAGTCATCGAGACTCGGTTGGCCCAGACGGGTATTTCATCATAACTTCGAAGACTAGTAGGCTACACTGTGTACAGTCACCACATTATCGTTATTTCGTCTATCAGTACTGGTACTTGAAAATAGGGCAAGAAACTGCCAAGCAGAGTTGTCAAAAAGTGATTTCAACATGACCTGAACTAGAAATTAAGCAGTGAACACAGTGACCCTCTGATCTCGGACTCTAGACCGGCAGTGAATTGAAAATTAGTATACTTGAATCGAAACTATAGAAGTGAGATTCACTTGTGATTCGGAACCTTGTGACTTTGCTACAGCCCTGAGTTATCATTTCCCTTCCATCATGCATTATCGCAAATTTTCTTGATTCGTCATTCATTTCTGGTTTCTGGCGTTCAGGCTTGAAGTGGACTCAGGTGTATGCTTTAGGTGTGGTGGGGGTTGGATGTATTATGTTGGGACACCAAGCGATGGGGGTTATTTTTTTTTAATTTTTATTGGTGATTTGTAGTTGTGATTCAATCGCAAAATTTCATTTATAGAGTTTCATACATTTCTCAGCTTCTACTTTTATACATATATTAATATATGTTTGATATTTCCCTCATCTAAATAACTTACTGGTAATCGATATGACAAGCAAAGCGGGATCTAATTGTGATACCTCTAGCCCGGCTGAGATTATTTCAATCACAAGTGACAGCGATGACAACGAAGCTCCTGTCGATTCGCACACAGTAAAACGAAAGCGTCGGAAACAAAACAAGTCCTCAGACTTGCCCATTAATTGTGAAGTATGCGGTGCAAAAGCATCCGGCTTCCATTACGGGGTTCATGCGTGCGAGGGATGCAAGGGCTTTTTCCGTAGGACCATCAGAATGAAATTGCAATACAAAGAATGCAAAAGTCTTTGCAAAGTCAATGTCAAAAGCCGAAATAAGTGTCAATACTGTCGATTCAAAAAATGTCAGAAGCTGGGTATGTCCCATGACGCCATCAAGTTTGGGAGGAGATCTCGTGTGGAGAAAGAAAAAATAATCAAAAAAATCACAAAGGAGAAGCCGCAAGAACAGAAAAAGCTTACCAATGATGATGGTAAAATAGCTCGGCTCACGCACATTCTAGCAAACGCTTTTCAAGATAATTTGACAGTCACTAATGCGAAGATGAATAAGATCTGGAAAGAGAAAGCAACTTATCCAGACCGGAACTTTTTCAAGATCGAAACGCTGGATGACTTTATATCATTTCATTTCGACATGTTCAAGAAGGGAACCAGTATCAATACGGCCACGCCTAGTGATGTTTCGGTACCGTCATGTAGCGATGATCATGCCGTGGTTGGAAATGGAGTTGGACATAATCAGGTCTGCCACCCAGGTTTCGCTCGAGTTGAGTCAATATTTCCAATCGATCCCCTGTCAGACATTATTACCGATTCCTTTCCAATGCACGCTAATGCATTTGATGCTATTTCTCATCGTATTCCAAATGTTCTTTCTAATGCTATGCCAATTTCGGAACAAGACTCCAATCTCGGAATTGAGGAACTCCTCGAATTACTTGAAAGCATGGATCGTAAGTCTCACCCATCTGGTGAAGATAATGTTAAACAATCCCAACTCGGTAAAGAATCTGTATTGGATATTATAAAAGAGTATGAAATTTGTGAGGTCACGATTCCGAACATCGAAAGCATGCTCTCGCGCATCCCTAAGATGAAGGACGTCCTTGATCAAGCCAGCATTGGTGCTAATGATATTATAAAATGCTCTCAACGTCACGATTGCTCTTTAATTATGGCGTGCTTTTTCCTCATAAGAGAACTTCGAGTAACTGCTCGGATTGAGATCGGACTCGGCAAGACTGCCACAGAAGTACATGACAGAATGAAACATCGCGTTGTCGAAAAAGCGCAGAACATGGACGAGTGTTGCAAGCAAATGTGGAATGTCGAAGTGATACGATTCTTTTTTAAGGATGCGCAAAGACGCATTGTTAGGGCTGTTACTGAATTGACCGAGTTTTCAAAGTGTATACCTGGCTTTCAAGACTTGTGTTTGGAGGATCAGGTCACGTTGTTGAAATTCGGCAGCTTCGAGGCACTTTTCGTTCTCTTGTCATGCACCGTTTTCGATAACGGAGCCATAATTCCTGAAATAAATGTTCATGTTAGCTTCAATATATTTTCCAAGTTACTTATTCCGAACGAAATTTTATGGCCGAAACTAGTGTTCGCTGAACAACTGGCAAAATTTGAACTCGTTGATGAAGATTTGGCTTTGTTTATTGCTGTAATTATTCTGTTCAGTGACCGTCCCGGCCTGGTAAGTTCCGATAAGGTAGAAGAATTGCAAACCGAAGTTTTATTCGCCCTGGAAGCTCAACTCAAAATCAATCATCCCGACAAGTTGCAACTGTTTCCCAAACTATTAATGAAGATGGCGGACCTGAGGCAGCTAGTGGCGCAGCATGTTACTGTGGTGGAACGCCTTGCGAACACTCATTCTATGAATGACCTTTTCCATCCGTTAGTTTCAGAGTTATTGAGTGGTCGTTAAGTGGTAAAGTTGTTCATTGGTTGGATATATTTGCACTTGATTGTATGTTAACTTCATGACTTGTAGTGTTATATATATTTGCTGCGGCCAATATGTTCTTATGTGCTTATAAGCTCTTGTAAGCATTAATCACAGACTTTACTTTTTGTATGATAACATGATGGTTTCAAATGGCATTAGGAATGGGCAAGTATCTGTATTTGCAGTGTTCAATAACGTCCTGCTTCCTTGATTTTGGTTGCTTGACATATGAGCATGTGACACAATGAAAAACGACAGACAACAACTCTTCAGTATGCGGTTTCACAACTCCAATACTTACCCTAATCCCACCCTAACCCCAAATCAACCTTTATATATATCCTAACCCTCACCCAACCCTCAATCAAAGTTGGGGGTTTCCAAACTAAGTGTCATGACTCCAACAGGGTCGTTTGCCTTTTTTCTGGGGTCGCAGGGACGAAAATTAATTACCAATGACTGTTTGGAGAATGCAAATTAGCGGATACTATCTGCAGCTCATTTCTGAATATTTCATTTGCGAAATAAAAGGAAACAGACGAATATAATCCCGGTAAACAAAGTGTCAGATCAGTCGAAGCGTCATTTTAGAGTGCCTATACTATAATAGGCTATAATACATACACACACACACACACGCTCGGCCGAATATATTTATATTTCGCATGACGAAGTAGGGTAGAGGAGGCAAAGATGACACTGGGCAAGATGGGACATGCAGTTTTTTCATAGAACAATTTTCTAATCGAGTTAGCAGAAATATGTAATCACTGTAATCATACACTTACCTCTGAAAAGTAATAGACTGAAATTTGTTTATTGAAGTTAACACAATAATGGAGGTGCGGGGGGTAAGATGAGACGAAGCCATTGGGGTAAGTTGAGACATGGGTATCGGAGGACTTTTCCATTGAAAGCCTCGCAATATTGAAAATTTGCTGTTCACAGCACACATACGATTATTTATCTAGTAGTTGACCACATGTGACTGTACATGAAAAAATAATAACGAAACTCTCATTTTTGCGGGATCCCATGGACAATTTGTTTTATATGTCGTTTAAATTTGTATGTGTAGAAATTCCTTTGATAGTTAATTATTTTATGATTATTATATTTCATTCATGATGTCGCTATGTTCGAGATGAATTGGTGGTGTGATATACAAGAATTGCTTAGTGTCTCATCTTGAACACAGTGTGTCTAATCTTACCCTCACCTGCGGGTAAGTAGAGACATTCGAGCGAGGATTTTTGAGGGCCGAGAAATCCAGGAGTTTGTTGTTCAATGTAACTCAAAACGTACGTATGAATAGTACAGATCACTGGCTTTCCGTAGGTACGAGAATTAATGTTCAGAGGGCATAACTCTTCGAGTGGCGTTGAAATATCAAAAATAAGTCTCATCTTTGCCTCCTCTCCCCTACTTGACTATAGTTCAATTGGGTATAGATAGAAACAGTTCCAAAAGACCTACATACGTTGCTATAGTCTTGATTTAGTTTCTATAATCCAATGGTGGGGGTTACCGAGTTCATAATTGCTATGACTGTGCTCTGCGCACACAGTCGCCAGTTTCACACATTGGTAGATTTGGGTGAAGGTGAGGACCATTTTTTTAGTAACCAGCACGTCAAATTGAGAAGCGGGGTCGCGCAACATTTTCAAATTTGAGTTTGTGATCGCTGCCACTTTGACCCCTGATCTAAGACATACCCGACCTTGACCCCAAATTTTACCCACATGCTCAAGTGTCGCATGCTCATATGTCCACGGACCCCCGATTTCACATTGGGTTCTAAACTTCTGATGACATGATTGATTGTTGTGACTGAATTAATTATGTGATATTTCTGAACCGATTTCCTTTGGTAATGTTCAGTAATAACTGATAAGTGTAGATTTTGGTCACAAAACATTTTTGATGTATTCATTTTCAATGCATCACAATCTCAAGGCATGTGTAGACTGCATGAAACGACCTGGTGTACCACAAAATGAACACCTCTGCCACAGGGAAGCAAATCAAATTATCCCTTTCTCACCGAATCCAGTCTTTCAAGTATCAAAGATTCATATCCTGCAATTTTCATATTGATTGATTGATCAATTGATCATGTGATGCATTAATGAAGAATACGAAGAAGGTACTATACCCCCTGGCATGAGACGAGCCAACTGGATAAGAGCTGGAGTCGTATTTTTAGAAAATACCTCGTTATATAGATTTCTAGCATGGGGATGAGTGTTGTCATTCTTGTACATATATATATATATCTGTTTTCATCGCTAATTGCTATGCAGTCGGAATCTATTGTTAATGACAGCCAGTATGAAGCCTAGGATTGTGCAGGCCTATATTCAATAATTTCAATCCCGCTTTCCATGTACAATTTCAATACTGTCTCTTACAGAGAGTGTTGTGGATAGTTTTAAACATCAGGATGTCTAGAATGGCCTTGTCATGAATCGATATACAATATATTTTGTTATAATTCATGCGGCAGTATTTGATGGATGAAACCATTTATGTACCATTGCTTCCTACTTTATATTCGCAAGTGTAACTATTGCTATGTTTAAGGTTAGCGGTGAACTCGGCACTTGGTAAATTTGCCAAGGTAAACATGTATATCCTATTATTTATTATCAATAATTTAATGCCTCAGCATCGTAATAAACTAATGATAAACTCGAAAATGAAAATTTCATGAATGTAATGACATTAATCCTAGCGATGTCTTGGAGCTGTCAAAGTGGTATCTTCTTTTCCTTTTTAAAATTGCTTTCGCAGATGCTACAATTAATCAATGACTATTAGGGTTGTTCAAAAATATAAAACAAATTCCCGATTCCGTGGATTTACTGAATAAATGAAAAAACGCTGCACAGGAGATTGAAAATTTTGAATTTAATATAAAAAATTTTACTGTCAACCTCGTGAAATTGTTGAGTTGTCCACAAAAATGATGCAAAACAAATTTGTCACAATTCCAACCTGTCTTATCATTTCTTCAGTTAACACCTAAACAAGAATGTTAACTTCCGAGTTTAATGATGCAAAGTTGATGAATCGCTTTTACAATAGTATTATTTATTATAACTCTAATGCCAATTTCACACAGTGCCGAGTTCACTGGCGAAATAGCCAGGATTCTTTGAATATCCTACCGCAATTGCATACTGCAAAACAGTTATTATTTTGTATTAGTATGCAAACTAGTACCTGTCTATTCACCAACATATCAATCCAAATGCCATTCATTGGTCAATGTTGCACAGTGTAGAAAGACATTAGAATCTCTAACTGCTTAGTTTAACAGTGCAGAAACGAGAATTCACTCCATCCTAATTATAATCTAATTTTGATTGTACCATGTGTTGTATTGATTGTTTTCCAGTAATTGATTGCACTTCTGTGCCTGATTCAAGGTGTATGCATATTTTCTCGCTATCTCAGCGTATGTATATTTACACAGATCTATACCACACTAATCTGGATGGGATTACATGCTTCCAATACAACCGAGAGGAACCTTTTTCACGTCGGTGCACTGTGCTATGGAACATACATGACACATAGATTTTTCTTTTTTCTGTTTGCTTCAGCTGAGACTAACTGGCTACTTCTAGCCCCCTCAGGTATTGGATTAGTCGGTTGTGTTATGTTCATCCTATATTCGAGATACGGTATTGTGTTTTCTTTATGAGGTTTACAATGATCGCACTCGTCTGACTTGAGGCCTGCTGGATATGCTTAATACGGAAGGAATTAATTTATCAGCCAAATTCCATTATTGCTACGTTTCTGCTACTTCTCGAAAAATTTCATTCTAGCGTAGGAATTCGTTTATTAGATCTGAAATCTATCTATTTATTTGATATTGTTATATACTTGAAATATAGCCTGTATTTTATTAGTGCCGGGTGGCATTAGATAGCTCTTATAGCCCAGAGTATGGATTCTAAAATAGTGGATCATCATCCAAATTTGGGTCTCCAGATATTGAAGATTGTTGCCTGTAAAAGGTAACCTCAAATTGTTATCATTATTATGAGTGGGCTGAATTTTGCCTCCACGGTCTGTGATGTGTATATCATTGATATATTACATTGAGCTAAATGATTTTTGTCCCACGACATAGCGAATGCTGCAACATTCAACGATAATAGAGGTGATGACAGTATATCGTGTGGACTAAATATGATACGTAATGTCATGTCCAAATGTTTGATTGCGGTCTAATTTGGGCAAATTGGACTGAAGTAGCCAAGTAGTTGTTGTCTATCTTTACTGCTTTAGTGAATTACATTTTAGACTGTATTCCCAATTCAACTTTTGCATTTTATCATGAATTAGTCAGAGAGTATCTTCTGCCTACTAGAACATTGCTTGGTAAAATTTATAATTTATTATTATTTTAATCAGTGGTCAAAACATGGAGACAGTATAGGCTGGTCATTAGGGCTGTTCAAAAATAACCTTTTTTCCTGAATCTTGCTGGATACGTGATTAAATCATTAGGTTGCCTCAAAAAACGACGCATGCCAAATTTCAATTCATTCCAACCAATATTCGCGGGTTTCGTACAGTTTAAAAATTTTGAATTCGCCCAAAAATGTTTTTTTTCAAATTTTCCTTCCAACCCCATGAAATTGATGATTCTGAGATTATCCTTGATCGGTGGATCATCTCAGAATTATCATCGAAAAACTTGAATCGTTTGCATCGTTTTTGAAGACAGCGCAACAATTTCATGAGGTTGGAAGGAAAATTTGAAAAAAATTTTTTTTTTCATTTTTGGGCAAAATCAAAATTTTCAAACTGTACGAATCCCGCGAATATTGGTTGGAATGAATTGAAATTTGGCATGCGTCGTTTTTTGAGGCAACCTAACGATTGAATCACGTAGCCAACAAGATTCAGGAAAAATGGTTATTTTTGAACAGCCCTACTGGTCATGGAACATAGTTATCTGTAGAGATCACACTCATTTAACCAGCAGTATTAGTTAGTAGTTTTGTGTTAGTAGCAGAATGCATCTTGCAAAGTTGGCAGTCACCATTTACTCATAAATTTTTCCCACTTGAAAGAGATTTGTCATGACCAGGCAACCAGAGCCTGCACTTGGGTAAAATCTGCTTCCTACTGGAGAAACGTCCATTATTACCTTATTCTCGGCAGAAATGCTGAGAAGTATTGCTTTCGAGTAATTCAGATGTTAATTCCAGATTAGCAATCCTGCAACTCTGGAAAAATTGGTTTCCGGTACCATGTATAACAGAGCAATGTTGGAAGAAAGGTGCTCATTATCACAATACCATGGATTTACTAAATCCTTCTGTTGTCTGAAAAAAGCCAACTGGCCACATGCATGAGAGTGGAAAAGTTACCAGGACGATGTTGAAAATCCCCTGGCACAATAAAATATCAAAATCTTCAACCACCCTTTAGGCTACTCCATGTAATAAAAGCCGAAATCAACTTCACCGAGTGTACCTGTGATAGCGTATTGCTGAACAGTAAATTAATGTCACCAAAAATTATGCCTCTCAACTATACCGGTAACCACATTAACAGAAGGATAGTGACGGCACTTTGTTGTTGTTTAATGTATGGTTGCATAGCCTTTTACAAAAAAAACAATTTGCGGCAGCTGATAAGTGAGACGAATGTTTTTTGCAGTTTTTTTTTATAAGAATGAGTGGTATGGCCTTAAAAAATACCTGTAACGTCATGTCACAATCCTCTGTCATCAACGTAACGACAACCGTCACATCGCCGGAGTCACAATCCTCTGTCATCAACGTAACGACAACCGTCACATCGCCGGAGCTAGCTCAGCCAACATCATCGTCACTGCACAATGAAAAGAGCAAGCCGAAATATGAATGGAAATCGTCAGAACTTGAAATTAAGTGTTCAATTTGTGGCGACCTTGCATCTGGATTTCATTATGGAGTGCACGCCTGCGAAGGCTGCAAAGGTTTCTTTCGCAGGACAGTTAGAATGAAATTGCAATACGAGGAGTGCACGAGTGATTGTCGTGTAACTATCAAAAGCCGAAACAAATGCCAGTATTGCCGATATAAAAAGTGCATCAAGCTCGGCATGTCCCACAATGCTATTCGTTTCGGTAGAATGTCTAAGGTTGAGAAGAAAAAAATCATAAGTAAAATCAACCAAGAGCTACCTCAACATCCCACCCCAGCGAGCGTTCAGATGGATGAGAGGTACAAAAAGCTAACTGATATTCTTTTAACTGCCTATAATAATCTAACCATGACAAATGCTAAGATGAAGACGTTATGGGATAGCAGAACACAACCGGACTCACAGCTGTCCATGATAGAATCTTTAGAAGACTTTTTGTCTATGCACCCTGATATTAAGTTGAAAGAAGAATGTGCTTCCACATCCTCTGCTTCTGGACTGAGTGGTTCTGCCTGTTCTCCTGCTAGGCAATACTTTCCCAAGGGTAAAATTTTTCAATCTCTTGACAGTTTCAATACTGATATTTCATGCGCTGCTAATTTCAAAGACATCATTCAGCTATTGGAGAAGGATAAGAATGCTGATTTTTTTTTGGAACCTGAAGAACAAAATGCTGACTCGAAGGAATATGTACGACAGCAGAAAGTCACTATCGAGAAAATAGCGTTTCTGCTGAGAAGTGTTCCAGAGATTGGAATCGGATTTCGACATGCCGGCATCACAGAGACGGACATAGAACTTCATGCAACAGAGCATGGCATGTCTTTACTTAAGTCTTTCATTTACATCATGCGCGATATGCACGTCCACTCACGCATAGAACTTGCATTAGGAAGAACCGATTCAGAGTTAATGTGTATTTTGAAAAAATCCAGAACAGAAAAGATTCATCCTGTCATTGTCACCAGCACCCAGAATCACGGCTATGCAGTAGAACTGATGAGATACTTCTATCAAGCGACACAAAAGCAAGTTGGATTCGCTGTTCAAGAGTTATCGCAATTCTCGAAATGCATCCCTGGTTTTGTGCAGTTAACCTTGGATGACCAAGTCATTTTGCTAAAATTTGCCTGCTTCGAGGTGATTCCATTCCTTTTGTCGTGCACTATTTTTTTCAATGGCACCATTATTCCAGGAATTAATGTCTATGTAACTTGTGATTTTTTGAAAAAATTAGACTATATTGGCGAATTTCTTCTATCCAAGATAAGATTCGCAAAAAGAATTACTAATATGGGTCTCACTGATGCAGAACTTGCTGCTGTCACATCTGTTGTGATATTATCCAGGGACCGACCCGGTTTGAAATGTCCGGAAAAAGTTGACGAACTTCAAACTAATGTTGTATTCGCACTCGAAGCTCTGATAAAATTCAACCATCCACAGGATCTGTTCTTATTTCCAAAGATATTATTAAAGTTAGCTGATGTACGACAGTTAACGGATTATCACGTTTCAATGTCACGCCGTATTCATTATGCAGGCTCAATGGAGCAACTATTTGATCCATTGGTATCAGAATTATTGAAGGGTCTATAATCGATTTATACCAATTTACATGTGTTTGTTGGTGAGATGAATAAAGCATACTGACTGACTGACTGACTGGGAAATCTGGGACATGTGCCCTGACAGGAATACAGTTGTTGTTTTGTCCATAGTGCGTGAATTCACATTTTTCAGAGCATGGCAATATCCCTTTTTAGTCACAATTTTTGTCAAGCTTGATTTTGTTTTTGTGGTAATTGCTTGGAAGGCTGTCTCGTCGGTGATACATGTGTCAGTTGTGTTATTCCGTTCCGACTGGTTAAGTGTACATTTATTTATGATATTACCTGTGACTAGACTATAGTGTGATTTGTGTTTCAAATTGGGAGGTGATTGATATACAACTGCAATTTCGTTATTTGGAAAAAGTAGGGAAGCGTCTTCTGCTTCACGGTACATGATTTTGCGGTGATCCACAATTAATTTTCCTAATTCTTGCATAATAAGGTGTTGATGTGTTTGCTTGTATATTGCACTGTGCAATTGTTGTTGTCATGGCTTTGTATCTGGCAAACCAGCCTGTTTGAAATTTTTGGTTCAATTTAATTTGATATTGAAATTGTCATCCTGACTAGTCTGACTTTATATGAACAAAAACTGTTTCGAATCTTTAAGGTAGGCTACAGGTAGAATCAATTTAATCCTAGAATTGGGCCACATACCACTGCCCTATTGCAGGTATTTTCCGATTAGCCTGTTGAAAACGGCTTCAAAGTACTCGTTAACGTATGGCTATCTATGACCTATCTGCATGATTACCAATTTTTTATGCTCAAGATTCTTACCGAGGACAGTGCAGCAACTAATAGTCGCTATGGGACACGCACGTTTTTTAAATTTTGGCATGCTATGATACATTCCATCACTGGGAGAGATGATTTCTTTCTGTGAAAGCTCAAAATTATTTAAATGAACCAGGTACATTAATGAAATATACACTGACTATTTCAAATTTTTTGCCACGCGATGGGTTCTAGTAAACTTTTAATGAATTTTCAAGACATGGAATCTTGATTCAATCTTAATCTTTCCGGAACAACTATTTAAACCAGTGGTTCTCGACCTTTTTGACCTTGCGGGCTGATATATCATGAAAGTAAATGCTGCGTGCCGGTGAACCGTCAATAATCAAAATTTACCCAAATTGCAATTACGATAAATGTTTGCAAGTACGAAGCAATTATTCGAAACTTCATTTAATGCTGCCTTTTGATAGCGGAAGTGTTATACGTGGTTCTATTAGTGCCGGGGTGTCCAACCTTTTCGAACCATTGCGCGGGCCTTTTTTAGTCTATCGATAGAAGTGAACCGGATTAGGTAACGGTGAAAACAATACTTCTAATAATACACATAAAAATCAATAACCATTATGACATCAAGACCCGGCGTGCATCCATGACGTAGCGGAGCGTAGCGAGAAAATTTTTCGAAGTTGATGAATAAATTCGGTCAATAATAGTCCTTGCATATATTGCGGGTCGCCTCTGTATACCTCCTGGCTCATTTGGCAAGGACAGGATTATTTGGCGCTTTCGGCTAATATGCAAAATATTGTACTTTATGGTCATATATATGACAATCTACGAAAAATGGGACTGGCCCCTGGCTACGCTAATGCGTCGGAACTGATATTTTATTCATCAAAATCTCAAATTTCGCGTTCAGGCTAATCAAATTTTTGTTCATTTTCTGATCTTATAACTAATTTCGAGAATTACCCCTCGGGCCACTCAAAACCTTCTCGGAGGCCACATGTGCAAAGCAAAGTGCTGTTATAAACCACAAACCTGAGTTCGAGTAATCGGATTCTTCTGAGAGATTGCTGTTTGCTAGCCTATATTCTCATGCTAAATGTAGCTGAATTTTTCTGCCAAGGTTCAAGTTGTATTTATAGCTTTCACATAGGCCTATAAGTGTTCCTGTGAACGATTTGTAGGGTACAGCAGTTTCGTACAGCACTTACATAATTGTGACATTCCGTCACTTCAATGCAGACAATGAATTCGAGATAATGACACCATGCAGAAAAAACGTTTCAAATTTTAAAATCAATTGAAAATTTTATGTTTTGTTTCACTAATTAAAGTAAAATTGTTCAACTTCTTGCACCTTGGTATTGAAATATAAAATTCGAATATATTTGGTCGACCGGCAGGAAACTTACCACAGACCGGTTGTTGAGAACCACTGATTTAAAATGTCAATTATTTGCCATTGTTCTATGTCAAAAGAATTAATTAACCTAACTATTTCGTGATAGTTTTGATATCATACTCCAACCTCTTCCGTCAGAATCTTTACCTAATGCATCTAGCTTTTGGATCAACCTCGTTGCGTTTACATGTAGGCTACTCTCTGTGATATTCATGACCACCGCTAAACACTGAATTCATAATGGACTGACCGCCAAAGCATGTCTTTATCTATAAACAATTGAAGATGTTCTTTAAAAAATAACCCCCTTATTGAAGAACTCTGTTCACGATTGTATTTGTATGTGAAAATGATGTTAGAAAATGACTATACAAACTACATCATCTTAGCTTTAGCTGAAAATATTTGTTTCACAGCTCTTTCCCCTGTGGAACCTTGGCTGGACGTATCATAGCAATAGAACGGAAACACGAATTGCATGGCTTTGCATGTTCAATGGGGGTCAATGTGGTCATAGTTAAATCATTTATGTGAGTTACAGAGCGGTTTTAGGTCGCGTAACAGTATGAAATTGTTCTGCATGCTCTGGCAATATTTTGTTTCGCAGTTGTATAAATAGCACCAGGGTTGTAACCAAGTCACGAGGCTCCGAGTCACAAGTCAATCTCACTTTCATGGTTTTGACTCGAGTCCAAGTCAGCGAGCAGAGGGTCGAGTCCGAGTCACGGTATTATGACTCGAGTCCAAGTCATTGTATTGACTGCTCAGTTTCCAGATAAATTCTTGTTAAACCCACTTTTTACAACTCTGTTTAGTGATGCCGGATGGTTCGCATTTATAATATGCTAATTTTCCTGGCTTTTAGCAGTTTCTGGTCGCTTTTTCAAGTACCAGTACCAATAGATGAAATCCCGATAGTGTGGTTCTTTACTATTCTTCGAAATTACAATGAAATGTCGGTCTTGCCATATGAATATCGAATCATATGACTTGGTTCGAGTCATGCGCAATGACTCGAGTCAAGCGCAATGATTCGAGTCAATACACAGATTGTCTTGAGTCGAGTCATTTCCGTATTTCGAGAAAATGACTCGAGTCAGATCGAGTCATCAGAAAATCGTGACTCGAGTCGAGTCATTACAACCCTGAATAGCACCATACTGCGTTTGTACTTGACAAGTTGTGATGCATTTTACTGGAATACTCAAATCACAATCAAGTCAGTTGGTAATTCGAATTTGCTCAATCCACATTCTCCACCATAATTCAGTTCACCAAATTTTTATCAATCTTCCGAATGATCTATGCCCGGTAGCAGCATGTCTGCCAATGGCATGTGCAATTCAACTATGCACATGGATTTTCAGCTGTACAGTACATGTATGCCTGTAGGTACAGAATTCAACTATGCATGCGATTTTCCGCTGCCCATGTATGCAACTGGATGCAGAAATTGACTAATATCTATGGTTATTTGCGCAACGTTCGATCCTTGATATTTGAATTGAAATGTAGCAGGTGATGATATCTGTAACACTGTGATGCGTTTTACCTAGAGGTGGGTGTATAAAATTTGTCTTCTCTACGTATCATGAACTACTGAACTGGACAATCTTCAAAATTATCAAATGAGAAATGAGGTAATGTGTTTGCATAGGGGGCTCAGTTATATTGTTAAAATAATTAGAAACGTCATACACATGTGTGTCGGTCATGACACTCCGTAGTTTAATCATCAAATTTTTGTCTCCAGCTGTTCTCGCAACTAACATATACCTCAGTTTAAAATATTTGCTTGCATCAAGGTGCTAATGCAGTCGGAAATACGTTTGCGAAGCTTGAAATTTTATTATGCCCATCTCTAGTTTCTTATTGTGGTTCAGTGATTCTGTTGCTATTTATGATTGATGAGCACCTTTTAACTCTGTTCTGGAGCACCTCATATTTTGAATCCGCTGATGAAGTCTATTTTTCTTGCTTACAGTTATACCTGATTAAGACATGGAAAGAACTAATATGTTGGACACCTATTTCGACAAAGCCGATTACCTTATGCAAGAAGCTGAGCAAATCGCTTTGCCAGAACCGAAACGCCCCGTCCCAAGCACAAAATGGAAGTCGTTGCGCAAGCTTCTGCGGCAAGCGTACTCAAAATCTCTACGAGATTGTCGTTTCGATGTTCCTTTGAAGTGTAGCAGTAACGTTATGCAAGACACACTGTCTACTTATGACAACGCACGGCTGTTGATTAACTTGTTCCCTATAAATGATGGCTACTCCGTCTCATACATCAAGAGCGATGGCACATCATCTGAAACCATGCAGATGCCATACGAGGAGAATGAACTTTTAGAATACATCGACAACGAACAGTTACCTCCGATTATAACAAACTCTTTACACAGAAGTCACCCCGAAGCTTTTATATGTGGCTGTGTAATATGCGAAATACGAGATTATAGAATATCGAGCGACGAATACTCGTACGAAGTGCACCGTGCGTTATTGCGGCCTACTCAGCAAACTCTAAATAACGACGTGAATTTGATTGCCGAAGAGACCGCTCAATCTTTTAAATGGGGCTCTGACGACAAACTTGTGCTCGAAAGCTTGATGACTCTGGCTACTGCCGATCCGTTGTGTCTCGATATCTCTCCGTCGGTCGCGATCGCAAAAAATAAGATGCACCAGAGGAAGGGTAGATTCAGCACAAGGCCGATGAAGAAATTGATTCGTAAAAGAGGCGCTCTAATGCAAAAAAGGTCACAGAGCTTGGCCTTGCGGAGAGCGCCCCATTCGCTCAAGCTTTACGATTTTCTGAAAGAACGACGTAGATTGAATAAGCAACACTCTCAATCGCTTTCGCCGGACGTAAAGCTGCCCATTGGCATTGTCGACGTGTGGCGTAAACAGCCTCTCGCTCTGTCCAGGCCCGTTGAAATAGACTGCGGTAAAATTTTGACGGTGCCATCCCCAGATAGTATCACAAGTACGGAGATCATAGAAGTGCAATCGATCGTTCTTGAATCTGAAAGCGGCAATCGGGATGTCACGTCGCGCATTACTATCGGCCAACGGCCTAGTGACATGCAGTACTTTGGTATGTTGCAGTCGAACAAATATTTCAAACTCAGCAAGCCAGACGCACACGACACCAATCAAATTTTCACACTCGGCACCGAACGCAAAGCGAATTTGTATATCTTACAGTACCACGAACTGTTCACCGAAGACGGCAGAAGGCCCGTCAAAGTCACCATACGCCATGTTAATAAGCCTCCCGTCGTTTATCATGTCCCCAATCACCAACAGCCCTGGCAGCTTTCGCAGGAGAAGTCTGTTTACGCTGTCGGGTCGGTTACAGGAATACCTCTCAATAAGTGGAAACGCATGACACCTCACCCACAATCCGAATTGAAATTGAAACTACAGCAGCAAAACGCTTCGCAGAACCAAAAGGCGCAACAAAAACGAGTGCAGACCAACGCGGCGCCCATGCTCCACAATGCGACTTTACAGAACACGCAAAACGTATTCAACGCAAGCGCGGTTAGGCAGAGGGTCGTTAGAACAAAGTCGATTCCGATCTCCGAACACAGCGTACAAGTTCTTGCGTCGCCGCAGGGGCAGCCGCATACTGGGTTCGCGCAGTATGTTCAATCACGGTCCCAATCATTAGTTACGGCGTCTTCGGTGCCTGAGACCACACGAGTTGTGGTTGCCAAATCTAATAGCAACGGATTGAATCCCCAAACTGTCACAATAAACTCAGCAGCATTGGCGAATGCCATCGGTCAGATAGGTGGTACCGTTAATGTACAAGTTCCGATGATGACGGTGAATGCGCAGCGTAGCGTGTCACAAGCTCGCCAGACTCAAAGTCAGTCGACACCTGCTGTCATTCGTATGCCTATTGGAATGGCGGGCAATTCGTCATCGTCAGGTCAAATAGCCACCCTGAATTTAATTGGGGGAAGCAACATTCTCACGACTGGATCCGGCAATATCTCCATTCCGGCAAGTCAGTTGCCGCCAAACATTGCAATGCAACTTGCCAACTTGGCAAATGGGGTAAACCAACAGCAGGTATCACTGATACCGCAATCAAGTGCAGCTCCACAAACCCCAGTGCAACCCCAGCAGATATCATTCGTGAACCAGACGGGAAATAATGCTCCCTTCACCATCATTGCGAATGATAATTGGCAAGCACGGGACAGTAGCAATCTTACAGCTCAGCAGGTATGTAGTTGTACAGTGAAGTTATTGCAGTTGAAAGTTCTGGATTTGCAAAAATATTATTGAAGGTGGATAATCCCAGAATTATAAATGAAAAACTCAGATAACTGCGCTTCCATGGGTTGGAATTGAGTCAAATTTGTTTTGAATCGTTTTTGAAGAAAACTCAACAATTTCATGGGGTTGCCAGAAAATTTTGAAAAATTTTCTTTTTAAATTTTCATAATAAATTATAAATTTTGATTGGCTCTGTGTCAGCTTTTACTTGTTAGAATTGGACCAAATTTGGTGTGCATCGTTTTTAAGGATAACCTGACAATTTAATCAGTTAATGGCTGGAATCCGAAAAAAAAGTTATATTTGAACAGCCCTAGTGTACAATGTACATGTTTAAAGTACCCATTCGTGCCCGCCCCTGTATTCGTTAGTGGCTATCGAAGTCTTCACATGATTTAATAATATTCATGGTCATCGTCACTACGTTTCATAAGCATTACTCATGCTGAACCTTTTGTTCCAGCACACATTCACCATCGCCCCGAAGTCACAGACTGCACCTTCAACACGAACAACCCAGGCACAGCCATCTCAACCGGTGCAGCTCCTTCAGCAACTGACAATTCCCGCGCACTTGCTAAATCAGATTCAAGGCAGCAGTCTGCACGAGCGGATTCAAATCATTTCGTCGCCAGCTGCCGCAAAGAATCAAAAAAAGAGGGGCTGATTTTCTTGGAACCTCCAATTTTGGAATGAGAACCACGTGAACGGTTTAGCGACTGACTGGAGCATAGCAGGCATCAATCTGTCGGTGGAAATTTTCTGCTCGACTCGCGTCTGTTATGAAATCAGCGTCGTGCTTTTTTGTAATTTACACCCTGAGCATTGGCATGTTGTCATTTCGGCACCTCATCTTTGACCTGATTTGGAAATCTGCACTGTGATATTGGATATTCCTATTTATTTAATGTTTTGAAAATATTGTGGCACCAGTGTAGCAGGCAGTCGATTTCATACTTAGTATTCAGCGATTTTATCAGGCCTGTCACGGATTAGACATATCATGTGCATTGGGTTTTGGCAGCCCGATTATTGAATGGCATCACATAAACTAGACTAGATATAGACGTTTTTAGTAACTAAGTTCTACTACAAAGTACTTGGGTTGGTTTTGTCTACCTTGACAAATCACTCATGTCGTTGTACTTGAGACTACTTCCACTCATACTCCAACAGTTTTTGAAGCCAAATTTCTTTACACTTATTGGATTTTTACATGTGTAAGTAATATGCCTACCGCAATTTTCCATGTGTAATGCGCGAAATTTAATTGATTTGTTGTCCTTAAATCTGGGGTGCGCGTTATGCATGAGTACAACAATTTATCAGTGTTGCGTGCGTCCAATTAGCGAGATTCGTCTGCGCTTAACGGCACGGGATCTCCTGCTGAGTTTGTTTGCCTTTTGTACCCGAGCAAAATTAGGTCATTGATTCGCTGGCCTGAACAGTCGCATCTGCAACTGGCCTGAACAATATCATATACAATAGGCCTGGTACGCACGATATAATCGTTGCGCTGAACAATCGCATCTGTAATAGGCCTGTTGTATAAGATATCGTCGCCGGCCGGAGCCATCGTGTCACGGGCCCAGGCCTCGCATGCTTTGGCTCCTATCTGTCTATCGTTTAGAGATGCCGTTCAAGTATATAATGATTAGTTATTCTTATGTCATGATGGTTAAGAGTGTCATCGCAAAACGTATGACATTGATTCGCCGCGAACAGACTTCAACATTAGGGTGGAGTGAAAAAAAGAAAAATTTGAATATTAAAAAGTGCCTTTGATATTTGGTCCCAAATCTCGAATGAATTACTTCTATCATAATTTCAGGTTCCTGCACCCTCTAGTGGCTGTGCAATTTCACCGAACGAGCCGAAAATAGCTAATTTTGCCATATCTTGATACCCGATTATGCTAGAAAGCTAGTTTTGGGCTCATAGGCCGCTGGCTGTATGAATAGGTCGCTGTATTATACTCTGTCATGTGTGTGAATTGAACTGATATTGTCTAGTATAAGTAAAGAATCGGAATTTCATCATGTTCGACTTATAGCAGATTGTGGTTTATCATACGTACAAGTAATTGACATAATGTTAACAAGAAAAAGGTCCAAGTCCATTGTTGCTTGCAAGAAGTTGCACAGTGGAGAAACTTTTCAAAGTGTTGATGGTTTTCCTTCTGGAATACTCCCAATTAAAAGACAAGTGATTGAGGGTAGGCCCAACTTTGATCACTTTAGTTATGACCAAACAACTGTTTTCAACTGTCTCTTAGCTTGGAGTATTCCAGAACGAAAACCGTCAGCACTTTGTGAAAAGTTTATCCACTGCTCAACTTATTGCAAGCACTGACAGACTTGGATCTTTTTCCTGTTAACATTATGTCAAATACTTGTATGATAAACCACAATCTGCTACAATTCGAACATGATGAAATTCTGAATCCTTACATATTCTAGACCAGTGGCTCCCAACGTGGGCGATTTGGCGGCCTAGGGGGGCGAAAATGACGAAGGGGGCAAAAATTGACACAGGGGGTGATGACGCGTGAAAACGGCTATATTGGAGTCAATTCGGAGACATGACCTTTTTTTTAATCAACCCACGGAAATTTGGTTGCAAAAGTGTAAAATTCGACAAAGATCCGAAAAGTTGACCTTTTTTTTTTAGTCAACCTGCCGATGACGACAGATATTGTATACCGTTTTCGGTTAACAAAATCTGGGAGGCGATGACCGGCGTTGAGCTTGAATAGGGGGCGATAAGTCGAAAAAGGTTAAACCACTGGTTTAAATCTTGACGCAGTATTGTATTTATTTTCCGTAAGTGAAATCAAGTGTGAATAAACACTTTTACCATCTACTGTATTGTATTTTGAGTTAACGTGCTAATAGCGCAAAGCATTGTTACAGTACCCAAACAGGGCTGTAACCAAGCCACAAGTCAATCTCACTTTTATGGTTTTGACTCGGGTCAAGTCGCGTCATTTTCAATTCACGACCTAGTCAAGTCCCAGTCCAAGTCAGTGAGTACTGAGTAGAGGGCCGAGTCATGGTGTTGCGACTTGAGTCCGAGCCCAAGTCCTCGTGTCCACTGTTCCGTTTTGAGTTCAATCTGGTTCAACCCACTTTTTTCAACTGTGCTCGAGTGATATAGAAAGGTTCGCATTCATAATACCGGTATCGTTATTTTCCTCAGTCCTAGCAGTTTCTGGCGCTATTTTCGTGTACCATGACTGATAGACGAAATACCAGTTATGTGGTGGCTTTACTATTCTTCGCAGTTACAATGAAATGTACGTTTTAGCAGTCCTAGTCTCGAGTCATATGACTTGGTTCAAGTCGAGTCATTTGACGCATTTGAAAATATGACTCGAGTCAGTCGAGTCACCAAAAAAATCGTGACTCGAGTCGAGTCATTACAATCTTGGCATTTAATATAACTTCCCCATTCAAGTAGCCATGTATCTTTAGTATTGGGTATTGGCCCATTACCGCGCCACGACCCACCAAGACATACAATCAAGTTTTAGGCCATATAACATGCGACTCCAAGAAGTGTGCCAGAACGATCGGCAGCGAGAAAACCTTGGCCGAAAGGGTCTATGCCTTTATGCTGACCAAAGACTTCGTTATATATACAAAATACATATAGGTTTAATTGTCCATATGCGCCCAAATGATTGGCGCCGAATGTTCCTGTCTTTGCAATCTGAACCTCACAGTCACAAGACAAATACCATCCCGCTGGGAAAAATTTTATGTCTGAAGAAATACCAATTTGAAATCGTGTGCGTCTCTTAGTTTAGAAGCCTACGTTTGGGCGATTCTATATTTTTTGATATAGCAGACTGGAAGTCACGAAATAACATCATGTGACGAAGTCATATCAACGGGTCCGCCCGCCCGAAGATGTTTAATTATTATTTACGGGCCCTCACGTTTTCAAGACACTTCACTCAGCTCTACCGGCAAATCTAATTACGTGAGTAGAGAGGACAACAAAGTGATAGCATAATATATATGCAATTCCCGATCATACTGACCGATTCAGTCATGAATTCCAGAAATTTCGCGCGCTTAGGCGACAAAAACTGATTCACTAAACACGCATATCATAAATTGCAGTAAACAGGGTATCGCCGGTGGAGGGTCTGGGGATCAATCCCCCTTTGGTGAAGTGCTGTTACGGCCCTTGTAATAGCAACGTATCTTTGTTTCTTAGACGGCTCAGTGCTTACTGCTTACATTGCGCAGTGCTCACCTTTACCAACATGATTTAAATCGAACGAATATAGTTTATGCGTTTATGTAGATGGGTAGTGTATTGTGTACCACATCAATTTGTTCCACTTCTCGATACTTCGTATTTGATCCTCTATATTGGCTGGTTATACAACACTGTTGCACAGAGGTGAACAATCTACGGCCCGCAACACCGTCCTGTGCGGCCCGCGAGAGTCAAATGAGACTTATTAAAATATTGATAAAATGCGTACTTAAAATCGAAATAATGCAGGGACTTGATTAAACTTTTTGTTAGTATATTTATAGATTACTAAGGTAAACCGGTTTACCTTAGTTATCTATAGTATATTTCACCATGGCAGTGGTTATCAAACTAGGGGGAGGCACCCCCCTTGGTGGCGTGAAAGCATCTGAAGGGGGTGCGAAGCTGAGCTCAATTTAAAAAAAAGAGGACAAATCCCCCTAAAGGAGGACGTAGGTAACCCTACTGTAAACAATGAACTTACATTAATGCAATTCGCTTCATGCGAACCATTGACTCTCAAGTACTCTACAGATATTTTGACTGTGACCACTGAGCTATATAAACACTGGAGTGCGCTACTCGCGATATTTACGTTGTCACTAGAAACAGTTGCATTGTGGGGGATAGGCTGGACGATTTAGTGCAGGAGCTTATGGAAAAACGTCCAGTTCTAAAATATATTTGATTCGTATTGGGTTTGTAGTATTTTATACGAATGGAGCTTTGAATGAATAATCATCGTAACATTCAGGATTTGTTTCAGACCAATATCTCGTGTTTATATCTGTGTTATCTGTGTATTTCGACATGTCGAAGATATAAGTGGTTTCGACTGTTCGTGGTAAAATAAGGTTGTCTATGTGTCATCTTATGTATTTTTTGTGGTTATATTCCTGATGTAGATTGCTTTACTCGCCGATCAAGATAGCGTAATGGTTAAGCGTCCGGCTTCTTGATCGGTAGGTCGTGGGTTCGATTCCCGGCCGGGTCAGACCAAAGACCTGATTAGTAACACTGGTATCCATAGCTTCCCTGCTTGGCGCTCATGCATTACTGGGATAGCATGGAGGGGTGGTGCATGACTTAGAAAGTCGTAAAGGCTATATCTGCACTTCCTTATCCAGCGGCATATGCACATCATGCACTCATGGTACGCATATGCGCAGATCGTGTGTATGTATATCATGAGTCGGTGTATATGCCGCAAAAACATCAAGGACAAAAATAAACTACGTCCTTTCCTTTCGTTGTATCCAGCATATTTTACGTGTACAGAAATAACCAAGCTGTCAAAAGATGTATAATACCAGTTCAGTTATCTTTCAGATATATGTATCTATAGGAAGTAAAAGCATCTACGATTGTCAGCTTGAAGTTATATTATCGGAGCGTGCCTCGGAATTACCTATCCTGGATTCAAAATCTTCATACTTCAATGGAGCTGATGTGAATGCTATAACTGCCAGCTGTGAATATTGCTGATGGAGAAAATTCAGCATCATGGGACATATCAAAAGGCACTGCTGAAATCAACTGAATGCCATTGTGGTTATTCTACGTATTTATTGGTTCAGCGTATTCAAATAAATCCAAAAAAGATAAAGTAAAGATATGTCTGCTATGTGTGGCGATGGGGTAGTGATTTCTGTAGAAGTGACTGAATGAGTTCATTGAATGAGAGAAACAAGAAACGCATGGGTCCTTATTCAGATGTAGCTAGAATTGCCCAATTCACAGTGAAATTGGGGCTATGTTGGTTGTAACAGCAATCTGTGCACTTTGGGAGTTCATAGTAAATATTAATTTTATCGAATCAAAACGGCACAAGATACAATCTAAATGGCGTATATGTATTTTATCATAATTACACCGTATTTTATCATAATTACACCTATAGCTACCCATATACGTGTGTACATGAAGCTTGGCTCGTTTTGCACTTTCATGAAACCAGAAATTAGTTTAGATTCAAAACCAACTGGAGATGTGAACATTCCAACTCAGTTTTTCTGCCCACGATACTTGCCTACCCTACTAGATGAAGCACTCGAGCCTGGCTTTAGATCAACCATTTCTGTGGTCACAATAACGCGCTGTACTGTCTCCTACCAAAATGCTGAACTCTCGTTTTCAGAAACACCAGCTTCGGTTATGAGAAACGAATTTTTCTATTAAAACAACAACATAAAAAATAAAAACAGATAAATTAATTGTTATCGACTTAACGTCGCCTTCGGCGTAATTAACGGTGATCTGAAAGTCAAATGTGGGATAAGTTAGGGCTTAATATCTGCGAACGAGGTATAATAAACGAACCGATTCTGATCTTAGTTCCAATTTATTGGAATTTCTTCTCTTCTTACGCGGCACAGGCACAGTCACATTGAAGGCCACCCCACTACGGGTCCTACGACGACGACATCGTTTTGGGGCACTGTTCAAGATAAATGAACTAACATGTGAGAAATTGTTCACTTGAAAACACATTGATCGACATACCTTGATGTCACGACAACGTTTTTATACCAAAATGCGTATAAAATAGTAAAGAAAGTGTGTTAGCCGGTGTCTTCTACGGGTTTGAAGTATGTGTTGGCTAGACTTGCTCCCTTCTTTGTTTTCTTATTATCTGTACAGATACCAAAAACTGTGAGTACAGAATTACAATAATGAAAATTCAACGGCATGCGAAGAAAGTGGCCTCACCTCATTCAGTGGGTTAGCCGGTGTCTTCCGTGGGTTTAAAGTAAGAGTTAGGTATGTAAATATTCTCTCTGGCGACGCAGGGTTGGCTTTACAGCTTAACGATGGTCGATTCCAGAACCTTTGAATGGAAAAGAAAACAGCCACGAGCAAGTATGGAATAAAGCGATAGTTACATCTGTGTACCAGAGCACATATCATATAAATTATATATTGACAGTTAACCGCTAAAGGTATTGGACACTGAATGCAGCCTAATGATAAAAGGATGACAGATGTAACAAAATTGTTATCCACCTTCTTAACGACAACATCGGAAAGCGGTAACGAATTGTCATTTTCTTTTTCAACGGAAGGGTGAAGGTAATTCAACAATTGAATCACCTTGAGCCTCATTATTGAACATATGGCAAAGGTGTCAATCGCCGTAACAGAACCAGCTTAATGAAATAACATTAATGCCCAATCTGTGCTAGTAGAGAATATATTTTAATGGAAGCCTATAAAATACGCATGATCGAAAAAACACCTAAATACGTTCTATAGCCTAGATAGAACCAACTCTTGGAATTTTTTCAAACATAAAGATTTGAGCTTTCCACATAATTTATATTTATGCAAACCAGAAATCCAAGGAATCCTGTTTTCCTGCGAGATTCAACAATAGGCTTCATCATCATCATTGGTTTATTAGCAATTTTATCAGTTCAATACACCACAAAAAATGCGATACAATGAATAGACAGGAAGATGTCGAAGCGACTTGGATTTGTCAATGGAATCGGACACCCACCTTGGCCTAGGCGTAGTAAAGAGGAGGCATGCACACTGAATGAAAGTAAAGAATACAGTATAGAAAAAGAAAGCGACAAGAAATAGGGCGGCATGTCATGGGAAGCGAGATCGATAGGTCAGTCGTGGTCCGGTAATCTTGAGGATGGACTGTATTTTCCCGAGGGGTCCTGTAATTTGGCAATATAATCCATCATTTCATACATGAATGGACGCCACAAGTGCTGGTTTGATTCCTTTAAAGGAGATTTATACCCTTTTGCAAACGGGTTTCTCGAATTGAGTATGTCGAAAAGGCGATCAAAACTACGCAAAAACTTGACGGTAGCAGCACTACCCCGAAAGCATCTCATTTTGAGGTTTTTATCACAATATTCGATTGCATCAGCAACACTGCTGCTGATTGTTTGAGCAGCCAAATTGACTTTCATCTTTTGCTGCTGCCATTCCACATGACACTTCTTCAGCTTATTGCCAAGTCTCAGGCCTTCTGATGCCTGGAGTTTTTGCAGTAAAATGATGAAATTCCAAGAAATTTGGTGCCCACTACCATCTTGCAAAGTACCCCATTCTGCTAGGCAGTTTCTGATTAGTTTGAGCATGTGACAAGGATCTAGAATTACTTGGATTTGATGATCGGGTAAATACGGATTAGTAAAACTAGACACAATGTTCCTGGAGGATATATTTGCCCCTAATGCAGAAAGCATTGCGAAGTGACATGAAGGTCCGTCACATGTCAATGAAGCAACAGTTGCACCCGCTTCATTAAGCTTGTTTATGCAAATTCTGACCAAATTTGCTCGTTCCGATCCTGTTAAACCATTAATGAAAAAGTATCCAAGCGGGATTTTCCAGGATGAATTGATACTAACAGCCATAAAAACTAATGCATCTTTAGCAAGAGGCAAAGAATCATCATCCTCACAGTCAGTACCCATGTCTACATATCCTCGGTATCGTTTTCCATCCCAAAAAACCTGTTTGCGGATCGACATTTCATCCATCATTATGGAGCATATTACAGGATTTGCTGATGCCTCTACTTTTCCTCTGATAGCAGAAAAGGCAATACTAGTAAAGCCAGGCTCAGCGGGAAGTTTTCCATACCAGCGTCTTATCACACTTGGATGGGGAAGAGCCAGTTGAAAATTCTGACGCACAAAATTGTATGCCTTAGTGGAATAATACTGAAGCGTCATTGCAAATGATTGCAATTCCTTAGAGTATTTGACTCCTCTTCCACCAGCTTGTAGCTTCATACGTTGCAAGAGCTCACTTGGTAGACCACTGAATTTTTGTGACATTACCTCTACACACGAATCGCTTATCAAATTGTTCTTCTTAAGAGATGCAATGACCTCATCCAGAGTTTTCACTTTTTTTTGCAGACGGTATGTTCTCATTCTGGCTGCAACCAACCTCTTTTTAATTTCTGCCACCCTACGGCGTTGCTGTTGAACGACTTTTCGAGGAGACGTGTGCGCACAGTAGCTGTGGTCGTGAAGAACTACTTCAGGTTCAGCGGTTTGTGCTTCATAATGCCGTTTCTTATCTGGAACTGCAGAAGGTCTCACTCGTCGGTTGTTCGAAGCCTGAAATTTGTGAATTTCATGTTAACTAGGGCTAAAATAAAGGTATAGTAATTGGAGCTCAAACTTCATAAATATATAGTCACTGTCTAGTGTCTACCGTACCTTTGGCCTCATATATTTTGGAAAATTCAGAAATCTTGTCGGCACCGCATTCGTCCTTAAACGAATTCTCCCGCCAACACGGTAAATATCACTTTCTGAAAAATGATCAGAGCAGATGACCGACGATCTTGCTGGCTCCCAGTCTTTTCTTCTAATACATTCTATCCATCTTTCTTTCAGGGAATCATTGGTAGGAAAGCTGCGTTGTAGAGAACATTGTATCAGTTCACAAGTAATTCTATGATACAAAGCACACCAAATTGACCATTCTTTGTTATGAACATTGATAAAAGTAGCAGGAACATATGTGAAATTATCTTGTTTGATTTAGATATATCTGTTACTTTCTACCCCAGTCTACCCCAGAAGGATAAACTATTAGGTAACCTTTTAAATCTAAAGCCAAAGGTAAACCTAAAAAAACATCTTACGAGACAAATCGAACGTCTCGCACGCACAAAGCTATAAGGAACTCGACCACGGAATTAGCAATTTGAACTTTAGTGTGAGCATCTGGCACCAGAAATATAGAATTATTACTCGACTATGCTGGACAAAACCGTGTGGCCCTCAATTATACCTTTCCTTCTAGTCCTACCTCCAACCTTCACGACAATTTTAAGCAAGGATTGAGTACTAAGCAAGTTATTGGCTGAACTGCCCATACAGAATACAAACAGTGACCTGGCTGGTCATGGTATACTGATGAACTGATATGGTGCTGAGACTGCTGATATAGTCTGCTCTGATCATACCAACATCCATATACTTGTGACAAAATGTTCTGGTATAATGACACTTTAACATGGCCTATTCATTAATGCTGTGGCTTATCTGGACATTGATTGACTGTGATGGTCAGGAGATATTAAAAATAGAAACTGATTCTTCAAAGATAGTCTTGCTGCCCTGCATATTCTGCCATTCACTCACCGGTGAAATGTTCTTGGATGCCGACGCTTTACCAAAGACTCTTCATCGCTACTACCATCGCTATTACTTCTCATATATGACTCCGTGGATCTCTTTTTCTGCCTTTTACTGCACCCATAGGCGCAACAAACACTACCACCAAAACGAGATGTCTTCGACATGTCGAAATACACAGATAACACAGATATAAACACGAGATATTGGTCTGAAACAAATCCTGAATGTTACGATGATTATTCATTCAAAGCTCCATTCGTATAAAATACTACAAACCCAATACGAATCAAATATATTTTAAATCTGGACGTTTTTCCATAAGCGCCTGTACTAAGTCGTCCAGCCTATCCCCCACAATGCAACTGTAACATGGTGACAACGCAAATTTGCTTAGCCGGAGATGGCAGTAGTTCGGGGCTTGACTGTGACCCGTACTCGGATCAAAGTCACTCAACTATGACAAGTCGTCCGAACGTATTTTCATGGAGCGAGAAATGTTGCACAACTTGATGTTATGTAGTATGGCACTGCAGTCATCCTGGCGGAATCTCAGCGGAATCTTTGCACACACGTGAAGCACTGCGAACGATCAATTGAAACACTGATGAATACAAATTGTGAAGATTAACCCTGTGCGTGAAAACAGTCAAGTTACATGGACTTTCGACTTCGAGGCTGGGATTTTGGAATGAGTCTACCTCTGAATATCTGAACCTTATGACCAAAGGTGATACAATATCGTGATTTGGCACATTATTTTCACAAATATATTGAGCAATATACGTTCAACCAGTATATTCGACGAATACTAATATAGCTATCTGATTGATTGATTCTATTTCAGTGTTGGGCGCTTGCAGATATCACAACAAATCCATCAAGATCACGGGATTGCATAACTCTTAACCATCAAATATTTTTAGAGCTTACCGAATCCAGGTTTAATCACAATTCGAAACGAAAGTCTGCGCGTATAGACACTTATTTGATGCCGAGACGCGTCCATAGGAATATACTCAACTTTCAACCGCTTATTTAAAAGTCTTGCGCGACTTCAGATACAATAATTAGGCCATCACAGAGTCGGTATGGGATGGTTCTACCAAATGAAATGAATTTCAGAGTCTACTGAGTCCAGGTTTACTCACAATTCGAGGCGAAAGCCTGCGCGGGTATGGACACTTTTTTGATGCCGACACGAGTCTAGAGGAATATACTCAACTTTCAACCGCCTACTTAAAAGTCTTGCGCGACTTCAGATACAACAATTCAGCCATCACGGAATCGGTATTGGATAGTTCTTCAAAATAAGATGAATTTCAGAGTCTACTGCGTCCATGTTTAATCACAATTCGAAACGAAAGTATGCGCGTATAGACATTTATTTGATGCCGAGGCGCGTCTACAGGAATATACTCAACTTTCAACCGCCTATTTAAAAGTCTTGCGCGACTTCAGATACAATAATTAGGCCATCACAGAGTCGGCATGGGATGGTTCTACCAAATGAAATGAATTTCAGAGTCTACTGAGTCCAGGTTTACTCACAATTCGAGGCGAAAGCCTGCGCGGGTATGGACACTTTTTTGATGCCGACACGAGTCTAGAGGAATATACTCAACTTTCAACTGCCTACTTGAAAGTCTTGCGCGACTTCAGATACAACAATTCAGCCATCACGGAATCGGTATTGGATAGTTCTTCAAAATAAGATGAATTTCAGAGTCTACTGCGTCCATGTTTGATCACAATTCGAAACGAAAGTATGCGCGTATAGACATTTATTTGATGCCGAGGCGCGTCTATAGGAATATACTCAACTTTCAACCGCCTATTTAAAAGTCTTGCGCGACTTCAGATACAATAATTAGGCCATCACAGAGTCGGCATGGGATGGTTCTACCAAATGAAATGAATTTCAGAGTCTACTGAGTCCAGGTTTACTCACAATTCGAGGCGAAAGCCTGCGCGGGTATGGACACTTTTTTGATGCCGACACGAGTCTAGAGGAATATACTCAACTTTCAACCGCCTACTTAAAAGTCTTGCGCGACTTCAGATACAACAATTCAGCCATCACGGAATCGGTATTGGATAGTTCTTCAAAATAAGATGAATTTCAGAGTCTACTGCGTCCATGTTTAATCACAATTCGAAACGAAAGTATGCGCGTATAGACATTTATTTGATGCCGAGGCGCGTCTATAGGAATATACTCAACTTTCAACCGCCTATTTGAAAGTCTTGCGCGACTTCAGATACAACAATTCAGCCATCACGGAATCGGTATTGGATAGTTCTTGAAAATAAGATGAATTTCAGAGTCTACTGTGTCCAGGTTTACTCGCAATTCAAGGAAAAAACCTGCGCGGGTATAGACACTTTTTTGATGCCGACACGCGTCTATAGGAATATACTCAACTTTCAACCGCCTATTTAAAAGTCTTGCGCGACTTCAGATACAATAATTAGGCCATCACAGAGTCGGCATGGGATGGTTCTACCAAATGAAATGAATTTCAGAGTCTACTGAGTCCAGGTTTACTCACAATTCGAGGCGAAAGCCTGCGCGGGTATGGACACTTTTTTGATGCCGACACGAGTCTAGAGGAATATACTCAACTTTCAACCGCCTACTTAAAAGTCTTGCGCGACTTCAGATACAACAATTCAGCCATCACGGAATCGGTATTGGATAGTTCTTCAAAATAAGATGAATTTCAGAGTCTACTGCGTCCATGTTTAATCACAATTCGAAACGAAAGTATGCGCGTATAGACATTTATTTGATGCCGAGGCGCGTCTATAGGAATATACTCAACTTTCAACCGCCTATTTAAAAGTCTTGCGCGACTTCAGATACAACAATTCAGCCATCACGGAATCGGTATTGGATAGTTCTTCAAAATAAGATGAATTTCAGAGTCTACTGTGTCCAGGTTTACTCACAATTCGAGGCGAAAGCCTGCGCGGGGATAGACACTTATTTTATGCCGACACGCGTCAATAGGAATATACTCAACTTTCAACCTTACAGACAGACCTGCGGCCTACGATTTCACTCTGTCAATGAATGCAGTCATATAATCCATGAACAATTACTGCGAAAATGGCGAACAAAATCATTGAGTTAAAATCTCCAATCAGATCACACTCAGCCACAACAATGAGATATTTGCTGGTAAATGAAATTCTTCTATGGCCTATATACACTTCGATACGAATATGCCTCACATTCAACATACTGTGTAAAGGCTTTGCGTTAGGCTTTTAAATATCACAACAAAACCACAAAGAAAACGAAATTGGATAGTTATTCAACACAACAGTGTAGAAACGTAGCTTAGATTCATTTCTTTTGCCATTCATATGGTACCTTCAGGTTCTCCAAAACTTCTTCGTATGTCCTCTTCATGGTTATGGATAGAAACATTAAAGCAACTTCTTGCAACACCACCAACTTGAAGTATTTATCGCTGCTGTGTGTTGGTGCTAATTTCTTCATGAGTTCACTATCCTCATGCACCACATCCTTGTTGAACACTATTCGTGAAAATGTATTGTAAGCGACGTATTCTTTTCCGGAGTTTAAATCTCTAATCCATTTTGCACGTAAGATGGTTTCTTCATTGATATCCATGATTTTCAAAGGTAAACTTCTCATGAAATATTTATGGTTGGGGAAATTTTGCAGCGGTATTCTTCGTTGTCTTTTTTTGAAATAAATAAATAGGTATCCCCTCCTCGAAATGTCATCGAAAGCTTTGTTCGGATCCACAAACTCCACAGTTCTGTCGTTGCATATCTGTACCGAGCATTTAGAGTCGATTAAGTATGCGGTATAGTGTCCGTCCAGGTCCGATCCAATGTGTGCAACCACAGCCTTGAGCGCATATCCGTTTCGTTTTTGATTTTTAAGTACCTGAATGTCGAGGCTCCTGTTGGCAAAGACAGCATCTTCCAACTTTCCAAGTTTTGAATCCACACGGTTGAAACGCAATGTAAGCAGACTCGGAGCTTCAGTGAACGTGACGCTCGCATTTATCAGTGAGCCACACTTTCCACATGCAATTTTCGGATTCTGGAATGCTTCTGCTATCGATTCAGCTCCGCAATTCACGTCGAAGAATTTGTTTTGGTGGAATGTTGTTTCATCAGTTTCACATTTTTTGCAATGGATGATTCTTTCGTATTTCATTTCGTGCTTCCAACGAATCTCTTCCAATACTTGTGGCAAGGAAGATAGTGCATAGAACTCACAACAATCATGCTGCTTACCGAACTCCAGCATAGTTCTTTCGCATGTAGTTTTAACAGCATTCATTAATTCTTCACGTGCGACTTCCTTCATATTTGTCAAGGAGACAAATATATGTGCGAGTTCCCCATGAATTTCCCTGCTGTCATCCAGTGGCCCAATTGCCTGTCGTATGACATGAGCGTATGCTTGTACAACAGAATTAAACCAGCATGTATTTCCCAGATTTTCGAGTCCAGGTATCTGACTAATAATTCCACATTCAACCTCAGTATTTCGCACAATGTGGGATGACGACACGCAATTTTGATGTAGTTCCCAAATTATTTGTTGACGGAAGTCGTTTTGCAAAAATTTTGTTCGGTGTTTGTCTTGCATGCATAAGTTCCACGCTGCCATACATGTACAAACACCACACGACGAAGAATCGGATTGAAGGAAGTCGCAACAAAATTCCTTCTTTACGCTGCTCGCATTTATCCCAGAAATATCGGTAAGGTATTCTGTAATGGACGATAAAATCCCGTATTGCTCCTCTGTATCACGAGTACCAGGGGAATCGTAAAACGTGATTGTTTTTTTTTTGTTTTTGAAAACAGAGAAGAACAAAATGATTGGAATCCCGACGAATGAGAATTGGTAGTAGTATGAAGCTGCATAAGTGGCGATTGTGATCAAGAACAGTGGTTGGTACTGTTTTAGGCTTCCTTCCAGAAATTATCAAATGACACGTGTCCATATCCAGGTACCCAAAATTATCATCCTTTACCCGAGAATTTCCATTGCGCGCACACTGGATCACGAAGGCGTTAACGATACTGTCTGTCAGCCATCCTGATCTAGTGTCATTTGCCATGATTTCATTCAGATCTTGAATGATTTTCTCCGATGGATTGGGACAGACAGACAGTATATCTGCATATGTAACATCGGCGTGGAATTTTGAAGTGATCGCAGTGTCTGTCAATTTCAGACCGACAGGCGACAAAGCGTGTTCTTCTATTGATTTCCATAATTTTTCTGCAAATGTTTTCTCTGGCGTCAATAATTTTGGGTTACGATCCTTGATTTTTTCGGCGGCCATGGGAGTTCCGTAATATCCCTCTCTTGTAGTTCGTTTCTTGAATTTTGACTCCAAAAATTTGGGCTTTTTATTTGCTGGCTGCTCTCCTTGATGATATAAATGAAATTTCCGTTTCGATGCGGGACGCGAGCCGTACTTAACTTTCACCAGATCATCAGCGAACAATTTACCAGTCACTCTCGTTGCATCTTCGTATTCCCATACAAACTTCGGTATAGTTGATGCACGCTTGTTGTTGAGATAATTCCGCTTCAGCTGCAAGAAAAAATGCTCAATTGAACCTTGTGTTCTTATACCATCGCAGACTGAGCGTCCAGGATATTTCTTCAGCTGTTTCCACCTGTTTGCAAATTTCATATATTCGTTTGGAAGAATTTCAGTGTGACTGTGCCTTGATAGGTCTCCGAGCATAAGTCGCGAAGTTGCGCCTAATCGACTAGCGATCACTTCGACGAGTTTGACGTAAAATGACGGAGAGTAATAGACGTTGTCGTCATGTTGACTTTCCGGATCGGAATCGATTGCTGTAGTTGACATCCACTCTTTCTCCAGATTGCGATATCGACGATAAAATGGAGACTGTAGCTCTTGCTTTTTATCGACGGGGATTATCCCGGAAAAATAATCATCGTCGTGACTTGGCTCATTAAGATCATTTTCCGTCGCGTCAGTTGGGTACTCCTCTCCCTGCAGCGATAACAGAGACGCAAAGCTGCTATTGACAACTGGCGTACATTTTGGAGAAAGCAATACGATACAAATGTGACGCATTATCTCGTCCATTTTTGAGAGCATATCTTGTGACAGTAAGAGACCAATCCAAAACATTGCAGTGGCAACAAATCCCTTTTTATAGTACTTGCGACACAAGATGGATGCAGCTTTCATGCTGTGGCTGTAACAATTTATGACAAATGTTTTTTCCATGTCATTTTGCGCAGCATTACCAGTGACAATTCGATAACATCGATAATAATATTGAAGTCTATTCTCTCTGGTAAAAGCATCCAAAACTGCATTCCATACGGCTTTACTGCCGTCTATTATGATGATCAAGGGTTTCGTGGATCGCTCTCTACTCGAAGAATCACGTATAAATTCTCGCAGAAAGTTTCCAATTGTGATGCTGTCGTGCTTTCCTGTGAGAAAGCTAGCGACTGGCATTCCGGGTCGGTCCTTTGTTGGGTTTCGAACCAATAGCACATAGATTTGAAAATTTTCAAAGCCTTTACTGCTGCGCGTAACACCTCCGGAGCCATCAAAGAAAAGAAAATCCACGCGGCACAGCTCTTTATAGATATTCACCTGTCCGTCATTGTACATGGATACGGCTGGGGGATTCGCTGACCACGTACGCAGAAAATTAGTTTTCTTCTCATTCGTGAATATTTCCATCAATTGTTCCATGCAGAATAGCCAGTTTTTTGAATATTTGCCCACTGGACAGCCATCTCTTTTGATGTTATTCAGAACGTTGGTCGAAGGTGCGAATGTATGTGACCCAAGAAACCGTTCATTTTCTGACAATTTATCAAATAATTGTCGATGTACTTGAGTCGGGGTTTTGTGTTTAAGCTCCTCTTTCAGTTGAAGCCGCTGTTCACCTTTAACTCTCCTTGATTTGGTACATTCGTGACGATGATTCCTTAATCCAGTTATATGAAAGTCTATTTGCATCGACTTCATCAAACTGTATAAATGAGCAGAGATTGTGACCGCACACTCGCAACATCCATGATGACCGCAGTACAGTAAGACATTACCTTCGTAATATCGATCAGACTCGGCCGTAATCTCCGTTACGTTGTCAGGAGCACGCAGATAATTACTTTTTATCATGGGTACACATGAATCATATACTTGGTGAAGCGCCCATATAACTATCTTTTGATACGGAGAATTGCTCGAAAAATGGTGTTTTCCACGATTCTGAATGGCTCTTTCCCATTCCTCTAACGTAATTGAAGTTGACCGTCTCAAGTTCACCTCATTTGGTTCTTTAATTTTGTCAGATAGCTTACCAGTCATGGCTCCAAGCGATTCGATTGCTGAATCACTCACCCACGTTTCCGTAATTCCACTCTGTGAGAATCGTTGCGAAATCGGTGTAGTAGACCTGTGGCTCTCGGGAGTTTTATCCGTTTCATTAGATACATCCCAAGCATTTAGTATCCCGTCCTGCCCCGTGCCATCACCATCCCGTCCATCCCGTGCCACCAGGGGAGACGTGGAAGGCGATAGCTCTTCACGAATAGAAGAATTTTCAATCTGAGGTGCGTGAATAAAAAACGGGCGTTGTGCGCCAGTGTCCTGATTTATGCTACATAACAAGGACGCAGTACGCCATTGGTTAGCATCAAATTTAGATTCTTTGCTGCCGGGTTGAAAGGCACATGCTGGATGAAACCAAAAATGACAATCCTCGCACTGAATCATGAATTCACCTCGATACGGTCGTTTGCAGTAACAATACACGGCATCTGTGTCATCATAATTTTCAAAATTACATTGTTCTTCCGTGCATTTTGCCTCTTTTCGTGTCTTTCGTGTCACTTCCGAAAGTTCTGAATCCCTCTCCGCTGTATGGACCTGGAGTGAATCCTGCGGCAATACATCTACGTCGTTTTTGAACCTATGGTGTTCGTTGAAAAAGTTCATTACCATGGCCCTGAAGTCAGAGCAATTCTTCCACAGATCATACACAGCCTTAATCCTTCTGGCAGATGCATATTTACCTCGTCTTTTCCAAGATTTTACAATATCAGAATGCTTTAGACGAGATTCAGGAGCAGGAAGGACATCAAATAAGTGTCTATACGCGTATACTTTCGTTTCGAATTGTGATTAAACCAGGACACAGTAGACTCTGAAATTCATCTTATTTTGAAGAACTATCTAATACCGATTCCGTGATGGCTGAATTGTTGTATCTGAAGTCGCGCAAGACTTTTAAATAGGCGGTTGAAAGTTGAGTATATTCCTATAGACGCGTCGACATCAAATAAGTGTCTATACGCGCATACTTTCGTTTCGAATTGTGATTAAACCAGGACACAGTAGACTCTGAAATTCATCTTATTTTGAAGAACTATCTAATACCGATTCCGTGATGGCTGAATTGTTGTATCTGAAGTCGCGCAAGACTTTTAAATAGGCGGTTGAAAGTTGAGTATATTCCTATAGACACATGTCGGCATCAAATAAGTGTATATCCCGGCGCAGGCTTTCGCCTCGAATTGTGAGTAAACCTGGACTCAGTAGACTCTGAAATTCATTTCATTTGGTAGAACCATCCCATGCCGACTCTGTGATGGCCTAATTATTGTATCTGAAGTCGCGCAAGACTTTTAAATAGGCGGTTGAAAGTTGAGTATATTCCTATATAGACGCGTGTCGGCATCAAAAAAGTGTTTATACCCGCGCAGGTTTTTGCCTTGAATTGCGAGTAAACCTGGACTCAGTAGACTCTGAAATTCATTTTATTTTGAAGAACTATCCAATACCGATTCCGTGATGGCTGAATTGTTGTATTTGAAGTCGCGCAAGACTTTTAAATAGGCGGTTGAAAGTTGAGTATATTCCTATAGACGCGTGTCGGCATAAAATAAGTGTCTATCCTTGCGCAGGCTTTCGCCTCGAATTGTTAGTAAACCTGGACTCAGTAGACTCTGAAATTCATTTCATTTAGTAGAACTATCCCATGTCGACTCTGTGATGGCCTAATTATTGTATCTGAAGTCGCGCAAGACTTTTAAATAGGCGGTTGAAAGTTGAGTATATTCCTATAGACGCGTCGACATCAAATAAGTGTCTATACGCGCATACTTTCGTTTCGAATTGTGATTAAACCAGGACACAGTAGACTCTGAAATTCATCTTATTTTGAAGAACTATCTAATACCGATTCCGTGATGGCTGAATTGTTGTATCTGAAGTCGCGCAAGACTTTTAAATAGGCGGTTGAAAGTTGAGTATATTCCTATAGACACATGTCGGCATCAAATAAGTGTATATCCCGGCGCAGGCTTTCGCCTCGAATTGTGAGTAAACCTGGACTCAGTAGACTCTGAAATTCATTTCATTTGGTAGAACCATCCCATGCCGACTCTGTGATGGCCTAATTATTGTATCTGAAGTCGCGCAAGACTTTTAAATAGGCGGTTGAAAGTTGAGTATATTCCTATATAGACGCGTGTCGGCATCAAAAAAGTGTTTATACCCGCGCAGGTTTTTGCCTTGAATTGCGAGTAAACCTGGACTCAGTAGACTCTGAAATTCATTTTATTTTGAAGAACTATCCAATACCGATTCCGTGATGGCTGAATTGTTGTATTTGAAGTCGCGCAAGACTTTTAAATAGGCGGTTGAAAGTTGAGTATATTCCTATAGACGCGTGTCGGCATAAAATAAGTGTCTATCCTTGCGCAGGCTTTCGCCTCGAATTGTGAGTAAACCTGGACTCAGTAGACTCTGAAATTCATTTCATTTAGTAGAACTATCCCATGTCGACTCTGTGATGGCCTAATTATTGTATCTGAAGTCGCGCAAGACTTTTAAATAGGCGGTTGAAAGTTGAGTATATTCCTATAGACGCGTCGACATCAAATAAGTGTCTATACGCGCAGACTTTCGTTTCGAATTGTGAGTAAACCTGGATTCGGTAAGCTCTAAAAATATTTGATGGTGAAGAATTATGCAATCCTGTGATCTTGATGGATTTGTTGTGATATCTGCAAGCGCCCAACACTGAAATAGAATCAATCAATCAGATAGCTATATTAGTATTCGTCGAATATACTGGTTGAACGTATATTGCTCAATATATCTGTGAAAATAATGTGCTAAATAACGATATTGTATCTCGTTTGGTCATAAGGTTCAGATATGCAGAGGTAGACTCATTCCAAAATCCCAGCCTCGAAGTCGAAAGTCCATGTAACTTGACTGTTTTCACGCACAGGGTTAATCTTCACAATTTGTTTTCATCAGTGTTTCACTTGATCGTTCGCAGTGCTTCACGTGTGTGCAAAGATTCCGCTGAGATTCCGCCAGGATGACTGCAGTAGTATGGCGCCTTACGGCGAACGTCGTTGTAGGTTGGATTATTTGGAGTTCGCGGCGCAAATATGGCTGGATGTGCTGTGAAAGGTCAAGAAAATGACGCATGAAGGAAGGATAGCTCAAGAAGGAAGCAAAATAGTGTCTGACAGAGACTGTCCTGTTCTATTTCGCTTCCCAATAAATCCAATCCTCAACGTCGTCACTTCAGAAGAAGTGGGATCAAAGGTACAGTACCGTAGTATTAGTAGTAAGTCTACTGTAGTACATGTAGTGTTCGTAAAAGTCAAATATAGAGACCTTTAGCTTTCACATACGGTACACAATGAAATGTGGACTGTTAATTTCTCAAAACTAATATGGTGTGAAGTTAACTTGATACAGTCCATTGTTGTTCTGAGTATATACCAATTGAGTAATAAAAATACTGAAATACAAATTTGAAGTGTCTCAGGTGACCATCAGCATTGATCATTGCCTAGTGATATGACACGTTCATGGTTCATCCTCAGTGTCTTTGTATTATCCTAATCATGGGCCAGAGTGGAATCGGTGGCAACGGCACGCACAACGTCACGCGAGCATTTATATCTGATCACGCCGATTAATGAATTATGCTGACGTCACAAAGCGATACCAAAGTCCAAATCCATAATAAGGCGCTTGCGCTTTACAATGAACGCAAGTAAGCGTGGCATTTGCGCAACAGCGAATATACGGCGTAACCCTAATCCGGCATATACCAGGTCTATTTTAGCACATTGTGTCGTTTAATAAGTATTTCACTATTGAATCAGAGTGAAAAATATTTCCGTCACGCGGACGAAATTCTCCAATCACTCGAGAAATTCGTTTGTCACGCACAACATGTTGTCGAAAACAACCACCGATTCCAGTCTGGATCATGGGTTATATTTTATGCAGCATATGATTTCACTGGAAGAATTCCACCAATGGAGAGAAGACTTTGGAGTCTTGAAATTATTTTTCGCTTGCTAACAAACCGGTCAAGGTGGTACATGTTGTTTCGGATGAGTCTTCATGCGGATGTGGAAAGCGGCTGGCTGGTAAGATTCAATTGTATACTGCTGAAGAGTACCATTGCTTAGCATTGTATAATACCGTTTGCAGATAGGAATGAAATACCATCTGCTGATAATCTAAGATCAGCCTTGAGTTACCCATCAAGCATATTCAACCATCCGTCACTAATCACGATACCATATGATGTTGCGAGAACAGCTGCACACTGCACAGGTAAGACATTGTTTGATGCTGCACAACCTTTTACTCATTGGAAACCTTATCCCTCGGTTATGGAACAGTGTCGGGGGTTCTCACAAACCCTGAATTTCTTAAAGTGGCAATATCATTTTCATCGTATTGTTGTGCTTTGTCATTATCAGTGACCTTGAGCATTTTTCAAATGATTACATCTGTCAATAAATGAAATTTCCAATAATAGCCTACATGGAAACCAGTTGAAGCCGGCATTTGACTATCGAGCATACTTTGTAATGTAGCCATACGCAGTTGCTGTTGTCTGCAAAACGCATCCTTGATTTTCTCTTGTTTGGGCAGTCCACAAAGGGTGCACTCGCAAATTTATTTAGTTTGGTACGAGATCAATTTTAGTGTATTTATTCATTTAGTATGTTATATTTTTATTCAGGTCTGCATGCGGGAAATTATCATGCAACATCAACGGAATTCATTGCTTCTTGTGAAAATGATGTCGGTACCTCGATTCCATATTCCATGCGAACCCCAAATTGATGACTCGGAATATGAATGCATGGAATCGCTCTCAGACGTATCTTATACTATCTGGCCCTGGTGGGTTGGACATTCACCAATCGTTCATTTTTTCGTGGTGCACTGGACGATGTTCGTGCAGCCAGCCCACTATGAACCGGTCCTATACCAATACCGAGAAAACCATTGCCGGGAATGCTATTACCGAGAATGGACATTACCGGCAGTCGTCAAGCATGTCTAAGTCTACATGCAAGCTGTTTCTACTGAATGAATACAATTCGGCCTGCAGGACTGTGATATGATATGTCGACATTTTTATTGCTAGTCCTTTTTATGTTTTCTTTTCCTGGAGTGTATATGCCTCTTATTTACATGCTCTTGGTCAAGGTGCGGGACTGATTAAAATGACCAATCCAAATCATTTAGACACTACTCAATTGTTTTCCTTATATTGCCATCTTGAGGTGTTTTGATCTGATGGAAATTTCAATAAATGGCTGGGACTACCAATATTTCGTGTCATCCAAATACATGGATCTATCACAGAAAGCTCCCGTAAATTTGTTGTCAGATGTTGTCAATTGTTGAAGAGAAACGAAGAATCGTACGAGGGAGAAACCAGTATGCTTGGAAATGTGCTGCAAGGTCAGTTATAAGACGAAAAATAATAAAAAACTTATTTTTACATCTGAGGATAAGGTTTCTACATGTTAGTTCTCATCTATTGCATAAAAGTTGCTGCAGACATGTGTTTAGAAGCGGAGGCTAGTCAGAAATCCCGGTGTGAAGGGTGGTAGTTGTCTGCTTGCAGGTTGGTTGTCTAGTCAGTGAGTACTCCAGTTCCATTGGGCAGTGATACAAGGTCATGGAATTCGTGCGGCTGTGGTGGACTGTAAAACTGGACGGTCATGACCAGCAATAATCCTGCATCCCGACTAGTAATATTTTCGGTCTACGCCAAGATTGATATTGCAGCATATATAAGGTATATTTCGTTTGAAGGTCAACCATATAGAAATATTTCGTTTTAATATCGTTGAAATACATACTGCAATCCTTGAAATCCCACACAGCCAAATAATTCTCGAGAAATAACCGTTAAAAGTCGAAATATAAGGTCGGCAAGCACGGATTTCCATTACCGCAGGTTAGCGCCGACGGACTTTTGTGCAACATTTTGCGCTCCAGTACTCTCATAACATTGCGCTTATTAGTCGGACGACTTGTCATAGTTGAGTGACTTTGACTCGGATAATGTTTGGGCGTTGTTTGAATGGTATTATATCATTGTAAAACACTAAAAATCAGCGTTTATGATGCATATTTAGTATCTTGATTTTGACAGGTTCGCGATATCTGATCGTAATTATTTGCCGCTAAATAATTTTAGTTGGCGGTATAGTTTTTTGCCTTATGCAACTTGATAAAAACTGGTTAACGGATCGTGCTGGTATTTTGTGTGCGCCTTTGCTTTCCCTTAATTTCTAATTTTGGCAAGTCGAAAGCTTTACGGGATAAAAGGCATTTAGTCTGTTGTTTCTGAAGATAAGATTATCAATTCGATTTTTAACAAGCATCCATTAGCCCTGTATGGAATCGGTCTCCTGTGCTCACAAACTTCTTTGTTTTTTTAAATTATTTTTTATTAAATTACCCTACTTCAACTTGGAGAATCATCGCTGCTCACATGTCATATATTAGGCAAAACGTAACGAGATTCCAGTAGTAGGGCCACTAGCCACAGTCCCTTTTCTATACTACTTGAGGTGAAATTGAGAATAAATCAATCTTCATATGATGTAAAATTGTCTTTCCTACCGGTATCTTTTTACTTAGTTTTGAGCTCTTGACATTGTGCTTGAACTGTTTTAAACATCTTTGTAGAGCGCTGATGTCTTTTCACATTGATTGTTATAAAGCCTTGTTTAGTTACCCCCACGTTAGTAAACTGTTACTTGAATTGACGCAGTGGTTCCCAACTGGGGGAATTGTCCCATGGGGTAGGGAATTTTGTAATTTGCCGGGGGATTCTGACCTTAGGATTGTCCAATTGTATACCAGAGAGACGCACACCTGGATTTATCTCAATAATGATCGGTGAATTTGACTGTTTCTATTTATCGGAATATAACAAAAAATTTTGACACCTCAAAGGGCCGTTTACCTAATCTGCATCCGATGCCATGGTGGACAGGGGCGTAGCCAGCCGTGATAAAAAGGGGGTAGAACTGAATAAAGGGGACAGAATGAGCCTCTATGCGTCATACCTTTAGCGATAGCGACTTCTGTATCCCGTACGCTTTAGAGAACGTAACTAATTGGTGGATCTAATTACTGAAAGCGAGTGAGCAATCAACAACTTGCACGGGATCATATTACGATGCGCACGCGCTCAGCCTGTTACAGTGCAGGAGATCTTATTTGCATTCAAATAAGTAATCGACCTTGAAACAATACAAGAACAACATTTCACACGAACAATCTATACAGCGCAGAATCTGTTATATCTTCATGAATTTTGACATGATTCAATTCGCGTGTAAGAGTAACGTCTGCTCGGCGTTTCAATTCCATTCATTTCGAACATGGCGCATATACTAATTGTATCGGCGCGTGAATAATGACTTATTCGCAAAGTGAGGTAATCGCAAACAAGTTTCGGCGCGGCTATTGAAGGCTGAATGCGTCCCGGTGGGATACCGATCACGAAAGGTATAATCTAGTATGACGTATAGATGGTAATTGAGGTCAAGACAAGGCACAACAATGGCGTCTAAAATAAAATGCGAATTGAATGTATTGTGTCTTCACGCTGTTCTGGGAACAGGCTTGAGTTCGGCAAAGCACGAATCAGATGCTATTGCTTCAAAAGATGATTTAATTCAGTTATAAGTTGTCATTTTCATGTTATCAATGTTCGTTATCGTTTACAATGAACTGTTGATGAGAAAACCAATGCGTGAACGACGCTACAAATGTTGTTATTGCTCGACGACTGCATTCAGAATAAAGGGATTAAGCTCGACTCGCCGAGAGAAAAATGTAATGATGCCCTTTTCACGCTTGCATAGACGCGCTTCCGTAGACGAGAGATCGACGAGAAAAAGGCATGTAATCAGCGTCGGCAATCGGCGCCGTGTGTAGCAAATTGAAATTAGGCGATATCGTGAAGAAATGTTGTTATAGCAGTAACGTTTACTTGTAATTTTCGGGATATAATCGAGCCTGGAAGGGGGTAGAACGTTCTTCAATTCTACCCCCCTGTCTACGCCCCTGATGGTGGACACTGTCAAAATACATGATTCTGGTTGTCAACAGTGTGAGATCCAATGATGAGAGACAATTGTGGTATGGCAATAGTTTCTTGTCACTGCGCGAGCCTTGAAACCTTGATACAAGGTATATCACAGTTGTTCTCAACCTGTATGGAATCGGTGTCCTGTGCTCTACAGGGTTGGTGCGATGACATGCAAAATAAGGTCAAAAGCATGCGAAATAAGGTCAGTCACATGCAAAATAAGGTCAGTTACGACATGCAAAATAAGGTCAGTCCCTGTGCTCACACTCTATTCTATCTTTTAATTATTTTTTATTAAATTACTTTAACTTGGAAAATCATCGCTGCTCACCTGATATATCAGGCAAAAATGCCAGCGATTCCAATCAGGGTTCTCAACTGCTGTCCCGTGGCAAATTTCCTGCCAGTCTGCCAGATCTATTAGAATTTTATATCTCAATTCCAAAATGCAAGACGGTGGTCACTTTCAAGTTCAAGTTATTCATAAAATTTGATCACTTCGAAACATCCCAATGCTGCGATGCAATGAAAGATAGGAAGGTGCCGAAACGACTTGAAGTAGTCTTATAGTATAGATCAGACACCCGCCTGGGCATAGGCGATGGAAATTGGAGGCATGTTCACTGAATGAAAGTAAAAGAAGATAGTATAAAATGATAAGCGACAATTATTTAGAGAAATACAACATCAAATCTCAAATTGATTTAGAAGGGTGGAATATATTTTTTGTATGGTGTCGTAATACAGAGTTGATGATCTACTTTAAGCGTGCGTCACAATGGTGCAAGTGTTCTACGAAACTGTTTAAAAGTACCCTACCACACGTTTCGGACAAGGTATATGTGAAAGCTAGAGACTTTTGAACAAACTTTGTTAAATTCCGACAGTGCAGTTAAGCCACACTTGGCAGTAGCCTATATTAGATTTAGCTTCTATATAATGTAATTTCTTTCAAACGATACCAAGCAATCACAATCAAGTTAGTGGTCTCAACAGATGACTTCAAGAGGCTCGCCACGCACAAACTTCAATAGAACCAATAAAAAGACATTATTAAATGAATTTTAATTGAAGTTGCATGCATTTGTCGTATTTATATATAATTTTAAGGCTCGTCGGACCACAACATATCATTTGATGTTTTAACGGTCGGCGAGGTCAAAATGGTTGAGAACCACTGAGGTAGCGTGTCATCCAATACATGCAGCAGAAGGCTACTCGACTTCATAGCGAGTAATCTCTAATCGTAATGACATACAAATACTACTGTCAAGAAATTTGAAATCATTTATAATAATACTGTATGTATGACTGGCTTTATTTACTTTGTGGTCTTATAAAAATAATTTATTTGTTCGCTTCTAGTCCCTCTTTATGTTATGAAGTCATAATGAGTGATAATCGAATATTCGACTATAAGCTTCATACTCCGCTTGGTGGAGTAATCACGGGTACTTGATTTTTCTCACGTCTAATCGTAACATTTATCTGAACTCCGTTTTCTTGCGTCACACAAACGTTGATGTGATTGATATTATAAGTCCAATTTCGATGCTTGTACGAATACCTAACTAGTAGACAGAAAATATTTTCATCACTATCGTTTGCATGATTCGAAGTTTTATTGACAATCTGCAAAAACTCGTACAAATTTTGAACGCAGCATTCATCAGAATAAAGAACATTTTGCATGTTCATTTCGTCGTGTGGAAGATTCCATAATACGCTATAAGGGAAAACAGAATAAAAAAGGTTGGGAGCCACTGAATCATCGCATAGTACATTTCTTAAGGTTATTTGATTTTGAATATGTATTTTTACATTCGACGCCCGTGTCTCTGATAATGAAAAATTCGGCAACATGAAATTCACCGATTGTTAACCTCTTCGTTCTTCAACATATTTGGAATTCTTGTATGTAGGTTTTGTAAAATTTTTAGGCCTCATTTTAATTTCGTGAACGAGATATTAACATTGTTTCTAGCAAATGTAAACCTAATCGTGTATATAATGTAGCCTTACTGGTACTGGCATGGTGGGATCTAGGCCTACTGGTTGCATTGAGGAATAGTGAAAAGTATGATATAGAATTCTAGCGTATGCGTTGTTTACTGAATTGCAAGGCCATGATTACATTGTAGATTTATATATGCATGCCAGTTGGAAAAGAACACTTTTAAAATGACAAAACAATATACTATAGTGAAACTACTAAACTGATAAACTATGATTTCATGGAATGAATCTGGAAAATTTGGACATAATTATAGATGCTGCTGGAGGAATATCAGTTGAGTATTATCTGCGAGTGTCATGGCATGGTAGCTCATCAGCATTTACATAAGAATACATCGTATTCCGTGTACTGGACATCAGTAGTTTACCATTCATTTAACAATCTGACGTGGTCATACTAGAGCTGGAGTGATGAGCTTGACTGACACCTTGAGCATATCTCTATTCAGACTTCCTATTACGGTCTGTATCAACTCTTACCTGATTTCGTAGCTGTTTACTATGATACCATTGTACTTTGTGGAATTTATCAAAGCAATGTTGATTGTCGAGGCTACCAGAGTACCAGTATATCAAATTTCAAATCACTAATGATTGTTGATTTTCATTTCATCCCTTGTTGTAATTTCGGAGGCAAAAATCACACATTTAGCGTAGATGGTAGACAATAATTGATTGGAAATATTTTGAGCCTTACAGTGAGCATGACATGGCTCAATGTAAAGACTGTAGACTCCTACATCAATTGAACAAGGAATAGTGTGATGTATCATATTGAAAGTAGGAATATTGGTTTCGTCAACCTTGTTGCTCATTATTACACACAAGCATTAGCTATCTTTGTCTATTTCTTTGTGACGATTTTTTATTCACTTGTAGTCATCTTTGTTTTGCTAACATGGCTGAGGAAAATCTTTACTCTATCATATTTTTTTTTCATTATTACATAATAAGTGAATGCTGAATGGTATTACAATTTTCGAAAATAGTTTTTTTTATGATACAGTCTCGTCTTAGTCCGTGTTAATGGTTATATTGTCTTCGAATATGTAGTTCCATGTAGTCGTAATCAACTACCGCGAGATTTTGCTGTAATCGCATGTTTCTGAAGTAATCATAATTTATTGTAACATTGATACAGTATTACAGTGTTTTCTCTTGTCTGGTAGTTACCTGTAGGTTGTGTTGATAGTAGATGTTTCAGTATAGTGGCAATCTTTATTGGTTGATTTCACCAACCAAGATCAAGCCTGGTTTTGCACAAATACTATTCGAGTTGCATGTAATACGTCCCTAATCACGGTTCTTGGATTCTGTCTATTTAATCGATGCCTTTGAAGAAAATATGGACATTGCGCAATAAATGTCAATGGAATATTGATTTACCTGATCTTTGTCCGCAACATGAAATTCGTTTTTCGATTTTTTGAATTTGACGATTTTGGTAGCCCCACAAATATGATATCACCTTGATGTCAGTGTTAACCGTTTGAAGCTGAAAATGTAAATGGAGGGCTGGTCTCTCGCACTCCTTTGGTTGTTCACTTGTCATGGTGCATGCTGTTCCTTTCATGCTACTTAATGATTGTGTTGTTTTATGTATACTCTCTCGTTCCATTAGCACTTATCTGCCATTTTTGATGTATTGCACAGATGACAGTTTAGTTTTGCAGTGTCAATTAACCTATTGGATATGCTTGTTAACAGCAGTCGGTTTCTTGACTGCTCAATTATTATGAAACTGAAAAAAATTATCAGTCAGGAGAATTAGATTTGAGGTAATTGATAGTACTAATAAGGCAGCTATGTCGCATTTAACTGCCCTTAAGAATGTTCTAGAATACGTGTTTTAAGGCTAAGCGGTTTCACTACCTATCAATCACTGACAGCAACTCTGGTACGTACGCAAGGAGTTATGATGTAATTCAATTGAAATCGCTGAATCTATGTTAGTATCTAAACATGTCTATGATATATCTGTAGCCTACCCCATAATGATATGGTGTTTTCAATTATTACCTTTTGCTTTGTCTGAGAAGTTTGTTTTTAGCAAGATTGTTTCCTTTTCGTTCGCTGCTTTGGACTTTCATAGCTGCACAAAGAGTACAGGCTTAATCTTGCGTACCTTGACAAAGGGCTTCACCTTATGCTCATGATTACCCTAATAAATTGAATGTGTTTCCTTCTTCTTCTATGACATTCGGCTGTAATATTGTGTGATTTTGGCTACCATATTTTAAATTGTCTGAAATGGAACATAGAATTGAATTAATCGGATATCATTCTGAATTCAGCCCAATGTATGCCATGTAGTTAACAGTTACACTTTGCTTCGATACTGATGATGGAAGAAAATTAATTATACGAGACAACTCTTCGAGGCACGCCATTCCCAAGAGCTGGCTGCAGGACGTAACTGAAGCGGCGTCATGTCGAACCTGGGACGTGGCGATGGACGCAAGTCCAAATTTGTAAGTTTAAAAACCCCTTGGACAGGCGGCGGCACCAACAGCAAAAAGGTATCCAGTTTGGTCAAGGTGGCATGGAAGCTTGCTAATACAGAATACGTTTCGCTCTTAGTTTTGGCTTTTTTGTCAATATTATTTTAGTTTTGTTTTCCTGGGGTGTTAATCTGAGACAGGGATCCTTATTTTGTTACCAAATTGAGTTCGAATGGTCTAATGGAGCATTTGAGTTTGTGAATCAAATTGATTTTCGACTTAATCCAGGATTATCCGATATCATAGCAAGGCCTTGACTGATCTCTTGAGAGACTGGATCATCCTGATGCCGCTGCGTGTTCAACCGATGAAAAGTTCAAATGTGTGTGTCCCTTATTTCTCGAGATTACAACTTATTTCTCGCAGACTGTGGCTCTATCACACCAAGCGTCTTTGAGAGACGTAACTAGGACGTATTATGGTAGTTGGAAAAAGCAAGTATGAAAGCGTGTGTAGTACTTCCCGGCTTTCGTTTGTTGTATTTTCGAAAATTGTGTAAAAATCTCAATTCTTGTGTTTCTGAGAATCGTTTGACTATGAGTGACCGAAAACGGATTTAATTACGCTATCAGGGCATTTGTCGAATAATTATCTCTGTCATCATTAATAATTCCCAGCCAGCCTCTCCCGATAGAATTACTGTGTTGTCAGTAGCGTTGAGCAAAATCGAATAGGCCTACACAAGTGATCCGGCTCCTAATCTAGTATCAAGTGTATAGTCCACTAAGTCCGTTATTTGAGTATCTCTCATCACCACGTCATGACAATATCGATGATTTGGAAAGTTGAGATATGTTAGGGTTGCCATATTTTGGAACCGGGAAAGGAGGACACTTTTTCAAAATGTTCAAACTTGGAATGCTGGAGTAAAATCCGGAAAAAATATTAATTTTTCCACGATATTGTGGTTGGTTGAATAATAAAAAAAGGTCGTCACTTTCGTTCGAACCACGAATTTCCTATTTAGCGTCATTTATGCCCATTTTCACTCGACCACTATCTTAGCTCTAAAAGCTGTAAAGCAGCGGTTCTCAACCTTTTTGGACATAAGCCCCCCTTGGGGATGGTCGAAAATATTGCGCCCCCCTGACCCCCTCCTACACTTTTCGTCATGTCAAAAAGAGCACATCATCTAATACAGAGGTAGGCAACCTTTTTGCTAATCACGGCAAATTTAGGGCAAGCTATAAATGATAATGCATCTTCGGGTGGGCCAAATATTATTGTTAAAGTCACTTGGTTGCATGCTGTTATTTCTTGATCCCCGATCAGGATTGTCGATTGTATCGGTAGTGGAAATATATTAAAATCGCCCAAATGTACCATACACAAATTTCTTTCGTGAGGAGCACACGATTCCGATTCCGTATCAGAGTGAGAAGGGCGCTACCATTAATATCGAGAAATTAATTTATGTTGAATTGCGCGTGGTGTGAAGAAAATTTCAAGATTAATTAAAATCTCTCAAAAATTTGGGAGTGAATTAGTGATTTCAATTTGCATGTCGACGGATGCCAACACATACCAATTGAATTAGTTGTCGACGGCCGCACAAATTCCCATCTACAGCAACAGGTTGCCCTTCCGTGATCTAATAGTATACATAATTACATATGGTATGTCTTACGCAAAGTTTGAATCCGCATTCCAGTTGTTTAGTCTTTAACAGTTCTGACAAATTTCCCCAAACTTGTTTGAAAATAGAAATAAAACATTGAACAGGACATCAAATTATTTCAAGGTAAGTTGCACATAGATTAGGTAGGTAGGTTGCACCTAATGCTGGTAGTCATTAGAGGGCACGGCATAGTTCTGTACTGCCATGCTAAATTTTATCAGTTTTGGAATTGAATAATTGCGTTTTTAGGGTAACTTAACTGAGGGCGAAACCGGGCAACTTATATTGTATCTAAATCTGTGTCAGGCAGTGCTGTTCGCCAATTATTATTAACAACAGCTACCCAGCGCACCGAACTTTAGGCTACTACCAAAGCTATACTTACACGTGGGAATTGCTCCAAATTTTCAAAGAATATCAAAAATTTGCTCAAATGAAGTTGAAATCAGCCTATGCTCCGTTGAGCGCGACCGCGGGAGTTCGAATTTGGCGAGATTTCTTGAATACGAAATAAGTTTCATCTTCAACAATCGTCTTCTCAGAATGACTGTGAAGCACATTTCCAGTCAGAATTCATACAGACGTGGTCAATTTCTCGCGCCCCCACTGAGAGCTTCCCGCGCCCCCCAGCTTGAGAACCCCTGCTGTAAAGGATGACGAATTGCCAAAAAGAAGGACATATAGGCGTCCTCGGAGGACATTTTCAAAAACCTGAAAAAGTAGGACAAATCCTCCTAAAGTAGGACGTATGGTAACCCTAAGATATGTTAATTTTGTGCGACTGCATTGAATAATGCCTGTTTTATGCCATATTAAAGATGATTTGGCATCTTTTCGACCATACCAATTTCATTCCGCTTTGAGACAATGCTGCGGGATGATCACTGCTGCACAATGCACACAAATGTTGAATTCAAATAACGTGCGTAACTTTGTAATGCATTTCTGGATGCCGGAACACAACCGACCGAGGTTCCAAGGCTTACATGGGTGGCAAGAATTGTGTCGAACCTATAATTTCAGTACTGGAACATCGAAACGATGACAGTGCTCAATCAATGTTTAATTTTTTTGTGCTTGGCATTGCTATTTTTGATAGTTGTTAATATGGAATAACCCGTTCTCTCTATATCGCATAGTTCTTTTTGTCATCTCGAATTGTTATCTGTAGTTCGTGCAGTATGCTGGTGATATGTTTGCATAGGGTGAAAAATGACACTGCAGCAATTATTATGGCAAGGAAATTGAGCTGTGGTCATTTTCCTACTGGACGAAGTTTGCCATCGTCAAAATCTGGCATTCTGACTGACTCCAATCTTTTATACTCTGTGGGTGTTATTTTTATCCGTAATTGTGTGGTATGTAAGAATATGACTTACATTTAACATTTGAAAGGTTGGGATTTCATTTAGTAAATCTGCTCTCTTGTGTAGGCGTGTAAACCTGATATTTGATACTGCAAATTATTGTCTCGCCCAGCCTGGAGCAAAACTTGACTTTATGCCTACTATAAATCCCAAGCACATCTACTTCAGTTCAAGATGAAAGTATCAGCTGTCATCTCAATTGGCTGCGCTGGCGCACTTATTCGTGCATGACTGTCATAATTCTGCAGGAAGCTGTGTGACTTGACTGTGTATCTAGTGAATATAGAGTGTGTTATCGAGATGTGGTACCTGTTTCACTGTCCATTCAAATCACTATTCATCTCATTACTCATTCCTTTCAGTGTTTCTCAAAGACTTGTGATATTTCAATGCAACGTTATATGCCTTGTCAATTCGAAATCAGTCACCAGTCTGTTGCACTTGATATGTCAACCAGATCGCATTCGATTATTCTAGAATCAAATTGTGGTAATATTTAAATGTCAATAAATGATAATGTTACCGGCATCAAATCAATATTAGTCCTCACCCAAACGGCAAACAAATGAGTTTCTCGCATATTCTAGTATAAAATACCTGTAAGTGACTTGTATGCGCTTTTGATACGCTGCCATAGTCTGTATCCTGGAACTATGTTTGAATTGATATCGCGATATATTCCTTGAAGGCAATTATACCGTACCTTAGCTGGAATTTTGTTGATGGAATGGTGTATGGTGATCTGTATTATTGTCATGTAATAGTAATTGTGCAGACGTGCAACAGTTATATAATGCTCTCCAAATTCCATGTCCGACAATATACTCTGTAAGATACACACAAATACACTAAACAAGCACTGGGTAGAGTCACATCCATGTTATCTGCAGTTTCTGTGAACAAATTTGCTTCTCAGGGTAATGTGGGGGATACTGTTCTGCCAATAATACTATTCTGACTAAAATTTTTATATTCGGTACCGAATCAAAGTGTTGTGTCTCCTTAACACAGCTCGACAGGTTCGCATCTGTGAGCCAGGCCAAAAAGGGGGCCAAGAAGCACCCGAAAGGGGCCGCCATGATGCAAGACGACAACCCTTCCAAACATATGCTGCCCGACAATGTCGCGTCAAAGTTGTCGGAACACGAAGTGCTCACGTTATTTGAAAAAATGTTGGTAAGTAAACTTGGTATCTCCATTACTGCAACAGATTTTTGTTGTTTTCATTTGATTGAGGCCAGCCACATGTGATTTTTTATTGATATCGTACACCTTCTATAATTTCCCTGTAACCTATAATTTGAAATGTTGCCGTGGTACTGACCAATTCCCGAAAATTCAAATAATAGTAGTCTACCACCATTGTATTGAAATTGGTGTTTTATGTGACTTTGAATGACACGATGTACGTGTTTGTACCTTGGGTGTAATGGAACTAGGAAAGTGATCATTGCCACTTTAGCTAATTTCCTCTGTGATGTCCTCTCCGATGTCTGTGTGTTTGAATTGTTTGGCATATTTTTCAGGACGATATGAATCTTGCCGAGGAAAAGAAAGATCCGCTGCGGAAAAAAGAACTTACGGTCAAACGAAATATGGTCGTACAATGGCTGAACAAAACCTCCATTGTTAAGGTACCGTCGTGTTTGTCAACATGGCACGCTCCCGCCCACATTGTCTACCGTGTTATCGCCTGTAGTTTGTAAATATACTCTTAACAAGTTGTGACAGGTTTCGGTCCCAGGACGCATATACCCAACGTGACAATATTACCGTTTTTGTTTTGCAGGGTGAACAAAATACGACTCCGCAACAATTTATATTCAACCTCAACAATTTGACGATGAAGGACGACGGTTTTAATTTAGGAAGCAGCGCCGATCGGAAGGAGCTGCTGCGTCTCCTTGAATCGCTGCGGGTATCGTTGAACAGCAACCCGTTGAGGTATGGAGTAGCACTGCAGATACTGGTCGCTCTATTAGTTAAGTTGTCTTATGATAGGCTACAGTATCGCAACTTATCGGAATGGAAATGGCTTGTTAAGTGACCAGAAATTTCAAATCTTGCTCGTTGAAGTCTTCAATCTTTGAACATCACTCTACGGAATGTAAAGCGCACCTACACGCTGATTTGAGCCACTTTTCGTGCTGCTGAAAGTCTGAGATTAGAGAAGGCCTATGCGAAATATATGAATGGCTCTTTTCTATCATTGTAATCCCAGTTTAAAGCTAAGAGGCATCTAGTATTACAAAACAACTGGCGTTGTGTGTGATATTGATATTCTGTAGCCTATGATATAATTCAGATGTCGTGGGCAGTCTCGTGAATAAAATTCCTTTCCGTTCTGTATTAGCCGAAGAAGTCCAAGTTTCAACAGGCTTCTTGCCTTGACATATGAAACCAACCATTGTTGCTCTTTCGAACCCACAAAACGCAACTTATGTTCTGTTTGCGACCGACAAAGTAATGCTTTGTAGAACCGGGTGGTTTGAATTATATAACTACTGTCACCGCCAGAATCTAGTTTGCGAGTGCTAGGTGCTGCACGCAAAAACCAAGCAAATAATACTCTAAAATTGTATCTGGATCTGGAAAAAATGGCATTGCCAAACGATGATAATTAGTGTTTAAAAAAAATGTTATGGTGTGTGGCACTAATGCAAGCTGTAGTGAATGCCTAATGTCTTCTTGTGTCGTTGACATGTCACCGTTATTTGACCCGCATGAATTTACACATATAGACTCTTAAATGTCAGTGCTTTTCGCTGTTCATTGTGTGGTATTCAGCGGGATTGAGTCATAATATTAGTACCGTAAACCGGGGTAACTTTGGACTTAAGGGTAACTTTGGACACTAAGCAGTAAAAGATTTAAATGGTTATTGATGGAAAAGGGTTGCCGCTGGATGTCCAATTCTTTTTCATGTGGCAACAGTACCACAAGTAGTCTCAATAGAAGGTGAATTCATTTCACTACCAGATAAACTAGACCCAACATTGATAAATTGATGGCGGGGGTCAATTTCATCAAAATTAATGACCATTAAACTTCTTACAACCAAACATAGATAGCATGTGATTCATTGATTGAAAACTTGGCAGCAGATGCCTCTAAGCAGTCTTAATCCATGGCAAAAATCTCAGTGGGCTCATCCTTAGATCAATACAAGAAAATGTGATGTCCAAAGTTACCCCATCAAATTTTATCAGAACGGGGTAACTTTGGACAATGGAAAATGTGATATTTAGAGCTCTGGAAATTGGCTGCTTCATCTGTGTCAAAGTGTATGGTCAACTATATTCCTTATTACCGGTCTGATGGCTTTTTAAAATGGAATGAGAAGGTTAATAAATAAGAGTTTCCCAAAATATTAAAAAATCGGTAGGGAATGAGCTGAGAGATTGTAATCCGGTGCAAGCTACTTCAAAAACTTAGCACATACTCCTAAAGATGCGCCTGCTGAATATGGGATATCGTAAATTACGACAAATATATCCATCAGAGGAGATAGGAAAGGGAAAGTGTATCTTTTAAAGAACAGCAATATATTTGAAATCGGCAATAAATCACGTTAACATGTTCAACGTTCACTGTCGATTGCTGACACTGCCAGTGGGATAGGCCTACCCCTTATCACCATAGGTTATTTATAAGTTCCACTTGGCGAAGGCATGAGGGAAAATTGAGATAAGAGATTAATAAGAGCCCATTAGCATTCATAAACTACCAGGCCTATATATTTTTTTTTTGGGGGGGGGGGGATTAGGTAAATATCATGCAATAGGCCAGACATATACTATTTTGTTTCAGTTTTTGCCACTGCTCTCATCAACTCTTACCAAATAAGCCTCATTTACGAGGTTTCATAAACAATTGAGTGTATTGGCATAGGCTACAAAAAACTACATTGTCCAAAGTTACCCCACATGCAGGGATAACTTTGGACACGGATAATTTACAAAAATATGGTACTTATTTATGACCATGAAGATTTTGGATTGGGTAATTCTAATCTATGCTCCATGACCCCTAAAAAACACAAAACTTGCCCCCCCCCTACACCCCAGCATTTCCGAGATACAAAGCATAATTGTTGAAAATTGTCCAAAGTTACCCCGGTTTACGGTAATTGATTATGTTAATAAGCTTTATATCATGTAAAACCGCTACAGCCCACTTGAAGATCCATGGACATCGGTGTGAAATGAAACCGAAATATGCTAGGCTAGTTGGTGGTGAGATTAACAACCCGGACATTTATATGCAGTTGGGTGCAAAATTTCGGCGTGGAGGGGCTGAACATTCTGCTGCGAATCTTGAACGATCAGTACGACAACAGCCGCGATTCCACCGTGGATCAAAAGATCAAGCACGAGATCATACGGTGCTTGAAAGCGTTCATGAATAACAAGGTAAAAGCATAAGGTGACGGGTAATCGAGCTGTCAAGGATTCCACATTGGAAAAAAAGTATCTATATTAAAAAACTGTTACTAATATAACTCTTTGTGGAACGGGGCATATAGTTTCTGTACTCGATTTGAATCAGTAGAATTAATACAAGATACAGATTCCAGTGCTTGAATCGTTGGCTAATTTCGATTGTATATTCCAGTACGGTATCAGGGATATGTTCGAGAAGGAAAATGGGATTGTGACGTTATGCCGGGCTATCGATCCGAACAACAAGACGATGATGGTGGATACGGTGAAGCTGGTGGCCGCCGTCTGTCTGCTGGAAGAGGGGTGAGTGGTAGCGTGCAACCTATGGAGGTGTTGAAAGCGAAATAGAACTAACGCCATACATCATCGCTAAATTACTAGTTGTGAAGTATCTATTTCCGAGAGGTCTGGAAAGTAGTTTGTGATAGCTTCAAAAGGTAGATTTGGTCGGGAGGTCGCACGCTTTTAGCAGTTAATCCAGTGCTTCCAAATCTTTTTCAGTTCCCGACCCGTTTTTGATGCGAGTTTTATTGAAATGACCGAATCAATTAATGAGAAAACTGAACAATGTATAGCGGACTTTAAATACTATTAACCCTTACGAGGTGGGGCCATATTTTGCAGAATTGACCTTCAATTTTCAAATTCTTACCGTGACCCCACCAGGTCTTGAATCTGGGCCGTTCCGGTTTACAAGTGGGCGGAGTATAGCCCTCTACCGATTCCACCCTTGATCGACACCCCATGACATGTCTGAGGTTTTGTAATAAGTTTAAATAAACAAGCTTTTCCCCCAAAAAAATCTCTCTCTCTCTCAATTTTCAAGGCTGACCCTCAGGATGGCGTCAGAGAGAGGAATGTGATGCTTCAGTGCGTAGCCACTGTTGCCTGGTTTCAAACAAGCCGTCAACCATGGTTGTAAACCGCGCGGTTCGTCAGATATCGAAAAATGGAAAATACATATCAAATTTACAAATGGGCGTGGTCAGTGAGTGGTCATCAAGGTCAAGTTAATGATCAAGACTCAATCGGCCCCTACAGTCCGGTTTATGGCATAAAACAACGCGATATGCTTTCTTTTGTCATATCCAACCATTTGCAGGCATAGTATGACTCATATGCCGACTGCATTTGCACTTGAACTTGACCTAGATCTTGAAAATCACTGAAGTGTGACCAAAATTTACAAATCCCCCTCAGAAAACTTTCCAGAAAACGTATTGATGTTTGAAACGGTGAAAATTTACATAGAAAACCATACATGTTGACTTCTGATGTTCTGGCAGATTTTCCGACAATATTTCCCACTCGGAAAATACCCGGAAGTTTTAGGTGATAACCATATTTTATTTAATTTTTAATTTTTTGTTTATTTTTACAAACCAAAATTTTTGAGTAAGGTACCAAATACATCGGAAAAGTCTCAGCTTTTCAAAAAACGTATAACTCGATGTCTAGGGCGTGTCAACATGGAGAAATCGGTGTCGGAGACATGCCATATCAAATATGATACGCCCACCTCGTAAGGGTTAATGCGAACGTTGGGCTTGCATATTTATATTAGATATGATCATTGATCAGATCGAGTCCAAGCTAGATAGACTTGAAAAATACTTGGAAAATATCCAGGAATACCTAAAATTGAGGTTGGCAGACACTTATTACCGAACAATCGCCACATGTAGGATCGTCAGTATTCCTATAAAACTGCCGTCGTATCATTCGTAAGATTTATGGTATTTGATGACAACCAAAAGCAGCCGTCTATGGCATATGAAATAGAAAACAGTAACATTTAGAAATGTCTCGCGACCCACCTGAAATAGCTTCGCGGCCCGCTTGTCGGTAAGCACTGAGTTGCTCAGAGGTGGGCAGGTGGCTATCTTTGAAATTGCACGATGTATAATGGTAGCCTATAACTTTGGGACTAAGATAAAATGAGTAATGACACTACAAAATGAGCGCGATTTTTCGAAAATATATTCGGATACCGTGGATACTTTACAAATAATCCAAAGCGCGAAAAGGTGACAACTGTGATATGGTGGCCGTCTGATAAATTATGGATTAGGAAATGGAAAGAAAAGACCTAAAGACCCCAAAAGTAAGCCATATTGAAAAATGGAATCATCCCTGTCTTGTGATACTATTTTACTATACTATCTGTCACAGATAAATTAATACAAATGTCATGTGAACTGTGAAGAAGCCGTGTAACGCATTTAGCAACGCAACAGCAATACTATGAGCGAAATTACAATCGTACGATGAAAATTTTCACGATTTTCGTCTCGCCAGCCACGACAAGGTCCTGACCGCCATCACGCTATGCCACGAGAACTCTCTCCTGCTGCAAATTCCCAACGCCAACCACGCCGGCATCGGCACGGCCGTCCTGCCGGTCGGGACCAGCCGTTTCGCGGCCATCATCGAAGGGCTGAAGGTCTCGGAACAGAATCCGCTGCTCAGCGTGGCCTGCCTGCAGCTGGTCAACGTCCTCGTTTGCACTCCCGACGAGCTGGACTTCCGGTTTCATTTGAGGAATGAGATCATGCGCGCGGGACTTATTACCTTACTGCCGGTAAGACAATTCTTATGAAATCTGCTTTTTTGACATTGTGTATACAATTGAATAATATATTCGTATTGAAATAAACCCGAATATTTTCGGCTGACACTCGTCTAGGTAATGCTCAGCAACTAGTAGAGATTTCAAATTTAATTTGAGTATTAACACTCTTATACAAAGTTGTTTTAAAATGATTACCAGTTGCCGAGGATTACTCCTGACGAGTGTCAGCCGGAAATATTGGGTTTTATTTTAATATGGATATAGTATTCAATTGTTTATTGAAGTGTCGTACCTCCAATGGTCATTGTTTAGGTCAGTGACTCTCAAAATTGGACGATTTTGTATAAAATTCTCACTTGGTCGTTGCTTAGCCTCAACCACTGAACAGTGGTTCTCATAGTGGGTGATTTGATATAAAATTCATGTTTTGGTCGTTGCTCAGATCAGGGGTTCTCGAAGTGTTTGGCTTATGTGTTTTCGGCCAACAAAGTTGAGAATAGGAACATTAGTGTGCATAAATTCAATTTTCGATCGTTTGGCTTTTCGAGCGCCGTTCATCACATCGCATATGATGTTGACTTTGATTTTACGGCCAGTCTATGATATGAAGAGGGATCTATCTTGCCGAATTAGCTGGTGATATGACCCGCATAAAAGTTATATTGTACTGAGGTCGTAGGTCAAATTTTTCAATATTTTTGTTCGCGATTCTCACAGGAATTGAAACGGAGTCAAAATGAAGAGTTGCAAATTCAATTGCGAGTGTTCGAAGAGCACAGGGACGGAGACTTCGACGATCTCGTTCATCGGTATCACGACGTCAAATCGGAATTTGAATATCCTTTTCGAAAGTTATTTTGCGGATAGGGCAATTGGAATTTGACAGAGCTCTCTTTGTAGTGTTGTATCTCTCGGTGAACCCTGTATAGGGAAATGTATTGATTCAGTTTCATTCATGTTTGTTTCTTCTGCCACAATTCACGGCATTTGTTCTATTTCTACACAGCCCTGCAGTACAGTACAGTAATATTAGTGTGTAAAGTTACGTAAGATCAGCTGCGGTCAATGTAGTTAGTGTTGCTCAAGTAGAAGTAACATCATAAATTTCTACTGAAATACTAACAGAATGAGCGATATCCTAGTAAGTAAAAAAGTAAGTATTTTGAGCCTAGTTTTAAGTCAAAGCTTAAATATCATAGCCGAGTGATTATTTTATGCAGGCCAAACCTACTTCAGAACTCCAAAAAAGTCGAAGAACGTTGTTACTGTCTGCCTATAATATAATGATCCGGGATGTTGCAAAATAAGCTCACACCCGCAGTGTATTTATATCACGCATAAATCTTTTATAGCAGAAGTAAGATTTCACAACCGTTTTTATAGTATAGGAAACGTCTGTCGTCGTTGATCGGTCATGCATTATTCACGCCAGTGCTGCCCTCGTACTCAAATAGACTGTTGCTCTTTTATACGTTTGGATCTAAGCTGTGTCGTGTTGCGAGACGTGAATCCATTTCCCAGTTTAAAACTCAAACCTAAACTGAAAGCGAACATTATAATTGAGTTCAGACTGAACTGAGATCTCTCTCGGGTCAGTGGGGTTATAATTAAAATCTTAACCTATTCATCTCAGACTGGCGCCTACAATCTACATATTATATTATATATAGCGGATCATCACAGCTCAAAAATGGATTATTATGTTGTCTGTGCTACACTTTGTAGCCTACTCAAGTAACCGATTCAGGCCACGACAAATTTTTGTAATCAGCAGATTTGGTTTCGTGATATTCCGTAAAAAAGACCGACGAGAATGGTTACGGTCTTTGTTTGTGTGTGTGCGCGTGTTGTCTCCTTGACTTTTGCGAATCACGGATGTCGGCGAGATTTTCGAAGTCGTCAAAGAGTCTCTGGTCGGGTCCAACAGTGAACAGTTTTTCCTGTCCATAATGCAACACCTCCTCTGTATCCGAGATGACGAATGGGTGAAGTAAGTTGGATTTTGTGATTTCTCTCGACTTTATTACGATTGCCCCTTCTGGGTGTGAGGCTGGCCCTGACTAATCCGGTCAAGTAGCAAGCTGATGAAATCGCTAGCACTGAAATTGTAATAGGAATGGGCATAGGGCATTAATATTTTTGTTTGTGATGTTTCTACGACATATACACCAACTCATTTAGCCTAGCAATGCATGATATGCATAGACAAGATCTGTCCATATTGTATATGTGGATATGCCGCTGGACCATACAGGTGCAGAAATAGCCTCGTTTGGCTTTCTAAGTCATTTGTGGCTTGAAAATTATACTAGATTTCCCTTTCACTCTTTGTACCGTTCTTCAAACACTTGAACAGGTGACTAGTGCCGGCCAGGTACTAAACTTGAATATTGCTCTCTAGACTACATTCATTGCGGTTTAATTAAAAAAAACTATCTTAACGATAGTTTATGTCTGCCGCTAGAGTGATGAAACTCATAGCGGGCATATGGCAGCACAAAGGACATTTAGTAACACGTTTACGTTGTGAGATTTCAGTAAATTGATGATCGAACCACCGCTATGTCACAAAATACTGTGCCGTGGTTGTGTTAAATCGATCACAAAACTATGTTATGAAGTCGAACTGACAATATTTTCTTTGTGGCCACACGAAAGTTGCGTATCAGGGTATTACTAAAGGCTTATTTTCCAGGCCACAGTATTATAAACTCATCGAGGAATGCGTGTCTCAAATTATTCTTCACAGAAGCGGGATGGATCCCGATTTCGGGTATGTGTGTCGAATGCAATTTACCGTTGGTTCCGCACAGATGATATTCAGTAGGTTAGATCGTCGTTTGTGTATTTTGAACGTGGGGTGTTTTGGGTTGCGTAGGTATCGGCAGAGATTCGAAATCGACGTCGAACCGCTGATCGATTCACTCGTTGATAAATCTAAGGTTGAGGAAAGCGAGTTCCGGGCGCAAGAATTCCAGAAACAAGTAAGCGTTCTGACGTCACGACGTCGTAATTACTTTTGATATTTCGATGCATCGTCGGGAACTTTTGATCGTAGGGCAAGTTTTTGCAACTTTTTTTACAGCTTTCGGTGCGTTCCTAATTACTCGGAAGTTGTGAAGTATGGTGTTTTGAGCTGTGTAGAGTAATTTTATTTGCAACTTTATCGATTTTTCACGCAGCTTATTGCAAGTTTTTTCAATTTTTCATGCAACCAACTTTTTACTGGAAATATTTGGCACAATATGTGAATAGATCGCTTGATTATGTCGCTGTTGTTTAAATTTAAGGTACTTTCTGATTTGACGTACACTCAGGCTAGACTGCCAAAAATTATATTTTCACTGGGTCAACTTTTTTAGGCTGTTGATTTTGTTGAAGTCGACCGCGCTGAGTTTTGCGGCAGGGCCTTGGACACGGATCGATTCGAGTATCTCATACCCTAATGATTTCAAATATCTTGTCTACAAATGCAATTTTTTAGTGCTACTTTTTTCAAAAATAAATTCAATTTTATACGGATTTGACTGCAACAAAAACTTGCCCTATCACAATCGGTATTGCGCCTTTATTCCGCTGATTTCCTATCTGTCATAATTCGAGCCTTGAGATGCTTGTGAAATGCTGGCGTTATTCTCGACAGGATGCGACTGTGAACTTTAGCCACTTCAAGTCTTGCTCGTGTAGCATAGACCCACGGGTGTGGGTATGTGGCACACAAAATTTCATGTAGCATATTCTTCCTACGTAACACTGGAATTTTAGTCCCGACGTCGGATTGTATGAATTTTGGTTTTTCCGAGCTCTCCCCGTCTTCATCACAGAGAGACCAGGAGATGATAGCGCGGCAGGAAGCTGAGACCAAACTGAGCAAGAAAATCAAAGAGCTGCAGGAAGCCGAGACCAAGTTGCAGGATAAAGAGAAGGAAGCCCAGGAACTGAAAGATAAAGTAAGATTTCTCACTTGTAATGTTATTCAGATTGGCGGCATTTTTGAAATATCGGGTCTGTTGTAGGCTTGTTTCTCATCCACGTATCATCGCGGTGGTATGAAAGTAGCTTATGTCCATTTTTACAAATTTCGCGATCCATTTTTAAAATTGATAGAAAATCAAATTTATGTTCAATTTTCCTATTTTTTTGGCCATATCCTGTTTGTCTCACTGTCCCAAAGTTAATCACGACCAAGGTATGTCCGAACGAGAATGAAAACTTTACATAAGTTAATTTTCTCAAAATTTGTAAAATGGACATTGGACATACGTCACTTTAATACCACTGCGACGATATAGAAGTGTTCCCCATGGGGACATGGCTATCACCGCCCAGGGCTCCCCTGTCAATATGGCAAAAGCTTATCATATTTCATGCAATCATCAACTGTCTGCGACGCAAAACTCGATATATGTATATCGGAGATCACCGTTAGGGTTAGACATGGGTTGACGGTTATAGTTGGAAGTTAGAATTTGGATTACATCAGGGTTGGTGGGTTACCATCATGGGGGGTTTTGAATATGCCGGGGTCCGGCAATACGCTGTCCGCCGACCCTAAACCAATTACAAATGCGCAGATCTCTGTACTTCGCCATACACTTTCGACATGTTTACGGGAACATTGATTGGTGATGGTCATAGGGGAACACTTCTAGACGCAGATTAAGAAAGTACGCTAGACACAAGACTCCTTGAAACTCAATGAAATCTCAACATTACAGATCGCAAGCGGGGCGTTTGCAGTCGCCATTACGGGCGGCGCCCCAATACCGGGTGCCCCGCCAGCTCCGCCTCCACCAGGCGCGCCTCCTCCTCCACCGCCGCCTCCTCCACCCCCTCCCCCGCCAGGCGCACCACCCCCGCCTCCGCCACCGCCAGTACCCGGTGCCCCGCCACCACCGCCTCCACCCCCAGGTGCACCCCCACCGCCGGGCGGGCCACCACCACCTCCCGGTGCCCCGCCGCCGCCCGGTTTTGGCGGGCCACCTAAAGTGGCCCTCCCTGGCGGTATGTCCCAGAAGAAAAAGTACACCCCGGAGACGATCATGAAGAGGCTGAACTGGAACAAGCTGGCCGCGGCTAAGATTAAGGAGAGTAGTTTCTGGGTGAAAGCGAAAGAGGACCGGTACGAGAATCAGGACTTGCTGACCCGGCTTATGGTGGCGTTCGGGCAGAAGAAGGTGACGAAGCGGGCCAAGCAGGACGACAAGCCGCAGAAGAAGATGAAAGAGCTGAAGGTGCTCGACGGGAAGACCGCGCAGAATTTGTGTAAGTTCGTTACTTACTTTGATTTCGGAAACCGGTAACATCTGAAAATTTTGCGGGTCGGAGTTCCAGGGTTGTAGTGACTTGACTCGAGAAGAGAAAAAATGAGTATATTATGAATCTAAGCCGCTCGACATCTCCCAAGGGTTTCACAAAGTGAACCTGACTTGAATCGATACTGAATAGTAAACACTACGACTTGGACTCGAGCTGTCACCCCCTGACTTGAAATCGGACTTGACTCGATGGAGAATCGGAAATGACTCGACTTGACTCGAGTCAAAACTATAAAATTCAAATTGACTCGTGACTCGGAACTTTGCGACTCGGTCGCGACCCCGCGGAGAACCCAGTAATCGAAATAAACCCAAAATGTTGTTACAGCAAAAGTATGCGACTTGAAAGCCATGTTCATTCCAATTCTCTACTAGTTACTGAAGATTACTCCTGACAAGTGTTAGCCGGAAATATTCGGGTTTATTTCAATATCAATCTGCTTTTCAATTGTGTATTCACTACAGCTTTTCGACTGACTCTCCTCAGTTTCGATTCGTAATTCGAAACGCGGCAAATATTTTGTCGGTGGGTTATGATAACGGTGAAAACAAACAAATGGTAGACAGTGTCGTATGGTAGTAGCAATAGGCCTACATAACAAAAGCTACTAAGTAGATATTTGGTTATATATAACCAAAAAAAGGTGCACATTATTGAAATATTCCAATGAAAAGGCGGCGTCCCGGCAACTGAATATATGAACTTTTTATATGAACTTTAGATTTTGAAAATACTCTGTAAAACTGGTTTCTAGAACCGTCTGTTGAATGTGCATTGTGCAATGGCCGGCCTATTGACTGCACACATTCAAAACGTGTACCTAGAGTGTGAATCCTTGACCTCTTACAGCACCAGACTTCTTCTTGTGCCATCCGATCTAAACACCGTATGACACTACTCATAAGTGCTTTCACAGTTTTGAAGTCAACGTTTGACCTTTGTCATGAAACAACGCAAGGAAGTTGAGTGTTGTGTGATAGAAATTGTTCGAGACTGGACAATTAAGTAAGCGGAAACTGACTTGTGCGACATTATTCGCAATTATTTTGTGTGCTGCGCATTATGCGATATCATTTCTGTATTGATCTGGTTTCAGTGCCGTACTATGGATGTTCATCCATCAATTCTACCTGTCTACCTCATTTACATCATCGATTTTAAAAAGACATGGTCAACGCTTGTGCTCTGTTATCGATTGGTTGAAATTGATTTGTGACATTGTTTTTGATCGTTAAAGCCTCAGTCTTGGACATTATTATAGAAGAGATAAAAAATTTAGCCCTAATTTTACTTCGCGATTTGATTGATCGAAATCATGCACGTCGCTAAACCCTTGAGCTGCCGCGACATGCCATGATTAATAAGTCTCGTCTCCTGATGATGATAACGCGTAGGGACCAGGGTTGTAACCAAGTCACAAGGCCTCGAGTCACAAGTCAATCTCACATAGTTTTGACTCGAGTCAAGTCGAGTCATTTTCAATTCAACACCGAGTCATGGTATTATGACTCGAGTCCAAGTCATTGTGTTGGCTGCCCAGTTTCCAGGTAAAGTCTTGCTGAACACACTTTTAATAACTCTGTTTGGTGATATCGAATGGTTTGCATTCATAATTTTCCTCACTTTTAGCAGTTTCTGGTCGCATTTTTGAGCACAAGTAGACAAAATTTGAGCACAATAGACGAAATTGTAATAGTCTGGTTGCTTTACTATTCTTCGAAATCACAATGAAATGTCGGTCTTGGCCGTGAGTCTCGAGTCGTGCGCATAGACTCGAGTCCAAGTCGAGTCAATACACAGATTGACTCGAGTCGAGTCATTTCTGTATTTTGAGAAAATGACTCGAGTCAAGTCGTGACTAGAGTCATTACAACCCTGGTAGTGACAGACTATTCTCTCGGAACTTTTAATAGATTAGTGCCAACTACATTTGAAGAAATAATGCGTCAAAAAAAAAAGTTTAACCGATATTGTACTAGCACGCGCGGTTTTCATGACTACTTGGGCAAATGTTCTTGATTTACTGTAGCGGGTATATAACAATGATTATTTTCGCAGCCATATTTCTGGGCACTTTGAAAATGCCGTACGAAAAAGTGAGGGACATGATCCTCGAGGTGCCGCCGGAACTTACGGAGTCTCTCGTCAATAATCTCATCAAGCAGCTGCCAGAAGCGGAAGCCATAACCGCCGCCGCCGAGCTCAAGAAACAATACAACGACTTGGTGGAAGCCGAACAATTTTTAGTTTGTGTAAGTATCGTTCTACGTTTAAATTTATCGTGTTTAAGAAAAACATTCCCACGTTGGGAATGCCGTTAATTGTAATTCAGAAATTACTCCGAAAGACAAAAATGAAATCAGTTTTGTCATTGTTTCATCTCCTGTGAAGCGTCATGACCATGACCTAGACTTGGCTATTCATCTGTCCTGTCGCAAACTGTTGTATAAATGTTATAGTTGGTGACCATGAATAGATTTTTGATTAAGCACAATGTCTTTAGTACACAAATCCGAATTGCATGAAACGGTCGCACAAGAGGTAAATGACCCATATTTCTTCTTTCTACTTCACGCATCATAGTGAAGGATACTACTTGAATCGAGCCTAAGTGACACCCAACACCTCTACGCTAATCATGCTCCTTATGTTGGTGTTATAGTTGGTGACCGTGAATAGATTTTTGATTAAACACAATGTCTTTAGTACACAAATCCGAATTGCATGAAACGGTCGCACAAGAGGTAAATGACCCATATTTCTTCTTTCTACTTCACGCATCATAGTGAAGGATACTACTTGAATCAAGCCTAAGTGACACCCAACACCTCGACGCTAATCATGCCCCTTACAATATTGAATTCCAACATTGACTTGATTTTGTAGAGAGAGAGAGAAAGCCATCTATCCTTCAAATGTTCTGAAGTTGCGATCACTCGTAGTTGGTCTCCGTTGTAACCGTATGCTTTATTCAGCTGAGCGATATAAAGAGACTACATCATCGTTTGGCCCACATCAAGTTCAAACTGCAATTTGACGAAATGGTCAACGACATCAAACCGATGATCGCGACAGCCACGGCCGCCCTACGTGACGTAAATACGAGTCAGAGGTTCGGTATTTATGTGTGTTTTGACATCGGCCATGTACTTTGGACCTTGCCATCAATCATTTTCCGGGAATGGCAAAGTAGAATTCTGATAACCAGGCCCGAATTGATTGAATCACGATTTTTAAATTAATTTTCAATAACTGTAATACAATCCGATAGTACTTCACAATACCGGTGTCTCGTATTAGCAGTCTTGAACGCACGGCGCGCACATAATTGTGATTTGTAAGCATGGCATTGTCACGTAATCAAACTTGCGTCGCCCAATGATACAACACAAAGTCGGTTACTCTGCCTTGATTGACTTCAAATTATTTCGAATCCAATAAATCTGATGTTAATTGGTCAAAATATATCGGTGTTTTTCTGGAATTGTAATTTGCTCTCTTGCTTTCGTGTAGGTTCCGAAACTTTTTGGAGCTGATTCTATTGGTCGGCAATTACATGAATTCAGGTTCAAGAAACGCGCAAACGCTAGCTTTCGACATCAGTTATTTAAAAAAGGTAGGTGTCACTGTATAATTCGGCGTTATGCGGTATTTCATCAATATGGTTACGTTATCCTTCAGTTAAAAGACACGAAAGACACCGAAAACAAAATGACACTCCTGCATTTCCTTGCTGGCTTGATAGAGGAACACAAGGACAAGAAATACGCCGATATCTACGGTTTTATCGACGATTTCAAACATATGGAGAAAGCCAGTAGAGGTTCGTGATTTAACCATACTTGTACAAACTACCAATTTAGTTAGTTGACGGTCGACTAAGTACTGCTTTTTTGAGTAGTTCCACATGTAGTTATAGTTGTGCCTTAAAAAAATTGATTGCTGGTCAACTGGAAAGCCTCTGTCGTCGTTTGGAGTGAATCGTGACACCGGTGTTCTGTTGTTTGATGCTCTTGCAGCCATTGCTGGCTTAGAGTCATCAATACTAACATTGGTGTCGCCGGAGGGTGTTTTTTAGGGGGTCGCGACCCCTTCAATTTCAGACTTGTACTGATGTTCATGGTGAAAGCTGCCCCGATGCTGATAAAACGAGTTATTTCGGAATTCATTCGAAATCTAATTACGGTAGTCGTGTTGTAGTTAGTTTCAGATTTTTATCGGTCGTTAGTTCTAGCTCCAGTTCTAGCATTTCGGAAATCAGGTATTTTCTACAAGTCTCGTTCTAACGTCAGTTTTGGGATATTTCGGATCGCGTCAAGTCACGTTTTCTGAAGGGCCCGACTGTTATCATGTCGCTGCCCTAAAAAGACTTGGCTTGACTCGGCGTATGAAAAATATGGAAAAATCGTGACTCAGAGACTGATTTTTAAGTCAATGTCGTGAAGTCATCAATATTCTACTCGGTAAACGGGATCAATACTAATCCTTTATTTACTGAATTCCATCTCTATTTACATTTTTGATTTGGTTACTTCTATCAGCAGTGACATCACAGACAAAACTAGCTTGGCATGTGCTAACCGCCTTTCTTGTAGCATTTAAATATCATTGCAGCTATGTATAAATATATTCAGTCTGGTGTCAAGAACTAAATTTGGTTTTGACAACGTTTGATGACAAATTTCTACTTCCCGCTCCTACATTATTTTTTAACATAAATATGAAGTCGTCGCAGTCTTTATAGCCTTCATGCTGAATTTCATTCCTTAAATAGTGACTTAATCCCTACACTGCTTAACGTGGGACGATATGAAACCGGGCAGGCGTCTACAACAATGCCTTGTTTGTTTGTTTCAGTGTCGGACGAGCTGCTGCAGAAAAACGTGGGTCAGCTGAAAAAAAGCGTCGAGTCTTTGGAGAAAGACTTGGAGACGTTTTCCACCAAGGATAAAAAGGACAAATTTGTCGAAGTTCTATCCATATCCTTTTCATTACGATTTCTAAAACTATGTCGTTGTGTATCCCGTTGTGGTACAACCACGTTATTGGGCATATATACAACATTACAGGGCATATATACAACATGATATCATGATCATAAATGTCATTTTATTTTGAACTATGAGCTGCACACGATACGTAACAACCCTTTTCAGCGACTATCGATACTGGGGCTAGCGAGACTCAGTACTAGCGGAAAGACTATCTCCTTCTAAAGCTTGATCTTGGGGAAAACCCTGAGCCATTTTCTAAGCGTCTCGGTCTTGGCAGTGTCTGGCCCGTGTCCCAACTTCAGTTTGCCATCCGTGACCTAGTACATTCCATAGGTAGTCAGTCCAAAAGGCTTGATACTTTGAATACTTGCACTGTTTCCTCAAGTGGCTATGATTTTAGACTAATTCTGTCTCTGCTTCACACTTTCAGTTGTTTCAACTAGGCCTGTTATTCGTATTTATTTTTACCTACTTAGGAATCGCAACTGCTACTTGAAAAGAAATAGGCGTTGTTATTTCTGCTTGCCGCCTATGTTAATAACGCTTACGAGTCTGCGACGTGTTTCCTTAACCTATTTTCTTCTGCGTCCTAACGATTTTTCAAAGACGGCCAAAGACCAGGTCCTGCTTCTCGAAGACATGTACGAGAGCATGAAGTCGGTATATGCGGAAATTTGCGAGTTTTTTGTCATCGACGACAAGAAAAAGAGCCTGGAAGAGTTCTTTTCGGAGATGAACGAATTCAGACAGGATTATCAGGTTGACTGTAGTCTACATATGTTACATACTTCATCATAGCCCTTGGCGTTCAAGCCTCGTATCTAAACCCTGTCCAATGCCAACCAATATATATTGACATTGAAGGAACCGGAATATTTGTGGCCGACGCTCGTTAGGGGTAATTGTCAGCAATTCACCAATCACCAATTATGAAAATTCGAATAATCGGAGCTAACGGATGGCTTAAGCACAATGTACTATATTTAGATTGTACACTAACTCCCTCTCTTAGCACAAACTAAGTTGACAGATTTTGATCAAAGTCAACTCCAAGCACATAAATGTGATATCTTTATCCATTCAATGCACGCTAATGGCAGAATTCACGGCCGTTTCGTTCGAAATAAACTGTAATCCATTTTCAAAGAAGTCACATATCTAAATACGGTTGAGGCATGTCCGTTTTGTTTCTTTCAAATCCTCTTTGAACCATTAGATCAATAAAATTCGCGTTGTTGAAAAAAATATCCCGGCGGTACATATTGCGCGCCGGTCGGTAATTTTTTTCGTTGTCTCAACTCCGAATAGAAAGCGCTGAAGGACAACGCGCACCGACGAGAAGTGGAAGAGAAACAGAAGAGAGCCAAACTCGCCAAAGAAAAGGCCGAACTGGAAAAGGCCGAAAGGAAGAAGAAGAAGAAACCGGGCGTGATCGATCTCAACACAGGTTCGTACTTCTTCCGAAGTAAAACCATAGGCTGTATCTACTTGACTATAAATGCGTTTCCTTATAAGCCTGTTTGTTTAGGTAACGTGTATACGTGACCTACATATCGTATGGTACATATTGTATGGTACCTACAAATCGTATCGTAATAATTTAAGTTAACAGTGGCACACCCCGTAATTTGTAATTTACAACAGCAGCAAGCAAGATATGAACTATACTACGTGATAACAGTAACGCTCGAGTTGAATACGACAAATACATACATTGCAACATACCATTATGATGTGAGAGTTGCATGTAATAGAGAAGTTATTTTAGTCTGCATAAACTTTGATTAGTTAAATCCAATAAATGGTAATTCCAACTTCAGTGTTACTGTTATTGTCTTTTATGTTGCCATTTTTAGGTTACGATTTACGCGGTGTGTGACTTCATGTGAATTATTTTGTTTTGTAAATTAACTCACTTTGTCATTACCCGATATTAACATATCCACTTTGCAGCCTGTGTGAACTATGTGATTCACTGTTCTCAATTTAGAAATAGATTAGAGAAGCCGCAGAATATAGGTTAAATTTGGGCTGTCGGCGAACTGCTTCTCACTTTTTGCTTACTACTCCGGCTCGAGCCCGTCTATCTTTGTACTCGAGTACTCTCACCTAGTCAGCATCTGTGACCGTTTCTTTGTGTCTGTGGCAGACGACGACCAGGAGGGCGTGATGGACAGCTTGCTGGAAGCTCTCTCCTCTGGCAAGGCTTTCAAGAAAGAAGGCAGGCGGAGAACGCCGAGGGGAGACAAAGGTATTTTAGACGACCGCCGTCGGGTAGCGACGTAGCTCTTTTTGGCCTTGCCGAATGGGTGAATATCATCGGAGTGTCGCGTCGTTTCATTTGGTCGTTGTCGTGTCCTGTGAGGCAGGGTGCCTCGGCGTCTCTGGTTGTTGGGGACGAGGTTTTTGCTTTGATTAAGCTACTGAATTTCGCGTCTATGTTCGGTTCTTCAAGGGCTTGAATTTTGTTAAAATCCAGTGAGGACTGAATTTTGCCACTGGTTCTTCGAGCATTTGAGTTTTGATATATAACTCTTTGGTTTTTCAAGCGTATAAATTTAGTTAAAATCTGGGAAGCGCTGAATTTCGCGTCTGCGTTCGGTTGTTCGTGAGTTTGAATCTCGTTAAAATCCGGTAAAAACAGAGTTTGACGTCTATATTTGGCTCTTCAAGCGTGTAAATCTTGTAAGCACTGAATCTCGCATCTGTGTTGGGTTGTTGGAGCGTTTGTTAAACGTTTAAAATCAAGTAAAAACTGAATTTCGCGTCTGCGTTTGGCTCTTTGAGCATATAAATGTCTTCAAAATATAGTAAGAACTGAATTTTGTGTCTAATTTCGGTCCTTCAAATATTTAAACTTACTTAAAATTTGGTTCTTCGAGCGTTTGAATTTTTTTAAAATCGAGCAATGTGTGAATCTCGTGTCTGTGCTTGCTCTTTGAGTGCTTGATTTCGTTCAAATCCGCCAAGGCATCTGAAAACTTCAGTTGTAAGATCATTTGTTTCAAAATCTCAAACCGGATCTGAGACGTACAACGTTGTTAGACGTTTTTTGAGAGCTTGGAAGTTGTACACCGGGAGGCCGCATATTTGAATTCCGTTTTGCTCGAAAACATGCCACTTCACTTATGGCTCCTGTAATATTTATACAGACCCTTTGCGTACCGGTAACGCTGTTTGAATTATAATTGAGGAAGGCCGGTTTCATTGATGTGGATTTTTTACCTTTGCGCTTTTCACGGTAGCTTCTTTGATCATTGGATATTTTTTCACATTAACCGAGCAAGCCACCATTTCGACTAACTTCAAGTATCGTAGTGCGCGCCTTGATTTGTTTGACACGAAATCAGACGCAGGCAGGATGTCCGCCAGCCCCGAGCAGCTGATGGCGCAGTTCCGCGGACTACGCAGCATAGATCGGGATAACTCGACCGCTATGATGCGAATGATGGCCCAGGCCGGCAGCGGGGATTTCGCCAAAAATTCTTTCCAGTTCAGTACAAGTTTGATTACTGGCTGCTGGCTTCACGGCACGGAATGCGACGGGCTAGGCTTTCACGCGTGGATGTAACAGCTACTTGCTAAACACTGCTCGCTTTAAACCTTGTCTTGTATTAACGGAACGCATGCAGTCTAGGACGGCAGTTCTCAAATTTTGTAATGCGAGTGTGACACTCGTATGTGGAATCAATCGTGCTCCGCCTTAAAGACTAGGGGAAATTTGCACAAAAGTGACATAAAAATGGTAGAAGTTTTAAAAATAGAAATAAAAACAGACGGACTTCAGTGGAAAAAGTTTAGCATTGGCATGTTTGTTGTGTTTTACAATGGCAAAATATAGTCGCTCTAGAGTAGCAGACTTGGATAACTAGATAATTCTACTTGTATAATGTGAAACAAGCCAAGCTTGCCGTACAGACATATGTCATTCTCTTGCTTATGAGGATGACGACTGATTTGATATGAACCGAACTTTTTCATTCAATTCAATCAAGTTTTCACAAATTCAGTAATTCTAATTCTAGTTTATTTCAGAAAAGCTGAACATTTTCTAGTTGTCCTACTATGTAATGTAAGCAGGGTCGCCATCAATGGGATCAAAAATTAAGCACAGCCTAAAAGTAGAAGCCTTCCCGCGATATTCGAGACACTGAAGACTAAAAAAGCCATCGAAAATGAGGGCAAATCTATAAATCAGAAAGATGTAGTTTTGTAAGACATTGCTCTTCAATATAAGGGCAGACCTTATAAATGAGGACGGTATGGCAACCCTGACTATATAGGCAACGCAAAAAGACAATCGTTTGTAATGAATCTCTTAGCCGTATAGCTCAAGATATGACCACTGAACCCGATTTTGAGAACCACCGGTACAGAACGCAATCTGTTCAAGTCGAGTATGTAAATAACAGCTTTGGCTAGTACTATTAATACACTATGCATGTGCCGGCATGTCACGATTGCGATATGACATGAATTGCTTCTTCTAAAACTAAACGGTGATAAAATGATATATTGTTTCGTTTTTTGAAAAATATATGGTTTTGTAATCTTGCGGCCAAAACAACACGCGCGTTTCTCTGCTAACATTTTCCCTTAACGCTTAACAGTTAGCGAGAGGTTTTTGTGAGGATGTTTCGATATTTTTATAGTTCATGCGGCGCTTGCTTGCTTGATCGAAGAACTGGAGGTCGAAGGGCAGAAATGTCCCTCACCGTTTGGTAATTTGTAGGAGATTGTGTGACGTGTTAGTCAAAACAGATCACCCTGTAGTGCGGAATTTTGTGGTACAAGTTAGAAAATATGTTGTGTGCTTTCATGTGGCTAGATATTCTTGAGTAGGTGTGATGTTGGCAGAATTTGGGATTCCTGATTTTGGATCCGAGATATAACCCTGCGTCTTCCTAGTGGTAGAGATGTTTTAGTCCAAAGGGTAGATTGAACGGTTGATGTTCTATGCCTGTTATTAATGTTATCCTTATCGCGCTTTTGAAATTCGTCAAGCTCTTCACGGGTGTCGTGTTTGATAATGACGGCGCTATGGTCTGCTTAATGCAAGTGTGAATTGTATGTTTGTATATAGCATTTCAAGTGGCATTTCAAAATTTTATTTGCTCTGTTTGCGATCAGAGATATGACTTGGTAATGGATTTTGTAGTGCTCGTTCCAATGCAATCTCTCTCATTGTTGGCGTATAATGTGCACTTTGTCTCATGAAATTCAACAGGAATTTTGAATAGCCTAGACCTTATGCCGCAACTAATGAGATATATGTCAATGTATTGTTTGTCCACTTGACTGACCTTGCACAAATTGTTCAAATTCCCCGTGCCCTTGCCGAAATCTACCTAGGAGCTTGACGTTCCTTGCTGCTATTCTTCTACCGACATATATGTTGCTATTATTTTAGTCGAGGAAATCAAAAACAATTTTCGGAAGGTTAGTGATGACTCATCGCAAAGGTGCCGCCTTTGCTATCCATGCCCAAAATGGTTCAACCCGTCTGTCCGGGGTTGAATCGGGGTGAGACACCACGACCATATGCATGAGGTTTTCATCGCCACATTCGAATGCATGTGACATTGATCCTTATTTTACATATCTTGAACTTCTGTATATACCTCGTGTCTCATGACTTCCAGAGATGCAAATTTTGACGGGCCAAAAAATTTAGGATTTACATATTCCAAGGTTCGAATCGTATTTAGTCCTGAGAAAATTCGGTGGCACACTGGTCGAATTCATTTTGATATTATGGCATCACTCCTAAGAATTGAATTGTTTGTAACATTCTCAGTCGATGAATGATCAAATATATATACTGGTACTGTGTGTCACAGTCCAAATAATTTTGAATTGTTACTCCTTTTAAGGTAGGTGTGTATAGTGTGATGTGCTTTTGGATATGTGGTCATGAAACCCTCATGCGTAACCATCGTATCTTACGACGCAGTGATGTAATAATTGGAATAATGTTTAGGCTCTAGATTAGTAAATGGTTGGCTTTTCATGTTCTATACATCTGTATTCCGCTCATGCCTGTATTTTTGCATATGTGAATGTATCGCATATCTCTCCGTCGAGCATTCACGTTTTGGATCGCTACGAAATATGTTTTACGTTTTCATTTCCATGCATTTTAATGCTGCCTTGCATGTTTTCATTTTTTTGTGGTATGCGACTGTTTATTTTTGCATTCATGGTCGACACGATACTTCTTTATTGAGGCTTTTAGGAAGACAAACTGATTTTTGTTGAAAATATTCTTTGCTTCTCTTACTGAAGAGTAATCTATTTTACCAAAATACTTGAAGCATGCTCCGATTCGGACGGTTATAATTAAATTCCAAGGAACCCTTTGGGACACTAGCCTATAGAAATGATGAAGGAATTTTGATGCTGACGAATCGTAAAATCATATATCGTGTTCGTGTTTCTCGGCGACAAAATATTTATGATGTTTGATCCTGGGCTTTATCGGCACTTCTTCGATGGCAGTCAGACATCGAAAAGTGTTCACCATGATCACCGATGAATGTTTTCCATGAACACGAAAAAAAAATTATAAACGTCAAAATATATATTTTTTTTGTGCCTTTCGAAAGACGAATGTTAGGGTTGGGGTGGGGGGTCTTAGGGTGGGGGAAAGGGGGATATTAGGGTTGTAGGAGGCGATATTAGTGTTAGGATTGGTGGATGGGGATATTAGGGTTGGCGGAGGGGATATTAGTGTTAGGATTGGTGGATATTAGTGTTAGGATTGGTGGATAGTAATATTAGGGTTGGGGTATGGGGGGTATTAGGGTGGGGGAAAGGGGGATATTAGGGTTGGCGGAGGGGATATTAGTGTTAGGATTGGTGGATGGGGATATTAGGGTTGGCGGAGGGGATATTAGTGTTAGGATTGGTGGATATTAGTGTTAGGATTGGTGGATATTAGTGTTAGGATTGGTGGATAGGGATATTAGGGTTGGGGTGGGGGAAAGGGGGATATTAGGGTTGGCGGAGGGGACATTAGTGTTAGGATTGGTGGATAGTAATATTAGGGTTGGGGGAGGGGGAGATAGCGTAGTCGTAACGATAAGCGCCCACCAATCTGGCGGACCCGGTTCGATTCCCGTCGGAGGTTTATGTGGGCTCCTCTTCCCTCGCCGTTGCCGCTCTTACGGAGACAAAAAAGACCAACGAAAGAAAGCACTCACAAGGAATGGAAAGAACTAGTAGAAAGGACCGCGGCTTCAATAAGATCAACATCGAAATGAACTGCGACATCGGGCACGGCTTCGATAAGATCAACATAGAAAAGAACTGCGACATCGGGCACTCTAGACCGAGGTGGAAATTAGATTAAAAGGATCGCAACTGCATGCGTGTCGTTCGACATCCTCCTATCTGCTCATTACATCGCATTTTGTCTTATCGCATGTACATTGTGTGTGACTTGTTCAGATGAAACATATAACCCAACGATTAATAATATGATATTATTACTATTAGGGTTGAGGTGGGGAATGTTAGGGTCCATTCATTACATTCAGCACCAATTACCATCCGTTCAAAAGATACATATTTTCCAATTGCCAAGACAGAAAGTATCGAATCTTTCATTCGAGCACGGGGTTAGATCGTTCTAGTTCATTACAAAACTGATTCAAATATAAGCGAGTGATTAATATGATGCCTATTGAATCAATAGGTTACGTCAATTCACGCGGAGTCATCATTACAAACGATGGAAAAACATAAGCGGGTGAATTCAAGCCTGCAGGCTCGTGCCGCTAGGACATACTTTGCGATAGGTGATGCTGGAGCAAACTGATGATAATCAGTATGTTGATATTTCATCCTTTCGAATACACGAAAAGATTGCGATTGAACGAAAAAATTGGAAGGTATTGAAACGATATTTAGTAGTCGTTGAAACCGGACATTCGGACACCACACTTCCTGTAGCCATAAGACAGTGTAAAGAGGCACTTACGTCGTTGTAGCCTTGTAGGATGGGCAGTTGGACACTGAATATAAAGTAACAGAAGTGACAACCAGAGATGTCTTGGAACAATATCCCCTTCTTGTGGAGGCACGCTGGGTAAGATCTTGAATCCTAATCTTACATCGATAGTATCGGAGGTCAACGCAGCTGCTAAGACAGATTGCTATATTGGTGACCCTGACATCGCACCTGAAATCCATCTAAAGAGAATTACGTCACTCGGTATCGCCATGCAATTTCAACGCGTATACTTGCAAATTGTTAATTGCTGTATGGAATCGACACGATCTCTACTGTGTATACTTCACAATATTTTGAAGAGTAGTTTTGCCTACTGGTAGTTCAGAGACGTCCAGCCAGATAATTTTGAACTTTCAATTTGCCGTCGAGAAAATCAATATTATTAGGTTGGCAATGAACATTCCAAAGTCCCGTTCACCAAGACATACCGCGCCTTTATCGTGTAGCACGCAATAGACATTAGAATTGACCGTAGCGGTAGCCCAATTACGTTCTATCGACCTAAATATATTATGGACGTATACTATAGATAAGTTTGAATATGTCATTATGCAATATTGGGTTGGCTAGTGCCAATTTTCTGATGACATTCGTTTTCTGTGTGTCACAATGGATTCCGATGAAGATCATCATTCTTCGAAGGGTATATATCGCCTTGCCTCAGTTGGTCGTTCACGTGCTGGCAGAAAGTCCGGTCCACTATAACATTATTAAGGTCAATCTCTATCCCAGCGATGCAAGCCTATATAATCTTGATTCCATTATAGATAATTAACTAACATACGGTAGGTCAGTTATCTCTAATTCCATATGGTCGTGTTAACCATGAATGCGTGTATTGACTTCACCTCTCGATTCGAGACTTTCTATCTATATGTAAAATATATTCGATATTGAAATACGCCGTGGAAATAAGTTTGGGAAAGACATCGCTAAAAGCCTCGAAGGCCATCCCGACAGTCGTCAAGAACGTCCACATTCAAATCTCAATTTGATATATCGGCCCATCATTCCGAAACATGCCACTTCATTAGGCTATCATCCCATCACTTCTGTTACTTTATATTCAGTGTCCAACTGCCCATCCTACAAGGCTACAACGACGTAAGTGCCTCTTTACACTGTCTTATGGCTACAGGAAGTGTGGTGTCCGAATGTCCGGTTTCAACGACTACTAAATATCGTTTCAATACCTTCCAATTTTTTCGTTCAATCGCAATCTTTTCGTGTATTCGAAAGGATGAAATATCAACATACTGATTATCATCAGTTTGCTCCAGCATCACCTATCGCAAAGTATGTCCTAGCGGCACGAGCCTGCAGGCTTGAATTCACCCGCTTATGTTTTTCCATCGTTTGTAATGATGACTCCGCGTGAATTGACGTAACCTATTGATTCAATAGGCATCATATTAATCACTCGCTTATATTTGAATCAGTTTTGTAATGAACTAGAACGATCTAACCCCGTGCTCGAATGAAAGATTCGATACTTTCTGTCTTGGCAATTGGAAAATATGTATCTTTTGAACGGATGGTAATTGGTGCTGAATGTAATGAATGGACCCTAACATTCCCCACCTCAACCCTAATAGTAATAATATCATATTATTAATCGTTGGGTTATATGTTTCATCTGAACAAGTCACACACAATGTACATGCGATAAGACAAAATGCGATGTAATGAGCAGATAGGAGGATGTCGAACGACACGCATGCAGTTGCGATCCTTTTAATCTAATTTCCACCTCGGTCTAGAGTGCCCGATGTCGCAGTTCTTTTCTATGTTGATCTTATCGAAGCCGTGCCCGATGTCGCAGTTCATTTCGATGTTGATCTTATTGAAGCCGCGGTCCTTTCTACTAGTTCTTTCCATTCCTTGTGAGTGCTTTCTTTCGTTGGTCTTTTTTGTCTCCGTAAGAGCGGCAACGGCGAGGGAAGAGGAGCCCACATAAACCTCCGACGGGAATCGAACCGGGTCCGCCAGATTGGTGGGCGCTTATCGTTACGACTACGCTATCTCCCCCTCCCCCAACCCTAATATTACTATCCACCAATCCTAACACTAATGTCCCCTCCGCCAACCCTAATATCCCCCTTTCCCCCACCCTAATACCCCCCACCCCAACCCTAATATCCCTATCCACCAATCCTAACACTAATATCCACCAATCCTAACACTAATATCCCCTCCGCCAACCCTAATATCCCCATCCACCAATCCTAACACTAATATCCCCTCCGCCAACCCTAATATCCCCCTTTCCCCCACCCTAATACCCCCCATACCCCAACCCTAATATTACTATCCACCAATCCTAACACTAATATCCACCAATCCTAACACTAATATCCCCTCCGCCAACCCTAATATCCCCATCCACCAATCCTAACACTAATATCGCCTCCTACAACCCTAATATCCCCCTTTCCCCCACCCTAAGACCCCCCACCCCAACCCTAACATTCGTCTTTCGAAAGGCACAAAAAAAATATATATTTTGACGTTTATAATTTTTTTTTCGTGTTCATGGAAAACATTCATCGGTGATCAGGGTGAACACTTTTCGATGTCTGACTGCCATCGAAGAAGTGCCGCTTTATCTACATTCTACATCAGACAGCGGATTCTGCTATTTCAGAATCCCAGTCCAATCTGGTTTAATAACAGGCGCAGTCAAAGTAGTCATTGTAGGTAATCAAGTAGAAGTAACATCATAAATTTCCACTTTTGCATTGCATTACTTAACTACTTATGTAGAAGTAGTAGTCGAGTAGCTATTTCCAATTAAGTATTCTAGATGTAAAAAAAACTGAAATGTGTTAAGAAGAAGTAGAACCAGTCTAAAATTGTTGGTGCTCTGGTGAGTAACAGTACAAGTAAGCAAAACATACTCGAGTACTTCAAAAGAGTTGAAGTACCTCATTATTCATTACTGACCACCTCTAATTAACAATCATGATGACATGAAATCGCCACACCGTATCAGGTACCCAATCCTCTAAGTTTTAAGCCTCTGAAAAAAAAAGAAATTGTATGTCGACCGTAGTCATCATTTTCCCTTCATCCTCGAAGGACGTTGCCTGCCTTTTCGTTTGGTTTTAGCCTTGCGTTTCCGGACTGCTGCCTGTCGGACTTAGTTTGACCGAGCGTACGACGAACGCGTAACCACGCGTCTAACCGGAAGCTCTCTTTTCTTCGCACCGAAGAGGCAGGCTCAAAATCAGGAGCGGCCGCAATGAGAACGCGATCGCGGGCCAGGTCGTCGCAGCATCACCGGATGTCAAAGTCGGGAGAGGATCACGGCCACGATTTCGCGAACATCTTGATGGCGCCCGTGAAGGCGCCGTTTTCGTCTGCGGAGACGCAGGCCGGCGGCGACATACAAGTCCGCAGATTAAAACCGTCAGATATGCCGTCCATGTCGAGCGTTTTGTAGGATCGCTTTTGTATAGAGCTCGTTTTAACCTGGCGGTATTTACGAAACAGTTTTGCGACCGGCGCCATCTGTCCGGCAGACTTGGACAACTAGAAAATTTTCAACTGCAAATTTTTTTCCTAACTATAAAAGTGGAATTACAATTATAGCTGTACAGTTATTTCCAACTTGGACTAGATTCAGAATTACTGAATTTGAGGAAAGTTTGACGTTGAATCAAGTTCCGTTAGTATCAGATCATAGCTCGTTCCTGTGAGCACAATAATAGCAAATGTCTGTGCAGCAAGCTTCGCTCGATTTGCACTATACTGTTCTTCTGTAGTATTAACAGGAAAACCAGAAATCAGATAAGCATTAAATCAAAGCAAAGAAAAAATTCACAACTTGGATTACTGGCGTTTCGCCCTAATTAGTCGAATTACACTACCTATCTGGTTGTCCAAGTCTGCTGTCCTACTTTACTTTGATATCGATTTCCGGCATCTGCTTACACTAGGGGTTCTTAAACGGGTCGGCAGACCAGTTTGAAGTGTTCCTTGAAATGCCATTTAAAATACAGTCGAGTCGGCTTAATTTGGACACCGGACACCCTGGACAACCACTTGATTCGGCCAAAATGCCTAGGAACAAAAGTGACAACTAAAAAAATCTAAGAACCCCTGGCGTGGGCCCACTTGACACCGTTCCGTGTTTTCATATCGCAATCATAGAATATTAACGCAACCTGAGCTACGCTCAGTGTTACAAACTCCTGACATGACCCAACTCTAGAAAATATTCCTATTTTTTAATACTTGCACCCAATCCACTCGCGCTTCTAAATCCAGGATGTGAACAATTACGCGACCGGTTTCACCCATACCATGCTACTCACATCTCTGTCAGTCAAACAACAGACATTCAATATGCAATCTAGAATGTGACAATCTGTTTCACCCTTGCTATTCTGACCTACAGTAAAATGCCAGATAATCAAAGATTTCAGTAGAAAATCCCAGTTACACGGGCACGTTGCAATCTAGAATGGGACCACGGATGATATAATTACGCATTTCACTTGCAGTTGTACTGGTATAGTATCTGGCACATGTGTGTTTCAATTCGCCTATTCTTCTTTTGTTACGCTTTTATTGTGCGTTTGCGAACTTACTAATGTGTCTTCCTGTTCGTGAAGTTTTATTTTTGCGCCTGATTGGCCGCCGCCCTGTTTATATGCGGAAGATATGACATTTACCGAAGTGTATGTGCGCAACTTAGAGAAATATAAGACACGCGTTGTGAAATACGTATGCTGGTGAAATCGGAACGGTAGCAAAGTCGTGTGATTTCCCCTCGAATTTGCTATTTGATTTGTATGTTGCAAGGTCGTTGTGTCGTGTCGACTTGCTTTGTGTATTCAAAATTGACTTTGTGCCCCGCAGAGCATTTATCGAAACGATATTATTGCTCTTTTGTGCAATTTCCAATTGCCAATGCCCATAATATGATGTTTGGTATAAGCAGGCCTCGACACTGCCTCAAATCAGCAATTGGACTGTTTCCCCGAAAGACCCAATACAACCGCACACCTATTTATTTTTGTCACAACAGAACTGTAGATTATGGCCCGTAAAAGCATATTTAGATATCCGATTGACTCGTGTAACCTTATCTATATAGCTATGTGGTTTAACACTTGTGTAACACACTTGTATACCATTCCGCCGCTCATTTCATTGCATTGCTACTTTCCATGTTCTTAAGTTTGAATAGACTCATTTTCAAATGTAATCCGTGACGTAGCTTGCGTTAGACAGTTTGCCGACTACCCGTGGAAGTGCATTTTCGTCAATTGAAGTAGGTATTGCAGTCGTGTGTGAAGCTTATCTGAAATTTAGTCTTGAAATACCAGGTGCAGAGCCTTTTAACAGCGATGCATGGGTGCTTGACGCGGACTTGACAATCTAAATTCTGAACATGGACATTGCTGACTTAACTTGTTACTAATTGTAGTTGAGTGTGTTTTTTCTCTTTCTGACTTTGCGTTTGCTTATACAAAAGACATTCTAGTTGATGGTAGTGTCATAAGAGAAGCAGGTAATTGCTATTGGTAGCTTTATGATCCAATGCGTAGCACAATTGTCCCAAAATAACTCTCATTTCTATTGTCTTGTTTCTATAATTTCCAGTGTTTCAGCAAAGAAAACAGTGAAACCAATTAACAGTATACGGCATTTGGATCAAGACTGCATATATTTCTATTGCACAATGCCACCGGTATTGGACTTGATTTTCAAATGTGTACCATTGCATCCATTGAGAATACTACCACTACCACCATGCCTTGTTTACTGATATTATAGGTCTGTGACGAACAATAATTGTACAAATCCAGATCTGAATACAGGATTCAGCCTTATCGACTGAACTGTATGTGTTTAATCGTCACCAGCACATAGAGATGACTGAATTATCTGTATTCGACTACATCCAAAATTGCTTACCACTTGATGTCAATTCATGACCAATATATAAGTCATTCACTAGTACGGCTAACGCAGAGCTGCAGAAAGAGACACACTCTCCAAGGCTTGTTACACGGCTGTATGTACCCTGTAACCATGACCAGACATATCTTTTGAACTGAGCATCTTTGCCAGGTGACCGGCGCGCTTTGGATCGATCCCGGTCCAGAAAACAACTCTCCGGCTTCAACTCATCGTCGTCCATTATGTTGACCCCCGAGATCAGTTTGGACAATATGACAGCAGACGATTTCGGCGGATCGCCAGTCTTGCAAGACCACGGCTCCGGGCCCCGACGTAAAAAATACACTTCCATGGAAGAGGCCAAGAATGCCGAAAGGCGGGGACCTGACTCGGCGGTGGCCGACGCTTTGCTAGCGGAATTGAAAGCGTTATGAGTGATTCGCTCGGGATTTTATACAATTAAATATATATTCGCCATTCCCACAATTGCAATTTATGCTAGGACTTTAGTTTGCCACGTTCATCCAATTCGATACTGTACGTCATGACGCGATATATACATGGAGTTGAATATGAACCTGATTCTCTTTTACGCCGATAAATGATAGTGTATTTTATGTTTCGTGTGCATACTCCTGTGAAGTTATGCATTCTATTTTCTGACCAATTTGCTCATAGATCTTTTGCCATCTGTTTCAGTTCCTTTCCTAGCATCGTTGTGTGTGTGTGTTCTGTGGTGAACATAAGTGACCAGTATCTGTTTAAAGCAAGTGTCTTTTGTCTGTGTAGCATCGAAATATGGAAAATGTAACCTATTCTTTACAGTGCCTTAAAGAAATATTGCTGGCATTATTGAACTCTGATAATTTACGTGTTACTTTGAACTTGAAGTAACATGGTAGTTGTAACATATGGCCCTTTGTGAAGTGAATGCTGCATTGTCGAAGTAGTTCATTCATGTAACTCTGTATAAAACATTTGAATGACGAAGATGTCTGAGGCTATATTTATGCATTGTTTCCGTTGAAGTTTATTAACAATAGCAACGATCATATTTGGGAAAACTTTTTTAATAATGTGTTAGCTGTCCATGCGAGTGTTTAGAAGATTGTGGTAGGTGGATTCTTGGGGATACATTAGTTGGCCTGCCCACGTGCTGTGTCCCTGCTAAATTGCTGCCATTTTCGAAAGCCTCTCTGAAATTCCGTTTTCATCGATGTTTACTGAAAATTCATCATCTCCCCAGGTACGCCACTGTCAACAGCCCATCTCTGCCTAATTATTCGCCTACAACCAGCATGAGTTCTGTTATGTGTTTTGAGAGTTGTTTTACGTGAACTTTATTTTGACCAATGAAAAACATTAAATCTTGATCCTACTTATTCCAGACAGCTGTCGATTGTGATGCAACAGGATATGACTCGTTGACACTTTTTTCAGTCGACCTTCACAAGCAGTGCTATGGCCGACATTGCAGATGAAACAAAAATAACAATACAAGAATAAATTTTATGATCTTGAATTTCAGTCGCTGAGGATCAGCAAATGATCATGCATTGTTGAAGAGTTAGTTACTGTTAGTAGCAAATGGGCAAGGAGAAGATATATGACAGAATAGGGCCAATGAATTCGAGGGCGTACCGTATGTGTATTAAACTGAAAGTTTTCGCTGCACCACCGCTGATAAGGAAGACGCACTCGCAAGGTTTATGAGAGTTTGCTGCAACGAGTGTGTCCAAAAGCGTTAGTATACTTCGGTACTGCGAGGTCGCCAGACAAGGTCAAACTCATTGTAGTTAGAACGCCGTAAATTTCTACAAACTACTTGCGACAAGTATCGATTTCCAGTGGAAGTAGAAAAGAAGGTCAGAAAAGTACTCGAGTAGGCCTAGTATCAAAAACAAGATTTGGTCGAGGGGCCAGTTTGAAGGGCACATGTGACAACAGCAATACAAATGACGCAATTTTCGAAAATCCATTGAGTTACTATGATATTATACAAAGCGAAAAAATGAAGTAGAAGGAATCTAAATAACAATCATATGAGTAAATGGTGCGAGCAGGCAGAAGCTAGTCCGCCCTCAAGATTGCCGGACCTATCGATCTCGCCTTTCGTGACATGCCACCCTTGCTTTTTCTATACTATCTTCATTCAGTGTGCATGCCTCCTCTTTACACCGCCTAGGCCAAGGTGGGTGTCTGATTTCAAAGACTTCTTCAAGTCGTATCGACATCTTCCCATCTTTTCATTGTATCGCAATTTTTGTGGTGTATCGAACTGATAATAATTGCTCATAAACCGAACCGATACACAAAGTTATCTTGAAATCTCGACTGATTGCTGACGGTTACGATGGACGAGTGTCAGCTGAACAATGTGAAGATATTCGACTTTATTTAAATATGAATATTTTATTCAATTGTATATTGAAGTTCTGTTCTCTTCAAATACTAGCAGTAAAACAAGCAAAACAAATCACAATAACGACCGTCATTCACCGTCGTCCCGCGGCCCAAAGCAAGTCATAATCCTCCTCAGCACTTGCTGCGCGTGCGGATGCTCCTGGCTCAAACGGTCCAGAATACTCATCGTATGATACAAACGATCCTCCTGCTTCTGCGTCTCGGCCTGCAGCCCGTCGTCCGTCTTACAAATCATTGTGTACTTCCCGTCCTTGACCGCTTGCAGGTGCTTTAACCTCGTCTGCTTCTCCACAATGTCGAAGAGATTCTTTTGCTTCAATTCCGCCAAATGCTCTAAATCACCTTCCAGAGTGTCTACTGCGCCCTGCAACTGCTGCACGAGTACCTGTTTCTCTTCGAGACTCCTGCCTACCTCGGCCTGGTTTTCTTGCAACTGCCTGATATCATCGTCACATGCGTCCGCATCCCTTTGCGTATTTTTCACTTTCTTGTTCAGCTCCATCAATTTTTTCTGGAACGATCCTTTAGTGGGAGTTTTCTTGTCAATTTTAGCCTGCGCTTCGCCTCTTGTGACGATCGTGTCTCGACGAGACACCACTTGCTCCATTTCTCGAATCATATGCTCTTGCTGCTTCATCAGTTGAGAGTATCTTACTTGCATGCGATGGATCTCGGCTTTCATAGCTTTCATTTCGCCTTGCCCGACTTCGGAGTCAACAGCGGACCTTGTTTCCTTCGCTAGCTGCGTCTTCTTTTCCCATAACATAATCTGGTGTTCCGCTTCCACCAGGCTGTTTAGCAGCCGTTCTTTTTCCTCACCTAGCCTGTTCAATTGGCTTTGCATTTCGATCGATTCCATTTCGGCCTCGCGAAGCTCTTGTACAAAATCGTTTTCAGTGAGCTTGTTGCCTTGCTGTAGATTCTCCTCCAAACCGCGTTCTTGCGTCAACAGCTCGCTGTATCTAGTCAAGCTGTTTTGTAAACTCCTTATCGACCGGTCGATCTCACTTTGCTCTGAATTCTCCCTGTCTATCTCAGCTTCTATGTTAAGTTTCTTCTGCAAGAGTATGGTGTGTTGTTTCTTGAGCATTTCGACATCAGTTTGCTCTTGGTCCCTTTCCTTGCTGAGACGCACGAGCTCGTGCTGCTGTCTCAACCAGAACTGTTGCAGGTCGTTGATTTCATGGCCTAACGCTTCGATTTGTTTATTTAAAGAGTTGATTTGAGCTTGCAAAGGTCCGATCTCTTCTCCGCCGCTTGTGGATATGAGCTGTTCCAATTTTTTGTTGTACTGATCGATAATGGTTTGTTTTCTTTCGATAACAGCGTTACGTTTGCTGGAGTCCTGCTCGGCACGTGTGATTAAATCATTGCTCGAACAGATCGATTTTTCCAAATCTTCAAGCTGCGCTTTGAGCTTGGTGGCGCGGCATTCAGAATCAGCCTTCTGCCTTTCGCATTGGGCTATTTCGTTCTCCACTTTCGCGTAATCAGCCTCTAATTCCTTCTTTCTGGTTCTCATTTCGGTCGTGACTTTCTTAGTGTAAACACCGGCTTTATCGGCGGTGAGCTGCTGTTGTAATTTCGTCATGATGGCGTCTTCGAGCTTGACTTTTTCTGTGTATTCGCGCTCGATTTGTTTACGTAGTACGTTGATTTCGCTGAGTTTCATCGATCTTTCCGTGTTCGCTCTGTTAACGGCTTGCTTAGTTTCGTTTAGCGTGCGGCTGTATGTGGTGTACTGCTGCTTTGTATTTTCTTGCTTGGCCAGGCTTTGAGAGATTAACTTTTTTGTGATGCTGATGTCGGTTTCGGCTTTATTGCGGACGATTGTTAGCGTTTCGTTTTTTTCTTCTTCCTTTTGTATTGACTTTTTGTATCCGTCTATTTCCGTGGCTAACGATTTCATTTGCTGTTTGGCCAAGTTCAACGCTTCCTCCATTGCTGCGTGAGCTTCATCTCTCCTTTTCATACCAATAAGACTTGACGTCCACTGTTGGTAAAGCTGTTTTTTCTCCATGTTAATGGCTTCGATTTCATTACGAGCCTCGCCCAGAGATTCTTTTGCAGACTTTGTCTCTTGTGCCTGTGCCTGCTGTTGAGCTTCGTACATCGCGATAGCTTCGCGTAGACGCTCCACACGTTCCGTCAGGCGTTCGATAAAAAGGTCTTGCCGGTTTTTATCGTTTTCGTTTTGTAGAATCTCGACCTCGGCCTTTTCTGCCGCCCTTTTCATGACGGAGATGTCTGAACGGACGTCAAGCTTGGCCTGTTTCATGTAGAATAGTCTTGTCGCTAAGTTTTCTACTTCTGTCTGCAAAGAAGAATTCTTCTTTCTTTGAGACGAGGTCTCTGTTTGGATTTGCTTGTAGACTTTCCGGATTTTGTCGAGGTTTTGTTCGTGATCGCGCCTTTTCTCACTGACCGACGATTTCTTATCTCTCAAAGTCTCCAAATTTGCTTGCTGCCTTGCGAGTTCCTGCTGGACTCCATACAGGTTAACACCCATATCTTCACGCTCAGTTTTCTTGCGTTTTAAAGCGTCGGACAGCTCTTTTTTCTCAAGTCTCGCTTTTTCGAGCTGCTTCAACAGTTGGTTTTTGAGAGATTCTTGGAATCTGGACATTAACGGATGGTCCGGATCCAAAACGACCAGGTCAGTCTCAATGTCTTCTTCATCTCCCTCTTCCGACATTGCGTCCTGTTCGCTGTCTTCCTCATCAGAGTCCATGTCAACGTGAGCTAGACCCTCGCCGATGTTTTTTAGTAAAGTTCTAGCGTCTGCTTGTGTGGCGCTACTAGGACGACTCCGCCTCGTGTCGTCCTCACTCGTCGTGGCGTATCCTGGTATAGAATGCGGTACGTTCATTTCGTCGGGATCGATCCCACTCCCGGACTCAGTCATTTTGGATGCGCAATTTCTTCCGCGACACCCAAAAAATTACAGTATGGTGCTAGATAGAAAACGCAAACTTTTGTTCGAGACCAAGATCAAAAGTAGGTTTATATTAACGAATGAAAGAGATCATTAATGTAACAATACTAGCCGTTGAAGGCATAGAAGCAAACTTGTAGGCGATAAATGGAACCGACCTCACGCCCAATATGGAATCGGTGTCCCCTGCACACCAAAGATTCTAGTTATTGCACACAGGTGTGACGCTGGGAACTGCCTTGGCACACCAAATATATTGCGCTAAACGTACCGGGATTCCAACCTGGCCTCACGCGCTCGCAATCTTGTCAAACGTTTCCATAGTAATGAACCATACACAACATAAAACCACACGCTTCACTGAGTTGTCAGCGGAGGGCTCTTTGATGGATGTCAGCTGGGTGTATCTTGATTGTTTTGTCTGGACATCCATTTCTAAAACTGTATTGCATTATTACTAGGGGTATTAGGGTTTCGGAATGGTGAACTGAACTAAACTCAAACTTACTTATGTCCTTCTTCAGGACTGCGTCCTTTTCCAAATGTATTATTTCTTGCCATATCTTCAGAAAGATTTTTAAGCTTGACAGTGTTACTAACTGATAATGACCATTTCTGGTATATCTTTAACTGTAGTTTAACGTGGAACTTAGTGTAATCTTAATTCTCTTGAATATAATTTGATTAAAAGTGAACAAAAATGATGGTAACGCCGCAAGAAAAAGATTAGGGATCGATATTTTGCGTAAGAACTGACATGTCCGTTATTAGGTATTGCGCAATCTTGGCGAATTCGCCGGTGTTTACAAATAGGGATATGCTCCGTTCGCTGTTGTTTCGACCGCCTGCAAGATTCGTTGTATGTTTCGCCAATCGACAGTTTTGCGGTACCAAATACGGTGATAATTTTGAAGAAATCATTTTACGCCATCGTGAAGCCGAAGCTCGTGACCTCGCGTTTTACGAAGATCCAGCAACAGGTTATTTGGTCCAAACGAAATCAACACATCTAAAAAGAGGAAAGTGCTGCGGAAGCGCTTGTCGTCACGTTCGTAATGATCGAGATTATGTATGTTGCTTTGTAATGAAATTCTGTATACTTGATGCAGTGTCCCTTCCAACAAGAGAGAGTTAAAGACGCTAGCAAAAAGAAACGATTCAATGGCCACTATTATGAATAAAGAATGTGAGTACTATGGTATGAATTTATCAAATGTGTATGTGTCACTATTTCGATATACATCAATAGTTGCTACCCAGCGTATTGTGATACTATATGGAAGTCAAACTGGTACCTCGCAGGATGTAGCTGAAAGTATAGCTGCGCAATCAAGGGGCTCTCATTTTCAGTAAGTATATCCCTTAACCTTTATGCATTTACTCATGTGGAATTAGAAGAAGGCAACAACAACTCTATCAAAAAGTACAATATCAAGGCCTGACAGAGCACTGAATTAGATAGCGGTAGCCTTTTCTGTAGCTCACTGCCACTTCATTTTCCAAAATGCTTGTCTGTAACTTATGTAGGGACACCATTGCCACAATTATATACCCAAAACAATACTCCGATTTCATCAAAATGTGAACAAATTTCTAGATAAGCCTTATCAGTTTTGAATCCCTGCACAGCGCACATGCACAGAGCAAAGCATATGATGGATTTTTGCCAGGGCTGTAACCAAGTCCCAATGCTCCGAGTCACAAGTGAATCTCACTTTTATAGTTTTGACTCAAGTCAAGTCAGTCATTTTCAATTCACCACCGAGTCCAAGTCAGCGAGCAGAGGGTCGAGTTCAAGTCGTGGTATTTTGACTCAAGTCATTGTGTTGATTGTTCAGTTTCCAGTTAAAGTCTTGCTAAGCCCACTTTTTCTGACTCTCTTAGGTGATATCGAATGGTTCGCATTTATAATATACTAATATTCCTCATTTTTAGAAGTTTCTGCTGGCATTTTCAAGTACCAGTAGCAATAGACGAAATTCCAACAGTGTTGGGATGACTCGAGTCATGACTTGACTCGAGTCGGACTCGAGTCATCTTTTTCGTATGACTTGACTTGACTCGAGTCACTTTGCTAATATGACTTGACTTGACTTGACTCGGCGTGTCAGAAATGTGGATTGACTCGTGACTCGGAGAAAAATTCACGAGTCAATTTCAAGTCATCAAGTAATCGGTGTTGATAAAATCCCTGTGTCTTGCACATTGTCAGATTGTTCGCGAAACGCTTGCGTAACCTGTGAGAGTGTGAGAGCGACCAATCATTCAATGATCATGCGTTTTAGTGAGCCTCCATTGTTCTCTCCTAAATAAATTGACCACAAACGAAGTAATCGCAACTTACAGCTTACGTTGTCGTAAAACAGTATAGTAAAGTTATTTAATAGCAAAATGTCTATCTCTGTTTATTCCGTAACCTCTTGTTTTATTAGAATTGAAATGCAATATAGTTTATATAATCCTTAACCATTGGCGCAAGCTCGAATTGTATCATATCAACTTGTAAATAGGTACCAACGTACCGAATTGCATGTTATAAATTCGATTCTCCATTCTCTATTTGGCTGGTAACTATAATCTGAGGCTACGCAATTACTTACGTTGTGTAGCAGCTCTACGTATATGCGAACGATACAGCGCCTTCTTGCGTGTATATTGAGCTCTATATTTGTTCATCATCAACATTGGTTTATTAGCAATTTTATCAGTTCAATACACCACAAAAAATGCGATACAATGAAAAGAAAGGAAGATGTCGAAGCGACTAGGAGTTGTCTATGGAATCGGACACCCACCTTGGCCTAGGCGATGTAAAGAGGAGGCATGCACACTGAATGAAAGTAAAGAAGATAGTATAGAAAAAGGAAGCGACAAGAAATAGGGCGGCATGTCATAGGAAGCGAGATCCATAGGTCAGTCCTGGTCCGGTAATCTTGAGGATGGACTGTATTTATTTAGTTCATCGGTTCAGGATCAATGACCACTCAATATTTATTCCAGACAGCTAGCAAAATGCAATGACGTTACCTTGCCTCATGCTTCGAAAAGGCAACTTGACTTGAATTATGACTTGACTCGTGACTTGACTTGACTTGACTCGAGTCATCTCCAAAAATCGAGTGACTTGACTTGACTCGAGTCACCTTCGAAAATCGATTGACTTGACTTGACTCGAGTCAAAATGTGCAATGACTCGAAATGACTCGTGACTTGAAGGTAGTGGCTTGATCCCAACACTGAATTCCAATAGTGTGGTTAACTATTCTTCGAAATTACAATGAAATGTCGGTCTTGGCCGTCTGAGTCTTGAGTCATATGACTTGGTTCGAGTCATGCGCAATGACTTGAGTCCAAGTCGAGTCAATAAACACAGTTGAGTCATTTCCGAGAATGACTCAAGTCATCAGAAAATCGTGACTCGAGTCGAGTCATGACAACCCTGATTTTTGCCAATGCAAATCCCTAAATATCTACTTCATAGTTGTCAACATGTGTCTAAAATAGTATGGATTGAAAGCTGAAAAATGCAGATATTCAAAAACAAAACTGCAATTAGTAGTGCAAGTATAGAAACCTACTTGACTACTCAGGTTAATAGAAATATTTTGATACAGATATGCTCTACTGACAGTTCTTCACTAAGTTCATGGCTCGGTGTTTTTAACCATTTCCATACAAAAGGAAAAAGACTGATGAAACAGCTACTTCACTTCTTTCATTGTAACGCCACATAGCTGTGACATAGCTAACATAGTCGACATGCACAAAGTAGACAGTCCCCGTTACCAGGTAGTTCCTTTACACTGTGTCTTGATTGACTATATTCTTGTATTCTACAGCCTTCAGAAAAATTTCACGTGGTGTAATTTTTGCAACTTTTATATCACACACACGTCACTTTTCTTTAGGGCTGAGGTTAAAGCGCTCGATTCCTACACAATAAAGAATTTGATAGAAGAGGATGTTGCTATCTTTGTGTGTTCTACGACTGGCCAAGGGGAGCCTCCCGATAATATGAAGGTGAATGCTTGATGAAGTTTTGATCTACCCTAGAGATCATGTTTCGACTTATAGTCAAGTCGCATTGGTGACCGCCTTGGCTTCCTTATATATATGTATTAGGGCTCTTCAAAAATGACTTTTTTTCTCAAATCGTACTGGATACTTGATAAAATTGTTAGGTTACCTAATTTAAGCCTACACACAAAATTTGGTTCAATTCCAGCCACTAACCGCTTTGCTACAGGAGAAGAAAGTTTCTATTTATTATATAAAAATAAATATTAAAAAATTTGAAAATTTTCTGTTCACCCCATGAAAGTGTTAGGCTGTCTATAGAAACGATGCTCACCAAATTTGGTTCAATTCCGACCAGTGGAAGCGAAGTTATTGCCGTCGAAAAATTTGGATTTGAATAAAATAGTATTTACGGTGAGCACAACTATAATGAATAAACAAAGAATCGGTCACCGTAAATACTATTTTATTCAAATCCAAATTTTTATTAATAGTTTTTTATAATAAATAGAAACTTTCTTCTCCTGTAGCAAAGCGGTTACTGGCTGGAATTGAACCAAATTTTGTGTGTAGGCTTAAATTAGGTAACCTAACAATTCTATCAAGTAGCCAGTACGATTTGAGAAAAAAAGTCATTTTTGAAGAGCCCTAATATGCATCCCAGTTTCATTCAAGTCGTTACAGCCTCGCTGCAGTGCGTGTTCATGACTATTGCATTTGTCTTTTCAACATCATCCTATCTGTGTTTGCATCGAATTGTCTCTTGTACATCCTTTGAACATTGTTTGTCTCTTGTTTGTCAAGTCTAACTTGAAAGACTGTCTTTCTCGATTGTAGTATAGTTGCTTTGCTGACCCTTGGTAGTGACTGCTATATTCATGAAAATCATGGAAGCGTATATGTAATCTTCGTTTTCTTGCAAAACTTTGCCACTTCAAAATTGAGTATTTATGTTTTAAAAACTTGTAAAGTCAGAACGGAGTCTGCAGTTAGCATTTGAATTTCAAGTGATTTTCTTGAATACTCAATAAGTAACAGGACAGTGCTCAACTGAATACAAGAGGCACTTTTATGTTCTAACTTCATTTACATCAAAGTGTTATGTCGGATACATGGCTCCACCACAAATATTGGATATTCCGCCTTAAACATTTGATTCTTTTCTTTTAATGATTACAAAACTGATCGTTAAATGTCCACAAGTTGCCTCCCAATTAACTCTAATCATAAACACAAAACTCTGCCTGCAAGCGTTCTCTGTAGGAAAATTATATTTATTAAAGTTATTGTGAGCTACCATGGCTACTGTTGAGAACAATGACTCGTCTTCAGAAATTCTGGAGATTTATTATGAGGAAGGACTTGCCATCAAACAGTCTTTCCAGCTTGAAATTCGGAGTTTTGGGACTCGGAGATTCGTCGTACGCCAAATATAACTTTGTCGGAAAGAAACTGAGCAAAAGACTGCAACAACTCGGTAAGATTATTTCTGTAGGACTTACCAAAAGAGTGACTAAAATTTATTTGAAATTATAGGTGGCGAGAAGTTGATAGACGTTGGTCTTGCGGATGACCAGCACGATTGGGGTGCCGATGCAGCTATCGACCCTTGGAGAACGGAAATGTGGAACCGACTTCTCAAGCATTACCCTCTGCCTGAAGGAGTATGTATGGTGTATTTAAGGGTGTCTCACTGCTAGTCTACAAATAAAACTTGAGTACTGAAATCAAAACTAACGTGATAAGCAAAAAGCTGTTATGTTCACAACATTTGTCAGCTCGGAAATATAGGAATATTTAGTCAATTCCTGTGTTTCGAAGGCCCTTAACCCTACCAGTGGATCTCTGCCTCCTCAGAAGTTTGATATCAACACAAAGGATTATACAACCGATGATGAATTCATTGAGACAGGTCTGTTTTATCTTGTTTATTTTGCATTACTCACACGCAGTTGCTGATTGTATAATGTATATATTATGCAGAATGCTATTCAAAAGAACATCCTTATTTGGCATCGGTGAAATCATGTATGCGTGTGACCGCAAGTGACCATTTTCAAGATACGGTTCATGTTGTGTTCGATGTCTCACAAGCAAAAGGGTTGCTGGCATACAAACCTGGAGATGTAGTTATGATCAAACCGTCTAACATGGAAGAAAATGTGAACAAATTTCTGGGTAAGCTTTGACTTTGTTAGAAAAATGCAGTTTAAGTTATGTTATTCTTTCTACAGAGACCTTCAGTCATTTGGATCCAGATGTCGAAATTCGTATTTCCACGAGATATCCATCAGAAAATATCCCTAAAATCATGACGAAACCGACTACGTTACGGACGTTAGCAAGGGATCACTTTGATTTCATGTCAATACCCAGGTATTTATTTAAGAAGAGATTAATTTCCATGATTGTCAGTGAAAAATACTTTCAATTGCACCAGACTTTGTAGCACTGTCGATCCTTTTGCAGCCTTCAAAATGCAACGCCTTCGCCAGACATAATCTCAGAATCATCATCCCAGAATTCATAACCAGGCCTATCTACATCGAACTTGATCTATATTATTCCATAGTGCTAGCAAATCATTGCATTTTTTCATAATTCATGAAATTATCAGACGTCATCTCCGCTGCGTGTAGACGTAGCTTTTTTCAGATGACTCAACACTTTTCTACGGAGGAACTGGAGAAGGAAAAGATTGAAGAGTTCAGCACTCCAGAAGCTACTGACGACCGATATAGTTATGTGAACAGGCCGAGAAGAACGATCTTGGAAGTTCTTGAAGTAAGTACGCTAGCAGGTTTAGTAATCCCTTCGTGTGCCTTTCCGTTGATCTCAAATAGTGTGATTGTTTCATTTTCGGTGGGCTGCAAATTCCAACCTCGGACACTTTTAAAACTTGAAACCTTCGCTTGGTCATAGAACTAAATCAACCCTGAAGCTTGAATCAGAACAGGCAGCTGCCGTGAATTCTGCCACTGACAACATATAATGGATACTCATATTTGTGCGGAAAGTTATCAAAGCGGCAGATTTCAAGTCATCAGTAGAGGCTGTTTATTCTTCCATTTATGTACCTTGGAGTCGACTTTTATCAAAATCTGGCTATCTTGTGTGCCGACAAAACGAGTTTGTGTATAATCTAAAAATAGTACATTGACCTTATGCGTTCTGTGCAGGGCTTTGGAGCCGGAGCCCCGGAGCCATGCATTTTTACCGGAGCTGGAGCCGGAGCTGGAGCCAGTTATTTCAGGGGTAGCTCCGGCTCCGACGTATTTCATAACATGTTATTATATATGCAACAACCATATCTGCTGGGTTCAGATAATTCAACAGCAGGCCTTCGCGAAATTAAGAATCTTTTCCTCTTTGGCGCTACCTTTTCCGACTAACCATGTTCCTGGGGATCTAACAGCAGAGCAGTCACATGTACAATGTTCAATTTTCATACATGAGTGCCGAACCTCGGTATGCTAAATATGCCTGTGAATATTGTGGGTATTCGACATACCCGCAATTTCATCGTCACCACAATCTTGTTGGCCAATTGTACGGTTCGAAAATAATGATCACTATGTATTACGCGAAATGGGAGAGAGGACAAAAACGTGATTTCGTTGCACATGTCGATATGACGAGCACGAGCCGAGAAATTCCATCTCATCGTTGCTATCAGTCGGATGAGCAAATACTCGTTCTTTCGTGATTGTTCTTTAATCGGGCCCCGAAATTGGACAGTGTTATTGTGTATGCAATTGTGCATGCGAATTGGAATTCATTACTGCGCATGATCGTCATTCACTCCTATGAGGATTTTCAAGCGTAAATAGGGGTGGAAGAAGAGTGACCAAAACGCCGTTACACTCAGCAAACAATTGTCGCGGTGCGAGCTACTCAATGCGATGTCAGGACCCCATGGTATGTTATGTTGGAGACAAATTACTGATTTGATACGCGATTTCCAATTTGTAATCATCTGTTTCGTAAATTCATTCTTGATGTCTGCTTGATACTCTAGTATTCCCGGATTATCGCGCACTATGACTTGTAAATGTGCAATGTGCATACTGCATAGTGTAATTCGTTATGGGCATGGTGCAATGTGCATGGCACAGTGTTTAATTTGATTATTCGATTCGTTTAAAAGGGAGAATATTGTATTCCGGTATACTTGATCGACACCGGATGGACTGGTCGCGAGTGCACCAATGCCGAACGTTAAACCATTGGCCATTTGGTACAAATCGAATTTGTATTGACGAGGTCGTGATATCTGCCCATATTGCTCTTACTACAGTTACAGTTGAATAATAATCGCACATTTAAAGATTGAATTGAGCTGCTTAATGTTAACGAGTACAGCGCCAGTGTTAAAACACCGCATCAGAATTTTAATGCTGTACACAGCAACGGCATGGATTAAAGTGCGTTCTAGTGCAACTATGATGTTATCGACAATTGACAAGTATTCATTATGACGTCACATGCCGGCACGGCGACACCAATGTCTTCGTTGCTGCATCCGATGCTACTGACGGCTGACAGACTCTAGATTACCATAGATAACTAACCTACAAGGTAAATTATTAATCTCTATAGACCAGGGGGGCCAACCTTTTCGGCTAAAGAGCAATATGAAATTGACCAACGAGTGCGCTGCCCACTAGCAGCGCCAGGTGTGTAAAATTTTCAAAGGTAATATTATTATTGCTTAGGTATATTGCGGGGCAACTGTATACCGCTTGCTGGGCTCAGTTTGCAAGGACAGGACTATTCGGCATCTGGACATGTCGCTATCGAAGATTTCCGCTAATATACGACAATCATTTTGTGCCTACATGTCATCGTCGGCGATCTTTCTGCGAGAGCAACCGCTAAAAGACTTTCTCTCGTAACTGCGAATATAATTAGACTCAATCGGCTAAATCAGGCGTTTTTTCATTTTCAGGAGGGGGTAGGCTACAAAGAAAGAAATCGTGTGACAATTAAACACGCGAAGCGTGAAGACAAATTTTACTACTCTTTTTGGTTATTGTTATGTACGACGATTTACTAAAAATGTGACTAGACCCTGGATCTGCCAATGCGTCGGAACTGATATTTTAGTCATCAACATCCCAAGTGTCGCGGCCAGACAAATCATATTTTTGGTCGGCCATGCAAGTTCACAATCTGAGCATTTCAATTTCGATAATAGAACAGGATTTCGATAATATAATGGGAAATTAGCTCGCGGGCTACTCAAAACCTCCTCGCGGACCATATATGGACCGGAGGCCGCGGGTTGCCCACCCCTGATATGGACAGACACCTTCGATAGTTTTCAGAGCCGGAGCAGGGGTAATAATGCGGCTCCGGAGCTGGAGCCGGAGCTATTGTATGATAGAAGAAAGCTCCGGAGCTGGAGCAATGCAAATTTATGGCTGCTCCAAAGCCCTGGTTCTGTGCACCCCAATCACTCGAATTTTCATGCTGATGACATCATTATTTGGTGATGTGATTGCTATGTACAATTTTCTATTTAATTCTCTACCAGTTGTTGATGATTACCCCTGAAGCCGAAGATTGATCGAGTTAATTTCAATATAAACATATTATTCAATACCCGATAGTAGCTTGTAGTACATTTCATATATCTCCTTGCATTTTAGGACTTTCACCATACTGCCAAAAGCATTCCTTTGGTGCGCTTACTCGAAATCATCCCTGAAATTCAGCCAAGAGCCTTTTCTATCGCTTCATCTCCGCAACGGCACAAGAATGAAATTCACGTTCTCGTTGCAGTTGTGAAGTGGGTCATAATCATGGTGGCGTCACATTGCAAGCATGAATTTCTTGTCATTAAACTAGGTACAAAACATCGCTCCACATTCCAAGGCAAGGGCTTTGCTCGACTTGGCTGTCGAATCTCAAGCCTGGTTCGCGGGTGCCGATATGGGTAAAGAGTGGAGGAATTAACTTTTCCTGTGGTGCCTCTAAAGAAGCAGGGGATGAAATCGGAAGATTATCGCCTCCCTGCATTATGATCGGTCCAGGCACTGGAGTTGCGCCCTTTCGAAGTGCCATACACGAACAGTCGTGTAATGGCCAGAAAGGTAAGGAATTTTTTTCTTCATTTTAAGAATTTCTAGATTCCAGACCTCACATGCAGGCAGTGCTGGACAGTAGTAGAGCTCTACTTCCAGTTATTTCTAAAGCGGGCCGCTCCTATATGTGTGATTTGCTTACTTGGCTTTGCTTTACTATATAAATAGTTGGAAAAGACAAAATAGTTAGCTCCAAAATTGTTCCCTCTATGTTGGTAAGGTAGCTTGAAATTTCAAGCTATGGGCTTTACTGACATTCAATTCAATTTATTGCTGAAAATTTCATCATTTCAATACACCACAAGACTGTGATACAATGAAAGATAGGAAGGTGTCGAAAAGACTCGGAGTAATCTTTGAAATCAGACGCCCACCTGACAAGAGGACTACATTTTATAGCTACTTCTATCTATCTAGCTATCACTGAACTTCTGTTCAAAGTAGCTCTGAGCTGCGTTTTATGACGTTTTTTACTTTAAATTTATCAACTTCAACTGGAATCGGTAATGTGTTTTCGTTCGCCACGTCTGCAATGATATCCAAATGCTCCTTACTAGTAACCAGCAAATGACATGTTTCATGTGAACTATGGAAATCGATGTAAGTCATTTCCATGGTGGATTTCAGATCCGAAGTGAGGTGGTGATGATGCTATGTGTCAAGATAGGCGTCGTTGGAAATAAAACGTGACAAAGCGTATCAAGTCCGCTCCATTCAATATCATTTCTCGTTTACAGACAATGTACTCTTCTTCGGATGTCGGAATCGCAAGGGAGACTTTTATTTTGAAGAAGAATGGGAGCAATTGGTTCAAAATCGATCTCTCGCCTTACACACCGCATTTTCTCGGGATCAGGATGACAAAATTTACGTTCAACATCTTATCGCTGAACAGGGAGAGGCACTTTATAACCTTATAAAATATAAAGAAGCCAAAATATTCGTTGCAGGGTGAGGGATTTCATGAGCTGATTGTGTGAGATTGGCCTATCACATTAATTTTGTCTACGTTTGTTCAGTAATTCTAAGAACATGCCCGACGCAGTTAAAGACGCCTTCTTGAAGATATTCCAAGATTTTGGAGACATGACTGCGGAAGAAGCATCACAATTTCATGAAGTGCTGCAAAAATCGAGGCGGTACCAGCAGGAGACGTGGTCGTAGTGATTTGCTTGATGTACTCGGGCTATGATATTTGTTTTTAAAATAATGATATGCAATAAATGTACTGCAGTGAAGGTTTGAAGTAATAACAAATTGATATCGCAGCGTTGCCAAAATGTTTTTGAGGAAAGGTCGAAGATTTGTGTGGCTGGAATGCTAGCAGTTATCTACTGTGCAGTTTTGGGATGACTTGAGTCATGACTTGACTCGAGTCAACTTTTTCGCATGACTTGACTTGACTCGAGTCACTTTGCAAAAATGACTTGACTTGACTTGACTCGGCGCTTCAGAAATGTGGATTGACTCGTGACTCGGAGCAAAATTTACGAGTCAATTTCAAGTCATCTAGTAAACGGTTTCAATTAAATCGCTGCATCTTTTTTATGTTCGGATTTTTCGCGATATGCCGGTGTGACTTGTGAGAGCAATCAGTCATTCACTGATTTACTTTTCACTGATCCTCCATTGATACATCACAAATAAATTGACCGAAAACGAAATGATCACAGGTTACGTTTATGTAGGTACTAGTGTTGAATAATCTAATAGTAACGTTACTTTGTTTGTTAGACTGCTCAGTGCTTACATCGCGAAGTGCCCACCTTAGCCAACCCTCTTGTATGATTTGAATCGAACGAATACAGTTTATGCGTTTATACTCTCACCGATGTATAGATGGGCAGTGTATTGTACCATATCAATTTGTTTCAATTTCTCGGCGCTTCGTATTCGATACTCTATTTTGGCTCACGTATTTTATTAGCAGCTTCAAGCGTGCGTGAGCGATACAACGCCTTTTTGCTCGTATATTTAACTTAATACTCGTTATTTGATTCAAGATATATCACCAATCAATCTGTCACTCACACAGCTAGCAAAATGTAATACCTTTGAATCCTCCATCATACTTCGAAAAATCTAATTTGACTTGAATTGTGACTTGACTAGTGACTTGACTTGACTTGACTCGACTTGACTCGAGTCACCTCCAAAAAACGAGTGACTTGACTTGACTCGAGTCACCTTCGAAAATCGATTGAATTGACTTGACTCGAGTCAAAATGTGCAATGACTCGAGATGACTCGTGACTCGAAGGTAGTGACTTGATCCCAACACTGCTACTGTGTCGCGTCGCTGTTCTGACGGCGGCAAAATAAACCCAATGAAAGAGCGCACTCATTAGAAATACAAAGTGTAGCAGAATAGACTTCAGAGACTAACATCGAAAAAGAACTGTGACATCAGATCGAGGTGGATGCCAGTTTAAGAGATCGCAGCCGGTGGTTCAGCATTTTCTTATCTGTTCATTACATCGTATTGTACACACAATCGTGTGTGTCTTGTTCAGATGAAAATATATTCTGTCGATTTTCCGCTCGTACTGATGCGTCGAACGTTTATCTGAACTCCTCTCCTGCGTCTCTTGTTCTTACGACATACTTACAGAAAAGATCCGAAGGGGGACTATGCAAAGAAGTAAAAGAAAAGAGCAAGGTACAGTATCCGACGAAAAATCGTGATAGAGCCACCGAGCTATATAGAACACTGTTTCATCTGGCACTTGACCAAGGTGGATTTAGAGAACATAATTGGTCGTTTCAATAACTGCGAATCTCTTCATCACATTGTTTTATGTCTATTATATCGATTTGTACATGTTTGTCTCGAGAAGATGAAAGTATAAATGCTTACAATAATTCTTATTATAAGTATTACCTCGAAACCTTGACCTAATCGATAGTAACATAGCTTGCAATATTACTATTTAGTATCGATGTAACGAAATTCAGTTTTCACTCATGCATGAAACGTAACCAAGGGACAATGAAGCAGACTTGTTATGTTCGCAGGATGTAAATATATGAGATAATAATGAATCGCACAGGGTTAAACTGGATTTAACAGGGATTATACTGTTAGAAATCAACAGTCACCATTTACTGCATTCGTCAAATGAAGAATTAAACGCCATTACCACTCAGGCGTTGCCGTACTGAGTGCACTTTTGCAATTTGTTCCAAATTATGCTGATAAAACGTACGGTACCGTATATTCTGCATAGAATAACAGCATATATGAATCGAGGATGTTGATATTTTATGAAGCATTTCGATTCTCAGAGTGTACGTTGACATATTACATTAACTTTTACATGTGAAATGGGAAAGAAAGGCAAGGGTAAAGGTAAAAAAGGAGGCAAGAAGAAGGGTAAATCAGTCGCAGGCGACGACGCAGCTGCAGGCGCAAGCCAAGCCGCGGAAGCGGCCGGTCCTACCGACAGAGAAGCATACCTGAAAAAGGAACTAGCACTGCTCGACGCCAACTTGGAAAGACTCAAAAATCAAGCCGCTGATCTAAGACAAGAGAACGATGTTTTACAAAAAGAAGCGTCACACGTCAGAACCGAAAGCCACGGATACATGACCTACATGGCGAAGAAGACACACAAGCGCCAAACCACGATTATATCGTTAAGCGACCAAAACCAGAAAGAATTGGAAAATATAAACGCGCAAAAGGCGCAGATGCTGGCCGATTACGAGATGAAAAAGACAAGACTTAAAAGCATCCTTTTGGAAAAGGAAAACCTGCTGTCGAAAGCTCGGAAAGAATTTCAAGACCTGGGTGAATACCGAGAGCTCCGCGACGAGCAGTTGAAAAAGATTAAGCAGCTTGAACGCGAAGTCTTGCACATGCGCGGCAAGCACTCCGACGCGATAAGTGATCTCAAAACAAAGTTCCTACGAGAGAAAGCCGAATTCTCGCAGGAGAGCGAGGAGAAAATAGAAGCCCTCGCGCTCGAGGCTAACAAGAAAGCCGTACAATGCCTGAACGAGCACACGACCAGTATTAAAACAGAGAATAAACGGTTGCGGGCGGAACTGATGGAGCTCATCCGCAGGAGTCAAGTGCTCAACAACCACAAAATGGAGTTGGAAGAGCAGAAAAAGCAATTGCTGAGAGAGCAGCAGTACGGTGCGGATATCAGACGACTGCGCGGCTTGCAGCATCAAAAAATGAAGACTCAGTCTGAAAAGCAGCAAGCATGATTTTTACGGTTTTTGGTATAATTGACTGTTGTGGGCCTGATAAAAATATTATAGAGCTTCTTGGAGCTTCAGAACTTCAATATACAATGGAATAGTATATTCATGTTGAAATGAACCCGAATATTTTGATAAACAATGTTTTTTCCAATTCTCGACCAGTTGCTTACGATTAACCCTGACAAGTGTCAGCTGAAAATATTCGGGTTCATTTCAATATGAATATACTATTCAATTGTAAATCATGTTTATGGCGAGCACTCACAATGTTTTTTCTGTAATTGGAGACAAATCTAATCTTGACTCTCCACATGCCCACATCTTTAGCCTTGAACACCTGCTTCTAACGTTTTGGCCATGATAACCTAAAGGTAACACAGCTTTATAATAACAAAAGCATCGTCAGTACTCCTTATAGACTTATCTGCTTGATCAGCCTCTAATAATAGGGTGCAAAACCTCTTATCACTGTAATATATATTGAATACGCACTACATGCACTACATTTGCAGAACACTGTTCAATAAAATTGAATTTCAAACAGGCTACGTCGGTATTCATTTGGGACTTGAATGTGTTTGCTTCAATTTGACCTATTTTAATACTCTATCACCTTGACCGATGTTATGATTATATTGTAACTAATATTTACGATATTCTCAGTTTCAAGTGTATGTTGACCCTTTTGGGTGAAGTGATGTTAACAAGACTGCCTATGTGTATAAAATGGTAGTCCTTCCAGGTATGGTCATGTTATTGTCGAAATCAAGATAATCCAAACTGATGTACGAACAAGGGACATATGGAACCACAATCTACGCCCTTCCACAAGTTATGGACACAAAAATTATTTCTCAAAGCGGATACCGTGCAAATCTGCTAGTAATTAGGCTACAGTGTTGGCTTCATTTGTTATATATAGTAATCCCAGATTTGCATTGATTTTTTGCCTGTTCATGGACCTCGAAATAGAAAATATGTCGATTTTATTTCAAAAAGCGATTAGCCTGTGTATTTTGTGCCATCTTTTCACTGTGGCCAAGCTGTTGTTTCATCCAAGCACTCTGTTCACTGTTTGTGTCTTTTAGAGATTTAGTTTATCCGACATATATTAAAAATGGATTTGGATTTACACAGAGTTGATTACACGCAGGTAAGTAACAATGGTACGGTATATTATAATCTATTATTTATGTTGAATTTTGTTAAATTTACTAATGGAATCAACCTCTTGAATCAGCTTGTTTCAACACATCCATTTGCACAGCCAGAATGAAAATATGAGCAAAGAGGCCAAAAAGTCCAGTCCGCTATTCATCCTGGGAGGCAGACTTGTGCGAACTACTGGATTTTTAAAAAGTGCGACGATATCTATAACTAGAACTACTCACTTTTCAAAACCCGCTACCAGAACTAGAACTAAATTCCTTTCAAAAATTTTGCAAGCGACTAGATCAGTGGTTCTTGACCGGTTTTTCAGAGCACACAATGTAAGTAATGCATTAAGGGCGGAGATAATAAAGTTGGATTAGCATTAACTGTGTTGTTTGCACAAGTCTGCTGGGAGGAGGCAGTGGTAATTTGGATTAAAACGTTTCAATGTGATTCTGATCACAATAGATCCATAATGCCGCTTGATTACTTTCCCTTTTTAAATCCAGGCTGCACCCACGATTAAGAGCATGAGTTGAAATCTTAGAAGATTGCAGTCAAATCAAACAACAATGAATCCATCGAAATAATTGAGTGAAATAAATCTCGGGTGGTTTTATACTTTATATCCATTGATCATCAGATCACTTTGGTAAGAGTCCGACCAGAGAAACGTTTTTTCTCTTTTAGTAAATAAACCTCCATTTCACAGGACCAATATATTATAAACACCAAAGCAATGCACCTTTTTTCGAAGTCGCACTGATTTAACATTTTAGGTCTCAGTTACTGGAAGAAATTGTCTGAGAGTGCTTCCGAACAGCGAAAAGCAAAAGAGAATATTGCAGAAAGTTGTCGTGGCGGATAAAACCGGCGTTATAACATGTTTCGGATCCAAAAAGAGAGATATTGTGGTTAGTAATGTCTATATCTGCATGAAACTCGCACTACTTGAATGGTTTTATTGGCAATTCTTACTTCAACGTGTAACGTGAAATTCAACAGTTCTCATTAGTTGGTGACAGGGAAATCTACTACATTCGTTATCCCAAACTACTTTTCCAAGCTCCTTACTACAATTCCTTTATATTCTAGTGTACTTGTAGTTAGTTGTACTTGCTAGTGCCATCATAGATGTCTTCTAAATCGCTACTGCTTGCAGGCTACACGTAGGCCTACAATTGTACATGTATCACCAACGTCTAATTTGGACTACCTGTGATTTTATATGTGGTTCCTTCATTGCTTGAAATCCAAATCCTCACCTGGCGTAATTCCAACTGATTTTTCCAAGCCTATCATCTCTTTCAGAATATATTCAAAACCCTGCCCGGGGAACCAGTCAACTACTTGGACTTGGGTGGCGCGCTCGGCACACCGCAGGACAAAATATTCGCAGCGTCCGGATCGGTTGTGCAAGGATTCACGCGCAAAGGCAAAAAATTTCTATCTTTCGACACAAATATTGCCGAGAGCGTCAACTGCATGTGCGTGAGGAACTTGTTTTCAACACGATTTCAATTCTGGATCCTACGATGGCTTTCGTTTACAGGCATGTCAGCGGTAGCGAACTGTTGATTTCAAGCGAATACACCTACAATCATTTTTCTGACTGTATCGACAAGGGATATTATCTATGCAAGGATAAGATACATGATATTATCACCATTCCTGCCAAGCGCCGAGAAGGAGATGAATTCACGCCAATTCTGGCTTGCAACGACGGAATTTTGAGAGTTCTAGATGTGAGTGAATAATTTTGTTGTTGGTGCCACATTAATTCGACCCCGTTCAAAACAGTGAGTGTCACTGGAAGGCATTCAAAATATTGAATGTCATTTTAAGATCTGGGCACAATGATTTGAGTACACTCAGGTAGTCGATATTGCCACGGCATACAAGATAGTGGGTGATATGATAGCACGGTATTCAAAATAACCCAGCTAACCCTTACACCTATCCCTAGCACAAACTAGCCTGAACCCTAACTTAACCCAATCCATAGCAGTAACATAAGCTAACCTGACCTCTAAACCCATATAAACTGACCTAACAATGACTCACTATTTTGAATGACTCGGTGTTATGCGGCTTTTCTCCCTAGATGCCGTTATATTACAAGCAATGATGTTTGTGTTTTAGGGCACGGAGCTGAATTATGAGGTTGAGGTAGCGGGAATCCCTCTTTGCGTTGCGTATTTTCAAGGTGACGGCGGCGAAGAGGGAAATGAAATTGTGTACGGCACAAGAGACGGCCGGATAGGTCTCGTTAGAATTGGAAAGTAAGTGTGAAACGTTTTTTTTTTCTTCGTATATCATTCATGTGTTGAAAAAATTGTGCAGCCTGCCGTGATTACTTGCAATTAAGATACCTCTAATTTGATATATACAAAGGCATGCATGATAGAGATTTAGAACTAAATCTGCATTTTTGAGCAGAAGCTGTATTTGTGAATATGCAATGACTGATTGTAGCGTAGAGCAATGCGCACATATGCACCAATTGTTGTTTATTGCACTACGGTGATTGAAATTTCAATATGTGTATTATTTGGGAACATTTCTATATATGATGCAATTTTTCAGTTACTTTGATACCAGGGCTATTTCGCCTAGCTGTTTTAGCAATTTCACACGTAAAGGCAGGGTTGTAACCAAGTCACAAGAGACACGAGTCAATCTCACTTGTATGGCTTTGACTGACAAGATAACGTTATGGTGAAGCGTCCGGCTTCTTGATCGGTAGGCCATGGGTTCGATCCCCGGCCGGGTCAGACCAAAGACCTGATTAGTAACACTGGTATCCATGACTTCCCTGCTTGGCGCTCATGCATTACTGGGATAGCATGGAGGGGTGGTGCATGTCTTAGAAAGCCGTAAAGGCTATATCTGCACTTCCTTGTCCAGCAGCATATGCACATCATGCGCTCATGGTATGCATATGCACAGATCGTGTGTATGTGTATCATGAGTCGGTGTATATGCCGCAAAAACATCAAGGACAAAAATAAACTACTTCCTTTCCTTTCCTAATCTACCACCTAGTCCAAGTCGTGGAGCAGAGCTCGAGTCACTGTTCAGTTTCGAGTTCAGGTCATGTTCAACCCACTTATTTACATCTCTGCTTGGGTGATATTGAATGCCATAATTTACTAATTTCCTCACTCTTAACAGTTTTTGCCTCATTATTTTAAGTACCGGTATTGATAGACGAAATACGAATAGTGCGGTAACCTTACTGTTCTTCGAAGTTACAATGAAATGCCTGTCTCGGCCGTCCGAGTCTCAAGTCATATGATGTGGTCGAGTATTGTGCAATGACTCGAGTACATGTCGAGTCAGTACTCAAATAGACTCGAGTCAAGTCATTTTTCGTGTCCTAAGAAAATTTGTCTTCAAATTCGTTAAGTATGGACTTAGTCTGAAAACAGTCATGTATTATGTATTGCATGAAGGCCAAACCTGTGTGTGACTGATTTGAACTATTTCACCGGAGCACACCCTTGACTGTTAAAGTCGTCTGCACAGGGAGGAACCACAGCATATCTGGGAGATACCGAACGAAAAGGGCAGCGGGGGCGTCTCCTGCTTGGCTCATCACGACATGACCGGGGACGGAAGTCCGGATTTGCTGGTTGGACGCGACGACGGCTGGGTTGAAGTCTACAGCTACGTCATTGATGAAGACCCGGTTTTGAGATATAGACAAGTGAGAATGGATTTTTTGAGCTTTATTTTCATTTTATGGATATAAATTGCAATGGTAACGAATCAAAGTGAAGGCGTGCTCAAAATACAAACACGAATAGCTTGTCATATGTGTATCTTGAATTATCACAACGATTCAATGACAATTGTAGTTCCGATACTATTTTCCACCGTGGATGTCTTGAAACCTCGATTGGTTGTGTTGCAGCATACAAGACACCTAGTACCAAGCTATGCTTCTTAGTGGAATTAACGTTTTTGTGAAGCCGTAATCAACCCACAGCACTGTAACAAAGTGAAATGCAAGAGGCTTGGCGGAAAAAATAATAAATTACCTTTATGTGGTGAAGAACTGGCGTTGTATTCTCTATGGTAGCTTAATAGGTACACATTTGCACATTTGCTTAATAGGTAGGCCTACACTTCTATTTCATTAATAATTTAATAATTTGCTACTACTTTTATGGTATTACACATGTTGCACGTGGTTGGGGGTGGTTCTGTTGACATTTCTGCAAGTCGAAGTCCTTAGTTTCGATTATGCGATCTCCTTTGACGGAATTGCGACTATGCTGCTCTGTTATCCCGCTAAATATTGCTAAATTGTACTCTCGAAATTTAACGGATTTTGGTTAAAGAGTCTTTTTCACTCTCACACATTACAGGCCTTAAATAAGTTTTAGGGTCCCTTAATACAGTTTGGTGCAACAATTGTAGCATTGTGACATACGTCGAGTTAAAAGTAGAGCACATTATATTATACATATTACAATACAATATAGAAAAATATGTTCCTACTCAATGTAAAATTTGATGTTTCCTTTTTATAATTTATGTACAAGCGTCTAGCAGCTTGCAATTTGCAATTGAGATATAAAAATGTACGGTAATGTATTTGAAAGGAAAGGACGTAGTTTATTTTTGTCCTTGATGTTTTTGCGACATATACACCGACTCATGATACACATACACACGATCTGCGCATATGCATACCATGAGTGCATGATGTGCATATGCCGCTGGACACGGAAGTGCAGATATAGCCTTTACGGCTTTCTAAGTCATGCACCACCCCTCCATGCCATCCCAGTAATGCATGAGCGCCAAGCAGGGAAGCCATGGATACCAGTGTTACTAATCAGGTCTTTGGTCTGACCCGGCCGGGAATCGAACCCACGACCTACCGATCAAGAAGCCGGCCGCTTAACCATTACGCTATTTTGTCAGTTGGCAAACCGGCAAGAAAGTTTACACAGAACTGCATGCAAAAAGTACAGACAGTTTATTACTAGTTATTGCCCGGACTGGGGGAATGAATCTGTGGTAATTAACTACAACGGTTGAAGCAACCCCAAATTTTTGTATTCAGTCTTTGAACGAAAGTGTGACTGCGATCCAAGGTGGGGCGATAGGAGCGTTTGGTTATGACGAAATTGTAGCGGTGACCTATTCCGGATGGGTGATCGGGCTCACCACCGAAGCTCCAACAAAGAAAGTGGGTTCGCAAAATGTAACCGGGTCTGGCGCTGACCAAGACGAAGAATCTGCCAAGAAAATTGGCGGTTTGAGGTAATATCGACGTACCGCGGCAATATGAGGTCACGGCTATTCCAAAAATCTCTTTTTTCAAATTACACTGTTGTGGTGATTACAATTGATAGGTTGCCTAAGAAAGGCTGCACACTAAATTGTAGTCTAGTCAGGTCACTGGAACCTGCATAAAATTGTCAAAGATGAGGATTGTACATGAAACAATTAGGCATTGACTCTTGGGCTCCATTGTGTGGTGGCAATGAGTCCGGACGATTTTGACCGGATGCTTGAGACAATACTGATTGCATGAATTGAAATTGTTAAATGCAACTGTCATATCATTTGTGCAACCTACTTGTCGTTCCATGTTGACCTCAACTTTGCCTCTTCGGAACGCCTGAGACTGTCTCGATCGAATCCAGGTTTAGAACCGCTGACTTAGATTGTCGAAGTGTAAATGATAACTTGACTCAAAAAATCAAGAAGATGATTAGTCTTGCAACGCAATCTCTTCAAGATTGTATGTTGTCATCAACAGTCTGAGTGCTCAATGTTTGTTCATATCGATTTCTACCACCAGGTCTGAAGTAGTTGACCTGCAGAAGCGAGTGGAAACTGAGAGAAAGAAATATCATCAACGCGTGTCGTCTGCGTCAGGAAAAAATGCTACGGTACATAACGTCCAAACACTCTCTGTTTCAAACAATATTTGATTTTCGGTAATTGTTTCAGCCCATGTTGAGCCGTGCGGCTACCGTCAACGTCAACGACAAGTTTATCCTCTCTCCGCACGACGCAAGTTACAATCTAAGCGTGGAACTACAGTGCGCGATCGATCATGTTATTCTTCAGGTATTATTGTGGTATCGGACTTTGTATGATAGCTACTTACCTACTTTTTGGGGTACTCAAGTACTTGCTCAAGTGGAGTTGTTTTTAGACTACTTCTTACACATAGTAGAAAGTGGTTTCGGGGTATATTTACATTAACTTTGTATGTGGATTTAGTTAAAAAATTTCACGAATTTGTAGTGTCAACTGTTATTTAGCGTTGGTCGCTAAGATGCACTTTGCAATCTTGTAAGTAGAAGCCTCTGATTAACTGCTTAAAGTATGCGACCCCTCGACTAAATCTACTTTTTTTGGTGACTTGACTTGACTCGGGTTGTACTCGAGTCATTGTGCGTAACTCGAGACTAGGACGGCCAAGACAGACATTTTATTGTAACTTTGAAGAATAGTGACGTCACCACATTAGTGGTGTTTCGTCTGTCAGTCCTGATACTTGGAAGACGGCCAGAAGCTGTTAGGACTGAGAAAAATTACGATATTATGAATGCGAGCCATTCTATATCACTCGAGCAGAGTTGGAAAGGTGGGTAGAACCGCATTGAACTCAAAACAGAACAGTGGGCACAATGACTTGGACTCGGACTCGAGTCAAAACACTATGACTCAGACTCGACCGAATTGGACTTGACTCGGTGGGGACTTGAAAATGACTCGACTTGGCTCGAGTCAAAACTATAACATTAAGATTGACCTCTGACTTGGAGCCTTGTGACTTGCTTGCAACCCTGGAGATTACCCGGTTTGAAACAGTAGTTGCGATTCAAGTATTTGTTTTTCAGAGCGATGTCCCGATTGACATACTGGACGGGGACAAAAATTCTGCCGTGGTCTCGTACACGCCGTGTACGCCGGGCCGAGGAGGCGGAAATCGGGTCTCTGACGTTAACTCTTCGAATTTCATGCTGGCAACGTACCGGTGCCAACCTGGTACTACTCGCTTAGAAGTGAGTGTTGGTTTATTCCGGGACTTTCCGGGTTGAAATTGCATTACAATGGCACGTGGTATCAGATATGCGTGAAATTACTTTGTGCTCTGGGCCAAGTAGTATTTTTTTTTACCCAACTGTGCGAAGTCAATGATCAGAAAGGTCATCATAGTCAAGCATATGTGTAGTGAGTTCGCTTTACCACCGGCTCCAGAAATTTTCAATATACCTACCCTGACTCCTTTTTCTGATTAAAAAAATGAACTGGCAGGTAGAAATTAAGTTTGTGAATGTTTGCCTACGTGAAAAACTTGATGACTTCTGTAACTGCTATGGCACTTTTTAGTCACGTTTGAGCGCATTTGGTCGGATTTTAAAGTAGTCGAATTTAACTCCAACTCCGCGATCCTGATCACAATCGGCGTGGCCAGAGTGAAGATTTCAGTCAAGGCAAAAAAATTCAATAATGATACAATGTTACAATGTGACAATTCATAATAGTGACCATCGTCTGATCTACAGACCATGGCAATGGTGATCACCTACCAGTATAAATATCCCCCCAGATTAATTCAATGACGATGATCGGTCATTTATTTCACGATTACTGATCATCCAGATTTTCATCCTTTTCTGATCTCCTTTCCTTCAGCTCAAGGTACGCTCCATCGAAGGTCAGTACGGGATATTAAGAATATATGTTACGCCTATTATCAAGCCGAAAACTTGCGTCGTGAAAGAATTCACCATCAAACCGTTGTCGCTGCATCAAAGAAATCATTTTGTGGATGATAATCGGTATGTTTTGCAGTAACTTGTAAATTGTAACTTTGTATAATATGGGTAGGTAAGTAGCAGGTATAAAGTCTAAGTAGTCATCGACTGGTATTGATTTGACTTGAAAGTGTCATTCAATATCATAAGATCTCATTATTTGAGCAAGGTATATGAACGAATAATTTGACCATAAGTTACCTGGAAGTCTGTTTGAATAGAAATTGTAAGTGAAAAGGAATACTTATATTCCTTCTATGCGTGCGTGGAAGTCCTAGTGTTGTTAAGTACTACTGTATGTCATACTCCATGTGTTCCTTAACTTATGCTCTACCTTTACTTGAGGGATTGTCTAAAAGTCAACACTTGCACTGCAGAATAATTTTCTGACACTATCCCTCCAGGATATCTAGATGTAGTAGACATAATTCTAGATACCCCTGCTTTTTCGAAATTGTTATTGTATATGTTAAAATCTCAGAGATCGACTACCTAGGGGAGAGGAGGCAAAGATGGGACACTTTTTTGATATTTCAACGCCACTCAAATAATAATGCCTTCTGAGCATTAATTGTGGTACCGATGGAAAGCCAGTGATCTGTACTATTCGTACATTCGTTTTTAGTTATATTGAACAACATACTCCCGGATTTCTCGGCCCTCAAAAATCCTTTCACCCAGGTGAGGGTAAGATGAGACACACTATGTTCAAGATGACACACCAAGCACTTCTTCTTCATTACACCACCAATTCATCCCAAGTGATGAACCAGCTAGCGACATCATGAATGATTCACTTTAGAAGGGAATTGTACATCATATACAAATTTAAATGACATCGAAAACAAATTATCCATGGGATCTCGCAAAAATGAGAGTTTCGTCGTTATTTTGTCATGTACTGTCGCATGCGGTCAACTACTAGATGAATAATCTATTATGTGTGCTGTGAACAGTAAATTTAGAATATTGCGAGGCTTTCAATGGAAAAGTCCTCCGATACCCGTGTCTCAACTTTCCCCCATGTCTTCGTCTCATCTTTGCCTCCTCTCCACTAAGTGTCTTTCAAAAGTTTATGAACACCAATCGCTGGGCTGTATTCTAAGAAACGCACTTCTTTCCCAGGCCTATGAACGTACTGAAGCTGTCTGGACCGTTCAGTTTGGCCGAGATGCATTCGTGGATCGGATCAAGTTTGCCTGACGTGCCGGAACGCACACCCACCGAAGACACTGTCACATTCACTTTTATCAACACTTTCCTGGATACCGTTCTCGAATGCTCTTATCGGTAAGTTGAATTTTGTGTCTTAACGGTTAACAGAATGTCATTTTTTTCCTTCTCATCTTTTGATGCTAAAACCTGTGTAATATAATTGCCAATACATTAATTCGCAGGTTGAATCTGACTCAATTCTGGATAAAATGTGGATATATAAAATACCTAATATTCATGTTGAATGATCAAAACGGAGAATAAGAAACATTGATATTTACTGATCCTCCGTGTAAGAGACATTTTTCATGTTCAGATGAATAGCATGTGACTTACTATGATAATATTTAGCTGTATAATCATGCATCAGATGGTGTAGTTATTCAGTTCCACACTCTATTTGTACCGATTGCTATGCATGGAGTTTCTCTATGTCACATACACAGGTATCTGTTATTTTGGGATTTGCAGAAAGGGTGAAGGGATATTTCGATCTGATAACATCTCCACGATATCGATTCTGAAAGACGTTTTAACGAAAGAAGCGACCGACCGAAAGATAAAATTGAATATCAACTACGATTTCAATCCCATGTCGATACCGCACACGTTGCACGTCATCCATCCGAAATTGGAACATCAACTCATGCTGGCAAAGAAAGTTCAATTAATCGATGCGTTGAAGGTACGCTAGCTCGTTATACCATTGCGGTCGTGTAAACCAGATCAAATTTCTCATGACATAGTTGAAGTTAGCAAGCTATTGGTGGCACCTGACACAATACTAAGATTGCATCGAATGATAAGTTGTACTTCATTATCATGTCTTACTTTGTTGCCTCGTCCCTGTTTACCGTGTATTATATCACTGTATATTTTGTTCATTTCTGTGTAATCAATTTGTGCTAACTGTCACTTTTACTGCATGGCATATCTCACATATTTATCGCGCTAAATTTAGGAACTAGAAGTTCACGAGGGTGGATCGGACTTTCTCACGGAAGAGTATCAAATGATATTAGCCGGCGAAAGCAAATTGAAGGAAGAATTCAAAAAGCAACCAGCCCATCTAGAGAGACTTTACGGTACTGCCAATAGAAACTTCATTGACTGAGAACCGTTGCTGAAAATCGTTCTTTTGTTTAGGTATGATAACAGACCTTTTCATCGATAAGTTCAAATTCAAGGGCGTCAACATCAAGCAGAAGGTTCCGCAACTGTTGGAAGCCCTCGATAACTACGAGCTGGAAAGTCTGATTGAATTTTTTGAGACTGCCGATGCCTGAAACCGTGGACCGTAGACCAGTGTTGTGATCGGGCAGCAAACCTTGTCACCTGCTGTCGGGCTCGTAATAACCCAAGAAACACTGTGCTCAACCGCTCGCAGATAGGAATGGCTACATCTGAACGCCAGTAACTTGGAAATTGACGAAAATATTGGGGCTGTTTCCGGAATGTTGACTCCGATGATTTTTCCCTATGGTCAAAAGGCCCAGCCCATGCAATAGTTCGTGTCTGGTGACACAATCGGGTCAACACGCTGCTGAAGTAATATTCTCATATATTTAGGATCATACAATAATATAATTCCAATAAAATCGCACACCAAAACAAAGAAAGTGTTGATAAAAACGGGGAAAGAGCTGAGCCGAATGAACACCGAACAGCACCATCCGTAACTGCAATCACAATACTAGAGCAAGTACAAAATGCCAGAGTGTCTGTAAACATGATAAACACACAACAAGCGTGAAGAAACAGATGAACAGCTGGGCAGTGTATTAACTTCATTGTTTTACTTTGCCACATTGCTGAATGGTCTTTGTTTCAATGGGATCGCTTCATAAAGCTCGATTCGTCAGATGAACAAATAAAGTTAATTGTCTACATAAAATACAATCCACCCCATGTATTTGAAGCAGCGAGTAGCCAGTATAAACCAAATCGCCAGCCAATTTCATGTGCGCGGTGCTGAAGATTATGGCAAAACCCAAACGCTGTGCAGAATACTTACAATTGGGAGTTTGCATCAATCGCGGCTATATATCTTCGCCATGACATGCATATACGTACATTACCAGTACGGGTGGGGACAATTCGAGTGAAGTAGTGAGAGAGGTTATATTTTTAGTACTGAAATTTAGTGCCCTTGCCACCAAGAGCAACAAGAACTTTAGTTCCTATACTATCTTCCACTGTGAAAGGTTGTAAACCTCGATTTGTCGTATCGCAGTCGCAGCATACGAAACATGTACGACTGAGCAAAGCAACACTGAAAACATATTGTAGAGGTAGTTGGCACCAGTTCTGTAACGGTGCAGCATCGGTGCGCATTATGTGCATACGCGACAGCTGGGTCAGATCATTTCCTATCGTTCGTGTAATCGTTCTCGTCGTCATCTCGACTGTCGTACTGCAGCAGAATGCAGAGTATTTCGTTCCGGCACCGTCTCTGCTTGGACGACGGAAACCTCTCCAATACGTTGGCAATGTACTGCGTGAAGGACTCGTTCTCCGACGGCATCCGCGGGGGCTCCGGCACGTGCGGCACAAACGCAGACTGATGATTGATGGAGGCCGAGGCTACGTTGGCGATCTCCTGGTATTTTTTGTTGTAGCCCGGCGTATAGCGTCGCTGCCGCGGCGTGCGGTGCTTGCGTACCAGCTGGCTGGGCGTGGGCGGTTGCGATTGGGCGTATTGCGAAAATTCAGATTCGACGCTAGAGAACAAAGTTGAAATCAATACCTCGGCTGATATGTATCAGGGGGTGAAATACCGTCCTTATTTTGAAGGGCAATGTCTAATGAAAACTACATTGGACTTGAAAGGATTTGTTCTTATCTTGAAGAGCACGTCTTATAACTTTATTGTCCTTGTATATAAGATTGCTCCTCATTTTTAAGGATGACGTCTTAAATACTGTGCGTTTTTCCGGTGCTCACTACAGGTGACAACAGCTTGCAGAATAGGCCCGTGAAAAAGCTTCATGAATTTTGCACTTAGGCTACTCAATGTCGTTCGCTGTCCTTTGTTAGGGACCCGTGGCAACGATAACCCTGCAGGCCCCCTATATAAGAGATCGGTGCACGGCCCTACGCTTTTCATAGAAAGGGTCAGTAGGGAGGCACTTCCACTTTTTCAGAGTATTTTGTGATTATGATATGAGAGAGACTACTTCTGCAGTTCTGCTAAACAGTTTTCACATTTCTTTTCTGCAAAACTAGTCACAGAATACTTTTTACTTGTACTTTAGTTTAAGACGCTACATTAACTGGAGTACTACTCTGACCACCTTTGGCATTTTAAAATGTATCGTCTTCGGTTGATATCATTGTTGCTGTTAAACATTGAGATATCAAAATTTGGGCCAGTTCCATGGAAATATCCCTAAACCTCTGCAAAATCCAGCACGTATGGCACTTGCTGTTCGCTGTAACTTTTCCAAAAGTACACAAGACAAAGACAAGTTATGGTAGCAATCCATGACCGCCTTTCACGTACGGTTTACCCAGGGTTGTAATGACTCGAGTCGTGACTCGACTTGACACGAGTCATTATCTCAAAATACGGAAATGACACGATTCGACTCGAGTCAATCTGTGTATTGACTTGACTTGGAATCGAGTCATTGTGCAGGACTCGAACCAAGTCATATGACTCGAGACTCAGACGGCTAAGACCGACATTTCATTGTAATTTTGAAGAACAGTAAAGTAACCACCCTATTGGGATTACGTCTATTGGTACTGGTATTTGAAGATGCGACCAGAAACTGTTAAGAGCAAGGAAAATTAGTATATTACAAAAGCGAACTATTCGATATCACCAAACAGAGTTTTAAGAGTGGGTTTAACAAGACTTTAACTGGAAACTGAGCAGTCAACACAATGACTCGGACTCGAACCTCTGCTCCTCGATGGCTTGGACTCGGTGGTGAATTGAAAATGACTCGACTTGACTCGAGTCAAAACTATAAAAATGAGAATGACCGACGAGATGGGACAGGATCGATGCAGGATTCGGAATTTCTCTCTACATCAATGGTCAACCAGACCTCATCATGTTCCCTTAATGATCCACGATTTTGCGGCATATAGCCTATATTAATAAAAATTAGGGCTATTATCATACTGGTGTCCATTAACAAATGCCTATTTGAATGTATTCACAAACAAATGTGGCCCGTACCACTTACCGTAAATCCGATGGTGCTGCAATCTCCGTACTTTCCGACTCTGTGTCTATCTTGTCCGCATCTCTGTGCTGTTCTATTTGTCGGACCAGACCGTTCCAGTCGAACCCGGTGTTAGACTTCGACGAAGATTGGTCTTGGTCGCCGTGCTTACTGTCTGCATCATCAGGCATAACTTCTCCATTAATGATCTCACCATCAGGTCCCTACAAGTCCACGCAAGAAGTACGCAATGTACGGTATACCGAAAAGCACAATGCATAGTATACGCACCATGAGGTGTAAGCTCACATGCCCTTCTTCATATGGTTTCCGCAAAAATTGCAGTGCTGTGTAGTGATCCCATGTTGGGACGTACTGCAAAATATTTTTGTTCGATTATCATCAACTTCCAAATCTACAATGCGCCTGGATCATTAACGTGAATGCATCCTACATAGAAAACCTGTGAAGAACTATAACATTGAGCTTGGCAATAATCCGCACAATCCAATAAAAAGTGGTGCACCATATGATTGTATCACACAAGAATACAGTCTTGACTGATCAAAAAATTTCAATCTACAATTGACATCAGCATTATTATCATCAAGTCAAAATTGGAATCTACAAAGTAGTCATTGCGTTCCTAGCTGGGTAGACTACTAACCAAGCCCTTTATAGATACAGTAACTGCAAAGAAGAGCATGATTCGCCTGAAAGTACTCTTACTCAACACAGGGGCCTGTGACATCATAACACATTACTGGGTCATCATTCTCAGCAATTTGTGGAGTTACCCTTAACCTACCATTGAATTGGAGCATTCAGTCAGCCCATGGCTTTTTACATCACCGTGAATCAGTAGCACTTTCGGAATTAACGCGAAAGCAACACATAATCACAAATGGCTTCATTGCCGAATGCACAAAAGCCCCTCGTGTATTAACTGGCGTAATCGGTATATCCGATATAGTTCTCCAAGACTTGTGCAAAAAAACAGGATCAACATTCGTAACCGCAGTAAACAAGAAAGACTGCACCATATGGATTGATTTTAGTCCTTGCTTTGTCATCCATGCCACCAGACTACCATGAAGAGAACACAAGTATTTGGTAATATCATATTCACTTCCCGGCGTTCCTTGGCTTACTGATGCAATGTAAGAACCCATCTTCATCCCTTCAGCTGTAACCGAACCTTCAGTTACATCGACGAGCATATCACTGTCTGTAAATGAGTATAACCTGAAACGCTTTTGCGGCTCTTCCGAACTTTTAAAACCAATCGCTTGCCATTCTACATTTGCAGATTTTGGCAATTGATCGACTATAAGACAGACAGGCATCAATGAATCGTCTAAAATATTGCTCTGGCGTTTCCATGCTGCGATTGTATATTGTATACAGCTCAAATCTGTAACATAGCATACAGATTGTACAATGTAAGCATAGGATGGAGCAGCAATAACAGACATTGTCTTATTGACATGGTCCAAAGCAACATTTGCTTCAACCTTAGCTCCGCCCTTCATCAATGTCATGCCACCAGGGATAAGCGCAACGGTACCCGAAATAAAGAGTATGTCATCAACAGAATAACACTGGCTGAATGGACCTATGTTGGGAGGTGCCCAATGGGAAATGCTTTGCACATGAAGTGCTTTACGATACGCAGACCCACGATTCTTACACGATATGGCAGTCATCTGAAAAATGACATTTTCCATGTTCAACTGAGAATTGTTGATACACCCAATGCATGCACGAGCTGGGGGATTTTGATAGAAGAACTCGCAATATGCTTTGTTAATAAATCCATAATCCTCCATGCTATTGACATAGATTTGGACGTAGCACACATCCTCCAAAGCATGCTCATTGTGAAGAAGGGTATTTCGTAATGAATCTAAGACCTGACGTGTCGCTTGTTCGATCCTTTCTGGAGTCTTTGTATTTTCAACAACGCCATACATATTTGTGACGGTTAAAAAGTTTTGTCCATGGAATATGTAGATATCAGGTTTACAAGCTACAATCGACTTGACACGAGCAGGAAGAGTTTCGGGCAAAGAAATACTATCTATATCGATTCCTCTCAAATCCATGCTATATCTCTCAGCCCATTTCGCGGAAGTCAATATAGGCAGATTTTCCAAACCTTTCGCTTCCACACACTTGTCCCCAAGATGCATTTTCACCAACTTCAGATATCCAACTGTCGCGAAATGGTCGTCCGAATGAATGATAACTCGACTCTCATCAACCACCAGTTTTTTCTTGAACAACGGACAGTCCAGAGTGAACGTTTCAAACTCCCCTCCTTCGCCACAAATATGACTGCCATACTTTTCGTTCAAAATATCCAGCGTGTCGGACATTTCCGAGAGAGATTTACCCAAATGCTTCTTCGGATAGAGTCCGTACGCGGCAGTCTTGATCAAAATAGCCGCCACGCCACAAGCGATCATTTCGTTCAGCAATTCTCTCTGATCGCGTTGCCACAGATACGCTAAGCATTTGAGCCCCAGTCTTTGACAAACATTCTCCACTCTGATTCTTTGATAATCTGACAATATTGCACCACAAGAAATTGCGTCATACTTCATTTCGTCTTTTATTCCGCGCAGTAGCTCGTAGAGGTCTTCGACTTCATCCTCTACAGTCGCCTTGTAATCAAGACTTTGAGATTTTGCGTGTCCCGTGATCTTGCGTCGAAAAATAGGAACATCCATTGCTTCCGAATATAAGTTGATAGCTTCATGACCAACGGTTTGGTACATGTAACTGTCGATTTCATCCTTTTCTTCGTCACATGGGTAAAGATTAGCCAATGCTACAATTGTATGGCCCTCAGCGACAACATGCATCATGTTGAAGCAACTATCTTTACCACCGCTTATAAGAGCTACTACTCTCATGATCAGATATTAAGCTCTAGGATACAATGATTGGTGATATTGCATATACCTCATGTTAAGTTAATACACAATTACGGTGGGCTGTTGTTGCAGCTGTATATTTTATCGCTTCCTGACACATCATTGAATAATTATGTGTTTATATTCTAGCGAGCACCTAGCGTAATGAAAAGCGTACCTCACCGACAACCGTCATTTTTACTTCGTTTTTTTTCGCGTTTTGAGGATTACAAATAAACAATTCTCTCTCCTGCTTCGTCAATGCGTAACCTGATTATAATAATAGCTATTTGTATTTCTCTAGCCAGTATCGTATTTATAATGTAACGGCGTTATTGTCATCGCATGTTCTAGTAAATTTCACACTTGCGTACTCACTGTGGGGCAAAGCGACACTTTTCTCTCCTCACGGCAAAACTGAGATCTCATTGACGACCATCGTTGCCTGATCGTGCCCTCGTCGATGCCGAGTAGGTGCACTAATTCCGCGAAGCTCTGTATACGTGGTTCTCTTTTGTGAAACAGAATGTGATTCGTATCCCAAAGGTAGCGGTGCTGTTCGAAGTATTTTATGAGCAGAATTTCCTTCTCTAGCGTCCAGTACATGGAATAACGATTCGCCTTATGTAGAGTTGATGGCTTGTGACCACTTGTAGATACGACAACAGTAGTAGTAGTAGCAGAAGCAGCAACCGCCAAATTATCCATGGCGACTTTCCTATGGCTGCGCTAAGCCGTATGTCAACGATGTCGCCAGACAACTCACGTGTCTGTGCGGAGAGAAAAAGGCAGACATGTTTGTCGCCTCTAGTCCGTCGACCTCGACATGCAAGAGCTTTCGCACTAGCGTAACGGTTCGTCGGCTGTACACTGATCGCAAGACGTCTACGTGCGTTGGTACGTTACGAAAAGTGTTAAATTCGATCGCTATGAGCTGTCCATTGCATATGTTTGTACGCTGAACTTCCACTTATGGCCCTTTTACAATGTACATGTAATATATCATGGAGTTAACGTATGATTGATAAAAGATAACCAAATCTGTCCGTCGGCTTTACCAAACACTCGATCGGTAGTCTAAATTTTTTTCCTCTCTCGCTACATGAGCCGTGCACAAAAGCACAACAACTGCGTTAGACAATGCAATTCTGGGTGACCGTTCCTATTTGCCAGCGGCTTCATGTTACTGATGGCGTTTTTGCAGTCTAAATAATAATTATGAAATTCGTCATGCCCTAATCATTCACTTTAATGACAATTTGATTGGATACATCAATGAAATTTTCGAAGTGATGAACATATATGCTATGTAAAATGCTGCTTGATTTTTTAGGATGTTGAACAGCCATTTTGACTTATAACGTTGTAAGATTACATGGTAATATGCTGTTTGTTAATCATGAGGATACTTATTAGATTATAGATTCAGGAACCTTAGCTTTCTGGTTCTAAATCAATAGCTGTATCTGGGCTGCAAACCACTTAGTCAAACAACATGCAGACTTGGCCGATATAATGTATGAGGAACTCGCTGAGACCTATTATGATATTCTTGGTGTGAACAAAAGCAGCACATACTTGGAAATCAAGCAAAAATTCCAAGCCATGATCAAATTATTACATCCAGACAAAAATCCATCGTACGGTGATACTGACAAGAAGAAATACCTTGATTTGCAAAATGCTTGGAGAATACTGAGTAATGAAACTACTAGACAGATGTATGATGAGCAGATTGAACGATTGCGACTGGAGGAACAATTATTGATATACGAGGAAATTATTTTGGGTGATATGGACACTCAAACTGATGAGACCTCGGAAATATGTGAATACACCCATCAATGCCGCTGCGGTGGTTATTACACTTTGGACGCAACTTTTATAACTACAAATTTGTCTTATGTGATTTTAGCATGTGAAAATTGTTCGTTAAATATCAAGGTTTTTGTCAAAAGCTGACGAATAATCCTTGAATTTCACCGCACTTTCTATTTATACCTGCATTTCAACATGGAGATATTATTTGTGATATTTTGTTATTGCTGACTAATTAATCTGGTTTGAAATAAGTGATCGAATCTGTCTCATATGAGTTTACAATCACATTTTATCAATTGTCGCAATAGCAATTATTATCAAGAGTGTTGTGTGATGTTTCCCATTTATTAAGCTACTGCAAATACAGTCGAATCCGCCTAATTCGGAATAAGACATGATCTATTTCTGTCCTTGATGTTTTTGTGGCATATACACCGACTCATGGATACACATGCTCTGAATGAAATGATGTTTACTAATTCATCACCTAACGACAGGAATTGCGAATATGTGTCCAAATTAACAGTATTTTTCACACGCAAATTTTACTTTTGTTCAGTTCCCGAGCATTGTGATAGAATAAAGTGGTTGTCTGATTTATCAGTGTCCAAATTAAGTGAAGATTCTGCTGTAGGATTATTCGTTCACCCCCTTTGCCATTGACTGTAATTGAAAAGTGTCCGATGTCATGAGTTGTAGGCTGTAAAATTGGGACCTGTCCAATGATCCACAAATACCATTTGTCAATCCTAATAATTTCTGCTGACATTTAACGTTTTCGGGGTCTTGGAACCGACTGAGCATATTATTTGATATGTTTCAGTGCTGATACCTACCATAAGTTATGGATGATATACGTGCTCTGGAACTGTACAGCGGGATAGGTGGCATGCATTTTGCACTTCGCGACTGTTGCCCGGCTGCGAAGGTAGTTGCTGCAGTGGATATCAACGATCATGTCACCCAGGTTTACGCCCATAACTTTCCAAATGTCAAGGTCAAGAACAAGGGTATCGAGGGAATCAGGTACCACTTTCAACGATTTTAAACTGGCCCTGCATGTCTTAGCTCGGCACCAAATCTAAAGGTTGCTATTATATTAGTGCAGTAGGCTGAATATAATTACTGAATTTGGACCTGAAAGCTGAGATTTTACTCTAAACAGCCTGGGGTGGATAATGAAGTCATCGTTGTTCTCAAACAGAAGTAGAAGTAACATAAATTTTTGACCAAGCACAAGTAGAAGTAGCCATTTTCAAGTACGGTAAGTAAAAAGTATGTAATTTTGCCTAAAAAATGTAATTTGTCAAGTAGAAGTTGAAGTAGTATAAAAACAAAACCTCTTGAGTAAGTATTTTCCAAGTATCAGTACTAATAGACGAAATACCAATAATGCGGTGACTTTACTATTCTTTGAAGTTACAATGAAATGTCTGTCTTGGCAGTCCTAGTCTCGAGTCATAAGACTTGGTTCGAGTCATGCACTATGACTCGAGCACAAGTCGAGTCAATACAAAAATTGACACGAGTCAAGTCGGGTCACCTAAAAATCGTAACTCGAGTCATTACAACTCTGGATTCGCCTTCACATGAACTTGACCTCGGATGTGTTTTAAATATCAAACTAATCGTTGTTTTTCTAAAATCTAATGCCAAAATTGCAATTTAATAACAATATTTCTACTTTATCAATGCTTTTCACCTTTCTATTCCACTTCTTGTAGTCGTCATTTTGTAATTCCAAATTTGTATTTTGCTAGCGTAAAAGAATTGGACAATTTCGGATTTAATATGGTTCTGATGAGTCCTCCATGCCAACCGTTCACAAGAATTGGTCTTCAGAAGGACATCAACGATAAGAGAACCAAGTATGGTATGTGATTTATTATTTTCGGTATTGTGACTGTGACTATCATTCTACTTCTGTCTGCAGGTCATTCATGCATTTTCTCTCAATTCTTCCAAAACTGCAAAAGGGGCCAGAGTATCTCCTACTCGAAAACGTGAAAGGTTTCGAAAAATCAATGGCCCACGAGGAGCTGTGTAAAACGTTGGACGTCTGTGGATATCACAAAACAGAATTTCTTCTGTCGCCGAAACATCTTGGTATTCCAAATTCAAGATTAAGGTATATTGCATAATAAGGATGTTGAGGTATTACTTTTATCTGGCATTATAATAATAAATAATCGTCAAATTATACTTTCTTCTGATCAAGACACACACAATGTACAATGCGATAAGACGCAATGCGATGTAATGAACACATAGGAGGAGGATGCCGAACAGTCAGTCGCGGTCTCTTAAACTGGCATCTACTTTGACCTAGTGCCCAATGTCACAGTTCTTATTCGATGTTAATCTCTATTCCGTGGCTCTTTCTTGCCCTTTTTATTCATTGTGAGTGCGTGTTTTCATCAGGTCTTTTTGTAGGCTTTTTGTCGCCGTAAAAACAGCGACGCATGGGAAGAGGAGCCCAGATAAACCTATCGACACGGAATCGAACCCGGGCCGCCTGGGTAGCAGTTACTTAACTGCATTACGCTAACTCCCCCGCAAATATGCAACTCTGATAATCTATTTCACACAACTTCTGAAACCTGGCGATGAAAATCAAAATCTGGTATTATTTTCAGGTATTTCATGCTCGCGAAAAAAAGCAAGTTTCACCATCTTGTATCCAGAAACGATGAAGAACTATGGACAACGTTACCGCTTAGTCTGACTGATAAACAAAATTGCAATAGAGAAGATACAGAGGAAGCGATCAAAGCCAAATGTCCAAAGATGGATGACCAGTACGTTTAAACACTCACAAATAGCAAGTAGAAAAGATGTCTTATGACTGATTTTATGATAATCATGATTAGGTTACGTAGTCGTTTTTCAACGTTTTAATTTTCAGGGTACGCGTTCAAGAAACCTGCATTTCGCATCCGATATCGGAATTTCTGGAAAAAGATGTGCCTGAGGTAGCCTATAGTTTAGTGGACTAACTCGCTCAATTAAACCTCCAATTCCATATAATCCAGTGATGGTGATACTGGGACTTTCCGTGTGCTGCAAAATCAATAATGCATGACTTTTCTATGAAACATGCTACGATAGACTTGATGCTGTTGAGCAATTTAAGATAGATGCGACAGTGAGCGGTTGGCATCGACTTCAACTCGGGATGGTGATGTGAAATTTGGCGAGATAGATTCCACACCCTGAAATTTCGGTAAATTGTTTTGACAATTTCACTCGTAAAAGTGATACAAACATTACCCAAAACTACTTTCTACTTCAAGTCTAAAAAGTACAAAACTAAAAAAGTCGAAACCATTCTATTTTTTTTGCAGGACTACAAGGTCCCAGACAAAGTGAAGTCTCGATACATCAATGTTATGGATATCGTACCGCAGGAGTCCAAGATATCAACCTGCTTCACTAAATCCTACACACAATATGCTGAAGGCACCGGTTCCGCCTTGATATTGAAGGCGCCACCAAACCACTCTGAGAATAAATCCGCCAGAAATGCGAATGACTATGATCTGAGGTACTTCACCCCACGGGAAGTGGCCAACCTGATGTGCTTTCCCGATAGCTTCACCTTTCCGGATTTTGTGACCAGGAAGCAGAGATACCGAATGCTGGGAAACAGTTTGAATGTAAAAGTTGTGTCGTATCTCATTTCGTTGCTTTTACTCGATGGTGATATGAAAAGTTCCTGATGTCAGTTTCAATGTGCATGATCGTGTCGGAAATGTGGGATACAGTGGTGGTAAATCATGGACGCACAATACAGCTGTTCTGGGCTCATGTGATAGTCTCAGTTCTATGTCCTTGTCGACACTGCCAAGGAGTTTGAGGGCTGTATCTCAAGTTCTTTACATATCGGATTCAGCCGTTTATGTTTGCTATCTTCATAGCCTGGTCGAATCCAGGATGTCAATTTCAAAGTAACATGGAAGTCGGGCAGTCACAATCAGTCAGTGTTGGGATGACTCCAGTCATGACTTGACTCGAGTCACCTTTTTTGTATGACTTGACTCGAGTCACTTGCTAAAATGACTTGACTTGACTCGGCGTATCAGAAAAACGGATTGACTCGTGACTCGAAGCAAAATTCACGAGTCAATTTCAAGTCAGTCAGTCAGGTTTATTAATATTTTCATCGTTTCAAAACATCACAAGACTGCGATACAATGAAAAGATAGGAGGGTGTCGAAACAACTTGGAGTAGCCATTAGGATCAGACACCCACCTTGGCCTAGGCGAAGTAAATAAGAGGCATGCACACTGAATGAAAAGTAATGCAGAGAATATAAGACGCAAGCGACAAAATGGGGTGGCATGTGGCGGAGGGCGAGGTCGATGTTAGGTCGTGGTCCGGTAATCCTGAAGACTGGCTAGTATTGATTTAGAAGAAATTGCTTGTATTTCGACTTGAAATCATCAAGCAATCGATGTCGATAAAATCACTCTATCTTGCATATGGTCGGATTGTTCGCGAAACGCTGGTGTAACCCGTCAAAGCGACCAATCATTCAATGATCGTGCGTTTTACTGAAACTTCATTGTTCTCTCACAAATAAATTGACCACAAATGAAGTGATCAAAGCATACATCTTACGCTGTCGTAAACTAGTATAGTAGAGTAATTCAATAGCAAAATGTATAATTCTGTTCTCTGTTCTTATACCTTAGCTAAACCTCTTGTTTCGTTGAAATTGAATTCGAATATAGTTAATATAGTCATCAACCATAGGCGCAGACTCGAATAGTATCATATCAATTTGTAAATTGGTAATGCATTGCATCTTATTACTTCGTTTCTGTAGACTCTATTTTGGCTGGTAACTAAATTGAGGCTATGTAATTACTTCCGTGGTTCAGCATTTCTATGTATATGTGAGCGATATAGCGCCTTCTTGCTTGTATATTTAACTCTATATTCGTTCAACGGTTCAGAATCAATGACCACGCAATCTGTATTTCAGACAGCTAGCAAAATGCAATGACGTAATCATGCCTCATACTTCGAAAAGGCAACCTGACTTGAATTGTGACTTGACTCGAGTCACCTCCAAAAATCGAGTGACTTGACTTGACTCGAGTCTTCTTCGAAAATCGATTGACTTGACTTGACTCGAGTCAAAATCTGCGATGACTCGAAATGACTCGTGACTCGAAGGTAGTGACTTGATCCCAACACTGCAATCAGTAGATTAGGTTACTAGCAAGCCTTTGTAATTTCGTAATTAATCTCTTGTCGCAGCACCTAACTTGTAAAATCACACGAAATTGTTTGGAAACTGACCTCATTTGTGGCACGACTACACTCGTTAGCGACGGATTGACAAAATCAGATATATTCTACGTAGTCCTACGTTTATCACTTTTCAATAGCTCAAGGGTTGCTTTGAAGCGGAAAGTTTGTGAACAAATCGAACCAACTTAGGGAAGTCAATTTATGAAACGCTCATCTTGGCCTAAAAGTTGAGATCATGTCGGAGAGGCATCCACAGAGAGAGAAAGTAAAGTACTCGCGACCAGTTGCATAAAGTGAAATGATACAAGGTATAAGCGATATCAATATGATATGAACAACATCGGGTATGGGGCGCGTGGTCTCAAACTACGTTTCAAGCTACTATTATACTGTCAGACCGTTTCGAAATCGCTACTTACAGTTGAGTAGCGTCAGTGCCCACTTTGGCCACGTCGACTATAGCTTATTTATTTGTCCGTAGGTCGTAGTCGAAAAAAACGCGAATAAAGGTGATAGTTGTCATGCGTCAAGGTCAAACTATCCAAATCCAACAAAATAAACAGATCAGAGCTGATGGAAGCACATTAGGCCTACTTCCACTGCATTGCGTTTTTGTCCGTTCCCGTAACGCCATCTCCCTTCTACGTATAGTTCTGCGATAGACATGGACACGAGGTCGTGCGATCCCTGAAGTACGGCAGCCTACATTATGCAGAAACATAATATAGTTGCATTTTAATATCCATCATCTCATCAATATTACTTTTATGTTTATATGCCGACATCAGGGCCAAAATTATTCCGAATAACAGTGTTGACATAAAAAGCGCGCAATTTCACGGAAGCCGTTCAATGTCGCCGAACCTGAAAACAGCTGACCAGCAAACATTTTTATTTTGGTCCTGCTAACGCGGATATTGTCCGAAAATACAGATTCTGGTGCCCTATTTTGAGACAAAGACATGCCACCTGTACGTTTCAGTTATGTCGTCATAGCAGGACTCAAAGTATCCAGGCGAAAGTATTCAGGCGAAATCAGCTGATTCTGGACTTTCGGCGTAGTAAACAACGGTTCGCGAGAGGCCATTGATGGCTGGCGGCGTTGGTTCATGCCAGTTCAAGATGTCTTTGTGAGCATCAGGACCAGCGGTAAAAGAATAATGAATTTAAACGTAGACAGCGCGCAGGCGCAAATTTAACATATTTAATATTCTGAACTACCTGAAGTACGTGTATATATTTTCTATATACATAGTCAATGAAATATGCTATGTTGTCACGATGTAAGGTCGCAGTATTTACTATTATATATACGTTTCGCAAGGCGATATTTTCTTACGCGAAATCGCTCTTAAGTGCTTACATTTCGGTAGAGTGAGTATTAACGCCTAGCGAAGGGTTATTGAGGTCGAAAGCTTGCAGCCGACCGCCATGATATTTTCAACGGACAAACGACTCGCGATCCAGCTGTTACTACTACGATGACGTGATGTTTCTGTTTTCTTTCTCTCTCCTTATTCAGTTGTCAGCTGACCGGACACAAAGCTGCACAGTATATTCATCCGCTTTATCTATAGACAACTGCAAAATTTTGGTTTATTTGCTTATATTTTCGGAGGTTATGTACTGATTATTGCTTATGTACTAATTTTCTAACTTTTGGAGTACAATTTGCTAGATTTTATACGTCCGGTAACAATAAATGCCCTTAACGGAGTATTTACTCTCTATGACATCGCCCTGCCTCGTGTTTCCCGCCATCCTTACTCAACGAAACGGAACGCAGACAAGCATTCGCAGCTGGTCGATACGGCTGTGTTTTGGTTATCGTGAACAGCTTCAGTTGTAATATATTAGGTGTATGAGGATTTGGGATAGTCGAGATTTGTTTTGGATTATAACAAACACGGATGGCAATGCAAGACACTTTGGCTGGGTGAGTTAATATTATCAATATCGCCTCGGTTACCTTTGATTAATGTATTGTATAGCTTATGTGATCGAGTATGAGCGCCGAATCTTCATTGCAACACTTGCATTTCAATGTAAGTCAAATAACATTACATGCACTTACTGTAAATATATTAGGAATGTCTGTCTAGTATAGGCCTACTAAAATTTAATCTGAATTACTAATGCTGGTTAAAGCAGCGGTATGCAAATGATATTTTCCTTTCATTACGACGGTGTTGAAAATTTCTGTTCTTTTTGGTGACATATTATGCTGTATTATTGTTAGTATGTAAAATAACTGAATGATTTGTCGATAAGTTGTGCATTACTGATTGCATTACTGACTGGTGATGCTTTATCGATTTATATACGTTAAAATGAATTATTTATTGAGTTCTGTATTGAGAATATTAGTGCTGATTGCTACAAAGTATAGTCTGATAAAGCGTGGGTTCTGTATTATTGATATTCCGTCCTGTTGGAATTTCGGGACTTCGGATTTGATCAGGTGTCGCTGGCGCCGTTGCTTGAAAATTCACTCCCACGTCGATACCCTCGTCTGAAGTGTGCAAACATGGACAGTATTAACCTGTGAATAGGCCTCAGAATAGACGGATTGTTCGCCGTAGGTTGATCATTAACTCGAGAGCATTGCTCAACATGGATATTGGCCGTTTCGCAAGCAATCGTATAATAAGCGCCTGTAATACGTCAGCTAGGTTCACACTGTTATTGTCTGCCAAAACCCGACTGTCAGAATGCAAACGAGATATGCGTCACTTCCGGTAGCTCTCTTGCTGCGATGCGATATGCGTTTTCACGTTGCGCAGCGCGTCCCAACTTTAGAGCGTTGCTAGATTTGGGAAGTGCTAATGACGAATTTCTCAATGACCCGTCGTTCAACTATTACTGGCTTTACAATATGGAGTTTAGAAGTCATGTCGGCACACATTTTTGCGTTTGATATCATGTTATCTGCATTTTTTGTGTTTGAGAATCATTTGATGGGAGTGTTTTATCGAAATCTTACACCGCGTAACGAAAATGGCACCCTTTTTCATAATCGCCTATCAGTTATGTGCGGCCAAGTCCTCGGTCTGAACCTGTATGACCCCAATTCGTTATAGCATTAGCATGCATGGATACGCGGCTCTAAAAATAGCGCCGCTCTTGTGAAGTCTAGCGACATGGCGCTTTGAAATGCAAATTGGTGTCAATTCATAAATTGAGCGCGCAATTTTCGATTTGACATTGAATAGTTTCCTTACGACCGTCTGGGTGTGTTGAAATTTTTGAATGCGGTGGGCGTTGCGGGGGACTTGCCAGCCACGTTGATTAAAAATTCAAAAGGCTTTTTTCTTTTTTGCGGGTCACGTCATTCTCTCGGTATGCGAGCGCCAGCTGTTCTGGTTTACTCCCGCGCCAACGGTTCTCGGCATCGCCGTGCGCCAATGTACGAACTGCTACAATCGCTGTATAATTCCAGTATTTGCAATATAAAACATCTATCATACTTTATATGTCAGTAAGTTGCAAACGCAATTTTTTACTTCGAGGGGCACTGTAATACGTCGCCCCGTTCCGAAATCCCGACTCTTGTCTGGCGACAAGTGGAATTCCTCGAAACGGTTCAGCTGTTACCTCGGCAAAGTGCGGTAATTTTCCATTGATCGGGCCTCGGCGCTCTCGGGCGTTTCCCACGTGGCTTGCTGACTTCTACCAGATTGGCGTAGGAACGGGTTTCGTTTATATACGCCGATTTCACGGATAATTTCCCTCGAACTGCTGGATCGCGAAAAATAGCGATACCGCGCTGGTACCGAATATCGATCTCGTCTTGTAGATACGCTACTTGCTTTCCACAGACTAATTTGACCCTGTATTGCCGAGATGGTTGCGCAACGCGCCATTGTTGCGCGGCTTTCGTAAATTGGTGTTATGAAACAAAAGCAATGATGAAATACATATTGTATACTATAGTCACGCGGCTATGTTACAGTATAGTCGCCTGTCGGTGTGATGATATGTCACAATGCGCACATTGTTATTGTATTCTCTCACTTTACTACAACCAGCTGAGTGGATGATTACTGTTGCCTGGATTTTGCACTGTAAATGTAATGGGATATTGTTCTGCGGATTTTATAACAACTCATTTGATCCTCTATAATATCAGGACCTTTTGTTCATAATTGTAATACGCGTTGTGTTGAAAGCTAGTAATTTAGTCATGCATCACATCATTCACACTATCTCCTTCATACCCAGTCATGTACTGTACATACACGTCTGGTCAGATCAATGCTTCGATTTCATGCTACAATTTCGTCTAAAATGCACCTACATACAGAAATACCGTACTGCCAAATAATATGTACCTGATGATGTATTTTAGAAGTTGTGCTCAATCTTTCTACATGATACTCTGAAATATACAATTGAATAGTATAACCATTTTGTAATGAACCCGAATATTTTCGGCTGACACTCGTCAGCAACTTGTAGCGAATTGGAAAGAACATTGTATGTCAACAATCGTATCACAAAATATGTGTTGAGTTGATATACAAATTAATTGTATTTTGAAGTTGCATACCTCCAAGAAGCTCTTCAAATACTCTGAAATTTAACCTCTTAGCCCTTGCGTATCGGACGTCCTTTTCATAGGATACATTGGGTTGCATTGCTTAATATGTTCTTATATTTCTTTTATAGGCGAGATGCCAATGCACAAGGTGTGCATATTGTTTCTGGCGGACATCAGCAACAACCGCCCCACCATGCGGTCATCTCACTGAGCAGCGAGTTAGCCAAGCTAGGCTGTAATGCTAATTCTCCGATGAATGTTATTCCGGCACATTTGCAATCTCCACGGAACATTGTCAGCAGCCACACTCACATTTCGAACTTACAAGTCACCCCCACTGAATCAACGACGTCGCCTGTGCACTCCATGGTTCTACAAAGCCCGAAAGAGGAGCATTACCAACAGGAGCAAGAGCGTAGAATCAGGCGAGAAATCGCAAACAGCAATGAAAGGAGACGCATGCAAAGCATTAATGCGGGCTTCAAGAATTTGAAGTCTATTCTACCTCACACTGAAGGTGAAAAGTTGAGTAAGGTAAGCCTGTAGATTTGACTTCATCTTTTACGACTGCAATACATATATGAAATTCGTTACCAGGCTGCAATTTTGCAACAAACCTCCGACTACATAGCACAGTTGGAATCTGATAAATTCCGTCTTGTTCAACAAAATGACAAACTAAAACGAGCGCTCACCGAATGTAACTGTAACTCCAAGTGCAGATCGCTGGCAGATATATTCGAAAAGGTGCGACTGAAGTGAATTTTTGTTAGTCTGTTCTTGTGATAACCGTAATGCCTTCTTTCAGGACGAAGGTATCGGTAGCCCGGCTGAGGAAGATTATGATGACATGAAGCGAGGTATAGCTGAGGTGAAGCGACAATTGGACAAAGAAATGCAAATGAGGATGATGCTAGAGCAGCAGGTGTGATGTTTTACATGTTGGTAGATATCCACATCTTTGTGATGCACTGCTAAGAAGAATTATTGTTGTTTTGCACCCCTAATTATTGTTTTACCTTTGATGCATTCTATCATTCGTGGCTGTTGATGCTGCAAAGTCACAGAGTATTCTGTGATTATGTTGCGTCATGAATCTAGTGGTGTCAAATTTGTATTCGAAAATATATTTCTCAGTCATGGACTGGAATACAGAGCTTCTGGTTTGTCAATTTATAGAACCGGTCGGCCGGTCCGTCTTTCTGTTCAAGAATACATGAGTAACTGATTTGCACTACATAATTTGAATAAAGCTTTGAAAAGTATGTTCATAATAATGTGTATCAACTTGAAGACTGTTCGTGTCGTGTTCCTCTTTCGAAAGTCTTCGAGCTAATGAATGCAATTGTGAACGTACTTTTAAAAAAAGAGATATGCATATTGTTGGGTGCGATAAAAATTGGAATCGTATGTTCACGGGATACATATGTGCTTCGTTACTGTGACACGACTCCCACTCGATTATGCTTTGCTTAAAACAACAAAGTCACATTGATGGTGCTTTGCTTGTAATAACACCGCAGTTGAATTGATGGTGCTTTGCTTAAGATAACAATTTCAGATTAATGGATTGCGTTTCCGTCTGCAGCTCCGTAACACGGAATCGAGGCTATACGACAATATGCAAGGCGGCACACCTTCGAGCGATAAGGAATCATCGCCGGCCTCCGAGAAAAACCTGGCTAAAGACGAATTTCAAGGACAATCACAGCCCTGTGCGAGAACTTTGTTGCCGCCTCTGGCCCCATTAGGCCTTCAGAAGTCGGAGGGAAGATCAGAACCGCAAACTCAACCGACGCTTCCGAATGCCTCGGTGTTCGTTCCGCAGACTCCGGTATATATAGCGAACGGTATTAACTCAGGACAGATGAATGGCAGGCATTCCATATGCGGTGAAGGCGTCGATGTCACAGACGGTGCTAAAGTACCGATGTCATCACCGCAATCGGAACACTCGGTAAGTGGGGCGCTCGTGAGTGACGGTTCTGATGTGTATTGTGTACGATTTCTGGAATTTCTTCTTAGATCACGGTGTTTTCGCATTCCACCAAGTCGAATCAACCGTTGAAGAAGCGCGCCATCGAAATTCTTGAAGTTCATCAAAACGTGTCTGATTCGGGATGCGAGGGAACTATGGATCAGCCTCGGTCCAAAGTGCGAAAGGTGTGTTGGTCTCTACTTTTCGGTGTACTCTAGTGGGTTTTGCCTATATGCAGTGCTATCTCAAATGTTTCAAGTCTGCAGTACTTCATTTCTACTCTAACAGTTTTTAGGTAACACTACTTACTGTTGACGATTTTGATTTTGAAATGAAGGAAGTAGTTCTGTGGTGAGTTTGCATCGCTTTACGGGGGAAGTTGTCATAAGAATTGTATGAAATAGCCCTTCTATCATGTTGACTGAATATAGTGTCATTTTGCATTAGTCGCAAAGATACATCTCAAGACCTTGGAGGTACAGAACTTCAATACACAATCGTATAGTATGTTCATTGTTCATATTGAACCCAAATATTTTTTGGCTGACAATGTCGCAAATAATCGACAGCAAGTCAGTAGAGAGTTGGAAAGAACATCGTATATCAATAATCGTGTGACAAGACCAAATATGATGTCAACACCATGAAACTTGGAAAGCATCTGGCAATTTCGAGGAAAGTCGCGTCCGATTAGCTGCTAAAACTACACGACCCCTCAACCGAATTTAGTTTTTAAAGTTGCTCACTTGAGTACTTTTCATACCTTCGTTTTCCGTTCCATTTGAAGTAGTTTTGACATTTCTTGATTGCTACACTTCTACTTGTAATTGAGTAGTAATTTACAGAGTACTAGAGTAGCAAGCTAGCAACACTGACTACTTTGACCAGTTCTGGCTCTACAACACAATTTCTATACTCAGATGTCATCCGACCATCCGCCGGTGAGACAGAGAGGCAACGTTCCGCGAAAACCCTCGCAGGACTCTGGACCTCCAGCCGCAGCCCCGACTTCACTGCCGACGTCCATTCCAGCTCTGAACACGCCCCGACCCAAGATACCGTTGCCAGCCCTGGCGTTGTCGTTGCCCGAACCGAAAGTGCATTTCTCCCCGATCTCGTCGCAAGGTTTACCGAAAAACATATACAAAAACATACTCCCTCATTGTTCCCTGCCCGGCAGCACAATTATGAGTACGAAAAACAGTGTTTCCGCAGATGCGAACGCAGACAAAAATCTAAGGTCGATTCCACCCACATCTCAGAGTTCTGTCGTTGAACAGCAAGCAGCACCTCTGGAGTTTGTGACCTTTGTCAATCGTAGTCCCGGGCAGGAAGCGATGTCGCAAGGTGGCACCATGCCGGGGCCTGTTTACTTCACAGTCAGCGGCGCGCCGAATGGGATCACCTATGTGCAGCAAGACGGAGATAAGCTAGTCCCGCTGTCTCAACAATTTCAACAGTCTCAGTACATTGTGGCGCCTTTGAGTAACGCTTGTGGCACTGCTGTTTTGAATCAAAACGGGCACCCACGAAGCAAGGTGCCTTTGTCGGCTCAAACTCACCCGACCGTATTAGCTTACCCGCAATCGTCAGTTGCACAGCCGGTGGTTAGTTCTGTGCCTATGAGTCAGGGGTTGACTTTTGTGCAGAATAACGTGACTCCGTGTACTCTCGCGAGCGACTCTCCGAAACCAATACCCGACGCGCGCACCCTTTTGGGTTACAGTCAGCCTGAAATCACGTTGAACCAACTCAACGCGGTGCCGAATTTGGGACTGCCGAAAAGCTTACACCAGTCGGTGTTGACCGCCCCTATGGGTGCGACGTTGGTGCCGGCGAGCAGATCGGACTCTCCGTACGTGATGCCCAGTATGCAGGACAACGTCCTGGCTAAAATGAACACTTACATGAACCCGGCGGCTTTGCGGTGTCGCAATTCGTCGCTGAGTACAGGGGATAGTAGCAGCGCGGCTAGCGGTGCTGAAGACGAAGATACCTCTCCAGGTGTCTCCGGAGAACCGTCTGATTCTCATTATACGACGCCAGCTAAGGTACGCGTTAATTCATCCGTTCGTTATTGTATTTTTGTCTATTGAAAAACATCACAAGATTACGATGGTGTCGAAATAACTTGGGAGTAGTTTTACACCACAAACGAAAATCGTGTATTTTGCTGAATTTTCAATCTATCGTAAGATGTAAATCGGGAAAATGGTGCTTCGCGGTACCAAAACGTGCTTTCGCACCTTCCAATGGGTGGAAAAGAGTCGAATACACCAATTCTGGTGGTGGATATATCCCGAGGGTTTGCTGTTTTTTTTTCTCGTACCGCCCCAACTATTCCCAAAAAGGTGATACACTACAGCTACATGCAGACAGAAACCACTTCAGTCTTCACCCCTGGGATATATATCCATAAGGATTGGTGTATTTTACGCGTTTTCACCCATTGGAATGGGTGTGAATGTGAAAGCACAGGTTGTGCCTGAGTGCTGTTTATCTGATTTACACCCGACGCTATGGTGGAAATCTGATTAAAATCGCCAATTTCCAACCCATGTATTCATATTGTACCACCTTGCTGTAGAACATGTTTTCAACCGTCTTTGCTCATGGTCCACATGGCGTCGCCCATTAACGTTCAATGAAAATGTGTCTGGCGAAATTTGTAAGCTGATGACTATGAAAAGAAGTTTACCACTTTTCCCCGGGTACTAATCACGGCCTATTTGGGTAGCTGACGACTAGAAAAGGTCGGCACTTTCGCCTGGTATAATTTAAGCCCTGATTACCAGATGGACACAAGTTCAAATCTTATAAATAAGTACGGTATTCCATGCAAGCTTTGTGGCCCACTGGTTTGTTACATTCGACCGAGAACGTGTAAATACCAGGCTTGCACAATTGTACAATGTAAAAACAGTAATATAAGACAGCATAAATAGGTCAAGCTATTTGGAATGCGCGACTTCTTGCAGAAGCTGGTTCTTACGGCTATCTTTCCTTGCCGCAGGTTGTCAGGTACTATTCTGACGGCGCCGAGCCCGTTGCTCGTAAATCGAGAATCGCCGGTTGTGACGAAGTCGCGAACGACGTCGCCACGAAAGCCGTTGCGCCGTCAGACGGCGCGTGCCGTAATGACACCGCGAAGGCCGCGTCGTCTCCTGTTATTCGTCGCGTCAATTCGTTGCCATCTCGAGGCAATCTCGAAACAATTGTACAGGTATGTCAGTGATGCATATGCTAAATATTCGTAGCTAGAGCAAGAGGTGGTCAGTAACGAGGTATTCCGGCTTTGTAGAGTGTTGCATTAGGTTTTCGCCTACTTTCACAGCCTTGTCTTGTACAGGTACACGCTTCTTTTTCGGCAGTTTTGTAGGCCAAACTCGGCCTGGAATACTTTATTACTTACTTGAAAATCGTATTTTCCTATATTTTCTTATACTTAAAGAACTTCTTAAAGGTACAGAACTTTAATATAAAATTGAAACACACATTCGTGTTGAAACGAACCCGAATATATTCGGCTGACACTCGTCAGGGGTAATCGTCAGCAACAAGTAGAGAATTGGAAAGAACATCGTATATTAACAATCGTATCTCAAAATATGTCGTCACCTGCATGAAATTTCGAATAATCGGGGCGAAGAGAGCGCGTAAGCTTAATGTACTATTTTTGGATGGTACACGAACTCCTGTTGGCGCAGACTTGGTGCATGAGTACAAATAATTTACGTTACTTTAGTTGAGTACCAACGATGACTATTTTGACCACCTCTGGCTAGGGCATTAGTCATATCCCAGCTAGTTGTACCTGGTAGTAACAAAATATATGTTGGTCAAGCATCGTTCGGTATTAGTGAACTTCGTGACACGGGATATCTATAAAATTCGATCAAACGCCAGTTGTGTGACGGATTTGTTGAGACCGGAGACGATTCGACTTTTTCCGAAATATTTCTTTATCTAGTGCTATGATTCAACGGCTTCAGTCGCAATAACAGCCGGTGAAATCCCGGATTATTCAGTTCCTGTCGTTTAGTTTCTCTGACGCGAAAAGGTGTCGTTCTTAGGCTGGAAACTTGGCGATGTTTGCGAGACTTTCTCGCTGTGACTGGTTGCGGTGTGACTCGTGATATTTACGACTGACTGGAATCACAGCGAGAGTTCCTTTCGAGTCAGTGAGGTCAAAAAGTGTCGCTAGCAGAAGACTTGCATAGATTAGTTTTTCTTAAGGGCAATCGATAGGCTTACAAATCTGAATTTTATTATATTACGTGTCCAAATGTTTAGCTGCTTGTATTTGTGCGTTGGTGTCAGTGTAACGTTTTGTGCTACAGGCAATCGACCATTTGGAGCAGCAGGAACGGCGGAATTCCCAAGATCAGCCCGAGAAGGTTCATTGAAAGCGCTGGCCTCCGCGGTTTGACGCACAGCCGCCACGGGCTGTTCGCCGAAAAACGATACTCTCGAAGTTTGCACCATCCGACAATAATGTGTTGTTGTGTTTTGCGCGCTTATCGGAATTGAGAAATTCGACTGATTCTACTTACAAGGCGCAAATGGTGGTGTTCCATAGCGGTTCGCGCTGCGTGTGTACTACGCGTACGCGATTTGACGCCTGCACTTTTGTATTCGCGAGATGTATGCCCGGTGACCGCGCAGGGTATTTATTTTTTGTAATAAAATAAAACACCGCTGTAGTCGGCAGTTCTTTTCTCCGCGATTTGCAACTTTTTCATTACGTCTTATTTAAAGTTCATTACACCTTTCGTCTTCTCCTTTCTTTCATGTCGCTTTTCCTGTCGGGCGATCTCTTGTCGACCCGCTGATCCCGTCGGTGATTGTATAAATATATGACAAGACTCGATTGTTGACTGTGTTTGCATCGAACAGACACTCTGTGGCATGGGGTTCTATACCAATACCGAGAAAACCATTACCGAGAATGGACATTGCCGAGAATATCATTACCGAGAATGGACATTACCGAGAATGGCCAATGTCAAGAATATAGCTTACTGGGACTGATGTTGTCGAGAAATTTATACCTGAGCATCGATACCGAATGTGGCAACGCAGTGATGCACACACACGACCTGTTCATATGCATAACATGCCTGCATTGCATATATTGCATTCTCGGTATTGACCGGGCACCGTGGCATGGTCGGTTGTGACGTTAGGCAATGTCGATATGAATGAGCCGGACGTGTCAGTCATTAGTATGCGGTGAACAGAGTTGGACCGATAGAAAATATTCAGCTTTTCCGAATTTGATTAAAATTACTTAATTCGCGAAAACGGAAACTGAATCAAGTTCGGTTCGTATCGAATCAGAGTTCGTTTTCATAAGCACGAGGATGGCAAAGTTCCTGTCCGTACAGCAAAGTTGACTTTTTTCGCGCTATACCGTTCTCTTGCAGCATTTTCAGGAAAACAAGAAATTAGATTAGAATTAAAATTAGAGCTAAGAATCATTCCACTAACTAATCTAATTAAACAACTAGAACTATCTAGTTGTCTGGCTCTGGAAGGCTCGACACGGACCTGGTTTTGAGCAGAAGCACATATCGATCATTCGGCGATACAAAATCGGTGCTGTTTTTAGGCGCAAGGTGGGATGCTATGACGACATTTAGTCCAGTTGCGAAGGTATTGCAGGTGGTACGCTAGTAGAGAGAAGGGAGTTATCAGTTCAGGTGGGGTTGAATTCGAGTTTTTTGAAGCCGTCGTGTCAGTGTTGGGATCAAGTCACGAGTCATTCCAAATTTTGACTCGAATCAAGTAAAGTCACTCGTTTTTGGAGGTGACTCGAGTCACATAAAGTCACGAGTCAAGCTAAGTCACAATTCAAGTCTAATTGAATATGCCAAGTATGAGTGATCATTCAGAGTCGTTACATTTTGCTAGCTGTGTTAAAGACAGATTAATTGGCCATTTATCTTCAATCGAATAACGAATATATAGCTAGTTGAATATACACACATGCGAAAATGCTTGTATCGCTCACGCACACGTAGTACTGCGTATAAAATACGTGAGTAAGTGCATAGCTAGGCCCAGGGCCGTAACAACACTTCGTCACCCCCCGTTGGTCTTGGGCTCCCCATATGATGATAAAGAGACCCCCAGACCCCCCTCACCCTATACGTGGTGTATCGGTATTTATCATCGACATTAGGGGCCGTTTATTAAGCCAGCTTTTCTCGCCTAAACGCGCGAAGCGCGAAAAATCTCTATAATTCATGATTGAATCGGTCAATATCATCGGGAATTGCATATATATTGCTATCAATTTTTATCTTCTCTCTGCTCACGTAATCAGATTTACAGGTAGAGCTGAGTGAGGTGTGTTTGAAAAGGTAGGAACCCTCAATAATAATTAAACATCTTCGGGCGTATACCCGGCGGGAACGAAACAGCACTTCGTGAGGTCCCCGCCAAAAAAACTTGGGTCTTTGGCTCCCGTGGAGTGATAAACCTATCCCCAATCACGTTGTTCACTTTTGTCACAAAATTAGTCGAGCTGTTTAGTGAGCCAGCGCGATGCGCGAAAATTTTCGATTATTCATGATAAAATCGGTCAATTAGATCGGGAATTGCATATATATTGCTAATTGCTATCAATTTATTGTCCTTTCTGCTCACGTATAATCAGATTTACCGGTAGAGCAGGAGTGTGGTGACTTGGAAACTGTAGGTAGGGCCCGTTGATATGACTCTGTAACATAATGTTAATTCGTGACCTCCTGTCTGCTATATCAAAAATATAGAATCGCTCGAACGTAGGTTACTAAACTAAAAGACACACACGATTTCAAATTGGTATTTTTTCACCGGCATATAATTTTTTCCCCGCGGGATGGTATTTGTACTGTGAGGTTCAGATTGCCAAGACAGGAACATTCGGCACCAGTCATTTAGGCGCCTATGGACAATTATACCTACGGTATATATGTATATATATTATATATAGCCTAACGAAGTTTTCGGTCGGCATTATGGCAGTCCTTTTCGGCTAAGGTTTTCTCGCTGCCGATCGTTCTGGCACATTTCTTGGAGTCGCATGTTACGTGGCCTAAAATTTCATATGTCTTGGTGCATCGTGGCGCGGTAATGTCCAGCGCCGATATGCCCATTTCTATAAATCTTGCGTATTTTTTCTTGGGGGAAGAGTACCCGAAAATTAAGATAGTTGGCAACTTGAAATCGCGCCAAGAAGCGCGAAATTTTTGTGAAAAAGTTGCATAAATACCCCATAATTTATGCTAATTCATCATTGGTTCACGAAATAATTTTGCGCGCCTTTCGAGTCCCCCCCCCCCTCACAATTGGGGGGTTTGGGGTGCGGCAGTTACGGTCCAGGCCTAGGCTTACATGCTGCAGCTGCAGCTGAAATAGATGATCGAATACGAAGCCTCGAGAAGTTGAAACAAATTGATGTTGTACGATGCACTAACCATCTACATCAGTGGTTCCCAACCTTTTTCCACCCACTGTACCATTTCGAGGTTTTATGCAGTACTCACGTACCGCATACATGAGTTACGCGCGCCGAGGGCGGTCAGAAAATGTTTCCACCGCGTTGAGCTCCCGAAGGCAGCCAAACAAAAAACAAACTGCCCATTTTAAGGCGCAGTAGCATATATGATTTTTGTAGAGGCTCAATTTGGAATTCTCGTGGTCAAATATATAAAAACTGAATTTGGTTAGGTTAAAATCCAAATGCTTTACCACTAGATCTTTTCTCCGTATGCCGTCATTGGTGGGATTGCACCTACCCACGACGCATCTGAACTTTTTCGTATGACTTGACCCGGCGCTTCAGAAATGTGGAATGACTCGGGACTCGGAGCAAAATTCACGAGTCAATTTCAAGTCATCAATTAAACGGTGTCGATTACATCACTATATATTGTGTATATATGTTCGGATTGTTCGCGATACGCCGGTGTCACCCGTGAGAGCATCCAGTCATTCACTGATTGTACGTTTCACTGATCCTCCATTGTTACATCACATATAAATTGATCGCAAACGAAATGATCACAGCTTACGTTGTCGCAGGAGTAGTAGATTTGTGGCGACATAGCGTAGTGGTATGATCATTGAACACTGTTTTGGTAGAGTATAACCTACAGGGACCACAGCTACAACACCAATGGGTTGTGGGTTCGAGTCCGACCGAGGTCGACTTCAGAAATCCTATACCCAAGTGTTGGAGGTTTATATCTGGTCTCCTCCTCGCCATCTCATCCACGTAAGCGGTGTCTTACAAAAAGCCTTAGCGGGTCGTGTTACAAGTCGGCCGATACGGAACCAAAAATGTAAATGGCCATAGTAGTAGTAGTAACAAGCACCATGAATACCACAAGAAGAAGAAGTCGTAAATTTTTCTAATATCAACTATATCTCTGTATATTAGACGGCTCTGTGCTTGCATTGCACAACACTCACCTTTACCAACCCTCTTGTATGATTTAAATGGTACGAATATAGTTTATGCGTGTGCCCATAGGCCTACTCGAGGCAAGCCAGTACACCACAATATTCCTGGGGAGCAGCGGTACGAAAATAATAAGGTATATAAAAGGTGCATCACAAACTTGTCACACTAAACTAGGGGCTCTTTACTGGTGTCTGCGGACTGGTTTGGCATCCATGAAGACAGGGCACGGTATGGTATGGAACGAAATTTCGGTATGGAATATGGAAAAGTGCAAGTATGGTATGGTATGGAGATTTCCCAATTATGGTTTGGAACGTTTTTTCATACTTCCATACTTTTTCCATACTTTGACAGTTTTGCCAGAACCATGACAATAATCCTACTTTCGATTTGTCAAATTGATCGCATACCACAGAAAATCGCTCACTGTCTATGTTCATATTTCAAATTGTGATTCATGACTCACCCATCCAGGTCTACATCTATTTGAAGAAAACAAAGTTGCACAACGCGCATATGAATGAAAATAATATTAGTGATGATTATTCCAATCTAAACATCATCAAAATGAAATATATTCATCATCATCATCATCATTGGTTTATTAGCAATTTTATCAGTTCAATACACCACAAAAAATGCGATACAATGAAAGGACAGGAAGATGTCGAAGCGACAAGGAGTAGTCTATGGAATCTGACACCCACCTTGGCCTAGGCGATGTAAAGAGGAGGCATGCACACTGAATGAAAGTAAAGAAGATAGTATAGAAAAAGAATGCGACAAGAAATAGGGCGGCATGTCATGGGAAGCGAGATCGGTAGGTCAGTCGTGGTCCGGTAATCTTGAGGATGGACTGTATTTATTTAGTAGTAATTGTTTGTATTTCGACTTGAATGTGGACATGCTCGTCGACTGTCTGATGACCGGCGGGATACCGTTCCACACATCAGGTCCGGCATATTTGATGGAGCGATGATCTTTTCGGTCGATCATATGATATTTGGACGACGTGGACGCGCGTGTGTTGTAGCCTACTTGTGCGCTTTTGATTCAGAGGTAAAGAAGTCATTGAAATATTCGGGGCAACGACCGCAGTGAAACTGATATATATTCGACCGTTGTCGCGTTACAAATTGCATTTCTCTTATCGTAACTTCCACTACGTAAACAACCAAAACGAGTATTAAAATCGTAGACTCTGAGAGTGCAGAAGTTACATGAATATTTTTATCAATTTGTTGAACTTGGAAATAATGTTCGGCGCTTTGGGAGGATGATCATCACGCAATATCATTGCAATTTAAAAATATGTAGCTTGCCTTGGAGCGACGTTACGATATGCCGGCCTACAACACGCATTGTAACTTCATGAAATCTGGTTATTTCAGATATAATGGACAGTGAACACCCTGATGTTGGTTAATGAAGCTAATGAGTGTAACCCCCAGATTGGCGGGGGAAATGAACATTTTATCAGCTGTCGCAAAATGATGTAAAATTACATTTTATGATATATTTTAATGCAAGTGTATCCAACCAGTAGGGAGTTACACAACTGTGGGGAATTTAGGGTCTTCTATGGTTGGGAATAGACTCACTTTGAAAAAAATTCTTTACCTTATTAACCTCAATATACAATTGATTAGTATATTTATATTGAAATGAACCCGAGTATCTTCGGCTGACACTCGTTTATTAAACGTCTGTATGAAATGCCGATTGCATCTCTAGTATTTCTTAGCTCATTTGCTATTCAGCAATTCGTGTTATCAGTGCCTCCAATTAGCGAGAATCGATTGGACAGCGGCACGCGATCTCCCTCATATAGGTTGTTATTCATTCGTATGCGAAATGGTGTGATTGAAATCACCTGATTCGTTATAATAAAAGTTCATATGTATATGATGAATATGTATTCAGGGAAGATCGTGGAATCACTAATTGATAGCATAGCCGGACTCGTTACTGACATTTTACGTAGGCGCAACATTGCGTTTACGGTTACCAGTTCATTGCTCATAAATTTTATTGCGTGCTGTTCCATGATGGGTGTCTTTTAACTCTCACCAATAGCAAGTCTTTACAAAACATAGTCTTATCAAGTTTTATTGGAGGAGCATTTTAAAGAGTAGAAATATCGATTTCAGGTTGTGGTGAGAAAAGAAAAAAGGGTGTGAACCTATCTTATAAATTGACAATATCTTTGTTTTGTATAATTTTTTAGATGATGTTACTGCTAGCAGTGCGTTACCACAGTAGATTTAGATGACGTGAGATTCTGTTGTAATTTCCAAATAATCTTACTTTTATAGTTTTGACTCGAGTCAAGTCGAGTCATTTTCAATTCACCACCGAGTCAAGTTCGAGTCCAAGTCAGTGAGTAGAGGGTCGAGTCTGAGTCATAGTGTTGTGAGTGACTCGAGTCGAGTCCAAGTCATTACGTTCTCTGTTCAGTTTTGAGTTCAACCCAGTTCAAATCGCGTTTTTCAACTCTGCTTGAGTGATATAGAATGGCTCGCATTCCTCCGTCCCAACAGTTTCTGGCCCTATTTTCCAAGTATCAGGACTGATAGACGAAATACCAAAAATATGGTGACTGATATGGTGACAACTACTATTCTTCGAAGTTACAATGGAATGTCTGTCTTGGCCGTCCTAGTCTCGAGTCATATGACTTGGACAGTCAGGACAGGACAGTCAGACAGGACAAGTCAATCCACAAATTGACTCGAGTCGAGTCGAGTCATTTTGCGCATTTGAAAAAATGACTCGAGTTAAATCGAGTCACCAGAAAATCGTGACGCAAGTCATTACAACCCTGCATCAGGGCCGTTTAAATGGATAATTTCATTCAAAATAATTAGAATATAAACGCCAAAACATTTCCACACTTCAAAAACAGAAAATCCTTTGATAGGTTGGGTGAGTTGCGAAAGTATGGAAAAAGTATCAAATATGCAGAGGTGGTCAAAGTAGTCACCGTCGATACTCAAGTAGAAGTAGAAGTAACGCCGTAATTTCTACTCAAGTAGAAGTGGTGGTTCACAAGTAAGTAAGTAGGTATTCTACGCTTATTTTTGCCTACAAAACTGAAAACTGTCAAGTAGAGGTAGAAGTAGTCTAAAATCATAGCTATACTTAAAAAGTTGTGTGAGTAGGCAAAATCTACTTCAAGTACTTCAAAAAGTAGAAGTACTTCGTTACTGACCACCTCTGCAAATATGGTATGGAAGAAAGTTGCTATGGTATGGAGAATTGTCAAGTATAGTATGGAACGATTGGGCAGGTATGGAGTATGGAAGATTCCCATTCCATACCATACCATGTCCTGCATGAAGAATAAAGGTCGAGTCCGAGGCCGGAAAAACGAGTATCATGAGTTAACAGCCAATCCTCGGATTGATCAATCCAGCGATTAGAAAAGGAAATGAGCCACCTGCCATAAAATTTGATTTATCACCCTATAAGGGCCCAAGAACAACGTTTTTTTTTTGGGGGGGGGGGGGGCTGACGAAGTGCTGTTTCGGCCCTGCCTCTGTCGAGTGTGGATATATCACAATGACTAGGAATATGTTCATTTTGTCACTTCCATGATTCTATGAGATTCAGTGATGTGCGGTCAAAAGAGAGGCAAGTGACGCAGTGCCTCGATCTCCTGTGGTCTGATAAGTAGAACAAAATTGTGAAGCGTATGCAATGATTACGGGTATTTTGTAGCGTTGTTCATGAATGGCTAACTTTGAACGTTTTTAGACCTAAAATTACGCAATTTGTACATTTATTGTTCAAATGTATATAGAGCGAAAGGTGAGGTGAGGCACAGACGAGCCAGGCCGCACCTGCCCTGCATGCGATATATATCTGAGCGCAATTAATCATGAACAGCTCAGAAATTATTCGAATGCTGTTGCACACTGCTTCCAAAAATCCAAATAATATAATGATATCGCATCACCAAAAAACTCAAAATCGTCAAGAAACGTGAAGTTCGACTTCGTTGCGTACAATGGCAACGTAATGAAACAATTCAAGTTGGAGCACAGACGAGTCAAGCCCAGTGGTGGTCAAAGTAGTCAAGAAAGCTACTCAAGTAGAAGTAGAAGTAGCGACGAAAAAAATCTACTCAAGTACGAGTAGAAGTACTTCTTTCACAAGCAACCTAAAACTACTTGAAGTAGAAGTAGAATTAACTGACTGTAAAAGTACTCAAGTAAGTAAGTAGTTGTGAAAACGATCCTAATTTGTTCACATGGATTGTATAAAGGTGCAAATTGAGCTATGCGAAAGGTGACGAGCTTGATTCATATTGATGCATACCAGCAGGTAACCAATTTTCGATATCATAAGCATTCGTCCACATCATGGGATGAAAATGATAGGATTGATTTGGAAATGCGATACTTATCCTGTTTTCTCCAACAGCACGTTTTAGAAAATAGCATGGTTTGGCGCCATCCCCCATATTATAAGGTCCGTAGTTTAGTCGAAGAGCAATACGGAGAAGTTGTATAAAATACGATGTAAACACTTTGCACGATTAGTAAAGGTTAATATAAATATGGTGGACCGTAAAAATGCGATATTGTGTAGCTTTATTTCCGTAAATTAAAGGCATTACTACACTTGCTTTTATACTTCAACATGTATGTTATCCAGACTAAAGAACTTATATCAATTATAACTCAAAGTATATGATACTGGGAATTGAAAATGGAACATAAATACTAGTTCTAAAAGTGGAACACGTTTTTCATGCCTTTAGTCCAGAAAGTTTCAAAGGTGGTATGCTAAAACACTTCTAAAACTAAAAAAACTGTCAGAGTCTACTTTTCCAGGTTAGGACGCGCCATGGACATGCTAAATTACGATATGACAAGTAAATGCTAGATTGCGAAACATCAGTTTCAAACGTTATGATGAGCCATATATACTGCGATGAATTATTTCATATGGGCGAAGGGCGACAATAATGAGGTGCGAACACAGGGATATCTAGATATCTAGTTCTAGATATCCCTGTGTGAACGGAACAACGCCAAGCCGCTACCTAAATTATATTTACCGTATCGATACTTTCGTGAAATCATACTGGTAACGCCGTATATCCACTGCGCGGAAAGGGCGACGAAAATTCTGGGCTTTACTCTACTTTTATGAAAGTTAAATGTTGATACTCCGTGAAAACAGCCCCGAAATTCCTCAGGCTATCTTCCTGATTGGAAGATTGAACTACTTCTACATGACAAACTGAAAATAGCGAAAAGTAAGTAAGTAGATCACAAAATATTATGAAGTAGAAGTAGAAGTAGCGAAAATCAGATCTACTTGAGTAAGTACCAGAAGTAGAGGAAAACTACTTGAGTACTTCGAAAAAGTAGAAGTATTCGAAAAAGTAGAAGTACTTCGTTACTGACCACCTCTGGTCAAGCCCCACCTGTCATGACGTAATTCATCACAAAGTTTATTGCTATATCGTCGCGATGCTATTATGCTAATATTGTCGCGATGGTCCCGAATATCCAAATAATAAAAAGGTCAGGGTAGTAGAACACCTCAAAATCGGCGTGGAATGTGAAATTCCGCTTTGTTACAAGTACAACGACATCGCAGCGAACAATACACAGGACGGAACACAAGAAAACGCATTGCTCTATCAAGTATGCCGGACCCCAATTGTGGAACAGCATCTCGCCGGCTATCCGACAGTCGTCGAGCATGTCCGCATTCAAGTCGAAACACAAGCAATTTCTTGTAAATGAATACTATAGCCAGCCTTCAAGATTCCCGGACAAGGACCTAACATCGACCTCGCCTTCCGCCACATGCCACCTCATTTTGTCGCTTGCGTCTCATATTCTCTGCATTACTTTTCATTCAGTGTGCGTGCATGCCTCTTCTTTACTTCGCCTAGCTAGGCCAAGATGGGTGTCTGATCTTGAAGACTATTTCAAGTTGTTTCGACACCTTCCTATCTTTTCATTGTATCGCAATTTTGTGGTGTTTTGAAACGACGAAAATATTAATAAAACAGATTGATGCAACATTCCAGGCTGATTCTGGGATGCTCCAGTACCATGAGCAGAATAAAATTTTTATTTTCACGATCAGTACCGCGGTAGCGTTTGATTGATACCAGTTTTATCAAATTTCGCGCTAGGCAAGCCGGTCAAAAATGACCATGACCATCAAATTGCCTTTACCCAAATGAAAAGTATGCCGCAGACCAAATGAGCCGTGATATTTGCTTGTGTCCTCACTACATAGGACAAGGACAGTATGGTGACACTAAATCGCCTAGTCCAGCGCGAAGAAAATTTCATGTACCATGAATCTGGCTAAAAATAATATTATTTATTTTGATTTACGAAACAATTATGAGCCTACTTCAAAGCCTTCAAAATTCTGGACATTTAGGCATGTTTTAAAATTTCCTCCCGGATGCAGTTAGAACAGTGAAATTACGGACATGTCCGGAAAGTTCCGGACGTATGGCAACCCTATGATATACCAAACTACGTAGGGGCGTCGCTTCGCCCCCTAGACCCATTTTCACGGCGTGCGTTATCACCACGGTATTGTCCGTGTTATCGGTGGTAAGGGAACTGGCGTTGGTCTAGTCGCACGATGCACGAAAAAAGTCAAATTCATGGCTGAATTCAGTCAATAAAATAGCAATTGCGTTTGTACCCCCAAGAAGCTCATGAAATACTTTTGGGCTTCCTTCGAGTACCCCCCTCCCAATTGGGGATTTAGGTGCGACAGTTACGTAGGGCTACCATATCTTGGAATAAATTAAGAAAGAGATAAATGGTAATTTTCCCAACTTTGTGGTTGGTTGACTAAAAAAGGCCATTTTTTCGACTCGACCCGCAAAAAATACACTTTTGTTGAATTCTCCGTTGGTTGACTAAAAATAAAGTTACTTGAGTACTGAGTACTGATATGTAGCCTATCTCAGAGGACGTACGGTAACACTATCATATGGCGGCTGATACAATAGTGAGCTTGTAATCGAGGATGTTCTCTCTCGCGTGATTGATGCAATTAAATTTATTTTGAATACCATGAATTCTTCCTTAGTGACCTCAATAGCGCAGGGGTTTTCAACATGGGGTTCACGAACCCGTGGTCCACGGACTTTATTTTAAGGAGTCAATGAAATACTAGTCCACCCTCAAGATTACTGGACCACGACCGACCTATCGATCTCGCTTCCCATGACATGACGCCCATTTCTTGTCGCTTTCCTTTTTCTTTACTATCTTCTTTACTTTTCATTCAGTGTGCATGCCTCCTCTTTACATCGCCTTGGCCAGGGTGGGTATCTGATTCAGACTACTCCAAGTCGCTTCGACACCTTCCTATCTTTTCATTGTATCGCATTTTTGTGGTGTATTGAACTGATAAAAATTGCTAATAAACCAATGATGATGAGAAAGTCCAATCGTAGGCCCCAGACCAATGTTGTAACTAAATTGACCTTCACTACTATAACTTAATCATTTCCAAGGCTCGCCACAGGTCACAATCGTATGTAGTAGACGTTTTTACGAAACAACCAGTGGCTATACATGGCAACAATATGAGGCCGCCACGATTAATTTTATGAGAAAGAGAGCGGAAGTCATGACCGTTTTTTAGTCATCAGCATCCTAATTTTGAGGTTATGGGATACACGATTACAACTTGCAAGTATCGGCCGAGCATATTCGAGTTTATTTCAATATGAAGACATTTTTCAATCGAAAACGAATGACTTCTACACAACTCGGGGAATCTTGTTTCATATATTGGGAAACGTATATATAAAATTGGAATGTAAATGCAATGCTAATAATACATCACGACAACGCTGTGTCGCAGACTTAAAATTGAATTCAATTGAACCGTACTCGGAAAACCCAAAAATGTGCATTATTACGTGGTCCAATGAACGTAAAAAAATTAGACTGCGATCATTTTGTCTTACGCGGTACGGTACGTAGGCTACTATAGTGTGGTACGAAAAACTTTCTGAATCATGTTCCGTGCAGTCTACGGCCTGATAATATCAGTTTAATTCACGCAGCAGAGATTTACAGCGAATCAGTTCATTGTTCAGTTCATACAGCGAGCGAAGTATCATACTACCAGCAGGGATGTCACGCATAATACTGTCGAATGAATAATCGTGAAGATCAAAACAAAGCCGTATCTAAAACGAGCATATTAAGAACTAGGTTATATTAGACACGGTTAGGCCTAGTATACTCTCAATAGAGATTTATAGTTAGCTACCATGTTCCAGATTATTTCAAGGCGAACACAGAAGACAGCACGCACTGTACGTCAACTACATGCACAATATGTAGGAAATAACATTTTAACAATGTAATACAAAAATCCTCATAATCTACGCGAACTTCTACAAATGATATCATAAACCTATCCCAATGACGTGGTTCGGTTTATTAGCAATTTTTATCAGTGGTAGACATATTGACGCTTCAAAAGTCTGGAGCAGACCTCAAATGCAATTGACAGACCAAAGGTGGAGAGTTGGACAAGCCATTCTTCAAACTTGGGGCGCAAAACGACAATCATTCTGCAAAATACCACAAAGGTCAATGGAAAAATATAGCCAATCACCTCAAAATTATGCTCTACAAGTTTCGCGATTGAATTTATTCTCAATTCGAGAGTTATAGATGCCAATATCATTTTTACACCAAATCTCGCTCGCGTCGTCTTAAAGTAAAGATTGAAAATTGAAAAAAATCGATCGGACCCGTACCCCATGGTTACTCCTCTAAACTAGAGATTAAATAAAAAAGATCAGGCATGTTCAAAATGGTTCCATACTATTACCGAGAATGCTATTACCGAGATGGACATTACCGAGAATGCTATTACCAAGAATGGACATTACCGAGAACGGACATTACCGAGAATGGACATTACCGAGAATGGCCAATGCCAAGAATCTAGCTTAATGTAACGGACGTTGTCGAGAAATTTATACCTGAGAATCGATACCGAATGTGGCAACGCCGTGATGCACACACACGATCTGTTCATATGCATAACATGCCTGCATTGCATATATTGCATTCTCGGTAATGTCCATTCTCGGTGGTGTCCATTCTCGGCAATGTCCATTCTTGGTATTGTCCATTCTCGGTAATGTCCATTCTCGGTACTGTCCTTCTCGGTAATAGCATTCTCGGTATTGACCGGACACCGTTCAAAATTTGCAGAGTGCAGTCGCCCACTAGCGACCAAATTTTGCGTAACTTATTCGATACCCGTTGTACGGACTATTAGGAACTGACTATCAGATAGCGCAAGAAGTCCGTTACTACAGAACACTTCTGGGTTATAATTTCGGCATCATAAGGGCACTAGATCATCTTGTCAGTTACAATATACCGTGGAATCATATCATCAAGGAAGGCGGTTTGTGGAAATGCCGACTGTCGACTATCCGCCTTGTTCGTTGATGCATATCACTTCCGTCACAGAGCATATTTCGGTATCAATTGAAAAATAACAACCAAGAGCTTTTAGCGCTTCCAAATGATGCACATTCTGATTAATATAGAAGCGAAGCCCTCTCTAATACTTGTTTTTTTAAAACTACCTTTTGAAATTTCGTAAAATCATAGGACACGTCTAGTTCTAACAATGACTCAGCATTAGCATTTTCATGATTAAGCTGAATTGAAGAAACGAGAACACGGCTCACAGGAAATGGTGACTTCGGAGGAAGCTTATCTGTACGTTTTTGTTTGACATGTATTGTGAACAGGGGTGAATGCTGCCGAATTTGCACTATTTTTTAGGGAGTACCCCTCCATATAAAGTGATTGTGTCATTGTAAAGTGAGGAAATCATATTTTCATAGAAATATACGACTTTTATGATATGAGCGGTCTTCGACGGTCCAAGAGGAAGACTTCCAATGACGCCCCAAGGAGTAAAAGAAAAAAAATTAGCTATGTAGAGTCGTCGACTACGGACACGGAAGATGAAGATGTAACAACCGATCAAGATGATTTTAATAGTAGGAAAAAACAAAAAGGCAAAGCTAAACAAAGTGTCGAGTCACAATCGGACGAATCTGAATCAACAAATGAAAATACTGACACATCGGAAGATGAAAATAATGAACAAAAGAATCACCAATCAACGGACTCCGATGTAGATGTTGCTGGCAGTGCCAAGAAAAAACTTAGAACACGCACTGCAAAGAAAAAAACTGCCGTGAAGAAACGCAATAAGAAAAAGGGCAATAAAAAGACTTCGGGAAGAAAAAAAATTGCTCGTATAATAAAGGATGAAGACCTCGAAGAGGAGACGAGAGAAGCAGAAAAAAGGGAGAAGGAAAGGCTCAAAAGATTAAGGGAGAAAGAGAAGACCGAGCCATGTGAAACCGATACCAAAGAAGACTCTGGTACACCAGGCATCATCCTTCAGAAAGACCCGTGTATTGCAGTCAGTAAGCACTTGTCCAAAAGTCTTCGCCCTCATCAAATCGAAGGCGTAAAATTTATATGGGACAATCTAATTGAGAACACGGTAAACACCGCAGAATCTCCCGGCGGTGGATGCATTCTCGCGCATTGCATGGGTCTTGGTAAAACTCTGCAAAGTATAACTATCACCCATACTGTTTTGAAATGCAAGGAACTCGGTTTCAAGACTGCCCTGATCGTTGCTCCTATGAACACTGTAAGAAATTGGATTGAGGAGTTTACGTATTGGTGTGAGGACGGTGACGAACTTGACTTGTACAATCTCGCCGATATTAAAACAAACAAAGCCAGGGTAGGTGTTTTGAAGTCATGGAACTCAAATGGTGGCGTCCTCATTTTGGGATATGACATGTATCGAATAATGACAATGAGAATGACGTATTCTGGGTATAAAAAAGTGGTTGCAGAAACGCTAATGGATCCCGGTCCCGATATAGTCATTTGCGATGAAGGACACATGCTAAAAAACTCAGACACACACATCTCAAAACAGTTGAATAAAATGAAAACGCGTCGTAGACTTGTGTTAACTGGAACGCCGCTTCAAAATAATCTGATCGAGTACCATTGCATGGTAAATTTTGTGAAACCTGGACTTTTGGGTTCGTTAAAAGAGTTCCGTAATCGTTTTGTCAACCCTATCACCAACGGACAGCACATTGATTCCACAGACTACGACGTGAAAATCATGAAAAAACGATCCCACGTTCTCCATCAAATGCTCGAGGGTTTCGTGCAGCGTAAGGATTACTCGTGCCTGAAGCCTTACCTCGAGGCCAAATTTGAATATGTCATCAAAGTGCGGCTTACACCATTACAGATCAAACTATACCAGCACTACCTCGACACTAACACAAACCGCGGCAACGATAGTAAAGCAGTGAATAATCACGGAAAAGGTTCTTCGCTTTTCGGTGATTATCAAAATCTAATGCGAGTGTGGACACATCCAAAAGCCCTTTTGCTTCATTCGGTGCAAAAAGATAAGATTCTCTTGCATAAAGAAGAGACTAATTTCATCACCGACGACGAGAGCGCCTCTGAGAGTGACGCCAGTAATGATTGGAAAGCTTCAGACCATGAAGCAGAAACGGGGGAAAATGACGTGAAATCCATGCCTGAGGTGATAGACTCAAAAAAAGAGTCTCCAGTCACTAAAAATACAGCTGCGCTCACCGATACTTCTGACACAGACGAAGAAGAGGTAACAAAAAGAAAGTCGAGGAAGAGCCGCAAAGTGAAACCTGCTGTCGTCGATTCTACCGATTCGGAAGCAGAGGTTGAAGAATCTGGATCCGGAATCAAGGATTCTGATGGTAAAGACGAGGATTCAGAAGATGAGAACTCCGCAAGCTCTGAGAGTACCGACGAGGAAGCCGAGAAGATCCCTCATCTGAAAACCAGACGAAAATCCTCAAACAGATACAGACTGAGGCGCATCAAACAGACTAGCGAAAGTTCCGATAATGACAACAGTTCTGACATTGAATTGAACTTTTCGCCACCCAAAGAAGATCAGTGGTATGATAAAATCTTGAAGGAAGACTCTCAAAGCGTAGACGATTATCAGAACAGCTTGAAAATTGTGTTGCTGTTCGAAATCTTGCGAATGGCAGAGGAGAGGAAGGAGAAGCTGTTGGTTTTCAGCCAGAGTTTGATATCTCTGGACCTGATCGAAAGCATGTTACCTTTTGCGCCTCATCCCGAAAATGATGCCCGGGAGGAAGATTCTGACAGCGCGTTGACGCCGACGCGTTGGTATAAGAACGTTGACTATTTTCGGATGGATGGGTCTACTCAAGGGCATTACAGACAACGTTGGATTAATGCTTTCAATGATGAGAATGACACACGGTCACGATTATTTTTGATCTCTACCAGAGCCGGGGGTCTCGGGGTTAATCTCGTCGGCGCCAACAGGGTGGTGATTTTCGACGCGTCCTGGAACCCATCACACGATACGCAGTCCATGTTCCGCGTGTACCGTTTCGGACAGACCAAGAAATGCTATATTTACCGTTTCATCGCAGAAGGCACAATGGAAGAGAAGATTTATCAACGACAGGTTAACAAGCAGTCGCTGGCTTTTCGAGTTGTGGACGAGCAGCAAATTAACCGGCATTTTACGTCCAGCTCTCTGGCGGAATTATACACTTTCACGCCTTCTGTGGTCGATCCCGACAATCCTGGGCCATTACCGGTGGTTCCAAAGGACGAAGTGCTTGCGGAAATATTGTCAGATCCTAGTAACAGGCATACTATCGCGTCTTATCACGAACACGACTCCCTGTTGGACCATCAAACTGATCAGGAACTGACAGAGGAAGAAAGAAAATCGGCATGGGAGGAGTATGAAGCTGCGAAGAGTGGTCGGGCTCGTTTGGAAAACACAACCGGGCGGCCATATCTGCCTGGTGCCGGTTCAAACTGGTCTTTTGGCACGTCGGGAACGATGACTTTCAATCTCGAGAATCCTACGCCATACGAGGCCATGACATTCAGACTCGCCGGTCTTCATAGCATGATGATTAAAATGCACAGCCAATATGAAAAAAGCCATGTTGCCCCGATCGCGACTATTTTCAAACGACTCAGGCAAACTCCTATGTATAAAGCTGCCAATGAGGTCAGCGTGAGAGCCATTGCGATGGAGGTGCATTTGCGACTGAAACGGCAGAGGCAAGAAAGATTGGACGAATTCGACCGCGTGCGAATGGAATACTTGAAATTGCAAGCGGAATTTGTTTCATTGTATGGTGGCGGCGCTGTCAACCCTTCGATACCCGTTAATCAATTTCCATTTCCATATGCTTCTAACGGAACCGAAAGGCCGTCCACCAGTGGTCTTTCAGTGCATTCCAACAACAACGCTGAACAAGAAAATCAGTCTTCGACCTCTATAACTGAAATTATCGATATAACAGATACTGTTGAGCAGTCTTGAGAGATTATGTCAGCCATCTGTGAGTCTGTGACCATTATTGCAGCTTTCGCTTGATCTTGCTATTAATACTGCTTTTTCTCTTTATCAGCTTGATATTCCATTATTGATCACAGTGACCTTGATTTTACATTCATTGTCTCTCAGACTAGGCATGATCTAGGTCGTAAATCACTGCAATGTGATTATGTGAGCAATTTCTTTTTTCTTTTGCGCATTTCTCAGCACTGCCTACCCATTTTTGAAATCTGCCTGTCAATATGCGTGACACTTGGTCACAGAATGCTACACTGGACAGTGGACACGTGTAATGTGTTGGCGATCGGGAATTTGATAAAATGCTCTTCACTGTTTCAACCATGTTCTTGTTGGTACGGTCGGCAGCGGCGCCAGCTTCACACCACGCCATTATTTTTTCTTAACTCTTTCTTATTTTTTTTAGAAATAACGTAAAACGTATATCTGTAGGCTCGATTCCTGCATTGAAATTTCGAAATGGCTCAAAATCCGGATTTATCGACGGCGATCCTCAAGGAGAAAGTCAAACCGAACCGTTTGATCGTCGAGGAAACATCGAACGATGACAACAGCGTCGTTGTGCTTTCACAGGAGAAGATGGATGAGTTGCAGCTATTCAGAGGCGACACTGTATTGCTGAAAGGCAAAAAGCGCAAAGAAACCGTATGTATTGCGCTTGCCGATGAGAACGTAGCGAACGAGAAGCTTTGCATCAATCGATGTGTGCGTAATAACCTCCGCGTCCGCCTCGGTGATGTTGTCAGCGTGCAAGCCTGCCCTAATGTGAAGTACGGAAAAAAGATCCATGTGCTACCGATCGACGATACGATCGAAGGAATATCCGGGAATGTCTTTGACGTGTATTTGAAGCCGTATTTCCTGGAAGCGTACAGGCCGATCAAGGCAGGAGATATCTTTTTGGTACGCGGTGGCATGCGTGCGGTCGAATTTAAAGTCATGGAAACTGATCCGCCTGAATACTGTATTGTATCGCCGGATACGGTGATCTTCAGCGAAGGTGAACCGGTCAAACGTGCCGATGAAGAAGAAGCTCTCAATGAAGTAGGATATGACGATGTGGGAGGATGCAGAAAGCAGTTGGCTCAGATTAAAGAAATGGTGGAACTACCTTTGCGCCACCCCGCTCTTTTCAAGGCTATCGGAATAAAACCGCCGAGAGGTATTCTCTTATACGGACCGCCAGGAACTGGAAAGACTCTGATTGCGAGAGCGGTTGCTAACGAGACCGGCGCTTTCTTTTTCTTGATCAACGGACCGGAGATTATGAGTAAGCTTGCAGGCGAGAGCGAGTCTAACTTGAGAAAAGCTTTTGAGGAGGCTGAGAAGAACGCGCCCGCCATCATTTTCATCGATGAGTTAGACTCGATTGCTCCGAAGAGAGAGAAAACTCACGGCGAAGTAGAGAGGAGGATTGTGTCGCAGCTGTTGACTTTGATGGATGGCCTGAAGCAGAGGGCACATGTCGTTATCATTGGAGCCACGAACAGGCCAAATTCAATCGATGCCGCGTTGAGACGTTTCGGACGTTTTGACAGGGAAGTCGACATAGGCATTCCCGATTCCACTGGGAGACTTGAAATTCTGAGAATCCACACCAAAAATATGAAGCTAGCTGACGACGTAGATTTGGAGCAAGTCGCGAATGAGTCTCACGGTCATGTTGGTGCTGATCTGGCCGCGTTGTGTTCCGAAGCTGCTCTACAGCAAATCCGAGGCAAGATGGATCTTATTGACTTGGAGGAGGAGACTATCGATGCAGAAGTGATGGATAATCTGGCTGTCACGATGGAAGACTTTAGATGGGCGATGGCGCAAAGTAACCCGTCCGCTTTGCGCGAGACTGTGGTTGAAGTGCCGAATATCACATGGGGCGATATTGGCGGTTTGGAAAGTGTCAAAACCGAGCTGCAAGAGCTGGTTCAGTATCCGGTGGAGCATCCGGATAAGTTCTTGAAATTCGGCATGACTCCATCAAAAGGCGTGCTGTTTTACGGCCCTCCGGGTTGCGGTAAAACGCTGCTGGCGAAAGCCATCGCAAACGAGTGCCAGGCTAATTTCATCTCCATCAAGGGTCCCGAGATGTTGACTATGTGGTTTGGAGAGTCCGAAGCTAACGTGAGAGAGGTTTTCGATAAAGCGAGACAGGCTGCTCCGTGTGTCTTGTTCTTTGACGAGTTGGACTCGATCGCAAAGTCCCGTGGTGGTAGCGTGGGTGACGCAGGTGGTGCCGCAGATAGAGTTATCAACCAAATCCTGACTGAGATGGACGGGATGAGCAATAAGAAGAATGTGTTCATCATCGGAGCTACGAACAGGCCTGACATTATCGATTCTGCTATCCTGCGTCCTGGGCGTCTCGATCAGCTTATTTACATCCCTTTGCCTGACGACAAGTCCCGCATTCAAATCTTGAAAGCAAACCTACGCAAATCTCCCGTAGCGAAAGACGTGGATGTCAATTACATTGCACGAGTGACGAAAGGCTTCAGCGGCGCTGATCTTACTGAAATTTGTCAACGTGCTTGCAAGCTCGCTATTCGAGAGAGCATCGAAGCTGAGATCCGTGCGGAACGCGAAAGGAGAGACAACGCGGATGCCGCTATGGATGACGACGTTGATCCTGTGCCTGAAATCTGCAGGAAGCATTTCGAAGAAGCTATGAAATATGCGCGCAGGTCCGTCTCCGACAAGGACATCAGGAAGTACGAAATGTTCGCTCAAACTCTTCAGCAAAGCCGAGGTTTCGGTGGGTTCAAATTCCCCGGGGGCCAACAGTCTGGAGGCAACTCTCAAAGCGGAGCGTCGGGCAGCGGCGACCCCTTCCAAGATAACGAAGATGACGATTTATACGATTAAACTTTGTATTTGTAAGTCTATAAGAATCTTTGACACACATTTTGTGGTCGCCCGAACGACTGTCTCGCTAAATCTTAGCGTAGCTCGCTATAATTTATTTGTTTATTCAATGTACATACAACTGTTATCAGTGTGATGTCATCTCCCAGTGTCGCTCCCATTTCCGGCGTTGCTGTCGCGTTCTCCGCCAGCAATACTTGTTACCGGTTTTCCGTTCTGTTGAGTTATGAAATATACTATTCCGATCTGCGGTGTACTTGATGGAATACAGTTGTTTGTATACTTGTCCGTTTGTGTGATTTGAAGATATGACCTCGTGTGTCTTTGTCAGATCGTAGGGCTGTTAAACGAGCTGTAATTATCTTCTAGCTGGCACAATAGAATTCTGCAGTTGGAAAATTTAGCTGAATAGCAAGTTTTATAACCTGTTTAGTAGATCTGAAGTTTTTAGAAATTTGGTGCAAGTAAAGTCTGACACGGTGCATCGATAAATTTTCAATAATCTGTAGGGACGTGAATAATATAAAGTTTACTAGAATTCGAGCTTGAAATGAATCGACTTTTAAAATTGATTTATGCCATGAAATAAATATTTCGGGTGCTAGTTACTGTTATCTTGTACGCTTCCCAGCACCCACCAGGCACTGGAAAGTCATATAGTGTTGGTTATCGATGCAAGAAAAATGAAAGCTTTCGCGCAGACATCGGTAGAGGATCAATATTAATTCAAGACTGATCAATGACATATTACGGTAATCATGAGGTCGATTTAGATTTGAGGTCACACTTGCATCTGCCTGTCATAGAGACCATGTTTGAATTACTTCATGTTATGGTTTGAGCAACTGGAAATTCGCAGTTTAACCTACTGTATGGGTGCTGTCCCACCTGTTATATCAATCACGAGGGAGTCGTTTATTTCAGTTTCATCATTGGTTTATTAGCAAATTTTATCAGTTAAATACACCACAAAAATGCGATACAATGAAAAAGTAGGAAGGTGTCGAAGCGACTTGGAGCAGTCAACTCATTGGTGAATTAGATTAGGATTTCCAGAAGACAATGTGCGCTTGACACGAACCTCGGTGTGGGCAGCAGAAACTGAATAATTTCGAATTTGAGTGTGCCAGCACTTCAGCAACATAATCAGCTGTATGAGCCAAACCAAACGAATTCATGGCGGCGATGCTCGCATGCCTTCCTGCGGGTATTCGTGCAGTGCTGTTACTCCAACTCGAATCGTGATCTATGAAAATGCAAGGTGTACGAAGGAGTGTTCAGCGTCGGATTTCAAAACTTGTTGGATATCTGTTATGATCGCGCGGCATACGGAAATTGCTATTGCGAATTCTCGACAGCCAGTTGCGCAGAGGCGTACTTTCGATCAAAGATTACGTGCCGTTGACTCGACAACTACACCACTACCACGGCAGCGCTTACTGAAGCGTGTCGGAAAAGATCGAAATCCAAGACACATTTCAGGCAGTATTGTGCTGTTGTCCAATGTCCGTGTCAGCGTAGACATATGCTTGTAAAATCGATGCCAGACTGCATACTGGCCCAATGTCCTTGATAGTTTCATGTAATCGCATATCGATTCGACGTTTATCCAAATAAGCGTGACTTGCGCAAATCCACATGGTGCACATCGTGTACTAGTATTTACAGGGAATGAAAATATAGAATTAATAGAGTCATCTTTTCTAACGACTTGCATTGTTAAGAACAAATCTGTACCATAGCTATTATCTGCACCACCGAGATATCTCGTTCCAGTTCATTAATTTGATATTTTGTTACCAAGTAAGGTGATATTTTTCCACGTGGGCAATAATATGGGAAATATTTATAACAAATAGCGAATCTGGTGGAGTTTTCACCCCAAAATGATATCAGACATACTTTGTAGTTTGTACCAGCGTGTGGAACAAAAGTAAAAATTCTCCCACACATTTCATATCCTTTCGAGTTTCTTCGCAACAGACCGCCACTGAAGGGCGCTGTGTGAAGAACGGAGAGATTACGTTACGTCCAGTTGAATCTTGATTCGAGTTTACTCATTCCTTTTTACCCTTCTTCTCTCGCTTTTGTTTAACATTGTTCGTAGAAAAAGGATAGCGTCTCTCGTCTTGGCTTCATTTACGGCCTGCAGTCCTGGCGTAGTGAGCGGCGGAGCGCTGCCCGTTTTTGTTTTGATTTCACGATGTCAGCGTCGAATAGCGAACTCGATCCACATTTCATCAAAGCACTCGGTTACCTCTTTTCTAAGAGCCCAGATGCAACCACAAAACTTCAAAAAATGCTGGATGACGCCATTCAGCAAAGTATGAAGAAGTAAGATGCGAATTATTGATATAATTGATATCTTGAAATCCCGTAACGTGTCCTATCCTTCGTAGAAAGCAAGATTACAGGGGGATATTAGACAAGTCTTCGACTGCCATAAAAAATGCGAAGCACCCGGTCAAATCGGGCAAGACTGCTCATGATCTGAAGTCAAAGAAAGAGAAAGACTTGGCGCAAAAACGTCAACTAGAGAAGGTAACATTTATTGCAGTTAATATCTTATATGCATTGTTCCAACTCTAAAACTACTCTGTTAAGCGGTGGTTCGTGTATTCTGGCTAGATTCTAGGTATTCCTTAGTCAGTGAATGAGAATGTAGTGGTCTAGTTTCTTATAAACCAGCCTTGAAAAAATGATCTGTCTGCCAGGTTTAAAATCATTATATTGATCGAGCATGTCATGAATTTTGTTAGATCCAAAAAGATTTAGAAGAATTGAATCAAGATGTTGCGAAAAAAGCTAGATATGATTCATCATCGCCAACTGCCTTTCTATCAAGTGATGTCAAAGTTCGAAATGATTCTAGGTAAGTATGTTATTGTTATGGGATAACGAGTCACACTAATTATGCCTTGACCCAACAATTATTGCCATTGGTATGTGATACTTGTTGCCTTTGTTATGCTGGTGCAAAGATCATTGCATAGTTTCATATGAATACTTCAATTGACCTAATTTTCTACTTGATGCTGACGATACGCAATGTTCTGAGTCCAGTGTCTAACAATAACTAGTACTCACTTGACGATGCGCCTGCTGTTTTTCAAGCTCTATTGCTGAATATCGTTGTATCTTTTGAACAGTGAGTCAAGCTCTGATGCAAAAGATTATACACTTGATATGGACACGGACATAGACACCTGCGCGATTTGCAAGTATGCTGACTCTCTGTTCCAGACGGATCTGCAGTACACTCAACACACATACCCCCACTATTTGGATAGTCGATTATTCACTGAGCCATAAACAGTCCATGGCAGATTATCAAACCTTACTAATTTACACATTCCAAACCCATATAATCTGTATTTTACATAACATTAAGCCCAAGTAGTATTTTCACAACGTACTTTGTTCCTAAATCTTATTGCATTATCACAAGAATGAAAGAACTAATCGAAATTCAATCCAGGATGTACATTAATGATTAAGCTATAATTTTGTATTCTTTGAGATAGGTAGCAGTAGATTTAGTCTGTGTGGTCTTTCAATCCACATAAAACCATACTGAGCTTGATTTCCCTTGATTGAAATAATCTATGACTGCAATGGATGGCCAAGCAGCTAGCATGTCTAATCATGAATTGGCTGTATATCCCCTTGACAATCCTACCACTGATTTCACACTTGAGCATTACTTGCCAAGGCAAATATCTGATTACATTACAATGACATTATCAAGCAGCACACACTTCCGTTTCACTCGATCTGGTTACATTTATATTATAGTTTCATTGTCTCGGCAATATGATTAAAGGTTCATTCGAGAAAGAACCAGTATTCGGTGATTGTCCCAATATTCTAGCTATTCAATAATAACATGATAATATATGCATGTCTCAGAACTTGTCTACCAAAATTCAACGTTGTTTGGTATATATTATATAGGTCACAGCAATATACAATTATATAGAGAGATGTCTTACCTGTCATATTTTCCTTCTGTCTAGGAGGTCTTCAACAGAGAAAGGTACCCCGGTGGAATGCCATGAATGTCACAATCTATATCACAGAGTAAGTAAAACATGGTGGGATATCATAGTCCAGTGGATCCTAACATTTTCTGGTTGGCAAGCACATATACGAGTTTACGATATCTCCCGATGACACATCCTGATGAACAGAATTTTTTATATGGCAAGTTCTGGAGATATAATTTTTGCATAATATAATATCTTCGCAGCCATAGTACTGCCTAAGTCAGTGGTTCTCGCGCCGGTCCGCCAAATATAAAGAATTTTATATCCTAATTCCAAAACGTTAGAAGTTAAACACTTGTCCATTATACAATTGAATAGTATATTGATATTGAAATGAACCCGAATATTTTCGGCTGACACTCGTCAGGGGCAATCGTCAGCAACTAGTAGATAATAAGGAAGAACATTGTATATCAACAATCGTTGATATACTATTCAATTGTATACTGAGTTCTGTACCTCCAAGAAGCACTTGTCCATTAGAGAATTTAAGCATCAGATTTTAAATAGATTAATGTATTTGGAACATATTTTTCTGCGTCATGTCGAAATAGAGAGTTCATGATGTACTTTGGATGTATGGCACGATGGTGCAAGTGTTGTACGCTAATTTTAAACAGTTTAGAACGACTTATTTCGGACAAGTTGTATGTGAAAGTAAATAGTAAAAATACTTTAAAACAGACATTGCAAAATTACGACAATGCAATTGAACGAATCTTGGTGGTTTAATAGAGGCTATAATGAATGGAAAAGTCACCAAAATTTTATTAAAGTACGATTCTGACTCCGCAGCCCTGGTTACAACACATTTGTTTTGAAGCTGTACCGGTCTGTGAGGTCAAAAAGGTTGAGAACCACTGGCTTAGCTCGTGTGACGGTTGTTGGCTTGAAATGCTCATTAGTTCATTTCTGAAATAGCGCGTTGAGTTGTGCTAGTCTCGTGTCGTCAGCGACTTCATTTTTGTGTCGTAGTAAAAATCTGTCCTAAATATTGTGGTAGAAGTACATTAAACGATTTGCACAAATGCTAGGCTATATCACGAGTAAGCCACATTGTTGCAACAATGCAAACGCCTTGAACTATACCCAAGTGTCGTGATATTTGTTCCAACGCTAGCTATAAGCACCAACCAAAATTCAACTTGGAAACGAGACACCAAATCTTACCAGTGACAATTATAATATTAATGTTATTTAATTAAAATTTGAAATAAAGTTTGAATTTTACCTGATAGGCTTAAGGTTGATAGTCCCAACCCCTAATAAACGCCAGTCGCCATGGGGTAGCAACCCAGAGGTGAGTTTTATGATATTTGAAACTGGATGGTATCATGCGGCTTCCCCGTGACTTGGACGAATTTTGTATTGTAACAGTTATGCTCCATTATTTATATCCAATATATAGGATACAATTTAGATTAAATCCTCACCGATTTCATTAGGGAGGAATGTGTTTAGGCGGAATTGAGAGGTGTCACTGGGTAGGGAAGTTTTATTTGTGAAGTGTCTCTTTCCATATCCACAATCCAGGGCCTGTTTCCCAACGTGTCATTGTGCCATGGTTCTCGGCTTGCCCGGACACTTGACGCGCCGTGTCAAGATAAATTTGAGAAAGGAAACTCAATTTCCTGTATCCGAAGCTTTGTCACCTTCGCTGTCAAAGTGTAAAATTGCACCGAAATATCCCACGTCTTGTGTAGCTAGAGACGGCCAATGTTTCCAGGGTATTTTCATCATGCCGCCAAACTAGTTCTGGTCTTTGGGATAGACAGCCTATGCTGCGCTAGGGTTATGCGTGTCTTCTCAATATTTTGCTAAGAATCAATCCAAACAGTACCGACTAATCAAGAAAATTTGAAATGTTGGAAATGTGTATCTTGAATTTGAAGTTCAGAAAAATTCAACTGAACTCTAATAGTACAAGCAAAATTTATTTGCTTCACTCCTAAATAAAAAGCACCTTGCTACTGTTCATCTCCGGTGATTATGGGCTTTTTTTATTATCCTGCCAAAAGCTTATCAAACACACTTGAAACAGGCTTATTAATTTAGTTCCACTGGAGTGCTTCCTAGACTCTGTTCTTTGTAGTGTAGATATAAATATTCAAGTCCAAAGATTTTTAGTGCATCTTCTTCCGACTGAGCACGTAGCGTAAAATGTAACCGCACATAGTTGAATATCTACCGCGAGTGTCGTGATTAAGCTGTCCTGTGTCACTAATGGCCTATTTAGAAGTGTTTGTAATAGAGGAACATCGTCCCTTTTAACCCTCGTGCTGCTTGGAGGAAGTTAGACTCGCGTCACATGAACTATCGTACCTGGCTCCTGGTTGAGATGGCTCCGAAGTAAAAACCTATTGCTACAAATCGCAATGTGATTAGTGATGCATCGCAAGAACACTATTCCGATTTCTTTTCCAGGCTTAGTCATTGATTTTTTGTCAATTCCTATTTCAACAGGAATGCCACCAGCCTCATATTAGTCGGCAAGAAACGAACGATCCGCGATGCGTTTGGTATTGCTCATGGTGTCAGAAGAATATGAAGAAAGTAGCGAAACAGATCAACTCCAAGTCTTCACAGGGTGGGTGATGAAGGAGTAGCTAATTTATGTTGCCGGACGCTCGGCTAAATGCAAACGTATTAAGATCTAGATGCTGCATGCAGCCGTTGATAGTGTTGATTTATGTACAGAGGTGGTCAGTAATGAAATACTACTGTTTCTGAATACTCAAATAGGATTTGCCTACTTACTCACTACTTATAAGTCTTCCGCCTTTGCTTACGATCGTTAGGCAAGACTAATTAGTTTATTAACTTTCGATTTTCTGAAGTAGGAAGTAGTTTCGAGATAGGTTTCCATAACGTTACTGAGTGAAATTGTCATAATTCACTGGGCGAAATAGCCCCTGCATGACGGTAACAGCACATATTTACGAGTTTGAAGTGTCATAAGTCGTGAAGATGCAAACTGCAGCTTTGAAAGTAGCCGCCTTCGATCTGCTGCTAATAGTATGTGTCGTGACGACAAAATCTACTTTTTGAAATTACTTGAGTTCCTTTCATTGTGCTTTAACTTCTTGAAGTCTTTTTGACATGCCTTGGAAATCACTACTTGTAATTAAATAGAAATTGACAGCATTACTTCTACCTCTACTTTGGCACCAACAATGGCCACCTGTGTTTATTTGGTCCTACGATAGTTGAATTGATTCTGATTTGTCCTAAATGGTTATTCCAAACACACACTTTGAAACTACAGTTCGTTTACTGACGTGACAAACCTAGCTACTTTGTTGCTATGCTTGTCTGTCCTTACAACTGTTAAGTAAAGCTTGTCTTCGTGTGTTTTCAAACAATGTATTCCTCCTTTCTACAGCGATACATTCAAACCATGTTCAGGAGCGCGTTAGTTCCCCCGATTCGAAACCCGCGTTTGTAAACCCGTTTAAGAGGCATGAGATGAAGGTTTGTATACGACTTCCCAAAGCCGTCGTGAAGTCTGCAAAGTTTTAGTATGTTTTTGAATCGGTTTCTTTCTGGTATGGTAAGCATGTTTTTGGTGAAATTATGGACTTTCCAAATCTCGCCCAGTCCTGCATCATTTCACTCGTCAGGTAAGTCATGGAACACGACACCCGATATTCCCTAGAGGTTGCCGTCACACACCTGACAACATGGTTGACATGGTTGAAACAGTAGTAGGCATAGTCTATAGAAATTTCCACTACACTATCACCGACACTTTTTTTTTTTTTGGGGGGGGGGTTTCAAGTTGGAAATTCTCTTGTCCAGGCAGTCGTGGTGTTGAAAGTCGGTATTTCTACTTGAGTAGGTCGTTAGGTCTGTGAGAAATCGAGAACCCAACAGATTCGATTAAGCTTCGAATATCCGGGTATTGCTTGTTGTCTGTATCACCTTTTATTCCACTGCAAATAAAATACTGCCTGTTACACTTCTTATGAAATATTTTTCATAATTTTTATTCAAAAGTAGGAGCTAATGCGTCGTTAAAACCAGGGCTGCGGAGTTGGTTCACTTCACCACAGACAGCAGGCATTTATCGATGAACCGAGTTAGGGAGCTTAAGTCACTCTGACTCGAATACAGAAAATTTTACGTTTATTACATTTTTTGTTGGTATTATTGCCAATCAATATAATTTGTGAAGGAGCGCCCGTCAGAATCTTGATAGCTTGCATCACTGCAACGGCACTTTCTAGTAACATTAGAGGACAATAAGTCCTATGTTGGGGGAGTTGAAGTTTGCTTCGACTCCAGCCAGCAAGTTCTTACTGCAAAAGATATTACGGAATTTTCTGTGGCTCCGACTACATCAGAGAAAATTTTATTAAAGTACGATTCTGACTCCGCAGCCCTGGTTACAACGCCATCAGTGGATCACTACCAAGAAATATCGATTTCATGAACATGCATATTGCATAGCCGCATGCAGCATGTTGTGTATGCTTCTGTACGACCAATCTAGATTTTAATGATACCTGGGCGGGAAGAAGCGAGTAAATAAACTATAGTTCTCGTTGACAAAACAATGCTTGGTCACAAAAAATGGGTCTCGAAGCAATCAACGTAAATCGTTACAATTGGTACCCGATTCTGATTGAATTATTCGTTCTATTGGACACTGGTGTAGCTTATTGTTGATTTTACGTCTATCAGACGTTTTAGCCACATCCTTCTATTGCTAAGTGCCGATGTTCAAATCTGTCAATATGGATTGCTTGTGTAATTTATGGCACAACCACCCGTGAAGCCTGAAGACACTTGCTCACTCATGTGTTGCACCCTTAAATATGACAATAGCACACCTCCCGACATACCGCTTCGTTACCGTTTACATTGTGCCCGCTCCATATCTTGTTATGAGTACGGTTGTGATTTCTGTATTCATGTTTCCAAGGTATGGAGACGCAGTGTGCTAAATTTGGTGAACAGACCTTCCCTGAAAGCTGTTCAAGCAAGCTGGAAGGGCCCTGATCGGTGAGGCGTATTCATTCAAGACATTGATGCATCTGTGCTTGGAGACCTATTATTCGTCTTCATGCCTTTGACGCACGTGACGTTACGCACATCGGTTGTGACGCAGTGAAACGAACGACCGCACAATGTCCGAGTGAAAATTTGGTGGGGGCTGGCACCTTTTATCACTCGCATAGGCTGCGGCCCTGGTCCTGGCATCGAATCGAGGGATTAGATTAAATGCAACTATATTCGGATTGCCTAAAACACTACATTTATACTAAACCTATCAGTCAAGAGACAAAACTTCGGCTTGTAGTTTGTAGCTGCTGTCATTTCTTTTTACCTTGAGCATATACCTGCCCAGTGCCCATATCGTTTACACCAGCCCTATGCAGGGCATCACCTATTCTGTGTTTATCAGACATTGTTAGCAACAGAGTGCTGCTAATTTTTCGAGGTACTCGGTAGGTTTTGCGAGCTACTTGAGTGGTTTTGTTTTACACTACTTCCACGTGTACTTGGACTGGTTTTAGGCAAATCTAATGAATTTGTCATTTTTGCTTTAGTCGCGAAATTCCACCCAACCACGTGGTAGCAAATCGTTTAGGCCAGGTCGAAGTAGCGAGGCTGCAACGAAAGGAATGACCTAACGAAGTCTGATACTGATACAGAAACTTGAGACTACATGAAAATAATAGCTGTATTGAAGTTAACCGCTATACTTTACCAGCATTCCGATCGCAAAACTGTTATATTATTTTTAGACGACCCTTCCTGCTGCTGGAAATGGTGCCTCCGGCGGTTCGCTGGCTGGCTGGGCTGCATTAAGCGGAAAGAGCGTGCCAACCGACAACGCTCCGTCGAAGTCGCAAGTTCCGCTCAAAGCCCACAGCCCGCACGCTTCGTCGCCGAAGCACCCTGCCTCTTCCGCGTCCCATTTCAAGGATAAGTCAAATAGTAAGGGTTCCAAAATCAAGGCGAGTCAGAAATTTGCGGTTTCTGACGATTTGACCTTCGCGAAAGCTCTAGGAGCCGACATACCGTCGAGCGGTTCTTTGAAGTCCAATTCCAAGCCTAACTGGAGCGGCGGTAGCGCGAAGTCTTCGATGTTTCCGAAGGCTACCGCCGTTTCCTCTAACTCTTCAAAGGCGGGTTCTCTTCCGTCCGCCAACGCCGAGAAGCGGTTGCAGATCATGAAGAAGAAAGCGAAATCTAACACAAAAAGGACGAAATCGTGATATCTTACACTAGTGAGCTTTCCAAGGTAGGAAATTCCTCACGCAGAGTGGGAGTAGTTCTCTTGCTTGCTAACGAAGCGAGCCGGTACGACTACGGGATGTGCATTCGGTTGCTCGCGCGCCGTACAAGAGGCAATTCAAGCGGACAAGCTGTTGGGTAGCTAAAGAGTAGATCTTTGTCGCCTTTTGGATGGTTTCGTTTGCGATCGCGCACTACCTACGCGTTTCCTGATCAAAACCAGGTTAAATTTGGTGTTTAACTCTCGCTACTGCATTCGCGGGTCTTGTTGCGTTGAAATTGTTCCAACCATGAATCAAAACACGTAACCTTGTTGACAGTTGACAACGAAAACCGTAAACACACATACATTTATGGGAATCAGTTTCGATCTGGGAAATATACTTTTTCTTATCTTCGACAGTGCTGTAATACTTACTGTCATTCTTGAAATCATCGGTGTAAGAGGGGTATTAGCATTCGTCTTACGAGTTATATACGATACGCCTTCTATCGGGCGTGGGTTGCGTTGTAATGGGAGCGACCGCTGATCTCATCTAATTCGAAAGTGGGCGGCGAGGGCCGACACTGGTGAAGTTGCAACAAATGGAATCACAGCAGCGGGGAATTCATACCGTTTGTGGAAATAATGATCTCGAACCGACAAGATCACGTAACGATGGAGCGTCCTGCGTGGGCGCAATCCCCGGCCAGACCAAAGACCTGATCAGTAAAACTGGCCTCCGGCGGTCGTGTTTAGCATTTCCGGGACAGTACGGGGGGCGGTGGTGTTGCAAGACATAGACAGCCTTATGAGTAGAGCGATTTTTTTGTTATGCCGAAATTGTTTACAAAGTCAACATTTTTTTGCAACCTTCGATTCGATTGTATCGTAGATGTTTGCACTGTCGGTGATCTCATCATTTTACAGCTTGGAGCCTACTGTTTTAGACGGCCCATTGTCTGCTCACTGTGAATCATAAACGGTCCAATGACAAGTAGGTTGACAGGTTATGCTCAACGTACCGCAATATCTTTACGAAAGCGAGACTGCGTGGGCACTGGGCATTGGTTCTTATATCAAGAAGCACATGATGAAAAATTGTGACGTAGACAGCATTGTCAGAATGAAGCAACACGACTGTGTTGCCGGCCAACAACTGCTGTTGTAGAACGTTTTTCACCATTATTGGCAAGCTACTTGGTAAAGAAAGACACTTTCTACCCGAAAATGTAGGAAAGTATCTTTCGTTGTACCACAACGAATTTTCATTATTTCTACTATTGAATAGTATATATTCATATTGAAATGAACCCGAATATTTTCGGCTGACTCGTCAGGGGTAATCGTCAGCAACTAGTAGATAATTGGAAAGAACATTGTATAACAATCGTATCACAAAATATGACGTCCCCAGCATCAAATTTCGGATGAGATAGCGTTCAATGTACTATTTTTAGGTGGTACACGAACTCCTTTTGTTGACAGAGTTTTGGTTATTGTATTTTGATAAAAGTCGACTCCAAGGCACACAAATGCAATGGTGAACGGCCCCGCCCAACGATTCGAAATCGGTCGTCTATAATGCGTGATGTAGGGGAGATGTGGTACCGATGAGACACTGGGACCGAAAATACTTGAAAAATTCTCTGTGATAATCCCATGATTACAGTACGCGACTTTGTCTACAATGGCATGCTGGCTGAATCTTTCCTCACATGCAAAAAACTTCGACCTGCGTGAGTCTGTGACAATTGACTTACGTTTTAGGAGGTGCAAACTATGTTTGGATCGACAAATACATTTTTCTATATCACCTTCCAGACCAGTGGTTCCCAACGTGGGCGATTTGGCGGTCTAGGGGGCGAAAATAGACATAGGGGAGCGATGACGCGTCAAAACGGCTGACCTTTTTTTATATTCAGTCAACCCACGGAAATTTAGTTACAAAAGTGTGTCAAATTAGACATCGAGCCGAAAATTTGACCTTTTTTTTTAGTCAACCCGCCGGTGATTACAGTTTGTATGCCCAATTTTCGGTACACAAAATTTGGGGGCGATGATCGGTGTTGACCTTGAAAAGGGGGCGATGGGTCGAAAAAGGTTGGGACCCTCTGTTCCAGACTAACAAACCCGCAATAATTTTTGATGTGAATTATACGGCTTGTATCATGGTATACAATGGCACATATTTTTGAATCAGTACCATCCTCGAGTGGACTATTTTCAATTCAATTACAGTATTTATAGGGTGGGGGACCTATAATGCCATAGCCAAATCAAGCAAAATAGTTGGACCAACTATTCACTTAACAACAGAAACACGCCTAAGAGGCTGTAAATCATAGTATAGTTACCTGTGGTGTTTTATCGCTATTACGAGGTATTTGAAAGTAAAAATGCCGATTTTCCAGTAATATGTAGGCTAGATGGTATTAATTTTGTAAGTATCGGCGGAAATCGAAACGTGATTTTATCCCAACATTGAATTGATATAATCTATTTTATTCTTGTAGGTGGTGACGAAACATTCTTCATTGGCATGCTGTAGATAAGAATACAGCACACAACAAAACAAGTTGAAAAATTTTAGTTTTGAGCGTAGGTCTCAGGGTCGTGGGCCATTGGACCCACCGGGTGGGGACCGATGACACGTTCGAGCAACAAATTTTAAACGTTTGCGAATATTTTTTAAAAAGGAGGATATCCATGTAAATGTCCGCGATAGCTAGAGCTTGTATCGAACTGTTGAGACAGCAAAAGATCCTCTATTCTCGGCAGAAGATTTGAGGGCCAGAGATCATTTTGCAATTCTTGATCCATCGGTACCCCATCTCCGCTAACTACTGGAATTCTTCATGAGTCCAGATTTAATTAAAATGAAGATAAGTAAGGACATACAGTTCCAACCAGAAATGAAGATAAGTAGTACAATTCTATCATGTGCGAAAACTCCTAATGTGCATACACGGGGTTAAAATTAAGTTTCCAAGGTAATAAAATGTCAAAATTTTGATTTTTTTGGGTAAAAAAATCGTCCTACTGATAAACGTTAGGTGAAAAAAATTGTTTTCAAAGTCATATTTATTGCAAACTGCATTTCGCTGCTGCCGTGGGAGGTTGCACAGTCGGTGGACTTGTCTTGACATTTTACGCCTCGTAGCCTACTTCACAGGCTTATGACCCAATGTCTACTCATTTTGAATTAAATCAACACACCTAAAAACTCGTAAAATTTTAAATAGGACCGTATAGTCTTTCCATGCTCACACCGATGTCTCGAATTTGAATCTGAAACTTGACCGAGTAGTGGACATCGATTCTTATATCACAGTGGTCGTCAACGTATGGGTGGATCGCGAGAGGCCCCGTGGATATACTCAGATATCGCATATATCACTACTGTGGATATACTCAGATATCGCAGATATCATTGTGGATATACTCAGATATCACCAAAATCCGCAGACATCGAGGTCATGTAAAGGTCACGCTTCGTTTAGAGCGCAGATATCACGTCTTAAGCATGTCTAGGTCGATTCAGTGCGCAGATATCAGGTCCGGACAATGCCTGGGGGAATTTTGTGCGCAGATATCAGCTCCGGAGCATGTCCGAATACAAATAGTGCGCAGATATCAGGTCTGGACCATACCTGGATTCTGTTGGTGCGCAGATATCAGGTCCGGACCATGCCTGGGGGAATTTTGTGCGCAGATATCAGCTCTGGAGCATGTCCGAATACAAATAGTGCGCAGATATCAGGTCTAGACCATACCTGGCGCTGTTTCCTGCATTGATCCTGCAGATATCAGGTCCGCAGCATGTCTGACGCCAAGCGATACGCAGATATCAGACCCGGAGTATGTCTGGATACAAATATTGCGCAGATGTCAGGTTTGGACCATGCCTGAGCGTATTTCTTTGGTCGATATACACTCCACATCATGTCTGGATGGAAATGGTCAGGCCTGGTCACTGGTCAGAGCTGACCAGTAACAAACCACTTACAGTTATTTTGGAGTCCTCTGGCAGATTTTGCCTGCTTGCATCACTTAGGCTACTCTAGTGCAGGGGTGTCAAACTCAAATTGTTTCGCGGGTCGCATTCAAACCTTCAGAACATAGGGGATTAGGGGTTCTATTCAAGCGAGACGTTTATTCACAAACAATGGAATTTGCAAAAATACAAATATTGACTGGTTGAATATAGTTACAAACCGCTAAAACAGGGGCTCTTACGACGATATCAGCATATTTCTATGATCGCCTTGTTTCAGTCGTAATCTGGCGTTAACTCTGCGTATGCGTTGGGAGGAATACAAGAGATTTAACTGTAGACGTGGCCGTTGGAATTCGGTTCATTTAAATCGCGATTCGTTTTCCTCTGGTGGTCGGGAACCTTTTCAGTCAGAAGTGATACAGTAGTGCGAACGCAGATATTTGAATTACGTTTTTGTAACTACTATATTCTCCATGTATTCATGCATGCAACGATTTCACATTGGCGTTTTCGCTTCTTCTAGGTCAATTTTTCCATAAAACTCTGAACTCAGTGTTCTCCATTTTGGCTTCCCGGAATTGCGTGTCAATGTCACCGAATTTTTGCTAATACTGCTAGAGTGAAACCACAAAATAATAGGTAAAATGTGGCCTATGCACATATTTTACCCTTGCTGCATTGAGGGATTATTTAATAGAAGTTTCACGGACTAAAAATCTCAACATTTGTTAGAAATATGCAGGATAATACAAGCATTTTTCCATCAAATCGAAATTTTTTCGCGGGTCGGATAAAATCGTCCGGTCGTATGTTTCACACCCCTGCTCTAGTGGTTATATATCTTTGTACTACATCCAATTCTACTTGAAAAAATTTTAAGGAAATAATAATACTTTTTTACACTTTGTATTTTGTAAAGTAGAGAGTAGCATTGGCACATGTTTCTATCACGTTTATAAGAATAATTGCCATGATAAATGTTCAAATAGCCTCACACTCCTTGCGAAAAGAGTGTGTATTCACACCCGAAGGGCGGAGAAGAGTGGAACAAGAAAACATAACCTAACTAAGAATTATATAGCGGTCATAAATCCTACGTGCCTATACGTGCATACCATTCTACGTTACTATGAGCATGCAGAATTTGGATTAAAATGTTGTAGGCTAGGCTACTGTATTTATACCGCGGTTTAAATCTGAGGTACTTTCAGGTTTTGTGTGTCATGAGTACAGTGTCGTTCAAAAATAACTTTTTTCCGGATTCCAGCCATTCACTGATTAAACTGTCAGGTTACCCTAAAAACCGTTGCACGCCAAATTTGGTTCAATTCTAACAAGTATATAAGCCACCGCACAGCCAATTTAAATTTTTAATTTATTAGAAAAAATGTTTTAAAAATTTCAAATTTTCCTGTCAACCCCCCGAAATTGTTGAATTTTCTTCAAAGACGATGCAAAACAAATTTGAATCAATTGCAACTAGTAGAAGCGGAGTTATTTGAGTTTTTCGTTGATAATTCTCGGATTAACTACCAATATACACAATTCCCGAAGAATCCGACACGGCTCGGATTTCGGGCTAATGCGTGAGCCGAACAAAGCGCAGATGGTCGGAGTTTCTCATTTAGCTGTTTAAACAGTATTTACCATGTTTGTCGACTAGCCCTACCTGCGTATTCGATTAAGTTGACTGTCGCAACGCTCTATTTGTATCCGGACATGCTCCGAAGCTAACATCTGCGCATGAAAAAGACGCCAAACCTGATATCTGCGCACTGGTTAGGGCATTATATGTTCAATGCTCATATAGGTGCTGATATATGCGCACCATTTGTATCCGGACATGCTCTGGAGCTGATATCTGCACACCAAAAGAACTCAGGCATGGTCCAGACCTGATATCTGCACCCTATTTGTATTCGGACATGCTCCGGAGCTGATATTTGCGCACCAAAAGAGCCCAGGTATGGTCCAGACCTGATATCTGTGCACTATTTGTATTCGGACATGCTCCGGAGCTGATATCTGCGCACCAAAAGAATCCAGGTATGGTCCAGACCTGATATCTGCGCACTATTTGTATTCGGACATGCTCCGCAGCTGATATCTGCGCACCAAAAGAATCCAGATATGGTCCAGGCCTGATATCTGCGCACTATTTGTATTCGGACATGATCCGGAGCTGATATCTGCGCACCAAAAGAATCCAAGTATGGTCCAGACCTGATATCTGCGCACTATTTGTATTCGGACATGCTCCAGAGCTGATATCTGCGCACCAAAAGAGCCCAGGTATGGTCCAGACCTGATATCTGCGCACTATTTGTATCCGCACATGCTCCAGAGCTGATATCTGCGCACAAAATTCCCCCAGGCATGGTCCGGACCTGATATCGCGCACTCAATCGACCTAGACATGCTTAAGACGTGATATCTGCGCTCTAAACGAAGCGTGACCTTTATATGACCTCGATGTCTGCGGTTTTCGGTGATATCTGCGATATCTGAGTATATCCACAATGATATCTGCGATATCTGAGTATATCCACAGTAGTGATATCTGCGATATCTGCGATATCTGAGTATATCCACGGGGCCATCGCGAGATGTTCATGTTCACAAAACTCTCAGTTATGTTGCGGTTTAAAACGTGCGACGTTGACAACGTTTTCGGTAAGCAACAGGTGCGGTGTTATACTAGCACTCCTGCCGTATACGCTGAACTTCAATGCTGCCAGCAAACATCTGCTTCTGTTGAACGACTTTCTTATTCTTGAAAAGCTACTTCGTGAGGGGAGACAGTATCAGTCTATTAATATTTTCATCATTTCAAAACACCACAAAACTGCAATACAATGAAAAGATACGGAGCTGTCGAAACGACTTGGAGTAGTCCTTGAGATCAGGCACCCACCTGGGGCTAGGCGATGTAAAGAAGAGGCATGCTTGCACACTCAATGAAAGTAAAAGAAGATTATATAACATGACAAGCGACAAAATCAGGTGGCAAGTGACTGAAAGAGAGATCGATGATATGTCAGGTCGTGGTCCGATAAATGGTGAAGGCTGACTAGTATTCATTCGGTAGAAATTGCTTGTATTTTGACTTTTATGTGGACACTGGAAATGCTCCACGACTGACGAGTACAGCCAGTTTCAACCAAAAATGTAGAAAAGTACCCTAACTCCAACATTTGCAACAATGCCTAGTTTAAATACTGGAATGCAAAATTTTGTCGAAAAAGTTTTTTAATGTCAAAATTTTCATTTTTATGATGAACAATATTCCGTTTTTTTTTTGTCAAAATTTAATCGCCCTCTACTTATCTACACCTCCCTTGTCCGTGCAACGGCGTATGCATCTCATACAGTCATGGTATGATGCATATGCAGAGTTTTTGAAAGTGTCCTCGGAGGACGTCCAATATTGCAAGACTGAAAATTTTGAAAAAGTGTCCTCCTTTTCAGATTTCCAGAATATGGTAACCCTAGTCTAGGGCCACAATTCAAATTTCGTAGAGACCGCAAGAATTCAATATCGAGACAAAATGGACCACACAGTTGAGCAATCACGTATTAAAGGCCCGTACGTCAATACAACGCTATGCTCTCTAACATATATATGAGCTATGGGAAATTGGGTATAGTTACCGCAATAGAAGTAATATTTATTAAAAGCAAAAATGAGACATTGGGGCTAGCGACACACGTTACTAGCTGAAAGACTGTCTCCTATGGCTTGACCTTGTGGGGAAGCACTAATCCGTTTTCTGAGCCCCTCGGTCTCTATGGGTTATCATATTTTGGGAATCTGAAACAATTTTTAAAAATTTCCAGACTTGTGAGTTTTTACGGTTGACTAAAAAAGGTCAACTATCCGGCTCAACTCCCGAAAGACCCGCTGTAACGTTACTTGGATACTGATTTCCTATGTCTCAGATGAATTTTAACATACATATAACCAACATTTTTGAAAAAGAGGACAAATTCTCAAAAAGAAGGACGTTTGGGCGTCCTCCGAGGACACTTTGAAAAATGCCAAGAAAGAGGACGTATGGTAACCCTACATAAATGCAACCCAACTCTCAAGTCTCTCTTTCTTTTGTGCGACCTCTTTCTGGTTGTTTCACTAGATGTGACTGTGGGAGTTACTATAGGCCTACTGCAAACTGAAAATGATTCAACGGCCTGATCGAACTGAGATAGAGATAGCGTGTGCTTTCGCTTCTACTGCGACTGTGCCTGGTACTCAGATGCTGCGGCGTAGCAAGGTTTGGCATGGGCGGCTCATCGCTTTGTTGCAGTCAGGAACAGAGAGTCTAGATTTCCCAGATCGCGTTCAGATCGGATCCTTTCGCGCGCCGGGATCAAGAGCGTTACTTCGGTGCTGATTTACGGCATCCCAGTCGAGTTTGGCCCTAAATTTGACCAATTTTCTCAAAAAAGAGGACAAAAGAGCGTCCTCCGAGGACCCTTTCGAAAATGTAAAAAAAGAAGACAAAGAGGACGTATGCTAACCTAGGGTTACCATGTTTCTGCAACCCAAATTCCGGAAACTCTTTAGCGCCCACTAGTGGATTTCAAAATGAGTTATGACATCACACTAGCAAAGTTTTGCTCATAGACCAGAGGTGGTCACGATCCGGTTCAGGAGTTTGTGGCTGTGTGTTGTTTAACCGGGACCGAAAGCGCATGTTTTCTGCCCCTTCCCGCCCAAATAAACAATGATTTTGAGCCCACAGTATAGGGTAATCGATGCAACTTCTGGGGAGGGGTGCTTGCTATATGAATCTGGTTGTTTTTATATATATTTATTGCAGTTTTTTGCGAGGGTGGTAGTCTCCATATTAAAATCAATAAATGTGATAGTAATTCGCGAGCGGCGCGAAAAAAAAATATCATGCATCAGCACAAATATTCCAAAAAAAAAATTGTTTTCATGCTGATTTACGAAAAAATCATGAGCCTACGTCAAGTCTTCAAAATTCCGGACATTTGGCATATTTTAGAAATTCCTCCCGGACGCTAGTTTGAACAGTGAAATTCCGGACATGTCCGGGAAATTCCGGACATTTGGCATATTTTAGAAATTCCTCCCGGACGCTAGTTTGAACAGTGAAATTCCGGACATGTCCGGGAAATTCCGGACGTATGGCAATTGGCAACCCTATGCTAACCCTACGTAATATCGAAGTCAATGTATTTAATGGATGCGAACACCCGACGCAGAAACGCGGCTAAAGCATATACTTTGTACAGATAGTACAACATCGTACGGTACATACGCAATCTCGCGATATTCCGTGTCAATATTTCTAGGACGCAGACTTGTGGGTCTCATAGGAAGAAAGATATTGTTTATAATATCAAATTTTCGTGACTGAGGTATCGGTATACGGTGCTCGTAGTTTGCTTCAATGTAAAGCTGTACGGTACACTGGTCGCTTGCCTGAGCGCGAACGATAGAAACGAAGTGGCAGTACAATTCGTTCTATTCCGTATGTTCGTTTGAAGAATTAAGCAGTGATCTGTCTGCTTCCTGCTCGTTGCCTTGAACGGAATCAGGAGGAGCTTCATCTGCGTCAACGTGTTCCAGAGCAGCATTATTACGACGGGTGGGTTCGTAAGTCACGTATACGAGGCTATATATTACAGCGCAAATCACCTGAAAATGAAGTTTAGGTAATATTCTATCGACACGCAGTTTATATTCGCTTGCAATATGTGTTCATGTTCAATAAACACTGTTTATAACCAAATCGGTAACGGCTTCACGCATGACTGAACACGAATCATACGAATTTAAAATCGCCATATCTTAAGATGCGATATCGTAGACAGCTCAGTGAGCTCATATATCCACATCTTAAACATGCCGGAACGCCATGTATGCTGATAATAAAAGGCATCATGCCAGAAATCGTTTTATTATGAGTGCAGTGCACTACGATATCACGTGTTCTGATGACATGATTTGCAAGGAAACATGCATCAGATGCCTTGAAATATCTCATTGACAAATATTATTCTAAAATTTGACTTGCTAAAGCTATAGCGTGTATGAATCAATAAGGGGCGGCTGGGCGCACGCCTGCATCGAACACATTTGTCGTTGTAGTTTAGCATTCACGCCGTTTCGACGTCTGCGGTCATTTTGCACCTGGCCTATATATTCGCATTTCGTGTGTTCAAAATGTTCGTAGAAACAGTATAAATAATAAACAACGTGCATGACTTCTCTGGGATGCTGATGCCTCGTCTATGCAGACGTGGACTTTTACTATTGGCTAGCAAGCAGACATCAGTTTCTTGCATGCTTACAGTTTGCACTACCAACAGAATGGTATTGTTCCGCGCTATGTCCCAGCGCTTATACGCGCGACAAGATCCTTTCTGCCCGCAATGCGTTCCCCAAGACACACATGATAGATCCATCACAACACCGACTAACAACCGACCAGGCACGATCCCCAACGAAAGAATGAAGATGCGCTGTTATGTTCACGAAGACAGCTATAAACGTCGTTTAAGGAAAACATTCACAGCCTCACGTGCATACCTGCAAAGATATAGCCAGTATCCTTTTATCGAACGGGACGCATCTAAGTGTAATTTGAAGCGATGGAGATATCGTCAATATAGAAGAGAAGAAGCAGAAGAATATGGATATCACGAATGGATAAAGATTGCTACAAGCGTTTCGATTGCAACCGATAGATGTAGCGAGCCCATCGCCTGTCACACAGGAACAAGAGCCGTACACCTGAAAGGAATACACTAATGGTAAATTATCGGCATGATTCCCATCAATTCAAAACTGACTGTATCATTGTATTGCTTGGTGCAGCCGGCGTAACATGGAGAGAAATATATGACATCATTGCTGCAAACGGGTTGGTATTTATCAGGTGAACATCCACAATTCACGTTGCATTGCGATAGTAAACTGGTGTCCGTTGTATTTATATAAGGAACAGTGGCTCCTGCGATGTCTTCATGCAAACGGAGATAATTATGGTCAGCGGAAGCTTAGTTAACTCACGAAATACAAGCAAGCATTTACGGATTGGCGAAGATAAATATAGTATACAGCTCACATTCATAATGATTACTGAATTAGGCTAGAGCTTTTAGGTTAGAATACACTATCGTACGTATATACTTTATGCGACGAATCAAGATCGTTTGCCCAAATACTTACACGGATCAGGGCAGTGAATAAAAAATCCAAAGCTGCAAAGGGCCGAAAATGCCCCACCCGCTATAATGAATTTGATGATCCCCTTCACCGACATTGAAAATCGCTTTATCAAGTAGCCGCCGGTCAATTGACCGGCTAAACTTGCAATCACCACGCACGCTCCTGAAATGCAGAATCATCGGAAATGATGGGTCCGATTAAAGATTTCCTAACCCGTCAACTCGCAATTGGAATTTGACGTTAGCCCCCTTACCGTATATTAAGGATGCCTGGAAGGGAGTCGTCCCAAAAACCGTTTCCATATACTTCGCACCGAAGGTGTTAAATCCGAAGATTAGAGCGCAGTTGACAGCCGATCCCAGAGTGATTAAAACGTACGGCTTGTTACGCAACAAATAAGTGAAATCGGATTTCTTGCGCGAAAATGATCTGGAATGTTCAACATCGGCCTTTTTAGTATAATGCGAACAGGCGTTCGGTGAGGTTTGGACAACTATAGATATTTCTAATTGTCTGATTCGACTCTTGACAGCGAAATGGCGGTAATTTCTATACTTATTCTAATAACTTTCTGGTTTTCTGAAAATGTTACAAGAGAACTGTACAGTGGGAAACGAGCCAAGCTTAGTGTAGAGCAGGGGTGGGCAAACTTTTCAGCTCGCGGGCCGCATTCAACATCTGAATCCCTTCACGTTCCGCATTATAGTATAATCGGAATAATAAGCCACGTCATAAGCTTTTATTTGAATATATAGTAGCCATGTAGTAATCGAAGAGACGGAGACAACACACAAACAATTTAAACATTGAGTTGTTGATGGACCCAAATGCGTCAGAAACATTAACGAGATTTTATGAGCTGGCCATCAGTGGCCATCCTCAATGAAATCGTCAAAATTAGGGACGAAAATTCTTGAAGGATGGAAATATGAATGTGAAAGCAGCGATCGGCTTTTAGATATATGCTAATTCTGCGTTTGGTCAACTGCAGAACGCACAATGCCGACAGCGTCATAATAGTCAGTATATCACCTTTAACTACGTTTCAGTAAAATGCTCACCGTGTTAAACTTGCCTCTTCGCGTACTTTTGTGAGGGCGACATATACGCGACATAATTTACTGCTGTCTCAAACATTTGTTAATTCTGTCAATATATTTTGCACCTCATAATTTCATAAAGTGTGCCTGCTGGTCGGAATCAAATGGTGTTTCAAATTGCAGAAACAAAACTTTTTGCTTTCTGTATTAATTTGGACATCTCATTATAAATGAGACCGGAGTTATGACTGATTTTCACCTATAACTGCGCAAGTGCGCATGGAGGACGAATCCACAACACCCATGGACCGTTTTTTTTTTAATACAGAACTGAAAGTTAGAGTTCTAATCTAGAATCATAACTGTGATCCAATCTAAGTCATTTGCGTTTTGATTAACTTGGATGTTTAGCAACCGAAACATTTCAAAATACGTTGGCCTCGAGGAAGGGCCTTTTGCGTCTATAATGAAATAATTTTTCACATTATATTTTTATTACGTTTCTCGATGCCTTCGCGGGCCGCACAAAATGTTGTCACGGGCCGTAGTTTTCCCACCCTATTACATGCTCATTCGTGATCGCGTTCGTGATCGCGTTCGTAATCGCGTTCGTGATCGCGTTCGTGTGCGGTACTTGCTCAACCGAGCAGAATAATTATCTTCGGGATACCTATTACATGTTTTGTTCGTACTCGTGGCTTCTGTTCGTGATGATTTGGAAGTGTGAAACCTAACAGTGACATCATAATGCCATGCCTGAGAATCCATGGTTAAATGTACCTGGTACAGTGTACCGGTACCGTAGTAAAAAGTCAGCAACATGCCGAGGCGTTGGTGTATGGAAGAAGTCGATCTGCTCGTCGAGAAGGTGGAAGAGAGCTATAAATTTCTTACTGGAGCCATCTCTAATTCCAAAACCAAGGCCATGGTTGATGAAAGGTGGCAGGAAATTACTGTAACAATAAACTCCACAGGGTATGGATCAAAGTTGGAGGCAGAAAAAGTAAAAAAAAAGTGGTTCGATTTGAAGTCTCTGGCAAAAAAATCGGTGGCGGAGTACAAGAGAGAACTAGTTAAGACTGGGGGTGGTGAAAATGAAGCAAGCGTCCCTTCCGAATTGCATTTCAGAATCGCAAACTTCATTGGTGCTATTTACACAGAAGGTATCCCGAATACACAAAACTGTGATGTGGCATACTTGGCATCAGCTGCTGCAACACCGGCTCCTCCAGTAAATTTGAATAGCTGTACGTCATTGATGCCAGTGACCCCAATGGCGAGAAAAAGGACCACTCCTACCGATGACGGTCGCTCGTCATCCAACAGAGTCAAACTAAGCCGACGAGAGCAACAAGGGGAAGAAATTGTGAAGGCTGAGCTCGAGATTAAAGATGGTATAAACAAAATCCACGAGGAACTCCGTGCGACTAATACGATTCTGTCAAATTTCCTACTAGAGTTCAAAAGACACAACGAGATCATATCGAGTAGCATGAACCCTCAAACATCTCAGGACCTAGCAGCCAGGGAAGAATTACAGCAGCCTGTTTATTATAATTTCGGTGTGTGAGAGTAAATAAATATCAAAGTTTTTACAGTAGTTCCAAAATTTTCTGCCTTTTCCTCAATGCTGTAGGAGTTGCAGTGAGAGTTACGTCGTCTTGAACATCCCAGGGCCAAATTATATCCGGATTACAGTTGGGCAGTGGCGTTCCATTCCTACGACAGATGTTGTGAAGCAAGCAGCATGTCACTGTAATCTTTGCAGCTTTCGCAGGAGAGTAACACATACTTCCTCCCGTGTGGTCCAATATCCTCCACCTACTTTTCAGCACACCAAATGCTCTTTCTATCAAGCAACGTGTTTTGCGGTGTAACCTATTGTATTTTTTCTCTGCCTCCGTGCTTCCGCCGATTATAGGAGTCATCAGCCAGTTCTTTAACGGGTAACCACTATCCCCCAGAAGCCAAGAATCCCCGAATTTGCCTCTTTCGAAATCGCCAAAAATCCTTGAATTTTGAAGAATGAAAGAGTCATGGTTTGATCCAGGCCATTTTGCCACAACATCGGTAAATAAAAGGTTTGCATCACAGATTCCCTGGATATTAATAGAGTGAAATCTTTTTCTATTGACATAAGCAAACTCATCATCATGCGGAGCAATTATGGGGATATGAGATCCATCGACGCAGCCGATTACGCCAGGAAAACCCGCTACTTGATAAAAACAGCGTTTTGCGGCAGTGACTTCCGAGTTATTTCTTGGCATATAAATATAATTTGGAGCCATCGAAAGCATTGAATCGCAAAATACACCTAACACTTTGCTCACAGTTGGCTGCGATACGTTCAAGAAATCTTTACTGCAATTCTGAAAGCTCCCTGAACCAAGCGTTTTCAGAGATATCAAAACTTTGTGTTGTAAAGTTAGGTCTGCCGAACGATAACCTAATGGTTCCATACTATTCCTTAATGCAGGTAGTGAACACAAATAATCGATTTCTTCTTTGCTCATTCGAAATTCTGTAATGACTTCGTTCTCGCTCCACTCGTTCAAGTCAAAATGTTCTCGTTCTTTACCTCTTCCAACGTGCGATATGCGATCATTTACAAAGAAATAACGGGCAGCCATGATGCCGAAATAAGTCTTCCGACCCAGCAAACACAGAACCGTAAAAAAACCTTTCGGGATGGTTTCGAATGGTTATTTTAGGGTTTCGATTTTTATGTTTCAGAGGTATGTTTAAAAAACGTAGGAAAAATGATCTTGAGGATCAAATTATTCTGTATGAATTCGAATTTGGTGGTAAGTATTCTGATGTGGGAAGCTATTTGGAACCTGTAGATACCGTTGCGTTTTGATAGAGTGCTGCCATCAGTATAAATTCGTGTTACTTGGTCGAAAACCTTATTTTCTGATTTACCGTCATCATTATATACAGCCTATATTCATTGTCTCGTGAGTCTCGTCTGTTTCGCTAGCTGAGCATGAATTCCAGTTTTATTCCGAGTAAATATAACTAAATAAGTCGAATGGGTGCACTTAACTGTACGTGGTTATCCGAGCGTGACTTCTAGATTATTCTGGAACTTTGAACCGCGCTTCGCGCTTCGTTCGCGGGATGACTGTTTCGGAATGTGGTTGTAGTTGTGTATGTTAAATTCTGGAAGCTGGAATTGCGACTGGTACCGGATGTGGGTAAAAACTAGGTGTACGGTACATAGTTGAGCGAGTAATATGCTATTTTGAAGGAATACCTTGTAGTTTATGACTCCGAGAGCTGTTTGACTTGCTGCAAACAGTTCGAAAATTACGTCTATTTCGGTGGCTGTAATAATAATAATACAAGCATTTTCAGCTATTTATAACATTATAATGTAGCATGTTATCAGGGACAATCACCGTACCGGACTGCATACTATATGGGTTGCTCAATGGCTTGGTCGTCTGCAGTTATCCACGTAAGTTTCTAAAATTATGCTTACATGAGTCATTTTCGTATCATATTATGATAACATACCGTAACATGTAGGAGATTATATGACACGGCCTACTGGGTATAATCTTAGCGCTGGCGACCAGCTGTACCAACTACTTTTTCACTGATTCCTAAAATACTAATTAAAATCTCGTCCGGGCACTGAAACCCCCTAAAATCTCCCACAAAGTTGGAAATTTTCATTTTACTGAACAATAGGGGCGCCCGAGCTGAATGCCGATTAACATTTGGTACGCACGGTACCGATTGTGACGCCATGCCATTGAGCGTCTCGGCGAAGTCAAGCCGTGCTCCCGGTGAGGCCGTGACCCTCTGAGTATGTTGCTAGAGATTGATGTGATGCCAATATACGTCCTATTCGAGTAGTTTTAGTATTTCGCGTCGTAGCGCATTTACAAATATGAGAATACAAATGATAGCACTGAAGCCAACGCATATTGTAGAATTTACTATCAACATCAACGTGTAGGAAGCTAGCTGGCCTATTTACAAAACAATTATATAGTTCCATTCGGGTCTTGATGGTTCCTAAATTTTATTTGAATTGGCAATATTGGAACGTAGTTTTAGGTGTTGCAACCAATGTTCCCTGTAAGCTGCTCAAGTGTGCAATTGCGACATGCTGACACCGTATCTGGGCACAGAAAATTTAAGCTGCGCACAAAACATCAAAGTGATGACCTTTTTTTAGTCGCTACGCACTGTTGTCCAAGTTGAGTGCGTGCAGACTCTTGAAAAATTGGAGGGAACATTGGTTGCAGCTACTTTGAGTTGGTTGCATCGCATCAATCGCTGTAAACGCGAATACGTCCTAAAATGCAAGTAGCCTACTTTCATATTTTTTGTCGCACATATAAAAATTTGGACAAATAGAAATGAGAATACACCAGTTATTCTCTGCGATTAACCGACTGATTAAAAAAACGGCTCATTCTCATAATTCATTCAGCTAAGTCCTAAACGGCATCCCAACCAAACCAAAAATGGCATAAACAGTGGTGTGTGATCTAAGTGGTTTTTGGCCGCCATGTTTTGATCGGCGTTGCAGATATCGCAAATTTATGATTTCAAACTGCCGAACATCCCAATTATAGGTACAATTTATCTATCTATGATGCACTATAAACACTGTTTCGTTAATTAGCCTGTTATGCGCAGAGAACACCTAGTGTGTTATCGCACTGGTGTCTCATTCACATTAGAACTATGTTATAATATTGTCAGTTCCGATGAAATTTATGACCCACAAAGAGCCGAATGGATTCATCTGCTACGTGCAAGGAAGTACGCATCTATATCGAATTCCGCAGTGATATGCGTAGGTAGGCTGCATTTGTATAATCAAAATTCGTGGATGCGCGATGATGCGAAATGCAAAAACTACTCGACGTATTCGGGTCACATTGAATTATATGTCGCAAAATACTCTGACAATCATGGGGAACACAGCTCGACTTTGCCGAGACGCTTGTTGGCGTCACAGTCGAAAAGAGACTTTATTCGACTATTGTCTACGGGCGATACAATTGTTAGAAACAATGTAAATTCGGACATTGAGGGTTATTTTCGGGGGGTTCCAGTGGCCGGACCAAATTTTAATTTATATTTTCGAAATCAATGTGACAGTAGCTTTCGATTGAGACCGGTTAAACAAAATTTTGAGCTCGAGTTGCCAGCGCTAAGATTACCACCTACTGCTTTCGATTTCAGAAACAGCAGCACTGATTTTTTTCGGAAGAGCAAGCAGATGCGTAAGAGCTGGCAAAATTGGTAAACTTCTTGACCGGAAAGTGAATTAAACTGTTCTACAAAAAGATTGTACCGCAGGTATGAGGCTGAATATTTCTAATACTTCTGAGACTTATGGCTAGCAAAACATGATATACAATTGCAGTTTAAAGTTCATCCAATGCAGAAGCAACTTCCCACTTGGCAGACCGGACTGTCACAATATCACACTGAGACGATCGCAAAAGTGGATTTACATACTTTCGTAGTATTCCCTCGGTATGTCTAGAATTTTTAACCGGACTGACTTTGATAATTATAATGATATCAAAAACTCAATCTCAAACCAAGTATCAATGTTTGATTCGTGGATGTGAAGCAATAACTGCAACTGCTGTACCCAGAATCCCTCAATAGGGTTCTTTAGAGTAATGAGGTATCTTCAGTAACTTGAGACTATATTTTCATGCTTTGCGGGGATAGTTATGTGCACTAGATTCATTTTAATATTCTGAAAACAATGTGGGGGTCGAATATCCGCATTTTAGTTTCATGACCAAAAGTATTTAAGAACCCCTGTAGATACGATACCGCCATATTGTATATTTTGACTCGCGTCAAGTCAGGTTAATCGATTTTCGAAGGTGACTCGAGTCGAATCACTCGATTTTTGTATGTGACTCGAGTTGAGTCAAAATTCAAGTCAAGGTGCCTTTTCGTCGTATGAGGCATGATTATGTCATTGCATTTTGCTAGCTGTCTGAAACAGATTGAGCGGTAATTGACTCTGAGCCAATGAACGAATATAGAGTTAAATATACGCGTAAGAAGACGCTGTATCGCTCACATATACGCAGAACTGTTAAACTGCGTAAGTAATTGCACAGCCTCAGTTTATAGAACTTCTAGAACTGGTAACTTTACCAGCCAAAATAGAGAATAGAGAAATAAATTGATAAGATGCAATACATTACCCTTTTACAAACAGATATGATACACCATCCGTTAGTACAACGACGAAGCCGTTTCTGCTAGTGCGGAATAGTGTTGTTGCACACAGGCGAATAGCTTATTTTGAAAAAAAACAATAATTTGAAACTGACATCAATTTCAGCATTCAACCGTCAGCCACGTGTTGCACATCTATCCGTAGATTAGTTACCAATACCTATATCTATAGCTACTGTTCGGTCAACTGGAAAGTTACACAGCACATTGCATTGAAATAGCAGTGACGTAACGTTAGCAGTCTTCTCAAAACTTTTCTGCAATCCTAGTTAAAACTCCAGACTCAAAGCAAGAGGCTTGGATGCATGATTATGCATTTTTGTTTTACTTCTAATCCAATTCCTGGTTTTCCTGTAAAGGCGACTGTAGGCCTATTGTGTGAAACAAGCCAAGCTTGCTGTACGGTACAGACATTTGCTATTCTCATGTCCTTAATAAGAATGGACCATGATTTGGAACTTGATGCGATGTCCGAGTTTTCTCGAGTTTAGTCATTTTAATCTAATTTGTATACAAACTGTAGCTATAATTCTAATTTAAATCCAATTTGCAGACAACTGCTGTGTAGCTATAATCCTTATTCTACTCTGATTCGGAAATATATCTAACTGTAATTCCAATCTAATCAGGAAAAGCTAAAATATTTCTAATTGTCCAAGTCTTTTTGTGAAGTCCTTGTCGGGTATGATCGTTGCACTTGAATAATTCTGTTTGTATATTATGATTTCAGATAGCTGGATTCAGCTCAGTTGGAGGCGACACAAATGGCCAATCTGTCAGATCCATCATGAAAAAGGTCGCTACTACCCGTGTGTGGAGCAGTTACAGCCGTGTTGGAAAATCTGAGAAGGAGGCTTTTAACAAGCTCGCGTTGTACAAGATCATATATATAGTGAGCAACATTTATGTTTACCTTCGAACCTATCTATATGTGTTCAGTAGCCTACCTTACACCCCATGTAAATGTTGAGCTAGCTCAGTGGTTCTCGAACTTTTTTGACAAGCTACCTTGACAATAGCTAAAATTTTCCCCACCACCCCTTTATCGTCATATCAAAAATATTAAAACGAGCAGCCAGAATATTAGCGACCCCAACACATTGTTTGACGGCATGCAGGGTATTCTGGCTACACTATGTTGCCAGCCTGAACTATCGCGTCTCCAGCAGGACTGTCGTGTGTGCGCAGCGTGTGCGAATGTTAGCCTGACCGCGGACTTTAGGCTGTTGATGACTAAAATATCAGTTCCGACATGTTGGCGTAGCCAGGAGCCATCTTGGTATATGACCATAAAGTAGAATATCTCGTAAAGGATTTATTTGTCTTGATATTTTTTTAGCGCTGCGCTCGATTTATTGCCAATCGATTTCTTGCTTTTAGTATTGGTGTCTCCTCCTGAAACGTCTTATTTACGGAATTGATATTAGCTATATTGGCAATTATGCGAGAACGTGTCGTCCGACATACGACTTCGCGTCTGCACTCGCGAAAAGATCGTCGGCGATGAAACCTTTGCACAAAGTGATAGACGCACTTTCACTGAACTCTTCGATATTGATACGTCCAAGCGTTGATTAATCATGTCCTGGCCAAATGAGCCCAGCAGTTTACAGCGTCGACCCACAATATATGCAACTAACAATGTTTTATTGACCTAATTCTTTCATTAACTTTAATAATATTTTCGCGCTTTGCGCGACTAGGACATGTTTTCATGACATAATTGTTAACGATTTTGATGTGTGGTAATATGAGTCCTTTTTTACCGTTACCTATAATCCGGTTCGTTCCTATCGAACGACTAAAAAAGCACATCAACATTCAAGTGGCCCACGCAATGGTTTGGAAATCTCATGTGGCCCGTTGGCCGAAAAGGTTGGCCACCCCTGATGTACGGTATCAATAAATTTTTGTCAATCATTATTCAATCGATTAACCAATTCAGTGTCATGGTTCAGTTATTCAAATGTAATATGATGTAATGTTATTCAACAGAATGTTATGTAATTTAACATTGCAAGTCTATTATGGTTAGTGCAGGGGCGGCCAATCGTTTTCAAAAGTCTATTATGGTTTGTGCAGGGGTGGCCAACCTTTTCAAATTTTTTCAAAGTTCACGAAACAATTAAGTCAATGAAATAATGTTAGTTGCATATATTGTGGGCCGTCGCTGTATACCGCTGGGCTTATTTGACCAGGACATGATTAATCAACGCTTGGACATATCAATATCGAAGAGTTCAGTGAAAGCGCGTCTATCACTTTGTGCAAAGGTTTCATCGCAGATGATCTCTTCGCGAGTGCAGGCGCGAAGTCGGATGTCGGACGACACGTTCTCGCATTCCATTTTGCTGGGTAAAAGACGGATTAATCGGTCATTTATCTTCAATCAAATAATATAAAGTTAAATATAAATGCAAAAGGCGTTTTATCACTCACACGTAGAACTGCTAATAGCATATGTGAGTAACTTTATAGCTACACGCTACGTTCTATTATCGGCCGAAATAGAGGATCGAATACGAAGCCTCGAGAAGTTGCAATAAATTGATAAGGGACAATATACTACCCTTCCGTGAGAATAGGGACGCATAGACAATATTCGTTCGATTTAAATTATACAGGAGAGTTGGTAAAAGATAGCACCGCGCAATTTAACCACTGTGCTGTCTGAGAAACAATGATACCTTGCTAACAGAATAAACTACTACGACGACGACAACGCAAGCATAAGCTGTGACCGTTTCGTTTGCGGTCAATTAAATTATGATGTAACAACAGGATCAGTGAAAGGTGCGATCAGTGAATGGCTGTTTGGTGTTTGCTCTCACAAGTGATACCGGCATATCGCAAAAAATCCGAACGTACATAAGATATAGGGTGATTTAATTGACACCGTTTACTTGATTACTTGAAATTGACTCGTGAATTTTACTCCGAGTCACGAGTCAATCCATATATCTCGAGCGCCGAGTCGAGTCAAGTCATTTTTGCAAAGTGACTCGAGTCATCCCAACACTGCGTAGTACTAAGAGCTATCTAAACAGGATCGAGCATGTCTTTAACATTCAATGTTGTTGTTTCTCTGTAGGGTTCTATGGGGCAAAAGGCAGAAAGCAGCGTCTTATCCTCGTCATCAGAAGATGAAGAAGACACATAATCAGTTGGCTTGATTATTTTTTCATTCGCTTCTTTGACATCGTTTCGTTCTGAATTATTTTCTTTGAGTTTCGTTGACACTGTTTTCTGTATGAATTATAAGTTCATCAAAGGCAATGTGTACTGTGATACGTGTATGTGTCCGCAGCCACCCTCAGGTATGCCTAAATATGGGAATACAGGGATGTTAGTATCTCAGGATGTTTTTCTGACCATCGATTGTACGTTCTAAAGCATTGTAGATACACAGTTTTATCTACGTTTTATTAACGATCCCGATTTGCGTGAAGAACGCGTTAAATTGAGTCGACACAAAAACCGACTTTAAACTATCCTGCTAGTCTTCAATATGAACCAAATAAAAATGTTTTTTTAACCTCAATGGGCTGTTTCGTGTTTGCTGGGGAATGGCGATCGTACGAACACGAATGGTATTGACTGTTCGCAGCTTCCCGAATATAATTGTGCGGATTCTCGAATATATTTTTCTTCGTGTTCGTGACAAGATCGCATGGAATACCGATCATAAAAAATCTTCGGCGATTTTCAAAATACCGAAGATTTTTGTTCTTACGAAGAGCATGTAATAACCCCCCAGTAGAGACATTTATCGTTATCGTGCTCATGAGGGTGAAGTCTGATTTGATACGAACTGAACTTGATTTTTATTGTATTTCTTTCTAACCTGGAATTCAATTCAATTTCCAAGTTTTTGCGAATTTAGTAATTGTAATCTAATTTGGATACAGAAAATGTGTAGCTTCAATTCTAATCTAATTTGAAAAATCTGAAAATTTTCGAGCTGTTCAACTCTCTGTTCGATTGCCGCTGCTAAACACCAAACCATGTTTCACGATATGTAGGCTATCACCGGCTCCGCGAAGTGATGTCTTGATTTGACTAGACTAGGGTTGCCAATTGCCATACGTCCGGAATTTCCCAGACATGTCGGAATTTCATTACTTAAACTCTGCGTCAAGGAGGAAATGCTGATGAAATATTCCAAAATGTCCGGAATTTTGAAGGCTTGAAGGAAGCTGAAATTTTTTCGTAAATCAACATAAACAACATCTATTTTGGGGAAGATTTATGGTACTCGAAAATTTTCTTCGCGCTGGGCGCGATTTAGGGTCCAGGTGTAAATTTTAGTATCCTCGCAAAAACTAGAATACAGAATCAAATAAATTAATTATCATTTGATGTAATGAAACTAATTGTTATCGCAATTTTTAGTGAACCGTATGTTCCTAATGTCGATAAGGCCATTTGGATGCTTTAGTAAAAGATAGTGGTTCTCAAGTGGTTCTCCAGGCGGGTCACGGAAAAAAATTCAATCCTGCATACCAGTGGTCGGGAACCTATGGCTCGCGAGCCATATATGGCTCTATTGGGTATGAGATATGGCTCTTTGCCATATTTTCAATTTTGTACGTAATTTTATCGATATTGCAGCAACTTGTTCGTAAATTTTCTTAACGGTTAGAATAATTATACTCGTGGCAGCATAAACATGTATTTGAGACGTCAAGACAGTGGCGTATCCAGCAGGGTTAAGCGGTTGGACCCCGTTACAAAATCGTCAAATTTATGTTGCTGTAGCGCCAGCGACCAATATCCCTCGCGAATTCGATGTAGCCGGCATCGCGCGCTGCGTAATCTTTTGTTGCACCACACGTTGGTTGATCAAAGAGAATAGCATGACATGTGGACGCCTATATGACGATCTAGTTTTCAAATACACATTGTCTTACTGATCTACGCCGAGAAATAAACTGCCTTAGAAGTGACATTCCAATTACAAATCCAAATTACAAACAACGCTTTGCTATCCACGTTCGTCATTGATAAGTAGCTTTCTAGTACTGCCGTTAAAATGTAGGCGTGTAGTGCAATGTTTATGTCGCCGCCGAATTGAGAAGTCGATCAATATTTAAATTTTCGGAGTCAGTGCCACAGCTACACTAGATTAATATCAATTATTATAAATTCTGAGCTATTTTCGATGAATTGCGCTACCACAGGATTAGTAGCTTACCAGTTTTTACATAGAAAATATGGCGCCCGCGATTAATCCCATGTACTGAGTTGGAATTTGTACTAGCATGACGTCATGAATTTTCAACTGTGACGTAACAATTTATTCACATTCATGGCACTTTTGGAGTTAAAATGGTTAATTGGTTAATATAGGGCTAACACGGCTCTTCAGACGAAAAAAGTTCCCGACCACTGCTATATATAATGAATAGGCAAAGCATTGCCAGTGTGACGTCACACGTGGTCATACCTCATTTTAAAACCCGCTAGGATGCGCTAAAGAGTGTCCGGAATTTGGGCAACGAAAATATGGTAGCCCTAGACTAGATCTCATTGGGTTATTCGTAACACTTATCCAAATAAAGTTACATGCGTTCCTACCTGATGTCTTTTTCGTGATTGTCGGAAGCAATTTTTTGCATCTCCGCATTTCGATTCTCTCGGAATATTTCGGTCCCGGGAAGATGACGCGGAAACAAACTGATCGGTATAGCGACGAGAAAAGTGGCAACGGCGGTTATGACGTAACAAAGCCACCACGCACCAACCCACAGTTCGCTATCACTGCCGATAGGCAACTCTGTCGCACTAATAACATGGCAAAATATTAACGAACTTAATACTACTTATTGCTTAGCTTCACTGCTTAGACTCACTTTGTATCGAGGTATGTGAAGTAATTCAGAGAGCATCCTCCAGCAACAAAGCCAACCGCTGCTCCCAAACCAGTAACGGCGAAGAAGATAGCTGTAAATATTCAACTAGATACAGTCTGTGTCTCCATAATTTTAACGACGCTCCTGCGGTATTGCAGGTCCAATTATATTCACAGAATTCTAGGTCGCGTGACATCGTTTCGATGTACACAGAAGGTCTATGATTAAGTTATCTCACAGTTGTATAGAGCAGAATTGTCCTTCGATACGTTTTCGTCAAGATATGAAATCCCGTAAGCGTGCTGAAAACAGGATCCAGCACCCATCAAGGCTATGCTGAGTGAAAACACGTGCCTAAAAACGAAAGTAGTAGCATAAGTTTGCAATGTTGATCGTTAACGTAACTATAATCCTTAATCCACGTCAGCAGTAACTAGCCTATAGACGAGTAGGCCTACCGAACGCGGTCGGCAAGGGAAAACGGTATCCGTGTTTTTGGGGTGCTCCAATCGTCGATACTGCTTGATTTCTGCGTCCAACATATTAATAATGTGACCATATTTTGGGATCCGGAAGAGAGAGGACACTTTTTACAAATCATAAAAGTTGGATTACCGGACTAAAAAACTAGAAAACGGGTGAATTGATTTTTTTTACGGGAAGTCCTTTTGTGATGACTAAAAAAAGTCATTTTTCCGGTCCGACTCCCGAAAGACCCGCTCGAACGTCCGCATTGCGGATTTCGCATCATTTAGGGCGTGTTTTGCTAGTTGTGCCTGTCCAGTGGCCTGGCTGTCAAAGCTATAAAGGAGGACGAATTGCCAAAAAGGAGGACATATTCGATTCCTTGAAAATGGAGGAAAAATCCTCCCAATGGAGTACATATGGTAAACCTAGATAGTTACCGTGAAATGTCAGTAGGATCCGTCTCATGAAATTCTCGGGAAACGCTATAAAATGTGTCACCAACACCCTACAATTACCTACAGTTACCACCAGTTACAGTTAACACCACTCCACGGATACCTACCTATATTGTCGTATTGACGATGATGTTCCGTTACATTCCGGCTCCGTTACGTTGCCGCAATAATTGAAGTCGTTGGTGTGGTCGACGGTGTAAGTGGGAGCAATAAAATGCGGCATGGCAAACAATAGCACTCCCAGCCCGATTATACAGGTGCCGAAACTGAACAGTCTCGCTTTGTGAACGTTTTCCTTCACGAATAGAATGAAAAATGTAGTGACGGAGGCGGCAATCCCGAATACGCCCGCCATAAATCCCGTCTCTGTACTCCGCAGTTCAAATCTTCGAAATACATTACATTTTAATTTGCACCATTGATAATATAGAGTGCAACACACCTTCTTTCCAATGTGCTGACCACAACGCTGTACAGACCATTCACCACGAGCTGTTGCAGCAGCGATGCGATCGAAAATAATGCCAGGGCCCATTTTGCTGATGAGAAAATTCCTCTGAAAATTGTATATATTGGTTTGCTTGCGCGGCATTTGTGTTATGGATGAGCTATAACCAAATGCTGCCGAGATCGCAATAAGTTTTGGATGGAAAATATCAGTATCAATGTGCCCAGATTTAATGAAATGATGCATCTAAAATTAATTCTGAATATTTCTTTCGTTTAAGGTATGGGTTTCACACCTTTTTAACCCACGACCCACTAAAGTAGTACAAAAATGGCGTTATGGCCGATTAACGTTGAATAGAAAGCCCCTATAGTTTCCAAAGCATGTTAATCAAACTCAAATTCATCGTTGAGAAGGTTATTACTGCATTTTGTCTGGCTACAGTCGATGAGTGCTAGGGATATATAGATGTCTCGATATCTTGATATTATTGTGACCCGACTCTACTAGTAACTTCCCATATCTCATCTCATACCATATCTCATATCACATCTCATAAACTAGGGTTACCATACGTCATCTTTTGAGAGGATTCGTCCTCTTTTATGACTTTTTTGAAAGTGTCCCCGGAGGACGCCTAAATGTCCTCTTTTTGAGAATTTGTCCTCTTTTGTTGAGAATTTTGGTTAAATGTACGCGGAAATTGGACTGAGACATAGGAAAGCAGCGGCCAAGTAACGGTCCGACGTGTATCTCGGGACTTGAACCCCAAAAATGTCCTTTTTTAGTCAACCCTCCAATTTTTTTCAGCAAAAACAGCGAAATCGGCCATGATCAACTAACTTTTCCCATTTGGTAAAAGATGTCCTCCTTTCCCGATTCCAAAATATGGTAACCCTATTATAATAAAACCAGAGACCGCCCGTATTTATAAACGACATTGCCATTGCGATTCTCATTCGAAATTATTTATACAAGGTGAAATTTATTGCAGTCTATAATCGAGGTGATTTTGGTTCGACTCTACGGCCAACGATTTACCGATTGACTAAATCAGTGGTCGGCAGTCTATATGGTACACGCGAGTTACGCATCCGCGAAAAAGTTTTTATACTTTTGAAGTTACGTGAAGATTCAGAAATATAGTGGAAAAGATCAATGATAAAAATTAAAAAAAAAAGGAATCAAGCTAATCCCCCTAATCAACACATGTGTGAATTGCGGGGGTCACCAACGCGGTGCCCGCGGGCTACCGATAATAATGAGTCGCCCGCGGTCGCAGTATGAGAGATTTGAAAGTCGCCCACGCGACCATCCACTGCGTCATCAATAGAGATTTCGCGTCGGAGGTTATTCTGGGATCCTCTTCCCCCGCGTCGCTGCTCTAAAGGCGGTAAAAATTCCAGTAAAAGACCCGACGAAAGAGCGCACACTTCCAAAGAATGGAAAGGGCAAGATAAACCCGCGGAATATCGAAAATAGTGTGTATGCCTCCTCTGTCTGATTCCAAAGATTACTCCTACAACTACAAAGTCGTTTCGACACCTTCCTATCTTTTCATTGTATCGCAATTTTTGTAGTGTATTGAACTGATTGCTAAATAGCTAATAAACCGAACCGAACTTGAAAAGGAACTGTGACATCGGGCACTAGGCTGAGGTGGATGCCTGTTTAAGAGACTGCAACTGCAACCGCAACTGGTCGTTCGACATCATCCTATCTGTTTATTACATCGCATTGTGTCTTATCGCATTGTACATTGTGTGTGTCTTGTTCATATGAAAATATAATCTGACGATTAATGTTATTATTATTATCAAGTCGCTTTTATCCAGTATTGCGACTGTTCCTAAAGCCGAGTCGCGGTGAAACCACGATCGCCTGAGCATTGTTTACTTCACGCCGGATGAGCAGTGCACTCTTTTAATATAAACAACACACAACACTTGCGTAAAGTGACGATTGGCAATGCGTAGACGTGAATCAAATGAGTCGATATCGTCCATTCATTCGGAAGTTTATTGTTTGTCTGGGACTGGAATCAGTCAGGTAAGCATTCTGGACTTGCCTACTCCTATGGAGGGGAAGAATCATGTAGCTATTCTGAAATATATCACAATCAGTTATTTATCCGTGTTGGGTTGAGCATTTACTGGAAAACTACGTACTGTGCACAGCAGTAGGCCACCCATAACGATGTTTTGCTGGTCGTGGTATAAATAAATATATGGTTCCCTTACTTGCCGCGGTTGACTTTCTCATCACTACTGTCGTTCAACACTCTCATTTCTTCGCTGTCTTTGACCGAGTTCAAGGCCATTCCGTGGTAAAACTTCGAGAGAGTATGATTCTAGAACTATGCCTATTACCAACCTAAATATTACAATGTATTCGTCAGTTGATTTTGTTTAAGCCATTTCTTTCGGCCGTGTAGTATAGCCCGATTGTGGGAGCAATCGGAGCATGTAATCAACTTTTGTGTTGGCTGAATTTGACAGTGATATGAAATCCCAAAATTGAATAAGCCCTACTTATATCAATTCCGCGCGTCATGCGAAGCCAGCATGTATTCGTTAAAACTAGCGACCGGCTTATTTGATGTAGCTTCTTTCACTCGCAAAACTAAACATATACTTGCGTAAGGCAAGTCGCTAACTCGCAGCTGCAACAATGTCTATCTAAACACTTATAGTCCTCTGATGGAACTGTACAACAGTCATCCGCTACGAAGTAGGTCAGGCACTCGCGACAGCCATCTAATCGCAGAAGCGTCAAAGCGAGCACTTTGCACTTTCCCTCCGGCTGTCTAGATTACCTGGTAGTGCCGTCATCTGCAACAGGAAAGAGTCAATGCGTTTTATCATGCCTAGAATTCGTCTCTAGCACATTCCACACGCGTTGCATTGTTATGGTGTCAGGTTAAAACTGGACCCAGGAACTTAATAGATAGTGTTTAATATCAGCGTGCTCACACTAGGTTATTAAGTTTCCGTCATTTCCATTCATTACGTGATCGCGATACCGTCGTAAAACAGGAAGTAGGAGAAACGACTTCGTGAAGTATTTATGAATATGTTCTTGAGGATCCTGGTTCATTTTCGCGTTTCCGGCCGTCAAAATACCTTTTCATCTTTCTGGAGGTCGCGATGTTGCTGACCATTTTGATTAGTATAATCGACTTCCCAAATATGCCGGGAGTAGGTCTGGGCGAAGGCAAATATATATAAATTATACAAATCACGATATCAAGGCAACCATGCGCCCGCGAAATGCACTGCCAAAAAGACGGCCCTAAAAGACGAACGGTGATAAAACAGTGGCTTAGAACGTCACGCGTTGGCTGAAATCGTTCTGTCCTAGCGCCGAAATAACGAGCACCGAATACGGCGAATAGCCCCCCTGATATTCTCATTCGCTCAAGACACAATGTACAATGCGATATACAAGACACATATAGGAGGATGCCGATGATCTAGCATCCACCTCACTAAGCGCGAGGCCCGATCGCTGCAAATGATATATCCACTTACCGGCGATATGAGTGGGGTCCTACCACTGAACTATAAACACCACTCGTTCACGCTACGAGGGATAAAGCATCTCTAGCACTAATTCCCACCTACGCTGTCACAGCCGAAGCGTCGACTCCTCTCTTAAACATCGCATATAAGGTCTACAACAGTGGTTCTTAACCTTGCCCCAAGCGCCCCCCAAGGGGCGCTGGCGATTTTGAAGGGGACGGAAACGCTCAGGGGGCGATATGGGGGGCGCTGAAGAAAAATGACTTCGCTGTAGATCAGTGGTTCCCAACCTTTTTCGACTCATCGCCCCCTTTTCAAGCTCGACGCCGATTATCGCCCTCCAGATTTTGTGTACCGAAAATCCGGTATACAAACTGTAATCATCGGCGGGTTGACTACAAAAAAAAAAAGGTCAACTTTTCAGCTCATTGTCGAATTTTGCACATTTGCAACGAAATTTCCGTGGGTCGCCCCCTTTGTCCATTTTCGCCCCCCTATCGCCCCCTTCGTCATTTTCGCCCCCCTAGACCGCCAAATCGCTCCCTGGGGGGCGATGTCGCCCACGTTGGGAACCACTGCTGTAGATGATGTGGTAGTAGGACATATCCTTAATGAGTATTCAGAGCAAATTAACATTGCACTAATCATGTCAAATCCCGAAATTTTTGGTCGCGCTACGCGACGATGTTTGCTGCATATGTTTTCATAAATGTAGTGGGTTATTATAATTCATGTAAAACGAATTGCGCGTACTTTTAGATCGCCAATTTCCCGTTAAAATACTGCCGTCACGCTTGCTAGGGTTATTTTCAACAAACTGTTTCTAATTACTGTAATTAGGTATTATATCCCGCAGCGCACAGCGTGGGAAAATCGAAAAAGGAGGCGCTGTATATCACTTTTGAGTGTGAGAGCCCCTTGTACATAAATAAGTTATGAAGCTTTGTGCACGAAATGAATAACAAAATATACTTGTATTTGACAGCTACAAATTTAAATCGTCAGAATATTTCCTAATTGTATATTATAAAGGATGATACTATATAGTGTTGCGGTTCACAACCTCACATGAGCGTTATATAATATGAGTTGCTTTGTTTGGAATACATTCATGTTAAAATTAATAACTGGGTACGGTACAGTACTAAATTCAATGTGAGCAGATATATGCATCTCATTCTCAGTTGACTTACTTATTGTTACACAGAGCACTAAGGCAAAATCCAATACCATTAATTTCCCCGTATTGCCAATCCCATCAGATGTGAATTCGGGATGGTTCGAACCACAGGGTATGATACCGTACCCGATTGTTGTTATGACAACCTTGAGTTGACCTTGAATATACCACACACAAAAATTATATGGTTTGTTATAGTCGAATGGGGTCGAGCGCGAATAAAGTGCGAAATATTTCAAGTACCAAAGTCCCAAAAATCCGAATGGACTGTGACCTCTTACCAGGACCGAAACTGCTGCAACTCAAACCCCCAATCGGCGAGCTCGAAGGGTGCCCTAAATTATTTCGGTGAATGAACATAAATTACACATCATGTTTTAACGACTCCCCCACGGAAAAATACTCATAATTATAGAAAATAGAAATTGGCATTTCGGCGTCGGCCATTACCACGCCACGATGCACGAAGACATACGAAGTTCCGGTCAATATGGGACTCCGAGGAGTGTGTCAGTAAGATCGTCAGCGAGAAAACCTTAGCCGAAGAGGATTGCCCTTATGCTGACCGTGAATTTAGATGTATAGTCTAGTTGTCTATAGGTACTTAAATCGCTCGTACCGAATTATCATGTCGTCGCAATCTGAACCCCACAGGACAAATAACATCCATCAGAGAAAACTATTTGCCAGTGAAGAAAAAACAATGTTGAATTTTAGTTTATTACGTTCATGCGTTTCAATATCTTTTGACTATATAGCGGACAAGACGTAACTAAATAACAACATGTAACGAAATAATTGTACCAACGGGCACGCCCGAATATGTTCAATTATTAATTACATGGCCTTCATTTTCCAATACAACAGCTCACTCAGCGCTACTGGTAAATCTGATTACGTGGGCTGAGAGGATAAAAATTTTAGAGTGACATATATATGCAATTACCACCTATTCATTCAGGCATTATAGAAGATTTTGGCGCCTAGGGCGACCAAGTCACACAAACTTCGCTGACCATCGAAATCACGCGATTGGGTTCTTGGGGTCCTTAGTCCTCAGAAGCTTGATTTATCACGCTATGGGTGCGCAAGACAATCGTTTTTTTAGGGGCTGATGAAGTGCCATTACGGCCCTTCGTCTTACCCATTGTCTTTATTACAGTCCGTACAATATAGGTGGGAGCGCTGGAGCACGATAATTTTTGAAAGGGGGCACCGGAGGAAAGAAGGTTAAGAACCACTGGTCTACAACATGTTCATTAGGGCTCTTCAAAAATTACCTTTTTTCTCAAGTCGTACTGGCTACTTGATAAAATTGTTAGGTTACCTAATTTAAGCCTACACACAAAATTTGGTTCAATTCTAGCCAGTAACAGCTTTGCTACAGGAGAAGAAAGTTTATATTTATTATATAAAAATAAATACCAAAAATTTGAAAATTTTCTGTTCACCATATGAAAGTGTTAGGCTGTCTATAGAAACGATGCTCATTTTTTTTTTTTTTTTTTTTTTTTTAGGGGTAACCTGGTGGAACCGCAGTAAACCACCACCCCGTTACGCTTGTGGCAGTCTCATGGCATCACACCATGAACTATCCACAAGCGCCTTTAATAGGTCACTCCTGGGTCCAAACGTACCCAAGAGCTCCCATCTTCAGGTTACTTCTGGTTGCTTTCCCTTATAAGTTGCTTCACTTTTTTGGTACTAGCAGCTGTCACAAGCAGGCTTTGGCTGGGGGCGTCTGCGGAGGCTTGTCCCGCCGCCACCATGCTTGTGACTGGGATACTGGCCAGTCAAGCTGACGAGATCCCGGGGGGTCGGAGCATGAAGGCCTGACGGCCATACTTCTCCTGGGTGTGCAAGTGATTGGAAGTATCGGTTGTACCACAAGGGTTCCGCATCAGCCAGGCCGATGCTTACCTTAATACAACCAAATACTCCAATCAAAAAATTTTGATTGGAATAAAATAGTATTTACGGTGAGCACAGCTATAATAAATAGACAAAGAATCGGTCACCGTAAATACTATTTTATTCAAATCCAAATTTTTCGACGGCAATAACTCCGCTTCAACTCGTTGAAATTGAACCAAATTTGGTGAGCATCGTTTCTATAGACAGCCTAACATTTTCATGGGGTGAACAGAAAATTTTCAATTTTTTTATCATTGATTTAAATATAATAAATAGAAACTTTCTTCTCCTTTAGCAAAGCGGTTACTGGCTGGAATTGAACCAAATTTTGTGTGTAGGCTTAAATTAGGTAACCAAACAATTTTATCAAGTAGCCAGTACGATTTGAGAAAAAAGTCATTTATGAAGAGCCCTAATGTTCATTGTTCAACTCGGTAGTAAGGAAGTGTAGAATAATCATAACAATTGTATCGTGGGACTGGAGCCAGACTTGGACAACTAGATAATTTTAGTTGTCTAAACTAATTAGAGCGAAATACCAGTAATCTGATTCAGCATCAGTTTATTAATAATTTCATTATTTCGAAATACCACAGGACTCTGCGATACAATGTAAAAATAAGAAGGTGTCGTGCTGGCGACTTGGAGTAGTCTAAATTTGTGGAATGTTCCTTTGTTCTTATTCCAATTCTAATCGGGTTTTCATCGATGTAAAGATGAGGCATGCACAATGAATGAAAAGTAAAAGAAGATAGTATAGAAAAAGCAAGCGACAAAAAATGGGGTGGCATGTCACGGGAGGCGAGATCGATAGGTCAGGTCGTGGTGGTCCGGTAATCTTCAGGGCGGACTAGTATTTATTTAGTAGAAATTGCTTGTATTTCGACTTGAATGTTGACATGCTCGTCGACTGTCAGATGCCCTCTTTTTGTCCTCTTTTTCAGGAAATCGAGAATGTCCTCATCCTTTTGGGCAATTCGTCCTCCTTCACAGCCTTGACACCCAGACTAATGGACAGGCTCAACTAACAAACGACATAAATGACGTGAAATCTGTAATGCGGACGTTCGCGCGAGTGTGTATGTGTTCGGTTTATTAGCAATTTTTATCAATTCAATACACCACAAAAATTGCGATACAATGAAAAGATAGGAAGGTGTCGAAACAACTTGGAGTAGACTTTGAAATCAGACACCCACCGTGGCGATGTAAAGAGGAGGCACGCACATTGCACAGGGGTGTTCAAAAATGACTTTTTTTCTCAAATTGTACTGGCTACTTGATAAAATTGTTAAGTTACCCAATTCAAGCCTACACACCAAATTTGGTTCAATTCCAGCCAGTAGCCCCATTGCTACAGGAGAAGAAAGTTTGTATTTATTATAAAAAATAAATAAATAAAAAATTCAAAATTTTCTGTTCACTCCATGAAAGTGTTGCGTTGTCTACAGAAACGATGCTCATCAAATTTGGTTCAATTTCAATCAGCGGAAGCGGAGTAAAATAGTATTTACGGTGACCAATTCTTTAATTATTTATTATAGATGTGCCCACCGTAAATACTATTTTATCCAAATCCAAATTTTTCGATGGCAGTAACTCCACTTCCACTGGTTGGAATTGAGCCAAATTTGATGAACATCGTTTCTATAGACAACCTAACACTTGCATGGGGTGAACAGAACATTCTGAATATTTTATTTCATTTGTTTTTATATAATAAATAGGAAACTTTCTTCTCCTGTAGCAATGCGACTACTGACTGGAATTGAACCAAATTTGATGTGCAGGCTTAAATTGGGTAACCCAACAATTTTATCAAGTAGCCATTACAATTTGAGAAAAGAAGTCATTTTTGAACACCCCTGCACAGTGCACCAGTGCACAATGCACAATGCACATGCACACTTGGACAAGGAATGAAAAGTAAAAGAAGATAAAATAGAAAAGCAAGCGACAAAAAATACGGAGCCGGGCAGTATCGTATAAAAGTGGTTAATTCGGGAGTCGAGTCAGGCAGATGGCCTTTTTTTAGCCAACACAACAAGATTTCCAGTAAAAATTTTGGAATCAGCAGTTTTCTGGTCCGGTAACCTAACCGCTATGATTTGTAAAAAGTGTCCTCTTTTGGATTCCAAAATCTAATCAGTGGAGTACAAGGAAACTGTAGGCCTATAGTGCGAAACGAGCCAAATCTGCTGAACAGACATTTGCTATTCTCATGCTTATAAGAATAGATTTGATATGAGCTGAACTCAGAGGTGGTCATAGTAACGAAGTACTTCTACTTTTTTGAAGTACTCAAAGTAGTTTTCTCCTACTTCTGGTACTTACTCTAGTATATCTTTTTTTCGCTACTTCTACTTCGTAATGTTTTGTGATCTACTTACTTACTTTTCGCTACTTTCAGTTTGTCAAGTAGAAGTAGTTTAATCCCCCAATAAGAAAGATAGCAGGAATTTCGGGGCTGTTTTCACGCAGTACCCACATTTAATTCTCATAAAAACCATGTAATATCCAGAATTTTCGTTGCGCTTAGCGCACAGTAGATATGGAGTGACAAATATGTTTCAACGAAAGTATCGCTGAATATAATTTAGATACCTGGTTACGTGGTTCCGTTCACACCGCATTGTCGCCTATATCAAATATTTCATCACAGTAAGTATGCCCCCCCCTAACGTTTGAAACTACCGTTCCGCAATCTAGCAATTACCTATTATACCTAGCAGCCCATCACGTGTCCTAATCTGAAACAGTGGAATTTAACCTTTTTTTAAGGTATACTTGTTTTAGCAGACCGCCGTTGAAACTTTCTGGACAAAAGACATGAAATAAATTTTCTGCTTTTACAAGCAGTATTTGTATTTTTCTTTCAATTACGGGTATTATACGTTGAGTTCGAATAATAGTTTCAGTTCTTTTGTCTGGAGAACATACATATTGGAGTATAAAAGCAAGTGTGGTAATGTCTTATATTTTTTGAAAATAAAGCTATGCACTACATGGCATTTTTATGATCTGTCATATTTTTAATTAACGAATATTAATCGCGCAAAGTGTATCCGTATCCGACACAACTTCTCCGTATTGCTCTTCGACAGAACTAGGGGCCTTATAATATGGGGGAGCGCGCCATGCAGTGATATTCTCTAAAACGGGGTGTTCTAGTAAACAAAGGATAAGTATCGCATTTCCATATCAATACTATCATTTACATCCCATGTTGTGGACGACTGCTTAAAAAATTGACACCTCCTGGGATGCATCAATATGAATGAAGCTCTCTACACCTTCCGCACAGCTCCATTTGCAACTTTTGACAGTCCATGCGAACGAATTACGATCGTTTTCACAACTACTTACTTATTTGAGTAGATTTAAAGTCAGTCAATTCTGCTTCTACTTCAAGTAGTTTTAGGTTGCTTATGTAAGAAGTACTTCTACTTGAGTAGATTCTTTCGTCGTTACTTCTACTTGAGTAGCTTTCTTGACTACTTTAACTACCTCTGGCTGAACTTCATAGTCCCAGTTCATGTCCAAGTCGCAAATTCGGTTATTCTAATTATAATCGAATCTGGAAAAATATGTAATTATACTGAGAAAGCAAGCAAGCAATAGATTACTAACCTACGGAGATTAGTATCCATCGTATAATAGACATCAATGCAAATCTGAAAATCGCAAAACGCTGCTGTGACCAGGATTCGAACCTGGGTTATCACGGCCACAACGTGAGGTACTAACCACTATACGATCACAGCGAGATGTAGCAGAGGATGGTTTCGATCCATCGACCTCTGGGTTATGGGCCCAGCACGCTTCCGCTGCGCCACTCTGCTGGAAGCGATGCGGTTACCATATACTAATATATTCACTCGTTCGCTGTTCTCTCGAACGCATGTCGCTCTGTGGTTCGGTGGTTGCATCAGCTGAAATAGTCGACTGTTGGCACTGGGCGCCGTGACGTTGTATTGTATTGACTGTTACCTTCTAGTTTTTGGGATCTACTGATTTGCACTTCTATTCAGTGTTGTATGGAGTGAAAGTCGCAATGTCATCTGTAAGGATCTGCCCAAACAGTTCTGTGATGTTGATATTAACTTACTTTACTGTTACAGAACGAAGGTGTAGAAAGAAAGGGAACTTTCAAGCTCGAAACTCTCCGTAAAATTGAAGAAGAAGTTCAACAGAAGTGGTATGAGGCGAAGATTTTCGAGGAAAATGCGCCAGAACCGAATAGCCCCGATAGAAAGTGAGTGTCGCCACTGCTACCAATATTAGCCTAACTTTCTAAAAATAGCGGGCATGGTTTCTGACTAGTGTTAGGAGAAGACCAAGACACACCAACCCTATTTATTTATTTCTATCATATTGTGTTTTGAGCTACTAGTAGTGATATACAAACTAAACAATGTGCTACTAGTCTGCATTTTAACAAGTGCAGGTTTTGAAAATCCCTACTTGATCACCTCTTGTCGTTACACTAACACTGTTGCCCTACCTCGCCCAGACATTGCTTCATTGATCATTTGCTATCATCGTTTGATTTTTCTTCTATTTTATTTTTTTACCTACCGTGACATTTTTTACAGCCAGACTGTTTAGAGCAGTGGTTCTCAACCGCCGTTGCCGGTTCGCGACGACATTCCTGCGGGTCCGCCTGGCATATTAGAATTTTATACTTTAATTTTAAGATGCAATGTTGAAGGCTTGTTCATTGATAAAATAAATAAAACATCAAATTTTAAAGTGATTTATAACTTCGTCTTCGTGAGGTAACATTAGGGCTAGAAACATGCTCGATTTGACTTGAAGTTCAATACGTGTCATTTGACGACAGGCAAGTGACAAGTACACAGAACAGATACGAGCCGACTCATCGCTAAACAGCGCAGTTCGATCATTGGTTTTCGATTCATTTTGTGCGGGACCGTAACGGGGGCACTCCAAACCGCCCAATTGGAGAGGGGCCGAGCTTTAATAGGGCTCAAAATTATTTCGCAAATGAGCATAAATCATAAATCATAGCATATTTGAAACTTTTTCTAACATTTTTCAATTTCTTTTCGCGCTTTGCACGAATTAGTATCCCTAAATGTCTTTATTCTCCTGTTAGGTGCCCTTCTCTGTAAAATACGTAATGATTTATAGGTATTTTGGCGTCGGCCATTACCACGCCACGACGTACCAACACATAATGAAGCTTAGATTAACATGGGACTCCGAAAGGTGGGCCGAAAATTCGGCCGCGAGAAAACCGCTTCACTCGTGAATGATCGAAAATTTTCGCTATTGGCGCGATTAAGCTACGTAAACTCTCTGCTTACGGTAAGTAGAATGGATGTGCTCACAAGTATAGGTGAAAACATCCACCCAACTGTAGGGTCTGGGAGTGAAGCCCCCGGAAGTTTGACTTATCGCCCTGTGGGGGCCCCAAGACCAGCGTTTTTGGGGGTGGGCTGACGAATTGCGGATCGCCGGTATAGCTGCTGTAATGTGTTTTCTTGTGGCACACATTGTATTCGTATAGGTAGTTGCCAGAGTAGCCTGCATCTGGTGGCAGTGTGCTATGAGCAATGTAGCACGACAAGGTGCTTGGTTCGACTCCGATACGATTCTTCTCTCGATATTGTCAAAGAGAAGAATATTATTAGAGTTGTCGTGGTCGGTTAAGCCCACGGCTTTCGGCGCGAAAGACTGTAAAGGTCTCTCGGCGGTAGCACGTTTATCTGGACAAGGCAATTTTACGTCACCTCGGCAGACTCACTACCATAAAATCACATCCGGATGATATCATGAATATAATTAAATACGATCGAAACCCTCTAAATTTCACTCTCTAGCACCATATAATTGCAAAAAACGGTTGCATACTAAACATATTGGCTTCATTTCAATTTTGAAAGTTCACCGGTCCGCCAGACATTTTTTGAAATTTTCCTGGTCTGCGAGGTGAAAAAGGTTGAGAACCACTGGTTTAGAGTCAAGTGTACCTGTTTGATGCTGGTGTGATCAGACTAAATGACCTTCAAGGTCTTATCGATCATTGCTATCTAATACCGAATACTGTGCATGCATATTTTCTGTACCACCACCACTGCCGTGTGTTATGTATTTCAGTTTGATGAAAATAAGGACTCTCTCTCTCTCTCTCTCTCTTTGAATAGACTGATTGAGTACTTTATAGGCTACTTTATAGGCTACGGTATTCCACAATGGCCTATCTTTGCTAAGCTTACTTCATGCATAAAGTCCCTATTCTCATCAGTCACCAGTTGTGCATTTGATGTTTTGTTAGGTGTTCTTAATCAGGATCATAGGTAGGCCTATATAACATACCGGTATCCTAAGATGTGATTTTGCGATCCATCCTTTTATTGGCCAAACAGAGCTGTGTATTTTCCAGCAAAGAGAATTACTTTGTCACTTTCCCATATCCATATATGAACGGACGCTTGCATCTCGGCCATACATTTACCATTTCAAAATGTGAATTCGCCGTTGGCTTTGAGAGGATGGTCGGAAAAAAGTGTCTATTTCCATTCGGCCTTCACTGTACTGGAATGCCGATCAAGGTGCACAGTTTTGTTGTTATACCTTGCTTGTATTAGCCCGTCACAGTCTCAAGTTTTGCTTGTAGGCTTGTGCGGATAAGCTCAAAAGAGAAATGGAGATGTTCGGTTATCCACCGATGTTTCCGGATGTTACAGAAGAAGTAGTGGTGGAGGAAAAGAAGTCTGCAGAAGCAAGTGAGTCTAAAAATTGCTGATTTTTGTAGCTTTGTTTTGTACTAATACTGACTTTCTTTCCTTCCCTTTTATAATGCTGTTATAATGGAGAGCATATGTATTGATATATATCACTTCTACCGCAGCGCCTTGCCAGGCAAGCCCAAACTGCCCACAATATTAGTAAAAAAAGGCGTATAAAATGCTCTAGTAATCTGAATGATAGTAGCCTAATTGATTAATTTACAATTTCTAAATCACTGAATTATGGAATAGTTAGCAACGCCAGTAAAAGTGTGATCGCAAAACTGTTAGTGTGGTTTAATGTTCAGAAATACAACAAATCTATTGTGAAACTCCTTGACATTTCTCAAAATTTGAAATTTGAAAGTACATGTATAGCCGTTGCAAACTTGAAGAGTAAAAGTGATGACACAGAAGTAATATAGAAACTGATGTACTTGTACGTCTTTATGCACCTCACACAACTCCAACAAACCGGGGTTCCTTGTGCCGCATTGAAACTAAGTATTTGTATTGTGATGTTATGTTCAGCGATCAAAGATAAAGCAAAGGCCAAAAAGAGTAAAGCCGTCGCAAAGTCCGGTGTGATGAAGTATCAATGGCAAATCATGCAATCGATCGGACTTGAGAATGAAGACATAAAAAAATTCGCGGATCCGTTACACTGGCTGGCGTATTTTCCGCCACACGCCAAGGGAGACTTAAGCGCCATGGGTTTGAAATCAGATTGGAGAAGATCGTTCATAACGACAGATTCGAATCCGTACTATGACTCCTTCGTAAGGTGGCAGTTTTTGACCTTGAAGGATCGGGGAATGGTGAAGTTCGGAAAGAGATACACAATCTTTTCTCCAAAGGTAATTGATGGTGTGTGCGTGTGACTGTGTCAGACAGCAAGCGGAGTTGATGGTTAGGCTATTGAAATTTTGTCACTTTGAAAAATTACTTCAACTTCATATTCAGATTATATTAGACTTGTTGTTTTGATGACATTTTTCTTCAAAACCCTAAAGAGAACTTTCTGAAAACATACTATGTTAGCACCTCATGAAAATTTTCAGCTGGCGACCCCTCATGTTGATTTTAAATTCCGATTGACTCTTTGTTTGAAGCCGCAAGATCAAATAAACGGCATTGAACATATTTTTAATTTCGATTACATTGATCAATTTAATGACAACCATCTTTCACAAAAAATCTCGTTGCTTAATCGCTGGTTAAACCAAGAGATGAGCGTTTGCTCAACACTTGAAATTTTGGCCTTGAATGAAATGAAGTCGTCATCTATTTTCGCATTATTGCCATGTTTTTAAACCTGTTCTAATTTCATGCACACTCATATGGGCGTATTTGAGGCTTCTCCACCAACATGCTTAACAAAACAGCGAGACTTCTCAATGCTATTGTTGAATAAGCGGGTACACCCAAACTACAAATAGTCTTTGTCACATCTACACGAAATGGAGAGAAGTGTCAAGACATGACGCAATAAAAATGTACTTCTTGTGTTCTCCTCTTCACGTAATTTTTTCCAACTTCTAGCTACGGTGGGCTGTAAAATGTCAAATATTTTAGTCATGCAGTTTTAATGTTTGCATTTAGTTGCTTGACAAAGACACGTAACACTACGTTTTGACTAACAAATTGCCACTATCATTTGATGACGATATCCATGAATCCGGCAGTAATACGTAGATAAGAGATGAGCGGATTGGGTATTTTCTATTCCAAATGCTGTTCCGGGTTTGTGATTAAAATCGTGCAATGACTAAAATTTCTTAAGCTGCATGGTAATTGAAATTTTTGCATGTATTTCATATCCAAGTTGAAATATATTCGGTTCGGAAGTCCGTATTCGATCCAAATCTGGCCAAAACCTTCAAATTCATGCTTATCTCTGATATGTGATAGCTTCCCTTCCCAACATAGTCAATGCTCGCAACCCCCACCAGACCTATGAGAGTACCCATTTAGGGCTTGTGAGTTCTGACCCCTACACTGTAAACTACTGTTCTACATCATTCTTTCTCTTGAATAGTATATTCATATTGATATGAACCCGAATATTTTCGGCTGACACTCGTCAGGGGTTATCGTCAGCAACTAGTAGAGAGTTCAAAAGAACAGGGTATATCAACAATCGTAACACAAAATATGACGTCACCAGCACCACATGTCGAATACGAGAGCGTTCAATGTACTATTTTTAGATGATACACGATCATAACTCTTTTTGTTGACACAGCCTTGGCTGGTGTATTTTGATAAAAGTCGACTCCAAGGCACACAAATGAAAGTGTGAGCGACCCTTTCTGAGTATGCGAAATCTGTCGTCTCGATAATTTTTCGCACAGGCGGGATTATCCAACAAGTGTTTGCCAATTGCAGAATTTATGGCCTTTAATTGTTCTGCATTAATCTTGAGCGGATGAGTTAAGGGTGAGCTTTTCACCGAGCTTGTTGGATGATCCCGCCTGTGCAAAAAATTATCGAGACGACAGATTTCGCATACTCGGAAAGGGTCGCTCACACTTTCATTTGTGTGCCTTGGAGTCGACTTTTATCAAAATACACCAGCCAAGGCTGTGTCAACAAAAAGTGTCCGTGTATCATCTAAAAATAGTACATTGAACGCTCTCGTATTCGACATGTGCTGGTGACATCATATTTTGTGTTACGATTGTTGATATACGCTGTTCTTTTGAATGCTCTGCTAGTTGCTGACGATTACCCCTGACGAGTGTCAGCCGAAAATATTCGGGTTCATTTCGATATGAATATACTATTCAATTGTATATTGAAGCTCTGTACCTCCAAGAAGCTGTTCATTCTTTCTCTGTAGAAGTTAATAAGGTCTGGTGTAAATAGTGTTTCCACTATTTTATAAACAGCTGTGATATGATGTATAGGCCTATTGTCATGATTATCGTCGTGTAATATGCAGCTTTTTGATATGCAAAATAATATGATCACACATTTTAAACTTGCATCGCTTTTATATATCGTAGGATAACCAGCCTTGTATGGATCACGACAGACAATCGGGAGAAGGCGTCGGCGGCCAGGAATATACTCTGATCAAGATGAAGGCAGTAGAGCCTTACCCAGACAAATTAAAGTAATCATATTCAACGATATGTGCTTGAAATTTATGCCAACTGAGGCTGTCAATGCATTCAGATCTCTTCATGGTAAAAATGTATTCTTAGTCGCAGCGACACTGAGACCCGAAACTATGTTCGGCCAAACAAACTGTTGGGTGAGGCCCGACATGCCATACATCGCGTACAAGGTATGATTCACATTACGTTTTTATCCTGAACCATAGTAAATACCTCAAGACCAGAAGACGCATTTTCAAATACTGGTGAACTATGCCACGGTTATCTGAATATAATTAGTTCATGTCGGATATCTTGTTATACTGTTGTGTTGTGTATGTGGAAGTATCAGACAAAAATGCTAGGTTAATTTGATCAGTGGTCTCCAACCTTTCTGCCTTCCCAGAACGGTGAGCGTGTGACGTATCTGCCTCGGCAAAATCATAGACATACACACACATTGCTTATAATTTCAGATCCAAATGCTGCTGTATGTTTCAGATGAAAACCGGAGAAATCTTCATCAGCACGAGGCGAGCGGCCAGGAATATGTGTTATCAGGAGATGACGGAGCAAGTCGGAAAAGTAGAGGTTGTCGCCGAACTCATTGGGCAGGACATCATGGGGATGGCGTTGCATGCTCCGTTGACTTCGTACCAGGTAACACAATTGTTCAATGTTCACTTCCTGAATTCTGTTCATGGTTTTGATCTTGATGCATGCTGAGATATCTACATGGATTTTGGAATCTGTAACTCTCTTTTTGCGTTGTGCAACTTTCAAGAGGTGTTCAAAGTAGTCATAGTGATGCTCGAGCAGGAGCAGAAGTAATGCACATTTTTACTCAAGTAGAAGTAGGGATTTCCATGTAAGTAAAAGAGTGTATCTTCCTGGTTTTGTTTTAAGAAGTAGTTTATATACCATCTAAAAATATTACATTGAGCTTAAGCGCTCTCTTCAACTCGATTATCCGAAATTTCATGCCGGTAACGTCATATTTGGTGAGGCAATCGTTGATGTACAATGTTCTTTCCAATTCTCTGCTAGATGCTGACGATTACCCCTGACGAGTGTCAGCCGAAAGTATTCATGTTTATTGCAATATGGAAACATTATTCAATTGTACATATTGAAGTTCTGTGCCTCCAAGAAGTAGCAGTGGAACTAGTCCAAAAATATAAACACTTGACAAAGTGGTGAAGGTAGTCCAAACCCACTTAATTACTCCTGAAAAGTAGAGGTACTTTGTTACTGATTGCCTCTGGCTTGAAAACTCTTCCGTTCCTTAGTGTTATTAGTGTTGTTATTTACCTGATTGCAAGTCGACAAAATATGTTTGAGTTTGATCACTCCAAAAAAGTTGAAATAATTCGTTACTAACGGCTTCTGCGGGTAACATATAAGTAAAATCAACATGGTTGCGATATTGTCTAGTTTTGTACTGTAAATCAGCGACTTAAGCGTGATGTGCCTTACCAAGAATTTGGAGTTATTTTTGGACCGCCCCTGTCGCACATGCTCTGTGATTTCGGTAGCTATCTAACGGTACCTTTCAGGTCATTTACACATTGCCCATGATGACGATTAAAGAAGACAAAGGCACCGGCATTGTTACTAGCGTACCGTCAGACGCGCCGGACGATTTTGCGGCTTTGAGAGACCTCAAAAACAAGCCACTGCTGAGAGAGAAATTTGGCGTCGCAGAAGAGATGGTTATGCCGTACGAACCGGTGAGTCGACTTGGTTTACTCATTCTCTAGCCATGAACACAGGTAGAGCCGACTTATAGTCAATTGAAATTTTTGAATATATTATAAACAAATTTCAAATTTTACTGTTAACCCCATGAAAGTGTTTAGCTGCCTAAAAGAACGATGCGTAACACTTTTTTCTCAATTCCAACTGATAGAAGCGTAGTTATTGCATTTGAAAGTTATAAATTTGCAAAAATAGCATTGACGGTAGGAAAACCAAGAATTATTATTGGAAAACTCAAATAACTACGTTTCTAGGGGTTGGAATTGTGTCAAATGTGTTTTGCATCGTTCATGGACAACTCGGCAATTTTATGAGTTTTACAGTCAAATTTGAAAAAAAAATTTCAATTTCATTTTTAATGAATAATAAATCTCAATTGGCTTCGCGTCGGCTTCTACTTGTAGGAATTGAGCCGAATTTGGTGTGCTGCGTTTTTTTAGGCAAGGCAACAAATTAATCAGTGAATCCCCGGGATCCATAAAACAAAAGTATTTTTGAACAACCCTACTCTGTTGTTAGCCTTGAAAACCTGATTGGTAGTATAATAGCATAGAAAACATGTATTACAAAGCTACAAATTACCTTTGCGGTGTCCAACGGGCGTTACATTCCTCGACGTAGCATAAAAGGTACGTACAACGATCGTGTTGTACTCGGAAATAGTAGGAATTTTACTTACTTAGATACTGACCACCTCCATTCAGATCCCCATCATTGAAATCCCAGGATTCGGAAATCTGTCGGCGGTCACCGCATGCGAACAGTTGAAGATTCGCAGTCAGAATGACACCGCCCTGCTAGCAGAGGCAAAGGATATGGTCTACTTGAAGGGATTTTACGAGGGAGTGATGCTGGTTGGTATTTCTTATTTATAATATAGGCCTACATGTTGTTTTGTTCATTGAGTTAGCTCGTTTGATTCATGTTTGAGCATCGGTAGATCTTGTCCTCGGTAATTCCTGAATTATACATTGGGTGATTTGCTAGCCAATGTGCCGTGAAAGGGAGAAACGGGGTTTCTGTTTCTAAAAAATTTACCGACTTTCTGTTCGTTTATGAGCCAGGATGAGCCACTATTTTTCATCAGTAATTGGAAGATACGGTTTACTATTTTCGCTGCTGACTTATTTTAATAGCGACGTGACTCAACGAATGTGCGTTTGGCATAGTTTAAATGAATTGGAGCCCGATATCTTTGTTGAACGCCAACTCTGGCCGATATACCTCGGTCTTTGGTACTGATGGATTGATTTATGAATAAAATGTTTTTTATTTTTGCGGCGTATACACCTGAGCATGCTCCCTAACAACGCATAATATACATTACATACACACAATCTGTGCATATGCATACCATACGAGTCCATTTGTTGGTTAAAATGCTGAAAATTTGTGTTTCGGAACTACGATATACGCCATTCAGGCTGGAAATACCAGTTAAGATTGTAAATAGATGAAGTTTGTTCAAGTTTGTGATATAGTTTTCAAAGTACTGCCACTATCATTTTCATATTGGTAGAAAATATTGGTTCAAATATTCTACATCGGAGATATCGGTATTGCCTCTAAATTTGGATATCGGTTGGGATCTATTCCAGGTAAGAAATTTTAGACCTTTCGCCCTGGCTTGCACCCGTTCTGATCTCATGCCTTAATTGATAACTTGTCTGACAACGCATCCTGTCGTAGAATTACAGGGAACTACCCGGTTTTCTGCAATCGCTATGTCTTCCCGCAGGTCAAAGGTTACGAGGGCAAAAAAGTACAAGACGTTAAAAAGTCCATCCAAGAGATGATGGTCAAGTCCGGCGAATCGGTCATCTACATGGAACCCGAGAAAAAGGTGATGTCGCGGTCCGCTGACGAATGCGTGGTCGCGCTCTGCGATCAATGGTAACATTTCATACGTTGCGTTGAATTGTCCGTGCATTTGACGGTTGTGTCGTGAAAGGTATCTAGACTACGGAGAGTTGAATTGGAAGGAAATGACACGCAACGCCCTGAAGAATATCAATACTTATGGGGATGAAACCAGAAAAAATTTCGAGGCCACTTTGGATTGGCTGCAGGAGCACGCTTGCTCTCGTACTTATGGACTTGGTAAGAAAACATGTCGTAATTTCTTTTCTACTATGTATCTTTGGGTAGATCTCGGGTTTAAATCAAATCGGCCAATGTATTTCTCCGTGATATGGTGCGTTTCGTGTGACCTACCTTGTTATCAATATTTTCCACCACTAATGAAACTAGAAACATTTTAATTCGTGTACTGAATGTCACGTACCACCAAACAGTGTATTAGTTCCGTCTGCGTCACATTTAACTGGGCGACAAATTCTAGTTAGGTAGCCTACCGAAATTGTTCCCGTTTGGTCTAATTATTGCGTGGCGCTGCAGAAACTGCAATTATCACCTCCGATGTACAGGTACAAGACTTCCGTGGGACGAATACTGGCTCATTGAATCCCTATCTGATTCCACCATATACATGGCTTACTACACGATCGCGCATTTGCTGCAAGGCGGTTCTGTCGACGGCTCTAAAGGAAGCCCGTTGGGAATAAAGTACGCTCTGATAGGAAATGACATAGTTTGCAAAAACAATTGTGATTACATCGATTCAGGCCCGAGCAGATGACTCGGGAAGTTTGGAATTACATTTATTTCAAAGACGTCCCGTTCCCGAGCACTACAATTTCCAAGGAAAAGCTCGACAAAATGAGGAACGAATTCCGATACTGGTATCCCCTGAATTTGAGAGTCTCCGGTATACTTACGATTCTGCTTGTTGCGAATTTGTTCTAATGCCGGGTGTGTTTTGAAGGCAAGGACCTGGTGCCCAATCATCTCACGTACTTTTTGTACAATCACTGCGCGATCTGGCCTAACGAACCGGAACTATGGCCAAGGGCCGTCCGTGCCAACGGTCATCTGCTACTCAACTCTGAAAAGGTGAATAAAGTTGTTGTTTGTGATTTTGTGGTGCCGAACTGATTGGTGGGGTGTGATCGTACTATATTCTAACATGAAGCAATTGACGATAGCGCACTTGTGTTTTATTTGCGCATGTTTTGACATCTGAATCGATGCTCTCATCTGCATACCTCGAAGTACAATCGATTAACTTGATTACTTATCGATAGGGTTAGACAAAACGGAGTACCTTGGTGACTGGGTGATTTTGATTCGAAATCAAGTATTAGGCTTACAGTTGAGTATTCAAGTACCACTCATTCGATGTCATGACAGTATGAATGACCTGGAAAGTCCAAATCTGAAACTTTTATGCGACAACAGATAAAAGAGTGACAATCAGATTACATATTTTGTGATACGATTGTTGATATACAATGTTCTTTCCAATTGTCTACTGGTTGCTGACGATTACCCCTGACTAGTGTCAGCCGAAAATATTCAATAGGCCTATATACTATTCAATTGCATGTTGAAGATCTGTAACTCCAAAATGCTCTTGAAGATGATTTGGTATTTTCCAACCATATCTATTTCATAGCCCTCTTTCATGAACACTGCACATTGTTCTATGTGTATTGGATGTTGGGATTGTTTCAAGCTGTCATGGGCAGAAGAAAGCATCAAAACAATAATTCTCTTTGAGAATGTAACTCGTATAGTGGCAACTGATAACTGATAATGTATAATTCCAGTACCCTGATAGTGATATCACTTTCACTACTAGAATAGAATTTTTTCAATTAATACTCGATTTGGATTTGAGTACGCGATTCATTGTGTCTAGTCTTGATTATTTCCTATAAACTACAGAACATCAGCATTCCCCACAGCATTTTGCCCTGAGATTATGTTGAAATTGGCGTTGTTTCAAGATTTGTCAATTCGTCAGCTTTGCAGTTAGATAGATTATTAACCACAGTGTGTTAATTCTTGACATTCTTAAAAAATCGAATCTCACAAACTTTGAAGCGCACTTTCAGTGATTGCATTTGCATGTCAAGTAATTAGCACCCATCCAATTGTGTTATCATTGTCTCGCGGTAAGTTCTCCAAAAAGTTTGCTATGTTCCCTCATAGAATCTATAAGCTGAGTATTGAATGAAGGTGTATGTCAACGCTCTATTATGGACGGCTTTGTGGAATTAGCACTTGTGAAGGACGCTTGTCAAGAGCTTTATAGAACTAAGCATCTTGAACTACTCAAAAATGAGAGATTACTATTGTCCCTGGTGTCGGTTAAGATTTGACTTTTTTGTGTGGCACACCGGCTTCTGTCGTGTTTAGATGTCAAAGTCTACTGGAAACTTCCTGACCCTGCATCAAGCGATTAAGAAGTTTTCTGCCGACGGTGAGCTAATTTTTATTTAATGGCTTGTTACTCGGTACTGTGCAATGCAATTTGTCTCTCAAGATCTCGTGTTGTTCAGGTAATAGAGATGGATGGAATTTGGAACAGTTACTAAATGAATATGTCCCTGTTGCTAGCTGATCTTGCTGTAGAAAATGTTATGAATTGTAAACTGTGAAAGTCTACATTGTTCTCTGTGTCATTATTCGTTTCTATACACATTGCACACAATCCTACATATAGTTGGGTGATTCCAGGAGTAAGTTTCTGATAACTGCTATTAAACTGTTGATATTTCTACAGCGCATACAATACTGTGTCTACAAATTACATATTAACATGCTGTTTTGTGATGCTACGTGGTTTGGCTTCGTTATTCTTCTTATTGGCACTACTACTTTCAATTCAACGCGTCTTGCTGGATCTTTTTATTGCTTTAGGCGAGGATATTAAAGAATGCATGGAGATGTGAATTTACACTTCCATGGTGGGTTTTTTATCAACCTGATAATGGTAGCTGCGTATTGTCGGGTTTGAAGATCTTTGGGACTTCTGACATATTGAACATTGAAGTTGACCTATTGTCAAAACTGAGCCAATATGTCAGCACATTGAGTTATTTATATAAGGTTATGATAGATAGATCCCAGTAGCAAGCAAACAAAGCGGACTGACAATAGGGAACATTAGACAAAAATAGCACACATATGTGGCAAGTAATGTTACCCAAAATGTCATTAAACACTGTATTCTCCGCATTAATGCCTCTCACAAAATGTGCCAAGCCATAGTTACAAATTCTACTAATTTTATAATTGATCCAATATATATGACATAACAAGTGGCGGTGGCAACACTTTATCTGGTCATAACAAGTGGATGGAGTCTTCGCACGGACTAAATCTCTGGTAATGCTGATAAGAGTAACATGGTCGATGTGTTCCGAATCCGTACCTAATATTGGTTATGTTTTGTAGGAATGAGGCTTGCACTAGCCGATGCTGGTGACACGGTGGAGGATGCAAACTTTGTGGAAAAAGTGGCTGATGCTGGGATTTTACGTTTGTACACTTGGTTGGAGTGGGTGAAAGAAGTGCTTCGTGGTGAGGTAAGTTAACAATGTGAGATGTGACCATCGACTTACACTAGAAATTGAATGCGATCCTTAATGGATTTTATGGAGTGATTGGAATTCGTCTATTGGAGGGTCTAAATAGTGATAGATACAAAATAGGAATGTCGGCTAGGGTCAAGATGGGCACGGCAAGCCATGGACTTCACAACTTTGCGATTAAATGCTTTTCAATATACAATTGAATAGTATATTCATATTGAAATGAATCCGAATATTTTCGGCTGACACTCGTCAGGGGTAATCGTCAGCAACTAGTAGAGAATTCGAAAGAACAGCGTATATCAACAACCGTAACACAAAATATGACGTCACCAGCATGAAATGTCGAATACGAGAGCGTTCAATGTACTATTTTTAGATGATACACAAACTCTTTTTGTTGACACAGCCTTGGCTGGTGTATTTTGATAAAAGTCGACTCCAAGGCACACAAATGAAAGTGTGAGCGACCCTTTCCGAGTATGCGAAATCTGTCGTCTCGATAATTTTTCGCACAGGCGGGATTATCCAACAAGTGTTTGCCAATTGCAGAGTTTATGGCCTTTGATTGTTCTGCATCAATCTTGAGCGGATGAGTTAAGGGTGAGCTTTTCACCGAGCGTGTTCTAATGAATCTAGGGACATGCTGATTTATGCGTTCCTGCAAGCGCTTTGACGTTCTGCCCACGTAGCCACAATCACAGTGACACTTAAATTCGTAAACTACATTGCTTTGCTGAAGTGCGGGAAGCACGTCTTTACGTGTTGCAGGGAGCAGTTGCGTTGTCGTGAAAATCACGTCGGTCTTCACTGTGTCGTAACACTTATTGACCGCTGAAATAAATTTATTTTCAAAGCGGGTGGAATAGGCCCTATCCAAGGTAGATGGATGTAAACATCTTTGGTTGTTCGTTCGGTAGGCTCTGCTGACTTTTCTGCATTGAATTGCGTTACTTTGTACTTGATAACGGTTACCCTGAACATGTCATCAACCGCGGCATAGAGAGGAAAGTAACGCAATTCAATGCAGAAAAGTCAGCAGAGCCTACCGAACGAACAACCAAAAATGTTTACATCCATCTACCTTGGATAGGGCCTATTCCACCCGCTTTGAAAAGCAATTGATTTCAGCGGTCAATAAATGTTACGACACAGTGAAGACCAACGTGATTTTCACGACAACGCAACTGCTCCCTGCAACACGTAAAGACGTGCTTCCCGCACTTCAGCAAAGTAATGTAGTTTACGAATTTAAGTGTCACTGTGATTGTGGCTACGTTGGCAGAACGTCAAAGCGCTTGCAGGAACGCATAAATCAGCATGTCCCTAGATTCATTAGAACACGCTCGGTGAAAAGCTCACCCTTAACTCATCCGCTCAAGATTGATGCGGAACAATCAAAGGCCATAAATTCTGCAGTTGGCGAACACTTGTTGGATAATCCCGCCCGTGCGAAAAATTATCGAGACGACAGATTTCGCATACTCGGAAAGGGTCGCTCACACTTTCATTTGTGTGCCTTGGAGTCGACTTTTATCAAAATACACCAGCCAAGGCTGTGTCAACAAAAAGAGTTTGTGTATCATCTAAAAATAGTACATTGAACGCTCTCGTATTCGACATTTCATGCTGGTGACGTCATATTTTGTTTTACGGTTGTTGATATACGCTGTTCTTTCGAATTCTCTACTAGTTGCTGACGATTACCCCTGACGAGTGTCAGCCGAAAATATTCGGGTTCATTTCAATATGAATATACTATGCAATTGTATATTGAAGTTCTGTACCTCAAAGAAGCTGTTTAAATGCTTTTTAAAACTGACTTTTGATCAAGGGTATAGGTATGGCGAGATGGCGTAGTGGTACATTCCACAACTGCGACACCAATGGGTTGCGGGTTTGAGTCCGACCGAGGTCGACTCCAGAATTCCTTTTTATGGATGGAGGTTCATCTAGGCTCCTTCTTGCCATCTCATCTGTGTAAGCGGATGACATAGCGCAGTGGTGACGATAAGCGCCTACAAATCTGACGGACCCGGTTCCTGTCGGAGGTTTATCTGGGCTCCTCTTCCCCACCGTTGCCGTTCTTACAGCGACGAAAAAGCCCAGAAAAAGACCCGACCAAAGAAAGCACTCACAAGGAATGGAAAGAACTAGTAGAAAGGGCCGCGGCTTCAAAAAGATCAACATCAAAAAGATCTGTGACATCGGGCAATCTGGGCCGAGGTGGATGTTTGATTAAAAGGATCGCTACTGATGCGTGTCGTTCGACATCCTATCTGTTCACGACATCGCATTGTGTCTTGTCGCATTGTACATTGTGTGTGACTTGTTCAGATGAAAAATATTACTCAACGATTATTGTTATTATTAAGCGGTGTCTTAGAAAAGCCTAGAAGTGGGCCGTGCTACAAGTGGGCAGCTACAGAATAGAAATGAAGAAAATCGGCCTGGTGTAAATAACCATGGTAGTCGACAAACACCATGAATACCACAATCAACAACAACAGTCTAGGTACGGTTTTGCCCTGAAGTTTTGGAAATATGCCTCAAGCTAGATGCCGTATCTTCTGAATATCGGCTGAATATTATCGTTAAAGGTGCTAGTTATGAGTTTTCTCGGTAATGGCTCAAAATTACGACGTCGGCTGAACTCTAAGAGGAAGTAATGTAGAAAGGTAACCTGAAAAAGTAGTGGTTGTATACAAAACCCCTTTATGTACTTGAGAATTTTATTCCACTTCGTTACTGACCATCTTTCTGATGCTGATGTATTTCGAAACTGATTTCTTTGTGTGATGTATAAACCTATCGCTTGTTATGTCTGGTTGGGCATTGGGCATTGCGCATCGACTTTCATTGTTTCCTCCAGATTCCACTTCGAGACGGACCCGCCGACACTTTCAACGACAAGGTGTTTGCGAGCGAAATGAGCTCGGGCATCGTTGAAACTCGGAAACATTACGAGAACATGATGTACAAAGAAGCGCTCCGCACCGGGTTCTTTGAATTCCAGGTAACGTCCTTTATCCACCATCTTTCGTTTGAGATCAGTAACAGTTCACAATATCAGCAATGTCATGATGTTGAAAATTCTGGTGAATGGCAAGGTTGTGACCAAGTCACACGGCTCCGAGTCCCAAGTAAATCTCACTTTTTTGACTGAGTCAAGTCGAGTCATTTTCAATTCACCACCGAGTCAAGTTCAAGTCAGTGAGTAGAGGGTCGAGTCCAAGTCATTGTGTTCACTGTTCAGATTTAAGTTGGCCTACATTCTGGCTAAACCCACCTTTTCCAACTCTGCTCGAGTATATAGAATGGCTTGCATTCATAATATCATAATTTTCCTCGGTCGTAGCAGTTTCTGGTAATGTGGTGACTTTACTATTCTTCGAAATTACAACGAAATGGCTGTCTTGGCCTGCCTAGTCTTGGGTCATATGACTCGGTTTGAGTCATGCAAAATGACTCGAGTTGAGTCATTTGCAAAAATGAATCGAGTCAAGTCGAGTCACTCAAAAATCGTGAGTCGAGTCATGACTCGAGTCATTACAGCTCTGGTTAACGGTGACATTGTGACTTATTTTTAATGTTGGAAAACGTCCTATATCCTATATCATAGCCATGCTGGTGCGTACTTGTTTGTCAGTAACACGTATTGCCACCCAGAGCTGACCAGTAACGTAGCACTCCTACTTTTTCAAAGTACTCGTTTAGGTTTTTCGTGCCTGTACTACCTAAGTGGTTATGATTTTAGACAAATTCTACTTCGACTCGCCCGTTTTCAGATTATTTAAGAAAACTAGTCCTGGAATACTTTCTTTTTTTGACTACTTTGACTTATATTTAACATATTTCTATTTCTTTAGGCAAAACTAGACCTAGAGAATACTTACTCGGAAACAGTTACTTCCACTTCAGCAGGAAATCATGACGTCACTTCTCTTTCTACTTGAGGACTAATGATGACTACTATTTTCCTGGCGACAGGGCTCTCGTGACAAGTACCGTGAACTTTCGATGGACGGATTGAACAAGTCTCTGATTATGAGATTCATCGAAATTCAGACCCTGCTTCTGACGCCGATCTGCCCGCATATCTGTGAGCACGTGTGGCAGTTGCTGGGAAAGGTACGTGTTGTTTGCTTTTTTCAACAGGGACTCTTTACAAATGTGATTTTCTCCTAGTCGGGGTTCATTATGAACGCGCAATGGCCGACGTCGATGCCGGTGGACTACACTATGATCAGGGCGTCGGATTATGTCATGGATACAGCTCACGATCTTCGACTGAAGCTGAAAAACCGTTTAGCTCCTGGGAAAGGAAAGGTAACGAATCTCAAAAACAATGACAGATATTGTGACAACATTACAATACCAGCACACATTACATCTACACCTGCGGCGCTTAAACCGGGGGTCTGTGGACTAGTTCCATGGAAGGCCAACGAAAATCTTGGTGTTTCTATTTCAAGGCCAATAACATTTTGTGTGATTTTTGTCTATATGTAATCAACTTTCCATTCTACGCCAAGAAATTTCAATGAAAAAGTACAGCAAAGATTTTGTTTGGTTATATTTTCATCACTCACATCGATGGAAGGTTCTTGCCATGACATATGACATTGAGAGAGCATTTTGAATAGTTACATCCCACGTGACATTATTTATAACAAAGAAAATCCGATTTGAGTAAACTGGAACTTAACTGCAACACGTATGATAGGCTAGCTGCATTACAACAACATTACAATTACTAGCTAGGCCTAGGCAGTACGATTCAAGTAAGCCTAATGATTCTGGTTGGGCTGTAAGAGACATGGAATCCAGCCGGATGCCATTACCTCTGTTGTGCTATATTTTGTTAACTAACTAGTCCGGGGGCCTTGACCATTCCAGGATGTCATGAGCACCATTAAAGAACAAGCATCTTTAAAATAGTTCTAGCATGAATGCATGAGATTATTGATTATTTTTTGTGATCCTATTGCGGACATTTTCGGCATCTATGTCATAATTGCCGTCCGAACTGGTTGTGCTTAGCACTGATGACCTTTCATAGCGGACTGGTCCCAATTTTCAAGATTTTCTCTAGAAATTGAATCATGAGAGGGTTGATACGGGCTAACTTTATATCAGAACATGCATAGGCTATGTGTTCCTGTGAATGTATCTACTTTGTGTGCTGCAGAAGCAACTGGAAAAACCGACGCATTGTATCGTTTACGTGGCAAAGTCATACCCGGAGTGGCAGAGAATTACTCTGGAAGTCATCATAAAAATGTACGAAGATGGCGGCAAAAAGGCCATTCCGGAAAACAAAGAAATAGCGACAGCGCTCAAAGGCATTCCGGCATTGAAAAAATTCATGAAGAAGGTCGGTTAACCTTGCGCCTTCAGGGAAGGATAAAAGCTCACTCTGTCTTCTCGAATTAGATCATGCCTTTCGTTGTGACGGTGAAAGAAACGATGGCCACCTCGGGCGCCGAACAAGCCCTCGCGTTCACGTCGCCGTTTGAAGAGCAGGAAGTGCTGCAAAATAACTTGGCGTACCTCACCAAGTCTTTAGAGGTAAGATTCTGATGGATGAATGATCTTTTGATCGTTAGAAATATGTGTCTGTCATAACTGCCCGTGTGTCACATTTTATTGCTAATCTTGTGTCGTATTCATATATGCCACAACAGGATTTGTCTTGTGCCTAATTACCGCTTGTCTGATTTTAACTGAACGTAAGTATACCACAGTATTCTGTCTTGAACCTCAAAAATCCCATTTTAAAGCTTTTCAACACGACACTTGTCATTTGATATAATTAAGCTTTTGGACTACTTTCCCTTCTACTTGAAAGAGTTTTTAAGACAAGTTATTAACTTTTAGAAATACTATTCACTTGTATATTGAAGTTCTGTACCTCCAACAAGCTCTTTAAATATTTTGGAATGTAAAAATTAGTGTTGGGATACGTTTCCAACATTTTAGGAGTGAAATTGTCATTAGAACCTTGTGAAATAGCCATTGTAGCGTGATAGCTGAATATATTTTCGTATATTATCATAGTCTATAGTCTTTTTGCATGGACCTTGTTCTTCAATATGTCTTAGTCCTACCTTGAGTGTAGAGACCGTAAGTGTAACCCAAAACTGACTGCATCGTTGTTTTTAGCTGGAAGGCGTTGAAATCAAGCCATCCATGTCCGGACCCACGAAGATTCAGGAAGAATGCTGCCCCGGAAAGCCCATGTGCGAATTTATCGTCGAGCCATCAGTGCCCGTACAGGTATCTTTTATGCGTCGAGTGACATTTTACCGTATTTTGTAGCTTCTTATGTGTCGAGAGACACTTTACCAGCTTTTTATGAGTCCAGTAACACTCTATTGTGTTTTTTAGATCGTGAATCGACAGCCGATGTCTGGATACTTCACGGTGGAGATCCCGGTGTATGACGGCGACAAGGCGGAAAATATTATAGCTCGGATTCGGAAACAGAGTAAATTCATCAAAGGTGTGTACTCTGTAGGGGTCAACCAGAGGTGGTCAGAAACGGATTACTGCAGCAATTGTACTTTTGAGTTCTCGAGTACGCTTTGTCTGCTTCCTCCACTTGATATACCTTGAGTGGATACGACGTTTGGCTACTCTCACTTCAACATACCTGTTCTTGAAGCAGATCTACTCATTTTTTTCACATTTTGGACTTGTTAAAGTTAAAGTATTATTGGGACAGGTTTGCGTCACTTACAAGATAACGGAGGGAAATAGCCCCTGTATCATGGTGATTCAAAACATTAGAAAGTGGTACCTAGCTCTAGCTTCATTAGGCTTATTGTGTTAGTGGCGAGGATGCAAGCTTTGAACACCTCTCGCGTCTACATTAAGATAATCATCGGAAAAAAACATAATATTATTTTTATCTCCACAAACCAAGCACTTATCTGTCTCATTTGAAACGACAAAGGATATACTTTCTCCAGATTCTTCCGCGGTGCATCTCCGTCGCTACGAAAACCCAGAGCTCGGACCGCGGATTATACCGAGAATGAACATGGAAGATGACACGACCGATGTTCGAGGCGACTCCAAGTTTACAATTGACTTGGACAAGCGAGCCGTGTGGCTGTGCCGGGATGGTAAAAGCCTGGATATACATTCCACTCTGTTGTACTGCGTGGAGTGAGGCGGGCAGCACAGAATATGCTGGTGTACAGCCTGGCTGCTTTGCGACTCTTGACGGACTGCTCGGACAGTTGGAATAATCTAAACTGGTGACTGTGCGAATAAGTTTTGCCAAGTATGGAAATATACCGATTTGTGTCGATGATGTGAGTTTGAGTGGGCGAGGGGTATGCGACGTCAGGCGTTGATTGTTTCACATCTTGACTGGTGTTTTATTGACACTTTGCGTTTGCATATCAGGATAACGGCGATGAAGCACAGAAGAACCATAGTTAAGCATACAGAGAAGGTATAGGTAATGAAACTCGGGTGCAAGTAGACGTGATGTGGTAGATTACTACATGATTTCGTGTGAAGAAGCAATTTTCATCAGATGTGTTACAGTAAGGTAATAGGTAATAGGTCAGCATTTCCATTCAAGTAGAAGTGACAGCTATCATTTGCGATGACGAGATAGGAGATATCTGTTGTGTCATATGACGCGAGTGCTATTTTCAGCACCGATGAGCATATACTACACGAAATCACAGCACGCCTGCCTGTGTCATAAAACACGAATGTGCATTGGGGTGTGAAATCATGACCAGTAATGTGACACGCCTACCAGCCCGACGACTGTGGTATCCGTGCTATTGTGGCATCCGCGGTGGTGCGTATTGTTATTATTGGGGTTCGGATGAGGGCTAGCGAAGCTTAGAATGTTCGGGATCAGGATCACACTCACTCAGTGACTTACAGATGGAGATTAATAAGTTTGAAACCTGTAATTATAGTATATAGCAAGATACGTCACTAGTGTGTCACACTCTATCGCCTATGTCCAGATTATATCCTGCTTTTGTGATCGTGTATCGATGAGCCAGACGGATTGACCTCGCGACAACTACTCATCTTCTATCCATGTGCAAAAAAATGTGCCTCTTTTTCAATTTCGAAAAATAACTACTAGATGCCGACCCTAAACGACATGCTGCACCAAAATATTGAAGGCCCGCGAAAACACGCATGCGGAACCGCCGTCGTATGCGAGACATTTCGGCGCGATTTGTACGATAAGCGATATGTACATTAAGCGACAAATATATTTTATTATAATTACATACACAATTATATATATGATCAACAATATAGGTAACATTGTGAACTCAAGTGGATAACACTCTTCTATCATTCAATGAACGCAATCACTAGACTAAAGAATAAGTTAGGAACGTCGCAGTTGAGGTGTGCGAAACGGCTCTGCTATACCCAATAAAGTAGACGAACGTAAGAACACAATTTCACAATTACAGTGCAAAGTTATCAGTATTAAGTATTCAATTCTAATGAATCGTATAGTGGGGCGATTCTTTCGAGTACCGAACCTACGCGCTTGCTTTCTTCAGAGTTAATTTACTACGGACGTTAATATATGCGGATTGCGGAAACCTTCAAACCTCTCTTTGTCGAATCGCAGCATGCGAAACATACAGAACAATGCGACGCGCGTTAGTGGCTGAGTGAGATATCTGTGAAGCTGTGATTACTCCACAGCGTTGTCACAATCATACAATGAAATAGGCATGGTCTAAAAACACGAAATTATCCCTAATGCGCTGTAGAAGCACTTGCATTATATTTAGGGTTACGATACGTCCTCAGTGGAAGCCTCAATGTCTTTCTATTTTCGTAAAAAAAAAATCGGTTGCAACGGGAGTAGAGTCAAAGTGATGACCTTCAACACTACACATTATCGTAAAAAAGCGGGTAATTTGGAGGTCGAACCGAAATGATGAACTTTTTTTTATTCGGCATAGTACTATCGATCGAAAAGTTTTCAAAATCACCAGTTTTCTTTTCCGGTACTGGAGCTTTCAAAATCTTGGAAAAAATGGCAACCCTAATGATATTATTTGTGGTGGAACTTTTCACATCTTCCAAACATCTATGGCGTCATAATGAGTGTTGCCCGATTACTGGATTCAACTCGAAGCCCAATTCGCCCAGCGAGTCAGTATCGAATGATTCAATACTCAATTTTGCTCAGCCCTATTTATCAGTACCAAAGTTGCCCTCCGAGTGCGAGCAACTTGCATATTTCAACCAGTAACGCCTCTCAAAACCACTAACACGGTCATCGTGTAGAGACAAACCCTGCTTGCAGACTTTGGCTTTACAGCCGCAGAGTTCCAACGCTGCCAAAACTGCGCTCACGGGCGAGAAGGCGACTGCTTTCTGATGACTTGTTTCGGGGCAATGTAAGCAGACTTACGTTGCCTTCTGCGGCTATCGTCGACAGGCCCGGCGTCGGCGTACATCCAAGTGTCGGTTCCAGAGGGAGCCGCGTGTTCAGGCGAATTGCTCTGGGACGGAGCGGCGCTTGGTAGCGGTGTATTCGCGCTGGCCTGCGGTTGTTCCGAGTCTGGTTCGGCGCCTGGCGGCCTCCTCCAGAGAGTGTGTAATGCTTTCTTTTTGCGGTACTGCCTGGGCGAGGGGAAGTCTTCGGTGGATGCGGATTTCTCGAAGATTCTCTGGGGAGTTGCGAGCTCCGAAGGGGGTCTGAAACAGAGACACGGTAAAGTAGTCAGTGTCCCGGAAACCGCTATGGATACACTATCAAAAGGACTCGTTCAAGTGATGCAAACTACTAACCAAACTACTTTCTACTTTATTAAACCTAGACTTTAGAGCAGTGGTTCTCAACCTTTTTGACCTAACGGCACCCTTCGAAAATTAAAAATGGTAAACGGCACACTAGCACAGTGGTTCTCAACTATTTCTGGCTTACGACACCTGCAGGCTACCAGAATATTGAGGAGCACCCACACTCCCACAGTCGTACAGAGGTGGTCTCTGACGAAGTACTTGTACCTTTTCGGAGCACTCGAGTAGGCTTTGTTTGCACTGCTTCAAAGAAGAAATTACGGTATCTGCTATATCTGAGGACATGTCACAAATACATCTACAAATAGTATCATGTGACATCGGAATCGTTTTTTATTCTTCCGCAGCTTCACTTATAAACATTTTTTTACAATTCTGGTGCAAGCCGGCAGAATAACTTTCTCCGCTTACGTGTAAGGTTTTGAATATTTAGCTATTACCTCTGCTATCACATATCTGGCTTGCTGCGATCTCGTTGAAACTTCGGGCTGCGCTTAGATACTATAGCATAAGATTTGTTTGTCAATAAACTCTGCCCACTACCGCATTGTCGATGTAATTTGCCATCGCATCGAAGAGGCCGAACACGATCGACACTAACGAATAGAGAGGCGTAGGGGTGTATACAATACATGGATGCCAAACGAATTTCCACGGATATCGTGTAACACGCGTGAGCAATGTTCCCTCTAAGCTGCGCACGTGCGCAAATGCGCAGTGCTGACACGGTCTCTGCGCACAGAAAATCGAAGTTGCGCACAAAAGATCCGAAGTGATGACTTTTTTCGGTCGTTACGCACTGTTGTCTGCGCAGTGAGTTAGTGAGTGTGCGCAGACTCGTCAAAATTAAAGGTAACATTGCGCGTAAGGATAGCAATACCGCAATAGTTCTATTGGCAGCCCCCCCCCCCGCAGTTAAATTATATTTCCAACTAACTGGGATAATACCCTCAGCGGCGGGGAAATTTGTTAACTGATATAATTTGGTCAACTATATACTTCTCAATTCTTAAATCCGGCGCCTGTAACATAACGTTGCGCTCCGTGCCTACATGTTAGCGGTAGTGACGGCACGCTACGTCACAATCGCAATGTGGATGGCTATGATTCTAATTAGAATGTGCAAACGTGACCGTAACTTTCTAAGGAGTTCATTTGTCGCTGGTGATTAGGAAGACGATGAGGTTTTAAAAAGTGCATTGTCAGTTGTCACACAGGCGCCGCCCTGTCTGCTCTTCTCTGCGATCAATCAACGTACTATGCAAAACTGAATTCAGCCTTCAAGGAACGCGATATGCCGGGTATAGCGAATTCAAGGGGGACATTGATTGCGAGAATGCATGACAGAAATTTTGATTTGTCTAGAACCTTCACACCGTGCTCAATTTAGAGCAGAGGTCTCAAACTCAAATGTGCTCGCGGGCCAGTTTGCCAGTTTTGAGGACGCCGCGGGCCGCAACATTTATAGGGGTATTCCATGTGTTTCCAAGTAGGCCCTATTTTGCGGGTATGAATTGTCCTATTGAAAGTGAGCCGATCCAGCAGACTGACAGTAAACACACATCGTCTAAATGTGGTTTACTCTTGTATCAATTTAGACATGACACGAAAAGAATCATCACATTTATAACTATTTGAATAGAATTGTTGTTGTACTTGATATATATTAATTATAAGATATAGACGCCATATGGGCGGACAAATATATGATGCCATCATAAAAGACATCGGGTTATTATTTTTCAGCTACTATGAATATTTTGAATTTAACAGATTGATAATAGAGACTGATCGGATATCAAAACATTTTTAACTTGAACATTGTAATTCCAATCCAGGATTCGGGTATACTACTGATAAGTAGGCTATTAATCTCATGTCCAAATATCTTCAAATCTAGGAGCAGAAAAAAATATAAATATAATATAAATATATTAATGAATGTGTTCTATGATTGAAATGTCGGAACGCCGAACGGCCCATTGCTGTTACATCGTTGGAGCGTACCACTACGGTACTCGGTACCTTTAAGTGGCCTTAATAACATGGTTTAGCGACTAAAGAAGTAACTAACAGATTGCCAATGGTTGCCATAACAACTTGCTTCGTTAGCGAAATACGAAGCGACCTTCTGATCTATTACTATTCCCCTGATACGCGATTAGTTTGCTGCGTCCATGGTTCTAACAAATTCACGGCATTCCGAGTCACTCCAAGTCCACTCGAGTCAATTTCATTCTGCCATCGAGTTAGCCCGAGTCTGAGTAATTCTAAGAAAGGTCGCGTCCAAGTCCAAGTCCAACTCACAAATTTCAGTCACGAATCGTCTAAGGGTCAGGTTTTGTCATCATGAATTGGAAATATGGCGAAACAGTGAATCTTCCACTGCATGGTACAGCGTTTGCAATTGATGTGATAGTGAAGTTTGATGAATAGTTTAAGGCTTTCGGAGCAATATAAGAGGGAATTTTAACTTTATAACCTGAAATGATATATGTGACACTTATACATTGTCAAATTATTAAAAATCTAAAATGTCGTCGCGGGCCGCACAATATGCCCTGGCGGGCCGCGTGTTTGAGACCTCTGATTTAGAGTATTGATCGTTCGCTATAGACTAGAATTATTTTGCGCATAATTTCCGAATTTCGAAGTAATCTCTCGCGGCACCCTTGCGAGACGTAAATGGCACACCGCTTCAGAACAACTGCTCTGGAGTGCAGGCCGAAAAGAACTTTTCAAGTAGAAGTGGAGTCATCTAAAACACAACCAGTTGAGCAAGTAGTGCACGAAAGGCAAAACCTGCTCGAGTACTCCAAAAATTGAAGCACTGGGTACCGACCACCTCTCGACCCTCGTCCCCAATCATATCCAGATCCGAGTCAGCCGTCATCGTGCGGTGGCCAACATCCCCAGTGAATCCCGTATACGGCGTATACCATACACCGTATAGTATCAGTGTCAGCAACAATTTATTAGGATTTTCATCAATTCAAAACACCACAAGACAGTGATACAATGGAAACATAGGAAGGCGTCGAAACGACTTGAGTAGTCTTTGAAATCACTGAGCTAGACGATGCAAATATGAGGCACGCACACACGAGGGGTGTTGAAATTATTTTTTTCAATTTCAACGGTTACTTGATAAAGTTGTTAGGTTGGCTAAAAAACTCTGCACACCAAATGTGGTTCAATTCCAACCAGTAGCCGCATTGCTACAAAGGAAAACAGTTTTAGATTTATTATATAAAAAATAAATAAAAATTGTTTCAAAATTTTCTGTTCAACATATGAAATTGTTAGCTTGTCTGTAGAAACGATCCTGCCCAAATTTAAAGTAGCCAGTGAAATTTGAACATCGAAGTTATTTTTGAACACCCCTAACTGACACTGGATGGAAATAAGAGATAACATCATAAAACGACCAGTGATGAAAATGAATGACGTGCATGTGTCGATAGGCGAGGTTGCTAATATGTCAGATCGAGGTCGGGTAATCTTGAGAACGGACTTAGTGGGCAGCTCATCTCAAATAACAAAGAATGGTACCGCGTTTGAGCTAGTCATTCACCATTCTACCTTGACGGTTCTTCGTTCTTCGCGTCGGTGCGAAATCCGGTCTTAACGGATTTCTGAAGCAGGGCGTTGATCTTCCTCAGCTCCTCGCCGTAGAGCGCGTTGTTCTCGAGAAGTTCGAATCTCAGACTGCTGATGTCATGCTTGATTTCCAACAGTTCGCCTTCGAAAAATAGCGGGAAGATCGTGACTACAGTGGAAGTCCGTAAACCTCGATTGGTCGTATTGCAACATGCGAAACCATGTACGTTAGTGGAAATGACACATAATTGTGTGAATCCGTGATCAACCCACAGCATTGTGACGCAGTACAATGAAATGGGCATGGTCGAGAAAGGACCCAGTAATACTCTTTAACAGGGGTGGGCAATTATTTTCCTCCACGGGCCAAATGAGGAGTAGAAAATACGTTGGCGGGCCGAGTGGAAAATTTTAGCTATATTCTCCAGCTCCTTGTAATTTTATAACTAAATTACATTGTTAGTAAATGCTGCTCAGTAAATGCTGCTCAGTGAATATGTTGATGTTTAGAAATGAGAAACTGACGGATAATTAAAAAATATCTATTTGCCGTCATGATTGGAAACAACGGTAAACATGACATATTTTCATTTCTCTTAAACCGCTGTCCACGTTCTTCTATGAAGACTCCAAAACAGGGGTTCTCAAGCATTTTTAGGCACGCCTTCCTTTATGAGAATGAAACATGTCGCGCTCCCCATATCAAGATATTACAAAATATTAGATAGTGTAACCAGAAAGCTAACAATACCAACGGATAGTTTGATGGCATGGAAGGTTCTGGCTGTTGATGAGAGAATTCTGAAATATCAAGGTCGCAGAATACATATAGTCAAAACGAAACGCTGGAGGGAAATCGCGCGAAGCGCTTAAATTTTTTTCAATAAACGTCGGCTTCGCGCCACCTTTCTGATGCTTCAACGCCCCTCAGTTCGAGAACCACTGCACTGAAATGCGTATGCAATAGTACAAAGCTTGTTTTGCGTGGTCGCTACCTTCCGAGCAGTGTGTCCTGTGCAGCTTAAAAAGCCCTTATGTTGAGTAAAGCTTGCAGTTTTTCTGAACTTCGCCCTCTCTTGACTGAGTGTTTCGTGTTTTTGTCATAAGACCGACTTTACTTAATATCCTTAATCTTGGCGACATGCTCCGCAAAAACTAAAAGGACGGGTTTACCCCTGACTCCACAAATATTTAGTGCTCTAGTCTAAACCTAAACCTTCTTTGAATTTCAGTTTTCGGCTTTCTTTTTTGGCATGCCCGTTTCGGCTTTCTTTTTTGGCATGCCCGTTAATCCTTTATGGCCTGGGTGATAGATATGATGAGTCGCATAGTAATCGCGAGCACTGATTGATTTGCTTTACGAATTGGGGATTCGGAAACGGTTTACGAATTTGGGATTTAGACACGTATCACGTAACAATTTGAAACGCATGCCGTATAATGCACAATGTGGCATTGTCACAGTGACAATGGCAACGAAGAAGGTTTGAACTAAACTATATTTAAATAATTTTTTCTTGTGACTTCAATTGCTAGTCATAATTTGCCACATTTCCTTTATTTTGAATATGGATTACGCATGCGAGGTAAATAGGCAGCATAATTGTGGCATATTAATGAACAGGCTTCAAAGTACACGAATTTACATTTGATACAGACTATGGTTTTAGTCATTCCAAAAGCAAGTTTCGTGTTTTGAATTACAAGCAACCTTTCGCGGGCCGCACAGAATAGCTTCGCGGGCTGCACTTTGCCCAGGTCTGCTCTTTAATGATGTGTAGAACATAAACATAAAAGGTGCTTCTTTCAGCTTTCCGCACCATACATACTGCTGTAACGTCATAATGAGTGACACTGGACTGTTTTCTGAATATGCGCTTCTGGTATCAATTCAAATCTTTGTTTGAGGGTTCTAAACGTGTGAAGTATTGCGGTTATAGTAATTTGAGACGCTATGTTCACCGTGTCTGCTGCATAATTGATATGTATAGTTTTCAGCGAACGCACGAGATGGTGTCGCGGTGAGCGTCGACACCATCTGCGAAGGCGGCCAGGGTTCAAGTCCCGCCGTCCGAGGTTATTCTGGGCTCCTCGTTCCCCGTGGGGCTGTTCTCACGGCGACAAAAACACAAAGAAGACCAGAGAAGGAAAAGAGCAACGAATGCCCGCGAAGAAAGATTAACATCGAAGAAAACTGTGACCCCAACTGGTTGGTTCGCTGGGCGAACTACAGACGCATCTCCCTGATGCAGACCGCTGCCAAGCTGTTCGACCGAGTACTGCTCCTTCGCATACGTGAGCAACTCTCTACCAAGCTCAGAATGGATTTCGACCATCTCGCGGTACAACAGAGCACATCCTGGCACTGCGCACAATAATTGACACCTGCCGCTCACACAAAAAGAATGTTGTGGCCGTCTTCGTTGATTTCGCGAAAGCCTTCGACTCGGTCTCGCGCCCAGCCATGGCGGAGATCCTCAGATTCTATGGAATTCCTGAGGTGATAACGTACGCCATTATGGCCCTCTACACTGGCACACGAGCGCGAGTCCGAACAGATGACGGCCCAAGCGGAGATTTCAACACTTCGGCTGGTGTGCTTTAAGGTAACACCCTGGCACCATTCTTGTCCGTGGTCATCCTTTACTTCGTGCTACGAACGGCCTTCCCGAATACTAGGAACTTCTTTGAATGGCGGCCACGGCAAGGAACGCGCACGCGCACGACTCGTGAGGCAATCCACGTAGGTATTCTTGCCTACGCAGACGACCTAGCCCTGCTTGCCCCGAACACCGCATCGGCACAGCGCCTCATTAACCAGCTAGAGGCCGCCGCCGCTCCTGTTGGCCTCCAGATCAACGCTAAGAAGACTGAGGTTCTGGCCATACCAGTTCTACCGGAGAACGCGACACCAATTCAACTGGGAGATATCGATCTCAAGTATGTAACGAGTTTTGTATACCTCGGTATTGACGTCGCTGACTCTAGAAAAGCGCTCAAGGCGAGGCGAGCAAAGGCCTGGGGCGCGGCAAGACGGCTACATAGCCTCTTCCATTCAAGTGCCTCAACCCAGCTCAAGACCCGCATCTTCCGTGCCACTGTCAAGCAGGTTCTTCTCTACGGAATAGAGGCACTCACGCTGACAGAGAAGCTGGCTAAGACGCTCAACGCTAACTACGACGCACTCCTCCGCTATGCACTCGGCATTCACCATCCGGAGCATACATCCACGAACGCATTGCGAGAACTCACAGGAACGGTCCCATGCCATCTACTGGCAGCTGACCGACGCTTCCGCCTAATCGGCCATCTAGTGCGGCATCAAGACGAGCAACCAGCCGCCGCCATCATCTATCACATTCCCACGGAGCCATGGCGCAGAGGTGGCTGGAATCGTAGAACATGGCGCTCGACAATGGAGACTGATCTAGCGCAACACGGGCTGTCACTTGAAGACGCCCACGACCGCCTACGTTGGAGACACTTAACACGAGTCCAAAACTGGTTATCTCGATGTTCTTTTGTCTCCTGTTTTCTTTTGCCCTTTTTTATTTTATCTAATTGAAAAGTCGATATATATATAACTGGTTGGTCGTTCGGCATCCGCTGTCTGTTTATTGCAACGCATTGTGTGTCTTGTAAATCGCATTGTACATTTTGTGTGCGTCTTGGTCGGATCCAAATATAATGTGACGATTATTGATTGTATTTACCGCCATGCTGTTGCGTATATACCGATATACCATTATAGTATATAACGGAACTAATTCCTACCTTCATTCACTTCATCTCTGGCCTTTTCCGCCTGGGCCATGATAACGAACCTCTTCACAATTTTTCTCATGACTTGCTGCGAACAAACGGATTTTTCAAGGTATGCATCACGCTTTCTAATTAATTCGTGTGGTTTGAAAATTGGGGGTAAATACGTATTCTTCCACGTCGACTCTTCATTGCAACGCATTGAAAAGGTATGACGTCATTATGAATAAGTGGGAAATTAGGGGTGCGGCGGATATTATAAGAGATCCTTCGCCCCCTGGGCATCCCTTCGCTTATGCATGTGGTCCAGTGACGTGCGGTGAGGTTCATGGCTGGTGAGGCACGCCCCCCCCACACACACAACACGCACGCAAGCACGTGAAGCACCTGATAAAGAGACCTGAAATGTGAATAACAACAGCAGCGGGTATAGAGAGCATTTTCTTTGCACACTGATAGCCGATGCAATTCCACATTCTATAATACATGTAGGACTGGTCGCTATTGTGCTAAATGGGCAAATTTGATTTAATAATTATTATCTCTTCAAGTAGGCCTTCCGGTATAAATTATTCGAAGAACATCAAAAAAGCACGCTGAGATACAATTTTTTTCAGTAAAAAAACACTAGATTTGCCGAATTTCGAAAGAAAATGCACTAGGTCAAGTCAAAATAAACTAGATCTAGTGTTTAGGAGTGGCACCACTGACCACAAACAACAACGCAGGCTTTGTAAGTATATCGCTATCACAATCACATACCACAATTAGGGGTTAAAGGGATTGCAGTTGCAGTCGAGCACAGCATAAAGGACACACACAACGACAATGCAGCCTATGCAAGTAGCTATCATATACCACAATTTAACGTAGCTATGGATGCAAAATACATAACAGCTACATAAGTAAGGGAATGTATTGACTGCGAATTACGCATTGGCTGTCGCTACTTATATAATTCCTACAAGACTGTTGGATTCCGAAATCGATAGCGCGTTTCACTGCGTTTCGATTGTCCAATTGTTAGCGAATAGTGCATGAAGCAGATTCGTTTGTGCCTCACCTAGCCATTGTTTCTCTATGATAGCATTGTTTGTAATAGAGGCGAAGGTCAACTTCCTTGGCGATTTATGGGGGTTCTGGTGCCCTGACACTGTTAATATTTATATTTTCGGAATCAGTGTGACCATACCATTTCATTGATACCAGTTTTTAAGAATTCCGAGCTATTTATGATAAATTGCATAGTTGCAGGTGAGGCACGACCCGCCCGTGCCTCACCTCTCCTTTCGTGCTGTATTTTTGAATAATAATGATGTAAATCGATGATGTTGGATGACTAAAATGCTCAAATTTAGTTATTTATGAACATCGATGTGTAACATCAATATAATCACGACTCATGGATGGGTTTCACAATTTTCACTTACTCATCCAGACGACAGGTGAGGCACTGCCTCACTTGTCCCATTGGACCGCACGTCACTGATGTGGTCACTGGCGATTGATTGCGAAAAGCCTGCGGAGCCTGTTTACAATCTACTTGAGTAATTACCGACATTTTGTTCCCTAACTTCTATTTCAGATAGACCTTTCGACTTACCCTGAAGTCAGCTATTACTTGTAACCGAGTAGGCCTACCAACAATGAATATTTAAACGGCATTCCTTATTCAGAAGGTCGCGTGAGATGCGATTATTCGACTTCTCATTAACTTAACGCTGGATTCACATGCTCACCTGGTATTTAGAAGGCTCGTCCATCCTTTTCCGAGTACCAAGTTCCTTCCAACGACTGAACGACCCCGATACTGTGGTGTCCGCGCGTTTCTGCGTGTACGTAAATCAACTTGGAAATGTAAAGAAAAATACAAAGGCTCGGCGATCAGCTCTCAATTGTAAAATTGCATTTTGATTTATCTTCTACTTTCGTGTCTGTTTTAAAGGTTAATGCAAGTCGTTTTGATTCCTTCTTATCTCTTCATTTTATCGCAATCATGTGATGTTCTGAAATGATGGTATCATGATGACCAAACCATAGCCATAGCGACTGTTACATATCGTGGATCCAAATTTCGATATATCACCGATGCCCATAACCGATAAATCGGTGTTGCTGATTCCAGATAACCCGAATTCGAGTCAAATAACTTTCAAATGCCCAAAACTACTAAAATCTACCCAATTGATGATCAAGCCCCGACCCTTACCTCTGATTTGAACGGGTTCAGCAATTCCAAATTTACATAACGTTCCGAAGTTGAGCTTCGAACCAGAATTAAGTTAAAATTACACGTTCAGATCTTGATACAGCTCAGCGAGAAATGAGATACAAATCCAGACAATATCTCCGGATAAAAATGTCCACTCTTATACGGTACTTTTATATCCCGCATGTTCTCATTCTCGGCCAGCTTGTCACTCTAACGCGTACACTTCAAATTTCAATCCGACCACGTAGTGTAGTTCGGGTCCTATAACCATTATTATACCCTCCCAACGAAACTGATCGGGCCTGCTTCCGAGACTACTCAGTAATTATACCATCGTTCGCTGGTCGCCGTTTCCGGCCGGGGCTGAAGATTTCGGGTCGGTGGGCGGTTTCTCTCTCACTAGTTGCCGTTTCGCGATCCTCGCATTCCAGCAATTGTATTGTCGCGAGTCGGACCTTTTCCTCGTTTTTACGCAGCAGCAGATGGCTCGCAGGCATCTAGACAGCAACGGGATACCTCTGGGTTATTATCGGTAGCGTCTATATAGCTACACACATATGAAGACTTCAAAAATACTTCTCAGGATTTGCTGTAAACAAATGTAGTAAGTGTGTGTGTGCCACAAGCCGAAAAAGTTTGGGAACCACTAGGACTAGGTTATACCATTCGTCACTCGACCATCACCTGCATATCCCCAGGATCTTCCGCGAAAACGCCAACACCGACTTCGGACTTGGCAAGAGGTTATACGGCACCGGCAACGTTTTGCCTTCGTCAAAGTACGAGAGCCACAATTTCGACCTTGCGAATTTCCACTCCACATCCGCGTCTTTCTGTACAGCAACGAAGTCACGAATCAAGATCAGGTCGGACCAGTATCGAATGTCTGCGTCGAATTAACTCTCAAGTGGTATGAAGAGAAATAGGCATGTACTCCGGGCAAACGTACAAGTTCTGCTGTTTAACTTACTAGAATACAAGTACAAGAAGTTCACGTCTGAGTGGATTCCAAATGCTATCTATAGCTACCGTGAGTACGTATCCTTGATGTTTCCTCACACATAACTTGCACAGTACATTTTGGACTGCCTCAAAAGGCATTCCCTTTAACAAGTTTTACTAAGCTACGTACTTGAAGTTCAGTGGTGTTTTATTAGTTCTCTTCGCTGGGTAATTCTATTCCAGCAAACAGTATATTCATGTTGCCAGAGTTATTAAACTTACAGCGTATCGAAAATTCTCATAGCGATCGAGCGTTAGTAAATGCAGTTAACAAAATTTTAAATATAGACAGAATTCTGTCGCTCTGACTTACGACCTGGGACACATGTAAGCGACATATTACAACGCACAGTTGACGAACCGGTACACTAATTTGGTTATAAAAGAAAGTATAACGAACACAACACTATAATGACATATCCCCTGTTCTTATGTCACATTACGTTAATCACCGATATATATCTTTCTATACATTTCGAGTCAAACTCCAAGATGTGCCCAATTCAAAATATATAAGCTTAGTGGGCCACGGCTACAGCAATTTTATTAACGACTGTTTCCTTTATCTCTGAGCATTCCTAAAGCCTCAAAATCCATCATAAACCATACAACACACGCGTTAACCTCACCTCAACATCAGAATAGGAGCTGTTGATCATAGCGATCAGCATGTTCAACATGATAATCACGCTGATGATGTTGTAGGCCCCATACAGCTGATACCCGACAAGCCGCGTGTAAGGATGTGTATAATTGACTTCCACGCCTTTGTAATCAGCTAATCCGAACATGGACCAAAACAAAGCAATGAAAGTCTCTTCGAGCCTGTGCAAGATAGAAAAGCCAGCTGTGCAACTGGAGGATCATGCGGTGTTGGGTGGCATACGTACGAAGTGAAAGATTTGCTGTGTTTGGCACCCTCTGCGGAATAATACGAATATAAGTTGAACAGACCGAGCATGAACGCTCCGAATATCAGCATAAATATCACCACCCACTTCATGATATCGGATACCGTCCTGTGAAACAAAGGATTTCTCAGATATCCGAAATTGTTACGGGAAAGATGGGACCAGTCTGTTCTGGTATAAGTGGCATTTCGACTACTGTCGTCCTTCACACCCCGAAAGTATCGTGGTTTCCGTTAACAGCCTACTTTCAGCACAGCACTTTGTTTCGAGACTGTTCGTAAATCACCAAATAATGTGTAGAGCTTTGCAGGACCCTATAGCGTCGAACCATCGGATTAAGTATGCACGATTATCACCTCGCGGCCTCGTAACCGCAGTACTAAACTCGCAAAATACGCATGGTGTTGCGATAGCCCACATCACAGTAATCGCAAGTTCACAACCAATACCCAAAACGTTCAAAAGCATTCGCGGTCACACAAAGACTACAGTAGGAATAGGACGTTTGTCTGTTTTGATCATGTTATTTTTGCGGCATATACATCGACAACTGTACCCTGCATGACACACTTACAGACGATCTGTGCAGTTTAAAATAGATCTAATTTAAGAAAAGTGATCCGATGCGATTTGCTGTACCCGAGTTCGATTGGAAGTGAATCGGAAGTTTTCATCCCCACCTTCCCAGTGATATCTGCAGAGGCCCGAACATTTCGTTGGCAGGCAGAATGTAAGCGATTCTGGAAAAGCTCAGCACGATCGCAAACGAAAACAGAGCCTCAGACAATAGTTGTGGATCCGTGCCCTCCCAGTATCTCCGATCTGAAAAAGGCACGCAACACCGCCATATTAGCAGACAAAGCCAGGGATTTCACTAATGATAACTGATGGTGTTCCTTCTCCCGCAGGACAAAACGACGGACTTATCAATGATCCGAACTGTAGGCGTCAAGTCTATCCATAATGCGATGCCGAGATGCAAGTTTGCGATAGGTCAAAGTTTGAATAATTAATTCCACGATATAAAGAGCTGGCGGCGCCAACGAACGCAACGGCAATTCATCACACGACAAGGCTCAGATAATCTGTCGTAAAATTTCATGCACGCCTTACAGGTTGCGTTGGGATTTTTTATTGATTTTCGTGTTGCAAAAATGGCAGTCGCTAATGCTTGCATATTTCCGATGATTGGCACGGGACGTGAGGAATTTGCCTGTCTGGATTCCAATTTCAAGTCTTAGTCAGAATGCAGCCTTTTGTATCGCACCCAAAGTCAAGTCTATATCCGGTAGGTGACACAGATTCATTCAAAAATGTCATGATAATGCATACAACTATAACTCTTGGGGGGTGCTGAACGTCAGTATACAATTGAATAATTCAATATTGATGTTGAAATGAACCCGAATACTTTTGGCTGACACTCGTCAGGGGTAATCGTCAGCAACTAGTAGAGAATTGTAAAGAACATTGCATATCAACAATCGTATCACCTTCAATTCTCTAAACATGTGTTCTTAACAAGGGGTCCATGGACATTGGACATGGACATCTTGGGTGTTCGAAACACCAAACCAGGGGGAATGAGATGCAGTACGGAATTAGGCCTATACGCTATATCTATAGCCCAAGATTATTTTGAAAACCAATAAAATGTGGAATGTTTTCTGGCCAAATTTTCTTTGCGCTTCGCAAAGTTCATGTTAATATAGGTACCATCAGAAGTTGTGTGAAAATAGACAGCAGGTATAATATATCTAATTGAAAGCTTAATGGGTACGATCGCTCTAATAGTTGCTGACGATTGCCCCTAACAACATGGTGATTGCGGCTCATTGCTGCGGCCGAGCATTCTATTCGCTGCATTACGCATTGCCACAGAAAAAAAAAACAGAAACGTAATGTATTCTATCTCTACCCACCGGCGTTGTTGTAAGCGTAGTATCCATTTTGATCCGACACGTTGTACGGGTGTATTGTGCCGTTGATATAAAGCGTGCTATTCGAGTACGAGTAGTACAGTCGCGATACGTTCTCTCCAAACTCGGTGTCCCACCACATCTGAGCCTGATTCACCTACGAACGCAGAAATGCATCGCAGCTGTTAGGGTACATACCGGAATCGGTGGTCAAAATAGTCATTGTTGGTACTCAACGAAAAGCGGAAGTTATACGATGTAAATTTCTACTCCAGCACAAAAAAGTAGTGATTTACAAAACGTAAAATGCTGCAAGTTGGAGTAGAAAATGAAGATAAGAAAAGCATCACCAAGTTTCAAAAAGTAAATTAGGCTGGATTTGAAACTTGTAGCAGTTAATCTGAGTTGGCTAACTTCGGAATTTCACAGCCTATCTTCGCAACCAACGCAAAATGACTGACGACACAGCAAAAAGGTTCAATTTTTGAAAATATATTAGGTCACCGTCACACGTGGGCTACTTCGCCAAGTCGATATGACAATTTCACTCGGAAGCGTGACGTAAACATATCCCAAAGTTACCTTCTACTTGAGAAAATGCCAACTTGAAAAAGAGCTTCTTGGAAGTACAGAAATTCAATATACATTTGAATAATATACTCATATTGAAATGAACCCGAATGCTTTCTGCTGTCACTAGACAGGGGCAATCGTACGCAACCAATAGAGATTTGAATAGAACATTGTCTATACCAGTGGTTCTTAACCTTGCCACCAGCGCCCCCCCAGGGGGCGCTGGCGATCTTGAAGGGGGGCGGAAACGCTCAGGGGGCGATATGGGGGGCGCTGGGCTCAGGGGGGCGGTATGGGGGGCGCTGGAGAAAAATGGCTTCGCAGTAGATGATGTGGTGATAGGACATATCCTTAATGAGTATTCAGAGCGAATTAACACCGAAAACGTCGTTACATATAGCCTTCAAAATACATATAGGTTTAATTGTCCATGGGCGCCTAAATGACTGACACCGAATGTTCCTGTCTTGGCAATCAGAACCCCAGAAGACGAATTCCATCTGGCAGGGAAAAATTATATGTCAGTAAAGAAATATCAACCTGAAATCGTGTGCGTCTTTTAGTTTGGTACGATTGGGCGACAGGGATATTCCTGCTGGACGATATCCCCGTTGAGCGATTCTATATTTTTTGATATTGCAGACAGGGGGTCAGGAAATAACATTATGCAACGAAGTCATACCAACGGGTTCGCCCGCCCGAATATGTTTAATTATTAGTAACGGGCCCTACAGTTTCCAAGAAACCTCACAATGTTCGCTTCAAGTTTTGATTAGTCTGCGCACACTCAACGACTCACTGCGCTGACCCTTGGACAACAGTGCGTAACGACTTAAAAAAGGTAATAACTCCGGATTTGTTGTGCGCAACGTAGATTTTCTGTGTGCAGAGACCGTGTCAGTACTGCGCACGTGCGCAGCTTAGAGGGAACATTGCACCTCACTCAGCTCTACCGGTAAATGTGTTTACGTGAGCAGAGAGAGGATAAAAATTGATCTCAATTTACATGCAATACCCGGTGATATTGACCAATTCAATCATTAATTAGTGAATTTTTTCGCACTTCGCGCGAATAGGCGAGAATAGCTGCCTCAGTAAATGGACACCCAATGTAGATACCTAATAGGCTATCAGCAAATAGCGGACAGCCTAATGGGGGTCTGGGAGTGAAGTCCCCCGGAAGTTTGGTTTATCACCCGATGGGGCCCAGGACCAACGCTTTTAGTTTGGGGGGGGGGGGGGGGGGCTGACGAAGTGCTGTTACGGCCCTGGTAACGAATAATTGTACTTGTGGGCACGCCCGAATATGTTTAATTAATAATTACGTGCCCTTTATTTTCCTATACAACAGCTCACTCAGTGCTACTGGTAAATCTGATTACGTGGGCTGAGAGGATAAAAAGTTTATATAGCGACTTATATATGTAATTACAACCTATTCATTCATGCATTATGGAAAATTTTGGTACTTAGGGCGACCAGGCCACACAAACTTTGCTGACCATCAAAATCACGATATGGGGTTCGTGGGGGCGAAGCCCTCAGAAGTTCGGTTTATCACGCTATGGGTGCGCAAGGCAATTGTTTTTAGGGGGGTTAACGAAGTGCTGTTACGGCCCTCCCTCTTAATCATTGTCTTTATTACATTCCTTACAATATGAAGTTGGGGGGGGGGGGCGCTGGAGCACGATAATTTTTGAAAGGGGGCGCTGGAAGAAAAAAGGTTAAGAACCACTGGTCTATACGATTGTCGATTCTTTCCAATTTATTCTAAAAAGTAATTACAGTAGTTTTGCTTCATAAGTCAAAGAGGAACTAGTATGAAAACATAATCCCACATGAGTACTGCAACTATAGGCAAAGCCTACTTTGAGAACCCCCAAAAATTACTACATGAGTTCTATAAAAAATTACTTCGTTACTGACCACCACTTCATACCGGTACCCTCTTAGGTAGGCTTACCATATTTTCAGAACCCCCAAAGAGGACATTTCTTGCCGGCAACTAAACGAAAGTAGAATATTATAGAATTGTTTGTTTGAGTTTGATGATACCTTCAATTTCATTGGATATTGCAGACAATAGTTACAAAAAATAACAGACACAAAAAGAACAAATCAAACTTATTTTATACATTCATCCCATGAATATATTTGCGGCCCTCTCAACCGTTGCCAATATGTAATGATCATTTATAACGATATCGTGAAATTGTTTTACGAAATATCACTGAATTTTATGCAACCGTCAAAATCCTTGAAACTTATCCCACTGATAGGCTGGCTACAGTAATTTTGGGGAAATAAATACGTCTCGCCTAAAAGTTTTGTAGAAAGTATATGCAATTTAACTGGAAATGCGAAAAAATACCTATTGGTATCATCTAAGGACGGTTCACTTTCCTGAGAAAAGAGGACAAATCCTACTAAAAGAGAATATATTGTAGGCCTATCATAGCGGACCAGCTTATGTCTCATACTTACACGGTAGTAGGAAAACGCTCGCAATGCGTAAGACGCCAGGAAAATCGACAGCATACAAAAGTCGATGATGTTCCACAGCTTGAACATATACTCCTTCGGGCCCTCGTCAAAAACTTCGTGACATTCGTTCCACAAGAAGCCTGGATTGCGAGTATGCTGCAGTTAATGTACAGACGCCAAACGACTATACACGGGGGTAGAGACAATATGTGCGTACCTAGCACGTAGAGCATGATGAGGACCTCACACCAAGTGAAAGTTGTGTACCTTCCCTCCGGTTTGGTTTGATGCACTAAAAACCACGTGGGTAAGAAACCGCCTTCAAATCTGAAATATGTGATTATTGCTACATAAAGCGATATAATTTGAACAAATGTGCACTTTAAACAGAGTATAATGCAGTAAAGGATTTTAGATATGGATTAAAATAAAATAAAAATATGAAACTATTATACTCATGTGATTTCAAAGGTTCAATCACGATAGTAGGTAAATGAAAAAAAAAGTTTTCACAAATGGTGTACGCACCTGTCTGACGAATTTACGACGAGTAGTACCAAAAATTGAAAATACGACATCGCGTGTGATATAAATTTAAAAAACGGACTTTTCACCAACATTCCGGCCTGAAAAAGACATGAAACGTGATCAATGCAAAAGGCTGAAAAGGTATGAAGTGTCCATGACCTAATTCCGAACACTTTAAAAAAATCACCCAATTTACGGCATCAAGGGGCTGGATGGGAGAGGACGCAAACTAATTATGTGCAGAAATTTGGACAATTTCCAACGAAAAAAAACTTTTATGGCGTACCAATGGTCTTTGTAAATGACACTCACGGCATCGTATACGGCGTAGCTCAATAATATAAGAAAAAAGTTTTCCTCAATTTATATACATTATAATTGTATAAGAATTTTACATATAAAAGTCATACAAACTCATTCCGGAACAACTACCTACTTCTCAAAATCCAAATTGATAAATAACGTAGTTTTTTTTCAAGAAGGTGTCAAAGTATAGAAGCGCAAATATAACCCAACAACCACCAGAGTAAAGTACAAGCAGGTTAAACGTACTTGAGAACTCCAAAAAAAAGTAGATGTACTTCGTTACTAACTACCTCTGGGCATATACAATAGGCCTACATATGAACAGTGCGCTGCGATGAAGCACGCACTATACTTGACATACCTTGGTACAAGGCGCCAGTATATATGTCAACGCTGCCATTGGCATGAAGACGGTTACCGCCACGGCGAAAAAGAACTTGTTATAAACCTTCCCTTGCCACAGCCAAGTCAAATTCCTTTGCCACAGTCGCAAAAGCTGCTGCTGGCAGTTCGGGTGCGCCACAAACTGAAAAGGCGATTCTTGATTTCCCTGCTGACTAGCTTCGGACGCAAATTCAATACTTACCCCTTTGGCGCCGTACCTGATGGCCGTTTTGAGCCGTTTCAGCTGAGGCATACTTTGAGGGCGTGGGTTCAGCCCGGTGGGATATGGATATTTCCTTTCAGAGTAAGACTCCGATGTTGGCTTCGAAAACCCGTCAGGACCGGGACAGCTTTCGCTGAAATACATTCGGGTAATGAACAGGCAGAGATTAGCATGTAGCTGAATTTAAAAAAAATACGATTTGAATATTTTAGCAGGATTTGGCCGATTATTCTCAACGTGGATTAGGATTTGAACTCGGACATGGAAGCCATTGAAAGAATTCAATTTTCATGAGACTTTTGAAGGAACTTCGGTCATTGATGAATCTGACTTGGATTCGGATATAATACCGAACAAATTTTGTATTTGGACTTTCTGACCAACACTCAGGGGGGATGTAAATACATCGTGACGTCATGGTGCATACGATTCAAGTTTTTTAAATATTTTTGACATGATCATGGGTTTTGACTTGATTAAAAAATGATTCCAAGATTTTGACTGCATTCGTATTCGAGTTCGTAAACGGAATTCGGAATAATTCGAGTCCCGTGACATCAAAGCTCCAAGGAGCACGATTTTGATTTGACAATATTCAATTATATATGTGCATCGCGCGCATCGCGTATGATGCATCAATCAATATTAAATTACATCAACAATCAAAAGTCCAGTCAGTGTGAAATGACATTGGTACAATTAAGTGGGGGTGAAGTTGCGAGAGGCTAATTTATTTTGCGCCTGATTGAATATTGCTGACACATATATGTAAAACAAGCTCACGGAGTTGTAACTTCTGTCTTCGCATCCGAGTATGTTCCCACACCAACACCCTGAAAACGAAAATATTTCGTCAATTCAGTATGGAATGAATGTACGCACTGTACTGATTCGTTTTGACACTTTGAGTTTACGAAAAGTAGAAATCAGTGTTGTGATAAGTTTGCGTAACAGCTATGAATGAACTTGTCACAAGAAGAGCGTGAAACAGCCCCTGTATCATCGTAATTGAATATATTTTCAAAATTTGTATACACGCTATTCCCTTACCATTGCAGTCAGTTTGCGGTAGTCGAGAAGATGAGCCTTGCAATTTCGAATGAAAATAACTCCAATCACGTCATTTAAGTATGCGACCCGTTGACCAAACACACTTTTTGAAACTACTTGATCGAGAAATTTTCTAACTTTTCATTTCCTAGTATTCCACTTGAAGTACTTTCAATCATACTTGGACAATTGGATAATCCTAGTTGTCTAACTATAGGCTAGAGCGGAATTCCGGTAATTTAGTACATGTTTCATTGACTCCAATTCTAATCTAATTTGTGAAATGTTTCTGAGCTCTAATTTTAACTCTCATCTAATTGTTGGTTTTCCTGAAAATGCCACAGGAGAACTGCATAACACTATGGTGGGAAATGCGCAATGTTTACTGTAGGCCTACATACATTTGCCATTCTCATGCTTACGAGAATGAGGTCTGTTGTTGTGTGATATTCTTGGTGTTTCGACTACTGGTCATTTTACACCGGGTCGATATTCTTTATTACGATTCCGTATCGGCCGAAATGTAGCACGGCCCCGTTCTAGGCTTTTTAAGACACTGCTTACGCGGATCACGTGGCGAGGAGGAACCGAGATAAACCTTCAACACTTGTGTAGGAACTCTGAAGTCGACCACGGTCGGACTCGAAATCGCAATCCATTGGTGTCGCAGCTGTGGAACGTACCACTATGCGCTATCTCGCCACGCAACGCACGAATGAACTCTGGTTTGATATGAACTGAAGTTGAATCAATTTTCAAGTATTCGTGAATTCAGTCATTCTAATTCTAATCGAATTTGGAAAACCCTGTGTAGCCACAATTCTAATTCCTATGTAATCTAGAAAGGCTGAACATTTTCTAGTGGTCCAAGTCTGCCATAGCTCGGAGAACGCTAGTTCTACTTTGTAATCGAGGGGAAATTCAGGGCATCACTTCTACTTTTGCTTGAGCAGCGACGCTGACTACTGTATCTGGAATACATGGACAATTGGACATACAATGTTCTTTGCAATTCTCTACTAGTTTCTGACGACGGACGCTTCACCATTACGCTATCTTGATCGGCAATTGTGCATTGAAGTTCTGTAGCCTATATCCAGGAAGCTCGTGGAACAGAAATACATACGCAACCCTTCAGTTACCTACCGATTCTTCGTCCCCGTTCAATATCATTCCGACTTCGAGCGTGTCGTGACAGAGATCCAGCAGCTTCTCCGCGAAGTCGTTGCACTGCGTCGCGAGGTCGCGGTATTCTTTCTGCGATACGCGAGACCCGATCAAACCGCGAGAATAACGCGAGCGACACGGGCGCGAGTTTCAACACGCTTCGCTTTCCCTACGCGGGCGACCCGCGTTTTCCGCTGCTCAACCGCGGCGACTTCATCAGAATAAAGAGCGTTCAAAACCGTGTTGGTCAGTAACGAAGTAATTGCTCAAGCGATAATGTTTTTGACTACTCCCGTTTCTACAGATTTTAGGTAAACTATTGTCGGGATATCCGCGATGTGTAAATACTACGCAGGATTGTAACCAAGTCACGAGGTTCCTAGTCAATTTTACTAATAGTTTTTACTCGAGTCAAGTCGAGTCATTTTCATTTCAGCACCCAGTCAAGTCCGAGTCCAAGTCAGGAAGAAACGGGCCGAGTCCGATTCATAGTGTTGAGAATCGAGTCCGAGTCCACGTCACCGATTTCACTATTGATTATTGAGTTAAAGATGGGTTCAACTCACTTATGTGAAACTGTTGGGTGATATCGAAGGCCTCGCTTTCAGAATATACTCAATTACTCATTTATCAATCTTAACATGTTTATTAAAACAGGTAAGATCGGGTTTCTGCGCCTATTTTTCAAGTTTCAGTCCTGATGCACGAGACTTTATTGTCTCGAGTCAAGTCGAGTCAGCGAAATATTGATACTCGGGTCGTTATAGCCCTGATACTGTGACGTCACATAACTGTTGCGGCGAAGTCAACTCAATGACGTCTTACGAGGTTTTGCGTGTATAATCGATTTCAGGCGGCCCAAGCAAGATTTTTGTCATTATTAATTGCTGGCGTTAGTTTTCTGTTACGAAATTCCTAAAAGGCACTTTCCCATTACCTCGTCGGTAGAACAGAATGGAGATGCAGCGGAAAACTCCACATATCAAACCCTCGGCGCTGCAGGTCGATACAAATCCGATTCTCGTCAGCCAAACAGGCGCAATATCCCGACCTACCTTGAACTCTTTTTCAATTTCGGCGAGTAACTGCAGTTCGTGACTGAGCTCTAACGCGGTTAAAACCGGATCGGAAGAAGACAGCGACAAGTAGGCGGGGCTGGCGAGCCCCTTGTAGGCGTTGATTCGAGACAGACTGTAGCTGAAGGAATCCAGCTTCTTCCTGCAAGGCGGCGGAGGCGGGAAGTGTGTATATTATACGATATTACTTCTACCTCTAGTCTAGTGCCAGCTGTCAGTACTTTGATCACCTCTGTTCAGGATATTGATTCTATCGCCACACCCAGATCTGAATCTCCATCTATAGAACCCACGAAGTGCGACACAATCGGGCGTAGCCTACCTAAATACGCAGTCCTCGCAAGTGCACTGGTAGTTGTGGGGCTTCTGTATCTTCGCCCCTCTCGCGAGCAGCTCGTGAACGATTTCGTATTCCTGACACTGCGCGGCGAGAATGATCGGAGTGATATCGGGAGAGAACCGTGTGCCGTCCTCGTCGTACCCGTAGAAATCGGTGTCCTGCGAATGCGTTGATCACGTTGTAGATTAAGTTACTCATTCGAGATACCATTCGATTTTGAAGGAGGACAGTGTTGAACTAGAACTATTGAATAGAGATGGTCATGTTAGTCAGCGTTGCCACTCAATTGTAAGTAAAAGTAGAAATTGAAAGGTCTGGACACAAGTAAATCTGTTCAAAACGCAGAGATCGGTTCGGCTATGCGTATGACTCTACGTATAGGTGGGATCTTCGAATATTTTTCTCAGTAAAATCATCCCAAAGCTACTTTATACATTCCACAATACAAAGTGGAAGAAGTGAGTGGTTTTCACTACGAACTATCCAAGTATAGAAGCGGAAATAGGTTAAAACATAACCACTTGATTAAGTAGCGCAAAGGCTAAATCTATACGCGAGTACTTCAGAAACTTCGTTACTGACCGCCTCTGCAATTAAGCGTACACGATATACGACCACGATCTACTCACACTTGAACTACATGACCTGCTAGATATTGTTTGTTATATATTCCCATTTGCAAAAACGTATGCCTGTTGTTCCTGTGCGACGTGTGACTTACGTCATTGTAAAATAAGAACTGACATTTATTTGTTTTCACTTTTCAACTGTGAAAGCTGCGTGTCAGCATATTTGACCGAAATGGTCAAGTGCCAACAAATTTTATGCCATGCTTCTCCGCATCAAATAAGTGAGAGTCGGTCACTAGTCTATATTGATTTTTTTTGTAACATCAACAGTATCTAAACTAGACAGAGGCGTATACTTAAGGAACTTCATTGGTGATGGTTTCTTTCGAAATTGCGAGATGTATACAATCCAGGCGTGGTATATGAGGCCCAACAGTATATGTTAGGCGGTGTATTAGCCAATGGACGCTATATTCTTTTGTGGTGGTCTCTTTTGTAAAACCTATATGCATACAGTTAAAGTAAAAGCACATCTGCACATGCGCGTACGTACACAGATTCAAAGCAAGAATTCGGTTAGTCGAAAATTCTTCCGTAAGAGAACAAGATATCATTCAACGAACGAATAAATATTGGGGCATAGAGTTATACGGTATCACACGTCCGCGGTTTCTAACTGGGATGTCTGTTTTATAGCATTTACCGCGACCGTTATCTCATTATACGGACGGAAAGTTTCAGCTTGTTTCTGTTGATGTGATCCATGATCATGATCAATGATCATGGTCAACATGTGGCTCATCAATCGGCTGGCTGTATGTTAAAAACATGCCAGTCGAGGGAGTCTGGGGATCAATCGTAACGGGGCCTGTGATATACACGGCCTATCTGGTACATAACACTTGCAAGAGCTAACCAGGTATATCTAGAACTAGTTAAAGGGACATAAAAGCATATGACATAAGCATCGTTAAGCTGCCGTTTTTACCATCTTATAGAATTAGGCAGGCCACAGTAATGTGATTGGATATCGTAGGCCTCTGTCGTGATAGCACGTTTATTTGCATGCCTGGCAGCGGAGGGAATAGTTAACCTGTTTCTCGTCCGACTCATGCCACATCGACGTTGGCCAGTTGTGAAATTGCATTGGGACAAGTGAAGTAAAACCGACAAGAATAACTTGATCATAAAAGCCCACTCATCATCATTTATATGCGAGTCGAGACGCGCTTAGTAATGCGAATGTGATTGCGTTAATCAGTAAAGTAAATCGATATACATGATTACTGTGACGCGGAGAGCTCCCCAACAAGGATAGCTCCGTGACGATTGTGAAATTATTAAACGCACACACAAGGTAAATTTCCGCGCAAGCACGCCACTGCAATTCCAGACATGCAATAAATTCACTTCAAGTATTCGTGCAAAAAACACTGCATATTAGCGCTGTGCTGTGGAAAACCGCTTAGAAAGAATTCTTCACTCAATATACAATGCTGTTTATAGCATAGACGCATCGTTGCATATACCGAGGCCTGCGGCGTATCTTCAATATGCTGGCATTGGGGTTGAGAAAAGTCGCGTATCCAAATGATCCGACCCGACAAATCTACAGAAAACTACATTATAATTGAATCACCCAGGGTCCGGACATTGCCCCGCCCCGATTTTAGCATACGACAAAATTGTATTTGCTATTGGCGCTTTTTGTGACATCTGAGAGCTTGTTCTTTCGTAATTGGAGCCAAAGAGAAGTTCAGCAAACTCTAATTTTAATCCCTGTCTTACCATAACTCTGGCTTCACAGGCCTGCATATACTTTTGACCTCTATCTTGGCATGTATATTGTTTTCGGGTGATTGCGCAATGCGCATAACAAACGAAATGCTTGACGCTAATAATAGTAAACACTAATCCCGAGATGAATATTCACGACATCTGTAAAGTCAATCATGTTGTAAGCCATCTTCATCGCGGATAACAGCACTGTATACGTTCACTCTATAGCTCCATAACTTCATCATCTTGTGACACACTTCAAAAATTATAAACTATAAAACTTTGGCAACTCCAAGCAGTCTCTCCCGTTGGCAGATTTTAAATTCAGTCGAAACAAAAAAGGCATGTTCACATGGCAATGAATAAGCAAATACTAAATACTGCCAGTATAATTTTGATTACTTTTTCATGGATCATGGAATAGGATTTGGAAGCAGATGACAGCCAAAATTCATCCATTTTTAGTGGAAACAGCTGTTTAAAACGGAATGTTTCATATAGCTATGGCTTATTTTAATTATTTGTACAGTTCTTTCCAGCAATTCTAAAAAGGCAGGCACACTTGGGCTCACAGTTTGGGAATCACTGCTCCAAACGAAATAGTAATCAGCATTTTCCGGTTTCATTAGTTTAATTTCACCCCAGTTTCTGTTGGTGTAAAATAGCCAAATGAACCATTTCAAATGGAGACATATCCCAGAGGTGTAGAGGGTGCCTTTCGTAAAGCCTATATAGGAAGACGAAAAAAGATCGTTCACGGAAACAGTGCCACTACACCCCTGGGATATATGTAATTAAATATACAAATACACCCCTCTAGATTGGCGTATTTGACTCGTTTTCATCCATCGGAATAGGCAGGCGTGACAACAAAATTTGATACTGGAAAATACCGATCGCCAGATTTACGCCCAAAGAGCCATATTAGCCCTATATTTTACAATGTAACTCTCAGAGAGTCATACACGTGAATCAACTATTAGGTCACAATTCAAAATTGGTGACGTCATTATAGCTATTATTCGAAGTCATTTTACAATACATAGGATTCGTCGGGCGCGCCTTATTTTACATGTAGAAACTGGTACTAATCATGCTGGTTGCGTCATTTGAGCGTGCGAAACTTGAGCTACACGGATCATATGCTAGTTACAGCTTTTTGATTGCATTTCACTGAGAGACGTATGTTATTTTTCGAAGCTTAAGACAATTACCATTCGAATTTCCAACAGATGTAGACAGCAGTAAAAGTGTGAATCTATTGTTGCGTCTTTTGGTGCTGTATGGTATTACTGATGGTTGATTGCTATTTTCTATTCTATTTTCATGAATAAGTAGATTTAAACATTTTGCTCTCAAAATCACGAAATTGGCGTGAAAGGAGAGGTAAGGCACAGACTGGCCAAATCTGACCTGTGACAACGCAATTCAAAATGACTGATATTAATCGAATGTAATTGTCGCACTGATTCCGAAAATCTTAATATTGATCGACTTTTCAATTTTCGAAGTAACAACATTTTAACGATGGTGCTAGAATGCTACTTACCAATCAAGAACATGGATAGCTATGGCGTTGTCTGTAATTTCAATACGTAATTGTGGATGTCACTTTCAACGCAATTCATTTCTCGCCGCAGATAAGGAAGACAATGTTTATTTGAAACCTGCATTGTCATACAGGCCTCGCCATGTCTGCTCTTTGATCAATCAAGATATCGTTCAATCCATGATTTCGAGGCGCGGGATGTCGGGTGCATCGAATTCGTGAGTGATATTGGTCTCCAGCTCACCAGCAACTTAAATTTTAGGATTTTGAAAAGAGGGTCCGAGCCCTTAACCCTGGATATGCCACTGTTTTGACCTCTCAAAGACATGTTTTATGCTGCCACAACAATAGTTATTCTGGGTGATATGAAAATTTACTAACAAGTTGCTGCAATATTGATAAATTAGGAACAAAATGAAAAATTTGTCAAAGAGCCACAACTTATCCCCAAAAGAGCCATATATGGCTCCCGAGACATATGTTCCCGAACACTGCTCTACACAATATGGCGGTAATATGGTAAATACGGATTGTTGTTTGTGGTATTCATGGTGTTTTTCGACCACCGTGGCCATGGTAATTTAAACCAGACCGATATTCTTTATGATTCCGTATCTGCCGATTTGTGGCACGGCCTACTTCTAGAGTTTCATAAGACACCGCTTACACTAGCGCCCATGAATCGGTAATTTACCCAAATTACCCCAAAGCATCAGAAGTGAAATGACACCACATAATAGTGGTTTCGATCCCGAATGTATATATATAAAGTCTTCGGCACTCAAATAGAAAACATTCACGGCATTCACGTTTCCACAGCCCGCAAATATCGGTTATATCAGCATGCACAGCACACAGCATCCTTCAACTGCCCTATGCCAAGCCACTCTCCGTATTTACCTTGATCGTACTGTCCTCATCCCCGGATTTCTCGGGGACAGCGCGTGCTGAGGAAGAATGTTTTAGGAAGCCCTAAAACATGTTAAGACATACCAACTGTACTTGAATAGTGAATACGTGTTACGGGGATATAAACATTATCACGCAAAATTAAAATGTGCGTGACGGGCTAACAGCCGCGGCAACTTACGGTGAACTAGTAGTGTTAGTAAGATCCTGTCACTAAATATTGATGGTCTTAACGCCTGAAGGGGGTTGCATTTGAGAAAGGATCACATCGACTTTCCTTTGTGGCTGCGTGAAGTTTCAGATCTCATTGGTTGTCCTTCTCGGATTTAGGATTTTTATTCAGGGCCGTTACCCAACGTGGATGAATGAAGCATGGGAACTACTGAAAATTACTAGTGAACAAAATACGAAGAAAACTTTCAATATTTTCGCTTTCTTTAGTTACAGCACCGGGCTCGGGAATACTTGTAGAGCAACGAAGACGAATAAGTAAGTTTCTTGCCCATTTGGCCTATAAACATCCATGTCTGTTTATAACAGGGCCCTTCATATTAGTTTCAATGCAAATAGCAGCTTGCAAACCTGATTCATTAGCTTTTGTTCGCAAGGACTTCGAGTAAGCCGGTCGTGAACTTGAAAAGAAGGGTGGTTTAATATAATTTCGGCGATTCGCACGTATCCTTTGCTGATGGCGAGTAGGAGGGCGTCGCCGATTCTCGCCATAGCAGGCTGTTTTAAGAGTACCTCGACGACCTGTAAACAAGGCAGTCCATACGTATTGTATAATTACCTATATTACTCTGAAACAGTCGGACAAAAACTCAGATGCAGAAGCAAATGCCTACTTCAAGATGCTCGTTCCCGACTGCCAGCTGCAGGGCGTTTTGTCCCATGAAGTCGACGCAGTTAACACTGAACGTGGTCGATTCTTCCAGCATTTTCCTCACAGTCGGTATATTCCCGTACTCCGCGGCTTCTAAAAATGTCACTTCCTCCTGGCTCGGAGGCGCCCTGGTACTGAATATCCCAGCACTACTGCGGTTGCCTCGTGCCCCAGGCCGGCGACCTGGGAAAAGGGAAACGCTTGTTTTCGCTTTTATCCTCGCAGTACTCGTCAAGCTAATGCGAGACGCCGCTAGTGATTCATCCCATTCCATTGGAAGATGCCTCTGCACCGATACATTCTCTGTACAAGGGACCTTGTACATTTTATTTCCCCGAGTACACATCTCTTTGTTAGAGGTGAAAGTTACAGTTTCAGTTGTTGCTATGCTAGGCAACTGCACACGGCTTCCACCATCTTCGCTGTCTGACGTAATAACAATGTTGATATCATGCGGTGCTACGTTTACTTCTGTTACGTAATCACTCTCATGGTTGTCGTCACCATCACCGTCATGATTTTCGCCATCCACCGTCGTCAACTCCAATAATTGCGCCATGGACTAGTTACCAGGACTACTGCACGGGTTAAAACACGCTATATTGTACCGACCATATGGTACAAAACAAAAACAAGGCATTATCGTTCGCACTCGACTCTAGACAGTGGCAGTACTTGCTTTTCACACCTGCACTTATTAGGCGCATATTTGATCTATTCAATCAACCAAGGCACTGCACGTCTCGCAGGATTGATACTGACTAATCACTCAAGCGGCAACAGCATTTCCATAATTAATGACACGCGTCTCGGTGTAAATATTCTATCGAGAAGGTCGAATGCGGGTCGAGTTTACAGAGATGGTAACAGCCGTATAACATAGCGATTAATTACGACTACCTGTGACCTTCGCTCCAATGAAATCTAGCGAATCCTAGGACACCGACAAAAAGTTAATTCCCAAATTATGTTGACCGGAAGAAAATGGAGTATCGCGTATTCCAGTGCGTTATCTCGACCGGAGAGAAGTTATGCAATTGCAATTGCAATTGACACAAAATATCTCAGACATATTGTTGCTCACAACCTCAGAACTGCGATCCAACTTCACGAAATGTGCACATCTGAAGCGTACAGCATCAATTCATAAATGACTTAATTGTTAAACAACGAAGGTGCTAAAGCCACAGTCACCATAAAGTCGCAAATCCATGGTAATGGGACAGTCTTTTGATCACTGGGCTATATAAACACGAGACAGCACAACCTAGAGATGTGTCGTCCACGGTTAACGGATATGAGTTCGAATCAGAGGTGGTCAAAGTAGTCAAGAAAACTACTCAAGTAGAAGTAGAAGTAGCGACGAAAAAATCTACTCACTTACGAGTAGAAGTACTTCTTCCATAAGCCACCTAAAACTACTTGAAGTAGAGGTAGAATTGACTGACTTTAAATCTACTCAAGTAAGTAAGTAGTTTTAAAAACAGTCTTAATTCGTTCGCATGGACTATCAAAAGCTGCAAATTGAGCTGTGCGGAAGGTGCAGAGAGCTTGATTCATATTGATGCATCCCAGGAGGTATCAATTTCCGACAGAATAAGCATCATGGGATGCAAATTATAGTATTGATATGAAAATGCGATATTAATTCTTTGTTTACTAGAAGACCCCGTTTTAGAGAATATCATGGCATGGCGCCCTACCCCATATTATAAGGCCCCAAGTTTAGGCGAAGAGCAATAGGGAGAAGTTGTATCGGATACGGTTTCAACACTTTGCGCGATTAGTATACGTTAATAACAAATATTGTGGATCGTAAAATTTATATTTAGTGTAGCTTTCTTTTCGGAACATTGAGGCATTACTACACTTGCTTTTATGCTTCTATATGTATGCTCTGCAGACAAAAGAACAGAGAGTAATTAGAGCTCAAAGTATGATACACCGAGTATCATACTCGGAATTGAATGTGAAATACAGCAGGACACGTCATGGGCTGCTAGATAACGATAGGATATAGGTAATTGCTAGATTGCGAAACGGTAGTCTTGAACGTTATGGTGGGCCATATTTACTGTGATGAAATATTTGATATGGGTGACAATGCGGTGTGAGAGGAACCATAAGCAATCCGTTATCTAAATTATATTCACTGATACCTTCGTGAAAACATATTTGTGACTCCATAACATCAGTTTCAAACGTTATGATGAGCCATATATACTGTGATGAACTATTTCATATGGGCGAAGGGCGACAATGTGGTGTGAACGGAACCACGCCAACCCGCTACCTAAATTATATTCACCTATACTATCGTGAAATTATACCGGTTACTCCGGATCCTTTGCGCGCGAAGCGCGACGAAAATTTCTGGGCTTTACTTGACTTTTATGAATATTAAATGTTGGTACTCCGTGAAACAGCCCGAAATTCCTCAGGCTATCGTTCGTATTGGGGGATTAAACTACTTCTACTTGACAAACTGAAAATAGCGAAAAGTAAGTAAGTAGATCACAAAATATTCCGAAGTAGAAGTAGAAGTAGAGAAAATCAGATATACTTGAGTAAGTACCAGAAGTAGAGGAAAACTACTTGAGTACTTCCAAAAAGTAGAAGTACTTCGTTACTGACCACCTCTGGTTCGAATCTACAATCCAATTATTACGTGAGGTGCCATTGACGCTATTGCGTTTTTGGTAGACGTCAATCGCTATACGGTGGAGGTGGTTTGAGAAATTTCGACGAATGAGTGATGACTTATAAGCAGGGCTGTGGAGTCGGAGTCAGAGTCGGTGGAGTCGGAGTCTGGGTAATTTTCGCTTGATGGAGTCGGAGTCGTGAAAACTATAATAGCTGGAGTCGGAGTCGGAGTCGGTGGGAAAATTCTGACTGGAGTCGGAGTTTGTGAGAATGACCCTGACTTCGACTCCGACTCCAACTTCTCTATCATGAAAACATTTGCTTTCAAAGAATTTTCAATAGAATTTTTGTGTACCACCCATCACTGTTATTAATGACCATACAGATCAGGTGCGGCCAGCCCGTTGCACGCAGGCCAAATTTGGCACACGAGAAGGTTAGGTGTGGCCTGCGAGGTAATTCTCGAAATTATTTATGACTTCAGGTACAATTGCAAGGCCAACCAAAATTTGATTAGCATGACCGCGAAATTTGATGATGACTAAAACAACAGTTCTGACGCATTGACGTATCCAGGGGCCAGCCACATTTATCCCAAATCTTCGTATATGACCATAAAGTAGAATATTTCATAGCAGATTTATTTGACTTGAAATTTTTCTCGGTACTTCGCATGATTCATTGTCACTAGATTTCTTGCATTCAGTATTTGAGCCCCCTTCTGAAAATTATAAATACCTATTATTCACAGAATTGAGTCTAACTATATTCGCAATTAGGAGATAACGTTTCGTCCAACATGCGGCTTCGCTTGTGCACTCGCAGCG